>NC_141145.1:85578359-87072662 GCF_053477565.2 Lygodium microphyllum
AATGGATGAGTTGTAAATGGTAAAGGAGAATTCTATTGATGATGAAGAGAAGATGAGGTGAATCGCCAATCCTATTCTTAGTGAGTGCAACCTACCCATAGTCATGGTCATCGTAGTCGTGGTCGTGGTCGTCGTAGTCGTAGTCGTCGTTGTGGTCATGGTCGTGGTCATAGTCATAGTCATATTCGTAGTCGTTATCATGGTGGTCGTGGTTGTGGTCATGGTCATGGTCGTGGTCGTCGTAGTCGTGGTCGTGGTTGTGGCCGTCGTAGTAGTAGTCATGGTTATGGTCGTGGCCGTGGTCATAGTCTTAGTCGTAGTCGTGGTCGTAGTTGTCATCATAGTCATAGTTGTAGTCATGGTCGTGGTCGTAGTTGTCATAGTCTCGTAGTTGTGGTCATGGTCGTGGTCGTGGTCGTGGTCGTGGTCATAGTCGTATTCATAGTCATGGTTGTGCTGGCCGTGGTCATGGTCATGGTCATGGTCGTAGTCATGGTCGTGGTCGTCGTAGTCATGGTCGTGGTCGTCGTAGTCATGGTCGTGGTCCTGGGTTGTGGTTGTAGTCGTCGTAGTCGTATTCATGGTTGCGGTCGTGGCCATGGTCATAGTCGTAGTCGTCATCATAGTCGTAGTCGTGGTGGTGGTGGTGGTGGTCATGGTCGTGGTTGTGGTCGTGGTCATAGAAAAAGAGAGAGATGGAAGGAGAGGATAACAATTTAAGAAAAAAAAGAATGATAACAAAAACAAATTGTTTGTTGTAACATAGACAAAATGCAAAATGATGAAGGTCCTCACTACAACAAAAAGACCTCATAGATGCACTTTTAGACACGATCTTTGAATATAGAGAAAATCTTACAGGCGCGTTTATCCGCCCGTCTATTTGCGCCTCTACCATTTCGTGTCTATAATCGCATGTATGAACGAATTTACACACAAAAATAGACACGTAATAGACGCACATATGCACACGTGAATACATGCGCATAATAAACTAAAATTGCTATTTATTTAATTCATTTTACGCGTCTATTAGCATGTTTATTTGGGAGTTAGATGGGCATATAGACACGCTTATAGACGCGCTTTTACAAGCACTGGTAGACGCAAACAGAAAACAAAAAACTCCTTTTTTTTAAAAAGATATTTAATTTATTTTTTAAATTTGAATTATGGAGCGTGTGTATAAGCCCGTGTACTCTGCACTATAGACGCGTGTATAAATGCGGATTTTCTGCAATTTAGACGCACGGATAGACGCGCAAAACAGAAATGCAAAAACTGGTTTTTTTTCCCCCTCCCATACATCAGATTGTGCATTTGGAAAAAAGACAATGTATCTTACGGGCACGAGAATTGAAAATAAAAGTCCATGTATTCATTATAACACCATATTGGAGAATATGGAAATTTCCCATAAGTTTAGGACACATGGTCAAATCTTTGGATTTATCATAACTTGAACACTATAACTCCAAATTGAGCACTCTATAGCTCAATAGATTCTATTTTTCAAGTTCTTTCCAATGATAGGTCACATCATATGGTTTTGAGAAACTTATAGGCATGTTATCCGGGTGCCGCCTTTTTAGTATTCAAAAAATGGGAATTGGGAGATTCCCAAATTCACTAATATTGTGTTTTATAGATCACAAGCATTTACATGGGAAGTTTAAGTGCTTGCGACCTAAAGCATGGCTGCAAGCAGTAGGCTCAAAGATGGATCATAAATATACAAGAAAACAAGGCCTCATGAGGAGGTATGGTGCTCCTCTACGAATCTGAAGAAGAAACACCTTCGTTAATACCACCATGGCTACTAGTGTCGCTATCCCCCTCCTCGCTATGCTCCACATCCGGGTTCGCCTACACACACAAAAGATCAAGGTTTCTTACATAGACATGGTGGAGAAAAAGTTATAATTAGCTATACTTTTAATAGGAAAGTAAGAAAAACATACCTCCTCTGGCTGTCGAATCCTCATGGCCCGGTTGTATTCGTCCTCAGTGATGAGACTGTCCTCATAGAAGTGAAGCCATGTGGCTGTGCGGTTATGGCCTCGATGGTAACCTACCTCTCTAGGAGTAGGTATCCTACCAATGATAGTAGTCTGCAAAACAATTATGATATATAGAAACAATTATGAGTCACAATATATTAGAACAAATTATATAAAGAATTGAAAGAAATATAAATTTTAAAAAACTAGAAATCAAAATATACTTACAAACTCTTCCTCCCACGACTCTCTGCTGCCCGATCCGTAATGCGACGATCCCATGGTTTCCATTTGGATCCGTCGCGCCTCTGCATGCTGGCGACTCTTCACTTTCTCTGCTGCTTTCTTCTTGGCTTTCTTCCACTGTATGCGGTGGCACATAGGTGGTTGGCTATAGGCTCCACGCCCCTCCTCCTACATCCGCAGTGAGTCCTTGGCACGTGTCATGAGGTGGGATCTTTTGTTATGCAGCATATCCCTCACTTTTGTGCGTCCCCAATCATCCGAGAATCGCTGACCCTTAGGATTTGGATACCTCCTATGGACTGTCCTCAACACCTCCTGCCACAAGCCACTTTTCTAATTTTTGAAGGCAATGAAACAATCTTTATACGTCGCATGTACGACACTCCTCATGTATGCCATTACATCCCTTCCTTCATCATCATGGAAGATGCCACCAGCATCTGTAACTCTATAGTACTGGCGTACAACCTCCTCTACGTGATCTACTGGTGAGGGTGATAGCTCGCCACCTCCTAGGCAACCCCCACACAAGCCTCATCCTCCCCCTCGACTCTCCCTTCTTCCTCTCTGTCGACTACCCTCTGCCTCACTGGATGCACGTGCTTCTGCAGATGCACGTGCTTGTGCTTCAGTCGATGCACGTATAGGTGCTGCACGTGGAGTACTTGCATATGGAGTACCTGCATGTGGAGTACCTACATGTGGAGTTTGGGAAGTAGTGCTAGGCAAAGATGCCAGAGACGTTCCAAACATGACACTGAACACCTCCTCTGCTGTAGGAAAGCGGCCAAGGTGTCTGGTCATCTCTCCCATGAAGTCTTCCCTACTAGGAAAACCTCCAAAAATGCATTGACCCCCTGCCAAACGAGGCCAATGTATCATTCATTAGATCCAAATCCGGGTCATTGCTAGATGAACCAGGATATGACATCAGCAAAAAAAACACAGGAAAAAGACAAATTTATTTACATATAAAAAATCATATATTATCTAGATTTTCAAAGAGCTTTCTTTAGACATTGAGCATAAAACTTAAGTGCTAATGCTTCTCATAAACAAGAAAACTGATAAACACAAACATGGGATTGGTCACATTCATCATTGCAAAAATATATTGTTTTTTATCAGAGCTGGGAGAGCTAGCGCATGTATAACCGCGTCTAAATTGCAGGTTAGACGCACCCTCGGACGCGCTCCCAAAGCCAACCTTCTGTCCAGCGCATCTATATTTGCATCTAAGATGCAGCACAGACGCGTTGTTAGACGCAAATTCTAGGTCAATCTGTGCGCGCGTGTATCCTCGCGTGTAGATTGAGTTGCACACGTGCTAGCACACGCGCTCTAAGACGCGCCCTCAGACGCAATGAGAGGAAACATTTATTCGCGTCTATACCTGCGTCTACACTGAAATGTAGACGCGCTATCAGACGCGCTCAGTCGGCTGATTTTAGCCCAATGACCGCCATTGATGATTTACAAAATGCAATACATAATGGAATCAGAAATCCTAAATACACAGACAGAGCAGAGAGAGAAAGAGAGAAACACAGAGAGAGAGAGAGAGAGAGAGAGAGAGAGAGAGAGAGAGAGAGAGAGAGAGAGAGAGAGAGAGAGAGTTACCTTGGGTGTTTGGTGTGGCAGGTGGTGGCGCTTCTTCCTTCTCCTTCTTCCTCTCCTTGGTAAGTTACCCTCCCTTGATGCTTGCTTGCTTGCTTGTTGCTTCTTCTTGTTTTCCTCTCTCTTGTTCTCTCTTTCTTCCTCTCCTTGGCTTTCCTTTTTCCCTTCTTGTGTGTTTGAAATGAAAGAAGAGGTGAGTCATGAGGAGGTGAGGCATGAAGAGACTGCATGTCGGCTAAACTCAAGCTTTAGAACCGCAAAAAACGCAGGAAAGGAAAGGTGCAGTTTGAAAAGAAATGATTTAAGTATGGTTTGAATTTTGATGTGTGCATCTATTTTTGCGTGTATATGCGCGTCTATTGTTCAAATAGACGCGAGTATAGATGCGAACATAGACACGAACATAGATGTGAAAATAGATGCTAATATAGACGTGTACATAAACGCAGATATAGATGCGCATTTAGGCTTTATCATAATTTTTTGTTTTTAAGATAAGTTTTGATAGTGAATTCTTATAATAAGTTTTAATGTATTTATGATGATTTTTGTGTATTTAAAATTGAGATCTTATGTAAACATATGAATGACAAATATTTTGATGTTGTCATGAGTTAGGTTTAATCATGTCGTCGTCATCACCTAGTGCGGTGCATGCTGATGAGTCAATGAGCACATCCTCAAGTGAGGATGAAACATTGTGTCTTCATAATCGAGATGCATAGCTACGACGAAAAATTAAATGCATGTGTGATCGTTGTCGAGGGTATATTTTTCGAGCACGTCAAATTGCAATGTCACACCCCAGCTTGTATGGAGAATGGGACCGAGAAAAATCACCGGTATTCATTGTTTTTTTTACCACTAAGATTGCTAGTCTATGTTAGGGGAATTATATATCAGCGTACATGAAACTCCCTTTTGTGGTTGAGCAGGATGCGGTGCCACATCCTCAAATAATCCCTCCCGGGCGTCGAGAGGTTGCAAAACGTCGACGCGAGGAGGTAGAGTCTTCAAGAAGAGTAGAGACTGATGACCATGATAGTAGCCCTCATGAAATGCCCCATCAAGTCGTAGAGGATGAGATTTTGGACATGGTACACCATCTATTTTCACAACCGATTCAGGGAGAAGGTCACTCTACGAAGCCAGATGATCCACTATATGTAGCATCATCTACTCCGTTGTATGAAGGTTGTACGTACTCCGTTCTTCTTGCGTCCCTCGAGATACTTAACTTGCAAACAATTTATGGATGGAGTAATGTCAGTTTGGATGCGTTATTGAAGTAGGTATCAATTCAGTTTGGCTTATGAATCATAATATTAATTATTCTATTTTGAAATTAGATAGAAATATATATTGGTGGTTTTTTAACTCACTTTTAAAAATATATGTAGGTTATTAGCACAAATACTTCCAAAAGGAAACAATTTGCCAACTAAGAGAGAGCAAGCAAGACATTACTTGACATCTCTGGGAGGTCTCGATTATGTTAAGATCCATGCATGTGTCAATGATTGTGTCTTATTTCGTGGGATTCATGAGTTTGCACAAGAGTGTCTTGTTTGTGGCGAATCAAGATACGAAGTGGAGATGAAGTCAATGGATGTGCCTCGTAAGGTCTTGCGACATTTTCTGATTGTTCCACGTATAAAACTTATGTTCAAGTGTAAGTCTATTGGAAAGCTCATATCATGGCATGCTAGTCATCGTTCAAGTGATGGAAAATGGAGGATCCCTGCAGACACACCAGCAGGGCAACATATAGATAATTTGTGGCCCGTTTTCAAAGAAAAGCCAAGAAATTTGAGATTTGGTTTAGGTATGGATGGAATCAATCCATTTGGCATCAAAAGCACATCATACAGTGTATGGCCAGTGGTATTGGTGAACTATAATATTCCTCCATCCATGGCAATTAAAAAGGGACATGTAATGTTGTCCCTTCTGATTCCTAGAAAGCACAAGGTAAAAAACATGGACATTTACTTAGAGCCTTTAATTGAAGAGTTAGAAATGTTATGGGAAGGTATTGAGGTGCAAGATACAAGTGCATCTGCATCCTCTAGAGATTTCACATTGAAGGCCATGTTGTTGTGGACCATGCATGACTTTCCAGGATATGGAGAGTGTTCAAGTATATGTATATAACTCTATATTTGAAATTCAAGACTTGAATCAATTGCAATTTATTAATTCACTTATTTTTTCAGGTTTAACCACGTCAGGATATCATGCATGTCTATTTGCGGTCCCTCTCTAGTTTCCTCTAGGCTGGCACGTTTAAATAAGGTTATCTACGACAATCATCATCGATTCCTTCCTATTGACCATCCCAAATATATTCTCCCTACTAATGGAATGACTCCACAATCTCTAACCATTCAAGATTGGAAGGAGAGATAGATTAATGCCGACAACCACCCTCCACTCGGCATGAGTCGGTAAGAAGTGCATTTCTCTCGATTGACTTTAAAGTATTTAGCATGATGAATTGTTTACATAATATATTGTTTGTTGGTTAGGTTATCTATATTTTTTCGTCTTCCGTACTGGACTGAATTCAAGATCAATCACCTGTTGGACCCCATGCACATATTAAAAAATGTTGTATCTACATTATGGGATCACTTGATAGGGACTCGTGATTCAGTTAATGTAAGGGAGGATTTACGTAACATTGGTCGCATGAGACGAGCCTGGCCACGCATTGGACCCAGAGGAAAGATTGAGATACCCCATGCACTTGGATGCTGTCAAAGAACGAGGAAAAAATAGTGAAGGAACAAATATATAGCTTTCGAACACCCACAGGATGTATGAGATGTCTCAAGGGAGCCTTCATAAAGAAAAAGAAAAGAGGTATGGAGCAACTATCTGGTTTGAAGTCCCACGATTGGCACAAAATGATTCAAGTAAGGGTATCTCTAACCATGAATATAGTAATTAGTGGAGTAACATATATTATATACATATACAATAAGATTGGATCTCGCTGGAAAATTTTCTATCCAGGGAGGTGATGTCTCGTCCCAAGGAGGAGTGCACCCTTTGCGGCCAATTAGAAGAGTTCGTGGGCATGCGATGGATGGAGTGCATGAGCCAATCCACCACTTGTAAGGCTAATCTATACCATCAATGCCAGAGGAGACAGGCAACCTTCCAGACCTACCTACAAACTTGAAGCCTGAGTTGGAGGCAATGATCGATGCATTGATTCCCATGGATATCGATGTCAAGCCTTTTGATCCGCTTAGAGAGAAAGCATCCATACCATTATATGATGGGTTCCAAGTATCTCATCTGAAGACACTGCTTGCACTCTTTAGTGTGCACGAAAAATACGGGTGGAGCGATATGAGTGTGATCGAGTTGTTCAGGTACCTTGTACATACGCTTCGTTGATTTTTTTTCGGTACTATTATTAAAAACATTTGTGCTTCTTCAAGGTGTTTATGATTTTTTTCAGGTTATTGAAATATGATATATTACCACTTACAAATACCATGCTTGAGTCTCGTGATGATACACAACATGTTTTACGAAAGCTTGGCATGGACTACAACAATATCCATGCATGTATCAACAATTGCATACTGTTTCGAGGAGAATACGAGACTATGGAGACATATCCAAAGTGTGGTGCTCACAGGTATCGACAGGACTTGCAAGGGCAAACCATCCCTCAAAAAGTTCTCAGACACTTTTCGCTTATCCTCCGCATAAACCACATGTTTTGTATGTCCGGCATGGCGAGCTTGACAATGTGCCATGCGCAGAATAGGTCCACGGATGGAGTTCAACGAATATCAACGGATTCATGCGCTGTCGAAGGGTTTTGAAAGCAAAGTCGTGTCTCCAGAAGACCTTGTTAAAATTCAAGATGGAAGATCAAGCAAGTGAATGAATTCAAATCTGATATGACTGCAATTGCTTCCTGTGATGTTGATCAGTTGGAAAGATCAATAATGTTCATGGTCATACATAACCTTTTATATTGAGTGAACCGACAATCCTTCATAAACGAGGAAGAAGTACACACAGCAGTCTTATTCACTGCTATGAATTTTTTTTTTCTATCATATATCAATATGTTTTTTGGCATCTCTGGTTCATTCTCAGTTCTGCATGGTATATATATCATGTGTTTGCTATAAATTTACTTCATTTCAGCAAGCAATTCCAATACTTACAGGGTAATAGTAACAGAACAACATATATGAGATTTTAATTAGAATAGAAGCAGCCAAGTAACAATTGATATGAGCCTGGTTGATACTATTTGTAGTGGCGATAGGGGTTGAGTTTGAGTGACAAGAGCAGGCATTGACAAAGTCATGACAGCCTGAGACAACTTTCAAAATCCATTTGAATGCAGCCCCATCTTAGTGCAGTTGCAAACAAATCTTAAACCTCCTGAGCCCTCTAGCATAGATAACATGAATTGTAGATAGTAATCTACTTCAGAGATGTCCATATGTTGGCATAGGGTACCCCAGCGCATACACACCATCGAGCATTCCTTTCTCTTTTGCAGCAGCACTATGTTTCAACATGGTAGCCTTTGCAAATGTTGATGGCATAGACAGTGAGTTGGCTTGTCGCATCAAATCTTTGATCTCCGACAGCAACTGTTGTTTTGCGAAGTGCAGCTTCTTATACTTCTAAGGCACCGACAGAGACGCCATCAATCGTTGTCAGGATGGAGACTACATAGGAGATTCGACTCTTCAATTGCGTCATGATTTGGCTCTTCAATTGCGGCGCCTTCCGTTGTGGCTCCACCTTCATCACACATTTGCTTTAGTTTCCTCTTCCCATCTCCAGTCCCCTGAATCTGTTCAATTCGCATCCCAGAGCCCCGATCCTCTTCTCTTCATCCTTCTGAACACAGAGCTCGTCTCTCCCCTGCATCGAAGGGATCAAAATACTGAACAAAGTCAAAGCCCTGAGGTTCCCAGAGTAAGGTGATCATATTCCCTCCTCATAGCCGGAAAAACTACGACTCCCTTTCCCTCTCACTAGTTCTCATTTCAGATGTTCTCTTCTACAAAACACTACAGTAATCTCTCGTCCATACAGAATTCGATGATTCTTGTCATATTGTGCCTCCTCCTCAGACCAGACGATGATTCCCCTTTTTTCACCTTTTTTTCTCTTGCTTTTTCTCCCCTTCCGACTAGTAAAGCAGCCCCCAAATTGGCTTTCCTCCCCCCAGAAAAGCTTCCTTCCAGCCCGTGCAGTCCTCCCAACTCTATGTACATAATCCTTAGGATACTCATGAACATTATAATTGATCACAAGGCTGACATTTGGAATGTCAAGCCCTCTACTAGCAACGTCGGTACAGATCAAAACTCCACACTCTCCAGATCTGAATTTATTAAAAAATCCTAACCTTTTTGCCTGGCTCATTTGCCCACTTATTGGAATCACACCCAAGCCTAGATACCGGAGAACTAAAGACAGTCTTCTGGTAGCTTTACACTCCCTCGTAAAGACCATTGTCGTATTTCCAGCCAATTCATGTAAGATAAATGCTAGGCAGCAGTCCTTTTGAGCAGACGGAATGAACATGTATTCTTGTCTCAGCATTCCAACTGTGCAGTACTTTGAAGACACCTCAACATAGTGAAACATAAAGAGTGCACTTGAATCCCTTGTCTCAATAACAGGTACTGTATTACATTCATTCATCTGGCCCTCACTTGCAAGCCTTGGCAGAAGATGATCTCCACCTTCTACACTTCCAAATTTAAGAAGCTGATCTCCGAACATGAGGCCATCAAGTGCTGCAGGTGACCCTTCTTGAATCTTATCAAAAACAGCAAAAGCTATGGCAGGATAAGAACCCTCACCAAGGTTTGAGTGCTCCAAGGAGAGAGTATGTATGACAGGGTTGGAGTATTCAGCTCTATGAATAGGACTCATTCTCTGATGTGTTGATTCTTCCACCTCAGCTATTCTTTTCTGTGGTTCACCCTCCAAGTTCCCCCATTTAAACTTTGAAGTATCTATTAGATTAGCACCAAGCTGATATTCTGCTGCCTCTATCATACCCTCCCAAGCAATGGCATGAGGTCGTCTATGCTCAACCTTTACTTTGTGCATCCAAATGCAATGCTTGCCCTATGATCAGTGCTATTACTCTGCTTAGCTGTCCTGTCTCAGCCACATCTCCCAAAGCTCCTGTGAACTGTTGATCAAAACCTCCTCGTCTAGGTTGACTTACCACTTGGCAAGACATGCCAACTAGAGCATTATTGATAAGTTCCTCTTGCTCCAAACCCTCTTCACTATACTGCCTACGGAGAACAAAAGTATAATCACAACAACTAAATATGTACAAAGTATCAAATCTCACACACAACTTTTGGGTGGATTTCACACCTCGAATGCGCAGCAATACGACATCCACCCCCTCTAATCCTGCCCATCCTCCAGATGGGCCAACTACCCATGATTGTTATCATCAAGATCCACAAACAGATCAATCTCTTCATTATGCATTTCCGGTATATCAACAAGATTATATGTCATATCATCTGTCTCTTCCATTAGAGTTTCTTCTCGTTGCTCTTCTCTTGCAAATTCTTCCAATGCATAATCTTCATCATCTCTTTTCTTGAAAATCTTGATTCTTTTTCCAGCAATAGGCACTCGAAGCACTATCCCATCCAATTCTGTCAACTCATATGTTGCATTATCAAAGACATGTCTGACTATGTACGGCCCAAACCATCTTTTCACCATCTTCCAAATTGTAGTATGCTGATTTTCAAGGCTGCTATCAAAGACTAATACCCAATCTCCCTCTTCTATTGCTCTAGGCCGCAAGTGATGCTTGCAGTCAAACCTGTCCTTATTTCTTAGTCTAGAAACCTTCAACCTGTCAACAGCTAGCTAAATATCCTCTGGTCTTCTCTCCAACTGTCGAATCCAAAGAGCTAAGAGCTCTTCTCTCGTCAAATCCTCCTGCCAAGGTAAAACTGACCAAGTCAAAGCACAACAGTTGGCATAACATGTTTCTGACCATACATCAACTCTGCGGGCATATATCCTGTGGTAACACTGTGAGTCATACGATCAGCCCACAAAGCAAATGGTAGAAGTCTCGGCCATTCTCCAATCTGTCCTTTGCATGCTTTGGCTAATGCTTTCACTATCGATGGATGCCCTCTTTCACTCTTCCCATTTCCCTCTGGATTGTATGCCGTGGTTAGAGCCAACTTGATTCCTAGCTGAGAGAAAAACTCCCTAGCTTCATCTGCATCCAATTCACCGCGATCCACAGTGATCTTACCCACACAGCCATACCTGCAAAAAATTTCTTTCAATAAGAACTTACACACTGCACTAGTGGTCTTCGTTTTCAAGGATCTTCCCTCAACATGATTGGTAAGATCCTCTCTAGCCAAAACAATATATCTCATCTGCCATAGACCCATAGGCATAGTAACCAAGTCAACTACCCACTTATAATGAATGCATAGCGGATAGGTCGGATGAAGTTCATCTCGATGACGCACTACCGAATACATCTGGCAGTCCCTGCAAGTCTCTACAAAGTGAGAAACATCTCTATACATGCCTTTCCACCAATATTTCTCCTTGATTTTCTCATAAGTAGCCCACACTCCTCTATGATCAGCCCAAGGACTCTCATGAAACTCCCTCATCACCTGTAACTGTGTCACTCTATCGTAGACAATCCACAAAGGTAATCCGCCTCTTTTCTTCGGATGCTTCCAAAGAAATCCGTCCTTGAGAAAATAACCATGGACTTTCCTTCTGATCTTCTTGAACTCTTCATCTGTCCATTCATCTCTTTTGCTTAGTGTATTAAGGTACTTGCCAATCTGCAACCAATCTCCAACATAGAGTTCTTCTATGAAAGCCACAATATCATAGACATGGCGAACATGATAAACCATAGTGGCTGAAATTTCTGCATTATCCTCTTCTGCAAATTGTATCTCCTCATCATCATATCTGGCTCTAGACAGCATATCTGCCACTGGATTATCCTTCCCTGCTATGTATTTAAATTTTGGCTTTAATGACTTGATGTATGCAATCCATCTCAGCATAGCTATATCCAGAGTAGAGCAACTCGTAATCATACCAATCAATGGCAAGCAATCTGTCTCTACCACAAGTGAAGCTCCAATAAAGTACTCCTTGTCACATTTGAGAGCCATAACAATCCCCAGTAACTCCCTCTTGATTTGTGGATATCTCCTCTGTCTCTCGTTTAGGACTTCTGCCCCAAACCAAATAGCATACCTGTTTGCATCTGCATCATCTTGACCCACAGCCCAACCTATGCCAATTGGACTAGTGTCAAATGTCAATACAATAGGCCTTCCACAATTATAATCCGCTTTCCTGAGAGTAGGAGCAATCTGCAATAACTTCTTCAATTTTCGCATGGCTCTAGTGTGGCTCTCATCCCAATAGAATTTCTGCCCCTTTCGAAGCAGCTGATATAAACAATCTGCTATGTGTGCAAAATGGGGTATCCAAATCATATAAAATACACAAGCTCCAATGAATCTCCGTACCTCTGAAGTGGTAGAACAATACTCCGCAATCTTACTTATAGCATCCACCTTATTAGGTGAGGGTTTCCTGCCATAATATCCACACATATATCCAACAATGACAACCTCATTCACTCCAAAAACAGATTTTTGCCCTGATAGTGTCAAGTTCACTTCTTCTAACCTGGCCAAAATCTTCTCACAAGATGAAATATGATCAGCCACAAAGTATCTGCATCCCTACTCATTTAGACTCTCATTCTTCTCCTCTTCTGCACACCCCTTAATGGGCACATCATCCAAGAAAGGCATAGTAAGCTGAGGTATATAATCACGAAGAACCTTATGCATAGCATTCATCATATGCGCAATAGAATTAGTGGCACCTTGAGGCAAGGTACACATCCTGACAAGCCCAATAGGAGTTCTCATGGTGGTTATGTCCCTGCTTTCCAAAGCCAATTGAAACTGATCATATCCCGAATACAAATCACCTAAAGAATAGATGGAACGTCCAGAAAATGCTTCTGCAAACTCATCCACAACTGGACCTATACCAACATTCTTGATAGTAACTCTGTTTACTGGCTGTATGTCCTGTATAAATCGGAGAGTACCATTCTTCTTTGGAACTATAAACCACCTATTTGAGTATGGTGCAGATGAAGGCTCTAGGATTCCCATCCTTATTTTCTCATTCAACAAATCAATCAGCTTTGGCAGGTGTGCCTTAGGCACTGGAATAGGTCGGAGGTTCCATGGAATATGAGGAATAGTAAAGATCACCATAAGAGCAACAATATCCGGATTCACACATCCAATCTCATGCAGGAAAAAAGTAAATCCCCTTCCATGTCGCTCAAGCATCTCCTGAAAGCATTGCTTCTCTCTGGGTAGCAAGAAATCACCATTTCCAATTTTCAATTCAACAAGAGTCTCTGCTGAAAATTTATGGCCAATATGCTCTGGATTCCTCAAAATTGGCTGTTTAACAGCCCTCTCTATTTGTTGATCACTGTTAGGTGGAAGCGGTACAGCTACCGGCTTCACCTTCTTATCCACAGTTTTGTATTTCGTGTCAACCCTGGCTTCATTATGATCCTCTGCATTACTCAAATCTTGCTGTAAATCAGCAATTCTGCACTCTAATGGCTGAATATCCTCAGCCCTCTGCTCTATGGACTGCATAGGAACAGCCCTAAACTCTAGATGCTGAAATATTTCAGCAGTTAACTCTGTTGGCTGAAAGTTTTCAGCCCTCTGTGTCTCTGTAAGCTGATCATAATCAACCAGAAACTCTGTTTGCTGAATTTCTTCAACACTCAACACTTTTTGCTGAATCACCTCAGCCTCTGATTCAATCTGTGACACAAAATCTGCAATTTCATGAAACATGTCCAGGGATTGCACTAATACATTACTGTGACAACTTTGCATATCAGTTTTCAGCATATCTTCCATCTCTTCCATCGTATCTGCACAAATCATACTATCATATATCCCATCTATGTGCTCATCATCCTCTAAAATTCCTGCATTTTTCAAATTTTTCTCATTCCTGTATATGTACTGCCTGATAGCTCTAGGCAACTTAGAAGTCTTTTGATAGCTCATTGAACTGTTTACTAAAATCCCAACAAAACCGGAGGAGAAAACGCTGCTGCCAGGAGGCGAGAACTCCAATCTCCTCTGCTCTATACCACCGTCGTCTTGCCAAACGGCGGTACCTAATGAAAACCCGAATCCCTCATAGTGGGCAAAGGTGCATCTCTGAGAGTATCCCTGTTTCTAACATGGTTCACACACACAGTCATAAACTGAACTGCCCTCATACCATCTTTACTGTGAATCCGTGCATAAGCAGATCCATCATCCATTACCTTTGTTTCCATATGCATCTCTGTGATGAATGGCTATCCAAGAATTATGGGATAAGAGCATGAATCCTACACAAAGAAATGGAAATCCTCCTCTACATCACCAATAGAAACCCTGACACTGGGATAGGCAGCATACAAATCATCTGCAGTATTGTTAGTGGCTCTTATACGCCACCCATGCTCTACATCCATAGGCCATCTGTTACTCTCATAAACTCCACGAACTATGAGATTAATCTCTGAACCATGATCCACCAAAGCAACATAAGGCACCTGTTTCTCTCCAATTTTTACCATCGTCTTTGTAGTTTCCCTAGCCCAATGACTCCGCAAAAAGTGACTATGCGGTATCAAGACAGGCTCATCAGTTTTAGCATAATGCATAGGCTGAACCCTCTTCTCTATCTGTGGAAAAACAGAAGCATTCTCAACCAAAACCTCATCCTCATCCTCTTCCAACTCCCCAATCAAAACTCCCTGTGTATCAGTAGTAGACAATGCATGTCTTTTCCTCTTTAGGACCTCCTGAAACAGATCTTGAAACTCTCTTTTCGAGATGCCCAAAACCTCAGAAATAGTGAAAGTCACCTCACTGCCAAGTATCTTGTCATTAAAGACTTTCTTCATGTCCGTAGATGTCTCAATATCGGACATCAATCTAAACCCTGGCTGCTTTCTCTCTCTAGGCTCTTGCCTCTTTTCTCTCTTTTGAGCATCTTTCATCTCTCGTTCTGGCCCTGGTCTCAAAGACGGTCCTGTAGTAGGTGGAGTAATAAACTCACCCCCTCTAGTCTTTTTAGCTGCACTTGGATTTTCTTCATCCCTCTTACGCTTCTCCTCAACAAGTACATCTGCTCCCTGAGACTTAGCCAAGTAGGCATAAATAGAGTACCTGTCATGTAAAATGCCAATGACTTTAGGCTCACGTGAACCGGCCATTAGGAGATTTCTTCTCTAGTCGACTATCGAGCTGGAGGAAGAGGGGATTAGAAAGGTAGGCAAGCTCCTTGCTGAAGCTTTCCAGGACAATGATACATGCCCATCGACACGCAAGGGGGGGGGAGGATCTTGTCCCCTCCCCTATATAATTGAGGGGCCACAGGCTGAAAAGGGGACGGGCCAGAGATGGGGATGAAGACGGAATGCTGCTGCCATAACGCTGTGCCAAAAGTGAGAGGGTGAGAGAGAGAAGAGCTGAGTCATTGCGCCAATGGTAGCCTGTGTGGAAGGAGAAGGGAAGAGTGACACAACGCCAGTCGGCCTCTGGCGTCCCAGTCTGCGCCCCCCAGCTCTTGTCCCAGTCTTCATGCCGCCAAATCACCATTTGAGCTTCCCCCTCCCACGTGGCAAAAGCTTTAGAAGCTTCCTGGGGGGAAGCTTTTAAAGGGCTAGATAAGCCCCCTTTCCCCCTTAAGCCCTTCCTTGGCTTTGGGAACAAACCCCCCTACCCCCCCCGTGTTTTATTCCTCTAAGCCCCTTTTCACCCCCTTATAACCCTTTTAACCCTTTTCATCCCCCTCATAACTCTTTTATTTCCACAACCCTTAAGCTTTTTCTTAATCTCCCGTATCCCCATTATTATTTTTCCCCCCCTAAACTTCAAAATCCAAATCATCATCATGGCCTCGGATGATGTCCCGTAAGGAAAAAGTAGCCCGTGAGATAAAAGATAGGGAGGGAAAGCAGAGGGAGTGAAAAGAAGGAGTGAAGGAGGAAGAGTGGGAAAAGATAAAAGATAGGGAGGGAAAGTAGAGGGAGTGAAAAAAAGGAGTAAAGGAGGAAGAGTGGGAAAAAGATAAAAGATAGGGAAGGAAAGTAGAGGATAAGGAAGTGAAGTAAAATATAAGGAAGGGAAGTAGGGAGGAGTGAAGGAAAAAAAGGAGTAGTGTGAAAGAAGTAGAGGGTGAGGAAAAGATAAAGAAGAGTAAAAAAAAATGAGTAAAAGAGTTAGAAAAGAGAAGGAATAGAGGAAGGGCAAGGAAGGAGAATAAGTGCCTTCTATTCCTTTTACCCCAAGTCTAAGTCCTCCAAGGGTTCTTGTGGTTGCAAAACCACACTCACCCATAAACTGTTTTTCCAAAGAGACGGTGGAATTCCAAAAGAAAGAGGAAAAGGCTATCTCACATTTAAACTACGATGCCGCCTAAGAAAGTCCAAGGTGTAGCTGCGAGAGGGTCATCTCCCGGTATCCATGTAGATATCTCACCCCAAAACCAGGTTTTTCTTCTTCGCTTTAATTCGGTTGTAAGTCGATCATGCAAAGAGAAATTGTTAGGGATAGGATATATTTGTTCGAATTATTTGTAATGAAGGAGTTTAGCTTATGAATGATAATGTATAGAACTTAGTTTCCTTCAAATTGTATCAAGCACTATAAATTACGAGCAATATTATCCATTTACTATAGTAGTATATTTTAGTTAAATCCTAAAGGTATAGAAATTATATCTTGCACCATTAGTCTTCTTCCTTTTTCGCAACGAATCATTGTAAATGATTAAATTCATGATAGGGTTCTTTCGTTGCTCAAATTACTAGGAAGTTATCATTGCTAGTTGTACATCTTAGCAAGGGAAACGTTTGTTATTTGGCATGAGTTCATCCGCAAGGAAAAAGGAAGTTTAAATTGAATGGTATTGACTGAAAAGTAAATTGTCACAAGGATGGCAAAACTGTGACAAGACGATTAATATTACCTTCCAAAAGATATCCAAACCAATCTAAACATAGAAATATTCATACCCTAAGGTTAAAAAATTTCGTAAAGATAAAGAACTAGGGCTGTCCCCCAGAGCCTTAAAAAGAAACCCTAGGCCCGACATATGTCAGCTTAAAGGCTCTAAAACAAATTATTCCATCGCAGGACTTGCGCAGGAAGTACGAAATCATTTAGTCTTGTGATTGATTCACAAGGAGAAAGGGTGAAAACCCTCATCAAGGATGGTAGATCCCTACGCAAGTTATCTTGCAAAAGGACATATTTTTGGATATCCTTCTAAATAAGGAAAGTTGTAAACCGGAAACTAGCATATCTAAGGAACTTTAGGGTTGACCAAGTTGGGATAATAAGGTACGCCCTACACCGGAATGTAAAGGATCTTGCCAATTTACAAGACACCTTGCGAAGGAGTGCTGATACACTCAAAAGAAAAGAACACTTCCTTAGCAGTTTGCCAAACAACACGGTTGATTAATGGAAATGTTTGTGCTTGCTAGAGATTTTAGGGATCTGTTTGAATTATGAATTACAAATTAAATGAGTACTTATACTTCAAATTAAAGGCCTGAAGGAAGAGGCACTTTTAGTTATCCCCAACTACCTGCCTAACCCTAACCAAGGGGGTTGTTCACCGCGCCGGGAACGTGGACCAAACTCGTCGCGAGAGGTCTCTCCGTTGAGCTCTACTTGGAGTAGGAGGACGCTTGGGTGGCAGAGGGGCTCTGGCCGTAAATCCCTCGCCTTCTGGGTCCTGCACAAGAGGCTAACATGACTCGGGATTGGATCTCGATGCCCGCATACTAGTTTACGGGCGGAAGCTTGGAAGAGTGATCCCTGGGGATTACTGGATAGCCTTCGGGCAGATTATGGACAAGCCTACGGGCGGAACTTCTTGTATTTCAAAGATAAAATGATGAAATGTTAAAAGAGAACTTGCTTGATATTGTTTTTCTATGCCACGTGATAAGATTACATGAAGGAACAAGTGCTTAACATGATTAATTAAAGAAGATGATTGTTATATGTTAAATTAATATGTTAGATAATTACATAACTAAAACAAACCAAGAAAAGTGCGGACGATGGGCCATGGGTCCACCCTACGGTTGGGTGGTCCCGGTTAGCCGGGAACTTTTCTCAAAAATGAGGAAGAACAACGGGATGATCATCATCATCAAAACGAATAACGAGAACGATGACCTAGAGTTACGTCTTACCCGATTTACGCTGTTTTAGGGGAACAGAATGGGACTATGCCTTATGGTAGAGAGGTTGAGCTTTGCATCCCTCTCGTCTCCCATTCTCCTTGAACCAAGTGCAGCGTGAATCCGCTTCGGACCTGGCGTTTCTGCGTAAAGTAGTTCGCTCGGGTCTGACGCTAGTTGTTGTTAGCTAATGACCAATCAGGAAAACCCTAATTCCGGTCGATCCTAAGTGGGAATGGCCAGGATACTTCCGCTACGTGGTAGACGTGGAAAGACCTAGATCGCAAAACCCGTAACATTCCATGGGAGTGTCAGGCGGAGTTTTCTAGATATCCTTTCTGATGGACTACTAAGATGTGTCCTGGATGATACTAGGGGACACGTTACAGTTGGTATCAGAGCCGACCAACAACGAAATTGTCTTTATGAGATCTCAATAAAATGAAGTAAAGAAATTGTTGCTATCCAAATATTTTCTTACCTTCAATGCTGTCTTGTAGAATTATGAAGCGTGGAACAAGTTTTTGGTATTTCGGGTCATGTTTATGACTGCAATGCATTCTCCCCTTTATAGACAAAGAATTGGAATGATGAACATCCTAGAGCAGATTTATAATCCATCACCTTTATACATAGAATGAAGATGGATGGGGTCTTCAGGAATCTACTATATAGCCGCCCACCGGTTTGCTTATCTACAGACCAATCTAAAGAGGATTAAGTGGTTGGAAGACTTGAAAGTCGTGAAGCTATTCATTTTTGTGGAAGCTCACGTAAATTCGACTTTACATATTCGAGGTCGGAGGGTTCAAATGAACTCATATGTATATGAGGAAGTAACCCGTGTAATCCTAGCCGACAGGATTAAAGTGTTGGGCCGCCATGAGAAGTATGGATTCCAACGGAAAGGGTATCCTGAACTTCCAATGAATTATCGATTCCTAAAGATCCATGACCCAAAACCCTACTATTACACAGTTCCTGTAGACAAATGCAATACAATGTTGTTCTCCGCAAACTGAATGTAATGATTGGCTTATCAGCACACGAAACGTTGTATTCAAAAAGGCTATGCCCATGTAAATACAAATAAAGACTTCTTTTTGTCAATATCTGGCTGTGCATAAGAGTTGTTAAAAAGTTAAGTAGCTACATTGTTTACGAGATAGCTGAACTAAAAATGAAAGATAAGCTAACGTCGATTATCATATAATAACGTTAAGAAAACTTTTATCCAGGCACAACCCCAGGTACAGGTTCCAAATTCGCCTCCTACATCAAGTACTGCTATGACCCAAGAGAAGAAGTTCCTCCTCAAGCAGATAAAGCCACCTGAGTTTGACGGGAGAGGCAGTTTCATCCACGCTGATGCTGAAATTTGGATTGAATCCATGGAGGATTAGTTTGAAGCAGCAAGTACTGCACCTACCAATCAGGCCATGCTCGCCAAGTTAAAGCTCACCGGCGAAGCCAGACTTTGGTGGAAGCAATGGTGCAGGGATCAAGGGATTTCAGAGGGGTTTGTTACCTGGGAGAAGTTGAAGAAAGCCGTGCAGGGAAGATATTTACCACCTACATATCATATGCAGAAAATGAATGAGTTCTACAAGCTAAAACAGCTAGGACTCACTCTTGACGCATACTACTCTAAATTCGTCTCACTTTTAAAGTATGCGCCACAAATGGACATGACGCAGCAGGTGTCCAAATTTTGTGCGGGCTTAAATCCACCCATAAATACCCATCTCGAATCTATGCGTCTATCAGATCTTCAGGATGCACTCATTCGAGTGGCGCCTATAATTCAGGAGGTGCAAGCTAGACCAAGGGGTAACAAAACTTGGTCCTATAGTGACCCGAATAGAGGAGCATTCAGACCTCAAATGAAGAGAGTTCAAGGTCACAATCAGGGATAAAGGAAGAAAGCAAGGACAATAACGTGAATAACTTTGTTCTTGCTCAAAGTAATGGCCGAAACCTCCGTTGTTTCCACTGCAACGAACCCGGTCACTTCAAGAGGCAATGTCCCAAGCTCAACGGAGGACATCGTCAAATGCCTTTCCAAGGTGCAGGCCGCGGTCAAGGAGCCGTTACCCGTGGAAGAGGAAGAACCGCTTGCATTGCCAATAGGCAAAGATGCGAAGAAGAAGAAGAGGAAGATCCGACTATGGAAGCTGAATTCGAAAAAGCGACAGTCCATGCCGCTTTACACAAGAAAGGGCCGAATCGCCAGTTTTCGGTAATTCAGACACTATCGAACTATCAAGGTAAAGGTTTCAAAACCTTGATTGATTGTGGCAATACACATTCCTTTATCTCACCAGCATGTGCAAAAAGTTTAGGAATAACCACAGTAGAAGCACCTACCCTGCTTGTGGAGTTGGCAAATGGTCGTGAGGTAACTTGTACCAGGCAAACTGCTAAGGTGCAATTCTTTCTGGGAGGAAAGAAGACTTCAGTCAAATTCAGAGTCATGAATCTAGGTATCCATGAGTGTCTACTCGGGATGGATTGGCTTAAGCCCAACGACGCCCACATCAAAACTCTGAAAGGGAATTTGTCACAACTCAAGGTGAGGCAGGAGTGCCAAGAATCCAATTACCAAAGTATCTCGAATCATAAAAGGAGTCAGAAAAGGATTACCCGTTTACCTGATCAAACTCAACAAGTTAGATCAAAAGTAAGAATCTCATGAAGGACCTTCTTGGCTAAAGGAATACGCTGACGTATTCCCTGAGGAATTGATTGAACTTCTGCCTCAAAGAGAAGTAGATCATGAGATTAGGCTAGTGCCTGGAGCTGCACCAATTGCAAAGAGACCTTATAGAATACCGGAAGCAATTGAGTTGAAGGAACAACTCAAGCAACTGTTAGATCAGGGTTACATCCGGCCTAGCAACTCACCGTGGGGAGCTCCAGTACTATTCCAGAAAAAGAAAGATGGGACACTTCGACTATGTATTGATTACCGAGGGTTGAATCAATCAATACTCAAGAACAAGTATCCTATTCCTAGAATAGATGAGCTTCTTGATCGTCTTCAAGGTGCAAAGATCTTCTCCAAGATTGATCTCAAGTCAAGTTACTATCAGATAAGGATCAAGGAAGAAGATATTCCAAAGACGGCCTTCAATACAAGATATGGGCACTTTGAGTTCCTGGTTATGTCATTCGGGCTTACAAATGCACCTGCCACCTTCAATAGATTAATGCAATATATCTTTAGACCATATCTTGATGATTTCGTGCTTGTCTTCTTCGATGACACTTTAGTCTATTCTAAACAGGAAGAAGATCATGAACCTCAACTTCGGATTGTCCTTGAGACAATGAGGTCTCATAAGTTGTATGCAAAAATGAAGAAGTGTGCATTCTTCAAGCATCAGATTGAATATCTGGGATTCATAGTATCATCAGAAGGAATATCAGTAGACCCAGCCAAGGTCAGAGATGTGCTTGAATGGCCAATACCAGTATCCGTCAAAGAGATACGTAGCTTTCTTGGATTGACAGGATGGTATAGGGTCTTCATAAAAAACTATGCTTTGATTGCAGCATCTCTTACTGACTTACTAAAGAAGCAGACTTCCATTACATGGTCAACTTCCAAACAAAATAGCTTCGACAAATTGAAGAAAAGTTTGGTATCAGTACCTATTCTAAAACTTCCTGACCTCAATAAGGAGTTTGAGGTAGTAACTGATGCTAGCATTCTTGCCTTGGGGTGTGTACTTATGCAGAAAGGTCATCCAGTAGCATACTCTTCAAGGAAATTGAAGAGTCATGAAAAGAATTATGCCACACATGATCTTGAATTACTAGCTGTCATCCATGCTCTAAAGCTTTGGAGACACTACCTGTTGAGTAACAAGTTTACTCTAGTAACAGATCATAAGAGTCTCAAATGGATTTTTACCCAGAACGAGCTCAACATGAGGCAACGTCGGTGGATTGAAGTATTGGAGGAATATGATTTTGAAATCAAGTACTGACCAGGGAAGGAGAATGTAGTTGCCGATGCACTCAGTCGCAAGGCATTCCTAAATTCCCTAATCTTGCAGAATCCATCAACGGCCAGATCTCTGGCTACAAAAGTATCTATGCCAAACAACCCTATACTTGAACTAGCTGGAGAGGAAGCATGCCATGATTTGGCCTACCAAACAATGATAAAGGAAATATCTACCAAGGAGCAGAATTAGAAGTTGCAAGCTAAGTATCATGAATTTTCCATTGATAATGGACTTGTCTACTACAGAACAAGGCTGTGTATACCAGCAAGCCAGTCACTTAAGCAGAAGATATTATAGGAAGCTCATGATTCTCCTTTCGCAGGACATCCTGGCTATGCTAAGACTCTTAATGCAGTTAGGAAGAGCTATCATTGGGAGAGGCTTAAAGGTGATGTTCTCAAGTATGTCACTGAGTGTTTGTCTTGCCAACGTATCAAATCCGAACATGTCATGATGCCAAGGAAACTACAACCACTTGACATTCCCCAAATGAAATGGGAATTCATTAGTATGGATTTTGTTGTGGGCCTACCCCAAGTCCAAGGAGGATACAATTCCATTATGGTTGTGGTTGACATGCTTACCAAGGTTGCACACCTGATTCCAGTAAAGACAAACTATAAAGCCTCCGACATTGCAAGATTTTTATCAAGGAGATATTCAAGCTACATGGGTTACCTAGAAGAATCATTAGTGATCGAGATTCTCTCTTCACATCACACTTCTGGAGAGCTATCTTTGAAGCTATTGGGACTCAACTCTGTTTTAGCACCGCTTACCATCCCCAAACGGATGGCCAAACAGAGCGAGTAAATCAAATCATCGAAGATATGCTTAGGGCATACTGCTGTCGAGAGCCAAAGAGGTAGATTCAATACTTGCCATTGGTTGAATTTGCCTACAATGCTTCTTACCAGCAGAGCATTCTGATGACTCCTTTCCAGGCATTGTATGGTCATGATTGTCGAAGTCCCCTAAACTTTTCAGATCCAACCCTAAGAGTTGAAGCATCAAGACAGATGTTGGAAGACATGGATGGTCAAATAAAGTCAATAAGACAAGACATACAAGCAGCCAAGGATAGACAAAAGGCATATGCAGATTTGAAACGTCAAGAAAGAGTCTTCGAAGAAGGAGACATGGTCTTCATTTGTGTACGCCCTAAAAAGAGTTCTCTATCCCTAGGAGAATGCCAGAAGCTAAGTCCAAGGTATTGTGGGCCGTACAAAATCCTCAAATGCCTAGGACCCAATGCTTATAGATTGCAAATCCCTGAGAACCTAAAGGTTCACAATGAATTCCACATCAGCCTCTTGAAAAAATATGTACCCAACCCTAATCATGTACTTGATGATCAACAAATTGTAATGCCTAGTCAAGGAGTCCTTGAACTAAGGCCTGATGGGATCTTAGATGTTAGGGAGAGACAATTAAGGTCCAAAACCCTGAGAGAATGCCTCGTCAAGTGGAAAGAATACCCCAAAGAGGATGCCACTTGGATAGATGAAGGCACTCTCAACCATCAATATTCCCAGTTTATCTTGAGATGAGGACATCTCGGTTCCTCTAAGGGGGAGAGAATGTAAAATCCCGATGACTTTAGGCTCACGTGAACTGGCCATTAGGAGATTTGGAATTATTCTTTGATAAAAGCAAAAAAATTAATTTTTTTTTTAAAAAATTCCCCTCTCCTCCAGCCGACTGTCGAGCTGGAGGAAGAGGGGATTAGAAAGGTAGGCAAACTCCTTGCTGAAGCTTGCCAGGGCAATGATACATGCCCATCGACACGCAAGGGGGGGGAGGATCTTATCCCCTCCCCTATATAATTGAGGGGCCATAGGCTAAAAAGGGGACGGGCCAGAGATGGGGATGAAGACGGAATGCTGCTGCCATAACGCTGTGCCAAAAGTGAGAGGGTGAGAGAGGGAAGAGCTGAGTTGTTGCGCCAACGGTAGCCTGTGTGGAAGGAGGAGGGAAGAGTGACGCAACGCCAGTCAGCCTCTGGCATCCCAGTCTGCGCCCCCCCAGCTCTTGTCCCAGTCTTCACGCCGCCAAATCACCATTTGAGCTTCCCCCTCCCATGTGGCAGAAGCTTTAGAAGCTTCCTGGGGGGAAGCTTCTAAAGGGCTAGATAAGCCCCCTTTCCCCCTTAAGCCCTTCCTTGGCTTTGGGAACCAACCCCCCCCCCCCCCCCCCCCCCCGTGTTTTATTCCCCTAAGCCCCTTTTCACCCCCTTATAACCATTTTAACCCTTTTCATCCCCCTTAAACTCTTTTATTTCCACAACCCCTAAGCTTTTTCTTAATCCCCCGTATCCCCATTATTATTTTTCCCCCCCTGAACTTCAAAATCCAAATCATCATCATGGCCTCAGATGATGTCCCGTAAGGAAAAACTAGCCCGTGAGATAAAAGATAGGGAGGGATAGCAGAGGGAGTGAAAAGAAGGAGTGAAGGAGGAAGAGTGGGAAAAGATAAAAGATAGGGAGGGAAAATAGAGGGAGTGAAAAGAAGGAGTGAAGGAGGAAGAGTGGGAAAAAGATAAAAGATAGGGAAGGAAAGTAGAGGATAAGGAAGTGAAGTAAAATATAAGGAAGGGAAGTAGGGAGGAGTGAACGAAAAAAGAGAGTAGTGTGAAAGAAGTAGAGGGTGAGGAAAAGATAAAGAAGAGTAAAAAAAAGGAGTAAAAGAGTTAGAAAAGAGAAGGAATAGAGGAAGGGCAAGGAAGGAGAATAAGTGCCTTCTATTCCTTTTACCCCAAGTCTAAGTCCTCCAAGGGTTCTTGTGGTTGCAAAACCACACTCACCCATAAATTTTTTTTCCAAAGAGACGGTAGAATTCCAGAAGAAAGAGGAAAAGGCTATCTCACATTCGAACTATGATGCAACCTAAGAAAGTCCAAGGTGTAGCTGCGGGAGGGTCATCTCCCGGTATCCATGTGGATATCTCACCCCAAAACCAGGTTTTTCTTATTGGCTTTAATTCAATTTTAAGACGATCATGCAAAGAGAAATTGTTAGGGATAGGATATATTTGTTCGAATTATTTGTAATGAAGGAGTTTAGCTTATGAATGATAATGTATAGAACTTAGTTTCCTTCAAATTGCATCAAGCATTATAAATTACGAGCAAGATTATCCATTTACTATAGTAGTATATTTTAGTTAAATCCTAAAGGTATAGAAATTATATCTTGCACCATTAGTCTTATTCCTTTTTCGCAACGAATCATTGTAAATGATTAAATTCATGATAGGGTTCTTTCGTTGCTCAAATTACTAGGAAGTTATCATTGCTAGTTGTACATCTTAGCAAGGGAAATGTTTGTTATTTGGCATGAGTTCATCTGCAAGGAAAAAGGAAGTTTAAATTGAATGGTATTGACTGAAAAGTAAATTATCACAAGGATGGCAAAACTGTGACAAGATGATTAATATTACCTTCCAAAAGATATCCAAACCAATCTAAACATAGAAATATTCATACCCTAAGGTTAAAAAAATTCGTAAAGATAAAGAACTAGGGTTGTCCCCGAGAGCCTTAAAAAGAAACCCTAGGCCCGACATACGTCAGCTTAAAGGCTCTAAAATGGATTATTCCATCGCAGGACTTACGCAGCAAGTACAAAATCATTTAGTCTTGTGATTGATTCACAAGGAGAAAGGGTAAAAACCCTCATCAAGGATGGCAGATCCCTACGCAAGTTATCTTGCAAAAGGACGTATTTTTGGATATCCTTCTAAATAAGGAAAGTTGTAAACCGGAAACTAGCATATCTAAGGAACTTTAGGGTTGACCAAGTTGGGATAATAAGGTACGCCCTACACCGGAATGTAAAGGATCTTGCCAATTTACAAGACACCTTGGAAACGAGTGCTGATACACTCAAAAGGAAAGAGCACTTCCTTAGGAGTTTGCCAAACAACACGGTTGATTAATGGAAATGTTTGTGCTTGCTAGAGATTTTAGGGATCTGTTTGAATTATGAATTACAAATTAAATGAGTACCTATACTTCAGGTTAAAGGCCTGAAGGAAGAGGCAATTTCAGTTACCCCCAACTACCTGCCTAACCCTAACCAAGGGGGTTGTTCACCGCGTCGGGAACGTGGACCGAACCCACTGCGAGAGGTCTCTCTGTTGAGCTCTACTTGGAGTAGGAGGACGCTTGGGTGCCAGGGGGGGCTCTGGCCGTAAATCCCTTGCCTTCCGGGTCCTGCACAAGAGGCTAACGTGACTCGGGATTGGATCTCGAGGCCCGCATACTAGTTTACGGGCGGAAGCTTGGAAGAGTGATCCTTGGGGATTACTGGATAGCCTTCGGGCGGATTATGGACAAGCATATGGGCGGAACTTCTTGTATTTCAAAGATAAAATTATGAAATGTTAAAAGAGAACTTGCTTAATATTGTTTTTCTATGTCACGTGATAAGATTACGTGAAGGAACCAGTGCTTAACAGGATTAATTAAAGAAGCTGATTGTTATATATCAAATTAATGTGTTAGATAATTACATAACTAAAACAAACCGAGGAAAGTGCGGAGGATGGGCCATGGGTCCGTCCTACGGTTGGGTGGTCCCGGTTAACCGGGAACTTTTCTCAAAAATGAGGAAGAACATCAGGATGATCATCATCATCAAAACGAATAACGAGAACAATGACCTAGAGTTACGTCTTACCCGATTTATGCTGTTTTAGGGGAACGGAATGGGACTATGCCTTATGGCAAAGAGGTTGAGCTTTGCATCCCTCTCGTTTCCCATTCTCCTTGAACCAAGTGCAGCATGAATCCGCTTCGGACCTGGCATTTCTGCGTAAAGTAGTTCGCTCAGGTGTGACGCTAGTTGTTGTTAGCTAATGACCAATCAAGAAAACCCTAATTCCGATCAATCCTAAGTGGAAACGGCCAGGATACTTTCGCTATGTGGCAGACGCGGAAAGACTTAGATCGCAAAACCCGTAACATTCCATGGGAGTGTCGAGTGGAGTTTTCATGACATCCTTTCCGATGGACTGCTAAGACGTGTCTTGGATGATACTAGGGGACACGTTATAATTCAACAGGCGAATCCCAACCTGTCTCTGATCTGATGCTAGAGCCTGCACTAGTCAAAACAGTTTGCTGAATTTTTCCCTTGTTTGCAGTCTCCATAGCATAATTCCATAGTGCTGACTGATTCTCTGATCCCTTCTCAATTTGGACTCCATATGCAGAAGCATCTCCTCTAGCTGTCACATAAGAAGTACGCGGAGCCATGTCATCCACTAACTTCTTCATTCCGCCTTTCCCAAAGTTGGTAGCAAGCGGAGCTCCTGTTTCAGTCAACCAAATCTTACCATCTTGTCCCCAATATACCAAATTCTTCCTCCTTGCATCCTAAAAAGATTCACAATCCCTACAATGCTGATGGTCCATACTATCACACCAAATACATTTCCGATCTCTCCTAGGTGCAGTAGGAGCACTAGAAGAAATAGTAGGCGTAGTCGAAGCAAACTGCTCTTTTAAATTTCCCACCAACTCCACTTTAACTGAATCTAGTGTCAAATCCGTTATGCCTTTGATTATGTCATCAAGAGAGGTAGGAACCGATGGAGCGGATGGTTTTGGAGGAGAAGGTGCAGGCATCCATCGTGAAACAGGAGGAATAGGAGGAGTAGAAACAGTAGGCACTGGCATAGGCCAAGAAACTGGCTGAGGAGGAGAAGAAAAATGTAATATTTCCGCGTACCCCGTACCGCAAATATTAACTTCCCGCACGCCGTGTAAACCCTGTGCAAGAGTATTCCCTACTTCGTGATTATTGGTAACCTAATCCACACCATGCACGCTCAAAAATGAGGCCTCCACGTCGAGAATTAAAGGCCGGGGTTGAAGACCGTATAGCCGCGAGGAAACAACCGCTTGGGAAGGGCAATTGGATAAATTCAAGGCAATTTTTTTTATTATTATCCCTTCCCCCAGCCGATGCATGGCTGGAGGAGAGGGAGTGTGGGGGGGAATGGCCAAGGAAGAGTGAGGTCGGGCTGCATGAGGGGGAGTCCTCCACGTGTGTGGAGGCCCTCTTCCCCACCCCTCCCAATGCCTATATAAACACCCCCTAGCTAGAGGGTGCAAGGGGGGTGCTGGACGTGCTGGACGAGGAGCTGAAGGAGGTCGCCGTGCCGGACGTGAAGGGGGAGGTCGCCGTGAAGCGACACGCTGCCGCCCAGACCACCAGTCCGCCGACGCTGCCGCCCAGACCGCCAGTTTGCCGTCGCTGCCGCCAGACCACCAATCCACCTCAGACCGCCGCCCCGCCTGAAGCACGACCCCTCCGTGGCCTGTAGAAGCTGAAGCTTCTAAGGGGGGGGCCTACTTAAGCCCCCTTCCCACCACATTCCCCAAAAGACCCATTCATACCCCTCCCCGGAACTTGAAGAGGAGAGGGTGAAGGCCGTAAAGACTCCCATAAGACCCTTCGAAAAAGGCTTTCGTAAAAGAACTTTGAAGGCCGCAAGCCATCCAAGAATCAATTCCGTGCCAACTCGAGTTTTTCCTAAAAGAACTCCTAAAGCCCTTGCCGCAAGCGCCATCCCGCAAAGAAGTCTTCCGCATACGAGGAAAGGCAAAGGTCGGAAGGCTGCATGCCAAGGCAAGACAATTCGTAGACCACAAAGGCAAATCAGAAGCCGAATCTACGCCTACGATGGCCCCCAAAAGATCACAAGGTGCGACTGCGGGAGGTTCATCTCCGAGTATACAAGTGGACATCTCCCCGAGCCCACAAGTCCAGGTTCTTTCGAGTTATTTCCGCATAAAGAAATGATTAGGCGCGCTTAGTTCATAAAGGGGATTGCATTTTTACGCGTAACTTTAATGCATGTGGAAATTGAAAAAAAAAATACATTTGATAAGTATCTCTTGAAACATTAGGCAAGATTGAAATATGCCATGAATTTGAATGAGTTATCCACCTTAGAAGGCTAGTTGCATGTAGCTATTTTGGTACATTATCAAAGTAATGAGTCTAAACTTAGGCAAAGAAATGGAATTTATAAGTGCATTCTTTTTCGTCCGAGACATGGTAGGAATAAGCGTGTGCCGCATGTTAGGCAACATCCTTCTCGTAACGATTTCATGAGGCAAGGTTAACACCATAAGATATTATCCGAAAAGAAATAATAGAGTACGAAAATGATCTTATGGACTTGCAATAGCATGTAAAAATGGAATGAGTTAACACTAGCTTTAGTTGGTATAAACTTCGTTAACTACATTGTAGCTAGGAGAATGTTGCGTATTGCATAGTCATCATGCGAAAACGTCATTCATCAGAAGCCGCATTTAGGAAAGGTTGCATGGTTCGTCAAAGCATAAGATTCGAAAGTAGACAACAAGGTTGTAGGTATGATTATTGATGTAAGACCTAGTAGGTCCTAGGAAAAGCTAGTATCCAGATTATCGTGCACCAAAGAAAGATAAAGTTATCATGGACCATGTGATGCGTAAAAGCAATAAATCGCATGTTTACGCGTGTTGGGGGAGTTATAACTATTGTTCTCCGTTAGATTTAGTTTATTACCTTTAGAAGGATCATCCTCGTCGCAAGACAAGTATAATTGAATTGACTAAGTAACCTAAACCACAAGGGACTCATATGGGCATGGCTCAGTTGATATGATAGGTATCCCAAGTGTTAACTAGGGGTTAGTGTAATAAGAATTCGACCTAGTTTTACACTGGTTGCCAAGTCTAAACCCGCAAACCTAAGAATCTTACACATGAAATGTCGAATCAATTGGATGTTCATGCATGAAATGATCTAAGGTTTTATCCCAAGGATCATTCGTTTAAAATGATGAAACTCTGACGGAGTTGCCTATTTTTAGGATCATGGGCCAACATAATTAGGAACGGTTTGGAGGATACCCTAAAACCCTGCCACTCGGCTGGAGGTAAATTCCGTGACCGGAAAACGCTAAGCAATTGGGTAGAATGATCCCGTGGAATAGATGCAATACATGTGCAAAAAGCTGCAACTTTGTATAGACTTGAGATTTGCCCACAAGAGAGTTTTATCATCTCTCGAAATGAGGTTGGCAAGTTATTGAAAGAATTTAACTTACAAGAGGATGGGTAATCATCCTGTTACTCACTTTTCTTGAGGGATAACTGCCAAGGAAAAGGAAAGGTTAGGTGTTTGCCTTGAAGCAAATGACCAGACAATAAACTAAAGCGACATGGTCGCTGGATCCTGCCACAACAAAACCTAAAGTATTGGTAGGGTATGACCCTAACCCAAGAATGATAGGAATCTTGCCGAGTTGCAATTGATTCCGGATCGAATGCGGGTTGCATTCGGAGAAAAGGAGTCACTCCTTAACAGTTTGCCAGCTAAAACGACCATTGGAAATTGATTGTGCTTGTAACAGTTTGGAAAGCACTGTTTGCATTGTTTGTTCAATGAACTAAAGGACGAAAATATATCTAAATACTTCAGGTTGAAGCCTGAAGGGAGAGGCAGCTTCAGTTACCCCCGACTGCCTGCCTGACCCTAACCAAGGGGGTTGTTAGCCGCGCCGGGAACGTGGACCGAACCCGCCGCGAGAGGTCTCTCCATTGAGTTCTACTTGGAGCAGGAGGACGCTTGGGTGCCAGGGGGGGCTCTGGCTGTAAATCCCTCGCCTTCCGGGCCCTGCACAAGAGACTAACGTGACTCGGGATTGGATCTCGAGGCCCGCATACTAGTCTACGGGCGGAAACTTGGATTAGTGATCCCTGGTGGATTACTGGATAGCCTTCGGGCGGATTATGAATACGCCTACGGGGGGGAACTCCTTGTATTGCAAAGATAAAAGGATAAAATGATAATAAAGAAGTTGTTTGGCATTGTTTTCTTTATGTCCTGTGATAAGATTACGTGAAGGAACCAGTGCTTAACAGGGTTAATCAAGGAAGCTGTTTGTTATATGTCAAACTAATGTGGTAGGTAATTACATAACTAAAACAAACCGAGGAAAGTGCGGAGGATGGACCATGGGTCCGTCCTACAGATGGGTGGTCCCGGTTAGCCGGGAACTTTTCTCAAAGTCTTCGGCAAGCAGAGGACGATCGTTATCCCCAAAGCAAGTAGCACGATGACTTGGAATTATCTATTACCCGATTCACGCTGTTTTAGGGGAACGGAATGGGACTATGCCTTATGGCAGAGAGGTCGAGCCTTGCATCCCTCTCGTTTCCCATTCTCCTTGAACCAAGTGCAGCATGAATCCGCTTCAGACCAGGCGTTTCTGCATAAAGTAGTTCGATCAGGTCTGACGCTAGTCGCTGTTAGTAAATGACAAAACAATTCCGGTCGATCCTAAGTGGGAACGGCCAGGACACTTCCGTTACGTGGCAGACGCGGAAAGTCCTAGATTGCAAAACCCGCAACATTCCATGGGAGTGCCGGGTGGAGTTTTCTAGACAACCTTTCCGATGGGCTGCTAAGACGTGTTCTAGAGGATTCTAGTGGACACGTTACAAAATAATAGGAATAGAAGCAGGCATAGGAGCAAAAGACGGTGTCGGTGTCATAGAACCATTCTGTAGACGAGTCTTCCATATCCTCCTCTTGGTCAAAGTCGAGACTGCATCCTAGGCATCCTGCCAATCCATTTTAAGTCCCATAGGCTTCGTGCGATCCTCAAGAAGCTCTCCCAATTCTTCTTGAAGAGCAGGATCTGCAGCTTGCAAGAAAAGCTCAACTTTTTCAACATCCAATGCTCTTTGTTCAATAGCATCAAGCTGACTATACCTCTCTTCAAATTCCCGAATCAACTCTGAAGCAGCTAGACCTTTGTTTGGCATGTAGACCCACTCTCAGAATGACCGCCGTGTAGCCATCCCAAAGTCCTCAAGGAAATATTCTTCTTTCAGGGCCTTCTTAAAATCTTGCCAATGTGAATTTTGAATAAAAAGATCAGTCACTTTTGCCCTCAAGGCGGGTGTGACAAGAGAAGGAAGTACTTACTCATAAGTCCAGTTGGAACTCCAAAAAATCCCATCTTGATCTCATATGTTTTCAAATATGCTGAAACATTACGGCCATCAAATAGCTTCTTCTCATTCTCAACTACTTCAATCGCCTTAGTCGCGCTGTTTGCATTCTCCTGCTCCGAATATAGTTGCCTTTGCTGAGACAACTGTTGTTGACGCAATTGCTGCAGTTGCTGCATATACAATTGTGTCTGCTGATTTTGAAGCTGTATATACATGGATATATTCTGCAAAATCTTCTTTAGATCATCTGTTGAAGTACTTGACGCAGCAGTCATTGATGGAGCTGAAGTAGAGGACGCAGCTAGAATTGTAGAAGAGGCTGAAATAGATGCTGCAGTATCTCCCATCCTGAAATTTTTGCGACGCTTTCATGTCGGGTTCACTAAAGATGTCGAAGGGTTTTGAAAGCAAAGTCGTGTCTCCAGAAGACCTTGTTAAATTTCAAGATGGAAGATCAAGCAAGTGAATGAATTCAAATCTGATATGACTGCAATTGCTTCCGGTGATGTTGATCAGTTGGAAAGATCAATAATGTTCATGGTCATACACAACCTTTTATATTGAGTGAATCGGCAATCCTTCATAAACGAGGAAGAAGTACATACAACAGTCTTATTCACCGCTATGAATTTTTTTTTTCTATCATATATCAATATGTTTTTTGGCATCTCTGGTTCATTCTCAGTTCTGCATGGTATATATCATGTGTTTGCTGTAAATTTGCTTCATTTCAGCAAGCAATTCCAATACTTACAGGGTAATAAAAACAGAACAGCATATATGAGATTTTAATTAGAATAGAAGCAGCCAGGTAACAATTGATATGAGCCTGGCTGATACTATTTGTAGTGGCGATAGGGGTTGAGTTTGAGTGACAAGAGCAGGCATTGACAAAGTCATGACAGCCTGAGACAACTTTCAAAATCCATTTGAATGCAGCCCCATCTTAGTGCAGTTGCAAACAAATCTTAAACCTCCTGAGCCCTCTAGCATAGATAACATGAATTGCAGATAGTAATCTACTTCAGAGATGTCCATATGTTGGCATAGGGTACTCCAGCGCATGCAGACCATCGAGCATTCCTTTCTCTTTTGCAGCAGCACTACATTTCAACTTGGCAGCCTTTGCAAATGTTGATGGCGCAGACAATGAGTTGGCTTGTCGCATCAAATCTTTGATCTCCGACAACAACTGTTGTTCTACGAAGTGCAGCTTATTATACTTCTAAGGCACTGACTGATATGCCATCAATCGTTGTCAGGATGGAGACTACATAGGAGATTCGGCTCTTCAATTGCGTCATGATTCGGTTCTTCAATTGCGGCACCTTCCGTTGCGGCTCCACCTTGATCACACATTTGCTTTAGTTTCCTCTTCCCATCTCCAGTCCCCTGAATCTGTTCAATTCGCATCCCAGAGCCCTGATCCTCTTCTCTTCATCCTTCTGAACACAGAGCTCGTCTCTCCCCTGCATCGAAGGGATCAAAATACTGAACAAAGTCAAAGCCCTGAGGTTCCTAGAGTAAGGTGATCGTATTCCCTCCTCATAGCCGAAAAAACTACGACTCCCTTTCCCTCTCACTAGTTCTCATTTCAGATGTTCTCTTCTGCAAAACACTATAGTAATCTCTCGTCCATACAGAATTCGATGATTCTTGTCATATTGTGCCTCCTCCTCAGACCAGACAATGATTCCCCTTTTTTCACCTGTTTTTCTCTTGCTTTTTCTCCCCTTCCGACTAGTAAAGCAGCCCCCAAATTGGCTTTCCTCCCCCCAGAAAAGCTTCCTTCCAGCCCGTGCAGTCCTCCCAACTCTATGTACATAATCCTTAGGATACTCATGAACATTATAATTGATCACAAGGCTGACATTTGGAATGTCAAGCCCTCTACTAGCAACGTCGGTACAGATCAAAACTCCACACTCTCCAGATCTGAATTTATTCAAAAATCCTAACCTTTTTGCCTGGCTCATTTACCCACTTATTGGAATCACACCCAAGCCTAGATACCGGAGAACTAAAGACAGTCTTCTGGTAGCTTTACACTCCCTCGTAAAGACCATTGTCATATTTCCAGCCAATTCATCTAAGATAAATGCTAGGCAACAGTCCTTTTGAGCAGATGGAATAAACATGTATTCTTGCCTCAGCATTCCAACTGTGCAGTACTTTGAAGACACCTCAACATAGTGAAACATAAAGAGTGCACTTGAATCCCTTGTCTCAATAATAGGTATTTTATTACCTTCATTCATCTGGCCCTCACTTGCAAGCCTTAGCAGAAGATGATCTCCACCTTCTACACTTCCAAATTTGAGAAGCTGATCTCCGAACATGAGGCCATCAAGTGCTGCAGGTGACCCTTCTTGAATCTCATCAAAAACAGAAAAAGGTATTGCAGGATAAGAACCCTCACCAAGGTTTGAGTGCTCCAAGGAGAGAGTATGTATGACAGGGTTGGAGTATTCAGCTCTATGAACAGGACTCATTCTTTGATGTGTTGATTCTTCCATCTCAACTATTCTTTTCTGTGGTTCACCCTCCAAGTTCCCCCATTTAAACTTTGAAGTATCTATTAAATTAGCACCAAGTTGATATTCTGCTGCCTCTATCATACCCTCCCAAGCAATGGCATGAGGTCATCTATGCTCAACCTTTACTTTGTGCATCCAAATGCAATGCTTGCCCTATGATCAGTGCTATTGCTCTGCTCAACTATCCTGTCTCAGCCACATCTCCCAAAGCTCCTGTGAACTGTTGATCAAAACCTCCTCGTCTAGGTTGACTAACCACTTGGCAAGACATGCCAACTAGAGCATTATTGATAAGTTCCTCTTGCTCCAAACCCTCTTCACTATACTGCCTACGCAGAACAAAAGTATAATCACAACAACTAAATATGTACAAAGTATCAAATCCCACACACAACTTTTGGGTGGTTTTCACACATTGAATGCGTAGCAATACGACAGCGCATGGAGCCACATTGACTCTACCTTCCAAGGCTTTTCCTGAGAGCCAAGGAGTCTTCTGCTCGATCTTACAATGGATGGGGTGAACCCATTCGGTCTGTGCTCAACTTCTTACAGTGTGTGGCCTATAGTCCTTGTCAACTACAATATCCCTCCATGGCTTTCTATGAAGAAAGGACATCTCATTCTTAGCTTATCGTCAGCAACCGCTACAAAGTAAAAAATATGGACGTGTATCTTCGTCCATTAGTCGATGAGCTTAAGATTTTGTGGGAGGAGGGGGTCACTATGCAACATATGAATAGGTGCTATGGTCGGCAATCAGCCAATATTCGAGCCATTCTTATGTGGATGATGCATGACTTTTCGGGATTTTGAGAGTGTCAGGTGAATAGGCCTCCATTCTCATTGGTAATATCTATATTTTATCTCATTCATGTAAGTATTCACTGGGTCATGGTGTTGGAATAGGTCTAGTTACCTCAGGTTATCATGCATGTCCATTGTGTGGGCCATACTTAGACTGCCGAAGGTCACGAACCATGAAGAAGATGGTATGTGAAGGACACACTGCTTTCTTGCCAGAGAATCATGAGCTCAGGGAAGGTTTTCTTGGACGACCTCAAACACGTATGAACGCTGCAAGATGGTACAAGCTGAAAATGGTCCACGCGGAATAACATCCAAAGGAAATGCGGCGGTTCTCAGCTCTCTATGAGTTGCCATATTGGACCCACTTATAGATCAACCACTTGTTGGATCCCATGCATATTTTCAAGAATGTGGGCAGCTTGCGATGGGATCACATCATAGAAAATAGAGACACTATAAGGGCATGAATGGATTTGAAGGAGGTAGGTAAGATGGAGGCACTTTGGCCACAGTCGAGTGTTGATGATGGTCATGTGCAGCTACCTCGTGCTTCTTGGGTTTTGTCCACTAAAGAAAAGCGCATTGTGAAGCAAGTAGTCAAGTCTATCCGCACTCCGACAGGTATGATGCGTTCTCTGAGGTCTGCATTTTCTAAAGACGACCAATTATCAGGGCTGAAATCCCATGACTGGCATAAGATATGTCAGGTTTGTACTACAAATGGATTGCAATTGGCGTGCGTATTTTGCTATTTGGAGTGTAGCCATTGTTCATAATGCTTTCTCATTTGTGGCAGTTTGTACTACCGATTGCGATCGCAGGATGTCTTACTCCAAAAATACACGGAGCCATTTATAGGTTGTCGACTTTGGTGCAATGGATCTCACAGTAGGAGATTAAGACATCCTCTATTGAATCTGTGAGGCAGGGAGCAGTGGAGACGGTCTATCTCTTTGAGAAATACCTGCCCACCAGCATGCTCATGATACAAATCCAGCTTCTTGTGTATCTTGTAGATGAAGTGGAGATTATTGGACCTGTCCATATGCGATGGATGTTCTTCTTGGAGCGCTTCATGAATATCCTGAAAGGCTTTGTGCGACAACGAGATCAGCGAGAAGGTAGCATGGATGAAGGTTGGTTGGTGTCTGAGGCGCTAGTGCATATTTCACAATGGTTGGAAATGGGGTAGACAAAAGGCTGGATGCCTCAATGGAGAAGAAGGTGAATCGCTTTTATATGTTGCACCATGCCTCTATGGAGACGTGGCTCACCAAGTACCAGATCTTTAGGCAAGATCGAGAGAAAGCATGAGCTGAATTCTGACGTAGTACGCGTCATCGACTGATTCAATATCCCGAGGGCATGGAGGAGATGCCGGGATTCATGTCTCGCGAAGGGACAAAGGTCTCAATGGAGGAGTGGGAATTCTCAAGGAGATGTAGTCCAAAGGTGATGAGGGGTTTAGGATTTGTTGTATCTAAATTTTATATGCGATATCTAATTTGAGTGTTTCAATGTATAGTACAAAATATATAGTGCATCGTGGTTGCGCACACGACATTTTTGCGTGGAGCGTATTGACAAAATGCGCTCCTCAATGGACTGTGGTATCATGACAAGGTTTGAGCAAGAGAGCCGACGATGAGCAACGGATCCAAACATGGTTGTGGATGAGATTGAGTATTTTGGGAACTTGCAAAGTATTGTTACGGTGGATTACTGTAGCTTCTCCATGATACTATTCGATGTGCAGTGGTTCAAAGTGGTACTTGGAGGAGTTGGAGCAACAATTCGACGAGATTCATCTGGATTTCTCAAAATAGATTCCGAAAAAAAATTGACGGATTTGCGCGACACCTTTGTGTTGCCGGCCCATTGTGAATACATGGACTCATTTGTTTGCTAATTGTTTTATGACATGGTTTATGTCACAATGGTTTAATCTCTCTTGTATGTGTTTGTGAACATGTAATCTTCTATCCAAAGCCCCCACAACCTCGATGGTGGTATGTTATACCTTCAACTCCTTGAAGTGCGAGAGTATATGATCAAAGCGATGTTCTGAGCATAGATGAAGATAATATGCAAATAGAGGGGTCGATATTGCACACCGAAAGCTGGAGCCAACATCGGCTAACAATGATGAAAATACAAGAGTCCAATAATTCTTTGAGAACGAGGTGAACTCATCCTTTTGTGGTGACATGTTTATCGACCTTCTAGTATATGTGGAGTTGTGTCAGGAGATTGACATGGAGCCATAGGATACTTCATACTTAGAGCATCCACTTACTCAATTCGTTGACCAATCACTTATAAGGGTACATACGATATCCATTTTAAGTGAGATCTTTTTAAGGATTTATATTACTATGCTTTGTATGATTTAAATTGATTATTCTAACATCATTTTTTGTCTGTGCAGGTGACTTTTTTAGGATGAGTCGAGGGATGAGCGATGAGGAGTTATAGGATATCTTCACACATATTTCTCCAGACCAGATTGCGAGATCCAGAGATATGGTAGATCAAGAGCTCTCTCGATCTTCCTCAGGGCGCTCTGCTAGATCTACTTCAACGCGATCGAATGCTTCAGCTTCGAGTAGATGAGTTCGACACTCCAAACTTGGGCTAGAGCGAGGAAGTGCGTCAGGGTCAGGGGGATGGTACAGAGGTACGGATGCAGTGAGCCCGTGATCAACACGGGATACAGGTGCAACTCCTCGCTCTCGTGGCCCTTCCAAGGAGCGTGGCTTAGGATCAAGTGGATGCTCTGAAGGCACGAACGCAGTGTCTCCATCTTGTCATTCAGCTGGAGTTGCCTTACCTCTAGGATTTGTCACACCTGTGGGGATGTCTACTCCAGTTACTTTGGCTTTTGCTCAGCCGTCAACAGGTGGCACCCCTATGGGTGCCACTTGAGAGATATTACCTCGGTCGGTACACCGAATGCACAGGGGTCTCCTGGATATACCCAAGAGCGTGGATGCAAATGGGAGAGGACCCATCTTAAGCAGACTCTAGGGGGATATGGATATCTAGTCGATGATAGGTCACGAGCCATTATCATGAATGATAAGGGGAGGAGGGTGATGGCTCGCATGAGAAAGTTGTGCGAATACGTTTTTGGACACAACGTCTTAGATCATTGGAAGAACATACCGCAGGGGAGCAAGGACTACATAGTAGCATCCTTGCATGAGGAGTTTCCGGTTCCAGCCTCAGTAGATAGATTTTCTACGGGCTAGATGATGGATTACATGCGTGCATATATGTCACATAGACGATCTGACGCACGCAAGGCAATCAAGAGTACGGATGCAAAGCCCGAGTGGTTAGACGCAGACGACTGGCACCGACTGAGGGAGGAGGCTACATATTCTCCAGGACGTTGGAGTTAGCAGCGTGAGGCGGCGAGGGCACAACTGGAGGCCGGAGTAGTCCATCATCTTGGGAGTGGCATCCACAGGACATATTTGGAGGACTTTGCAAGTTTTTCTTTTATTTTGCTTGTTTATTTTTTTGCAATATCCTTTGTACTGACAATCATGTTTCTAACAATTAGCATTTTGTTTTCTTTGCAGCACTCCATTACAAATTATGATTCTAATGGCCTTGAGACTCGATATGTAGAGAGGCACGGTCTCACTTCATTGATCCATCGATTGTATAGACGCAACGGCCCTAGAGTCACTCATCTTTCTTGTCCATTGTTACCATGTTTAATTAGAATGCATTATTGTATGGTGGATTAATGTGTTGTTTCTTTTTTTGCAAAGTCCGTTCGATGCTCCTTTGCGGCGGGACGAGCCTTCGGAGGGCGAGGATATGTAGCTCGCCCTTGGATCCCTAGAGCTCCATACCTTTATTTTTGGGTCGCCTAATCTATGTAGATATTTTCTATATATTAGTGATATCTTGTCATAATTGTACCAATCGCTTATTATGCAATCATGTATTTATTTCATGTATCAATGTTATGATTTCAGTATACTTTGCTTTTGTTTGCAAGTGCATTCTACACAGTGCAAAAACTATTTTGTATGGCTTTAATAAAGCACACATTGCCCTACCACAAATTTTTTTTCCCCTGTTACCGTCGCTATTAGCATTGTAAATTTTACTGTTCATGTCGTTATTGGCATCATTATTTTCATCGCAAACCATCGCGATGCTGATACTGACTCCAATACCTACGCTGATAGGAACATTGATACCGACTGCTCTATGGCGTTGCCAATAACGACGCTCTTTGCGACGACGGGGGCAAATTTTGTTAGTTGCATTTTCGTCGCTTTTAACGCCGGTATAAGGCCTATATCTTGTAGTGAACTTCAAAAAAAACTCTTAGGTGCTAATTTGCATGCAATGATTTCAAAAAATATTGATATGATAGTTTCTATAGGAATTTTATCTTTTATCATTAAAATTAAGTACTTGAATTGATCCTTCTTAGTCCTAGAAAAATTCACCATTAGAAAATGAGAAATTCTCTATGTTAACATACCATAGCAAGGAAAAATGTCAAAACTAGAGTATGACTTAAAGAAAGTATGTGCTTTGAAAAGATTCAACAAAAGGAATAAGAAAACTATCCCATGTAGGGAGTGAAAATCTTATTTTCCTTTCTCTTTTTTGTATATATAGTCACGGGCTTCTAATTATTCTGATTGAAAGAAGAAGTTCCAGACATTCAATAAAAGATGCTTTGATCAACAAATTCAAGAAGAAGTTCCATACATTCTTTTTTGTATATATAGTCACAGGCTTCTAATTATTCTGATTGAAAGAAGAAGTTCCATACATTCAATAAAAGATGCTTTGATCAATAAATTCAAGAGTCCCGTAATACATACATCACTTGTGCTTCTCATTTATTTGATGATACAACAACATATAAACATAAGGCCCTAGGATGGACTTTAGAGTTTCTAAATGAGAAACACCTGATATACAAGGGACACATAAAGGCTACTAATATTAGCAATATTGAAACTATTTTCTACTGGGAATTAATATGTTATGTAGTATTAAATTCACATAAGGATTATTATGTGTAAGAGTATACAAAAGAAAGTTATTTTCTTGCTCGGATATATATATATTGAGATTATAGATCGACCTTGGAAAAAATAGACACTTATTCATAATACAAAGCTCATAAAGACAATGATCGCAAGGATGATGATGAAGAAAATGCCTCATCATATACACACTTGCACCTAAATAAGGCTATTTAATTATGAATCTACATATTTGCATTTTTAGGTTTAATCATGCAATGAATACATATAGTTTAAATGTATCTTCAAATTACTTAGTGCGATTAATTCTTTTGTTTTCCTAGTCTTCACCATGCAATATTGTTTGACATCAATGCATGGTAATGTACTTGATTAGAAATATCTAACATCATTCTCTTCTTATTTTTTGTATAGTCATGACTTCATGGAATGTTGGAAACTTGAGCTCTAGAAAAGGACACAAATTTCTATTTATCACTTTCGTGAACTTCTTATATGCAATATTATCAAGTTTCTAGCCAATTAGATACAACCCTAGACAAAAGTTCAGCGTAGAAAATCTCCAACATATTGTACGTATTTGGGAGGCATATAGTAAGCAATCCAAAGGGTAATAGGATGCAAGTATTAGATAGCGGAACCAAAGAGCCACCTTATATAAGCACAGAACAAAGTGTTTCTTCTAGTCCCTTGCAAGATTGCTAGTTTACAAAGTTTCTAAATATTTTCTTCAAGTAAACCTCAAATTTCAAAAAAAAAAAACTTTTTCCAATGAGAAAGACAATGTTCATTGTTCCTACTATGATAGGAAGAGACACTATGATCCTTATCCAAATCAAAAGGACCTTGAACATGGTAAATCTCTTTCCTGAAAACAATGCAACAATCATAATAAGCAATCCTATCTCTCTTTTCCAAGGATTGCATGCCTATGAGAAGCATCAAAAGATAGCCAATTAAAGTATTTGACATAAAATTATGACATAGAGAAATAATGGCCCTCTAAGTGACAATAATAACTTCTTGGATGCTGTTAAATATTACCCATAGCTCATTTGACTTGAATAAAAGCATATGGAATTTAGTTGAGTTGCTAAAAATCTAGAAGATGAGGTATACAATGAAATTCCTTAACAAACATGGTCTAGCAAGACTAGGGGTTTCCATGCATGGGTGTAGAATCAACCACACCCATCAAATATTGGTCATTTCTAATGTCCAAACTATTAGCATAAGTGTGATTCTAGGTTTTGGTTTAAAAAATAAATGAGTGGATTCAAGAAATGGATAAATATGACATAATTTAAACATTACTTCAAGGTTCCAGCTTAATTCTTATGAATGCTAGGGAACCACATATCTACCTAAAATCATATCTTTTATCCTAACAACTAGGGATTTTAATAGTGAATGCTAAACTATGAAGCAAGTCATACTATGAGTCCCATTATGAATTTTTTATAATGAGATATGTGTGTCTCTTTGACCTACAAGCTACAACTTATCACAAACATGTGTAATGTAGGCTTGAGTTGGGATAAATGATGATTTTGATTCTATTGGAAAGATGATGAACTTGTATGTCTTTCATAATAATGTTGGAGGGAAATATTTAAGACTTCTTGCATGCATTCATATTAATTGGGCTTCTTATTACTTTGAGAGTACTACAAATATACATACATAAAGCCCTAGGATAGGCTTGAGATTTTAGAATTAAGAGATTGACACATAAGGGCTAATAATACCAATACTACTTCAGACTTTTGATAGTAGCAAAAATTGCATGGAGACCATTAAATTCAAATAAAAAGTTTTCATGCAAGAGGATATAGAAAGAAAGTTACTTTCTTACTTAGATATACACAACTTTTTAATACTGATGAATGTTGCACTCAAATAAATGGTAACAAATTTATATTTCAAGATTTGAAAGAGAGATCAATGAAGAGTGATCTATAGCAACTCTTTACACAAGTAAAACAGTTGTAGAAATACATCTTAGCAAAATTTCTCTCGGGCTATATCCTGAAGATGAATAGTCAATCTACATGTGGGGATTGAAGTGTCCCACTCATAATGAAGTTTTATATTCCATCGACTTGAAAGCATTCTCAAGTTGAGCAACTAGTTGAGAACCAAAGCACAAGCATTGAGGATGACTCAGTAGCATATCATTGCCATTTTTCTGCACGAAAGTTGACTCAAATTTAGGATGGAAAAAGGGAATTTCTAGCTGAGCAATTATCTATGTTGATATTGAATGCCATAAAATACAATGTTGACTCATTTCCATCACTACTTACTGATGCGAGTAATTTATATTTTGGGTTTGTATGTGTGTGTGTGTGTATGTGTGTTGCCCATACACACACACATATAGATATGTGTGTATGAGTGTTGCTCACACATGCACGCACACACACACACACATAGATGTGTGTCTGTATAATAGTGAGAGAGAGTATGTGTGTGGGGGGGAGGGGGTGGGTATTTACATGCAACTGAAGATCATTTGATTGCATGAGTGGATCGACTATGCTACCCCGAGGTTGCTCCATATTACCCTTGCTTACTTCGGCACGCATGTTGGTTCCTTGATTCTTGGCCTCGTCTATCAAATCGAAACAACTAAATATCAAAGCTGAAAACATTGTTTGATATGCGAAATGTGGAATCAAATCTAATCCAACAAATTGTCCACCATTATGCCAAAGCTTTGTACTTTAATACGGACCTACATCATCAGGAAGTTGCTCCATCTTGGTTTTGGTGGTATGCCTGCGTGAAGCGGTGTAATGCATAATTAGATAGTGGCGCGAACATGTGTCGCTTATACCCACTATAGGTGGTGGTACATCGAGTGAAGAGAAGAAAATGTGTACCTAGTTCTCAAATATCCAAAATACTCTTCGGCTGTACCAAATGTTTCCATGTGAGCCTTTTCGCTTTCGTACGTGGAGACCTGGGTAATAATGTGTCCATTAAGACTAAGTGAATGTGCAAAAAAATTAGAAAAATCGCCAAAAGAGGGAGATAGAAAGAGGTTGGCATATACCGGAAAGTTGGATGTAAATCCCAGCAGTCTGAGAGCCGCTAGGTCACGCGTCCTGGCAGTCATCTCCTCCTCTTGATAGGATCCTGCAAAGTGGTCATACATCGTTGATGCACTCCCCATTGACGAGAACTATAATTCCATTAAGGACCAGCTAACACGAAGAGAAAACCATTAGTTATGAAGCTAGTCATCAGGCCGGAGGTAGCTATGCCCAGGTGCACTGTAACGTATATTTATGCGTTGTCCACGTCCCGTATTCCACCACATTAAACATATCCATGCCATCAACCACGAGCAAAATACTTGTGAGTTCATACCATGTCATAGATAGCCAAACTGGGCAAGCGGTTTTAGTGTGTGTAATGTATGAGCGATGGGAGAAAGTATTCACGCTATTAACGTAGGATCGATGCGAGCTGCAATATGAATATGTACTTAAGCTACCTTTCTTGCCTCGTTTAAGGCCGCCGTTCTTTTTCATAGCCATCTTGTTGTGGTTGACGATAGAGGCAATGTACTTACCAGTCTGGCTGTGCCTGAAAACATGATCCGTATGATCTCTTAGATTAGAAATAATAGAGCGACATTTGCGCTAATTACATCTGACGGAATAAGTGATCATCAGATTACAAATGCTTCCTTCTACTAGAAATAATTGAGCAGTGCTAGGACCAATTACATTTGAGAGAAATAAGGAGATCAGAGACACAGTAATGTTTTGCGCAACATCATTTATAACTGGCTATGCCGTGTGGAAGCTTGAATACTTACTTATGTACCCCGATATATTTGGATGTACATGGTAGTTTAGTCTTGCGATTTTGAGCTTCTTCGCGATGTACATGCTGTTGCGGCCAGCTGGGTTCCGCTTGTGGATCACTATCTATATGCTTCAAGCCTTCACCGGTTGATCCGTCGGGAGACATATTAATCATGGCTGTACAGCTTCCAAATGTCGGCAAACAACCTGCAGTATAATATTGTGGACATTGTAAAATCAATGCATCAAATGTTAAAGTCAGGCAAATGCGACGCCTGATCGGCATTAGTTGACAATCTTGTCATCATCAGCCGTATCTTAGCTTACACCACCATAGCCTCATGTGTGAGCCCCATGCGGATTATAAACGCAGTCTAACGACCAGAGTACAGATGCCGGCATCATATCGACTTTACGTTAATTACAATTGCATGGCCCTGAATAGTCAATCACTATGATGTGCAGCATCAGTACAAGCAGAAGTGGCGAGACAAACATCAATCACAATATCAACGCAATACAAGCTGTACGACGATAACAATAATTCTATAACAATTATGTGAGCTCGTCCTACCTTCTCCGTACCTTCTAGTCTGATCCGCTGCCCAACATACGTCCTACTCTGATGCGCTCTAGAGTGGCGACAAATTGCGTTGTTCCACCTGGCAAGTTTTACCACGTCATTAGCAGATCCTCTTTAATACGGACAGGAGGCAATCGCAGAGCCCGACACGGTGGATGTATTTTCTAGCTGAACGAGTAAATAGATACATAAACTTGTCCAATTGGAAAAAAAAAGGTATGAGTTTCGTAGGGAATCTAGAAGGTGCAAATATGAAGATATTATTACCTTTAATTTGGAAGACAAAAGTATAAGGCATAATGGTATTTAATAACTCTTAATGGCATCTTCAACAACACGAACCATTTTTTTTCTAAGTTCAAAATGAAAATATATTGTTATTTGCAACCATGTTTGTTTTTTGTGACCAACAGACTCCTTTTCTCGATGAGTAGTGTCAATAAAAAATGGATATGACAAGCCTTGGCCCGCAAGTTTAAGCTCCAATACAACAAATATAAGAGTTGATATCTAGCATGAGCCTTGTGTGATGTCGTGGCTCGTTATTATACAAAAGATAAGTAGATAACTTCATAAATTTGTGAGGATGTTGTTACGATTAGGCAATATAAATAACAATAGGTTAGTTTACCATTCCACCTTTACTAATTCTATGTTGTTCAAATAGACAACATAAATCTAAATTGTAAACTTTAGGCTATACACTCATTCTCTAAATATGCAAACCCTTAAGCAATTAATGTATTGTTGCTTCATGGTATTATGGAATTATGTTTATCACGATATTTGACTAGAACTATGAAAATATGTTTATCATGGTATTTTTATTGTTGTAGATTTTGTTTATTTGTCGCATGATCACTGACTTATCGCATGAGGCGAATGTGTGATATTGATCGCATTATGCCTGGTAGATAAATAGAAGGTTACTAATATATATTGTGTTGTGGTGAGTAGATGATTAGTTACAATCAAGCATAAATATCATTTTTAGAGTGCACAATTTTGTGCATGGAGTCTATATGCTCTATAGCATAGAAAAATATTACTGAAATCATTTTCTTATAATGCATCCATTAACACAAGGACTTTGCATGTGCAATGTCATGCACAATAGATTTATTTTTTATGTATTTATTCAAGAATACAAAATACTATTTTTTTGTAAAGCTATTAGAATAGAGTGTGTTTTGATTTATTTGCACAAAAGCAAGTCATGCAAAGTGTGGAAAGTGAGAACCATAAAGAGAATGATTTCAATGTATTTTGGGCATAAAAGCTTGATCTAATATTATAAATACATGTATGGAGGAGGTGCTCACCCATGTGTGGAGGGAGATTATACCCCATCTTGTATCATGCATGCTTTCTTAATTTCTCCTCTCTCTTGTCTCTATTTTCTAATTTCTTGTTCGATTTGCTTCTCTTTCAACTTTTGGTTAATAGTTTGTTGTTGTATGGTAAAGGCATTCAACATTGGTATTAAGTAAGGTGATTGGTGGATACATGAACATCATTAAAGAGGCAAACATTCATAATAGAGTATAACACCGTCTTCATCAATATCAAGAGGTATAATGTTGTCTATTTATTCAAGTTTTTTTCCCCTGGTTCATGGCTAAAGGCCCTACAAGAGAAAGACCCTATAAACGCGCATTGTACACGCGAAAAAGCGGGCACGTTTATAAGCACATGTATCAGCGCATCTATTTACGCTAGTATACAGAACACGTCTATATATCCGCGTTTATAAATGTGCCTATAGATGCGAAAATAAACGCACATATTTTTCATTTCTCATAAAGTCCCTAAATATGACCAAACCTCTTAACAGCTAGTATTTGTTTGAATACACTACCAACTTTAATTCTTTTTGAGTATTACAAATATACATCCAATCATTCAAAGCTAATTATATATATGTGATTTCATGCCCTATATACATCCAATCATGCCCTATACAAATGTGATTGGATAGGGCATGATTGGATGTATATACGACATAATTACACCTCGATCATAAGGACATGCTATACATGTATATACGACATGATATACATGTATAGGGCATACATGTATAGGACATGATATACATTGCCAACTTTACTTCTTTTTTAGTATTACAAATATACATCAAATCATTCGAAGCTAATTATATATATGTGATTTCATGCCCTATATACATCCAATCATGCCCTATACAAATGTGATTGGATAGGGCATGATTGGATGTATATACGACATAATTATCAGAGAAGTGATTGTTACATGCACATGTTGCATCTATTGTGCACTTAACCTAGCCATGCCTAACTTATAGATCAAAGGTTGACTTATGCATGTGCAATAGAGAGAGAGAGAGGGAGGGAGGGAGGGAGAGACCAGAGAGAGAGAGGGAGGGAGAGAGAGAGAGAAGTGATCGATACATGCACATGTCGCATCTGTCGTGCACTTAACCTAGCCATGCATAAACTTATAGATCAAAGGTTAGTTGGTGATTTAAGAGAGTATCCTAACTTTTTAGGGTAGTCCCTTGACTCTCATTAGTCTCAACAAATATGCAACACAATCAATACAATCAAAGAAAAAGCAAGACATGCATGCCAATTCATAGCGTGAGTAGAATGATGCAAATAAATTGACTTGTGCATGTGCAATAGAGAGAGAGAGAGAGAGAGAAGTGATCGATACATGCACATGTCACATATGTTGTGCACTTAACCTAGCCATGGCTAAAACTTATAGATCAAAGGTTGACTTGTGCATGTGCAATATATATATATATATATATATATATATATATATAGAGAGAGAGAGAGAGAACTGATCAATACACTCACATGTCTCATTTGTTGTGCACTTAACCTAGCCAAGCATAAATTTATAGATCAAAGCTTAATCAGTGATTCAAGGGAGTACCCTCACTTTTTAGGCGAGTCCCTTGATTCTCATTATTCTCGATGAATATACATCACAATCAATACAATCAAAGCAAAGGCAAGACATGCATGCCAGTTCGTAGCATGAGTAGATTGATGTAAATCAGTTGGCTTGTGCATGTGCAATCATGTCAAGGTGCACTTATAGCTCACATATAATTTTAGATAAGGTGGACCACATGTAACCAATGTGCACATGTCCTCTTTTCATCAACTTTAGCCAGTGTGTCCACTTGTTGGTGACTAAAATGGATTACTCTAAGGATACTTTGCAATACCAACAAGCCAACTACAAACCTCTTATCTATGAAATGCATAAGTAAATTAACTTGGTTAATTTGATGAGGTCAAGTTTTCCTTCCATGGACAGTGTGGTTGGCTATCTACTTCAAGGTTATGGGAACTTGCAGAAGTCAATGGAGCATCCTAAAAATGATAATACACTAATTACTATATCAAGTCACTTCATATATATATCTTTGATTGATTGATGGATAATATGCCTTTCTCTATCTCTTTCGTATACACCTTCATTGCATTATCGCTCTCTAGCTAAAAACCATTTGTGCTTTATCCACCTATTGATACTTGTATGCAATTGCAAGTGGGATGGTCTAGTAAGTCACCACATATGTGCCAATTGACTTGCCAATGTGTTATCTCTTATCCTCAAGCTTTGTTATATATGTCACCACATAGAACACAATAGTAGTGAGTTTGGGAATCTCCCAATTTCCATTTTTTGAATATTAAAAAGGTGGCACCCAGATAACATGCCCATAAGTTTCTCAAAACCATATGATGTGACCTATCATTGGAAAGCGCTTGAAAAATGGAATCTATTGAGCTATAGAGCGCTTGATTTGGAGTTATAGTGTTCAAGTTATGACAAATCCAAAGATTTGACCACGTGTCCCAAACTTATGGGAAATTCCCATATTTCCCAATATGGTATTATAGGTTAATTGATTTGCTAGTGTACAATCTCTTATCTCAAGATTTTCTATATATTTCACCAGTATTCTCAATCAAAAACATCATATCAAGCATATCTTGCATTAATCAAGCAGATTGGCCAACCCAACATAAATGAAATTGTATGAATAGCAATGTAGATCAAGATCTTAGCTTGAATCAATGACACCTTTTTGCACAATCACAATCATGTCTATTTAAAAAGTGTGAAATCATTTCAATTATGTGTGTTTAAAAGTTCCTAAGCTCTAAAGTTCAATGCTAGGTCATTAGCAAGCACCCCTTGCATTCTCTAAGTACGACCACCAAGTAAGACTACATGAATTTAAATTGTATTGTTTGTCCGTCATGACCACGATGATTAGTCTTAAAAATCAAGAATAACTTTGTGTATGAACATAGTCTAGTTCAAGCTATGAAGGTGTTTCAATTACATTTAAAACTTTTTAAGCTTCAAGATTGTGATCATAGTTTATATCAACAAGAAGTTTGTGCCTCAATTTATGCATGTTCATAGTTAGGATCATAGCTCTAGAATTGTTTTATTTTGATGCATGAAGATTTATATGATTCTTCATAGTTTGTCTTTGGATTATGCATGCATTTGGTGATTTCATTTGGTATATATGTCATATTCCCTAAATGCATACATTGATACTTACAACATGGAGGCAAACATTTTGATATTGAAAGACTAGGAAAGTCATATCATGTTGATCCAAAAACAACCAAAAGCTAGCATCTAATCAGTTTAATTGTTACTGTGCGTCTGTCAGCGCGTGTAACAAGTATTATCTGCGCATATACACGTGCAATTACACGCGCCTACAGACGCGCTACGCAAATATAATTTTTTTAAAAAAAAAGTTGTGGCTTTCTTTTCAAACCAGTGCTTTCCTAAATTTTTTGAACGTTTTCTACAGTTGGAGCTCGACATCACTAATCATGTCTATCTATCACTTCATGAAGACAATGAGGGAAGGAAATAAGAGTAAAAAGAGGACAGGAGGAAGGAAGAGCCAAAGATTAAAGAACAAGAGCCAAACAGCAAGGAAGAGAAGAAGATTCAAGTAACTTACCAAGGGAAGGGAGAAGAAGGACAAGGAGCTTGCAACCTAGCCGCCACCCATCAGAACAAGCAAAGAAGGTGAGTTCTTCTTCTCTCTCTCAATCTAGTTTACTTTCTCTGTCTGTTTCTCTCTCTCTCTCTCTCTTTATATGCTATAGATTGTCATCTATGGAGGTTTGTTTGCATGTTTTTTAACCAAGTTTGAAAAAAATGGTCCGACTGTGCACATCTGTCAGCACGTTCAGATGACAATGTAGACGCAGGTATAGACGTGGAAATAGATGCGCTGACAGACGAACACAGAGACGTAGATATAGACGCAACATGTAATATGTTTTATCTGCACAAATATGATTTTTCTTGTGTAGATGTAGAATCCTGGATCTTCTAGCACTGATCCTGAGTTGGAACGCATGAACAACACCTTAGCAGAGTTTTCTAGAGGTGTTAGTAGCTTTTTTGGAGGTTTTCCAAACAAGGAGCAATTCATGGGGGAGATGACCAATTATCTTGGTTGCCCTCCCACTGCAGAGGAGGTTTTCAGTGTGATGTCTGGGACACCTATCACATCTTTGCCTAGTACTGCCACACAAATACCAAACATTGGTACACCTCTACTAACAGGTACTCCACGCACTATGCATACACATAGATTAGCTGATGCACAGGGATCAGCTGAAGTACATGGATCGGCCAAAGCACGTGCATCTAGAGAAGCACGTGCATCGAGTGAGATAGAGGGTAGTGCCCGTCGAGGGAGGAGGGAGAGTCGTGCGGGAGGACAAGGAGGTCGAGGGCTTTGTGGGGATTGCCTAGGAGGTGGCTCTCGATCACCCTCACTGGGAAATGAGAGAGGTGAGCCTCCACAAATGTACTACTCTCTCAGTGATGTTGGTGGTATCTTGCATGACTCTGAGGGAAGGGAAGTGATAGCCTACTTGAGGAGTATCATGCATGCCACATACAAAGATTGCATGATTCTCTTCAAGCACCAAAAAAATGGTTTGTGGCAAGAGGTGCTGCGGGTAGTACATAGAAGGTACCCTAATCCCGAGAATTCATTATTCTCAGGTGATTGGGGACGGTCAAAGGTGAGAGACGCGCTTCATAACAAGAGGTCTCACCTTATGACGCATGCCAAGGAGTCAATGCGGAGACAAGAGCAGGGGCGCCCTAGATATGGCCAACCACCCAATTGCCACCGTAGGGAGTGGAAAGAGGCCAAGAAGAGAGTGCTGGCGACTTGTCATTTTCTCTGCATAATACGTTGTATGTTCAAATTGTTTTGTAGTATCATATCGTTGGTAAGATGCCTACTCCTAGAGAGATAGGCTACCATCGAGATCATAACTGGGCATCCACTTGGCATCATTTCTACGAGGAGGAACTCATCACAGAGGAGCAATATAATCCTGCCATGGGGATTCCACAACCAGAAGAGGTATGTTTTATTTTTTACATGAAAAGTATAGGTAACTCTAATTTATTGTTTGTAATGGTATTTATATACCTTAATCCTTTGTGTAGGTGAACCTTGATGCAATTGAGGATAGCAAAGGGGGGACTAGTAGTAGCAGTAGCGGCAACGGCAACGGCACAGGCAGCGGTGGTGGTAGCAATGATGATGCCTCTTCTGAGGAGATGTAGAGGAGCCCCATGCATGCATGCCTCCCCTTGGCTTGTAGTTTTCATTTTTGATATGTATTACTTTCAGCTAGTGCTTGCGACCATGACCATACTTGAGGCCACAAGCACTAGAATTCATCATGTGAAAACGTTTCATCTATATATATGAAATTTCGTGTTCTACATACATTGTTTTGTTTTCAGTACAAAAATCTTCGAAATAATTTTTCTCTGTTTTCTCTAAGCATACAATTTGATGTTGATAGGGGGAAAAAAACCAGAGAGCATGTGCCACATGCTCTCTGGTTTTTTTTTCACACATCTGTTTTACGCATCTATCACTGCGTCTAAATTGCAGAATAAATGCGCGTCTATTCTCGTCAAAAACTTGCAGAGTAAACGCTTTTTTAGACGCGCATATACACACGTATATAGACGCACAATATGAATATATCCACTTTTTTATAAATATGATTATATATTTGAGTAGCGTGTCAATATGCGCGTCTATATGCGCATCTATATGGGTATGTAACTCTCACTATAAGCGTGCTTTTAGACATGAAAATTTAGATGCAGCAGTAGACGCGGTAATAAACGTGCCCGACATTTTTTAATATAGTTCAAATATTGTGTCTACAAGTGTGTCTATGGAGCCTTTTTGTTGTAGTGAGGATTCTCCACTTGTCTTTTAACTTAGTGGTATCAAGATTATGTAAAGAGATATATTTTTTAAAAATAAATCCTATACAATTGATTTATACTGAAGCTTCCTTGTCTTCTTGATTAAAATCATGGTTATTTGAATATTTATTTTAAAACAAACATTGTCTTTCATAGGCATAAAGGCTATAAGGCTTATTGTCTAAGCTTTTATCAAAGGCTTCATGTGCCTCCATACATACGGCACTTCAATCACCATTTATTACTTTGTACCCTCATTTTATACATGATTCATTGTCAATGTCCATGCACTTGGAATGAGGGAAAGGTTGTTGTATTTTCACCTCCATAATCAGGTTGTGAATCAGATAAGTTTTAGTCCACAATGAACTGGCCAAGCAGGACAACAAAAGAAACCACTCGCATATTGGTTTTGAGAGAGAATGTTGTTTTCCCCACTAAAGAGGGAGAGAAGGATCATTCGTGATCGATCACTTTCTGCTTTGCAATGCACATCCTAAAACAATCTTCTGCCACATTGTCATTATGTAATTGAAGTTGCCAGCAAGTTGGACAATCATCATCATTTTAGCATCATAGTAGGCCGTCACATTATTTGGATTAAGCTTTTTCAAAGCCTAAAGCTTTACGCTTTAAAGCTTAAAGTTTTTGTTTTCTTTATTATCAATGGGAAATGGCTTTCTAGGAGGGGAGCATTAAATTAATCCCCTTCTTCCACAAAAGGGTTATTTTTTACTTAACGCCTTGCTAATCACATTTAAGGTGTTATTGTAAATAATTAATTTTAGTTCAATTTCAAGATACAAGAAGTATTCTTAAGCCTTTATCTCTACTACTCTCATGCAAATCTTTCTCTTTCTTGGGAATTACTCCCACAAGCTAATCAAGCCACCAAGGATAAACATTAGCCTCCCATGCTATCAATTTGCTCTCACACCGCACTAGAGAATACACAACATTCTTGTCGAGGTGAATATCAATCCACTCTTTGGTGAATTCTAGATCTGTATCTGACCTCTTCTCTTCTTTACATTGTAGTATCCACCTGCTACATTTTTCGATACAAATGACTCCATAATTATCAAAGGAATTACCACCATAAGAGAGGAAATGATTACTCCTCATACATAACTGTCATAATAAACCTATAAATCACACGTTTGGCTAAATACACAAGCTTTGGAAGTTTCTCTATAGTGTTTGAAGACTTCACTCCATACAAGTGATGTACAAAAGCGGACATACATTTTAAAAACTTGACATTGGCACATACATTAAGAAAAAACTCAAGAAAGAAATATAAATGTATTGCATTGTGTGAACTTGCATGACATGATTCTTCAAGTTAAGGTTGAAGAACTCCTCAAATGATTCTGACTATTGTGGACCTTTTACTTGAATCCCTTTGAATGTATAGCACTACCTCCAAATGCAAATGAGCCCAATATGTCTCTTCCTTCATGTAAATCCAAAAGAGCTTATAATCACCCAAGTGAGGGTATTGGGGATATTTAGACTTTGTAAAACTCATAAGATGCAGCAATAGTTTTTTCCTGCAATGCCCACCAATATGCATAATAGGAAGCAGTTAAGCAAAAAGAAACATGCAAACAACTTTTGTTTTGAATATAAATTACTTCTCTAGAGAGAATTTTCATCTTGTGAGACAATATAACTTGTCTCTTGTGATCTTGAGCATGCTCACATCATCCCACCTTGTAGGCTAAATAACAACCTAAAGAAATCATCCCCATTTTGGGGATTGGCAATCCATAAGTATTTGTAATCCCTATCCTTGAGGCACTCCTCTTACACTCTTATAGCCTTATCTAAATATATATTTCTCTTTGTCTCATCTATACCAAGAGCCTCAACCTTTGCAAATTCTATTGAGATGATGGCGTGGAATTCATCTTATCATCCCAAAACATAAATAAAATTATATCCAGAGATAGAAAAGCACATTCTATATGAGAGAGCTAGAGATAGAAGAGTGCCTTCCATATAAGCAAAGATATTAAACCACAAGGAGAGTTATACGATGGAGTTGCACGATGATCATACCTTCCCTCTATACTCATCTCAACCTCAACCCAATTCGTCATGTCTCGGCTCAATCTATCTAGAATGGGTTCTTTGTTTACAATACCAAAATTTTGCAACATGTACACAACATGTGCAATATTTGGAGAACCATGTGCCCTAGAAATAGTATTGAAAGAAAACGTAAGAATAACATGAGAATGCTTTCATAATAATCATAAGAATAACATGTAAAAAGAAAACATAAAAATAACAATGAGAAGAATAGTTGAAGGAAGAAGACTTACACATTGGTGGTATCCAATGCAAATAGTAGCTTTGCTTCCTTGTTCTTTGACACCTCAAAGAATTGACACTGCACACAAATATGCTATTGAGCATTCTCGGAGTACTCTATAATTAAAGGTTCACTTATATAAGAATGGGATACAAATATTCAATGCTTACATATATAAGGGACAAAGTATGAATAAGTACTTACTTTCTTTGTTGCATCTCCACCATGTTTTTAGCCTATGGTTCACATCCCAAACCAATAATGTCTTGCCCTTATGGTCTTGCGAGTCTCTCCCAAGAGCTGTCTCAAACTCCTCATTTCTTTGACGAAAAATTGGGCCTCACTCGACTGGACTTTGGATGTCATAGGCATGGTCTCTCCTCTCGGACCCACAACTGACACAAGGAAGTATCTGGTAGTCTCAAGATAACTAGTGGAATCAAAGTAAGCAATTGACCCACTGAGCATCATCTATCACAAATGTGACTATGTCATGAGCCACAAATCTACAAAGAGACACGATAGGAGGCATTGTACTTACCAGTCTAGCTGTGCCTGAAAACATGATCGGTATGATCTCTTAGATTAGAAATAATAGAGCGACATTTGCGCTAATTATATCTGACGGAATTAGTGATCATCAGATTACAAATGCTTCCTTCTACTAGAAATAATTGAGCAGTGCTAGGACCAATTACATTTGAGAGAAATGAGGAGATCAGAGACACGGTAATGTTTTGCGCAACATCATTTATAACTGGCTATGCCGTGTGGAAGATTGAATACTTACTTATATACCCCGATATATTTGGATGTACATGGTAGTTTAGTCTTGCGATTTTGAGCTTCTTCGCGATGTACATGGTGTTGCGGCCAGCTGGGTTCCGCATGTGGATCACTATCTATCTGCTTCAAGCCTTCACCGGTTGATTAGTCGGGAGACATATTGCTCCTGGCTGTACAGCTTCCAAACGTCGGCAAACAACCTGCAGTATAATATTGTGGACATATGTAACATCAATGCATCAAATGTTAAAGTCAGGCAAATGCGACGCCATTAATTGACAATCTTGTCATCATCAGCCGTATCTTAGCTTACACCACCATATCCTCATGTGTGAGCCCCATGCGCATTATAAACGCAGTCATGGTTTCGAGTATACATTAGTAACGCATCACTAACGACGAGAGTACAGATGCCGGCATCATATCGACCTTACGTTAATTACAATTGCATGGCCCTGAATAGTCAATCACTATGATGCGCAGCATCAGTATAAGCCGAAGTGGCGAGAAAAACATCAATCACAATATCAGCGCAATACAAGCCGTATGACGATAACCATAATTCTATAACGATTATGTGAGCTCGTCGTACCTTCTCCGTACCTTCTAGTCTGATCCGCTGCCCAACGTACGTCCTACTCTAGAGCTAGTGGCGACCAATTGCGTTGTTCCACCTGGCAAGTTTTGCCACGTCATCAGCAGATCCTCTTTAATACGGACAGGTGGCAATCGCACAGCCTGACACGGTGGATGTATTTTCTAGCTGAACGAGTAAATAGATAAATAAACTTGTCTAATTGGAAAACAAAAGGTATGAGTTTCGTAGGGAATCTAGAAGGTGCAAATATGAAGATATTATTACCTTTGATTTGGAAAACAAAAGTATAAGGCATAATGGTATTGCATAACTCTTAGTGGTATTTTCCACAACAGCAACCATTATTTTTCCATGTTCAAAATGAAAATATATTGTTATTTGCAACCATGTGCATTTTCCTGACCAAAGGCTTCTATTGTTGATTAGTGTCGATAAAAAATGGATATGACAAGCCTCGGCCCGCAAGTTTAAGCTCCAATACAACAAACGTAAGAGTTGATATCTAGCATGAGCCTTGTGTGATGTCCTGGCTCGTTATTATACAAAAGATAAGTAGATAACTTCATAAACTTGTGAGGATGTTGTTATGATTAGGCAATATAAATAACAATAGGTTAGTTCACCATTCCACCTTTACCAATTATATGTTGTTCAAATAGACAACATAAATCTAAATTGTAAACTTTAGGCTATATACTCAATCTCTAAATATGCAAACCCTTAAGCAATTAATGTATTGTTGCTTCATGGTATTATGGAATTATGTTTATCATGATATTTGACCAAAATTATGAAAGTATGTTTATCATGGTATTTTACTGTTGTAGATTTTGTTTATTTGCCGCACAATCACTGACTTATCGTATGAGGCGAATGTGTGATATTGATGGCATTATGCCTAGTAGATAAGTAGAAGGTTACTAATGTATGTTGTGTTGTGGCGAGTAGATGATTAGTTAGAGTCAAGCAAAATTAGCATTTTTAGAGTGCACAATTTTGTGCATGGAGTTTATATGCTCTATAGCATAGAAAAATATTACTAGAATCATTTTCCTATTATGCATCCATTAACACAAGGACTTTGCATGTGCAATGTCATGCACAATAGATTTATTTTTTATGTATTTATTCGAGAAGAAAAAATACTATTTTTTTGTAAAGCTATTAGAATAGAGTGTGTTTTGATTTATTTGCACAGAAGCAAGTCATGCAAAGTGTGGAAAGTGAGAAACATTAAAAAGAATGATTTCAATGTAGTTTGGGCACAAAAGTTTGATCTATATTATAAATACATGCATGGGGGAGGTGCTCACCCATGCATCAAGGGAGATTATACCCCATCTTCTATCATGTATGCTTTCTCAATTTCTCTTCTCTCTTGTCTCTATTTTCTTTCTTGTTCAATTTATTTCTCTTTCAACTTTTGGTTAATAATTGGTTGTTGTATGGTAAAGGCATTCAACATTGGTATTAAGTAAGGTGATTGGTGGATACATCAACATCATTAAAGATGCAAGCATTCATATTAGAGTATAACACCATCTTCATCCATATCAAGAGGTATAATATTGTCTATTTATTCAAGATTTTATCCCTTGGTTCATGGCTAAAGGGTTCTCCACTTGTCCTTTAACTTAGTGGTATCAACATTATGTAAAGAGAGATATTTTTTAAAAACAATTTCTATACGACTGATTTATAGTGAAGCTTTTTTGTCTTCTTGATTATAATCATGGTTATTTGAATATTTATCTTAAAACAAACATTGTCTTTCATAGGCATAAAGGCTATAAGGCTTATTGGCTAAGCTTTTATCAAAGGCTTCAAGTGCCTCCATACATACAGCACTACAATCACCATTTATCACTTTGTACACTCATTTTATACATGCTTCATTGTCAATGTCCATGCAGTTGGAATGAGGGAAGAGGTGTTGTATTTTAACGTTCACAATTAGGTTATGAATCAGATAAGTTTGAGTCCACAATGAGCTGGCCAAGCAGGACTACAAAAGAAACCACTCCCATATTGATTTTGAGAGATAAGGTTGTTTTCCCAACTAAAGAGGGAGAGAAGGATCATCCGCTATCGATCACTTTCTGCTCTGCAATGCACATCCTAAAACCACCTTCTGCCCCATTGTCATTATGTAATTGAAGTTGCCAGGAAGTTGGACAATCATCATCATTTTAGCATCATAGTAGGCCATTGAATTATTTGGATTAAGCTTTTTCAAAGCCTAAAGCTTTACGCTTTAAAGTTAAAGTTTTTATTTTCTATATCTCATCAATGTGCAATGGCTTTCTAGGAGGGGAGCAATAAATAATCCCTTTTTTCCATAAAAGGTTATTTTTTACTTAATGCCTTGCTAATCAAATTTAAGGTGTTATTGCAAATAAGTATTTTTAGTTCAATTTCAACATACAAGACTGAAGCCTTCATCTCTACTACTCTCATGCAAATCTTTCTCTTGCTTGGGAATAACTCCCACAAGCCAATCAAGCCACCAAGGATAAACCTTTGCCTCCCATGCTATCAATTTTCTCTCACACAATACTAGAGAATACACAGCATTCTTATTGTGGTGGATATCAATCCACACTCTCATGAATTCCAGAGATCTATATCCAACCTCTTCTCTTCTTTACATTGTAGTATCCAGCTTCTACATTCTAGATACAAATGACTCCATAATTATCAAAGCACTTATCACCATAAGAGAGGAAATGATTACTCCTCATGCATAACTATCATAATAAACCTATAAATCACATGTTTGGCTAAATACACAATCTCTGGAAGTTTCTCTATAGTGTTTGAAGACTTCACTCCATATAAGTGATGTACAAAAGTAGACATACATCTTAACATTGGCACATAGATTAAGAAAACACTCAAGAAAGCAATATAAATATATTGCATTGTGTGAACTTGCATGACATGATTCTTCAAGTTAAGGTTGAAGAACTCCTCAAATGATTTTGACTATTGTGGACCTTTTACTTGTATCCTTTTGGATCTATAACATTACCTCCACATGAAAATGAGCCCAATATGTCTCTTTCTTCATGTAAATCCAAATGAGATTATAATCACCCAAGTGAGGGTATTGGGCGTACTTAGACTTTGTAAAACTCTTAAGATGCAACAATAGTTTTTTCCTGCAATGCCCACCAATATGCATAAATAGGAAGCACTTAAGAAAAAAGAAACATGCAGAAAACTTTCCTTTTGAATATAAATTACCTCTCTAGAGAGAATTTTGATCTTGTGAGACAATATAACTTGTCTCTTGTGATCTTGAGCATGCTCGCATCATCCCACCTTGTAGGCTAAATAACAGCCTAAAGAAATCATCCCCATTTTGGGGATTGACAATGCATAAGTATTTGTAATCCCTATCCTTGAGGCACTGCTCTTACACTCTTATATCCTTATCTAAATGTATCTTCCTCTTTGTCTCATCTATACTAAGAGCCTCAACCTTTGCAAATTCTGTTGAGATGAAGGCATGTAATTCATCCTATCATCCCAAAACATAAATAAAATTATATCCAGAGATAGAAAAACACATTCTATATTAGAGAGCTAGAGATAGAAGAGTGCCTTCCATACAAGCAAAGATATTAAACCACAAGGAACATGTACACAGCATGTGCAATATTTGGAGAAACATGTGCCCTAGAAATACTATTGAAAGCAAACATAAGAATAACATGAGAATGTTTTCATAATAATCATAAGAATAACATGAAAGCAAACATAAGAATAACAATGAGAAGAATAGTTGAAGGAAGAAGACTTACACATTAGTGGTATCCCATGCAAATAGTAGCTATGCTTCCTTCTCCTTTGGCACCTCAAAGAATTGACATTGCACACAAAAATGCTATTGAGCATTCTCAAAGTAATCTATAATTGAAGCTTGACTTATATAATAATGGGATACAAATATTCAATGCTTACATGTATAAGGGACAAAGTATGAATGAGTACTTACTTTCTTTGATGCATCTCCACCATGTTTCTAGTCTATGGTTCCCATCCCAAACCAAGAACTTCTTGCCCTTACGGTCTTGGGAGTCTCTCCCAAGAGCCATCTCAAACTCCTCATTTCTTTGACACCAAATTGGGCCCCACTCAACTAGATTTCGGATGTCATAGGCATGGTCTCTCCTCTAGGACCCACAACTGGCACAAGGAAGTATCTGGTAGTCTCAAGATAACCAGTGGAATCAAAGGAAGCAATTAACCCACTGAGCATCATCTATCACAAATGTGACTATGTCATGAGCCACAAATCTACAAAGAGACACAATAGGAGGCACCGATGTCGTGACGCTTTGTGTCCACCACTGCAAACTTGAGGGCGCAGTTGTTCACCAAGAATTTGAACACATTAGTCAGTGTCATTAGGAATTTTTTTTCCATTGTGTGTGTCTTTTTGTTTGCATTCTGCATGATGACGCACGAGCACATGTAGATAGGCTAGGCACATTTGCTTCAATATTTTTGTGTGAAAGCATTGTTTGTTTGATTGCATTGCATGGATTTTAATTTGCATTTTTCAAATCACATGAATGATTGGGCACAAAGTTCTCTTTCAAAACATATTCTTGCTAGGGCACATTACATGAAAAAAGATTCATATGAAGAGGTACTTGGGTTCTCAAAGTTACAAGCTTTGTTGAAGTATCAAAAATATGATGGAATTTGATATGATTCAAAGATTGAAGGTATTGGGGAATTTCGTTTGAATAAGAGATGGACTTTGGCCAATGCGTAGAACATCAAAGCGAGACCTGACTTACAAAAAGCACAACCCTTGCCTTTGTTTTCTTATGGAAAAGAAGCATCATCTGTTTTGCTCTACTCTTTCATTTCACATGTATCTTCTCAACATTGCCAATATGATCTCTATTCTAGAAGAGAGCTATGGGCTGAAAGCTCTAAAGAAGAGTACTCAGCTTATAAAGGGGACGAGGATCGATTCTTTCTTACATTTTCTATGTCATGTATCTTATTTTCTCATCAGCGGTGTTGATTACCTTCGACCTTGCAAAAGCAGTTCAGGCAGACATGTGTTGCATTATATTTTTCTGGCTATGATATTTGCAATTGCTTTGGCAATTATGGAGCTATTAGGCATTGTGCTATTTACAATTATGTATTATGCATGTAAGGCCTATCATCACAAGAGCCAATAGAGAAATTGGCACTTTTTGAACATCTCGGAGCCTATGCAGGGGAATATGTGAATTTCAGAGCACATTGAAACCGGTCTGTGACTTGGGCCAAGTTTAAGGAGCTTTGCTCTAACCATCTGGACACTCCAGTCGAGAATGCCATGAAGGATGAAAAACTAAGTTTTAATGATATGAAGGAGGTTATCCTAGTGGGAGGCTCCACAAGGATACCAGTTGTGCAAGAGCTGGTCAAGAGAAGGACTGGCAACGATCCAAATTTCGTAGCCAGAGAAGACACAGGGCTTCATTGCAGCAAGGCAGATGACATACGCATTGATGATGTGAAGGTGGTGAAAAGAAAACAATTAAAGCTTTAAAAATCTTTAGACGTTTAACGCTTAAAAGTTTTAACCTACTAAGTGTATTGCTTTTGTTTTTCTAAATGCTTAAAGCTTTTAAAGCTTAGCTTTAAAAAAACTAGAGCAAAAAGCCCACTCAACGTGTGGAAGGAAAGACTATATATGGAGGGTAGAAGAGGTGCAAGGCCCTCCTACATCTCTCCATGAAGACCACACATAAGAGGCTATTCAGTCGAGCTTAACGTTCATTGCTTCTTTAAAGCTTTGCCATCAAGTTCGAAGGCACTGGCTTGAGGTTGAGCATTGAGCCCCTCGCCTACTTAGGAGACTCTTTTATTAATCCATCTTCTTCATCGATTACTTCTTCCTTTTTGACCGATGAGATAAAGAATTTATTACAAACTCTCTCTTTAGCCATTATAATGCAAAATCAGGAGATGCTATTATCTATGCAGCAATAGAGTAGCAGTTGAATCAATGACTGTTGCATCAAGAAGAGGAGTATATGCATGGTGTGACCAAGGTGATTGAGGCTATGGTTAGTGAGAGAAAATGATTTGATGGTTGGAATGTATCAGCCTACATTAAAGCCTTTGAAAGCCAGATATGGTTCTTCAAAGTTTTGACCAAGTGGAGAAACTATTTCTTACAGCTTGTCACACCTGCTTTGCGGGCTAGAGTGAATTTTTTCCTGTACAGGACTCTAACTCCGATTCTTTCAAGAAAGCTCTAAAGGGAGCTCATGCTTAACCCCCAAGACCCAGGGACCGCTTATTGTTCAAGCGTTTCAAGGGAGCACTAATGGCTACCTCTCACATAGTCGATGTGCTATCCCTCTCTATGAGTGTATTGAGCTTACCTTAATGCCCAAATCAGTTGTCTCCTCTCTCAAGCACACCGGTAGCTCCACATTTCTTGATAAAAGCTCAAGCATTCTCAAGCCTCCACCTCCATGCTCCATCCTCCATAGCCGCGTGTGAGACAAGAGAAGAGAAGAGAATAAGAAGAGAGAAGATGGTCGAGAGCTTCATCTCCTTGATCCCTCACCCTCACACACTCACTCCCTCATACTCTCACACTACCTCTCTCAAGCACACAAAAGCAAGCAAGGAAGGGAAGAGAAGAAGAAGAGTCCACTTTGCCACACACAAATGAATGAGCTCTCATTCCATTTTTGAATTGTATATACATGCCTTAAAATCCCATGGATATCCATCCTCTTTTTACATGCCAAACCGTGGCCTAGGCCCTATTTCCCTTTGCCCTAACTTCCTAGCTTAGTCCTACTACCCGTTCATGGTAACAAATTGCGCAGGATTGAGCATGACGCTCTTTTATAGAGATTTTGGTTGTGCCTTTATATTTAAAGGTGTGCCTTCTTGCTTTTGGCTTCTTGTAGCTTCCATGGTTGTGTCTTGGACTGATCGTGGTTGTTCCCATGCTTTTAGATTTTTTTCCGTTCACTCCCTTGTAGGGCACATTTTCCTTTTTCCTACCTTGCAATTTTTCTCTTGATGCCTCTTTTTTCACTTCCTTTGCTTCGCAATAAACATTACACCCTCCTAGTTGAGTGCCAATCCCATGGCACTACTGGAGGGTGGTGAGTCGGACAGTGTTGCTAGGGTAGCCAGGTGGCTTTTTAAGTTTGTATACGAGCCCTGGTTGAGGGTGTGTTGGAGGGGTTTATATCCTTGAAAGGCTTTTTGTGTTTGTATACAAAACCTAGTTGAGGGTGTGTTGGAGTAATTTATGCCTCTGAAATTTAACATCGAGTCGAACAAATTCCTCTATTGGCCCTCCGTGATTGTCTTATCTTGCGTTGTTCCAAATGAGCTTCTTCATTCACTTTTCAATAGTTCCATGACACTACTGGGTGGGGAGTCGAAAGGTGTTGCTGGGGTAGCCATGTGGCTTTTTGAGTTTGTATATGAGCCCTGGTTGAGGGTGTGTTGGAGAGATTTATGTCTTTGAATTTGAACATCGGGTTGGACAGATCCCTCTGCTAGCCCTATGCGATTGTATTATCTTGTGTTGTTCCAAATGAGCTTCTTCATTCATTTTTTAACTTGGATTGTTGCATCCACTCCCCCTACTTTCTTGCGCTTTCATGGTGACATTATCGCATAAGATGGGGAGTGCATTGCATGGATAATACAGCTCTGGAGCTGGTGGTCGGGGCCTTTATTTGTACCTAGAAAGAAAATAAGGTACACTACCTGGGGGTGTGCTTAGTTTATTCGTGGTGGATGGTTTTTTGTTGATGAGACTGGGCGTAAGCCTAGGCGTTGTCTCTCATTTGAGGATTTAGTTTGTGCATAAGAGAGGTGCACAACGTGTAGCTTAGGGAGACATGTCTAAATAACTGTAGGCGAGTGCTACCTCTCTTAGTGTGTCCTGCCCTTGATGTGCCCTACGCATGTATCGTGGGGAATCAAAAGGGATAGGGGGTTAGACACGCTGACCGACCGAGGCCACCGAATGCACCTAGCTTGAGAACCCCCAGATGCAATGACTATGACCCCTATGCATCCTAGTATGTCTACGTGTGATATCATTTTTAATTTCCATGTTCTATGATTGCCTTTTTGCATTGTATCTCCTTGTATTTCTTATTCTTCTTCTTTGCTCAAGTTACGTAGTTGTGACATAATTTATTCTTCATTATCGGAGTGAGCTAGAGAAGGGGGCCTAATATATTTGTTAAGGAATTGGTGGCTTTAGAGGTACCCCTTGAGGTTTAGGCAGATTTGAAGGGTGGTGGTGGAGATGAATTGATTATTGCAGTGGGTGAAGCGGTTGTCATTCATATCCTCTAGAAGAGCTAAGAAAAATGAAGGTAATAGAGCAGCTCACATCATTAGTCGAGCCATCCTGCAACTATCTATAGTGTTAAGATCAAAATGTAGTACTAGGAGGCTACGCTCCTGCGGGGTGGGGTCTTGCCTAAGGAGCATCCTAGGCAGTCTAAGGAAATTACAAGTAGTAATAAAGGCGGGGTCAGGACATGAAGAGAACTCATTGGTGAAGTGGATTAGTGTATCATACAAGTTCTCTGATGTGAAGACGATGGCATCTTCATATGTAGTACAATGAGGATTATAGATTATAGGAAAATCAGAGCAGTTGTGGATACTAGAGTCAAAATCCACTCCCACCCTTTGAGGTTAAGGCATAAAGGTTGGGACATTCTGCTCGAAGGGTTGAGTGTTGCAAAAGGCCATCCAAGTGTCCAGGTTGGTGTCACAGACCCTTCTTCTCCATGTAGGTTGGCATTTGTAGCCAAGCACACGCCTTGATACTTCAAAAACCTTATTTTGCCAAATTTTGGCATCTTTAGTGCCCATAATGTGGGATTTTACTCTCTCTCCTCAAGCCATTTTTGTACGAACCTGCTTCCGATGTTAATGACCTCCTCCACCACGTTGATGGGCGAAACCCTTCACAAGGTGGTAGGGAACTGGAAGTTAAAGTCAAAAGGGTGGCTCCACCTTTCTTGCCTCTCCCAGGTCACAAGGTTGGCATGGAAGCTTACTAGAGCATCATCCTCTTATGGCGGGATAGGTGCCTGGGGTGCCCTCACTCGCTTGGCATTCCGTTTTCTCCTTGTCTCCTCCACCATTTGTCTTCTTCTTTCCCTTAGTGCCGCCTTTCTTTTTGCAGAGGTGTCTGCGTGCTACTACTCTTTAGGTCGTAGGGAAGGAGGTGATGGGACAAGCTCTTCTTCATGTAGTCCCATTCCAAAGTTCACATCCATGTCCCTCTCCTGGCTTGGCTCCTGCTGCTCTTCTTCGATGAACTCGAGTACATCCACTTCCTATGAGGTTAGGCCCGCCAATAGGAGATAATGGTGTTGCTCTTCAAACCTTGGGTCAACTCTGCTAGGTTGTGGTGGCATTTGCAGTCCTGCTTTCAATGCTCTATGAGTCATTCCCAGTTTCCTTTTCATTGTCTCTATGGACTCTCCCTTCTCTGCCTGGGTAATGTCCAATAGGGTATCTAAAAAGGCACATTGTCGTGTCGCTACGCGCACACCGTGTAAAAAAATCTAGAGTGTGGCTTTCTTATTGATTAAGAGAGCCAATGGCATTTAAGACATTAGTTTTAGTATCTATGGTTCAAAAATATTAGATTTTTAGCCAATTTTTAATATTTTAGATATTATCTCTTGTAAAGATCCATAAAACTGTAGACAATTGGTAGATTAGGATGACATGTAAAAGAAAGCATGTAGCTTTCAGCCAATTTGAGAGGATTTGATGTAAAAAGAGAGATTGACAAAATCACCGACGCGCGATTGCTGTTTTCAAGCAGTGAACAACCCCAGAAGGGGGAGATGAAGGAGTGATCTGGTAGAATTTTGGCCATGTATGCTGGTATTTTACCTCTCTTTTGGAGCCAATGGAAGAAGTAGATTAGCAATCTGAGTAGCATAGAGGAAGGTATTATTTAATACATGTGTTTGTCTATTAGAGTTATATCTTCTCATAATGTTGAAAGAAACTAACAAGCTTCATCTCTCTTAGTATTCTTCTACATTTCTGATTCTTTTTTGGAGTATTCTTCTACGCCTTCAATTTCTTCAGACCTCTTCTCTTCTCTCTACTCCTCTCCCTGAATCTACCTTCACCCTGCTCTCTCTTACCCTCGTGGTGGACTCTCGACACCACACGCACCAACACCGTGTTAGGGAAAGTTTATGGTATCATGAAAGGTGAATTTTGGAATATATTTAGGTTTATTTGAGGCTAATACCTTCAGCCATATTCAAAGAATTAGCTACAACATTGTTATTTTAATTCACTTCTGACTCTACAAAATACATCTTGTCAAAATATGCAAGTATTATATAGTGATATGGCAAGGCAATGTTTGTAGATCATTCATTGATGCTTTGAGTTGAATTAGGAGGAGCTTTTTCTCTTATTTCTTGGCTGTGGTAACTTATCCTTATCAGGAGCTCAATTTGAAACTCTCTTGAAGCAAGTCTCTTTGCCTTACAAGCCTTGTGATTGACACATAAGCTTTTGTCCCTAACAGTCTACATTGAATGTAATCTTGCAAAGTTTATTCATGCTATTGCATCATGTATGAATGATGGGATGCATAGTTGTTTATGAAACATGACAACATATCTTACTTGATTTTTTAATTTGTCATTGCTCTTATAAACAAGAAAACAAACTTGATTTGAGATAATGCTCTTGTGATCTTTGCTAAGAACATGCAGTTGGAAGCTCTATTAACATCTTCAAGAACTTGGCTTGAAACCTTCAACCCTTCTCTTATCTCTACCATCTTTGGAGTCTAAGCTCTTAAACCCCCATACATTTGTCTCTTCCCAAACTCCTGTGGTAACCTTCAACCCTACACACTGGGACATTGCAAAGTTTATTCATGCTATTGCATCATGTATGAATGATGGGATGCATAGTTGTTTATGAAACATGACAACATATCTTACTTGATTTTTTAATTTGTCATTGCTCTTATAAACAAGAAAATAAACTTGATTTGAGATAATGCTCTTGTGATCTTTGCTAAGAACATGCAGTTGGAAGCTCTATTAACATCTTCAAGAACTTGGCTTGAAACCTTCAACCCTTCTCTTATCTCTACCATCTTTGGAGTCTAAGCTCTTAAACCCCCATACATTCGTCTCTTCCCAAACTCCTGTGGTAACCTTCAACCCTACACACTGGGACATTGGTGAACCCAACATGAAGGTTGGTGTAAAAGGACTCCAAGATGGGAAATTCTTCAGGAGATACTCTACAACAATTGGTGCACATACTGCAGTAGACTCAGTAATAAAAAATCCAAATGTTACAATAACAACAACAAAGGTAGGAGGAAGAGAAGATTGATTCCACAGCTATCAAGGCCCTAGAGGAAGTTGGGCAGGAATTAAAACAATTTAATGGTCAAAATGTCTATGTTTTTATTTGCTTGTATGTTCAGAAAATGCTCTTCTTTGTTGTACTACAACATGCATGGAGTCGTTATTTTTCCAGACTAGCCAAGCATGGTCTGCAAGAAAGAATCCATGGTATTTTTCAACGAGATGCAGATAGGGCTACATTCAAAAAATCACTATGCGAAGAATTCTTCTCAGAAGACTTTGGCTTAATGATGAGGAAAAGTTTCACTGATTGGATTAGAAACCCAACAAATGTTTAGCTGCAATAGCTTTATGCCATGAGTTTGAAAGTAAATTTGGGCAACTTGATATTGAAGACCAACAAATTATGGAAGGCCAAAAGATTTGAATTCTTTCTTAAGGCTGCAGATTCCATTCTGCAAGAGAAGGTTGCTCATCGCCTAGAAGATGCTACCTCCAAATCAGGAGTCAAGACTACATGGACACAAGAGAACGGATATCACTAAGATTGGGCTCTACTTCAACTTCAACAACTCCATTCGTGGAGCTTGTTCCACCTTTCAGAATCCCCTATTCCTTTGACTAATCAACCAAATCTTTCTTCTTTGGTTCCTTCTAAAAATGATGTCATGGATGAACTCATTAAAAGCATGTGCAACCTTCATTTGAATCTTACAAAAATTAGTTCCAAAGTGGAGAAGCTGGATGTCAAAGTTGAAGAAGGAGGACAATCATCAACTGAAAGACCCATGAGAGAAGGCTTTAAGAGGCATTGTATTTAGTGTGACAACAAACAACATGACAAGAGGGAGTGTTCTGCCTTCCGTGAGGCTGAAGCAGAGAAGCTCGTCTTTTGGAAAGATGAAAAAATTATGTGCTTTGCACATTTGGTTGACGTCAATCATAAAGAAGTCTTGATTGAAGAATAGTGAAGAAAAGAAGATGAACCAAGGCCTTTCACTTTTGGCCCTCCGAAATGGATAACTAGAAGAACACATGAACAACCAAAGCTTACAGAAAATATAACCCTAGATCAAGAGATGAAAGATGTGCCACAAACAAAAAAGATTGAAGGAAAGAAGAAAGACAAGCAACTAGGCTACAAATTGCAGTCTGACATAAAATCTGCAACCGATCTCAAACGAGTCCTAGAAGAATGAATTTTACGAAGCAAAATTGAATTCACCTTAGGAAAAATTCTTGTAATTACCAAACGTGAATTCCATGATGTAATTATTAATGTAATCAAAAGAAAAAGACAATATGTTGGTAATGAAGCTAAAGAAACAGTGCATGCTTTTTTGCAAGTTCTTTGAGTTTTTGTGTAGGATGATGTAGAAATAAAAAGAAAATTGTGGGGAGTTGTAACAACATTAAAGTGTGATCGTGAATACTTTATAGGTGCTTCCATAGTGGTAGAAAGTGATTGTCTTCCACTCTTGGGAATGAATGCCAACTACTCTACATCGGACACTGCTATGCGAAGATGGATTGCATATATTAAATCTCTCAACCCCAAATTAAAGCATATTGCAGGAAAGGCAAATCCAGCTGACATGGTAGCATGTGCAAGATATGACAATGAAGAAGAGATAATGGAATAAGATGAAGCTAAAGAATCTATACTTGCTGAATTTCATTCCATGGCTGCTGAAAGTACCTTTTGAGTTGCTGCATATACAAACCTAAAGCTAAATCTTGCAGGTGAAGCTGATCTTTTTAATGGGATAGCATTAAGTACAATAAGAATAGAAAAAGGTACTATTGTAAATCAGCATAAAGCAACAAAGATCAAAGATTTATCTATGGAAGAAGGGTGTCAAATAGAAGCCAACATGCTCATTGCATTGCTCAAGTTCTAGTTCATTTCCTTGAAGAAGATTATGAAGAAGATTGGCTGAAGATTAGCCAATATTTGAGCACAAAGAAGGAGTCTTGGACTGAAGAAAAGTTCAAGCATATCAAGAGGAAAGTTATGGATTTTTTCTTAAAGAAGGGCATATATGGAAGCACGCAAAGAAGAAGAAAGGAGCACCTATCCAATTTTTAGGTAACAAAAGATTGCAACAACAGTCAATGAAGGAATTCCATGAAAGCCTGTGGGCTAGCCATAAAGACATATATGGAGAACCTTTATTAAAGTCAAAGAAAAATGTTGGTGGCAAAACATGTATCACAACATAGCACATTTTGTTGAAACCTATTATGTGTGTCAAATGTATTCTATGGTGAAGCATCGAGATGGGTTACAATTTACTTATCCCTTGTTATACATTATAGATGGGTTATTGATCTTGTAACCATGCCTACAAGAATATGGAATATGGAATATTTAGTGCTTGCAAGAGAGGATCTAACAAATCAAGTTGAAGGCAAAGCCTTAACAACCAAGACCACTCAAGCTGTTTGTCATTTTTTGCTTGAAGAAGTGTTTTGTAGATATGGTTGTGTGGGTAAAGTAACTGTAGATAGAGGAGAGTTGAAAGTTGATGAGGCACACAACTTCTTTGCTCAATTGGGTATTAAGTTCACTTTAATATCGGCCTAAAATCCTGAAGGCAATGGAAAAAGTGAGAGAGGGCACCAGCCTATTCCCAAAGCTCTAGCAAAATCTTGTAGAGGAAAAATCAAAGAATGGCCTAAACTTCTACCTTTTCCATTATGGGCTGATCGGACTACTCACAGTACAATGAATGGACATATGCCAACTTAACTTATGCATGGACAATAACCAATTATGCCAATTGAAGAATCTATTCTCACATGAAGTCTTCTACCTTGGGAGGAAGGCATCAATAGAGAAGAGTTGCTGACTTTGTGCATATGACAACTAGAAAGAAGGCCTAAAGTTGTTCAAGTAGCTATTGAGAAGCTAATGATAGCAAGCCTAAAGAACAAAAGAAGATTTGATAAGCGACATCGACTTCGGCCAAGGGAAATTCAAGAAAATATCTAGGTGCTTGTCTATGATAGAAACCTAGACAATCAATTCAGTGCTTCTAGAAAGATGGTAAAGAATTGGTTTAGCTTGTATGTGGTAAAGGTCATTCATGACAATGCCACATATTCATTGGTTGAATTGGATGGAACAAGCATGAAGATACCCATAGCTGAAAAAAGAATCAAGCTCTTCAAACAAAGAGAAAGTTCAACATATAAGTTAGAAGACTTGGATATCATTCAAGAGCATGAAGACATAGAGGAAGAAGAAGAGGCAGAGATGAAGACATTGACATGACACAATATACTTCTTTTAACACTGTAAATCTGTAAGACTTTGGCACATGCCAAAGGATGTGCAGGTTAGGAGGGGGTGGATGTCATGGCAGTACCTGCACACCGTGTAAAACAATCTAGAGTGTGGTTTTTTTATTGATTTAGAGAGCCAATGCCATTTTAGACATTCGTTTTAGTGTCCAAGGTTAAAAAATATTAGATTTTTAGACAAGTTTTAATCAAATTTTGATATTTTAGATATTATCTCTTGTAAAAATCCATAAAACTATAGATAACTTCTACATTAGAATGACATGTAAGAGAAAGCATGTAGCTTTCAAACAATTTGAGAGGATTTTATGTAAAAAGAGAGATTGATAAAATCACACGATGTGCGATCATTGTTTTCAAGTAATGGACAACACTCCAAAGGGGGAGGTGAAGGAGTGATATGGTAGAATTATGACCATGTGTGTTGGTATTTTATCCCCCCTTTGGAGCCAATGGAAGCAACAGATTGGAAATCTGAGCAGCATAGAGGAAGGTATTATTTTATACATGTTTTTGTTTTTTAGAGTCATATCTTCTCATAATGCTGAAAGAAATTGACAAGCTTTATCTCTGTTAGTATTTCTACATTTTCTAATTCTTTTTTGGAGTATTTTTCTACATTTTCAATTTCTTTAAACTCGTTCTCTTTCGTCTACTCCTCTCCCTGAATCTACCTTTACCCTGCTGTCTCTTACCCTCCTGGTGGACTCTCGACATCAAACACACCGACACCGTGTTAGGGGAAGTCTATGCTATCATCAAAGATGTGTTTCAAAAGATATTAAGGTTGATTTGGCGCTGATATCTTCAGCCATATTTAGAGAATTAGCTACAATATTGTTCTTTTAATTGACTTCTTACTCTAGACAAGACATCTTGTCAAAATATGTAAGTATTATGTGCCCCTATGACAGGGCAACATTTGTAGATCATTCATTGATGCTTTGCATTGAATTAAGAGAAGATTTTTCTCTTATTTCTTGGTTGTGGTAACTTATCCCTATCACAAACTCAATTTAAAGCTCTCTTTTCCCTACAATCCTTGTAATTGACTCATAAGCTTTTTCTCTTATTTCTTGGCTGTGGTAACTTATCCTTATCAGGAACTCAATTTGAAGCTCTCTTGAAGCAAGTCTCTTTGCCTTACAAGCCTTGTGATTGACTCATAAGCTTTTGTCTCCAACAGTCTACATTGAATGTAATCATGCAAAGTTTATTCATGCTATGGCATCATGTATGAATAATGGGATATAGAGTTGTTTATGAAGCATGATAGCATATTGTACTTGATTTTATAATTTGTGATTGCTCTTACAAACAAGAAAACAAGCTTAGTTTGAGATAATACTCTTGTGATCTTTGCTAAGAACATGCAGTTGGAAGCTCTATTAACATCTTCAAGAACTTGGCTTGAAACCTTCAACCCTTCTTTTATTTCTACCATCTCCGGAGTCTAAGCTCTTGAACCCCCATACATTCTTCTCTTGTGAAACCCCTGTGGTGACCTTCAACCCTACGTGCTGCAACAATGTTGCTGGGTTTGGGAGCTTACTTGGGCGGCTTCCCCTCTGCTTTCAGTAATTATGTTTTCTTTTTCAACTTTAGTGAGATGGCGTGCCAAGGCTTTGACTCTATTTTCATTCTGGTTAGCCCATTTCATATCTTTGAGGCTTTTCCTCTGCCTTTGAGCTGGCACTGTCAGCCTTCATTCTTGATCTTTCATTTCTATCCTTAGCTTATGATGCTTTTCTTGTGTTGAGGTAGCCTCTTGGGTTAGTTTATCTACCTTTCTTTCGTACCTGTGAGCTCTTTCCTCCCTCAGCTCCTCCAGTTCTTCTATGGCTTTAGTGATTTTCTCCATTTCAGCTTGCAGATATTCGTAAAGCCCCAATCTCCTCATTGTGCCATCGTAGACGTTGCATGGTCTCAGTTTCTTCCTTCAAGTGCACCTACCATTCCTCTTCTCTATCTTCCTTAGCTTGTAGCTGGTCCTTGAACTCATTGGCTTCCCTTTGGGCCATAGCTATTTGGCATGTTCTCTCCACTTGAGATGCAGCCATGGCCTCTTTTTTGGCTTCTAGCTCTGCTAGTGCAAATTTCTTCTCCTCCTTGCCTTTCTCCAATTGAGAGAGAAGCTCCTTGATGTACTTGTCATATTCTTTGGGTGGCCTCTTTGTTGCAGTTAGATGGAGGTTGTGGAGCTTGCCACCTTTTGCATCTTTGGGTCTTGCCTCCTCGACTCGACGTCTATTGCAACTGATATTTTGGTTCCTACCAGGGGGGGTTCCTTCTCCTTCTCCTTGGCTCATTTCTTTATTCATGAAGTATGGACCCAAGGCATTAAGTTGTTGGTGTCCACCTGGCTCGTAGAGCTGGGTGTGGACATGGCGGTGGTGGTGGGGAGCATCACGAGAGTGGGAATGGGGGTGATTGGGGCCTTGCCCTTGCCTTCTTGCACTATAGGGGGCACAAACTCCTGGCACATGGGCACTTGAGCTTGGCCCTTCATCTCTAATCAGGCTCGTGGGATTCGGCTCGTCCTGCCTGGACTGCTACTCAATGGACCTACCCATGGTGAGGGCCATGTATTCCTCGTCTTTTTTTCTCAACTCCTCCTCCTCCTCTTCCTTCTTTCTTTTTTTTTCCTCATCGAATTTTTTGGACTCATGATTTTCTAGTGCAATTTTCTTCTTCATCTTCTTAGCCTTTCCTGACTAGTCTACTCTTCTTATTCCCTGTCTTCTTCTTCCTCACTCAGTGTCCTTTCGCTGGACTGTGCCTTGTGTTCTTAGTGAGATGGCGACCTACTTGTTGTTTCATCCACTCCTTCTCTTGCTTCTTCCTGTCCTTGACCCAAGGCTTCCTTAATAATATTGGTAAGGATCCCACCAAATCTAATGGTCGAGGCCTTTGAAGATGAAGCTTTGATTTTAGCCTTGGTGGCAAGGGATTACCCCCCCCCTCGAGCTATCCTCCCATTGCCAAAGCTCTTATCAAAGTCTCAATGGTCTTCCTCACAAAACTATTGAGGTTCACCTCATCTAGCGACCTTGCTGCGATGCTCTCTAGCAGGGGGACATTAATGCGGCTCATGATGGTGTTGTACCTCTAACTAGAAAACAAGGCATGCACCATCTGTGCTTGGAGTTGGACTTAAGGATCCAGAATATCTACCAAAGTGATGCCATCATTGTTGTGGACCTTTACTTTGTTCATTCCTAGCAAGGTATATACATCTCTGTGTTTGGCTTCCTCTCTACTTTGTTTAGCAAGCCCAATGCCTTTTCCACCATCTCTGAGGTCAATTCAATTCGCACCCAACTAGTTTCCTCTCCCTCATGCATAGTTAAGGTACCACGGTTCTTGTGGAAAGTCCTCAAAAACTCTACATAGTGGAAGTAGTCCACCCCTTGGCCTACTGCTTCCATGTATTTCTACATAGTGGAATTAGTCCACCCCTTGGCCTACTGCTTCCATGTATTTCTACAGATTGCATTGCTCGATGATCTACCTCGCAGCCCGTTCTTCAATGGCCACGTCTTCTAGGTTGTTGAAGGCTCATGTTTCCACTAAAAGACTGTACTTTGCATGTGTTCTTCCTCCAAAAAAGGCAATTTACTAGCCTTTTCTTGGCCTGCCATGGTGGGTGTCTATCATAAAATCATATTCTGTTGAGATATCGAGCTCCACTCGTGATACGCCAGGGTGACCGTTGTATATTTATGTCACCGACTTGTCAGTTGCAGACGCGGTTGGTACACCGCCCATGAATAATAGCTACATGATAGCTATCCTTATCTACTCTAGTTCGTGGCTCAGTTAGTATGCCACCTTAGTTAGTTGAGTTTGGTTTGAGACCCATATATAGGGTTCTTCTATTTCTTTGTACTTGAGTTCTTTTGGCTTACACAACTAAGAAGAGGAAAACTGTTTTCAGCCTCCACCCTTGTGTGTCTTCCCCCATTGTGCAAGCAAGAAAGCTTCAAGCGAGACTCCTTCCCTCTCTCCCACAATCTTGACATGGTATCAGAGCCTTGTTCGTGGTAAGGAGCTCAAGAAAGCAAGCCAAGCTCGCGGTGGTCTGGTAAGAGGAGCAGTGTTGCTTTCATTTCCTGTTTTGGGAGCAGATCTCTGCAGGTAGCACAGCCGGAAATTGCAGGAGTGCATTGTCTCAGGTTGAGACGCCCTTCGCGGTGAAGCAAGAGGGCAGTATATGCTGCGGGAGAGGGCTTTAGCCCTTGGCGACCTTGTATTTTTGATTTTAGGCCATTTCGGGGCCTGTTTTGCAGACGGAAGTTTTCTGCACGCACTCAAGAAAAGGCTCAGTTTTATGCTGTGCGACCACTGTTCTACAGGTCGGTGAAAAGTTACTGTAGAAATTGCATCGTATGCTTGTGCGCAGAGACATTGGGAGTTTCAGAATCATCCTTGGTTCCTGTTTATGCAAAATCGTCACTAGGAAGTGACTGTGTGGTCAAATACCACTTTCGCCAGTTTTGCAGATTTGCCCTTGTGAGGGTGAAGCTGTGTTTTTTGCAGTGACAGAATTTCTTGCAGTATTCTGTAATGGCGTCTGATTCTCTTTCACAGATTGTCACTGAAAAGCTTGACAAGAACAACTTCCAGGCATGGAAGTTTAGAATGACGAATTTCCTTATGGGAAAAGGATATTGGGAATTTGTTGCAGGAAATGAAGAAGAACCAGTTCTTCCTGATGTTCCCAATCAACAACAAATGCAGGCATTTAAAACATGGCATGAGAGAGCCAGGAAAGTTATGTATTGGCTGTCTATCAGTATTTCAGACTCTATGATTGTGCATATTCAGGATGCAAGTACGCCAAAGGAGGCATGGGATACTTTGTCAAAAATGTATAGCACAAATACGCAAGCCAGGAAAATGCAGCTCAAGCAAGAGTTGCATAATGTGCAAAGAGAAAGTATGAGCATCAACGACTACCACATGAAGGTGAAGAAGATTGCAGATGCACTTGCTTCCATTGGGTCGCCAGTGGAAGATGATGATTTAGTTTCCGTGACCTTGAATGGTCTAGGAAAGGATTATGCACAGTTTCGGACATCCATTTCAGTTCGTGAAAGATTTCCTGATTTTGAGGAGTTGATTGCTCTTCTAATTTCTGAGGAACAGAGAAATGGTGGTGCATCTTCTTCAGGAGGAACTTCAAAAGAAGCTGTCTTCTACTCAAATGCTGGAAGAGGTAGAGGCAGAGGTAGAGGAGGCCGATTTGGAGGCCGTGGCAGAAATCAGAATATGCAGCAAACTCAAGAAAACCAGTCCTATGGAGGAGGACGTGGTAACTCTAGAGGCAGGGGGAGCCAAAGAGGTCGTGGTGGATGGCAAAGAGGCCAAAATGCAAACAGTAATGTTGAATGCTACTACTGTGGTAAAATGGGTCATATGGCTAAAGACTGCTATAAAAAGCAGAATGACATCATGAATGGAAAACTGCAACAAGGGAATTATGCATCTTCTAGTAGACAGGGTGATGACAGAAATGAGCATTTGTTCATGGTGCAGCACATGAACAATTCTATGACAAGTGCAGAAGAAAGCAATGATGTATGGTATGTTGACTCAGGTGCATCAAACCACATGACAGGTCATGCAGAATGGATGGAGGATGCAAGGAAAATGGAAAAACCAGGATTTGTGGAGACTGGTGATGATACTGCACATCCTATTGTGCAGATTGGAAAAATTCCCTTGTCTATGCAGGGTGGGAAAAAGAAATACCTGTCCGATGTATTTCATGTCCCGAATATCACCAAGAATCTGGTTTCAGTTGGTCAAATGGTTGAACAGGGCTTGCAGGTCAGATTTAATCCTCATGGATGCTTTGTTGAGGATATGAAAAATAAAGGTCGCTTGATAGCAAAAGGAAAGAAGAAGGGCAGAATGTTTACATTGGATGCAGACATGTCTGAATTGAGTGCAGCAATGTTTGCACATGGGACCGGTGTAGTTGCAGATATTGATATCTGGCATAAACGCATTGGTCATGTTAATGTACAGCGACTTAAATCAATGCAGGCCCAAAATATTGTTGCAGGATTGCCCAAATTCAAGGTTGCAGAAATGCATAAGGTATGTGAAGCCTGTCAGTTTGGAAAACATGCAAGGAAACCATTTCCTAGACATGTTCAAGAGAGTGAGAAGCCATTGGAATTAATCCACTCTGATGTGTGGACTACTAAAGCTGCATCTCTTGGAGGCTGTCATTATTTTGTCACTTTTATTGATGACTATAGCAGAAAAGTTTGGGTGTATTTTATGAAAAAGAAAAGTGAAGTTTTTGGGCATTTCAAAACCCTTAAAGCTATGGCTGAAAAAGAAACAGGTCTGCAAATAAAATGCCTGAGGTCAGATGGAGGGGGAGAGTACCTCTCAAATGAGTTTGCAAAGTTCTTGCGGGAGCATGGCATAAAGCAGCAATATTCATGCAGTTATACCCCACAACAAAATGGAATTGCAGAAAGGAAAAACAGGCATATTGGAGAGGTATCTCGTGCCATGCTCAATGAAAAAGACTTGCCAGATTTTTATTGGGCTGAAGCAGTTGCTACAGCAGTCTACATAATGAACAGGACTCCCACTGCAGCAATACATGGAATGACTCCAGAAGAGAGGTATACTGGTAGGAAACCAGATATTTCTCATTTGAAAATTTTTGGTTGCATTGCCTCTGTACATGTGCCAGATGAGCTGAGATCCAAGTTGGATCCAAAAGCTGAGAAGTGCATCTTTATTGGTTACTCTCTGCAGCAAAAAGGGTATAGATGCTATAACCCTTCTACTCGTAAGTTTACAGTGAGCAGAGATGTTGTTTTTGATGAGATGAGTAGCTGGTATAAACCAGTAAATGTGATTGATGATGAAGATGCACAAAATGGTAATGCTACACAGAATTCACAGCAGCAGTCACAAAATATTAGTGGACCTGGAGCGTCCTCTAGCAGTGGTTCACATTCTTCGCCATGGACAGGCAGATTGAGATCAGGAGAATCTTCTCAAAGCAATGCAGATAGTGGTATGCAGGTATCACGAAAAGGAAAAGAGAAGGTTGATCAGCCCATGTTTGATGTGAATGCAGGTCACTCTTATGTGGATGGTGAATCCAGTGGCTCAGAACAGAGCATTGATGATGAGTTGGGTATTCCTTCTATTGTTACACCTGGAGTAAGGAAGACCAGGGATGTTTTGAGAGCACCTGGGAGTGAACCTACTTTGCGCAGGTCCACAAGAGCTAGGTATCCTGTGGATAGGCTGAAATATGATGGATTTACAGCCATTCACTATGCATATATGGTCAAAGTGATACAGGAACCAGAACCCACATCTTTTGAGCAAGCCATGGGAAAAGAAAAATGGGAGAAAGCCATGGATGAAGAAATGGATGCCTTGGAAGCAAATGCTACATGGGAGTTAGTACCTTTGCCTAAAGGTAAGAATGCAATTGGCTGTAAGTGGGTTTATAAGGTGAAGCACAATGCTGATGGTTCTGTGAACAGATACAAGGCAAGATTAGTAGTCAAGGGGTATGCACAAACATATGGCATTGACTATGAAGAAACATTTAGTCCGGTTGCAAGGATGGCAACCGTAAGAGCAGTCATTGCTATGGCTGTATCAAAGGGATGGTCTTTACATCAGATGGATGTAAAGAATGCCTTCTTGCATGGTGATTTGCAAGAAGAGGTCTATATGGAGCAGCCACCAGGTTATGTGCATGCTGTTCATCCTGAGTTTGTTTGCAGGTTGAAGAAAGCCTTGTATGGCTTGAAGCAAGCACCTAGAGCATGGTCTGACAAGATAGGACAGTATCTTGTCACTATTGGCTTTCAGATTTCCAAGGCAGATTTCTCACTTTATGTGAGAAAAACAGAGAAAGGTATTATGCTGCTTGTCATTTATGTTGATGATTTGATTATGACAGGTGACAGTGATGAAGATATCCTTCATGTGAAAATGCTATTGAAGCAGAAGTTTGAGATGAAGGATTTGGGAGAGCTGCGTTATTTCTTGGGCATTGAGGTGATTAGATCACCAAGTGGGATACAGCTCTTGCAGAGGCAGTATGGATTGGACATGCTGTCCAAATATGGGATGACAGGCTGTAAGCCTATTTCAGTTCCTTTGGAGCAAAATGTGAAGCTGAGCACAGATGCAGGTGAGCTTCTAGAAGACCCTACTATGTACAGACGCATAGTAGGAAGTTTGATTTATATGACTATTACCAGGCCAGATTTGAGCTATGCTGTTGGATTGGTAAGTCAGTTTATGCAGGCTCCAAGGAAACCACATTTGGATGCGGCTAGACGCATACTTAGGTATGTGAAGTCCACATTGCAGTATGGACTATTTTATGAGACTGGGGTTCAGATACAGTTGCATGGATACACTAATGCTGATTGGGCTGGTAGTATTTCTGATAGACGATCTACCAGTGGATATGTATTCTCTTTTGGGAGTGCTGCAGTCACTTGGAGCAGCAAGAAACAGCCTACAGTTGCCTTGTCGAGCACAGAGGCTGAGTACAGGGGTGCAGCAATGGCTGCATGTGAGGTAGCTTGGTTGCATAAGCTACTTTATGATATGCATCAGTCTACAGATGGGCCAGTTGTCATTTATTGTGACAACATGAGTAGTATACACTTGGCAAATAACCCAGTCTATCATGCTAGAACAAAGCACATTGAGGTGCATTATCACTATGTGCGAGAGAGGGTTTTACTAGGTCTTATTGATCTAGTTTATGTCAGCACAGAAGATCAGGTAGCTGACATATTCACGAAGGCATTGGGCGTAGAGAAGCTGCGCAAGTTCAGAGACCTGCTTGGTGTGCAGGAATTGGGATTGAGCTCGAGGGGGAGTGTTGAGATATCGAGCTCCACTCGTGATACGCCAGGGTGACCGTTGTATATTTATGTCACCGACTTGTCAGTTGCAGACGCGGTTGGTACACCGCCCATGAATAATAGCTACATGATAGCTATCCTTATCTACTCTAGTTCGTGGCTCAGTTAGTATGCCACCTTAGTTAGTTGAGTTTGGTTTGAGACCCATATATAGGGTTCTTCTATTTCTTTGTACTTGAGTTCTTTTGGCTTACACAACTAAGAAGAGGAAAACTGTTTTCAGCCTCCACCCTTGTGTGTCTTCCCCCATTGTGCAAGCAAGAAAGCTTCAAGCGAGACTCCTTCCCTCTCTCCCACAATCTTGACATATTCTCCATTAGTGTTATTCAAAATAATCACAAACAAAAGGGATCAATTACATATCTGTTGTACTAAATTGCTCAAGTGTAGAAATCGACTTTTCTTCCAATCAGTCTATTGATTTCAAATTTTTTTAACCTTTTATGCACTCACAAGTTGTTCCATCTTGCCAACATGTGACTTTCCTTTATTTTTTTACTTGTATGTTTGGTTTGATTTACCTTGCCCTTCCCTTTGCCTACCCTTACCCCCTTCCCCTGGAATTGAGAGAAATCCTTCCTAGGATTGAAGGTAGGAGTGTAAAGGATGTGCTACGCATGGGTATAGTGCATTACGTCTGCATGACCCAAGCATAAAAGTTTGGATTATCTTCAATGTGAGCATATCAGTCCATGTCGAAAGTCGGATGGCAAGATGGGTGATGTAAGTAAAGACATCAAGCAAGAAGTCACCAAAGTCCATGTGACTAGCAATGTGTAGCTCTTCCTTGATAAGGATGAGATCTAAGTAGGGGTGTCCTTGAATATATTCCTCCATGGATTGGTCAAGAATGGCCCTTAATACCTTATAAGAGGTTGGGACAACATAAGTTGGGTCATATTTTGATGTTTTAATTGCATGTCATAGCTTGACATTTCACATGACCTAACATCCCTCTAGCAATATAAACTTCCTTTTGTAACTCCCTTTGCACTAACTCTCAACTCATGTGTAATAGGGTTATAATATTTTTCTACTTATAGCAACTCTATTTTGTTGCGAAGCATATTTACCTGTATATTATCTCTGTATACTCTTTTTTTGTAAAATTTTAGAAAACTCATTGAAAAGATACTATCTCCCTCCATTCAATCTTAGAAATTTAATATGCAATCTTGTCTCCTCTCAACCAAAGCCTTAGATCTTTTAAAGTGGCCACCTCACTTTTCTTATACATAAAGTAAACCCATACTTTGCAAGTATGATCATCCACGAAGGAAATATAATACATGTAATCACTCAAGGTTGCAGTCTTTATATGACCCCACACATAAGAATGTATCAATTCAAGTTGCTTCTTGTATACATACTTTTCAAGTGGAAACACGTATCTTGCTTCTTTTTCAACTTGACATGCTTCACATACTTTTCTTCTCCTATCAACTCTAAACTCAAGTAAGACTTCCACAATCTCTTTTGATGGCATGTCTTTTAGACCTTTCACATTCGTATGACCAACTCTCTTATGCCAAATTTCAATATTAGCCACAACAAACGAACCTTATGCAAACATAGCGCCATCCATTTCAAGTAGACTTCCATTGAGATTAAACAGATTGCCAATATGTCTCTCTTTTGAAATCAACTTTCAATCATTTTTAGATCTTCTACATAACAACAATCACATGTGAACTAAACCTGCAATCCATGTTCTACCATTTTACCAATAGAAAATCAAAAAGGAAATGAGAGAGGGAGAGGAGAGAGAAAAAACATTAAACATAATAGGGAAAGAGAGAAAGAGAGCGAGAGCGAGAGGGAGGGAGAGGAAATGAGAGAGGGAGAGGAGAGAGAAAAAACATTAAACCGGTTTAGGGAAAGAGAGAAAGAGAGGGAGAGGAAATGAGAGAGGGAGAGGGAGGGAGAGGAAACATAGCAAGAGGAAAGAGAGGGAAACCTTAAACATAATAGGGAAAGAGAGAGGGAGAGGAAGAGAGAAAAAACATTAAACATAATAGGAAAAGAGAGAAAGAGAGGGAGAGGGTGAGAGACGGAGGAAATGAGAGAGGGAGAGGAAGAGAGAAAAGGAAAGAAGGAACGAGAGAGAGAGAGGGAAAAAAACATTAAACATAATAGGGAAAGAGAGAAAGAGAGGGAGAGGGTGAGGGAGGGAGAGGAAATGAGAGAGGGAGTGGAAGAGAGAAAAGAAAAGAAAGATCAAGAGAGAGAGATGGAGAAAATATTAAACATAATAGAGAAAGAGAGAAAGAGAGAGAGAGGGAGAGAAAATGAGAGAGGGAGAGGAAGAGAGAAAAGGAAATGAGAGAGGGAGAGGAGAGAGGGAAAAAATTGGGGAGAGGAAATAAGAGAGGGAGAGGAAGAGAGAAAAGGAAATGAGAGGGAGAGGAGAGAGAAAAAACATTAAACATAATAGGGAAAGAGAGAAAGAGAGGGAGAGAATGAGGGAGGGAGAGGAAGAGAGAAAAGGAAAGAAGGAATGAGAGAGAGAGGAAAAAAACATTAAAGATAATAGAAAAAGAGAGAAAGAGAGGGAGAGGGAGAGGGAGGGAGAGAGAGAAGGAGGGAGAGGTTGTTGTTTTCTTGTTTTTTGTAGTAGTAGTAGTAGTATTTTCTTTTCTTTTCTTGTTTATTGTTGTTTAGTTTTCTTGTTTTTTGTTGTTGTTGTTGTAGTAGTAGTACCTGTATCCCGAGCGGACCACAGGCTCACTACATCCGGATCTTTGCAACATCCCCCTAATCGTGAAGCACTCCCTCTATCTGGCCCAAGTCTGGAGCGTCGACCTCGTCTGCTCAAAACTGAAGCATTTGATCGCGCCAAAGTAGATGTAATAGAGCGGCCTGACGATGTCCAAGACAGATCCTAGTCCACCATGTCTCTGAATCTCACCATCTAATCTAGAGACATGTGCGTGAAGATATCCAGCAACTCCTCATCGCTCATCCCTCGACTCATCCTGATGATCTAAGTATCCACAAAGGTCACCTGCACATACAAAAAATGATGTTAGCATATAAAATTTAAATCATACAAAGCACAGTAATGTAAATCTTTAAAAAAATATCTTACTTAAAATGCATATCTTATGTACCCTTATAAGCTATTAGTCAATGAATTGAGTAAGTGGATGCTCCAAGTATGAAGTATCCTATCTATACTTTGTGAAAAAATTGGATAGCATCAAATTTTGTTTAGTTTTCTTTGAAAGTGGTCAACATTCATTGTGTTAGCATGAATTGTGCATGTGTCCTGACTCTTAATGAAAATTTAATCATTTTTTATCCCTTGATACAATACGTCATAGTAAACCCTCTAAAATGCAATATCATTGTGAAAAAGTATCAAGTTGATTGCTAATTTTCCAAAATCTAGAGCATTATTAAACATTGCAACCTTTTGTCTGCCCTGGAACACCTGCCAATATCAAAATGTGCTTGCTCACAAACACACAGAATAGACAAAATAGGGAGGGAGGTGTTTGTTGTAAGCTTGATGGATTGGCTAGCGCTAGAGGTTAGATGGGAAACTCATAAGTGTTATTAGAGTTGGAGAAGAATTCCACCACCGTGCTCAGAAACGTATTTAGTCTTTGTATGTGAGTGGAATGGGCATTCTTAGGGGAAGTTGTGGCAAGCTTGGAGGGGCCAGGGTGGCAATTAGATTGGGAGAAGAATTCATAGCCTGAAAAGGATAATAATTTGCATATAGCATGCTCAAGACATGCCCTCTCTTTTGTATGGGATCAAGGAACATGATTCCTAGCTTATGTATTTACGGGGTTCTTTCTCAATCCTTTATCTATGACTTTGTGCATATTTGGACCTTTGAAAGAAATGGCATGGTTTGTTATGTAAAATGCAATATTGTTTCTATGCAGGGCAAGAAGATTCCTATGGCAAGAGAAGTTGAACACTCGTTTTAAAATATCCAAGAGTGTTCAAATAACTAGACATGTTGGTCCCTCACGAGGTATCTATAGCAAAATATAATGGGCAGATGAAAGAGCCCTTAAGCTATGGTATAGTTACTTGAGCCTTAAAACAAAGATCAGCATTACTTCTTCTCTAAACTTGGATGAGAGTGCCAGTGAAGACTCAAGTGTTTTATGGCTCGAGACTCAATCTATGAATCGAAAAACATCACGTCCACATCTAGGTTGAATCCCACCCTTCAAGTTCAAAAAGGGCATGGGGTTTGGAATTCCTAGCTTTTTTAAAGGCATGCCAAAACCATTGAATAGTTTAATGAAAGGCCCTCCCTTTTTCTATTTTGAAAATGTTGAGAACATTCCCAATTTAGAGTGGGAGACCATCAAACAACATTTTAATGGCATAGATCCAGAGTTCACAGACTCTAGATATTTTTCAGCATGCTTCAGGCCTCGTGGTTACGTTCAAAACCTTCCAGTAGATGGAAGAAGGTTGATCCTTCCCCCCTGCTCCCATGACAATCTTTGAGGTGCTTTCAGAAACAAAGAAGTATTGGCCGCCATGGGATCCAAGAGAGAAGCTGAATTGCATAAACACACGACGTGCCCCTAGCACTCTATGTGGACTGATCATAAAAATATTTATTTCCACAAAGAGAGTGAGATACCTTCATATCTTCAACAAGAGATTGTCCTTGCATGCAAAATATGGAACTTGGTCTAGTTTACCCCAGGCCAAGCTGCCCCACTTGAACCCCATGAGATTGAGTTCGTGCTTGGGTATGATCGTGACCATACTAGAGGCTGCTCTAGCCTTTTAGATCGGTATGACGCATTGCGCAACTCATTTCAGGTCAATACTATTGCGTACCATCATTCACCACTAAAAGAATTATATCCGCAAGGTTTAACAGTTCTGTCCTTATTCTCGGGCCTTGGTGGGGCAAAAGTGGGATTTGCACAAATTGGGTATAATTTTGAAGGTTGTTATTGTGGAGATCAATGATAAATGTAAAAACATAATAGCCAATTCGTGGAATAAAACTGGCAAAACAGGCCGATTTCAAATGGAGGATGATGTTAAAGATCTTACTGATGATAAGTTGGCTGAGATTGTGGATGTACTGGGAAAGATTGACCTCATAATTAGGGGTAGCCCTATCTCTCAAGCACCAATAGAGTAAGCAATAGTTTAAAACATATCATGCAAGCAAGAGGTTACTTTTGAGTTGTTCAAAACGGCACCAACATGCAAAAAAGAAAAGGAGGTGTAATCTGTATGAGATCCGAATCAGTTTTGGTCCTTAGTAGCCTTGCAAGCAACCTTCTTGAATACTAATAGTTTCTTGCCTTTGACAAACAGCCTATTTTTTGTACATGTCCTTTTGTTATTGCTATTAAATTTACGGGACCCAAACTCTCAAATTGACCTTCTTAATTGTAGGTTCAAATCAGAAAACAACAAGTACAATTGTTCTTAATGATGGTACAACTATCATAAATATAGGTACACCACTAATTACAGCAAGTACAGCAGGTATTGCTGTTGTAATAGAATTTATAGTAGCAAAGAATGAAGAAACAACCATGGAAAGACAGTGGGTAGCTGAAAGACAGCATGCTCAATGCTTTGTTTTAGTTTGTTTTCATTTTATGAAAGAATATTATGTAGATGATTGGCTGAAAATTGGCCAATACTTGAGCATTATGGCAAAGAAGGAAGATTGGACTGATGAAGAGTTCAAGAGAATCAGGAGAAAGGCTTATGGCTTCTTTCTCAAAGACAACTACCTTTGGAGGCATGCGAAGAAGAAAGGAGGAGCGTCTGTTCATGTCTTAGGAGACAAGAAGACTCAAAGACACATCATGCAAGATTTTCATGAAAGCCTATTGGCTGGCCATAGAGGCATATGGGGCACTTTTGCCAAAATAAAATAGAAATTTTGGTGGCAAAATGTGTATAAAGACATTGAGCATTTTGTTGAGTCTTGTCATGTTTGTCAAATATACTCTATGGTTAAGCATAGAGATGGGCTTCAGCCTACCTTTCCTTTATCCATTCATTACAGATGGGTTATTGATTTAGTAACCATGCCAACAGGAATTTGGAATATGAGATATCTAGTGCTTGCTAGAGAAGATCTCACAAATCACGAGTAAGTGTTTTGCAGGTATGGTTGTGTTGCCAAAGTAACTGCTGATAGAGGAGAATTGGATGCCGATGAGGCTCGCCATTTCTTTGCTCAATTGGGAATCAAGCTATATCTTACATCAACCTACAATCTTGAAGGCAATGGTAAGAGTGAAAGAGGTCATCAACTGATTCTCAAAGCTTTGGCAAAGTCTTGTAGAGGGAAGATGAGAGAATGGCCTAAAATGCTTCCATTCGCATTATGGGCTGATAAAACTACCCATAGTGCAGTGACAGGTTATATGCCGGTTGAACTAATGTATGGGCAGCCACCTATTATGACTATTGAGGATTCTATTATCACTTGGAGTATCAAGCCTTGGGATGAAGGCATAAATAGAGAAGAGTTGCTGATTTTGCACATAAGGTAGCTTGAAAGAAGGCCATAGGATGTCAAGACAGCCATTGGAAGGCTGAAGGCAGCGAGGTTAAAGAATAAGAAGAGGTTTGAAAAGTGTCATCGACTCCATCCAAGAGCTATCCAAGAGAATGATTGGGTACTTGTCTATGACAATAGCCTAGACAATCAGTATAGTGCGCATAAGAAGCTAGCCAAGTGATGGTTTGGACTATATGTGGTGAAGGTAGTACATGATAATGCTACTTACACTTTGGCTGAAATGGATGGGACCATGATCAAGATACCAATAGTCGAAAAACGTATCAAGCTCTTCAAACAAAGAGAATCTTCTACTTATGAGCTTGATGACTTGAATGTGAGCCATCTACTTGAAGACAATGAAGAAGAAGAAGATTTAGAGGATGAAGATGAAGATATGTCAGAAGAAGAGCCTCCTTAACCTACAAATTCATGAAGTGGCACATGCCAGAGGATGTGCAGGTTAGGAGGGGGTGAATGTCAAAGGGTTTTCTATTCATGGCATAAAACATGGAGTTCTTATGTTTGCAGAAGAACTTCATTAGGATCAATATAAGAAACTTTCATACATAATTCAGTCATTATTCCCTTACATTTGTCTTAGATGTCATTTAATCTCATAAGTTCCTTTGTAACTTAATATGCAATTTTCAGTTTGTATTGAGAAAAATGGCAATGATAGTGTATATGAGGACCTTCAACTTGATCAACAGGTGGTAATTGATAGTTTACAAGTGATGTCACATTGGTTATGAAGTTCATTAGCTTGGAAGATCCAAATTTTGTCAAGAGCACTCCAAAGTTGACTAGCTCCACAAGTGACATGGAGTAATAGTTGCAAAGGACTTATATGACTTTTATATGATCTTTTTGAACTCTTTTTTGTGTGGAAGAAGGAGAGGAGTCCAACACGCTTTTTGGGGGGCTTTTTTCGGCCTGCATACCTATGGAAGATGGAGGGAGAGTTGAAGACTATGATGAATGCTCCAAAGCATGCGAAGACAAAGCAAACTGAAGATCAAGAGAAGATACAAACAAAGAAGGTAAGAGTCCTTTTGCCTACTGTGCTCTTCTCAATGATGGCTGAGAATGTGAGGATATGATCAAGAGTGGAGTAACCCCTCCTAAATCTTGCTTGTCCACATGATTGGAGTTGGTGCTTCTTTGCCCATTGGCTCAACTCATTCTCTAGTATCAATTCATAAATAGCCAACCATGACCATCCTATAGTTTTGTAGGAACCAGGGGATCTCTAGCTTTCAGGATTGGTAGTATAGTATTAGTTGACCAGCTAGGATGGAAGCTTTCACATAGGGCCTTGTTGAATTTGTGGGCTAGAAGGGGTGCTAGGATGTCTTTGGCATGTGATAGATGCTTTGCTACCAATCCATCCAGGTCTTGGGCGTGATCGTTTTGGAGCCTATCGATGGCTAGCTCTTCAACTCATTGGTGTGCTTGGTAGTGGATATGAAGGAGTGTTGCAATTGGATCATGTTGATCATGGTTGTGGAACCATCTTCAAGTCTTCCAGTCATCAAATGTAATAAGTTAGATGAGTTTACTATAACTATAGATAGTCTTGAATTTTTACTTTCTTGGGTTGGAACAGAGGATGCTTGGTTAGTTAGAGTGCAGTGTTGAGACAAGGTGAAATATTGTCGTGCTGAAGTGAGTTGTAGCTTTTGAAACAATATAAGTCCCTAATCTTCAACAATGAAGACCCTAATCAACAATGTTAGAACAATGAAAACCCTAATATTCATGTAGCTGAGTTCATGGTATAAAAATAATAGAACCCTTGAGCATTGGTTGGCAATATTTTCAGTCACTTTCAAAGGCGTGGCATTTCAATGGTATGAGAGATTGGCAGTACGAACTTTCGGCACATGGGATAACCTAAAGCTGGCCTCCCTCACTAAATTCAAGTGTGAAGGTTTTGAAGAGCGGATGCCACAGGTGTTTATGAACTTAAGTCCAGTTCTCTAATAAATGGGTGGAAGCATATGTCTGTTGAATGGAATCCATACTAAAAAGATGGAGCAACCATCATTTGGATGAAGATATAGAGAGAAGGCATTTTTTCATAAAGGCCTAAAACTAGAGAAGCTCATAAGTATGACCTGAGGAAGAGGATTCTTACCTCCTCCCATGATAGAAATTTTATATCCATCAAATGGAGTCCCACAACTATCCCTGCTCTCATATGAAAATAGTGCCGTATTATGGTGCACCAAAGCCACTGTGACCATAGACAACAATACTTGAAATGATGCTTCAACCACAACAACAATGGCCTTAAATAGTTCATCAAATGGTGGTGACTCAACAACAACAATGAAACCCTACCAACTGCAACCAACAACCATTGTCTCAACATAATCAAAAGTGGAGTGTTACAAATGTAGAGAAAATGAACATATCTCACCAAATTATCCAAACCCTTAAAGATCCATGAAATATAAACCCTTATACACTCAATGCAAAGGAGAAGGCCACACTACAAAACACTATCCCACTTCAGCTCTTGTGAAAGCCAACACCAATGATAACTGAGGGCTGAAATGATGAACGGGTTGCCTCTTACCCATCCAACCTCCAATCCTCACTAAGAGAACTAAAGAGGGGCACCACCTAGCCAAAGGAAGGATGGGCTAGGACATCCATCTTCTCAAAGAGAATCAAGAGAACCAACACACAAATTTACAAGAGAGAATATATGTACTAGACACCATATTGAAATATAAGAGAGAGAGAGATGAGAGGAGAGGGAGACAAGAGGAGAAGAGGTAGAAGAAGCTTGCCATTCTGCTACATGGAATGAGAATATGAGAAGAGAGGGAGATAATAGGAGAAGAGGTAGAAGAAGCTTGCCATTTCTTCTACGCCATTATGCTACATGGAATGAGAAGATGAGAAGAGAAGGAGATAATAGGAGAAGAGGTAGAGGAAGCTTGCCATTATGCTACATAATAAAAGAACTCACTCATAGCTTCCCTCAAAGAGATGAGGGTATTCTAGAATGCTCTCATTGACTTGTCATTGTCCTTCTTCCTTCCTTTTCTCAAAGAGAATCAAGAGAACCAAGACACAAATTTACAAGAGAGAATATATGTACTAGACACCATATTGAAATATAAGAGAGAGAGAGATGAGAGGAGAGGGAGACAAGAGGAGAAGAGGTAGAAGAAGCTTGCCATCATGCTACATGGAATGAGAAGATGAGAAGAGAGGGAGATAATAGGAGAAGAGGTACAAGAATCTTGCCATTATGCTACATGGAATGAGAAGATGAGAAAAGAGGGAGATAATAGGAGAAGAGGTAGAGGAAGCTTTGCCATTATGCTACATAATAAAAGAACTCACACATAGCTTCCCTCAAAGAGATGAGGGTATTCTAGAATGCTCTCATGGACTTGTCATTGTCCTTCTTCTTCTCCCCTTCTTCATTCTCCATGGGCTCTTTATATAGCCTTCATGAGGGATTATATTAAGCTAATATTCTTGATTAACATAATCCTAGATGATATATGGCATCTTTGAAAATATGGAGCATAGTGAATGGGACAAGTCCCCACCTTGGTCATCATGCAAGAAGCCAAGGGTGGTGGTAGAAAACATAGAAAAATGGAGCTAGATTACAAGAGGTGGGTGTCCAAAGCACATTATTATAATATATTTACAAGAAGGCTAGAGTGGAAAGTTGGTGTGGTGAAAGAGAGAAGAAAATTGCATGTAGCCAGCAGTCTACGCCTTCGTAACTTCAAATCCGTGAGGAATTTGAAAAAAGTTTCTTCTGCAACTTTGTAGACCAGGTCGAAACTGATCGGCTCACGTGGGAATTTTCTTGAAATCCGCTTTTTCTTGGGAGTTATTGAGATTATAAAAAAGGGCTTCCAAAAGCTGCTTTGACTTTAGTATCCCATATGTATATAAATACATATAAGCATGTGACAAAAGGGGTCCATGCTTGTAAGCTTTTGTGCAAGATCCAAATGACACCATGATGTGGATATTGACTTGTGTGCTAGGATGAGGTGTCCTCTAATGATGGTGATAGATTCCAAATCTTAGTGATGCAGACGGAGCCCATGTGTAGTTGGAGGCTAGTCCTTTGAAAAAATCTATGCATTCACTCAACCCCTAGGTGTAATGCATTTTCATCTTCACTAAGATAACCATCCCTTTGACCCTTTACATTGACATGACTTCTAAGAACTTGTTCCCCCCATTTGCTAGAGTTATCGTAATCAAGAAGCAATGTATCATACCTAGTGCTTGAAGAGTAAACCCAAAGTGATATGGTAAGCTCTTGATAGGGGCTTTGGCCAAAATTTTGTGGTAATAACCCGGGTTGTAAAAAACCCGGATCATTAGCCCTCCCCTTAGGCTAGAGGTATTCATGCCTCTAGATTGATAATGATGGTCCAATAGAGCAAGGAGGACTGCACCCCCTCATTGGTGGCTCTTCATTGAATGACTGCTCCAAAGTGTTCATATTTCTTTGAAAATAAGGCTTCAGTCGCCATCCATTTACCCTTGTCTTGTGAACCTTCCCATCCATGTCACCTAGCTTATAGCTGCCATTTGAATATCTCCTTATGACCATGACTGGCCCTTCCCACTTGAATACAAGTTTAGCATCCTTTCTATTATCAAAGCGATTATCATAACGTAGCACAAGTGATCCTTCTCTTATGTGTTTGCTAGCCAACTTCTTATTAAAGGTCTTCCTCCTCTCATCAGCTTGCATGGAATAGTGTTGGACTGCTGCTTCTCTATCTAACTCCAGCCTCTCTAGATCCAAGATCCTTTCCTCTAACTTATCTTGATTCTTCTCTTGACTCGCTACTAAAAAACGCAAAATGGCAAGTTCCACCTCTATAGGAAGCAAAGCCTCTTGGCCATAGACGAGGTGAAATGGAGTATAGCCAAGTGAGGTTCTGAATGAAGTCCTGTAGGCCCAAAGAGCTGCATTCAATTTTTTATCCCAGTGCTTGGGGTGCATGTGTACCTGCTTGGTAATTATCTTACAAATCAGACCATTCACTTTTTCGACCAAACCATTACACTGTGGATAGTAGGGAGTAGAATGCCTGTGCTTGATTTTTAGCCTTTCCATTAGCTCCCCTACTAGGTTTGCCCTAAAACCAGGACCCCGATCAGAGATAATTTCCAAAGGTGTGCCAAACCTGCAACAGATATTTTCAAACACAAATTTTTCCACTTCTTGGGCTGTGATCCTACTAGTTGCTGAAGCCTCTGCCCACCTCGTCATGTAGTCTACTCCCATTATGATGTATTCCTTGCCAGATTGAGTTCATGGGAGTGGCCCTATTGCATCAATCCCCCATTTATCAAATGGGCCATATGTAGTTATGGGATTTTGTTCCTCATGCACTAGCTTCCTTGGTCCGGCCTTTTGGCAATTGTCACAAGTGCGGCACCAATGTTGCACATCTCGATGTAGACTAGGCCACACAAAACCGGCTTGGAGAATCTTCCTACTGGTTATTTCTTGAGCAAAATGTCCACCACAAACCCCCTCATGGCAGCTCTTAATTACATCTATAATCTCCTTTGCTGTTGGCACCCTTCTAAGCACTACATCCTTTCCTTTGCAATACAACACATCATTTATCAAGCGGTATTTAGTGGCCTTAGTAGCTAGCCACCTTTTCTCACTTTTACTCATATGTGTAGGTGACTCACCATGCTCAAGAAAATAAAGCACATCTCGTAGTTGAAACTTACCCTGAAACAAGGGAAGCTTTACTGTAATGATGCCCACCATTACCTCTTTCAATTTTTCAGCTGCTAGAGCATCTATGTCGCCATTTGTGTGACACCATGTGTGAGACACCACCTCAAACCTAAAAGCAAGGCTTGATATTCTGCCTCATTGTTAGAATGGACATCCTCCAAGCTGATACCTTCTCCATAAAGTTTGTCACCTTCGGGACTGAACACCACTATTCCTGCTGCCGCTTTGTCTTTAACACGCTTGTAGGCTCCGTCAAAGTAGAGGGCATGGGCATTCTCCACCCGTGGCGGCTCCTCAAGAGGAGGTGTCTCCTCTTTTACCTTTCCCTTCTCCTTTTCCTTCTTTTGATGGCATCTATGGGTCAACAAATCAGCTAGGCAAGCTCGAGTAGAATCCTCCACCTTGAAGGTGTAGTCAAACTCTTGGAGTTGTATCACCCACTTAGCGATTCTAGCTGAAACATCCATGTGCTGTAAGGCATAGGGAAAATGCTCTTCTGTCGTGATCACAGTGAATGGCCTAGGGAGAAGATAAGGACGAAACTTTCTTACAGCAAACATTAGAGACAAAACCATCAACTCGACCATCTTGTACCCTCGTTCTGATGCTGTCATTACTCTACTAGAAAAGTAAACCGGTCTCATTAGTCCAGTTTTAGCATCCTTTTGTATTAGTGCTGCCTCTAGAGCATCTTCCCCAAAACTCGGGTTGACAAAAAACTCTTGATCCCAACAAGGCTGTAAAATTATAGGAAGGGTGCTAACAGCCTTCTTCACCTCGTGAAAGCACCTTTCGCTGTCGTCACTCCACAGGAGCTCCTCAGAGTGGGTTAACTGTTGCAGTGGAAATATTAATTGGGAGAGGAGATGAATGAACCGCCCCATATATCGCACCTTCTGAATGAAAGAGGTTAGTTGCTTCACAGAAGATGGTGATGGCACCGCCAATAGGGCCTTAACTTTGTTTGGATGTTTCAATGCCCCTCTCACTTACGACATGCCCTAACAAAGTTACACTGCTTTCGCCAATGCGACACTTCTCATGGTTTAATTGCCCCCCCATTTGTGCAAGGCGGTTGAAAGCTTCATCTACCTTCCCTAGATGTAAAGCCTTAGAACTATAAATACAAAAATCATCAATAAAGACCCTGATGGATTTCCCAAAATATGGCTGGAAGACATAATTCATGAATCGCTGGAAGGTAGCTGGGGCATTTGTTAATCCAAATGGCATTACTTTGTCAGCAAAACAACCCCAAGGTGTAATGAGGGTGGTCTTCTGTTGATCCTCCTCAGCTATTCGAATCTGGGAAAAACCCGAATACCCATCACAAACAGTGTATCTCTCATGCCCGGCCACCTCGTTGAGTATTTCATCCTGAAAGGGAAGAGGAAAGTGATCTCTCTTTGTTGCAGCATTTAGCGGCTTGTAATCCACACAAATCCTCCATTTTCCATTCTTCTTGGGTATCACCACCACAGGGGAAACCCACTCTGAATCCCCTATTGGATAGATGAAGCCTGCCTTTAAAAGTCGTTGCACCTCAGTGAGTAGAGCGTTTTGTTAAACTACTCCCAATTGTAGTAGTCGCTGCACCACTGGCCGTGCTCCCTCTTTTAGATTAATGTGATGTTGTACTACCGTCACACCTGTGATGTGTTCATAACCAGAAATAAAAAGTGCAGAGTGTTTTATCACCACTTCCATGTAGGCTACCTTCTCCTCAACTGATAGATCCTTAGCCAACATTTTTTCTAACCCCTCCTTCTCAACCTTTGGAAGCTGCTGCGGAATTTCACTACCAGATGGCCCTTTTAATGTAATCCCCATCACTTCTAGAGAGCTTTCTTTCTCCTCATTAGAAGACTCTCCCTCTGTCATAGATGACCAACCCTCGCTGGAACTCCATTCATCAGCGGTGGTCTCTAACACAAGATCCTCCTGTCGGCCCTCCTTCATGTTGTAGATAGTGCTCTTCCATTTTTTATGCAGCCCCTTTTGTGGCCTTAGCTCTAAAGCCCCTGTCTCCCAATCTTGTCTGGCTTTCATTCCCATTAGCCATGGTCGCCCAAGAATGAGCGGATAGTCGTCCCCCTTCACTGGCATCACATACATGTCAAGCTCCAATTGCACTCCACACACCTTTACCTTGACTTTCTTTATAACTCCCAAACAATTTACTACTACATTGTTAGCCATTTTGGCCCCAAATTTAGTAGTTTCATTTACCTCTAATCCCAAACGATGCATCAGCTTTTCCGTCATGACACAAATCTCTGCACCTCCATCCACATATGTCTTTGACACTCTCTGCCCATTGATTTCGGCTTCCACTGAGGCACAATATCTTTCATCTTTCTAGCCTGGATTGCATTCACATGTCTATTCTTCATGGGTCTAATGCTTACCATCTTTGACCATTGTCGTCGCACTGTTGGAGATAGATGTAGTAATTGTGGCCATGAAATTTTTGGCCCTTGATTCCTCACATCAGCAAGCAATCATAAGCTTTAGTACCTTTACCTAGGGAAAAATCATCTGGCTCAATGTGTCGGCGTGAGCGAGCCCTCCTCTTTTTACTGTTGCGTGTCTTTGCAGCCATTGATGACTCTGCCTCCTCTTCCATATTTTCAACCTCCTTTGGTGGTGTAGGCTCCATTTTCTCAATTCTCCGGGCTTTCTTCACCGGCATTGCTTCAACCTCTACTACTTTGGCCTTCCCTTTGACATCACTCTCATCTAAACTAATTATCCTAACATCATGATTCTCTGGCAGTTGGACAGGCAAGGGCGGCACCTCTGCAAGTGGTCGAGGATGCTGGAGAACTTGAACTAGTGGTGGAGGCCTTGGATTCGGTGGAACAAACCTTTCCCTAGGTGGTGTCACTTATTGTCCCCTTCTTGGTTGGAACCCATTTCCTGGAAAATGCTTGGGATGAGGGCAAAAGTACATACCATGGCCAGTCTCCCCACAATTATAGCAAACATACTCTCTTGCTTGTCTTCTTGGACCTCGACTGCCTTCGTTTATGAGGGGAGGGGGTCGTACTCCTTGCACCAAATTTAACAAAAGGCTTTCAAGTTGATTAGTAATGCGTTGTAGGAGCTCTTGCTGTGGTATCTCCGATTCAGGTGGGGCATCTGCTATTTCTCTAGGCCTTGGCATGGTTGGTAAAACCTGTATGGGCTCAACTCCCCCTTTCAACTGGGCTTGATACTTCAATTTTCTATCTTTCTCCCTCGCATAAGTGACTGATTCTTCATAGGATGTGGGAAACTTTCCTTTGACCTGATCCCTTAGTAGAGGATGGAGTCCGGCTAGAAAAAAATCTTCTTAAGGCAATCAGGCACTCTTTCTCCCTCGGCTAAAGATACTGTCCATTTATCCCACAATTTTATAAGCATGCCTTCATATGCTTGGTACTCCCCTGCTATGGTTTGGCGAAGATCTAAGAGCTGTCTCCAAATATCTTCAGGTGGCTCTGCATCTTGGTACTTGTGCATGAATGCGGTCTTGAGATCCTCCCAATTACCCCTTGTAGCCTCTGAGAGAGCTTGATACCACACTCGAGCATCACCCTTTAGAACTAAACGAAAGGCCTGTACTTTGGTTGCTTCATCATCCCGGCCTGTGACTAGGAATGCCATTTCTAAGTCATCCAAAAAGTCTAGAGCTTTCTCCCCTTTGTGCCCAAAAAAACTTGGAAATGCCATGTTGCCTTAGTAGAGTATGAAGATGAAAACGTCTAGACTTAAGTTGTATTTTATAAGGGGAAGGATGAATGGGTTCACAGATGCATTAATTTCAGCAAGACGTCTAGGCCCCAGTATGCTCCTAATAATGCCTTGAAATCTAAGTTTTGTGCTAGCTACAATATGCACAGTTTGCATAGCAAGTGGACGGATAGGTCCCTACAACTCGTTCTGATTCATGAGAAACTATTATAATAGGATAAATACATGTACATTGAAGGATGCATTGTAGTCTAGCATTGGGAAGATTATAGGTTCTGGTGATACAAGAATCTCCCTTAATCTTTCAGCCCCAAAGTACATCACAAGACGTTGCTGGAAGAAAATCTTCCTACTGATGCATACATTAACTCGGATGTTTTGTACAGAGTGAAAGGTGTAGAAATTCGGGCCATTGTTATTATTCATGAGTGAAGACTACTTAAGGGAGTAGAGGGAATGCACTTTCTTGAATTATGAAGGATTTTTCCCAGAGTGTTTCTTTTTGGAACCCACCATCTTTGCTATACGGAGAATTTGCTCACCAGTGATTGTTCTTGCCTTGGTGTGTCCATCCTCGGTGACATATATTTCATAAGGTGTGATGGCCACCTTTTCAACCACACCCAACCTTCGAGCTAACAACAGTTGAAGGTAGTCTCCATACTTTGCACTTCTACAAAACTCCACACCGTTCATGCATAGTTGTCCTCCTTTGATGTGGATTAGGCCAAAGAGAGAGAGGGATTTGATGATTTGGAGATGAGGACCTCTCGGAAGGGCCTTCACTTTGTTTGCAAAACACTCACCACAATTATGAGAACCTAGCAATTGATGGCAACATATTTTTTTCCCTTGTGAGATAATGGAATTTCTAAAGTGAACACCTTTTACCTGCATGCATGCCATCATCCGATAGGCATACTTTCTTTCTTGAGCTTCTTTAGGAGACAATTTTGGGAGTCGTGGACTTCGACCAGCTTCAAAAATAGTTGGTGAAGGCGTTGAGGAAGAGCCACTTGGGGAACTTGTTGTAGAGGATGCACCACCATGTGTTGTATCATTCCACATAAGGAGGTAGAGAATTGTGGTTGAGAATGTCCTCAGTGGGGGCACAAAAAATGAGGGCTGAAATGATGAACGGGTTGCCTCTTACCCATCCAACCTCCAATCCTCACTAAGAGAACTAAAGAGGGGCACCACCTAGCCAAAGGAAGGATGGGCTAGGACATCCATCTTCTCAAAGAGAATCAAGACACAAATTTACAAAAGAGAATATATGTACTAGACACCATATTGAAATATAAGAGAGAGAGAGATGAGAGGAGAGGGAGACAAGAGGAGAAGAGGTAGAAGAAGCTTGCCATTCTGCTACATGGAATGAGAAGATGAGAAGAGAGGGAGATAATAGGAGAAGAGGTAGAAGAAGCTTACCATTTCTTCTACGCCATTATGCTACATGGAATGAGAAGGTGAGAAGAGAGGGAGATAATAGGAGAAGAGGTAGAGGAAGCTTGGCCATTATGCTACATAATAAAAGAACTCACTCATAGCTTCCCTCAAAGAGATGAGGGTATTCTAGAATGCTCTCATGGACTTGTCATTGTCCTTCTTCTTCTCCCCTTCTTCATTCTCCATGGGCTCTTTATATAGCCTTCATGAGGGATTAGATTAAGCTAATCTTCTTGATTAACATAATCCTAGATTATGTATGTCATCTTTGAAAATATGGAGCATAGTGAATGGGACAAGTCCCCACCTTGGTCATCATGCAAGAAGCCAAGGGTGGTGGTAGACAACATAGAAAAATGCAGCTAGATTACAAGAGGTGGGTGCCCAAAGCACATTATTATAATATATTTACAAGAAGGATAGAGTGGAAAGTTGGTGTGGTGAAAGAGAGCAGAAAATTTCATGTAGCCAGCAGTCTGTGCCTTTGTAACTTCAAATCCGTGAGGAATTTGAAAAAAGTTTCTTCTGCAACTTTGTAGACCAGGTCGAAACCGATTGGCTTGCGTATGAATTTTCTTGAAATTCGCTTTTTCTTGGGAGTTATTGAGATTATAAAAAAGGGCTTCCAAAAGCTGCTTTGACTTTAGTATCCCATATGTATATAAATACATATAAGCATGTGACAAAAGGGGTCCATGCTTGTAAGCTTTTATGCAAGATCCAAATGACACCATGATGTGGATATTGACTTGTGTGCTAGGGTGAGGTATCCTCTAATGATGGTGATAGATTCCAAATCTTAGTGATGCAGACGGAGCCCATGTGTAGTTGGAGGCTAGTCCTTTGAAAAAATCTATGCATTCACTCAACCCCTAGGTGTAATCCATTTTCATCTTCACTAAGATAACCATCCCTTTGACCCTTTACATTGACATGCCTTCTAAGAACTTATTCCCCCCATTTGCTAGAGTTATCGTAATCGAGAAGCAATGTAGCATACCTAGTGCTTGAAGAGTAAACCCAAAGTGATATGGTAAGCTCTTGATAGGGGCTTTGGCCAAAATTTTGTGGTAATAATCTGGGTTGTAAAAAACCCGGATCAGTAACCAACAAAAGACTCAAGAACCTACCTTCAACTTAGTGAATTTGAAAGTTGCCGTGAAACAATGCGTACCAAGAAAAGAGAACCTATAGTTCCTAAAGCATCAGACAAGGAGGGCACTTCCTTGAAAGAGTCGCATCTATACCTAGAAGTAATCCATGGGACCTTTATCCAGAAAGTGGAAGGTGAAGAGCAATTAACTTTTGTAGATACAGATGGTACAGAATGTTATCTAAAGGTGGGTATTAGTCTTCTAGAAGAGGAGATGTCGCTCTCGTGTGACCTATTGAAGGAGAATTAAGTCCGTTTTCATGGTTGTATAAAGATTTGAAGAAGGGGATTGATCTCACAGTGTATCAACATCACATTGACCTCAAGCCTGATGCCAAACCTATGATGCAAATATAGATGTGTATGAATCCAAATTACTCCACCCTAGTGAAACCCAATTATTGAAACTCCTTGAAGGTGAGTTTATATATGCAATAGGGCCAAAAGCGAATGGCTTTCACCTATTGTGATAATACCCAAGAAGAATGGAAAGCTACAAATATGTGTGAATTTCGGAAAGCTAAATTCTAAGGCAAAGAATGATCATTTCCCTATTTCTTTCATAGACAAACTGTTGGACATAATGGCTAGATATGAGCTCTATTTTCTCTTGGATAGATTCAGTGGGTATAACTAAGTTCATATAGTAGAATAAGATCAATCCAAAACAACTTTCACAACAAAATGGGGAACCTATGCTTACAGAGTGATGCCATTTGGGCTCTGTAATACTCTTGCTACCTCTTAAAGAGTGATGATGGTTGCACTCCAAAATCATCTCCATGATTTTATTGAGGTATACCTAGATGACTTTTATGTCTATAGTCTCATCCATGAGAATTGGGAACACCTAGAGTAGTGCTTTGATAGATGTGGAAAGTATTGGATTTCTCTCAACCCCAAAAAATGTGACTTTGGAGTTTCGTCACAAGTTCTTCTAGGCCACATTGTGTTTACACAAGGGATAGCAATAGACCTTATCAAGATTGACAAGATTGCAGTTCTAACAGTGCCAACCAACCTCAAACAGTTGAGGGGATTCCTTGGCCATGTGGCCTATTATAGACAATTCATTGCACACTTTCCAAAAACAAAGGCAACCCCCTTGCATAAGCTCTTGAGGAAAGGTGTAAAGTTTATGTAGACAGTTGGTTTTGACAAAGCATTCAACATTTTAAAGCAGTGTCTAATTGAAGCACTGATCTTGAAACCTTTTGATTAGACGAAAGAATTACATGTGTACACTAATGTATCTATCGAAGGGTTAGGTGCAGTCTTATGTCAAAAAGGCTACTCAAAGTTAGTCTAGCCTATCTACTATGCAAGCCATAAGATCATTGATCAAGAGAAAAACTACACAATGATGGAGTTAGAATGCCTCACAATGGTGATTACCTCTTAGAGAAATTCCAACAGTACCTACGGTCGACGCATTTCAATTTCTTTGCAGACCATGAGGGACTGTTCATCTTGATGAATAAGGTAGATGTGAAAGGCCAAATGATGTGGTGGATCCTTTTGTTCAAAGATTTTGACTTTATAGTTGTTACAAAACCTAGTCGCTCCCATGTCCTCATTGATCATCTTTCGTGAATCCCTCAGAGCGATGGAGAGGAAGAGGATGACCTAGACCTCCCTTATGCTTCCCTCTTCTTGGTTGAAACTATAACCCCATGGTATGCAAATATAGCCAACCTCTTGGCAACTCAATAATATCCACTTGGTTGTGAGAAGAATATGCTTTTGTTGAAATCAGCCCCTTACATAATGTTAGGTGGTACTGTCTACAAGAGAGGCAAAGATCCTTCCTCTCCTGGTTGAAACTGTAATCCCATGGTATGCAGATATAGCCAATCTCTTGGAAACTCAACAATATCCTCCTAGCCATGAGAAGAAGAAGCTTCTATTGTAGTGAGCCCCTTACACACTGTTAGATGGTGTTTTGTACAAGAGAGACAAAAATGAAATGTTGCATAGATGTGTTACAGGGGAGGAGATTGAGATAGTTCTAAAAGCATGCCATGATGAGCCTTGTGAAGGACACTTCGTAGGAGAATCGATTGCCAGAATGGCTTTACTCATAGGATACCGGTGGCCTGCATCACAGAAAGATGTCTATGACTACTACAAACATTATGATGCTTCTCGAATGGAAAAGCGTATAAAAACTAGTGCTATGCCCCTACAGTCCATTCTTTCCCTAAAGATGTTTAAGAAGTGGGACATTGACTTCATTGGGGGCCCCATCAATCTGCCAACCAAAAGAAAGAAGAATAGATACATTTTGGTATGTACAAGCTATGTGACCAAGTGGTATGAAGCCAAAGCTCTCAAATGAGATAACAACAACAATATGGCCCTTTTATGTACGAGAATACCATCACTTGCTTTGGTAGTCCCTTAGAGATGGTAAGTGATTAGAGGTCCTTACTTTCTCAATAAGATTATGGAAGAATTGATAGTGGTTCTTACAAGATATGCCATTGCAAGTCCACACCCTACTACTCCCCAGAGCTAGTGGCCAAGTCAAAGTTACCAATGTCATTCTCTATTCAATCCTAAGAAGGATGATTATGTTGCACCTTGCCATGCTTGGGATGATTGACTTACAGAGGCCCTATAGGAATATAAAACCTCTTATAAGGCTACTCCAAGACACTACTCCAAGGCAGACATCTTTTCAATTAGTGTAGGGTGTAGAAGCCGTCTTCCTTATCGAGCTAGAGCTACCCTCTTTGCGAGTGGCTATCATTGAATGCTTGGGAGATTTTGATTTGCTACAATGTTGTCTTCTACATTTGAAATGTTTGGATGAAATATGACAAATAGCCTGATAGTGTCTGGAAGCCACATAGCATCAACAATGGAAGGCTTACCATGATAGTTTCATCAAGCATAAGGAAGTCAAACAAGATAACCTAGTCTTGACCTATGATTTGAGATTTGGGAAGTTGCCAAGAAAGCTCCAACAATGCTGGATGGGCCCCTACAAGAGGTACTTGCCATAAATCCTAACTGCTCTATCCAAATATAGGCCACCATGGATGCCTTTGAAGATCCCTTTGTAATAACTAATGGCTATCACTAAAGAAGTACTTCCATCCTTGGGGATCCTAACAATCACCGCTGATAGCCCCTTCATTACTTGTGAGTCAATTGGTAATGCTTTACACTCTAATACTGATAGTCATTATTTTTCTTTTGATGAGATATTTGATACTTTCTATCCCCTCAATTCAACCTTCCATCCCTACTCTCCTACCTTCATGTCTAATCCCACAGTGATGGAGTGGATGGTTCTACTAAGTTATGTTCTAGCCCTGTGAACAAAGAGAAAAAATAAATATTTTTGTTATGGGGAAAAAGGATTGTGGTCCTTGCCATGTCAATCTACTCTTCAGGAAAAGGTGGAAACACCCTCTAGAGTAAGGGAAAAATAAAAGAGGAAAAAAATAAAAAATAAAAATTGTTATGGAATAAAATGAAAAATTTCATTGTTAGAATATTCCTCGCTCTCCGAGTAAAGGTAGTGAATATCATTGGGAAGGAAGCTGCCAGTGGAAAAGGTTGTAACACCCCGTAGTCAATTCTATAATCAATCTTCTAGGATCAAGTTCTGAGGTCGCCTCCCTTGGTGCGTTCTATACCGCGACACTCTATAAAGCATATTTTTTCTTCAGTAGATGATACATTCCTCTATTCCAACACAAGTTCTTGATCTGTTGCCTATCTTGCTGGGTATGCCTCTTCATCAAAACAGATACAATTCAACATTATCAACAAGTTAACATAGATCTTTATTAACAACCCCTTGAGTGATGTGAGTTTTCATCCTAGCAAGATGAGGATGTGAGTATTGGATGCCCTTTGTATTCATCAATAGAGCATGAGACAAAGAGAGGGTTGAGTGTGACTGGTTTTGCCTTCAATCAATTGAGAGGTGAAAATCGAGGGATGTTACGACATTGGTGATCATGCATGTTTCTATTTTCCTATCCACACATGGGACGAGCCTCTACCATGATTACAAGATACATCACTCTATTCTATGCATTGCACTATAAGGCTTCTTAGCCTTCATTCTTGCACATATGCTAGATAGGTGGGGAAACACAGATACACCATCAATTGTGCACACTAACATACTTTCTCTTTATCATTCCCCTTGTCGAATTTTAAAACAGGCATGAGATATGGATCCCATTCCATTCCTCTCCGAGTGATGTGAGTTATGGGATGAGAGACTAATCTATCATTCAAACATGAGTGATTACTTAGATTGAGTGTTGTATTCTTTGGCATTGACATCTTATTGAGTCTTTATCAATGATGCTACCTCCATAGGTGCTACTTCCTAGTCCCTACCATGATGGAAGCATACTATGGCAAGCCATTGTACCTCTTGTGGATAACTGTAACTCCCCACTACATGTTGTTGATCTCCATCAACAAACTGAATGTGCCAAGTGTTTCTAACCTACCTCTTTTGTTCATTTATATGTACATTATGTCTTAATTGTGGAGACGTACAGATATGGGTCAACTCAAGTGTTAGGCCCATGTTGATTAGTCAAATTGATTTGTTTATGTTTTAAGTGTGGGGATGCGTCCCTCCACATCTCGTTTCTATACATTCATAAATACACTACTCTATGATTGTTACACAATAAAATATTTATTTTATGCCCTGATGGGGACCCTTCCTCACCCACCTCTCGTATTCTAACTTGTTTACGGGGTCTTCTCTTGCCCTTCTAGTTTTTATCATTTTGTTGACCCTACATGTGAACTCATCCTATGTTCATCAATATTGCAATCTGATCTTCCAACATTGTTTTTCCCTTTGAACTAGCCACTTTTCCTTTTTATAGCCCTCTATTGCAAGGAATAGTTTACCTGTTGTGGAAGCTTTTGCTCAACCGCCAAGACCCACGGACCGCTTATTGTTTCAAGCATTCCAAGTGAGCTCTAATGGCTATCTCTCACCTAGCTGACGCGCCATTGATCCTACGAGTGTAGTGAGCTTATCTTGATGTGTGATCGAGTACTCTCCTCTCTCTTGCACTTCGGTAGCTCCACGATTCTTGATGCTAGCTCAAGCATCCTCAATCCTCCTCCATCTCCAAGCTCCATCCTCCAAAGTTGTGCGCGTAAGAGAAGAGTAGAGAAGAGAAGAGAAGAAGAGAAGAGGGGATGGTGAAGAGCTTCACCCTCTTGATCCCTCACTCCCACACACTCACTCCCTCACACTCTCACACTCCCTCTCTCAAGAGCACACACAAGCAAGAAGGAGAGAAGAAGAGAGGAAGAAGAAGACTCCTTTTGCCACACACCAAAAGAATGAGCTTCTCATCCACTTTTCAACTTTATATACAAAAACCCTAAGTCCCTTTTTGGGCAATCATCCCCTTTTTCCCTTTTTTACATGGCCGGCCGTAGCCTAGGCCCTTTTTCCCATTTTCCACCATTCTTATTTATCCTATTACCAACTAATGCATACAATTTGCACAGGAGCGAGCCTGGCACTCTTTTACAAGGATTCAAGAGCACTTCCACACTTAATGGTGCGCCTTTTACTCTTTTGCTGTCTCGGGGCAACACTGAGACTTTTCGAGGGTCGTGCCCAAACATTTAAATTTTCAGAGCGCCTTTTCCTTCTTTTATCCTACGCCTTTTTTGCTATTTTCTTTGTTTTTTTTTTCATTTTCCCGCTCCTCTATGCTGTGGTAAATACGGTAAACATTACCCCCCTCCTAGCCAAGTGCCAGTCCCATGGCACTGCAGTGGGAGGTAGTGGAATAGTTGGGTCGTTGCTAAGCGGACTGGTGGGTAGATGATACAGATTCAAAGGTGAGGGTGTGAATGAGAGGTAATGGAGTTGAATGACGATGACCAGGAGAGATTCTGATGTGCTTTAGGCTTCATGAAGATGCTCGGCATTTCTCACACAGTTGTGGCTTCCATTCTGCGAGGCTGATTGGGGTTCCAATTGGCTGGTGGAAAATATGTAGCCGCTCGTCCCTTGAGCATCAAAAATGCTTGATCAATAAGAAATCCCTTAGGAGGATGGTATTGGAGGGATTTATCCTGGAGAAGCCCCCTCGAACTCTGCCTTGACAAAGATATGCTTTGTCTTCTCATTGAAAAGCGGTGTCTTTGATTTGAGGATCTTTGTCTTTGAGTTGAAGGTCTCCAGAGTTGCATTGAAGATCTTCAACCTTGTATTGAAAATCAGTAGGCTTGTGGAATCAATAAGCGATCCGTAGATCTTGAGGCGTTAGGCATGCATCTTTGGAAGATGAGGTTCCAAGATCTATGCCAATGGCAGATCTATTAGTGAGTACTCATTTTGCTTGATTTGGTTCAATCATGGTATCCATCAGCACACAGATGGTTGGTGACATGAAGCATGTTGGTCCGTCCACTCCAATGCAGAAAAGCTCCTGAAACAGTATCAATGGTGTCATGTCTGGCACATGAAAAAAGTTTTGGTCATTAAAGGATGCCATGGGTGATCTTCTTCAGCTGGGTAGCCAGTTCTTGAAACTCGAACATAATCTGCAAGAAAAGTTGTGCACTCCCTAAGGGGTGTGTCTGCCTCTTCGTGTAGTACGTGGTGCCCGTGTGGCAGTGGAACTCGGAGATGGATCTAACCCTGGGCGGGCCCTTGGTAATGTCCCACACTTGAGGACCCAGTTCGTGTGTCATTGGAGATGCGGTGCAAGTCTTAGGGTGACAGGTCTGAAAGCCCTGCCCTTGATGTGCCCTAAGTGTGAAGTGGGGAGGGGGCTAGGGAGAACCCTAAGTGCAGGACTATGGTGCACAGCAAGGCGAAGGGAAGTTGCAAGCGGATCATGTGAAGTCCTCTCTCTCTTATCTTTGCTTAGTAGTAGATTCATCCCTTGGCTTTGCTATTCTTTGTTGTTGTCGCTTCTTTCCAGTTCACCTTTTCTTTTGTTGCCTTGTGGCTTTTTTTTTTCCGAAGAGGCTATACATAGATGCATGTGGTACAAGGGCATGACGGGAGTTTAATCCTCGTCATCCGAATGGCGGGTAGTGGATTGTGGAGGGCGGGGGGCTTTGTTAAGGAATCAACGACTCAGAAAGTAGCCCTTGAGATTGAGGCAGGTTTTGAGAGTGGTGGTGGAAAGGAAAGGGTGGTTGCACTGTGTGAATTTACTATCATTTATATCCTCAAGTAGTGCAATACAGAAGGATGGCAAAAGAGTAGCGCGCATCATGAGGCGAGTCATGGTGCTGCTATCTATGGCATTGAGGTCGAAGTAAAGGGGTGGGAGGTGGCGTTCTTGAGGTGTAGGCTTTTGTTGGATTAGGACCCTAATTAGTCTAAGATAATTACAGGTTGTTATGAAGGCGGGGTCAGGACAGGATGTGAACTCACTAAGGAATCTATCTATAGAACTGTACAAATTAGGGAGGGTAAATAAAAGGGCATCCTTATAGGAGGTGCTATTGGCATTATAGATGATGGGGAAGTCAAACCTGCCATGGATGGACGGATTAAAATCCACGCCTACCGTTCGAGGATATGGCATGAAAGTGGGGTCGTTTCTCTCAAAAGGGAGGGTGTTACAAAATGCCATCCAAGCATCAAGGTTGACATAAAAATGCATCTTCTCCAAGTGGGTTGGCAATTATAGCCCTCCATCGATCTAAGCACTTGGAGGACTTTATCATGCCAAAATTCACGGTCCTCGGCTCCCCAACCAGTTGGGTTGGCCTCTCGCTCCTCTAGCCACATGTCCTTGAGCCTTGCACCCATAGCGATTACATCATTTACAATTTCAATGGGCATTACTCTGTTTAGTGTAGTGGGAAGCTTAAAGCTCAAGTCGAAGGGGTTGCAGGCACATTCCTACTGTTCCCAGATGATCAACTCTACATGAAATCTGGCGGGGAGATCCTCAGGGCGCGGTGAGAGAGGGGCAGGTTTTCTTGGGACAGGTCTAACGTTTAGCTTCTTCCTTGCCTTCTCTACCATTTCTCTTCTGCGCTTAGCCAGGGCTGCTTTCCTCTCAGCGGATATGTCAGTGGGTTGCACTTCATCTTGTTGTGGAGGAGGGGGTGGTGAGACATAGTCCTCCTCCTGAGGTCCTAGATCAAACTCTAGTTCACCCCCTTCTACTTGCACATCTTCTTGTGCCTTCTCTTCTGTGAAGCCAAGTTCGTCGATTTCTTGCACCGTCAGGCCTACCTATGCAAGGTATTTTCTTTGCTCCTCCAGGCTCTACGGCGGGCCTCCTAGTTGCAGTGGTACGTTGAGGCTTGCTGTTAGGACTCTGAGTGCAATGACTAGCTTCTTCTGCATCTGATCATTGGCCTCATTTTCTTCCATTTTGGTGGAGTGAAGTAGTGTGTTGAGGAAGGTGTGCTGTTGGGCTATCATAGAGAGCTGGGCAACCTCTGCCTAATTCTCAGCCAACACTCTATCCCCTTCTGCTTTGGCCAGTCGGCGTGCCAGGTCTCGTACCCTTCTTTCGTTGTGGTCCACCCATTCCTTCGCTCTCTTTTCCATATCTTCCAGGCTCTCCCCCTGATGGAGGGTCATAGCCATGAGTCGTTCCTCCTGGTCCTCGAGCTCGCAGTGTAGGCGAGACTGCTCCTCGTGTCCATTGGCGATCTGTGCATTGAGCTGATCCAGCTTCACTTGCATCCTTCGCACCTGCTCTTCTCTTAGTTGGTCTAGCTCTGCAATCTCCTGTTTGATCTTCTCAAGCTGGTTTTGTGCCTCCAGGTTGACTGCAGTAAGCTGGTTGTTCTTGCGCCGCAGATGAGCAGTGGTCTCTCTCTCTCTCGGTTGAGGCGTTCCATTAAGATTTTTCTTCTTTCTTCCCAGGCAACATCATGTTCCTTTAGGGCTTTTACTTCTTCTTCATCTCTATTGCTGGCTTCCTCCTTTAGCACAGCAATCTCCCTTTGGTATTCTGCTATCTGCTTAGTTTTCTCCAGCTGGAGAGTGGCTCTTGATTCTCGCTCTGTTGCCAACTCTTCCATGGCAGTTATTTTTTCTTCCTTGGCCTTTTCTAGCTACGAGAGCACCTCCTTAACGTAATCATCGTATTGACCTACTGGAGGTGGGGGACGGGACATGGTGGCGGTGGTGATAGCGGCTTCAGTTTTCTATCTTTTAAGCTCTGGCCTTGGCTCCACATCAGCCGTGGTTGCCCTCTTCACTCCTGACGCTGGGGTGGCCATGTCCGCTTCTCTTGCCAACTCCCTTTCCACCAGGAATTACAGCCAAGTGAACATATTGCTCTCATCGACCTTTGGAGTGGAGCCTTGGGTGGCGGTGGTAGTGGGCGTTGTCATGATGAGAGTAGCTGTTGTGGTAGGTACGAAGAGAGGGGGAATTGGCGTCATTAATTCTTTGCCTTTTTCTTTTGTTGGGGGCAGGGGATGCAATTTCAAGCACATTGGTACTAGAACCAAGTGCTTCTGTTTTGTGTGGGCTCTTTGCGCCCTCCTCGTCTCTTTTGTGCTACTCCTCAATGGAGCGACGAGTGGCCAACGCTATTTTTTCCTCTTTCTTTCTTCTCAACTCCTCTTCAGTCTTCTTTTTTCTCTCCTCCTCATCCCTGAGCGACTCCCTCTGAGCCCTCTCCAGATCTTTTTTTTCTTTTTTATTGCGCTCTTCTTCCCTCTTTCCAAGCACGGCTTTCATCCTTTGTTCTACGTGCCTTTGTGGGCTGCCCTGGGACTCTCCCTCTTCGTCGTCGTCAGTCTCTGTTTCATCTGAAGACCTATGCTGTTCTTCTTTTTGAGGTGGGGATTGTGACGGTGAGTCGTCACTTCCTTCTTCGTCTCCCTTCTTATCTTCTTATTCGTGTCCTTGCCCTAGTGCTTCTCGGATTATGGCAATAAGGATGCCTCCAAACCCTATGGTTGAGGCCTTGGAGGACGATGCCTTACGTGTTGATCTGGATGATGGGGATTCTCCTCCAGCGGCTCTTCCTCCCATTGCTAGGGCCTTAGTTGAAGCCTCTATGGTTCTTCTCACAAACCCATTTAAGTTTACCTCATCTAGTGATTGTGTCGCAATGCTGTCGAGCAGAGGCACGTTGATCTGGCTCATTATGCTGTTGTACCTCTAGCTCGAGAACAAAGTGTGCACCATTTTTGCTTGCAGGTGGATATCTGGGTTTGGGATGCCTGCCAAGCTAATCCCATCATTGGTATGGACCTTCACCTTGTCCATTCCCAACATGGCGTAGATGTCCCTCTTTGGCTTTCTTTCCACTTTATTTGGCAATCCCAGTGCCCTTTCCACCAATTCCGGGGTCAGCTCAATCTGTACTTGCCGGGTGTCTTCATTCTTACGCATCGTGATGGTACCTTTCTTTCTTTTAAAGGTGCGCAAAAATTCGGCGCACTGGGTGTAGTCCACCCTCTGGCCCACTGCGTCTAGGTATTTATGCAGATGGCACTGGTCTATAGTCTGGCGCACTGCCGGCTCTTTGATGGCCATGTCTTCAAGGTTGAAGATGTGATGGAACTTCAACTGGTTAAAGGCTCTAGTCTCCATTGTGAGGCCGTTGCTCCTCCTCCAAGAAGAGGAGCTTGCCAGTCTTGTCCTAGCTTGCCATGATCGATGCCTGCAAGTTCAACCATTTCTACTATTAGTGCTTTTTGACAAGTAACTTGCTGAAAAAAGAAAAGCATAGTAGATTCTATTGATCTGAAATATTTTGAGTATAGCCTTAACTTTTCTTTTCAGACTTTTATCATTATATTTTACCATTGTATTTCAAATTTTATTGACATTTCATACTTGGTTCACTTTTTAAATTCCACCTTACCCCCTTCCCCTTTGGAACGAGAAGAATCCGTCCCAGGATTGGAGGTTGAGAGGACAAGGGCATTTAGCATAAAGAGTGTTGGTCTATTTGTGCAGGAGCCAAGCATAGAAGTTGGGGTTATACTCTAGCTGAGCTTCTCGGTCTAATTCGAATGGACGGATACCCACGTGCATGATGTATGTCAGAATATCAGTTAGGAGATCGCCAGAATCGACCCGACTTGCAATGTGGAGTTCTTCCTTTGTTAAGAGGCGGTCAAGATAGGGATGCCCCTTGATGTGCTCTTCCATGGGTCGACCACGAAGAGTGGTTAATACTCGATACGTGGTTGGCGCGACATAGGTGGGGTCGTACTCTGCTGTTTTGATGGCGCGGCGCTGCTCAGCATTGGTCATTATGCGGCACCCCTCAACTTCCCATTGTAGCCTAAGAGTGTGCCAATGCTTCAAAAACATGGAGTCAGTATTAGTAAGCTTGGATAACTCGGTGATTTCCTGATCAGTGATAGCAAAAGTGGTTCGCTGATTGTAGGATGTGATGAGACTTTGTTTAATGGCTTGCTCTTTGGAGATCTCGCTGTTGAGCAACTCAGCAGCAGAGCGAGAAGCTTTTGCAAATGCGAATTCAAAGGTCTCCCAAGAGCAAGGCATATTGCGCACTTTCGTTGCAAAGGGTTCTTCCAATAGACCTAAGTCCAAGTAGTCGTGGCTGAGGGCTAGCGACACGAAGGTGGCATCGAGTCGTTTAATGCATTCCACTACATCATCCTCGGTGTCCTCCACAAGGTCAGCGGTGGCTAGTGCTAGAAAGGATTTTCGTTCATAGGAGAGCATAAGGCCAACAGGTGGTTGAGGTTTGATAGAACAAGCACTTTTGACAACAAAGATGGGCGGTTGGATGGGTTCTTGAGTTTGTGGTTGGGCCGTTTGGATATTGAGTGGATTGGGGGCAGCCATGACAGATGGGCTACTGCATTCAGGTTATAGTTGGGGAGGCGGGTTGACTTCGGCGGGTGATGACTCTTGTGATGAAGCCTGCGGTTTGGACCAGTAGACTTGTGGGACTCCCTTGGGTCTAGATGTGGATGGGGCAAATGGTTGTGGTTCAGGAGAGCACTGCGGCTTGCGGTTTTGAGGGTTGATGGAACGCAGTTTGAGAAAGCTTGAGGTCGGTGTATGAGTGGTGCCTTTGGGCGTGTGGGTCTTAGGGATCCGCAGCCAGGTATTTCCCTCGTAGTAGCCTTGCGCACGTAAGAGGGCTTTAGGGACCCATCTTTGCTTGATCATGCGGCACTTTCTGTTACTGTGTCTTGGCCTCCTAGGGCTAGAGTTTTTGGTCCTATGAGGATAGGAGTGTCGACTTCTAGGTGGTGGTTGTGGCTGTTTGGGCTTCCATTGAAATCTAGGCTGTTGAGCCTGATGTTTTACTACTGTATGTTGTGATTCCTAAATTCTGGAAGGTCGCGGCCGTGCATTACCTCCCTCCATAGATTTGGTCATGGAGAATTCTATCGGTGGCTTTACAGATAGTGATGAAGTCGTGCAGCCTTTGCTGAAAGCTGTGACAATGGGAACGTTGCATATTGCGAGGTGGATGTGCTGTGACTCATAATCGACATTACAGTGAGTCTACTTTTTGAAAGTTCGCCCCAACAGTGACTCTGTGCCTGCATCTTTAACATTTGGCAATACGTAAAAAACCATTGTGAAAGTCTCACACTCTATAGAAATGACTACTTTGCACTTGCCGAGGAGTGCGTAGGAATGGGCCCCATATGGGCTCAATTTAGCATTCCTAGGCTGAAGTGGTGGGCTGCCAAGTTTGGTCCAATGATCGTGAGTTAGGACATTGCAGTTTTCTCCCTCATCGATCAGAGCATTGAAAGCGTAGGTTTGTTTTGCAGTGACCGTTATGTGGAGGTATGCGGGCTCTACGGCTTACTCATCCTCATCATCAATCTCCATGATTGTGGCCACTCGTACTTTGACAGGCGGTTCCAACATCGGGGGCTCGTACAAAGGATGGGTGGGAGGGTAGTACTTCTTGACACAACTGCTATTTAAAAAGCCTATTCCTTCACCATCTAAGGTTTCGAGTTCGACATTGCCTATGTGGCTGATCGCACGAACCTTGAAGGGTCCAAGGCCTCAAAATTTCATTTTATGTTTATATCCCTTAACAGAGTAGAGGAGCACTAAGTCGCCCTATTCAAAGTCGCCTTGCCTGACATGCTTGTCAAACCTACTCTTGCGATGGGCCTTCTCACATATAAGTGCATGGGTGGCTAGAAGATGGGTTTCTGATAGGGATTGGAGCTCGACCAGGCATTACATCCATGCCTCCTTCCCTTCCCATTGTTCTTGAAGGGCTATTCTCAGGCTAGGAACAAAGAATTCTAAGGGTAGGATTGCTTATGTTCCATAGGTCAGCCTGAACGGGGTTTGACCGACAGCCATTTTATAAGCTGTACGGTAAGCCCACAAAGCTGCCATAAGCTTGTTGTCCTAGTCGCTTCGTGAGGCTGAGACTACTTTGGTCAGGACATTGATGAGAATCTTATTCGTGGATTTTACCTGACCGTTCGCTTGAGGGTAGTATGGAGATGATTTGTGATGGATAATGAGAAAGATGAACAGGAGATGCGCTATCACTTCATTGATGAAGTGCGTGCCCTAGTCACTGACCAGTTCGATGGGGCAGCCAAATCGCGAGATCACTTGCTCCCATAAGGACTTGGCAGTCATCGTAGCATCGTTTTTTTGTGTGGCTCTTGCCTCTGCCCATTTTCTGAGGTAATCCGTGGTCACAATGATGTACTTGGCTTATGAGTATTGCGCCGCAGGACGGATGGCTCCTATGAAGTTGATTCCCCATTTTTCCAAGGGTTGGCGAGCAATAATTGGGATCAACTCCATTTGATCCTTGCAAATCAGGACTTTTGTCCGTTGGCACTCATCACAATGCTTGACGAATCACGTGGCATCGTGGAAAAGCATGGGCCACCATAGTTAAGACTACAACAGCTTTCGTGCCATCATGTCTCCGCTAAAGTGTCCTCCCGCAATGCCGTTGTGTGCCTCCAAGAGCACATTGTGCATCTCATGCTCACACACACATCTACACATCAATTTGTCTTGCCCCAGCCTATAGAGTTGGCCTCCAATGTAGGGCTGGATCTTCAGGATCAAGCGCCTAAGTCGGGCTTTTTCTATTGGTTGCTCAGGTAGTCTGTGCTGCTCAAGCTCTTGGACTATGTCATCCACCCAATATAGCGTTAGATCAGCCTTAAATAAATCTCTCTCGCTGGACAGGTTAAATAGATGGGCATCGGGTAATTCATCCATGATACCTTGTCCGGCGGCTTCTCCCGTGGGGACGCGTGACATATGATCAGCCATGTAATGATGTTTTCCCTTTCGTACTACCACGGAGAAATCAAACTCTAGAAGCAGAAGGAGCCATCAAGCTATGCATCCTGTAGTGCAAGGTTTGTTCAGGAGATAGAGCAAGGCTTGATGGTCCACGAAGAAGGTAAAGGGTGTGGCCAAAAGATAATGCTGAAATTTCTTCACAACAAACACCATGGCTAACCCCTCCCTTTCAGTTGTCAAGTAGTTCATTTCCATCTCAGTGAGTTGTTTGCTAGCAAAGCTCACTGGATAATCTAAGTTGTGTTCGCCAGGTTGGCACAATAATGCCCCCACAGCGAACTTTAAAGCGTCGATGTGCATGTGGAAGGTAATGGTCCACATCTGGGCTCGTAGAATTGGTGCTCTTGTTAGAGCCTTTTTCAATTCTCCATATGCTTGTTGGCATGCCTCTGTCCATTCGAAGACGATCAACAACTTGTATAATGGTCTGGTGATCAACGCATAGTTCAGTACAAACCGCCGATAGTACCCTGTATGGCCTAAGAAGCATTGAACTCCCTTGTAGTTAATTGGGGGTGGAAGGTCAACAATAACCCTGACCTTCGAGAAGTCAGTGACAATGCCGTTCTTCGACACCACGTGTCCTAGGATGCATCCATGCTTTACCCAATATTGGCACTTTAAGGGGTTCAAGGAGAGACGATATAAGCGACAGCGTTCAAAGACCGCATGGAGTTTGTCTAAGTGTTCAATCCAGGTCGAATGGACACAAAGGTCGTCAACAAAGACTTCTAACTCCTTGAGAAGCATGTCCTTAAAGATGGTGCACATGAGACGTTGGAAAGTGCAGGGCATTGGTCAACCCGAAGGGCATGACTATGTATACAAAGATGCCCCACTCAGTGGCAAAGGCGGTCTTGTGGCTGTCTGCACAATGCACTTGTACCTGGTTGTACCCCGAGAAGCCGTCCAGGAAACTGTAGGCTTCCTTGCTTGCCACCCTCTCAAGCATGTGCTCGGTGTACAGCAATGGATAGTTGTCCCTCTTCGTAGCAAGGTTCACCTTCTTGTAATTGACACACACTCAGATTTTTCCATTCTTTTTCATCACGATGACTATGGGTGATACCTAGTCTGTGTGATCAATTTCGTAAATGCATCCAGCTCTCATCAGCTTGTCAATTTCCTCTTTGATAGCATGAGCGTGTTTTGGATTCATGCGGTATGGTCGCTGCTTGACCGACGTTGTGTCTGGCGTCATGAGTATGTTGTGAGTCACGACACTCGGATCTATCCCCTTAAGTTTGTCTAAGGACCAGGCAAACATGTCTATATACTCTTGCAAGAGAGCAATAAGACTCGTTTCTTCTTGATTGGTCAAGTCATCAGCAATGAATACTGGCTAAGGTGTTTCCCCTTCCTTGGCTAAGTCTACCTCCTTGACTTTGGCTAGTCCCTCGATTGGTTCGCTCGTCTGCCCTTGACGTTTGGTTCCTAACAAAACTACTACCCTATTTTCTTTTTTGAATTTCGTGAAGCGTTTAGGGAGATCCTGCGCCTTTTGTTGTTCTTCTATTCGTGTATCCCTGGGTTGCTTTGCCTTTCCCTGTCTTAACCGTCTACGTCTCAGGTGGACAGGTAGGTCCCCCTTGGTGTATCTGGTCATGGGCGGCCTAGGGATCTCTAGATCACTATCGGAACTAACTTCTGATTTAGAGTCAAACCCTCCGTCTTCACTAGAAGAGGTGGTCTCCCCTGGTGGCTGCAGTTCAGATGGTGATTCAATCCTAAGCACTGATGTCATTCTTGGCTGGGCTAGGCCTGCTTGCTCAAGGTCTATGGCTCCTACGTGTTCCAACCAAGCGCGATCACATTTCATGCGCATGACTCCTCGCTCTACCCTAAAGGTCTCCCTTTTCTGCATCTTGGAGTCTGCTCGTATCTGCTCAATTTCTTGTCCTTCGGTGTCATATTCTACGGTATCTTCTCCACCCTCGCTCTCATCACTGAAGGATTGGTAGTCTTCATATTCATTGCTAGAATCTTCGTCATCCGACTGCTTGTCGTCTCCTAGGGTTTGGTATGTCTCGTGTCATTGGTCAGGAACTAGGTCCTAGCTATACATGAGGTTTAAATCATGCACCCTGGTCCATTGCCACCTGGATTCCTCTAAGAGATCTTGGAGTGGTTTGAAGTTTGCAGCTAGATTGCTGGCTAGCTTGTTTGTTAGGTATTCCAGTATCCCTTCGAGTTTCCTTTTGTTGGATGGTACTTGGAAGGTGACAAGCTTAGGTTTTCCACGGAGGCTTCTTGCCATCATGTAGACTAGTATAGAGAGTGCTTCATTAGACTTGCCGATCGTTTTGATGGCTTGATCATACGCCTCATGGTCTGAGAATGGCAGGTCGATTGTAGTGAGAACGTGTATCCAATCCCGCTCATCCTTTGGGCATGGGATATACTTGGTCAAGGGCCCATAAGACTTCTTGACCTGAGTGTTACCCTTGAGCATAGCAGAGATGGCGTCTAGGTCGACGGGTGAGGTCTTCCAAGTGTCCATCTCTATCCTTACGGCATCCGTTCTATTGCCAAGGAAGATCAAGCCGTTACCCCAATCTTCGATGACTCTAGCGTTGCGCACCCAGGGTTGGCCTAATAGGATATCATAGTCCACTCTCTTCATTACTATAAAGTCAACAAAGAACTGGACCCCTGCGATCTTCAGTGGCCAATTCTTAAGTACCCCGAATGGCTTCACTCTCATACCATTTGCTAACGTGACATTGAACCTAGCAATTTCGTCGACAGGTGGGTTTCCCCAAGTCTGAAGCACTGCGTGGCTAAGCACGCTAACCCCAGCTCCCGTGTCTACGATTCCCTTTCTTGTTGTGTCACCTAGAGCTAGGATTGGTAAGACCACATGCATCTCAGAGCCTTCCCAAAAGGCATTGACGTGCAAGGATTTAGGCATGGAGTGCAGCATCAAACTTGGTAATTGCGTTTCTGCATCATGGTCTTGAGGATCTGCCGTGACCTGCTCTTGTGACCCTTTGACCCACTGCTTAAGATCTTGCCATAGGGTAGGATGCTGCCTAAGCAGATCTCCCAGGCTAAGTGTTACAGGGATAGTCACTAGCATGGTCACAAGATCGTTGGATATTCGCCCTCCCCCAAACCGAGATTGTCCAGGCCAATGTCTGCGCGACTGATCTGCGGCTCTGTCACGTCAAGGCTTGGTCTTAGCGGCATTGCTTTGGCGTAGTTGCTTCTGCCGACTTAGGTTGAGGTGGTGATATTGGTGTACTTACACTGGAGACATCATTGATCTCGTCCTCTATGATGGGCTCAGCATCTTTCAGATGCTCTTGAGCCTCCTTCACCCATTCCTTCACCTTTTCTATGGCCTCTAACTGTCGCTTTGGATGCGGGTATTCCCCTGCCTTAGTGCTTCCCTTTTTGGCCGCCTTAGGGGCTGAATTCTCTGCCTCTGCGTCTGAAACCTTCTTTCCAGCAGGCAAGGTCATAGGACCCTCTATTTTTAGTGCGACTTTAGCTTCCGATCTCTTCTTTTTCCACCTGCAGCTTTTCTTCCCTACCGAGGTTGCATCAATATTGTTAGGTCCTGGCAGAGAGATGCCGGTCTACTTTGTTTGGGCTCTGGTCATGACCCGCAATGGAATAGGTGTGGTCTCCCCATCGAGGTTTTCAATACCAAACAGTCCCAATGGGACAAATGGCATGTTGGCTGAGCTAGAGGATGGATTTCGCTTTGGGCAATCTACAAAAAGATGGGTCATTCCCCACACTGCGCATCTTTGGTCAGCCTTGTCTCTGTTTGGCTGCTCTCTTTCAGGGCAGCGTGATGAGACATGGCCAAGGTGACCGCAAGTCCAACAGGTGACTAGATCATGCGTCTGCCCTCCTAGGCCCCTACCTCATCCCCTTCCTAATGCCATCACCGGCAGGGGTCGATAATCCGTGAGGATCACGTTGCCCTCGTCCTCGTGCGAGACGTAAGGGTATATGTAGGTCTCTTCCTCATTTGGCTTCTCCACGTAGTGGACTGGAGCATCACTCGCTGGATGGGTCACATAAGGACCAGGCGGTCTAGGAATGCCTATAGGGTTTATGTCCATTCTAGGGACGGCTAGTTTCATATCTTTAGGCGCGGGAAGAACCAATGGGGCTCCCCTTCCGAACAATGGTTGCGGCCTGTTTGCTAGGTAAGGCGGGCTCTAGGGTTGCGAGTATGGAAGTCTTCTTGGTAATCTACAATGCGCGACATCATGGCCGAACCTACCGCAGTTAGCACAAGGTCTTGACCTAGGATCTTGACACTCGGCCAGCAAGTGGTTTCCACCATAGTACACGCATTGGACGTGCGGGCATGTTGGTTGTCTCAACATGTCTTGCAACTTGGCTAATTCCATCTTGACCTCAGCCAAGCCTTGGTCTGTCTTTGTGGCCTTCCCCTTATCTTGGGATGATGGGATTAACTGCTCACTAGAGGCTGACGCTTTCTTTGAGCTTCGCGAGTTGGTCTCCTCTAGATTTGAGCTCTTGGAGTTCCGCTCTTTCAGCTGATCATCGACTCTGATGGCTTCCTCAAACACTCTAGCTATCACGTCTTGCTGCAAGCTCGAATTGCCTGCCAAAGCCTTATATAACTCCTCCTCCCAAATGCCGCTGATGAATACAATCAAAACTACTCTTTGAGTTGGTCGCTCGCCCAGAGGGATTCTCTTGAAGAGACTCCTCACATGGGTCACGTAGTCGCGAATATCCTCCTTCTCTTGCTGCTTGATGTTCATCAAGCGTACTAGCAGGTTATCAGAGTATCTAGGCTCGGCGAATCTCTTGATGAGGAGATCCTTGAGGTCATTGAAGTTGGCTCGCTCTACAGGATCTAGGCTCGTATACCACATCTTACCCTTGTCGCCTAGGCAAAACCCGAATGCTTGTGAGAGTTGAGTTTGGTCGTTGAGGCCGTTGGCTTCGCAGACTTGTTCAAACTGCTCAACAAAGCTGTATGGGTCGTCATGAGGTTGGTACTTATCGAGTTTCTTGGCAACAATTGGTATTTTGGCCTGGCTCTTTGAGCCTTGGTTCGCCCCTAATCCTACGAGCAGCAACGTCACTAGTGCGGTGGCACTCTGCTGTACTGCTGTATTATCGAGCAACTGTTTCATGAGAAGCTCGCTCAACGTCAAGTTTCCCTCTAGTGCTCTCTCATGGTCCATTTGGTTTTGGCCAGCCAAGTTTAGCACTCGCTGCACCTCATGCAGCTCCATGCTTTGCCTTTGGCTCCTAGCTTCCTGATCCCTATTGTACTCGGCTATGCCCTACAATGCTTTGCGGACTAGCCTTCTCTCCTCTTCTAGATCTACGATGATTGCATCTGTTGTCCTACCATGGTGCTCATACCGGGTGTGCGTGTCATAATTGCTCACCAGCTGAATAGCATCTGGTAATACGTTCAAATCGAGCTCCTCATCAGACCGATAGTCTAAGCTCTCTTCCGTCATGGTCGAGTTCTCGCGCTCCACTACGCTGTCGATCAGGTTGAATAGACTTGACAGATCCTCATCGTTGGCGCTCCTTGCTTGGTCCTACTCTGCGCTTTGATGGTTTTTCTATATCTTGGTTCTCTCCTGCTAGTGGGTTCCTTGAGTGGTTTTATCTGAGTGACTTCCTTGACTTATTGAATATAGTCTTTCATTTATGATCACTCAGTGTGTGTCGTTTCTCGTGCACTTGTGGTCAATCAGGCTTTCAGCTCTCTTATGTATACTTCATGTGCGGAATTCAATGTGAGTGTAGCAATCAATCTCTATATGCTTACGCCCTCTTGTCTTGTCTTGGGCCTGATGAGCTTCGTTGCTCAAGTCCTGGCCATTCTAGCAGGTTCTAGGGCCTGCGCTGCTTCTTACTGTTCACTCGGGGGTCGATCATAGGTCCTACGATTGGATTTTCGTTCTCAATGCATCAGGTCGATGGGTAGTGCTCTAGCACTATCCCCCTGTCCCTTGGTCAATCAGGCTTTCAGCTCTCTTATGTATACTTCATGTGCGGAATTCAATGTGAGTGTAGCAATCAATCTCTATATGCTTACGCCCTCTTGTCTTGTCTTGGGCCTGATGAGCTTCGTTGCTCAAGTCCTGGCCATTCTAGCAGGTTCTAGGGCCTGCATTGCTTCTTGCTGTTCACTCGGGGGTCGATCATAGGTCTTACGATTGGATTTTCATTCTCAATGCATCAGGTCGCTGGGTAGTGCTCTAGCACTATCCCCCTGTCCCTTGGTCGTGACTCCTACATTGAGAACTGCCTACAAGGCATTCGCTATGTTGTCCTGGAGTGGGTTGTGCTTCCAGTCTGTCGTGGGGGTCAATTTTTTAGGTTTTCTTTTTTCTGCCTAAGGGTGTGTCTGATTCTGAGAATCGGACGTCTGATTTACCAGTGGTCTGATTTACCAATGGTCCAATTCTCAGAATCGGACCAGGTGGGTGCGAGTTTGAGCTGTCCGATTCTCAGAATCGGATAGGGGTCAAGTGTCCCATTTTTCAAAAATCGGACAAGTGGTCTGATCAGACTAGGTGGGTAGTCTGATTGCGGACCTGTCCTAATCTGTGGGTTTGATTTCCTCGATCGAACGAAGCGTCCAATCGGACGCGGTTGGTCCAAGTGGTACGAGTGTCCGAGTGGTCCAATCGGACAGGATGATCAAATCGAAAGGTTGTCCGAGCGTCCGATTCCGTCAACCCAAACACACTTTCGATTATGAAATCGTCCAAAATCTTAAGATATCGATTATTACAAGCTACAAGATTCAACAGGAATGATACTGGAGTGATGGAGAAGAGATCTATATACCTGGGGATCGCCGATAGCAACATAACTCCTCGCGCTGATCGATCGAAATGGGTTACCCAAGCTCTCTCTATCTCTCTTTCTCTCTCTCTCACTCTCAACTAGTTGCAAATGAGGGTTTCCTTGCCCTCCAAGAACTTATACCCCTATTGGACATTACCCGGATGTTACTGATCACTCTCCTTGCGATTCCTACACATTCAAATGAGCATTTTCCCCCATTTCCCACTCGTTTTCCCCGATTTTCTCCCTATTATACAGCAGCAAACCCTATGCCTCTCGGGTGCAATTTCCTAATGTTAGCCTATTCTAAACGCAACAAGAATCAAAAGCAAAAACTGAACTAATTTCTCCATGTTTTTCCAATCATCAAACAACCAAAATATCCCAAAATACTTACTTGTTTTGAAGATCAGAAACACCCAAAATTCCTACCTATCTCAAGCTCCGTTTCCAGAATGAATCCCATACTTCGATGCTCGATATGAGGCGTGCAAGTGCTCAAGCTTGAATCTGTTGGTCCCGGCAACGGAACCAAAATGTGGGAGCTTTTGCTCAACCGCCAAGACCCACTGACTACTTATTGTTTCAAGTGTTCTAAGGGAGCTCTAATGGCTATCTCTCACCTAGCCGATGCGTCGTCGATCCTACGAGTGTAGTGAGCTTACCTTGATGCGTGATCGAGTACCCTCCTCTCTCTTGCACTCCGGTAGCTCCACGATTCTTGATGCTAGCTCAAGCATCCTCAATCCTCTTCCATCTCCAAGCTCCATCCTCCATAGCCATGCGCACAAGAGAAGAGTAGAGAAGAGAAGAGAAGAAGAGAAGAGGGGATGGTGACGAGCTTCACCCTCTTGATCCCTCACTCCCACACACTTACTCCCTCACACTCTCACACTCCCTCTCTCAAGAGCACATACAAGCAAGAAGGAGAGAAGAAGAGAGGAAGAAGAAGACTCCTTTTGCCACACACCAAAAGAATGAGCTTCTCATTCACTTTTCAACTTTATATACAAAAACCCTAAGTCCCTTTTTGGGCGGTCATCCCCTTTTTTACATGGCCGGCCATAGCCTAGGCCCTTTTTCCCATTTCCCACCATTCTAATTTATCCTATTTCCAACTAATGCATACAATTTGCACATGAGCGATCCTGGCACTCTTTTACAAGGATTCGGGAGCGCTTCCACACTTAATGATGCGCCTTTTACTCTTTTGTTGTCTCGGAGCGACAGTAAGACTTTTCGGGGGTCGTGCCCGAACATTTAAGTTTTCAGGGCGCCTTTTCCTTCTTTTATCCTATGCCTTTTTTGCTATTTCCTTTTTTTTTCATTTTCTCGCTCCTCTGTGTTGCGGTAAATACGATAAACACATGTTATTAACTTTTGAAGAATTTTAAGCGAATTGAATATGTTTTTAAAAGCAAACATACATTTTTCACTCCAAAAGTACACATTGATGTCATAGAAAATATATTCTCTCTTTCTCGAACACTTTTTATTTTTATTGCCCATATTTTCAATGCAAGGATTGGTCATTATTTATTTTTGCGTATTTGTAGATTTATTTATATATAGTTTTTGGAGTTTCTTCATTTGAATATACTCTTTTCCAGTCTGAATGGTGTTCTGTTTAGATAGCCTCAAGCTACTAGTCCCCTTGGACATTTTTCCTTTTTCCTCCCTTCCATTCTGATGCACTAATTTCTTGTTGTTAGTTTTTACTTGTGTTTTTCTATGTGTTTTTACCATTTTTCCATATGAATGCACACTTCTTCCATCCAAATCACATTCTGACTTGATAGCCCTATATTGACCACCATTCCTCACAATTTTTTCATTTTTATTACCTCTTATTCCACTTGACGGATTGTCTAAACTTAATTTTGTTCAAATTTTTGTATGTGTTTTTATTATTTTACTATTTGAACCACCTTGTTTGTCATTTGAATCATGTTTCAACGTGATATTCCTATTTACCTCGTCAACCTATACATTTTTCTTCTTACTAAATTTCATTCCAAATTTTCAATTTTTTTGTTATTGATTTTCGATTATGTTTTCAGGTTTTTTTTCATATTTTTCTTGTGAACGTGTCTAACTCATGTCAGAACCTTGTTATGACTTGATAAGCCTATGTGACACCTTCAACCAACATTTTTCATCTTTCTGCACTTTGTTTTAGTTCGTGAATTTTGTGTTTTTAATTTTTTCATGTATTTTTGTCCATATTTTTGTCTTTTTTTATGTGAACGTCAGTTTTTGCCTCATCTTGCACGTCAGGGCATTCATCATGTCGTGTTTGGCTCGTGTCTTGATGGGACCTAAAGTGGGCTGGTAGTGGCTATGGCACTAGCCGAACCTCATGCATACGACAGACAACCCCACCACATAGCCTCGCGGGCCAGGAGCGTCTAAAACTCACTTTGCACTAAATGCTTATGACGATTTTGCATCCAATATGTAGTCCAATGTTCACCTTCCCTTCTCCTCAGAGGGTGATCCCATAACATATAGGCATAATGCCTCATAATACACACATAGGGAGGCACCTCTTGGCTAATTGTTGCGACTCCACTGCGACTCTCCTGCACCTCAGGGCTTAGCCCCAAGATGCGTCGCTAACACATATAACATTCGTACAAACTCCACTCTTTCATAATTCAGTGTTCCAGGAGATTTTGATTTGCTTCACAAAACTTTCCCCAATGGAAGCACGCATCTAAACCTACAGCTTATGTTTCCTGTCCTCTCAGTGTTAGTCAAAGCTTATCAATCAATTGCAATGCATTCTAGGAGATACCACATGGCATGCTTGATGCAAGGTGTATGGAAATTGTGCACAACCATTTTATGATTTAAAAAAACAGCCACATGATGTGTGAAAAATAGCCCTTTCATGAATTTTAATTAAGCGTTACGTGTTGCGTTGCTTTAGGGACTAGCACCGGAACTTCCGCGCTACTAGTCGTCTATATTTAATTATGGAATGATCCCTAAATGCTATGCACAAAGAGAGGATTCAGAATTTGTATCTTTTCAGCAATTAGATCGTCGCACAAACTTCATTTCCCCCTCACGGTTTAGGTGTTGCTGCAATACATAGGTATAAATGGTTGTTTTGTATCATTTTTGTATGTAAAAAGCAATAAACACAGACTATAACACAAAGGACAAGGCCAAACTGAGGCTTAATCTCATGCTTGAACCTCTTTTCTCAGCCTCCTCTTCATCTTGAAGCAATTCACAAGCATACTTTAGCCCCTCTTCTTCTTGATTTCTTGCACATGAATTGCCTCTATACAAGAGAGAGAGGGAGGAGAGAGAAAGATTGAAAATCAAAATTTCATTCCCTTCATCATATTGCACGTGGTTACCATCAAAATATTGCCCTCTTTGCATGGATCAAGGATCTTCCCTCCTCTCTCTGCATGATTGAGTATCCAAGAGACACATACATCTCCAAAAAATGGGACGTCAATCAAAAAACACCCCTCTCTACATCACGATATGTTTTTGCATGTTTTCTTCATTTAGAGTTTCATTTCATTTCATTTATAAAATTTCCACTTCAAAAAAAACCACTTTCATACTACTATGGAAGGGTTGACTCCGATTCACAATCCGATTGGATGGCTGGCTCCTTGGCATCGAAATCTACAAAGCTAGGCTCCATCATGCTCTTCTCGGCTTCCAGATCCAGTAGCTGCTTCACAACCCCGAACCTTGTGAGGATTAAATGGGGGATCAAAAGACCTCGAAATGGAGATCCGAGATTTGTGTTGGATTTTGACGCCATTTTGCATTTAGGAAAACTCCAGCTCTCGGCCATCCGCCATCATTTGATTTTCTATGAAAATTAGCACTAGCGCTTTAGGGACTTACCACTTAAAATTGTATTGATTGCGGCTGTCGCCTTCGACGAAGTCTTTTTTCCCTTGATATTCATAATTTTTGGCTATTTTTAAGCACTTATCGGCATAAAAAATAATATGTCATGTCCTATTCCCCGGTTTATGTCTGATCATGTCATAGTAAATTCTTTTACCCCCACCGTAGGTTGCGTGGGATGGGGGGGACACACTTATTTCTTATGATATTTAAAAAATACCCCATCTTTTATCAAAAATGGAAATTAAAAAATTTACAACCATCCCCCAACCGTCCCCTATCGTACCCTCTCTCCTCTCTCTCTCTCTCTCTCTCTCTCTCTCTCCCTGTCATAGGCTCTCTCCCCTCTCACCTTTTCCTCCTCCTCCTTCCTCTCCTCCTCCTCCTCTTCCCTCCTCTCTTCCTCCTACCCCTTCTTCTCCTTTGCTCACCCCCGCCTAGCATGGGCCTTCCACCCTCTACCTTACATGTGTCTTCCTCCTCTAGCAACCCTTCTACTCGCCTAACCTACCCCGCCCGCTACCTGCAACCCTCCGCCAACCCCTCCCCTATCTACCCTCCATCTCCACCCTCCCCCTCCCCCCCGGTCTACCCTTCTTCTCTACCCCCCGCCTAGATGACTATCCTTGCTCCCACCCTCCTTCACCCCCTGCCTAGTCAAACTACTCTCCCTCCCCACAGACTCGCCGCCCACAACCCTCTGCTAAACCCTCCCCCATCTACCGTCCTTCTCCAACCCCTACCTAGCTCAACTACCTCACCCCCTACCTAGCCCAACCCTCTTCTCTACATTCTCCAACCCCCCTTTGTGCCCCACCCACCAACCCTCCCCTCACCACCCTCCCACCCCTACCCCACCCACCCCCAACCCATGCTCCACCCCCTTCCCATCTCGATTTCCATTCCCCCCATATTCCACCCCTCCCATATCCCTTGTCCCCCCCTCAACCCATTGGACCCTCCCCAAAACCCTTTGACCGGCCTCGCCATCCCCATCCCCCCCCCCCCCCGCCTTGCCCCCCCAACCTCCATGTTTCCCCCTCAAATCCCTTGTCCCCTCCTCAATCCATTGGAGCCCCCCCCCCCAAAACCCTTTGACCTCCCTCCCCATCCCCATTTTCACCAATCCCCTGTGCCCACCCCCCTTCAAATCCCTTGTTCTCCCCTCAACCCATTGGACCCCCCACAACCCTTTGTTGACCACCCATGAGCCGCCCACCCAAACCCATTTCCACCCCCCCCTTCAATGTAAGAAAACTTTTGCTTCCCCCACCTCAACCCAAAAACAAAAGAAATTGCCTTCTTTCCTCCACCCAAAATCCCCCCCCAACCTTGTATTTCAACCCTCCCACCATGTACACATGTTTAAGCTCGTGTCAATCATGTGCCCCAGTTCATCTTCATGCTAAGCACACATTTTTGCATGCCTTGTTTATGAGGAGCATGTGTGCTTGTTCTTCCATGGTCATTAGCACACAGATTTTCTAGTTCGTGCATGTATGCCATTTACACCCCCGAGGACACGCGTGTGGTCTTCCCCAAGTGGTGGATTTGCTGTTGTTCACACATAGCATGTTGCTCACACATCATGTCACCAGTACATACCCACCTTTTACCCACATTATAAAAAATTATTTTAAAAACAAAAAAAAAAAATCCAAAACCACAAAATCCATAAAAGTTCTTAAAATTTTGAAAATAAATGAAAAAACTATTGAAAACTTACACACACAAAAAAAAGATTTCGAAATTGGGATAAATTATTTAAAAGGGAAATTTTCAATAAACAATTCAACAACAATTGAAAAATTCATTAAAATTGGTGTTACTCATGGAAAAATCCATAAAAATTCATAACAATAGCTAAAGAAATTCTTTAAAAATCCAATATACTTCCTTCACTAAAATCCATCCATTTGTAGTTTCTTTCTCCCAACATGATATCATCATTGAAAAAAAAAACAAATAAACAAATAAATTGATATCCAATTTACATAAATAAATCCATCCAAACAAACAAATTGACAAGTATAATCACACTTTAAGAAAAAACTCTTAAATGAAAATAAAATAGAAGAAAAAAACATAAATATGCTTACCATGAACACAAAAGTACCATGTATTTTGGGAGTGCCATATGCACATTATTAAGTTCCATTTTCTATTTCCTCCCTCATGTGCACCATAACACACATGTAATTTGTAATAACTAAAATTAACCTGACCATTGTACCCACAAGATTAGTAAAGTGCACCGCATAAAATTTTAAATTAAAATCAACCAGCTATTCACTTGTAAAAGAAACCCTTGCTGTTGCACAAGCACATGGCACAATAGTCCACATAATTTTGTAAATTAAAATTTACCCATAATGGTCCACAATACACGTGCACATGTGATGCAGACACATTTACTTTGTAAATAAAATGAACCTTTGCTGTCATGCATTTGTAACAAGGAATTGCATTAGTAGAGACCAAAGTCATGTCGTCTAAGTTTGAGTGGGGTTGGGTTACGTAATCCAATTCACTATGCATTAATGGATACTTTAATAATAAAATGCAAAGTAAAACTTTCATCCATAAAATAAATCTCTGTAGCTCCCACCCACCCATATCACTGCATCTTAGGTTGACAACATGCGCTTAGGGGATGGGGGTTTATCAGTAAAATGGTGGTTTGGTTAAGTCCTATCTATTGTCAATGGTTCTACCATCATGAGTCTATTATGGTCTCTTTGCTTAGTTCTGAGTTACGGATATGGTGAGAATTGAGTATATTTTATTTAGATTACTTCAGCATGAGGAGATGGGGTGCCTATTTGTTTTCATAGTATGAAGCTTTTGGTCACATGTGTGTATAGGTCATGTCGAAATTTTTCTATAGGCTATGGATTGTTAGGGGTTGTCTAGTTTAGTCTTGTCCTTTTTGTTCTTTTCCTTAAGTTTTTTCTATCTCAATTGTGGTTTGTATATTGGTATTTTGCATGAATTCCCTCCTTTGTTTTCATGGTTTTGTGTGTTTTTGCTTAAATAGTCTTAATGGCACCTTCTAATACTCCTACAATTGTGATCCAATAATTCTATTCTAGTCCATAACTATTCTCTCCTACTGGATGTTGATTCATTTATAAGGTTGTGCTTCATCTCTCTGTGGCCCTGAAATTCCCTTCAATGGGGGATGAGAAGTTGTGTTACTCGTTTCTGGAGACTTACAAGAAGATCTTGGGATTGGTTTATGGCCATTGGTTCTATTTATCCCCTACTACTGTCAATGAGGCATTGTTCTGGCCTTTCTTAGCTTTGCCTATGCCTAGTGGTAACCATTTATTATCCACTATAGAGATCCTTGCCTTATTGTAGAAGGAGATCTCTACTCCTTTGGTAGCGAATAAGGTTATCACTAGCTCATGAGAGCATCAATGTGGCATATATCTCATCTCCTTTGTGGAAGCAGTTATGCCAATTTCTTCAAGGCTGCTTGCATCTGTGAAAATCCTTGAGGGGGTTAAGTTCAACTAGAAAATCTTTCTTCTTACTAAAATGGATCAAAATTTTCAACGTGTAAATAAGGGTCAGCTCAACATTGTTTCCTATGGGATTTCTCTACAAAAGATCATTCAATTGGCACCTCCCCAAGGTGGCATTCGTGTGTTCGATCCTATTCTACTTCTACAGTAATCTCCTCCTTTTTATCATTTTCCTCCTATGCAAGCCCATTTTGATCTAGCAAATGTTTCTTCTATCTCAGGATCATTCGAAAGAAGCACCATAGATAGGGTCCTCATTCTGTCCCTGTTCCAACCCCTACGATTATAGATTTTGATACCTGAGGTGTTGGGTAGCTCCCTTTCCATGTTTCTTGCCTGTCACTTGTTTGTAGTATAACAAGAAGGCACTCTAGATTCATAGATCCCTTCATCCATCTAGACATTGATTACTAGCATCTTGTTTTCCCAGCTCATGTCAAATATCCAAATAACAATGGAAACTGCTTAGACTTTCTATCTCCTGTCTGTTTGCATAGGATTTTCTCTCTCCTTCTAGGATAAGGTGGATTCCTTAACCTATTAGCTGAGTAAGGCATTACAATATTTGGCTTCAAAAAGGTCTACTCCCAATGACATCCATACACAAATCCAAATAGCTACTATTTTAATGGATTCCCAAAAAGCTACCATTAGAGAGCAAGAGGTTAGAGTTGTAAGCTTAAAGGCAAATAAGGTGTCCATCTCTAATAAGGAAAGGATGATGCTTTGGTAGAGATGCTTACTTTAGCCACTAGGAAGCTTAGTATTTGTGAGGGTGAATTGAAACATGTCCAAGTGACTATGGAATCTCAACAAAAACATAATGATGAATTGCAATCTAAAATAGTTACCCTCTATTTTCTCCCTCTTGCTCCTATAATTTCTTTTATTGTATCTTCTAAGGAGGAGCTAAAAAATGTAAAGGATTAGACTAGGCTGTGTGATGCCTTTGCTGCCAAGGTGAAAAGGTTACAACACCATATGGACTACTGTGTGCAAGAAGCTTTTTCTCATTTCAATGATCTTATTTTCCCTATGCTCTCGTTTTGGCTTAAATATCATTAGTAGGAGGATGGCTTTATATATCTTTTTCAGCAATGTGGATTTAGAGCCTCTACACGGTGGTTGGCAAGATCTTTGGTCCAGTGATTTGCTTAAATTAGTGTTTGACAAAGCCTTGGATAACTTGCTTGATCCTTAAGTCAAATTGCTCTCTTGCATGTATATTTAAGGGGATTTATAGATTCCAAATGTGAGGAGGATTTGAATATTTATGTGGGGGATGTGGTTTTGTAAACTATATTTTACATGCATTTTGTGGAGTTTTATCTTGTGGATGGTTAGGAAAATTTTCATCAGCACACATCGTGATGTAGAGGATTTGATTGGTATCCTCCTTTGGATGATGTTGTCATGGATTCACACTGTCATCAATAGAGTACTTTTTATAAGTTTGATATCTAGCATATGCATGCTAAAGTGCTGCAACACATCGTTGATAATCCCTAGTTTATGAGGAATTCTTCCAAAATTTGAAATTCTATTGTTATATTTATCCTCAATCCTCATGACCTTATTTCATATTCTCTCATTGTTGCTCGCCTTCCTTTTTATATTCATCTTTTTACCAATAATCATGATTCCATTCCTCTTCTATGTTTTACCCCTGCTTCATTATCTCATCTTCTAGTTTTTCTCCTTGCCCTTTTATTATTGATCCTACTACCTCTTCTCCTTCTATAGATCCTTCTATTGTTGTTCCTCCTATTCCTTCCCCCTTTTGTTGAGAATCACTTAAAGCTTTTTTAGTATCATTTCCTCCATTTTTCACATCATTATCCTTATACTTTCCATCTTTCTATGAGATCTATCATATTCACCTCTTCAATGTTCTATTCTTATTTCTATTCCACCTCCTATGGACTATATTGATCTTCCACCTCACAAAGTATTGGATACTCTTGGATTTTATAATCAAATCCTCCGTCGATGAGAACTTTGGACTTTACATGATTTTATTACAGGACACGTATTTAATTGGCTTTTAATTCCTAGGTCCTAGGGAGACTTCTTTAGCATGTTTGAACTTCTATATTCAATTTGCTCATATGCATGCTCAGTCTTAAGATACTTCTCTACATCTTGCTACACATTTTTGTTGAAAACTTGCCTTCATACATCAAGAGTCCAATGTGAACACTTGGAAGACCATTCAAAATTTGTTAATAAATCTTAAAGAGGATGTGATTGCTACCTAGATGGATGTGCTATATTGCTTTGCACAAGTGTTTTTTCCTACCAAATTCATTATCTTGTTGGAAAGGAAGTATTTTTTATAGTTCCTTCATAATATACCTCTTCATTTTGTGGATGAAATCAAAACCCTAGAACGTCTCAACCTTAGCATGAAGTTTAAGAAGAAATATCTTCATCCTAGGAAGCAGTGGTATTGTCTTTGGATGTACCATATTTTTAATGAAAATTATCCTTCTTTTTAGCTCACTATTTTTGGACAGTGATGTCTTTCAGTATATATTTTGTTGTGTATTTATGGGTTTTATGTTTTATGTTTTGTGATATATGTATTATGAGTATATTATCCTTATCATGAGAGGTGACAATGAAGTTGCTGTTGAACAAGATTGAAGTTGAAGCAAATCAAAGTTGGTTGGAGGTTGAAGTTAAAGATTGTCTCGATGACTATGTGCTACAATGCAAAAAACTCTTATATCCTTTACTAATTTGTTTGGTTCTAGTTTAACATACTAAGGATTGATCTATACTTTAAGGTATTTTCCTTTTGTCAATCTTTTTGCTAGATCCAGGTTCTTTTTAAGGTTGATGGGATCGAGGTTGATTCTTGAATTATAATTGATTGATGATGAAGATAAAGTGATGAGCTAGTATTTTGAGCTTCTATTGTCCTTTTTTAAGGTCGCAAGGATGCTATGTAATTAAGTGTGGGGATATGTTGAGTGCTAAAATCACTATATTTTTAACTATTTTTTATTGATTTTTGGATTATTTTTGGTTGATATGAGGGTGTATTGATTGAATTTAGATGAGTTTGGAAGTGTTTTTGGGATAGTTTGATTATGTTTGTGAGATTCATGATGGTTTTTGGTTGAGATTTGATGTTCTGATAGGTTTTTTGATGAGTCTGTTTGGTTATGTTTTGGTTTGTTTTGTCTTTTTGTCTTTGTTTTGATCTGTTTTCTTTCTGTTGGATTGTGAATAATTCTTTTCAGGACTGATTGAGAGTATATTGAATGGTTTTGGATGGTTTGAAGTAGTTTTGGTTGAAGCTGTACGATTTTTATGCTTTTTGTTGATCTGCTATTGAGCTTCTACTACAAAGTCCCCCATGCCTATTCTCTTTCTATTCTATTTGCTTCGTGAATATTTTGTGGGGTGGATATTTAGCTTGGGAATGTTTTGTAATCTTGGAAGATAAATAATGCAAGCTAAAAATAGCTTAAATAAGTGGAATAAATAGTTGAAGAAGACTTGAGGTGAAGATCGAAGTGACAGTGACAATATTGAGCTCTCAAGGGACATTGTAGTGGCTTTGGTGACTCTTCATATTAGACATAATTATTGGGAGGGGTATCCATGAATAAGAGAGGGTCATTGAGGATGATTTATTGTAATTCCATTCTACTATTAAGGGAGGATATGTGTGACACAAATCAAGTGTGAGAGATAGTCATTTACATGCTAAAAAACATTTTATCTATATGAGAGATTGAGAGAGAGTATGAAGACTATGAAGACATTGAAGATGAATATTATGTGATGAGATTCCATTCAAAGTGGAGCATTATTTTTTGTTTTTGTGGTTCTTAGATGGATTTTAAGAAGAATATGATCACTAAGACATGGGAGATTCTAGTTATGATGTTGCATGAAGATTTGTTATGGTTGGTGTTTTTTTTCTTGTTGTGGGTTACATAAAGGATGAAAACAAGATTGTTGATGAATACAAGATAGATTTGCTTAGTAGTAAGATCCTATTTCCTTGGTGTTACCTCAAGAGCTCCACCCCATAATGTAAGAAATTTGATAAGGCTTCGGGAAACTTAATGAGTTTATGAGCTGATAAATTTGTTGTGATCATGAAGTAGCATGATCAAATAAACCATAATCTCTTGGGCTTGAAAGATCCCATCACAAGCTAGAAAGATTTGTTCACTCTATAAGGGGCCTTTGTTTTGTAAAAAACTATTTAAATTAGTGTGTTATTGTTTTATGAAGTATTTGTTCATGTGCTTAAGGACTATAGTAACCTATCTATAGAAAAGTTATAAAATAACATTATTTTATATTTTTATACAATGAAATAGTATAGTTTGTTTAAGCGGGAGGCCTAAATCCTAAGAATAGATACTACATAGTTGGGTTGATTTGATAAGTTGGGTAACTGTTTTAAACACTAAACAACATTTTATCATGTGACCCCTAATTTGGTAAAATACAATCACCTTAATATCATTCTAAGGGATCATAATGGAGTTGAGTACTTGCTTATTGACTTGAATGAGTATTAAATATTTTACAATATATATCCTCCAAATGATTGAAGACTATTTCACTACAAGGAAGCGACCGCCATTTGCAACGCAAAAAAGCAGCATCACTAAAAGCGTCCCTATATGTATTGTTGGAGGGGTTTTTTGAATGCATCAGGGATCAGAGGTAGAAGGAAGTAGAGATAGGAGATGAAAGAGAAGATAAAGAATACACAAGAGGTAAACATGATAATGACAAAGAACAATGAATCAAATCAATATATATTGACAGAACTTGAAATCCTTTATCTGGCACTACTCAAAAGCACTCTCCAAGCATTAGATCTCCTGGAGCTTCTTCGTAGAACAAAAACGTGGATCATAAAATAATAGCTCCTTCTCTACTGCTTGGAACCCAAATCTGATGGATCCCTTGGCTCCGGAAGGGGGGTGAAATTCTAGGACATGTGTTCACGAATCTCCCAGATCACTTCTTCTTCCTCTTCTAGCTCAAACTGAGGGTTTCAACCTATCAACATCGATCGCGATGCGTGTGATTTTGTCAATCTATTCTTTTTTATGAAATCCTGTAGCTGGCTGAAAAAGAAACTTGCTTTTTGCATGCCATCCTAATCTAGAAGCTTTTTTTACTTTTTTGGACTTTTTAACAATAAATAATATAAAAAAATAGGCTAAAATTATCCAAAAATCTAGTACTTTTAGAGAATCCATGCCACTCACACTAGTACTAATGACTCAGATCACATTGACTCTCTTGATCAATAAGAAAGTCAGATGATGAAGCACTCCAGAGTTTTTCACACCGTGTCCATGTAGTGGCATGACATCCACCCCCTCTGAACTTGCACATCCTCCGATATGTGCCACCAATGCACCACCCGAGTCAAACACCCATAGTATCCACTTGTTTCTTATCATGCATATAAGAAGGCATCCCCGTAGATCATAGATCAAAATACTCGGCATTTTTACAACTCTTGAGACATACTTAGTACCCCCTCTAGGGTCATAAGGCCTTGGGTGCATATCATACATTAGAGACTGTTGAATCTCCATATGCATGCTATCAATATACCCATGAACAAATACATAGCAACATGCCTCCTCTTTCAAAGTCCGTTGCATGGGAAGTTTCTTCAGATAACCTTTTTGCTCTTTATCCAACATAAACTAAGTCTCATTTGCATCCAACAAATTCTCACCATAACCAAAAATAGTGAAACATCTTTGATTTGTCTATCAAGGCCTTTGATAAAGCATCTGAAATAGTTTCCAACTGTGGAGCATCATATCTAATGTCCTCTAATACATGCATATCCTCAAGCTCATGAACTGTCTCATAGGTAATAACTTTATCCTGCAAATCATGTGCATCCAACAAGTCATCAATCTCCCTTTGACTCTCTGCATCAAGTAAAACATGATCTTCGTAAATCTCTTCAAATACATTAAGAAAATCTATAGATGCAATGGCTGAATCTTCCAGTATAGGATCTTCCAAGGCATCTGTGACTGTCTCAATATCAGACTGTAGCTTATATCCCAATTGTTTGTCCTCTTTCTCACTATCCTCTTTTTGCTCCTGCCCAATCTCTTCCATAACATGCTCGGGAGGTGGCTGATTTGTAGCTTTAGACAAATCCACATTTCTTTTTGTCACTTCCTTACATATCCCTGCATTATCTTCATCTCTCTTCTATTTCTCTTCCACAAATACATCTGTGTTTTGCCCTTTTGCTAAATATGCATCCACTGAATATGCATATATTGGTGATTCCCAGCCAGTTATGTCATAAATTTCTTGCCCTGCATGAGATATTTCGCTATTTGTAACTTTTATCTTTTCAATTGCATGCAAATTATGTGTCCATATTTCATCCTTTAGACCAACCATCACTTGGCCATGAGTTATATCCAACTATAGATCAAAAGTAGAAGCATGTACCACCAGATAAGCATTTTCGACACCTCCCTTTCCAATATTCAAAGCAAGAGGCACTCCCATTTCTTGTGCATGGATCTTGCCATCTTTCCAAAAGATGAACTATCGTGCCAAGGCCTCTTGATAGGTAGCACAATCCTTTCTCTCATACTTCAAAGTATCACATCACATACATCTCTTTCTTGGCTTAGACATGCAATCTTTCTCTTCTTCTATGCTTCTTCACAAGTGCAGTAACAACTTCCTTGGCATATCTCCACTCTATTTTAAGACCTACCTCTGTAGGTTGATCCTCCAGCAAATCATCAAGCTTCTCTTGAAACTCAAGATCAGTTGCATGTCAAAACAATTCAATTTTTCGACTTGCAAGAGCTTGTTGTTCTGCAAGATTCAATTACTCAAATCGACTTTTAAATTCTCCTAACAATTCTGTAGCCATAAGACCCTTATTGGGTTGTAAAACCCACTCCTGAAAAGTATTGTGCGCAATCAAACTGGTATCTTCAATATAAAATTCTTTCCATAGTTTCTTGAAGGCTACCCAATCAGCATCTTGCATGTATAATTCAGTAATCCGTGCTTTCAGTTTATGTACAGTAACAAGTACAAAATACTGGCTCCATGCAGGTTGAGCCAACCCAAAGACTTTCATCTTCTGAGCATAGGTATGTACATATGCAGATACATTCGTACCGTTAAATATCTTCACCTCACACTCAACTGCTTGCAAAGCATTCATCACAACACTTTCTGTTTGAGCAAAAGCTTGCATCATGTGTTGTTGTTATTGTACCTGCATAAGCATATTCATATTTTGCACCAATTGTTGCAAAACATCAATGGAGATTTTGTTTAAAGGTTCTCCCATCTTGTCTTTCATTCTTTTGACAACCTTTCATGTCGGGTTCACCAATGTCGAAGGGGTTTTTGTCGAAAGGTTGAATCCACTGAGGATCAAAGGTAGAAGGAAGTAGAGATAGGAGATGGAAGAGAAGATAAAGAATACACAAGAGGTAAACACAGTAATGACAAAGAACAATGAATCAAATCAATATGTATTGATTGAACCTGAAATCCTTTGTCTAGCACTACTCAGAAGCACTCTCTAGGCATTAGATCTCCTAGAGCTTCTTCGTAGAACAAAAACATGGATCAAAAAAATAACAACTCCTTCTCTACTACTCGGAACCCAAATTTGATGGCTCTGTTGGCTCTGAAAGGGGGGTAAAACCTCATGACACCTGCTCACGATCTCCCAAATCACTTCTTCTACTTCCAGTTCAAACTGCAATTTTTAGCCTGTCAATAGCTATTGTGACGCGCACAAATTCGTCAATCTATCCTTTTTTTATTGAAAATCCCATAACTGGATGAAAAAGTAACTTCTTTTTTGCATGTTATCCTATTCTAGAAGCTTTTTAGCTTTTTCAAAGTTTTTTATAATAAATAATTTAAAAATATGGTAAAATTATCCGAAAATCTAGTATTTTTAGATAATCCATGCCACTCACACTAGTACTAATGACTCAGATCACATTGATTATCTTGATCAATAAAGTCGGATGATGAAGCACTCTAGAGTTTTTCACACCGTGTACGCGTAGTGGCACGACAGTGTCGTAAATAAAAATAGTGATGCTAATAGCGACGCATATAACGATGCTAATAGCGATGCACATATAGCAACACAAATAGTGATGCTAATAGTGACGCTAGTGTGAGAAAAAAGTTTCAAAAACCCGAGCGTGACATTTGCCGAGAAAACATTTGCGAGAAAGAATGAAAGACAGATGGAGAGAGCTTGAAGCTTTGAGAGGAAGAGAAAGAGGGAAGAGGAAGAGAGAGAGAGGGGGGAGGGGGAGGGGGAGCACATCACCACCGCCACTGCCATTGCCGCTATACACGAAGAAGAAAGAGAAGTGTGCAAGAGACAAGGGAGGGAAGGTGCGAAAAGGAGGTACAAAGGGTTTCATCTTCAGGCCTTTGAGGTAGGTACATTACATCTTCTTGCTTTATTTTTGTATTCTCTTCTTTTCTTCTTTTGTCTTTCTTTGCAAAAAGATGCATTGAAACCTTTTTTTGTATGGTGTGGGGGGGTAAGCCTCGTTTCCCACTCAGACACTTGAACTTGTTAGTAGGGGTATTGAGGGGAAGGATCCCAATTTGATTAAGCTTTGCATGTTCATTTGGTTTGTGGTTATCATATCTACATATATAAACAATGCTAGCTTGGCACTTTCCTTGCCTCTTTGCACTACCAATGTGGGGATGTGTATCTTATTTCAAAAAACAATACCACATTGTCTAATTGCTTTAAAAACTTTGGTAGATAGTTGAAGGGAGTCTAATAGTCTCAATCACTGTGTTCCTGGTTTAGGCCACCCCGGTCTATTTAAAGGCATTCTTTCTTGAATCATACAACATGCATCTTTGCAATTATTTGTATACTTTTTCTTTCCAATTTAGGTTATGAAGTGGCACAACAATTGATTATAGTGTTGAATGAATGTTTTGTATGTGAGCTTGTGTTTTATCTTTAGACAACTGATTCAAGTGGTAAAATGTCATAAATATTGGACATTGCAAAGCCATGATTTGCATAGTGGTTATGTTTATGAAGTTTTTGAGAGTACTAAGAACTTTCTTGGGGATTTTTTTAGACAGAGATTAGTACACATGTGGTAAATCTGGTTTTCCTACTTTGGGAGCTTGCTTTGAATAATATGGTGTAGCTTATTAGTTAAGTGAGATAAGTATTTTCTACTATGTATAGTACACTTTTTTGCATATCATATATCATGAATATATTTTACAAAGCTTCATCATTACTAAAAAGCTAAACTCTTTTATGAACCCTTAAGAGCTAGTTGTGATCAATTCTATGATAAAAACAGTGTTTTGTATTGATTACATAAGGATTTGCTAAATTCTTTTCTTTAAAAAATAAATTTACAGTAAGGGATTTATAAATTATGGTAAGAAGTTACAAAAGGGTTTTTAAAAAAACACAAAAAAGGTTACATAGGGATATATAAAACATGCCATGAACACACCTCATATATAGGATTCATACATAGTGAGCCCCCCAAGCAAACCACATAGGGATTGAATTGGGACATAATGTTGTATGTATGTCATGAGATGGGTCTCTTGCCATGCATTATTTGTATCTTTGATTCTTTGTGCATATGTATTTTGTAGTCACTTATGAGATACGTGGATTGGCATGTGTCATGTATTCGACGTATACATGTCATGATACTTGTCTCATGATGGGTGTGTGTGTGTAGGGATGAAAGGTGCTTTCCAAGAAGACACTCAGTCGTGAAGTTAGCAAGTGAGTGTCTTTTGACAAGTATGTCACAATTGACTTGGCATTGTGTCGTGAACTCCGCATAGATGTGCCATTTTGATTGTGACACCCTCCCTTCCCCCTTGGGTATGGATGGGCACTTGGTCGTTAATTCAGCTAGATAGTGTCCTGATGGGCTATAAATAAATAAATAAGTGATGGTCATTTGGTCGTTTTTTCGGCTACATAAGGCCTTGACATGCTAGTTATTTAGTGTTGCTTGATGGGATGGGCATTTAGGTCGTACACTCGACCATAAAGTATCCTCGCGTGTGTAGATCTTTAAAACTCTAGCAATATTTTTGTGTATTTATGCTTTTATGAGAGAACAACTTGATGCAATCTATTTTTCATCTTCATTGTTCAATGTCTAAATAATATCATGTAATTTTAACTCAATTAAAGTCTACAACACTAGTATAATTGAAGACAAGGATTGTATATCAAATGGTTTTATTCATGTGATGTAGTCTAACTTACGATTGGGAGGCAAGGTCTCGGGTGCCATGCTTATATGCTTTTTTTCCTTTGTCAGAGACTAGGGGAATTGGCCTTGTTGAGATGGCCTTTAACATTGCCAAAGCACTCCGCATTTGCTTAATAGAGGCCATATCATCCAGTAGAGAAGAGCAAATATCATTCATTAATAGAAACGATGTTGTATTTGTCAACTTTTGCAATCGAGCATGTATAGCTATGTGAGCCTTGTTATAGCAACAAGGGATTTCATACTTAGTTACTAATGCTCTCATGGATCCTAAGAAAAACTTGCACCTTTGTCGCACAATGCTTGGAAACGCACCTAAGATGCTTGAAGATCTTAGGGAATTAGCACCATCATTTGTATCAAACGAGAATTTGGCCTTGTGGAACACAAAGTGGAGAGAGGAGGTGGCACATTCAGAGTGAGCGAAGGACTTGTCTTTTGCCTCCTCTTTGCCAAAGCGTTTGAAGACTGCAATAGGTGCAAGTCCTAGTCGGAGTTCTATAGGACAGCAAGGTGATCTGTCGGGGCAATCACCAATGTGCACCAACAATTGGCATTCCTTTTCATGCAATCAAGCTAGGCAGAGACATCGGTGAAGTCTCCTTCGGGCAGTATGTGGAAGCCACAATAGATAATATAAGTTATTTTTCTTCAAATTTGGAATTTTGTGCCAAAATGTACAAGGGCTCTAATAATGCCAAGTTACAATAGATTCAAGTGGAGCGTGGGATGCAAAAGGTCAATGCATCAATTATGCAATGAATTGCCTTCACTTTTGAGCCCCCTTGGGTTACAGTCTTCCCATTATTCAATGGTGGTACATTGAATGATGTATTGATGTGGGGTCCTTTCAAGGAATGTAGATATAGAAGAACAATCGAGCGCTTACGCAAGACATTAGTGGGATTCAACCCTAATCCTGACAAGGTGCCCAATGTAGAGGAGAAAGCTAGGATTGTGGGCATTATCAATAATATGTCGAATATTATTCATGCACTAGTGGATGGGATGAAGGCCATGCATAGTGCCGGCATCATCCATTCATACTTACATGCTAAGAACATGGTACTAGACTTTACCAAAGAGAACATCCCTAGGGTTGGCATCATAGACTTGGGTCTAATGCTCATTTCTAGCATGACAAGATGAGGGTTGACGGAAAGGAGAGTTGGAAAGGAGAAGACGACCTTGGATTGCACCTGAGATCTATGACCCACTATGCCAGTCTGCTTATAGCAAGGAGTATGGTGTATGCAATTGAGTGGCTCAACATCTATCTTGTTGAGTTTTGGCGCCTAGGCGAAAACTTCTAGTTGTGCAGAAAGTCAAGGGATGCCCCAGATGAAGTGATCGTGCATTTGATAGAGTTAAATGCAAGTGATCGCATGTTGGTAGATGAAAGGGTTGCAAGTATATCCTTTGCAGACATCGATGACTTTTTGAGGGTACAGTGTGGGCTTGATCGTGCGAACGCACAGAGACCCCTTGTAGAGCTTAGTCCTATCTTAGCTCACCCCTTTTGAGTAACTTGACTCCCACAATCTCTACTTGCATATTATAAAACAATCTATTGGTTTTTGGGGTTTCCATGACTTATAAATCCAAACATGTCTTGAAAAGATTGAAAACTTTGTAAAACTCTATACTCCGTGGAATGGGACTCGTAATTTGTGCCTATAGATTAAGTAAGTTAAGTTCTTTTAATTATTAGGAGTAATTATTCCAAGATTATGTGTCTGTCTTATTCACGATTTGTTTTGTATGATTGATGGTTTTTTCAAGTTTTGAAATTCACTATTTGCATTGTGTCATGTTTTATATCATGATGAAGATTTTATATCTATAAATTGTTTCTAGTTAGCAAATGTGAAACATTAGTGAGTACCCCATTGCATGCACAAGGTTTATGAGTGCGAATAATCATATCTTGATATTTACATCATAGACCACAATGCTTTTCGTAATGCACTTAATAAAGGTAACACTTAGAAAATATCATAGTAACTAAAACCACTGAGAGATTTTTATCAACCTTTGATAGCTACTTTGTGATTAATTTCATGATAAACTTGGATATCAAATTATTAACCATATCACATTTTATCTCCATTGAGGTAGTGTCATTATTTAGTAAGGTTTTTTAAAATGTGCAACGATGTGTGTGTACATGCATGTGTGGGTGTGTGTTATTCCTTGCAAATAAGATGCTTTAATCTAAAAAGCTTGAAACCAATATTTTATGGGTCATAGTTAAGTTGGTAATGGTCTATATGTTTCTTTCAATTTCAAGTTATATTTGCTTTTATATGCAACTAGTACAAAATGTGCAAGGATGTGTATGTGCACACATTTAAGGGTGTTGTTCCTTGTTGCAAACAAGGTGATTTAATCTAAAGACTTGAAACCAATCTCTTATGGGCCTTGGTTAAGTTGGTAATGGTTCATATGTTTCTTTAAATACCAAGTTATTTTGGATTTATGTGCAATTGGTATAAAGTGTGATCATATGTGTGTATGAATGAGTGTGTTGTGTGTGTTGTCTCTTGCAAACAAGTTGCTTTGATCTAAAAGCTTGAAGCCAATCTTTGGTGAGTCGTAGTTAAGTGGTAATTGTTTGTATGTTTTTTTTATTTTCAAGTTATATTTGGATTTATGTGCAACTGGTATTCTTTAAAAGCTGATATAATTTTGTAGTAGCATTGTGAAGAAACAAAATCTTAGGTATTGTTTTGTGTGTTTTTCTGTAGGCATGGGTAGATTAAAGAAACAAAAAATTTGTGAGGTTTCAAAGGGAAATATTGTAGCATTTTTCGGCCATCCAATAAATACCCCTGCAACCACAAATGTTATAAATGATTCACAGACATAAAAAAGTCAACAAGATACATCTATTCTTGGAAATGAAGCAAATAATGAGACTGAAACGCCATATCAAATAGCAAGAGATCAACAAATTTGTGCCACTACTAGTGTTGGAGTAGTTGAAACACAAGTTACACCAACTGTACAAATGCTCCATGTCAACCTATACAAACAAATGAAGAAGAGATGTTACGTTCCTTGAAAAGCACACAAGCTAGAGAGATGAAAAATAAAAGCATTTGGAGCCTTGCAAAGCGTACATTTCAGCTAGACTGGGTTAGTAAATTTCCATTCATTGAGCCAGATATATCAGCTGATGATTCTACTCCAAAAAAGGCTCGATCTATTAGTTTCTCATGGAAAAAGGGAGTTGATTACACACTTCAACTCAAAATTGACACTATAGAGAAGCATGTAGGCAAGGTATATGAAAAAGCCATTGTTGATGGAAAAGAAGTAAGTCAAGTGAGGACTGTCTACATCTAAAGAATGCACGACTATATGAGAAACATTTGCTTGAGTAAGCACAACGTGAGAAGTTATCAATTAACAACATGTTTAAAAAAATGCAAGATAAAACCTTGCAAATTAAAATCCTACAATTGAAGGTATTTTTAAATCATTTATAACTATTAATATATTCATAATATGTTTTATATTGTGTGTAATATCAAATTGTAATGGTTTTTTAACGTGTAGACTCTTTTTTATATCTTAAGGCGAGGAAGACAAACGGTGGACTATCTCGAGTATAAGGAATTCTTGTCACCATTTCCTATCGATAATTTTCCACATTGCATTGGTCACGCAGTAGTGGATGGGATTTGGCGGAAGCATTAGATAAGGTTGTCCAGCAAGATTTAAGAGAAAAAATCAAATCTTCTCAATTTTTTGCTCTCTTGCTAGATGAGGCTACATCTAGAGATAATACTAGTTGGATTTGCATGACTGTTTACATTGTGGAAAATCCTGTTCCTCGTGCATATTTTCTTACAATAAGCAAAATGCAAAAAGATGCCACATCAGAGAACCTATTCTTGTTAGTTGAAGAAACCTTGTTGAGTATGTTGCAATTATCAAGGGTTGAGATTGCAAAAAAAACTAATTTGTGTGAGAGTTGATGGAGCAACAGTTATGCAAGGTCATCGCTCAAGAATTTGTGTTCGCCTACAAACTTCTATAGCACCTTTCATGTTAGGAATTCATTGTATGGCACATAGAATGAACTTGGCCTATAAAATAGTTGATGGGTTTGATAGTGTTGCAAAGGTGGAGTAGTTGGTCAGTACATCTAGTAGTTTTTTTTGTAGGAGTTCCAAATGATATTTAAAGTTCTAAGAGATGGCGAAGGTTTTAACAGAGGGTACAAAATTATTGAAGCATGTGAATACAAGGTGGATCAGCCTGAACTTGCCAGCTATGAGATTATTAGAGGAGTACCCATCTTTAGTAGGACTCATGGATAGATTGGCAGCTCAGAAGTCGAAGGAGACTGACAAGGCATTAGAGCTTTTAACAGTTTTGACAAATTTAGAGACATTACTTACATTGATAGGTATTTTAATGTTTTTGGAGTCATTATATTGTTTGTACTTTTTTTTTCTAATTTTGATATCTAATATTTTGTATCTTTGTTTTATAGGAAGTGTTCCTTTGCTTGGGGAGCTTAATGTCCTTGTGAAGCTTGCTGGAAACACTACAACAGAAACGAGACATAGACGCGCAAAGTCAGGCGCGTCTATCAGAGCGTCTATAAGTGCGTGTAAACGTGCATGTAAATAGATGCGAATTTTTCATCTATATATCCGCGCAAATAGACACTAATATAGATGCGCCAGCAGGCGCACAATTATTTAACCACCTAAAATTAGCAATTCACATAATTAAAAAACCGAAGTTAATAATTATTTAACCACCTGAAATTGATTCTTGAGCATGCACATGTGTGCATGATAAAAACCATAGAATTAATAATACACATTGAATCATTGAATTAAAAAAATAGAGTTAATAATTACTTTTTCATTGCTCTCTAATGAATGGCAGTTCCTCCAGTTGACAAGCCTAATATAAGTAATTAGCGGCAAGCGACACAAACCTTACAATTAGTAGCAAGCATTGCAATATGTATCTCGTAATTTCTCTACGTACTTGAAGATGATAAAAGATACTTCCTTTTTATTATGGAAAATTCAATTTAGCTTTTAAATCGACTATTGATTCTTGAGTATGCACATGTGCGCATGATAAAAAGCATAGAATTAGGAATACACATTGAATCAATAAGCAAATTAAGTATGTTACAGTGAATGATCCATCTCATCTTCAATGAGATCAGCCCTTGCTAAACTATCTACTTCTAGGTCTATGTTACCAAGAGGTAACAAAACAAATAAGTCTATCCCAGTATAAGATGTGTTGCTATATTGCTCAATAACTTCATCAATATCATCGAAAATCACATTATTGTCTTCTTCTGCGTTTCCTTGAACATCCTCGCGAGGTTCATCTTATACTATATCACGCATATCATCCATTATGGTGTCATCATGCACATCATCATTAATTGTTGGATTTTCATCTACTATCTCCATGTTGGTAATATTACCATATATTGGTTTTGAACGATTAGATATAGGGATGACATACCACCATCGGTTATTGTTTACCATTGGATGATACACAACCTGTATTTGAAAAACAAAAGCAAAAAACTTAAGTACTTATTATATTGTGTATATGTATCACATGTATACATATAAAGAAATTAGCCTTTGCATATATATCTGCTCACATTGTTGAGGTAGTACTAATGTGTCATTCTTGTTTTGGTGAAATTTTGTAGAGTCAATGATTACAAAACCACTTGGATGACGTCTGATTGTGCAATCCTCACCATTTGTTACCACTTCTTTAAACCACTTCACATCTAGTACATATATAAAGAATCGTCTGAAGTCAAGCTTTAGAATATCTTGGATCAAGACACAATAACCTTCCATGGTACCATTGGCATCCTCGAAGTGAGCAAAGACACCACAATCTTGGGTATTTCTTTTTTCATCTATACGTTGAGTTCGAAGATGTTTACCCTCACACCAAAGTGCATTGAATATTGTGCACTAGTAGTAAAATATAAAAGATCAAACATGTCAATTATTTATATAAAATAAAACTTATAGAAACAAATTAATTGATAGTATGTCTCACCTTTGATAAGCAACCTCGTGCGTATTCTCACTCTTCTTGGGATATATTAATTGTCTCCTCTTTTTCCATTCTCTCCATTTCCTCATGTAACCAATCTATATCAATATGACGTGGGAGCGCATTTAGATGATCTGGAAATGAGACATTACGTCCATATCTAGTGCGAAATTCTTGTCTTTCGATTTTTCTTCTTGCCCTTGCTTCATTATATAGTGTCACCCATTTGCTCATTACATCATTATTGAGCACACAAAAACTATTTAACTTACGAAGTTCTTCTTTTGTTAGCACTTTACTCATTCCTTTTCCTTGAGGTACTATAGAGGTCATCCTCAAGTCTTCATCATCTTTCCATAGTCATGGTTGAGAGGGATCCATTTCAGCAAGATATTCAGAGATATAAACAAGGGATGATTGCACTAATCAACCCTCAGCCATGCTTCACTCAGGCCGTGCTTTTTTCCTCACAAAATCTTTCAAGGTTTTCATGAAGCGCTCAAGAAAAAACATCCACCTTACATGAACTGCCCCACAAAGTGCGATCTCATCAATCAAATGTACGAGTAAATGTAATTGAGTAGTCAAAATGGATCGAGGAAAAATTTCCTCCACCAAACAAACCACCTCAACAAATAATACTCGAGCATCTTGCAATGTGTTTGGATTAATTTCCTTCGAGCTCACGTATCTGTCAAGATGTATTTGAGAATTGTTTATTTTTGTGTAGAAATTCAAAGATATATAATGAAAAAATACAATGTATACACACCTCACAAGCTCTCCCATCTTGTAAATGTGTAACATGTCCCCTACTATCATCCAGGACACATCTTAGCAGTCCATCGGAAAGGATGTCTAGAAAACTTCGCCCGACACTCCCATGGAATGTTACAGGTTTTGCGATCTAGGTCTTTCCGCGTGTGCCACGTAGCAGAAGTATCCTGGCCGTTCCCACTTAGGATCGACCGAAATTAGGGTTTTCCTGATTGGTCATTAGCTAACAGCAACTAGCATCAGACCCGAGTGAACTACTTTACGCCTAAACGCCAGGTCCGAAGTGGATTCACGCTGCACTTGGTTCAAGGAGAATGGGAAACGAGAGGGATGCAAAGCTCAACCTCTCTGCCATAAGGCATAGTCCCAGTCCGTTCCCCTAAAACAACGTAAATCGGGTAAGACGTAACTCTAGGTCATCGTTCTCGTTATTCGTTTTGATGATGATGATCATCCCACTGTTCTTCCTCATTTTTGAGAAAAGTTCCCGGCTAACCGGGACCACCCAACCATAGGACGGACCCATGGCCCATCCTCCGCACTTTCCTCGGTTTGTTTTAGTTATGTAATTATCTAACACATTAATTTGACATATAACAATCAGCTTCTTTAATTAATCCTGTTAAGCACTGGTTCCTTCACGTAATCTTATCACGTGACATAGAAAAACAATATCAAGCAAGTTCTCTTTTAACATTTCATCATCCTATCTTTGAAATACAAGAAGTTCTGCCCATAGGCTTGTCCATAATCCGCCCGAAGGCTATCCAGTAATCCCCAGGGATCACTCTTCGAAGCTTCAGCCCATAAACTAGTATGCGGGCCTCGAGATCCAATCCCGAGTCACGTTAGCCTCTTGTGCAGGACCCGGAAGGCGAGGGATTTATGGCCAGAGCCCCCCTGGCACCCAAGCGTCCTCCTACTCCAAGTACAGCTCAACGGAGAGATCTCTCGCGGCGGGTTCGGTCCACGTTCTCGGCGCGGTGAACAACCCCTTTGGTTAGGGTTAGGCAGGTAGTCAGGGGTAACTGAAACTGCCTCTTCCTTTAGGCCTTTAACCTGAAGTATAGGTACTCATTTAATTTGTAATTCATAATTCAAACAGAGCCCTAAAATCTCTAGCAAGCACAAACACTTCCATTAATCAACCGTGTTGTTTGGCAAACTGCTAAGGAAGTGTTCTTTCCTTTTGAGTGTATCAGCACTCGTTGCCAAGGTGTCTTGTAAATTGGCAAGATCCTTTACATTCCGATGTAGGGCGTACCTTATTATCGCAACTTGGTCAACCCTAAAGTTCCTTAGATATGCTAGTTTCCAGTTTACAACTTTCCTTATTTAGAAGGATATCCAAAAATACGTCCTTTTGCAAGATAACTTGTGTAGGGATTTGCCATCCTTGATGAGGGTTTCTACCCTTTCTCCTTGTGAATCAATCACAAGACTAAATGATTTCGTACTTGCTGCGCAAGTTCTGCGATGGAATAATCCGTTTTAGAGCCTTTAAGCTGACGTATGTCGGGCCTAGGGTTTCTTTTTAAGGCTCTCGGGGACAGTCCTAGTTCTTTATCTTTACGAATTTTTTTAACCTTAGTGTATGAATATTTCTATGTTTAGATTGGTTTGGATATCTTTTGGAAGGTAATATTAATCGTCTTGTCACAGTTTTGCCATCCTTGTGACAATTTACTTTTCAGTCAATACCATTCAATTTAAACTTCCTTTTTCCTTGCAGATGAACTCATGCCAAATAACAAACATTTCCCTTGCTAAGATGTACAACTAGCAATGATAACTTCCTAGTAATTTGAGCAACGAAAGAACCCTATCATGAATTTAATCATTTACAATGATTCGTTGCGAAAAAAGAATAAGACTAATGGTGCAAGATATAATTTCTATACCTTTAGGATTTAGCTAAAATATACTACTATAGTAAATGGATAATCTTGCTCGTAATTTATAATGCTTGATGCAATTTGAAGGAAACTAAGTTCTATACATTATCATTCATAAGCTAAACTCCTTCATTACAAATAATTGAAACAAATATATCCTATCCCTAACCATTTCTCTTTGCATGATCGACTTAAAACCGAGTTAAAGCCAAGAAGAAAAACCTGGTTTTGGGGTGAGATATCCACATGGATACTGGGAGATGACCCTCCGGCAGCTACACCTTGGACTTTCTTAGGTGGCATCGTAGTTCGAATGTGAGATAGCCTTTTCCTCTTTCTTCTGGAATTCCACCGTCTCTTTTGGAAAAAAAGTTTATGGGTGAGTGTGGTTTTGCAACCACAAGAACCTTGGAGGACTTAGACTTGGGGTAAAAGGAATAGAAGGCACTTATTCTCCTTCCTTGCCCTTCCTCTATTCCTTCTCTTTTCTAACTCTTTTACTCCTTTTTTTTACTCTTCTTTATCTTTTCCTCATCCTCTACTTCTTTCACACTACTCCCTTTTTTCCTTCACTCCTCCCTACTTCCCTTCCTTATATTTTACTTCACTTCCTTATCCTCTACTTTCCTTCCCTATCTTTTATCTTTTTTCCACTCTTCCTCCTTCACTCCTTCTTTTCACTCCCTCTACTTTCCCTCCCTATCTTTTATCTTTTCCCACTCTTCCTCCTTCACTCCTTCTTTTCACTCCCTCTGCTTTCCCTCCCTATCTTTTATCTCACGGGCTACTTTTTCCTTACGGGACATCATCCGAGGCCATGATGATGATTTGGATTTTGAAGTTCAGGGGGGAAAAAATAATAATGGGGATATGGGGGATTAAGAAAAAGCTTAGGGGTTGTGGAAATAAAAGAGTTATGAGGGGGATGAAAATGGTTAAAAGGGGGTGAAAAGGGGCTTAGGGGAATAAAACACGGGGGAGGGGGGTGTTTGGTTCCCAAAGCCAAGGAAGGGCTTAAGGGGGAAAGGGGGCTTATCTAGCCCTTTACAAGCTTCCCCCTAGGAAGCTTCTAAAGCTTCTGCCACGTGGGAGGGGGAAGCTCAAATGGTGATTTGGCGGCGTGAAGACTGGGACGAGAGCTGGGGGGCGCAGACTGGGATGCCAGAGGCCAACTGGCGTTGTGTCACTCTTCCCTCCTCCTTCCACACAGGCTACCGTTGGCGCAATGACTCAGCTCTTCCCTCTCTCACGCTCTCACTTTTGGCACAACGTTATGGCAGCAACATTCCGTCTTCATCACCATCTCTGGCCCATCCCCTTTTCAGCCTGCGGCCCCTCAATTATATAGGGGAGGGGATAAGATCCTCCCCCCATTGCGTGTCGATGGGCATGTATCATTGCCCTGGCAAGCTCCAGCAAGGAGCTTGCCTACCTTTCTAATCCCCTCTTCCTCCAGCTCGACAGTCGGCTGGAGGAGAGGGGATTTTTTTTTTAATTTTAAATTTTTTGCTTTTATCAAAGAATAATTCCAAATCTCCTAATGGCCAGTTCACGTGAGCCTAAAGTCATCGCCATTTTACATTCTCTCCCCCTTAGAGGAACCGAGATGTCCTCATGTCAAGATAAACTGGGAATATTGATGGTTGAGAGTGCCTTCATCTATCCAAGTGGCATCCTCTTCGGGGTAATCTTTCCACTTGACGAGGCATTCTCTCAGGGTTCTGGACCTTAATTGTCTCTCCCTAACATCTAAGATCCCATCAGGCCTTAGTTCAAGGACTCCTTGACTAGGCATTACAATTTGTTGATCATCAAGTACATGATTAGGGTTGGGTACATATTTTTTCAAGAGGCTGATATGGAATACATTGTGAACCTTTAGGTTCTCAGGGAGTTGCAATCTATAAGCATTGGGTCCTAGGCATTTGAGGATTTTGTACGGCCCACAATACCTTGGACTTAGCTTCTTGCATTCTCCTAGGGATAGAGAACTCTTTTTAGGGCGTACACGAATGAAGACCATGTCTCCTTCTTCCAAGACTCTTTCTTGACGTTTCAAATCTGCGAATGCCTTTTGTCTATGCTTCGCCGCTTGTATGTCTTGTCTTATTGACTTTATTTGATCATCCATGTCTTCCAACATCTGTCTTGACGCTTCAACTCTTAGGGTTGGATCAGAAAAGTTTAGGGGACTTCGACAATCATGACCATACAATCCCTAGAAAGGAGTCATCAGAATGCTCTGCTAGTAAGAAGCATTGTAGGCAAATTCAACCAATGGCAAGTATTGAATCCACCTCTTCGGCTCTCGACAACAGTATGCCCTAAGCATATCTTCGATGATTTGATTTACTCGCTCTATTTGGCCATCCGTTTGGGGATGGTAAGCGGTGCTAAAACAGAGTTGAGTCCCAATAGCTTCAAAGATAGCTCTCCAGAAGTGTGATGTGAAGAGAGAATCTCGATCACTAATGATTCTTCTAGGTAACCAATGTATCTTGAATATCTCCTTGATAAACAATCTTGCAATGTTGGAGGCTTTACAGTTTGTCTTTACTGGAATCAGGTGTGCAACCTTGGTAAGCATGTCAACCACAACCATAATGGAATTGTATCCTCCTTGGACTTGGGGTAGGCCCACAACAAAATCCATATTGATGAATTCCCATTTCATTTGGGGAATGTCAAGCGGTTGCAGTTTCCTTGGCATCATGACATGTTCGGCTTTGATACGTTGGCAAGACAAACACTCAGTGACATACTTGAGAACGTCACCTTTAAGGCTCTCCCAATGATAGCTCTTCCTAACTGCATTAAGAGTCTTAGCATAGCCAGGATGTCCTACGAAAGGAGAATCATGAGCTTCCCATAATATCTTCTGCTTAAGTGACTAGCTTGCTGGTATACACAGCCTTGTTCTGTAGTAGACAAGTCCATTATCAATGGAAAATTCCTGATACTTAGCTTGCAACTTCTGATTCTGCTCCTTGGTAGATATTTCCTTTATCATTGTTTGGTAGGCCAAATCATGGCATGCTTCCTCTCTAGCTAGTTCAAGTATAGGGTTGTTTGGCATAGATACTTTTGTAGCCAGAGATCTGGCCGTTGATGGATTCTGTAAGATTAGGGAATTTAGGAATGCCTTGCGACTGAGTGCATCGGCAACTACATTCTCCTTCCCTGGTCAGTACTTGATTTCAAAATCATATTCCTCCAATACTTCAATCCACCGATGTTGCCTCATGTTGAGCTTGTTCTGGGTAAAAATCCATTTGAGACTCTTATGATCTGTTACTAGAGTAAACTTGTTACCCAACAGGTAGTGTCTCCAAAGCTTTAGAGCATGGATGACAGCTAGTAATTCCAGATCATGCGTGGCATAATTCTTTTCATGACTCTTCAATTTCCTTGAAGAGCATGCTACTGGATGACCTTCCTGCATATGTACACACCCCAAGGCAAGAATGCTAGCATCAGTTACTACCTTGAACTCCTTATTGAGGTCAGGAAGTTTTAGAATAGGTGCTGATACCAAACTTTGCTTCAATTTGTCGAAGCTATTTTGTTCGGAAGTTGACCATGTAATGGAAGTCTGCTTCTTTAGTAAGTCTGTAAGAGGTGCTGCAATCAAAGCATAGTTTTTGATGAAGACCCTATACCATCCTATCAATCCAAGAAAGCTACGTATCTCTTTGAGGGATACTGGTATTGGCCATTCAAGCACATCTCTGACCTTGGCTGGGTCTAGTGATATTCCTTCTGATGATACTATGAATCCCAGATATTCAATCTGATGCTTGAAGAATGCACACTTCTTCATTTTTGCATACAGCTTATGAGACCTCATTGTCTCAAGGACAATCTGAAGTTGAGGCTCATGATTATCTTCCTGTTTAGAATAGACTAAAGTGTCATCGAAGAAGACAAGCACGAAATCATCAAGATATGGTCTAAAGATATCTTGCATTAATCTATTGAAGGTGGCAGGTGCATTTGTAAGGCCGAATGACATAACCAGGAACTCAAAATGCCCATATCTTGTATTGAAGACCGTCTTTGGAATATCTTCTTCCTTGATCCTTATCTGATAGTAACCTGACCTGAGATCAATCTTGGAGAAGATCTTTGCACCTTGAAGACGATCAAGAAGCTCATCTATTCTAGGAATAGGATACTTGTTCTTGACTGTTGATTGATTCAACCCTCGGAAATCAATACATAGTCAAAGTGTCCCATCTTTCTTTTTCTAGAATAGTACTGGAGCTCCCCACGGTGAGTTGCTAGGCCGGATATAACCCTGATCTAACAGTTGCTTGAGTTGTTCCTTCAACTTAATTGCTTCCAGTATGGAAATTCTATAAGGTCTCTTTGCAATTGGTGCAGCACCAGGCACTAGCCTAATCTCATGATCTACTTCTCTTTGAGGCGGAAGTTCAATCAATTCCTCAGGGAATACGTCAGCGTATTCCTTTAGCCAAGAAGGTCCTTCATGAGATTCTTGCTTTTGATCTAACTTGTTGAGTTTGATCAGGTAAACGGGTAATCCTTTTCTGACTCCTTTTATGATACGAGATACTTTGGCTGATTGGATTCTTGGCACTCCAAATTCCCTTTCAAAGTTTCGAAAGGAAACTTGACCCTTTCCACAATGGATGTGGGCGTCGTTGGGCTTAAGCCAATCCATCCCGAGTAGACACTCATGGATACCTAGATTCATGACTTTGAATTTGACTGAAGTCTTCTTTCCTCCCAGAAAGAATTCCACCTTAGCAGTTTGCCTGGTACAAGTTACCTCACGACCGTTTGCCAACTCCACAAGCAGGGTAGGTGCTTCTACTGTGGTTATTCCTAAACTTTTTGCACATGCTGGTGAGATAAAGGAATGTGTACTACCACAATCAATCAAGGTTTTGAAACCTTTACCTTGATAGTCCGACGGTGTTTGAATTACCGAAAACTGGCGATTCGGCCATTTCTTGTGTAAAGTGGCATGGACTGTCGCTTTTTCGAATTCAGCTTCCATAGTCGGATCTTCCTCTTCTTCTTCTTCGCATCTTTGCCTATTGGCAATGCAAGCGGTTCTTCCTCTTCCATGGGTAACGGCTCCTTGATCGCGGCCTGCACCTTGGAAAGGCATTTGACGATGTCCTCCGCTGAGCTTGGGACATTGCCTCTTGAAGTGACCGGGTTCGTTGCAGTGGAAACAACGGAGGTTTCGGCCATTACTTTGAGTAGGAACAAAGTTGTTGACGTTATTTGTCCTTGATTTCTTCCTTTGTCCCTGATTGTGACCTTGAACTCTCTTCATTTGAGGTCTGAATGCTCCTCTGTTTGGGTCACTATAGGACCAAGTTTTGTTATCCCTTTTTCTAGCTTGCACCTCTTGAATTATAGGCGCCGCTCGAATGAGTGCATCCTGAAGATCTGATGGACGCATAGATTCGAGACGGGTATTTACGGGTGGATTTAAGCCCGCACAAAATTTGGACACCTGCTGCATCATGTCCATCTGTGGCGCATAGTTTAAAAGTGAGACGAATTTAGAGTAGTATGCATCAAGAGTGAGTCTTGGCTGTTTTAGCTCGTAGAACTCATTCATTTTTGCATACGATATGTAGGTGGTAAATATCTTCCCTGCACGGCTTTCTTCAACTTCTCCCAGGTAACGGACCCCTTTGAAATCCCTTGATCCCTGCACCATTGCTTCCACCAAAGTTTGGCTTCGCCTGTGAGCTTTAACTTGGCAGTACCAGCTGCTTCAAAGTAATCCTCCATGGATTCAATCCAAATTTCAGCATCAGCCTGGACGAATCTGCCTCTCCCGTCAAACTCGGGTGGCTTTATCTGCTTGAGGAGGAACTTCTTCTCCTGGGTCACAGCATTACTTGATGTAGGAGGCGAATTTGGAACCTGTACCTGGGGTTGTGCCTGGATAAAAGTTTTCTTAACGTTATTATATGATAATCAACGTTAGCTTATCTTTCATTTTTAGTTCAGCTATCTCGTAAACAATTTAGCTACTTAACTTTTTAACAACTCTTATGCAGAGTCAGATATTGACAAAAAGAAGTCTTTATTTGTATTTACATGGGCATAGCCTTTTTTAATACAACGTTTCGTGTGCTGATAAGCCAATCATTACATTCAGTTTGGGGAGAACAACGTTGTATTGCATTTGTCTACAGGAACTGTGTAATAGTAGGGTTTTGGGTCATAGATCTTTAGGAATCGATAATTCATTGGAAGTTCAGGATACCCTTTCCGTTGGAATCCATACTTCTCATGGTGGCCCAACACTTTAATCCTGTCGGCTGGGATTACACAGGGTTACTTCCTCATATACATATGAGTTCATTTCAACCCTCCGACCTCGAATATGTAAAGTCGAATTTACCTGAGCTTCCACAAAAATGAAAAGCTTCATGACTTTCAAGTCTTCCAACCACTTAATCCTCTTTCGGTTGGTCTGTAGATAAGCAAACCGGTGGGCGGCTATATAGTAGATTCTTGAAGTCCCCGTCCATCTTCGTTCTATGTATAAAGGTGATGGATTATAAATCTGCTCCAGGATGTTCATCATCCCAATTCTTTGTCTATAAAGGGGAGAATGCATTGCAGTCATAAACATGACCCAAAATACCAAAAACTTGTTCCACGCTTCATAATTCTGCAAGACAACATTGAAGGTGAGAAAATGTTTGGACAACAACAATTTTTTTACTTCATTTTATTAAGATCTCATAAAAACAATTCCGTTGTTGGTCGGCTCTGATACCAACTGTAACGTGTCCAAACATTTTCTCACTACTTTACGCAGAAACGCAGAAACGCCAGCTCCGAAGCGGATTCACGCTGTACTTGGTTCAAGGAGAATGGGAAACGAGAGGGATGCAAAGCTCAACCTCTTTGCCATAAGGCATAGTCCCATTCCATTCCCCTAAAACAACGTAAATCGGGTAAGACGTAACTCTAGGTCATCGTTCTCGTTATTCGTTTTGATGATGATGATCATCCCGCTGTTCTTCCTCATTTTTGAGAAAAGTTCCCGGCTAACCGGGACCACCCAACCGTAGAACGGACCCATGGTCCATCCTCCGCACTTTCCTCGGTTTGTTTTAGTTATGTAATTATCTAACACATTAATTTGACATATAACAATCAGCTTCTTTAATTAATCCTGTTAAGCACTGGTTCCTTCACGTAATCTTATCACGTGACATAGAAAAACAATATCAAGCAAGTTCTCTTTTATCATTTCATCATTTTATCTTTGAAATACAAGAAGTTCCGCCCGTAGGCTTGTCCATAATCCGCCCGAAAGTTATCCAGTAATCCCCAGGGATCACTCTTCCAAGCTTCCGCCCATAAACTAGTATGCGGGCCTCGAGATCCAATCCCGAGTCACGTTAGCCTCTTGTGCAAGACCCGAAAGGCGAGGGATTTACGGCCAGAGCCCCTCCTCGCTCCCAAGCGTCCTCCTACTCCAAGTAGAGCTCAACGGAGAGACCTCTCGCAGTGGGTTGGGTCCACATTCCCGGCGCGGTGAACAACCCCCTTGGTTAGGGTTAGGCAAGTAGTCGAGGGTAACTGAAACTGCCTCTTCCTTCAGGCCTTTAACCTGAAGTATAGGTACTCATTTAATTTGTAATTCATAATTCAAACAGAGCCCTAAAATCTCTAGCAAGCACAAACATTTCCATTAATCAACCGTGTTGTTTGGCAAACTGCTAAGGAAGTGTTCTTTCCTTTTGAGTGTATCAGCACTCGTTGCCAAGGTGTCTTGTAAATTGGCAAGATCCTTTACATTCCGTTGTAGGGCGTACCTTATTATCGCAACTTGGTCAACCCTAAAGTTCCTTAGATATGCTAGTTTCCAGTTTACAACTTTCCTTATTTAGAAGGATATCCAAAAATACGTCCTTTTGCAAGATAACTTGCATAGGGATTTGCCATCCTTGATGAGGGTTTCTACCCTTTCTCCTTGTGAATCGATCACAAGACTAAATGATTTCATACTTGCTGCGCAAGTCCTGCGATGGAATAATCCGTTTTAGAGCCTTTAAGCTGACGTATGTCGGGCCTAGGGTTTCTTTTTAAGGCTCTCGGGGACAGCCCTAGTTCTTTATCTTTACGAATTTTTTAACCTTAGTGTATGAATATTTCTATGTTTAGATTGGTTTGGATATCTTTTGGAAGGTAATATTAATCGTCTTGTCACAGTTTTGCCATCCTTGTGACAATTTACTTTTCAGTCAATACCATTCAATTTAAACTTCCTTCTTCCTTGCGGATGAACTCATGCCAAATAACAAACATTTCCCTTGCTAAGATGTACAACTAGCAATGATAACTTCCTAGTAATTTGAGCAACGAAAGAACCCTATCATGAATTTAATCATTTACAATGATTCGTTGCGAAAAAGGAATAAGACTAATGGTGCAAGATATAATTTCTATACCTTTAGGATTTAACTAAAATATACTACTATAGTAAATGGATAATCTTGCTCGTAATTTATAATGCTTGATGCAATTTGAAGGAAACTAAGTTCTATACATTATCATTCATAAGCTAAACTCCTTCATTACAAATAATTCGAACAAATATATCCTATCCCTAACAATTTCTCTTTGCATGATCGACTTAAAACCAAATTAAAGCCAAGAAGAAAAACCTGGTTTTGGGGTGAGATATCCACATGGATACCGGGAGATGACCCTCCCGCAGCTACACCTTGGACTTTCTTAGGTGGCATCGTAGTTCAAATGTGAGATAGCCTTTTCCTCTTTCTTCTGGAATTCCACCGTCTCTTTGGAAAAAAAGTTTATGGGTGAGTGTGGTTTTGCAACCACAAGAACCCTTGGAGGACTTAGACTTGGGGTAAAGGAAATAGAAGGCACTTATTCTCCTTCCTTGCCCTTCCTCTATTCCTTCTCTTTTCTAACTCTTTTACTCCTTTTTTTTACTCTTCTTTATCTTTTCCTCACCCTCTACTTCTTTCACACTACTCCCTTTTTTCCTTCACTCCTCCCTACTTCCCTTCCTTATATTTTACTTGCCGGCGTGTCTGCAAGGATCCTCCATTTTCTATCACTTGAATGATGACTAGCATGCCATGACATGAGCTTTCCAATAGACTTACACTTGAACATAAGTTTTATACGTGGAAGAATCGGAAAATGTCACAAAACCTTACGAGGCACATCCATTGACTTCATCTCCACTTCGTATCTTGACTCGCCACAAACAGGACACTCTCATGTGAACTCATGAATCCCACGAAATAAGACACAATCATTGACACATGCATGGATCTTGACATAATCGAGGCCTCCCAAAGATGTCACGTAATGTCTTTCTTGCTCTCTCTTAGTTGGCAATTTGTTTCCTTTTGGAAGCATTTGTGATAATAACCTTCATATATTTTTAAAAGTGAGCTAAAAAACCACCAACATATATTTCTGTTTGATTTCAAAATAGAACAATTAATATTATGATCCATAAGCCAAACTGAATTGATACCTACTTCAATAACGCATCCAAACTGACATCACTCCATCCATAAATTGTTTGCAAGTTAAGTATCTCGAGGGACGTACGAAGAACGGAGTATGTACAACCTTCATATAACGGAGCAGATGATGCTACATATAGTGGATCATCTGGCTTTGTAGAGTGACCTTCTCCTTGAACCGGTTGCGAAAATAGATGGTGTACCATGTTGTCCAAAATCTCATCCTCTACGACTTGATGGGGCATTTCATGAGGCCTACTATCATGCTTGTCAGTCTCTACTCTTCTTGAAGACTCTGCCTCCTTGCATCGATGTTTTGTAGCCTCTCGATGCGCGGGAGGGAGCATCTGAGGATGTGGCACCACATCTTGCTCAATCACAAAAGGGAGTTTCATGTACGTTGATATATAATTTTCGTAACATAGACATGCAATCTTAGTGGTAAAAAAAAACACTAAATACCGATGATTTTTCTCGGTCCCATTCTCCATACAAGCTGAGGTGTGACATTGCAATTTGACGTGCTTGAAAAATACACCCTCGACAACGATCACACATGCATTTAATTTTTCGTCGTAGCCACGCATCTCAATTATGAAGATGCAATGTTTCATCCTCACTTGAGGATGTGCTCATTGACTCACCAGCTTGCACCGCACTAGGTGATGACGACGTCGACATGCTCAAACCTAATTCATGATAACATCAAAATATTTGTCATTCATATGTTTACATAAGATCTCAATTTTAAATACACAAAAATCATCATAAATACATTAAAACTTATGATAAGAATTCACTATCAAAACTTATCTTAAAAACAAAAAATTATGATAAAGCCCAAATGCGCGTCTATATCCGCGTTTAATCACGCGTCTATATTGGCGTCTATTTTCGTATCTATATTCGCGTCTATCTGAACAATAGACGCACATATACACGCGGAAATAGACGCACACGTCAAAATTCAAACCATACTTAAATCATTTCTTTTCAAACTACGCCTTTCCTTTCCTGCGTTTTTTGCGGTTCTAAAGCTTGAGTTTAGCCGACATGCAGTCTCTTCATGCCTCACATAGTCTCTTCATGCCTCACCTCCTCATGACTCACCTCTTCTTTCATTTCAAACACACAAGAGGGGAAAAAGGAAAGCCAAGGAGAGGAAGAAAGAGAGAACAAGAGAGAGGAGAACAAGAAGAAGCAACAAGCAAGCAAGCAAGCATCAAGGGAGAGTAACTTACCAAGGAGAGGAAGAAGAAGAAGGAAGAAGCGCCACCACCTGCCACACAAAACACCCAAGGTGAGTCTCTCTCTCTCTCTCTCTATGTGTGTTTCTCTCTTCCTCTCTCTGCTCTGTCTGTGTATTTAGAATTTGTGATTCCATTATGTATTGCATTTTGTAAATCATCAATGGTGGTCGTCGGCCTACAATCGGCCGACCGAGCGCGTCTGATAGCGCGTCTACATCTCAGTGTAGACGCAGACATAGACGCGAAAAATGTTTCCTCTCAGAGCGTCCAAGGGCGCATCTTACAGTGCATGTGCTGGCGCGTGTGCTCTGCAGTGTACACACGATGATACACACGCTACACAGAAGGTTGACCTACAGTCTACACGTGATTATACACACGCATTGACCTGGGATGCGCGTCTGACAGTACGTCTATGCTGCATCTTAAATGCGCACATAGATGCGCTGGACAGAAGGTTCACTCTGGAGCGCGTCTAACCTGCAATGCAGACGCGGGGATACACATGCCAGGTCTCCCAATTCTGATAGTAAACAATATATTTTTGCAATGATCAATGTGACCAATCCCATGTTTGTGTTAATCAGATTTCTTGTTTAAGAGAAGCATTAGCACTTAAGTGTTATGCTCAATGTCTAAAGAAAGCTCTTTGAAAATGTAGGTAATATATGATTTCTTGTATGGAAATAAATTTGTCTTTTTCCTGTGTGTTTTTTGCAGATGTCGTATCCTGGTTCATCTAGCAATGACCCAGATGTGGATCGCATGAATGATACATTGGCCTCCTTTGGTAGGGGGGTCAATGCATTTTTTGGAGGTTTTCCTAGTAGGGAAGACTTCATGGGAGAGATGACCAAACACCTTGGCCGCTCTCCCATAGCGGACGAGGTGTTCAGTGTCATGTCTGGGACGCCTCTGGTGTCTTTGCCTGGCACTACTTCCTAGACTCCACATGCAGGTACTCCACATACAGGTACTCCATATGCAAGTACTCCATATGCAGGTACTCCATATGCAAGTACTCCATATGCAGGTACTCCATATGTAGGTATTCCACGTGCTCCACGTGCATCGGCTGAAGCACAAGCATCTGCAGAAGCACGTGCATCTGCAGAAGCTCGTGCGTCCAGCGAGGCAGAGGGTAGTCGATAGAGAGGGAGGAGGGAGAGTCGAGGGGGAGGACGAGGCTTGTGTGGGGGTTGCCTAGGAGGTGGCGAGCGATCACCCTCACCAGTAGATCGCGTAGAGGAGGTTCTATGCCAGTACTATAGAGTTACAGATGTTGGTGGCATCTTTCATGATGATGAGGAAAGGGATGTAATGGCGTACATGAGGAGCGTTGTGCATGCGACGTATAAAGATTGTTTCATTGCCTTCAAAAATCAGAAAAGCGGCTTGCGGCAGGAGGTGTTGAGGGCAGTCCATAGGACGTACCCAAATCCTGAGGGTCAGCGATTCTTGGATGATTGGGGACGTACAAAAGTGAGGAATATGCTTCACAACAGAAGATCCCACCTCATGACACGGGCCAGGGACTCACTGCGAAGGCTGGAGGAGGGGAGTGGAGCCTATAGCCAACCACCTATGTGCCACCGCATAGAGTGGAAGAAAGCCAAGAAGAAAGCAACTGAGAAAGTGAAGAGTTGCTAGCACGCAGAGGCGCGACGGATCCAAATGGAAACAATGGGATCGTCGCATTACGGATCGAGCGGCAGAGAGTCGTGGAGGCAGAGTTTGTAAGTATATTTTGATTTCTAGTTTTTTTTAATTTATATTTCTTCAATTCTTTATATATTTTAGTCTAATATATTGTGACTCATAATTGTTTGTATATCTCTAAATGTTTTGCAGACTACCATCGTTGGTAGGACACCTACTCCTAGAGAGGTAGGTTACCATCGAGACCATAACTGCGCAGCAACATAGCTTCACTTTTATGAGGAGGGTCTCATCACTGAGGACCAATACAAGAGGGCCATGAGGATTCGATAACCAGAGGAGGTATATTTTTCTTACTTTCCTATTAAAAGTATAGCTAATTATAACGTTTTCTCCACCTTGTCTATGTAAGCAACCCTGATCTTTTGTGTGTGTAGGCGAACCCGGATGTGGAGCATAGCGAGGAGGGGGATAGCGACGCTAGTAGCCATGGTGGTACTAGCGAAGATGTTTCCTCTTCAGATTCGTAGAGGAGCACCATATCTCCTCATGAGACCTTCTTTTCTTGTATATGTATGATATCTCTTTGAGCCTACTGCTTGTGGCCATGCTTTAGGTCGCAAGCACTTAAACTTCCCTTGTAAATGCTTTTGATATATAATGAATACATGGACTTTTATTTTCAATTCTCGTGCCCGTAAGATACATTGTCTTTTTCCCAAATACACAATCTGATGTATGGGAGGGGGAAAAAAAAAACCAGAGAGCATTTGCAACCACATGCTCTCTGGTTTTTTTTTCCAGTTCTATTTTGCGCGTCTATCAACGCGTCTAAATTGCAGATAATTCGCGTTTATACGCGCGTCTATAATGCAGACTACACCCGCTTCATAATTTAAATTTAAAAAATAAATTAGATATCTTTTTTTAAAAATGACATTTTTTGTTTTCCGTTCGCGTCTATCAGTGCTTGTAAAAGCGTGTCTACCAGCGTGTCTATATGCGCGTGTATATGTGCGTCTATTGCGCGTCTATTTGTGTGTGTAAATTCGTTGATACATGCGATTATAGACGCAAAATGGTAGACACACAAATAGACGGGTGGATAGACGCGCTCGTAAGAATTTCTCTATATTCAAAAATCGCGTCTAAATGTGCGTCTATGAGGCCTTTTGTTGTAGTGAAAGAGAACAATTTATATGATTGAATAAAGCAATATTCGGAAGATGGTATGCCTGGCATTAGATTCTTTTTATATAGATATGAATCATCCTTTACACGAGGAGAGATTCAAAAAATGGCATGAGATCATGAACTTTCAATCAGAACCTAGTAAGAGCTTTTTAAGGATAAACAGAAATGGTACAGTATGCATCAAAGTGCATTCAAGGTTGGTACATCTTTATGTCTCTGGGAAGTGAGTTTGAGGATGACTTGTTAAAAGATAGCCTGGAAAGATGGAAACTCTTAATAATGTAGTGGAGAGTGTTAAAATCACATTAGCACAAGTTCGAGGATGACTTGTTAGAAGACAGCCTGGAAAGATGGAAACTCTTAATAATGTAGTGGAGAGTGTTAAAATCACATTAGCACAAGTTGCACGGTCTCTGTAATAGGAAATAAGAGAACGGTTTCCAAGAGATGAACTGTTGGAGGCAATGTCAATAGTTTATCCACAGTTTTGGAATCGTAAGCAAGACATGTGTGCTCTTCAAGCAGATTTCAAGAAAAGAGTTCATGTTCTTAAAGATCACTTTGGGAAAATGTTACAATTGCAAGGGTTTGATGCAACCTTCTCAGGAATAGATGGAGATGCACTTTTGCAACAATCACAATGCTTTGGAGATACGATGTGGCATCAATTTACAGAACTTGTAGAGCCTACAAAATCGGCTACAATTACTCAATTATGGAACATGTTTAGCATGAGTCAAGTTCTCCAAGATCATATGCCTAAATATTTTCGACTTGTTGACTTGGCTCAAACAATGATTTTAGGATCCGTGGAGGATGAAAGATTGTTTAGTGTTATGGATTTTAAAAAAAACAAAGTGCGTAATAAGTTAAGTACAAACTTGGATACTTGCATGAGATTGTATGTTTCCCATCAGTACTCAGTAGAGAACTTTTCATATGACCAAGCTTTGGCATATTGGATATCAGTCAATACTCGACAAAATCAATTGGATATCAACACAGGGTTGACATCAGTACCATCATCATCATCAATAAAACTACATGAAAATGATGAAGTTCCTAGTACTAATGGATGGCAAGCCTAAAATAATCAAGTTGCTCTTTGTATAATCAACCTAAATGGTGAAGCTTTTGTATAGACAATCCAAGTGAATGTTGCACTGTGGCTCATCAATACATTATTTATAGGTATTTTCTTAGAGGAAAGTTGAGCTTTAATCAATGTTTATTTACTTGATTTACCTTGATTTAGTTGTACTATTTTCTTTGTAATAACATGGTCATTGGTTGAATTATCTTTCATTCAATGTTTTTTCTACATTATTATTAAGAAAAATTTACCATCTTGAGTTCAAAAATAACATTTTGAAAATTTTATTACTTTATTATTTTCATAAGAAATATTCGCCAACAGATTATAGGATATATTTGGATTAGAGAACAAATTGCCACACTTTAGAAAGTCTTAAATACAAGTTTCACCACATATTCTATAACATGAAAGTATACATTGGCTCTTAAAATCATCTATGGAAGGATATACTAAATAGCTATTTGCAATTTTGCATACAGGAAATGTTATACCCACAAGTGATAGAGAAAGAAGCCTATGGCCATTGCTTTATGGTTGAGTTAGAGCACTCTTTGAATCTATTCAGTACTATGTTCCCAAGACCATGAGAAGCATTTGGAAACACCTATATTTTAAAGCTCCCCTACTTTTAGAGTTGATGATCTGTAATATAACTCTTCTCCAATGGCCTCTTTTCACTCAAGCAAAACTTTCCCAATGTTCACGCTTTGATTTCTTTGAGTGATGAGTGCAGCAACTCAAAACTTAATACCTCAGAAATAGAGGTATCTACATCTCTCACACTAGCTTATGCATTAGTCATATAGATATACCAGAATAGACCCTGACGGAAGTCTCAAAACCTCACACTAGCTTATGCATTACTTCTATAGACATACAATAATAGACCATGATAAAAGCCTCAAAATGTCAACGACCCGTGCCTTCTCATTAGACTAAAGTAGAAATCTTAGAAAATTAGTTTATCCATGTGTGCATGTACAAACGTAGGTCTCCTTAGATGCATATGGACATCTCAGTAACTCAAATTTCATGCATATACAGTTAAAAGTCTTACGTCTAAAGAACTTCATTGTATCACATGCATGTCATATACATGCTAAAAATTATCTACAATTTTGGAATGGAACAAATACTTGCAAAAGATCATATAGCTTTAATACAACCTCTTGAATTAGGGATTGACATACATTTGAGCTTTGGAAATTATCGAAGTTCAAAATAACAAAGATTTATCTTGCCTAGATGAACACACTTATCTCCAATAAAGTACCTGTAATCACATATATGCATTCAGTGACTTATTTTTCTTTGCACTGGAGATTGATAGTACTAAGTTTTGTAGATGAGTGGCATGGCCACAATCCATTCTCATCAATCATTTAGCTTCCATGACATGTTTTATTTGTATTCATAGCCTATTCAGCATTAGCTCAACTTGCTTCCCCATTTTCTAAGGCTTTATCCCCTTTAGCTTCCATGACATGCTTTATCCCTGTAGGCAGCCTTTTCAACATTAAATCGACTTGCTTTCCCATTTTCAAAGTTGCCTGCTCACTTACTTTCCCATCTTCGAAGGCATTATCCCCTTTAGCTTCGATGACATTTTTTATCCCTATCCACAGCCTGTTCAGCATTACCTCCATAGCTCAACATGCTTCCCCGTTTTCGAAGACATCCCCTTAATGCATGCTTGCTGTTGAATATGGCTACAAGATATAGGTGGCCCCTTAATTCCTTCGTACGCACCATCATTAAACTTGTAGTCATTCATATCTCGATACCTTCCTTCCATGGCATTGAGAAAGCCATCTATCTTCATAGTTTCCCTTCTCAACTTGCTTCCTCATTTTTGAAGCGGCCTATTAATCGCCTACTTTCCCATTTTCTAAGGCTTTACCCCCTTCAACATAAAACCCAAGAAAAAAAGATACAAACACAACCCTAGAAGAACAAGAGTAGGGTGTTGAGAGTGCAAGGATAGATTAAGGCTTGTTAGATTTAGTTATTATTCATCAAAACCTTACTCACAAAGCATGCTAAGCCAATGATGTAAGAAATAATTAAGGCTTGTTAGATTTAGTTATTATTCACCAAAACCTTACTCACAAAGCATGCTAAGCCAATGATGTAAGAAATATTTATTAATTTCATGAGAAATTTTCCATAAAACATGAATATATCAAGTCACCAAGAGGTGAAGAGAAGTAAGGGATACAAATTCTATTCTAGGGAGATGGAAAGGTTTACTTTGGGGTGACTCTTATGTGACCTCCATCATTATTTAACTACTTTCCTTTTGTCCTTTTAATACTCTTGTTTATGATTTGAAATGTCTTGTTATTAACTAAGTGCATGAGCTTGTGATGTCAAAGCTTTTTTGTTAACCCCAACACAAAGAAAGCAAAAGGAAATAAAAAAAGACGCAGGGCAAAGGCGGAAAAAAGGTAGCCCGACTGAAGAAAGAAGAGGAGAAAAGGCCAAAAGCGCAAGGGCAACCTTAAAAGTTCAAGGCAAATGCAAAAGGGGAAAGGTACATTTTAAAATAAAAAGGCGCACCCTGAAATCTTGTAAAAGAGCGCCGGGCTCTCACCCGTGCAATTTGTAAATGTAGACGGGCGGTGGAAAGGAAGGTAGGAAGATAGAAGGACAATGACAATGGGAAAAAGGGCCTAGGCTATGGCAGGCCATGTAAAAAAGGGGAAAAGGGATGACCGCCCAAAAGGGATTTAGGATTTTGTATATAAAGTTGAAAAGTGAATGAGAAGCTCATTCTTGTGTGTGGCAAAAAGTGGCTCTCCTCTTTTTCCTCTTCTTCTTCTTCTTGCTTGCTTGAGCATGTGCTTGAGTGAGGGAGTGTGGGAGTGTGAGGGAGTGAGTGTGTGAGGGTGAGGGACCGTGGGGTGGAGAAGCTCTCCAGCGTCTCCTCTCTTCTTCTCTTCTCTTCTCTTCTCTTCTATTCGTTTCTCTTCTCTTGCTCGCGGTGATGGAGCTTGGAGCGTGGAGCTTGAGGATGGAGCTTGCTTGAAGCCTACACTTGGATCGTGGAGCTACCAGACTGTGCGGGAGAGGAGGTAGCTCGAATGGCATGGAGGTAAGCTCACTACACCCGTAGATATGGATGGTGCGTCGGCTATGTGAGAGGTAGCCATTAGTACTCGCCTTGGAATGCTTAAAATAATAAGCGGTTCGCGGGTCTTGGTGGTTGAGTGAAAGCTCCCACATTTTGGTTCCGTTGCCGGGACCTACAGATTCAAGCCTTGAGCACTTGCGCGCTTCGAATCGAGCATCCAAGTAAAGGATTTCCCCGAACCGGTGCTTGAGATAGGTTGGAAGTGAGGGGGTTGAAGATGGTATTCGATCTCCTTGGCAATTAGGTTTTTTTTTTTTTTGAGATTTATGTTGTGAGATGGAGTAGTGTAGGTATTTACTTTGTGATTTGGGTGCATTAGGGTAGGGAAAAACAAAGAAAAAGAAGAAAAACAAGCATCAGGGTTTCTGCTGTCATTACAGGGCATGAGGGTTTGATTCATTTTCCGATTTTCATTTTGGAGTTTACTGGCTATTCCAGGTAAAAACTCTTTCCCTCCATCCATAGCTTGGATCTGGAGGTGCGTATGACAGGCAATGACCTGAATCGTGTGATTCGGGTGATTTATCATTGTGCCGGCAAAAAATGCGCCGCGCTTGGTGTGTTCGAGTGACGGCGATTCTGGGCCGAGTCCCAAAATCGACCCTCGGCCCACTACCACTCAGACCACTTGCCTCGGCCCACCTGGCTCGGCCCTTAGATCGCTCAGCCATTCGGCCCTTGGTCCACTACCACTCGGCCCACTCGACTCGGCCCTCGGCCACTCGGCCCTCAGACAACTAGACTCGGACTGGACAAATTTGACATTCGGACCAGTCACATTCGGCCCTTCCTACTAGGCCCTCGGACGGGGGCCGAATCGGGCATTCGGCCCCTGTAATTCAAACTTGTCAGGCTGAATTTAGATTTTGTTCAAATTTTAGCCTAAAGGCAGTGAAACTGATCGAGAGACCATATAGAGCAGAAACCATATCGTAGATCAATCACTGGGCTAAATTTAGAGTAGGTAGTTCAAAATTTGGCTATAAACGGTCCTCCAAATTGCGTATGGCGTTTACCGTAACGGCCCTGCGGGCTGGGGGGGACTGCCCCCTCCCCCCCTAGGCCCCCATAAAGGGGGCTCTGCCCCCTCCGCACCTTCCCCAAGTAGGTTGGAGAGAAAACGCGCGATGTGATAGGTCCTCCAAATTGGACCCTAGTGTAGTAATGGCTCTACACGAGCATGGATTCTCACTTGCAAAAGAGCAACCAAAAGCCCATACCCGAATAGAGAGAAACAGAGACCCTAGAACATCAATGGGCCAATCTAGCCATCAAGGGAAAAAATGCCACACCACGAGAACACAATGACATTGTGTTCAAACCATATCTAGTCAGAGCAAAATGCAACATCAGCAAGCTACAAATGCCAAGATGACTAGACATGACAGTCTTGACGAGAGATGTACCTTGAGCAACACTGCATAGACAACCCAAGACATTGGTGGAGAATCCACGTCTGGTCATGCAAGTGGGGACTCAAGGGCATCTGTCAGAAGGCTTAAATTTACAAGCCAAGACCCGGAAGATAAAGACATAGTACCACCTGCTTATCTTAGGGTCAAACTCACTGCGAAAAGAGAGCATACTAGTGATGCTTTGATTGATGAAGGAGCAGATTTTAACATCTTGACCTATGAATCATGGACCCTACTAGGCCAACCAAAGCTCACACCGACTAGTGCAACTCTTAGCCCTTATGCGGGACCTCTACAAGCACTCATAGGGAACTGCAATATCCTTGCAACAATTGAAACTGAAAGCTTTCCTATCCTATTTCATGTTCCTTCAAATAGTGCTAAATATGGTAAGGAAACCCTCCTGGGAAGACCCTTCAAAAGGGCGACCAAGTGTGAGGCCGACTATGTAGCACAGAGGATACACCTAACACTATCGGGTGTAAGGATAGTCACGACCTTTAGCAAGGGTGACCTCATCGAGCCTCGAGGGAAAGGCAAGCAAGGTGCTGACATAACAGTCAAGCCTGCTGACGAGAGCAAGGACTTGTTGGAAGAGTTAATACAAGCACAAGTCAAACAATGAGAACCAGTGTTGAGTGAGGCCATGCCTGAAATAAGAAGGTCAGGAGACAATGCCAAGGACGGCCTTTGGACTTATAAATATCGTAGAAGACCCCAAAATAAGCCCAAGCCTTATAAACAAAGGCATCGATGGAGAGTCAATACAACATCGCGATGGATATCTAAAGCGTTGCTACGTGCTCAATGGTATTATGCAGGTAACCGATGGATTTGGGTACCAAAACCCCCTGTTAAACCTCCTTTGTCGACTGAAGGCTAGATCGTATCAAGAGCAAAGAAGTGTAGGAGGAGATCTAAACGAAAAACCAAGTCTCAAGTCAAAAACAGTGGAGTGACTGAGCTCCTCATGGTCGAAATCAAGAAACCCAACGGGACCAATTGGATGGTAGATCCTCGGCCTAGTGTGCTTGACAAGCAGGCATCAGCTGTAATCATTGAGGATACACAAAAGCCACTAGTGCCCAATGAGCCTTTGATTCCCCAAGAGGATAGCATGCATCATAGGCACAACATTGCTCATAGCAAGGTTAAATGCTCAACAAAGCAAATAGCAAAATTATCTAACAGCCACGAGCAAATCTCCCAGCCAGTATCAAAGCCACTTAGGAGTCCCAAGTCTCCTACACCCTCTTCCCCTAAACGGACACAAGAAGTACAACACTCATCAAGTGCGACTACTCAATCCCAATCTCTACCTACATCAGAGCTTCCAAATGTCCAAGAGGCAGGACATGACACCACCCTTAGCTCTAAACCTAAGGATATGCCTGTGCAATCCACCGTGGCTAGCTCAACTGATACTCAATCTACGCAAGTGAATGCTCTAAGGGCAACAAATGACACGACCACTTCCAATTTCCCTAAGGACTTAACACCGCAATACACCAATAGTAGCAAGTCCACTGAGCTAGCTACTACTACTTCAAATCAGGGATCAGAGCAGTCACAGCCCTTGGCCATGACAATGCCCCTTGCGAAACATGTCCTTAGTGGTTTACCTATGGAGGAGGTGTCGCAACCAACTTCATTAACAACACTAGTACTTCCAAAGCACCTAAAGCCTAGAGTGGAGGAGTTAAACAAAATAGAAGAGCTAGACTCTCCAAAAAGGGAGGTAGTTGTACCCTCACAACCTACCAAGGCTATTCAGCAAGCCACGGATGTGTCCCATGAGGACACACCAGAGCAAGGGAAAGTTGAGGCCCAACCAAGCACATCAACGGGGCTGACCTAGTTCAGGGTCTTGAGTCATTAAGTTATGCACATTCACTGACCAAGAAAAATAGGAGAAAATAGCAAAAACAACAGCAGCTACAGGTGGTTGTGGACCCCAAGAGCATTGAGACCAAGAGCGCTGGAGAGCTGGGGAATAAAGCATCAAGTCCATCCACCAATGAACCCATTGAAGTCTCTCCTAATAGCGGTGAAACCTCAGACACATCTGTGTGCTCTGAAAAATCAAAGCAGTCGTTGCCATCAATAGTTGCTTTCAACACTCAATCCATAGACAATAGAACTCGCATTGACCAATCAAGGGTGGATACAACACTGTCACAACAGGGTGACAAATCTATACTAGTCACATCCAAGGAGAACCATGACAAAATAGCAGCAAAACCTTAGGAAAAATGCACAATCCCTGAGAGCATGAGCAATCCTAGCGTTGACCAATCTTGCTCATCTAGGCTTGAGCCCCCAGCTATGCTAAAGCCTAAGGAAACCCTTAGAACTTTGCATGAGATAGCAACCGAGCAAGCCCTCATAGAACATAGAGATGTCGCAGAGTGCTTGACCGAGTGGGACACTAAACTGAAATTATTCCCACATGTCTATGTTCATGTAGACATGGGCACATTCCCTAGGGAGCACCTTGAGGGATATTTGCCTTATCCACTATCGTGGGAAGAGCAAGAATATCTTGACGGACATTATGACAAGATCTTACATGAACGCATGCAACTCATCCCTGAGGAGGAAGCTGACGAACTACGCTTAATTGTGACATTTAATGAAATGCTCTTCCAGCCATATCTCTTAGAGATAGAGCAACTAAAGCGACAATCAGAGGGCAGAAGCCAATTTGAAAAGCTTTGGTTTGAAAACCGTGCTACAATTGGCCGAACTTGGAGCCCAAATCATGACAATCTTAGAGGAGTGACTAGCCAAATGGTGGTCCCAAAGAGACCCGACCTATGTGGCACTGACTTTATTTCGAGTTCTAGCTACAGTTCAAGGTATGGACCTAGCTGGAACTAGCCTAGGGAGCCCTTTGATTGATAAAGGTCTCACTGAGGAGGAGCTACATGTTTCCAATAGACTCGGACAAGGCACCATGCTACTTGATGTTGCCAAATATTTATTATTGCTAAGTAGGCTACCACAAAAGCTAGATATGTGTGCCACACTTGAGTACAATCCTGAGTTCTACAATTGGTTTTTATCCTCACGGAGTGACATGGTTTCATGAACATGTACATAAATCTTTCCAAGTGAATGCAGAATGACACTGGTCAATGTCTAGAAGCGTTTAATATCCAAGTCACCACAAGATGATGCCAGGAGGCATATTTCACGGTGGATTCCATGCCACGAAGGATTCCGTGAGGTTTTACGGTGGATTCCGTAAACTTTGATGACCCGGGCTCATACACAAAGTGGATTCTTTTTGCGAGAAGTTGATGGGGACGCCTATCCTTTTTGGGCATTTCATTAATTTAGCGTGTACATGGGTGATTCCATAGCGGGTGATTCCGTAAAATGCATATTAAATTAATAAACATTTATGAGTTTAGAGTGCGCACTCGTAATAAATTAAGGTTAGGATTGATTTCTAACCAATTGATTTATTTATGTAGCTGAAGACTGCTAGGTATTCACTTTTGTCGGTTTAATTGTATTATTTTACTAACGATTGTGAATGCTTCAGTTGATGTGTAGAGATAGCAGCAGTGGCAGAGGAAAGCATTGGAGGATAGCGAGTATTCGATTTATCATTTATATTTTGATGGGCGCATACCTTAGGCATGCCGCCTATATTTTATCGCACCTATTTATTGAGGCGTTGGATATTTATTTATTATTTTGTATGTGCATGGGTGCACGATTATGTTATTTGTACTTAGACATTGTATTGGGCATGCCAGACTCTTTGGGCGCCGCTCATTAGCTTTATTCCTATTTTGTACTAATGGAAACTCAAAAGCTAAAAGCTTGCTATTTTGTAATTTGGGCTATTATTTGAGCTTGAAGATGATTAATACATAAAATACATGCTTTGTGGAGTGCTCACACAAGGCATGGGGGAAGATTGCACCCAATTGGTCTCTTGTTCATGTCGTTCATGCTTTTTACCTTGAGTTTTGTGCAAAAAATAGAGTTCTTTTGTTCTTGGGGACCTTCCGACATTCACTACGTGAGCGTACAGCATCCGATCTGTGCACCAGTGGTATCAGAGCGAAGCTGAGATCAAGAGCTTGCAATCGCTACCCATCTTGTGCGAAGGCGGAGCTCCTGGAACGATCGAGCTCTACGGTCAATCTCATCGCGAACGGTCAATACGGGTGGATTCCTGGCAATCAAGAACCTATGATTCCACCATCAGATCATGAAGGATCGGCCTACAACAGTGGAGGACCACTCCTACATCCTCTTCTTCAAGTCGTCAAGAACCAGAGATAAGTCTCAATTTCCATAAGACTTAAAAGCTTAAAACTAAAGCTTTATAAGCTTAAAGAAGCTTTAAGCTTCTAAAATTTCAACGCGACGTATCAGAAGATGGCTGCGAAATTTTCGTCGGGCTGAAAAACAGCCCCCCCCCCCGAAAATTTCGTTGTTTTGATTCACTTAAAGCTCTAAGCTAAGTCTCCAAAGCTCTAAATCACATAAGCCTCACAAACTCAGCAAGTACTGCAAGTCTTCCAAGTTCAAATTTTGCAAGTTAGATAAATCAACCAAGTTCTGCAAGTCTTGGAACTCTGCAAGTCACATAAGTCTGCAACTCTACAAGTCAGACAAGTCATCTGAAGTCAAAACTGACTTCTGTTCAAAACTCATAGAAGGGCTATTCCTGCGCAGAAACTCCCAATTGCAAAGTTTTTCATTGGAAGGTATTCTTCGCATATGCAGGTTTGCTGAATCATTTTCAGCATATGCAGAAGGATAAAACATAGATTTTTCAAAGATTGCGAATCCCGCAATAGCCAAAGATGAAGATTGTGAAAGCCACACCCAAAAATATATAAGCCTTGTACACCCGAACTTGAGCTATGCTCATCCCGCTAATTTGATTTTGAGAGTGTGAGGTCTTTTGAGTTTTGCAGGATGACGGAACCACATATGGATGATTTAATGGCTGAAGGTGACCTACCTGAACCTACGATGGAGCAAAAGCTGGACTTAATTATGATGCAATTGGATGAAGAACGACGAGTTAAGCAAGCATTACAAGTTCAATTGGCTAACTTACAAAGATCGACTACTGACAAAGAGGAACCTCAATCTGAAGACCTTATTCGACATACCATCGACGCGACTCTCGAAGCTCAATCCATCCGCAAGGAAACAAAGATAAGTAAAAGAAATTTCAAATTCCGTACTTTCAATGGCACTCGAGAGGGAAAAACTATTCTTGCATTCATTAGTCAGTTCGATGACTACTTTCATGAGGAAACATATGCAGAAAAAAGATAAAATCAAGCGTGTCACTAATCATTTAGTGGATAGGGCATCTCTTTGGTGGACCGTGGTTTGCAAGAGTATAGATTGTCCCGTTACCTGGGAGAATTTCAAGAAGAAGTTTATGCAGAATTTCCTTCCTCCACAATTCCATGAAAAAGCCATAAAGCAATGGGACCTTCTTCAGCAACGGGATCGTGAGCCTATTCCTCAGTACACCGAATGCTTTTGGAATGCATTACTCCAGTTATGCATACTTGAAGATGTACCTGAAGCGACACACAAGTGCAAGTATATGTCTGGACTACTTGGGCATTATTACGCTGAAGTTAATATGTTCAAGCCTGCAACTCTTGAAGACGCAATTTCATTAGCTCATGACAATGAAGACAAGCTGCGAGGAAGAGACAAGCATCCACAACAATTCCAAGCCAATGGTAACTATGGATCTAAGCAATTCAACTCAAATTTTAGAAGATTTAATCCAGGTCGTTTTCCTTCATCATCTTTCTATAAGAATTGGGCAAAACCACCTTCTTTACCATCCAATACCAACCAAAACCCCAAGCCTATTCCACAGTCAAATCCTAATATCCCTAGACTTCCTGCCATTGCAAACAATGTAACCAAAGCCAAGCCTAAAGTGTGTTTTAAATACCACTAACCTGGACATCTAGCAGTAAATTGCCATTCGAAGAAGCCACCTGTCCATATCAACTACCTTGAAGCAATGGAAGATGACGAACATGAAGAAATGTCTTATTTCACGGAAGATGAAGACGACATTACTACTCCTTCGAATACTTTACCAGGTATGCCAACTCCACATTCTTTATTGACAATGAAATGTTTAGTGCATGGAAAGGAAAATATTATTTTGCATGATGATGGTAGTACTCATGATTTCATTTCTGCAAAGCTAGTAAAAGAATTAAAGTTACAAACTGTACCTACGCATTGTCGCATTAAAGCAGCATTCTTAGGCACTAGGTATAATGGTACACAGGAAGTGCATGACTTAGAAATTCAAATTGGTGAATACACTAAAAGAAGAAATTTTCTAGTTGTACCACTACAGTCCAGTGACATTATTTTAGGTATGCCTTGGCGTCATCAGCATAACCCTGATATAGATTATTCCACACATTCAATTAATATTGAATTTTGAGGAAAACATATTACATTGTATGGTATGCATGCATCTAATGCTTTTCCACTACTTTCACATACTCAAACTAAATGTGCATTACGCAAATGTAGTAAATCTTATCTCATTTGGGTGAATGAACTGCAAGTTAAAGAAAATCATATGCACCCTAGGCATAAAGAATTCCTTGCATAATTTAAAGACTGTTTTGCAGAAGATCTACCACCTGGTTTACCTCCTTCAAGTCCAGAAGACCATAAAATAGATTTGATTCCTGGTACACAACCACCTTGTAAAGCACCATATAGGCATAACCAGATAGAGGAAAAAGAAATTCAAAGTCAAGTTGAGGAATTACTAAATAGAGGATTGATTAGACCTAGTAGTTCTCCATTTGGTACACCTGTTCTGTTAGTAAAGAAAAAGAATAATACCTATTGTATGTGCATTGACTATCGAGCTTTAAATAAGATCACTGTAAAGAATAGGTATCCAATTCCTAGAGTCGATGACCTTATGGATAAACTGCAAGGTTCTGCCATATTTAGTAAAATAGACCTTAAATCTGGTTATCATCAGGTAAGATTAGATAAGTCTGACATATTCAAGACTGCATTTAGGACACAATTTGGTCATTATGAATTTTTAGTGATGCCTTTTGGATTGACTAATGCACCTGCTACATTTAGTAGAATGATGAATCGTATATTTTTGAAATATCAGTATTGTGTTATTGTCTTCTTTGATGATATTTTGGTGTTTATTTAAAATGAGAAAGAACATTATGAACATTTTTCATTGGTTTTCCAGTTATTAAAAGATAATCAACTGTATGCAAATCCCAAAAAGAGTGAGTTCTTTAAAACAGAAATTAAATATTTAGGTCATATTGTATCATATGATGGAATTAAGGTTGACCCTAAGAAAATAGACGCGATATTGAATTGGCCTATACCTAAAAATGTGCATGAGTTACGATCTTTCCTAGGTCTTGCTAGTTTCTATAAGAAGTTTGTGCGTAATTTTTCATTACTTGCTTTGCCTTTGACCAAACTTATGAAGAAAGGTATTGTTTATCATTGGTCCGATAATCAACAGAAATCCTTTGACTTATTGAAGCATGCATTAACCCATGCTCCTGTACTGCAGTTGCCTGATTTTAATAGACCATTCTTTTTAGTAGTGACTAATGCTAGCGGATTAGGAATAGGAGCCATACTTATGCAGGACAATCATCCCATAGCCTATTCTAGTTGTAAGCTGAAATCCTCCGAACTATTCCACATATGATAAAGAATTATTTGATGTGGTACAAGCCTTAAGACAGTGGAAACACTACTTAATGGGCTCTGAATTTATGATTAAGACCGATCAACAAAGTATTAGAAATTTACTTAGCCAACCTCAAATATCTGACCGACATATCAAATGGGTAGCCTTTATTCAGAGTTTTCATCCTATTATCCAATATCAACCCAGTAAAGAAAATGTAGTGGCCGATGCATTAAGTAGAAGACCTGCCATTCATAATGATTCTGTTATATCTTTTGATTCTTTGATTGCTATGAAAGATACTTATCATCAGGATATTACTTTTCATGCTGATTGAAATAAAATAGTTCAAAATAACTTGATTCCTATTGATTCACTATCTTATAATGATGGATTCATGTTTTATGAAAAGAGATTATGTGTTACAGTTCCATTCAGATCTTTTGTTTTTAATGAGATTCATTGTCCTCCATATCAAGGTCATAGAGGTATCATATCTACTTTACGTACATTAACTGAAGATTTCTATTGGCCACATATGGACACTAATGTATCTAACTTTGTTTCTGAATGTTTGATTTGTCAAATAGTTAAGAGACATCATGGTAAACAGTATGGATTACTTATGCCTTTATCTATTCCGTCAAGACCATGGGAACAAATTTCTATGGATTTTATTACAGGTTTACCTAATACTAAATCTAACCATGATATGATTTGGACAGTAGTAGATAGGTTTAGTAAACAAGCATATTTTATTCCATGTAAGAAAACTTGAACAACATCACAGGCAGCACAATTGTTTTTGAAAACTATTTTTACTAACCATGGATTACCAAAAGTTATTATTTGTGATCGTGATTCTCGATTTTGTAACAACTTTTGGATTACTTTGTTTGCTAACCTAGGCACAAAAATTGATTTCTCATCTACATTTCATCCTGAAACTAATGGACAAACAGAAGCCACTAACAGTACTATACTAGATCTTTTACGTGCTTACACTATTTCTAAACCACAGACATGGGACACACACTTACATTTATTACAGTTTGCATACAACAATACATCACACACATCTACAAAGAAAGCACCGTTTGAAGTGATTTATGGTTATAGATTGTCTACACCTGTTGCATCTTTGTCAAATAGAATTCAAAGTGCTGATGATATTGCTAGTATGCACAATACTATTTTTGATGAGGTTAAAGACATGATTGCCAAAGCCCAGCAATCATATACCAAGCAAGCCAATAAGAAAAGACAAGCAATGAATTTCAAAGTTGATGACTATGTTTGGTTGAGAATAGAAAAACGTAGATTACAAAGTGTAGATAGACATCCAGTTGTTAAATTAGCCCCTAGATTCTATGGACCATTTAAGATCATTTACAAAATTAATGACAATGCATTCAAGTTAGAATTACCACCTCACTGGAAAATTCACAACACATTTCACATTAGTTTATTACGACCATTTAGAGGCCAATTACCTGTACACCCTGTTTATGAAAACCCACCTTTGTTAGAGGAAGAGACTGAAATACTTGAACCTGAAGCTATCATAGATACTAACTTTATGACCACTAGAACTGGCCGAAGATATTCTAGATATCTAGTCAAATTTAAGAACCATCCTGTCGAAGAAGCACAATGGATGCACGCTAGAGACTTGAATGCTTTCCCCACTCTATTAGCTCCACATTGAGCTAATAGCAATTGAGGTCAATTGGTATCCCACCCCAGGGGTATGATGCCAGGAGGCATATTTTACGGTGGATTCCGTGAGGTTTTACAGTGGATTCCGTAAACTTTGATGATCGGGGCTCATACGCAAAGTGGATTCTTTTTGCGAGAAGTTGATGGGGACGCCTATCCTTTTTGGGCATTTCATTATTTTAGTGTGTACATGGGTGATTCCATAGCGGGTGATTCCGCAAAATGCATATTAAATTAATAAACGTTTATGAGTTTAGAGTGCGCACTCGTAATAAATTAAGGTTAGGATTGATTTCTAACCAGTTGATTTATTTATGTAGTTGAAGACTACTAGGTATTCACTTTTGTCGGTTTAATTGTATTATTTTACTAACGATTGTGAATGCTTCAGTTGATGTGTAGAGATAGCAGCAGTGGCAGAGGAAAGCATTGGAGGATAGCAAGTATTTGATTTATCATTTATATTTTGATGGGTGCATACCTTAGGCATGGCGCCTATATTTTGTCGCGCCTATTTATTGAGGCGTTGGATATTTATTTATTATTTTGTATGCGCATGGGCGCACGATTATGTTATTTGTACTTGGACATTGTATTGGGCATGCCAGACTCTTTGGGCACCGCCCGTTAGCTTTATTCCTATTTTGTACTAAAGGAAACTCAAAAGCTAAAAGCTTGCTATTTTGTAGTTTGGGCTATTATTTGAGCTTGAAGGTGATTAATACATAATATACATGCTTTGTGGAGCGCTCACACAAGGCATGGGGGGAGATTGCACCCAATTGGTCTCTTGTTCATGTCGTTCATGCTTTTTACCTTGAGTTTTGTGCAAAAAGTAGAGTTCTTTTGTTCTTGGGGACCTTCCGGCATTCACTACGCGAGCGTACGACATCCGATCTGTGCACCACAAGACCACCAACCCCACAAAGAACCATTATGGAGGAAGTGAGAGAAATACCAAGAAATAAAAGCCATGACGGAAACGCCACTGGATGAGAACCCAAGGACACCCCTACAGAAAGCACATATTGCAACCGAGCATGGCCAAAGCATAATCATCGATTACCTCCTCCTTCTTGGCCAAACCCTATGTTTGGGCAGGAGCCACGCTCTTAACAAGGGCGAACTTCTCTTCATCATCCAGGATTCAATTCGCAAGATGCTCTGCCCTTGTCCATGCACAGCTCAATCCAAGTGCTACCTCAATTGTTTGATGTCTCACATGTTACAAAGAGGTTTGCAAAATTTCAAGTGTATCTCTTCATCTCAACAATAGTTCCTCTAGCATCAAGGCTGGTGACACAATCATCTCTGTAATATCCATTCTTCATAGCCTTTGGATCTCAACATTCCTCAATCCAAATGAAAGGCTAACAGCCTCAATGTATGGCATTGATTGTATTCATTTTTTCCACCAAAAAAAAAAGAGAAAGAAAGAAAGAAAAAAAAAGCACACATGATCACAGCACCACACCTAGGGATCCTCAAATTAGGTATGTCCAGTGACCTTGGTCGGCTGGCTCTGTCCCTAATTCCCTAGCCCTTTGTACATCCCCCACAATTGTTTAGGGCACATTAAGGGCAGGACATACCTAGGGAGCTCGCCTCGCCTATGGTTAGACCTGTCACCTTGAACCACTTGCACAATTCTTTTACACTCCATCTCAATGCCATTACAATCAACAGTGGTAAGCAAGGCATGAAAGACTATGGAAAAGTACACCATACTTTTGAAGCACTACAAGTAGCCACTAGCTACCAAAAGCTAAGACATCAAGTAGCTCAATTATGTTACATTGCCTTGACAAGACCATAATGATGTCTCAAGAAATCTTCAAGTGTACTCCCTATCTCCATTGACAAATTTTTCCATCAACTTAGCCCCTTGCTTCACTGACCCATTGCTATACAAGGAACCAGGTCGACAGTCTTCTAACTAAGTAATACCTAAATACGCATGTGTACTCACTTAATATTCACACTATAACCTACACATGGTTTGGGTCCTGAAGTGAAGGACAATACTCCAGGCTTGCTTAGAGTTTGACATGTCTTCCAAACTAACCACAATATGTCTTGTGCACGATAAGAAGACTAGCACTACCCCTTAAGGAGAGACCACATGAGAGGTTTTCCAATTGCAGGTATTGAAGACTCCAATGAAGGTGTCACTTGCTCTTCATCAACACTCAACTCTGAATTCCTATCCTTATCACCGTGCAAGCCTGCCAAGAATCATCATGTACAGAATCCCCAACAAACCGCCACTTGTACTCCATCAGTGCAACACCCCCCAAAGAACATCCCTCCCACCAACTCCCATTGCCCTACCACCTACCACTTAACCTACCAACGTGCCCCCAACGACCTTCCTCCCCACCACTACCAACACTCTGCCATGGCAACCACATACGTCCTTGCCACCCACGTCAGAGCGCCGAGCTCTCATCCATGAAATTTGTAAATGTAGACGGGCGGTGGAAAGGAAGCTAGGAAGATAGAAGGACAATGACAATGGGAAAAAGAGCCTAGGCTACGGCCGGCCATGTAAAAAAGGGAAAAAGGGATGACCGCCCAAAAGGGATGTAGGATTTTGTATATAAAGTTGAAAAGTGAATGAGAAGCTCATTCTTGTGTGTGGCAAAAAGTGGCTCTCCTCTTTTCCTTCTTCTTCTTTTTCTTGCTTGCTTGAGCTTGTGCTTGAGAGAGGGAGTGTGGGAGTGTGAGGGAGTGAGTGTGTGAGGGTGAGGGTGAGGGACCGTGGGGTGGAGAAGCTCTCCATCTTCTCCTCTCTTCTTATCTTCTCTTCTCTTGCTCGTGGTGATGGAGCTTGGAGCATGGAGCTTGAGGATGGAGCTTGCTTGAAGCTTGCACTTGGATCGTGGAGCTACCGGAGTGCACGGGAGAGGAGGTAACTCGAACAACATGGAGGTAAGCTCACTACACCTATAGATATGGATGGAGCGTCGACTATGTGAGAGGTAGCCATTAGTGCTCGTCTTGGAACGCTTGACACAATAAGCGGTCTGTTGGTCTTGGCAATTGAGCGAAAGCTCCCACATTTTTTAGCATTCAATTCTTTGTGCGGAAACGATTGGAATTGAGCTGTTAAGTTTTTCTTCATGTGCTTCTATGTTTTCTATTTTTGATTTGTTTATGCATGCTATTGATTATAAATATTTGAATATTTTGATCCTTTTCACCTCCATTATTTGGATGAGAGCTTCACAGTTGTGTTGATAGCTATTAGATGCATTAGTGTGCAAAATGTGTGTCCTAATAGATCCTTACATCTTATGCTATGTTCTTTGGATATGAATTTTATACCTTCTGTTGATAGCTACTAAATGCATTTGTGTGAAAAACACATGTCCTAATGACATGACATTGAATTACTTGTGTGTGGGGCTCTTCCACACAACTACTTTTTAGGTGATAGTTTTTTTATTTGATTTGCATTTGCCTTTGCTAGCTACCATGATTCCTATGAGAATGACATGTGGATATGCATTAGTTAGTCTTGATTGAAATGTGCTGACATCATGCTTCTAGTATCAAATGTTAGTGATTTGAAAAAGTTTGTGCATTACATTAATCTTTTCTTTTGTGATTTTTGGGGCTATTATTATATGCAATCTTATGTTTACTTTTCTTTGAGCAATTCAAGTGTTGCAGCATCTCCAGCATGGCTGCTCTATGTCACATGCAAGAGATACATTTGATGACACTAGCTATTGTCAATAAATGTAAAAGCTGTGAATTGTGTGCAAGAATTTGTGGAACAAAATTTTCAAGAGAACCTACGTTAAAGCACCGCAAATAGATAATGGAGAGCCAAAAAAGAGGAATTTTCAAAGTCACTTGAATGGCAGGAGGAGAGGGATATGAATGTTTTTTCTATCATGTCCATGATCCTTTCTTCAAAGGTAACATCCATTATTCATGAGCCTTACTTCAAAGGTAAACATCCATTTTTCAATTTGCAAATATCTTACGAGGTTTGGGGATTGTTATAGTAGCTTTACGAATGGAGTTCTTCTTCTTCTAACAATTAGTCTTTAAACTTAGATTTACAACCTTTCTTACACATGGGGAATTTGACCAAACTTTTCTAATGAAGATGATATGTCTTTAGGATTACTTGTTAGATACCAGGGCAAGTATGAGGATGAATCAACTTATTACTTTGGTTTTAAACGAGCTACCAAATGAGTTTAGTGCATTCCATGCCTTCATCTCAATAGAAACTGCAAAGGTTGAGACTCTTGGTATAGATGAGACAGATGAAGATACATTTAGATAAGGCTATAAGAGTGCAAGAGGATTGCCTCAAGGATAGGGACTACAAATACTTATGCATTGCCAATCCCCCAAATGGGGATGATTTATTTAGGTTGTTATTTAGCCTAAAAGGTGGGATGATGCAGTCATCATATATGCTTTTAGTGGCTATATGTCGCCAAATGGCTATACTTTTATTTTTTCAATTTTTTTTTTCAAAACTCGAGTAGGCTGAGTTATAACTCCAAATTTTTTTATTCGCCAACATTTCTAAGGTATATCAAGATTTTGATGGCTCTTTTGCCATTCATGCGAAACAAATATTGAAAGAAATATATTAAATTCGTCATAGTATTTATAAGTTACAAGAGGGGTTGATGCTCTAATTCTAGGTGTAGATCACGTTACATGAGAGAATGATGGAGAGAAGAGAGACATTGTTGCAATGAGTTGGATTCAATTGAATTGTTTTGGTGGTACATTGCTACTCTACATTGCTCATGATTTGACAATCCCTATAGGCACTATCAACTCGATGCATATATGATTTCTTTTAAAACGGGCATTGAGAGTTGCATTTTTATTCGATTTTTTTGACTTGGGATTGATCCTAAATTTATATGGCAAGTGCACAACTAGGAAAAGCCTAAGTGCTCTAGTGTTCTTCTTGGGCAACATCTTTAGTATGACTTATCATGACTAGAAGTTGCATGGGGCATCCTTCAATATGTATAGGCATGTGGTTCACAAGTAAGTGCATGAGGCCTTAATTTTTAGGAAGGATGTCTATCATTTTTTCCACCTTGGCCATTTGGATTGAGACAAAATTTTGTGGAGTACTAGGGAATTGCCTTCTTATGGACATACTTCAAGCTGATTTGAGTAACACCTAAGTAGGATTGAGATTCATGCTCTATGCTAGGGTGATAGTTGTGTGAACAGAAGCATTCGTAGTACATGGTGCAAGTGAAACTCACGAGTCACTACATGGTCTAGGGACTAAAATAGATGTAGCTAGTTTTCCAAGCAGCTCAACAAGATAGAGGTACTCCGATATTACATTTTTCAATTAAAATTTGTATATGTGGTGGTATTACTTTTTTATTATAATTTGAAGACTTTTAGAGCTAGACATGTGGGTAGAGGGCTAGAAGTTGTACTTTAGATGCAAAGAACCAACTTGGGTGCATAGAGCCGAGTAAAATCATTTACAAGCCTAATATTTATGTGAAAAAACCTTTCATGACTATTTATTAATGTTGAGAATCAGCAATCACACTCAAACAGCCTCTTTGTATGGAGTCTCAGGGTCAAGGACATGTAGGCTAACTTATCCCATATGCACAATGGTGCCTACTGCAGTTTCCTACTTTCCTATAAAGCATTGTACTTGCTTCCTTTCTTAATGCAATGATAGTACTCTTTTCATTTCAGTAAAGTGTCAATGTCATTGTCGACATACACAAGATTGTGTTTATGAGTCCAAGTCTCAATCTTGGAACCTAATTCACTTGTGTAACAAACAGTGTCCATTCCATCATGAGTCTACACTTCTCTTTCCATCCTCCATAGCTTCCGGTTATGCCATGCTCTAGATCCCACATTTCTCACATGGTATCAGAGCCGAGTTGGGCATGGCACTGCTTGTCTAGCCTCTCTTGATTCCTTTCAACCTCATTCTAGCTCAATGTCAGCTCATGACTTCATCTCCCAACTCTACTCTCACTGAAGCTTCCATGGCAGCCATAGCCAGCAGCACCCTGTCAGATTGAACTGCTTATATCTCACTCCACAGGTCAAATCTCTTGGAGCTTCCTTCTGGAAAAGTATTCCCCAACTCATAAAGATTCTCTGTATCACATCAATCCAGGACGTTGGACCATCTGGAGCTCAACATTGTGAAAATCCCCAATCTCTGCTCTGTGTCTGCCATAGCCAGACAGGACCTACCTTGCTTGGAGCTTCCATAACTCTTCAACCAGGCCATTTCAGCCCACGATTTCTTCTGGAGATTTGTTACTCTGCTCAAGGCACTTCATCTTGGCATGATAATCGATGACATTGCTGCTCCCTGGCTTCAGCATTGCACAAATCGCAGATTCCTGTTAGAAATGTGCTTGCTGTTGTTCGACGTGTCTGCGTGCTGCATACTGACCACGATTTTGATCATCATGATAGGGCTTTTGTAGCCCATGAAATCAGCTTCCTAGGCATATAAAAAGTTTTGAAAATGATCCACTGTAGCTCCTGCAATCAGCAAAAAACCAGGCCCCTGTCTCAGAAACCCTAATTCCACCATAGCCAAAAGCTTCAAAATCTTGACATTTTTCACTGTTTCTCTCACTGAAGTTATCAACAGTGATTTTAATCACTGAGCAATACTCTCTGAAGTTCGTTAAAGTACTGTCACTCAGATCTGAAGGCATCAGCATCAAATCAAGAAGGGGAAGATTACTTGGAGTTACTTGGAGTAAAAAGACTTTTGCAGATTTTGTATTAATTGACACTCAGCTAGTGTTTTTTAACACTTGTGTCTCTCAATCAATTCTTCTGTTGCTCAAATCCAATAAGTCTGAAGTTGATTTGCTACTGTTCCCGTAAATCTAACATGGGAAAAGACTCTCCAAATGCTCGATTCACAAGAGTCGGGTTCCACACTTGGCAAACCCGCATCAAGCTCATTCTGATGAAGAAGGGTCTCTGGGCCATCACAAATGGCAAAGAGAAGAAACCTCGGGATGCGGACCTTGCAACTACTTGGCAAAAGAATGATGACAGAGCTCAGGCCATTATCAAACTGGAGCTAGACGACAGTTATATCCATCATGTGGATAACTGTGAGACCTCACAGGATACATGGAAAAGACTTGACACCCTGTTCGGTGCACAATCTAAATCATCAAAGTATGGTCTCCTAATTGAGTTCTTCAGGCTTGAAATGAAGTCCAGCACATCACTTGCCAGACGTCTTAATTACATGGAAGGACTCCTAACCCAACTTGCAGGAATCAACATTAAAATGGATGAAGATGTTTGCATCGGTGTTCTACTTAAGAGCTTGCCTCCTGAATATAATAATGTATCAACAACTTTAATCAACATGCCAAATCCTGAACTTGTTGATATCTAGGCATCACTGTTAGAAGAAGAAAAGAAGCTAAAAACTAAAGAAGAACCAAGTACCTCTAGAGATGAGCATGCATTATATGTAGGCAACAGGTACAAAGGCAAGAAGGATCAGCTCTTCTGTGACTTCTGCAAAAGGACCGGACACACCGAGAAGTTCTGCCACGCAAGAAAGAGATCCCAAAAGGCCTATCTAGTCGCAGTCAAAGAAGAAGAAGAAAATGGAGCAAAGAAAGAAGAAGATGAAGATGAAGACCACCAGGATCGGAAGGACAAGACTCATCAGTCCTTGTACTCTCATAATTCTGATAGACTGTTTTAATAGCCTTGTATTTTCCTTGCCCTAATGCTTCCTGCCATAAGCTTTGTAAACTCCTTATGTAACTCGGCATTACAGTCCATGTACACTTTGTGAGGCCCCTGTTACAGCCTCTGGATGTCCACCATATTTATGGTACCCACACTTAGCTTTTTCTGCAACAGCCTCTGGTGTTTTGCCATGTCTGTGGTATGCCCACACTTTGCAGGTGGTTCTCATTATAGCCTCTACACACTTTGTGCCTTTCCTAGTTGTGATTGAGGAGGGGTGTTTAGAATCAGCAATCACACTCAAACAGCCTCTTTGTATGGAGTCTCAGGGTCAAGGACATGCAGGCTAACTTATCCCATATGCACAATGGTGCCTACTATAGTTTCCTACTTTCTTATAAAGCATTGTACTTGCTTCCTTTCTTAATGCAATGATAGTACTCTTTTCATTTCAGTAAAGTGTCAATGTCATTGTCGACATACACAAGATTGTGTTTATGAGTCCAAGTCTCAATCTTGGAACCTAATTCACTTGTGTAACAAACAGTGTCCATTCCATCATGAGTCTACACTTCTCTTTCCATCCTCCATAGCTTCCGGTTATGCCATGCTCTAGATCCCGCATTTCTCACAATTAATAGGTGTGTGCACCCATAATGTTCTCCGAATGATTGTAACTCCATGGCTTCTTTGTGATCAAAGGCAAAAATATCTTCTACATATGCTTCCTATGGGCCTTGGAGTGTAGGAGCTCATTTCCAAGTGAGTAATACTTATACATGGAAAAAGCAATGATCATGGTGATGCCATTTTCTAATCATCTTGAAACGTGGTGTATTCTCTCAAGTGCCTCTTGTTGGATTTAAGGAATGACAACAATAGCAAAAATGGCATTTGAAATGTTACTCCGAAGCAACATTGCACCTTATTTTCCAAAGAGTAATGTTTATGTAGATTTTGATTATACAAATGGAAATGATGATAAGCAAGATAATGTTTATGTAGATTTTAACTATACAAATGGAAACGATGATAGGAAAGAGAATGTGGGTGAGTTCAAAGCTTCATAAGAGACAAAGTAAGCATTTTATGAGCTAGATTGCTATTTCTAGATTATGCCACCACAATTTTTGATGCATATCTCTTGAGATAATGAATATTCCCATGTAGTGTTGCCACCATACTTTTATCTAAGTGTGAGTTGATAAGGTTTAATGTGGACATGATATAAGTGTGACACAAGCTAACTTGTTTCATAGGTTGGGGCTAATAGAAAAATGGTGATCTTATGCTAGGCACTGCATTAGAGAGCATGTATGCTAAGTGTGCTACACTTGTAAAAGTGCAAGAAGTGTTCAAAAAAAGCCTATAGCACCCACATGTAGTCTCTTGGATTGTCCTAATTGCTTAATATCTGGACATGGACATCATAATAAGGCTTTGAAATGCTCTGGGAACATCCAAGATGAAGGTCTCTTTCTAAATGCTCTTGTGCAGGTTTACGCACTTACACGTGTCTAGGTCTATGAGTTAACGAACATAAACACACTTTGTCTAAATTAGTGCTCAAAAGCCGGAAATGAAAGGGGAGAGAGATAGATAGAAAGATATGAGAGATAAGTCTACGAATCAATGAATATAAACACATATTGTTTAAATTAATGTTCAGGTAGTGTGGGAAATGCAAGGAAAGATAGAGAAAGAGAAAGATAGATCTAAGAAACTTGAAAGTGTGTATATTGAACTTGACCACATGCGCGTACATATATATATATATATATATGCATATATATAGATAGATAGATAGAGAGAGAGAGAGAGAGAGAGAGAGAGAGAGAGAGAGAGAGGGGGTGTGTGCGTGTATGTGTGAGGAAAATTTTAAATCTCGACAAAGGTGGAGAAGTGAGCTACCCATTCTTGCAAGTTGCGATGGTGGCCCTAAGGCTATTGAGCATGAATACCAAGATAGTGTGCAGCATGAAAATTAGGTGCTCCTCTACATTTCTCCAATCTTTGGAAGAATCTTAACAAAGATTCATTGATTAGCCTGCCATCCAATGATAAGCTCCAACAACACCATCTCCCAAAGTTGACAACATCGAGTTCAAAGATCCCTCACAATGGTGGGACAATCACAACAACAAGGTTAGTTTGCCCCAATATATTTTATTATGAGTCATGACGTATTCCACATCTACCAAACATGAAATCTTGTGAGCTCTCATAGAGATGTGGCTTTTTCTTTCGCCTCACTTTAACCATAGGCTAGTGCAAGGTCTCTAGTTTTCAAGCACAAAGTGACAATAGATGCCTTGTGGTTAAATTGCTAGTAAAATCCAACCTAGGTTTTTGAAGACATGAAAAAAGTTGAATCAATGTCCACACTTAAATTTGTCACTTTGTCACTTAAATTTTAAATTTTGAGAGCCTCAAGAAGAGAAGGAGTTGTCTTCAAAGGGGAGCGGGAGCCTCAAGAGGAGAAGGAGTTGTCTTCAAAGGAGACTACTCATGTTGTGAGGGACTGATGAAGACTTGTGCAAATCAAAAGGATCTATTGAAGGGCACAAGGCTACATGAGGACATTTGCAAACGAGGGTTACTTAAATTAAGCAAAGGGGAGCAGAAGCCTCAAGAGGAGAAGGAGTTGTCTTCAAAGGAGACTACTCATGTTGTGGGGGGACTGATGAAGACTTGTGCAAATCAAAAGGATCTATTGAAGGGCACAAGGCTACATGAGGACATTTGCAAATGAGGGTTACTTGAAAGAAGCCCCTATGTTGCAAGCACTTTAATAAGTATGTATGCTACATGTGGTGCTCTTGCAAAAGCATAGCAACTACTTGACAAACATATTGTCATGATGGATTCTCTTGGTCTGCACTTATTGCAAGAAATGCACAAAATGGTCATGGTGATGAAGCTCTAAAATGATTTGATAAGATGTGGCATTACCTTTTTCCATCTCAAAGCCAACTTGGGCCTGTAACAAACAATGACCCGCACATATAGGGGGACCCATGCATGTATTTATCCACAACACACTACATGGGTGCCATAATATCATCTTACTTCATCATGATTCATAACAAATACTCCCTCTCTCTATAAAATTATCAACCCATACACTCCCTCTCTCAAAATTAAAAAACATGAATTAAAATATTTCTCTCATATACAAACACACACACCCCTCTCTTGTTCCTTTTTTTTCCCCTATAAAGTCTTTCCCCCCTTTTCTCAAAACTAATCTCTCTCTCTCTCTCTCTCTCTCTCTCTCTCTCTCTCTCTCTCTCTCTACCTAGTCATGCATTACTTTAGATGTGTTCCAATGGTGGCCTTTACACTGACTTAGTATTCACTATGTAATTTTCTTAAGGCCTTCCAATATGTCATCTTCAGGTCATTTTTAGCTACCCTCCCTACTGTGTGCAGTCTTGTGTGTGGTCTTCCTCAGTCAGGTCTTTAGGATAAAGCCACGTTGATGACCTGCCTCGTCAACCTCAAACATGTCCCACTCACCCAGTATGCCCCCACGTCCTGCATTGAACAGTGTGCCCCCATATGCAGCATTGAACAACTTCACTGATTAAACCAAGCAAGGTAAGATTTCAACAAACTTGGAATATATGCCTTTACTGATAAGCTTTTCTATTGCAGTAAAAATTGCAACTCACTCTCACTACAAGGGAAGGGGGAATAGTGACGTCAATTTGCGACGAAAATTATCGGTGTTGCTATTTGTGTCGCAATGCGATGCAAGTAGCGACAGTACTCAGACAAAAAAAATGCAACTGAAACCCGAGCGCATCATTTTGCAAAAGAGTTTGTGAAAGAGAGAGCGAAAGATTAGAGAGTGAAAGAGGGTGGGAGAGGGAGAGAGAGAGACAAAGAGACAAAGAGAAGGAGGGAGGGCTTCTCCCCGTTGCCGCTGTTGCCACTACCACCGTGTTGCTATTCGAAAAGAAGAGGAGGAAGTGTACGAAGGGCGAAGAGGAGCCATCGTGAAGAGGAGACAAAGAATCCATCTTCGAGCCATTGCGGTGAGTACATTGCTCTCTCTTGCTTTGTTATTGTTCTTTCTCCTTTTCTTTTGTTATTTTTTGTTGAGATTAATGAGATGCATTGGGGAGAAAGAGAGAAATGAGAGAGTGAGAAGAAGAAATAATGAGAGAGAGAGGGAATAAATATGAAAAATAATAAAGAAAGAGAGAAAGAGAGGGAGGGAGGGAGAGAGGAGAATGAATGAGAAAATATGAGGGGGTAGAGAAAAACAAAGAGAGACCATAGTCATGCAAGAGGAATGTAGTATTTCCACTTGAAATATTAAGTCGACTATAAAACCCGCACATATTGCGCAAAAGGAGTATAAAATAATCCCCCTCATCGAATTATGTCGGTGGCCAAGTGTTCCCTCTGCGCACCATGTTAAATTCTGGCTCCGCATTGTGCAAACTAAGGCCGAGCTTGAAGACCGCAAAGCCACGTGAGAACACCCTTCTAGGAAAAAGGAAAAAATTGGATAATGGGTAACATTAAGGCAAATTTTCTTATTTATCCCCTCACCTTAGCCGATGCATGGTAGGGGAGAGGAGTGTGAGAGGGAGTGTGAGAACTCTTTGAAACGTGGAGGGCATGGGGAGTGGCATGCAGTCGACTCAAGGAGGCTACCTCTCCCCCCCATCCTATATGAACCCCCCCTCCCCTTGAGCTTGGGAAGGAGGAGACAAGGGAAAAGAAGGCACCATGCTAAGGGAGAGAAGAGAGAGAGTAGAGGCCGCCATCACCATCGCCAAGCCAGGAAGCTATCCCCATTTTGATGCCTACTGCCGCCACGCGGATTCACTGCCACTCATCATCATCGCCATCATCGGATTCGTCATCCTCAGCACCTCCATCTTCTATGTTCTCTCTCCACGTAAGCTCTGATTTAGAGCATAGAAGCTTCCTTGGAAGCTTCCACTAAAGGGCTTCCTGAAGCCTTGTTTCTATGTGTCTTCCCCGATTTCAAAAACCGGGCTCGTAAGCTCCAATTCCTACGCAAGGGAAAAGGTAACGACCTACATGAAACCTCAAACAAAAGACGCAAGGCGCACACGTAGAAGTCTTGAACCCAAGCTTACATGTGAACATTGCTACAAATCCTCATAACCAAGTTCTTGGAAGTAAAATTCCACGCTGGGCATGCTTAAAATTCATAGGAAAGTTATGAATATAAATTACTTATTCATCTTATGAGCTTAGTCGCATGTTGCCCTTTTTGTGCATTTCCAAAGTGACAAGCCTAAACGCATATTACTTAGGGTTAAAAGATGAAATTGTTAAGTGCATCTTTTATTGGCCATGGAAAGAATAAGTGTATATTGGATTTAGGCAATAACTTCCTTGTGATTCACATGAGGAAAAATCATTAACATCTGTTAGATGTTTTCTGAAAAATTGGATAGCATGGAAATGAAACCATGGACCTGCAAGTTACATGCGAAGATGCTTGTGGAATGGATTAATTCAACATTAGTCTTATAATATTCGTTTTGCATGAACTTCATTAACAATGTTGTATCTAGAAGAGGGTTGCATGTTACATATTCGTCATGCGTAAATTTCATTCATCGAAGTTGCATTTAGAAAAGGTTGCATGACATATCAAAGCATGAAATTCAAGTGCATTAAACAAAAGGTTGTAGGCATAGTTCCTTGATGTAAATCTTTGTAGGTTTTATGCAAGTTATCCTCCAATTTGTCATTTGTCATGACTTTAGCAAGAAAAGAAAGGGTTATTGCAAATCTTATAGTGCATAGAAGTATTGAATCACATATTTACACGTAATGTGATGTCTTGCAACTATTTACACCTTTAGAACAAGTTTAACATCTCTAAGAAGAGATCATTTCTTGTCTCAAGACAAGTAGGCCAATTTGGTTAGATCACTTGTAAGGGTATAACCCTCAAGGGATTCGTATAAGCATAACTAGTTAGTACAATGAACACCTCAAAGCGCTAGCTAGGGCTTAGCACGTTAGAAATTCTACCTAGTATCACACTTGATCGCCAAGCCGAGACCTTCAAACCCAAAGGTCCTACCCACATTCACAGAATGTTTAGGTTCATTGGACGCCCATGCAATAACGATATAGGGTTTTACCCTAAGGATTGAACGACCTAATACTAAATTCCGATTAATCCTAGAAACCCTAGGCCCAAAAATTATTTGCCTAGCAAGGTTAGCGTTGGGTTGGGTAAGAAGACACCCCAAACCCTACATCTTGACTAAACAAATTCCTCGACCAAGAAATTCCGTTTGATGGGTGAAATGATCTCATGAGTTAGGTGCGACACTTGTGCAACAAGTTGCAACGTTGCATGGCTTTGTGATTTAACCGCAAGATAAATTTGCCACTCCTTGGAATAAGGTTGGCAAGTTCTAGCACAAGCCTATTGTGCAAAAGGATGAGTAGTCATCCTACTACATCACCCTTCTTGGGCTAATTTGCCAAGTTAAGGGAAGTTATGTATTGCCTAGCAAGCAATTGACAAATCAAGTTAGAGCGACAAGGTCGCCAAGTTTTATTGTCTATTTTTAAGTAACCTAAGGTGTTGGTTAATTTGGGTTGATAGAGTATTACCCTAACCCAAGGATAAAAGGGTAAACAAGCAATGGAACCCTTGGGGATCTTGCCAAGTCACAATTCATCCCGGATCGGATGTTGGACACATTCGGAGAGAATGATTCACTCCTTAGCAATTGGCCAAATAAAACAACCACTGGATTGATTTTGTTTGTACAATTTAGGAGCACTATTTGTATTGCTTTGCTCAAAGAACTAAAGATGGAAAAATAAATGATGCTTCAGGTTGAAGGCCTAGAGGGAGAGGCGGCATCAGTTACCCTCGACTATCTACCTAACCCTAACCAAGGGGGTTATTAGCCGTGCCGGGAATGTGGACCAAACCCGCCGCAAGAGGTCTCTCCGTTGGGTGCTACTTGGAGCAGGAGGACGCTTGGGTGCCAGGGGGCTCCGGCCGTAAATCCCTTGCCTTCCGGGTCCTGCACAAGAGGCTGACATGACTCGAGATTGCATCTCAAGGCTCGCATACTAGTCTACGGGCGGAGTCTTGGATTAGTAATCCTTGTGGATTGCTAGATTGCCTTCGGGACAATTATGGATTGCCTTTGGGCGGATTATGGATTAGCCTACGAGCTGGATTATATGATGTATTCCAAAGATAAATAAGATCAATTGTTAAAAAGAAACTTGTTTGACATTGTTTTTCTATGTCAAGTGCTAAGATTACGTGAAGAAACTGGTGACTAATTGGTTAATTAAGGAAGTTGTTTTATTCGTGTCCAACTAAATGTGGTAGGTAATTAGACAACTAAAGCAACCTCGAGGAAATTGCGGTGGATGTGGCCATGGGTTTGTCCTATAGATGGGTGTCGCGGTTGTCCGGGAACTTTTCTCGAAGGAAATGAACAGTAAGGAACGTTGACCTAGAGTCTAGGTTACTATAATCCCAATTTATGTTGTTTTAGGGGAACGGAATGGGACTATGCCTTAGCTTTGCATCCCTCTCATTTCCCATTCTCCTTGAACCAAGTGCAGTATGAATCCGCTTCGACCCTAATGTTTCTTCGTAAAGTAGTTCACTTGGGGTTCGACACTAGCTGTCGTTCTAGGAATTTGACCACTAGGGAGAACCTTGACTCAGGTCGGTCCTAAGTGGGAATGGCCGGAATGCTTCCACTTCGTGGTGGCAGACTCGGGAGGACCTAGATCGCAAACCCCGTAACATTCCATGGGAGTGCCCGGCGGCGCTTTCTAGACTCTCTTCCCGATGGGCTTCTAAGACGTGTCCTGCAAGTGGACAGGTGGACATGTTACAAGAACATTTCATGGTTAAAATCTTGGTGAAAGAAACTCCCTACACCTTGACACATCACAAGGGCCATTGCACTTGAGAAGGAGTAATCAAGTCTTCACTAATGGGAAGCTCAAGTCAACTCACTTGTTTGGACACCTTTAGGAGTGTTTTCAAAGTGTTAGATAGAGGCAAAAGAGATTATGCCAATACTTCTGATACAGTTACTTCCAAAGTAAGTTCTAAAGACCCCCTTTATACCTCAAGAAGTGAACTTGAGTAGTCAATCTAAAACTATTCTTAAGCTCACCTGGAACCATTTGGTGAGAACAACTTAAGTGGAGGTAGCAATAATAGTGATAGTCAAACCCTTGGACCTCATGCAGCTAGGTCATCAGAAGTGACTTCATCTAAGAGATGATAACCCTAAGAAGACTAGGATCTCACCCTAATTAGCCTACAAGATCACTCACAAAGTGGTTGGATCATCAAAAAAGGGAGTTCACACATTGTGTAGTTTGTAAAAATTTTGATTGAATGCTTGTTTGCATATGTCATAATTGAATTGGAAGTTTGAGCACCATCATCAGGAAGATATTTGCATTTATATTATATTATATTGATTGTGGAAAACAAAAGCCTAGTTGTGCATATTTCACCTACATACACTTTCAAGTTAGTAAAATTGTAAATTTCTAACAAAGAAACACAAGATACATAAAGAAATAAATTAAAAAATAAATGAAAAAATACATTAAAATTTTTGAGAAATAGAGAGACCAAATATTTGCTGACTCTAGAAACCCCTACAATCATAGCTTAGACAAAGAAAAGAGATTGTGAAAAATGGGCCTTATCATCAAAAATATTCTTAATCTTACACACCATGCAAGAGAGACCACATCACCAACTGAGCCTTACTAGCCAACAATGACAAATTAGGTAATAAATCCTTTTAGCGCCTAGCATATGACACATTGAATATATGACAAATTTGGAGAGCGAGAGGTGTCTTCCTCAGAAGCCACCACTTCCTTGCCTAAACTTAGACAAATTGTTTGTCATAATGTAGACAAAATAGAAAACAATGAAAGTCGTGATATTCAAGATCACAAGGCATATCTTAATCAGCATGTCCCGTGTCCTTGCTCTCAATGCAAGCTGGCAATCAAACGAAAGCATTGCTTATCTATAGAATACGTATGACACTTTGGCAAGTTTCAATCAGAGATCATTGATCAGGAAATCTTAGAATTTGAGAAAATGGTAATAAAAGTGTGTATCAATCATGCATTATATTTGCAAACTAATTGAATATCATATACAATAATAGTGGATGTGATCGTAAAGTTTCTATAGGGAGGTGATGTCTCATCCCAAGGAGGAGTGCACCTATTGCAACCAATTAAAAGAGTTCGTGGGCATGCGATGGATGGAGTGCCCAAGCCAATCCACCACTTGGAAGGCACTATCCAGTCTATACCGTCAATATAAGAGGAGATAAGTATCCTTTCAGACTTTTCTACAATCTTGGAGCCTGAGATGGAGGCAAATACTGATGCATTGATGCCCATGGATACCGAGACATCTAATCCACTTAGAGAGGAAGCATCCATACCATTATATGATGGGTGCCGAGTATCTCGCCTGAAGACGCTACTTGCACTCCTAAGTTGGCAAGTAAAATACGGGTAGAGCAATGCGAGTGTGAGCGAGTTGTTCAGGTACCTTCTACATACGCTTTGTTGATTTCTTTTTTACACCATTATAAAAAACAATTGTTCCTTTTCAAGGTGTTTTATAAAATTTTTTCAGGTTGCTAAAGTATCATATATTACCACTTGCAAATACCATGCCCGAGTCTCGTGATAATACGCGACATATTTTACGAAAGCTTGGCATGGACTGCAACACCATCCATCCATGTGTCAACGATTGCATGTTGTTTCGAGGAGAGTATGAGACTATGGAGACATGTCCAAAGTGTGTGCTCACAGGTATCGACAAGACTTGCAAGGCCGAACCATCCCTTAGAAAGTTCTTAGAAATTTTCAACTTATCCCCCGTATACATCACATGTTTCGTACGTCAAGCTTGGCGAGCTTGGCAATGTGGCATGCATAGATTAAATCCATAGATGAAGTCCAATGAATATTAGCGAATTCACGCACATGGAGCCACATTGACTCTACCTATCTAAGATTTGCATGAGAGCCAAGGAATCTTCAACTCAGTCTTGCTATGGATGGCGTGAACCCATTTAGTCTCCGTTCAACATCATACAGCATGTGGCCTGTAGTGCTTTTTAACTACAACATCCTGCCATGGCTTTTGACAAAAGGATACCTGATCCTTAGCTTGCTCCTTCATGGCCGCTACAAAGTCAAGAATATAGATGTCTATCTCCGTCCATTAAAGTATGAGCTTAAGATTTTGTGGGAGGAGTGGGTTGCTGTGGAAAATATGAGCAAGCGTAATGGTCGACAGTCCGCCAATATAGGAGCCATTCTCATGTGGACTATGCATGGCTTTCCAAGATTCGGAGAGTGCTTAGGTAAGTAGGCTTCCATTCTCACTGGTAATATTTATCATATCTCGTTCAATTTTATATTCACTAGATAGAGGTGTTGGGGCAGGTTTGGTTACCTCAAGTTATCATGCATGTCCATTATGTGGGCCACAGTTAGACTCCCGAAGTTCACGAACCATGAAAAAGATGGTATATCAAGGACATGATGCTTTCTTGCCAAAGGGTCATGAATTGAGGGAAGGTTTTCTTAGACGAACTCCAGTACGAATGAATGCCCAAAGCTAGTATGAGTTGAAAATGGTCCACATGGAATCGCATCCAAATGGAATACGACGATTCTCAGTTTTCTATGAGTTGCTATATTGGACCCACTTACATATCAACCACTTGTTGGATTCCATGCATATTTTCAAGAATATGGCTAGCTTACTATGGGACCACATCACAGGAAAGAGAGACACTGCAGGGTCACGAATGGATTTAAAGGAGGTAGGCAAGATGGAGGTGCTTTGGCCACATTCAATTGGTAATGGTCGCTTGCAATTGCCTCGCGCTCCCTGGGTTTTTTCAACTAAAGAAGAGCAATTTGTGAACCAAATTATTAGGTCTATCGGCACTCCAATGGATATGATGCAATCTCTCATATCCGTGTTCTGTAAAGACAACCAGTTATCATGGCTAAAATCCCATGACTGGCATAAGATATGTCAGGTTTATACTAGGAATGGATTGTAAGTGACATGCATATTTTGCTATTTGGAGTGTAGACGTCGTTGTTCATAATGCTTCTTCATTTGTGGCAGTTTGTACTACCGATCACGATCGTAGGATGCCTCACTCGAGAAATAGGTGAGGCGATTTTCAAGGTGTCAAATTTAGTGCAATGGATCTCACAAAAGGAGATCAAGTCATCCTCTATTGAATTCGTAAGGTGGGAAGTAGTTGAGACGGTCTGTCTCTTTGAGAAGTACATATCCAGTAGCACGCTCAGGATACAAACCCACCTCCTAGTGCATCTTGTAGATGAAGTAGAGATTGTGGGACCTGTCCATACGTGATGGATGTTCTTCTTAGAGCACTTCATGAAAACCATGAAAGGCTTTGTGGTGCGCAAATTGGATACTAGATGCATACATAGCGAGCGCCGGAAGGTCCCCAAGAACAAAGAACTCTACTTTAACCTCAAAAATCAAGAGAATAGACTTGCACGACATGAGGCAAAAAGACCAATTGGGTACAATCTCCCCCATGTCTTATGTGAGCACTCCACAAAGCATGTATTTATAAATTTATTCATCTCAAAGCTAAAAAATAGCCCAATTTTACAAATAAGCATGCTTTAGCTTTTGTGTTTGCATTTGTCCAAATAAAGAATAAAGCGGTTGGGCGGCCCAAGAGTCGGGCTATGTCCAAATACAATGTCCAATAATAAAATACCTAAACCGTGCGTCCATGCGTATAAAAAATAATAAATATTTGTCAAGTGCTTTAATAAATAAGTGTGCCTAAATAAATATTAGCACCATGCCTTTAATGAAAAGACATGCATCCATTAAAAATGATAATTTCTTCTACGTAATTTGAATATATGCTATCACCCAGTGCTTCCCAACGCCACCGCCGCCTGCTCTACACATAAACTGAAGCATTCACAATTGTTAGAAAATAATAAAAGTAAACTGACAAAAGTGAATACTTAGCAGTATTCAGCTACAAAATAAATAAATAGTTTGGAACTCTATTGTAACCTTAATTTAATATGAGTGCACTCTAAACTCATAAACTTTCATTAATTTAAATATGTATTTTGTAGAATCACCCACTATGGAATCATCCACGTGCATGTTAAATTAACAAGAAACCCGAAAAGGATAGGCATCCCATCAACTTCTTGCACAAGAAATCCACCTTGTATACGAGCCCCTGCAAAAAATTATAGTTTTACAGAATCCACCGCAAAACCTCGCAGAATCCACCGTGGAATACGCCTCCTGGCATCATACCCCTAGGGTGGGATAGCAATTGTCCTAAATTGCTATTAGCTCAATGTTGAGCGAGCGGTGAGGGGTAAGCACTTAGGTCACAAGCGTGCATCCATTGGGCCTCTTCAACAGGATGATTTTTAAACTTAACCAAATATCTAGAGTATCTGCGGCTAATTTGAGTAGTCATAAAGTCAATGTCTAGAATAGTTTCAAGTTCAAGGAGTTCAATTTCTTCTTCTAATAAAGGAAGGTTTTCATAGGCAGGGTGGACAAGTAATTGGCCTTTGCTCAACACTTTGTAATCTTCTCTTTTCAATGCGTAACCAAACATAATCATCAATTTTGAAACTCATAGCGTTTCTTTTCTTGTTATCTTGTTTTGTGTATGATTGCTAGGCTTTTGCAATCATGTCTTTGACTTCATAAAAAATAGTAGCATGCATATTGACAATATCATCAACATCTTTAACTTTGTTTGACAATGAGGTAATAAATGTAGGCAATCTATATCCATAAATGATTTTAAAATGTTCTTTCTGTGTTGCCATATGTGGTATGTTATTGTATGTAAACTGAAGTAAATACAAGTGTGTATCCCATGTTTGTGGTTTTGAAATTGTGTATGCATGCAAAATATCTAAGATTGTACTGTTAGTAGCTTCTATGTGCCCATTTGTTTCAGGATAAAATGCAGATGAAAAATCAATCTTTGTACCTAAATTAGCAAACAAAGTAGTTCAAAAATTATTGCAAAATCTAGAATCATAGTAGAAAATAATAACTTTTGACAAGCCATGGTTAGTGAAAACAGTCTTTAAAAACAATTGTGCAGCTTGAGATGCAATTAATGTTTTCTTGCATGAAATGAAATATTCTTGTTTGCTAAATCGATCTACAATAGTCTAGATCATATCGTGATTAGCTTGGGTGTTAGGGAAACCAGTAATAAAATCCATTCAATTATGTTCCCATGGTCATTCTGAAATTGGTTAAAGCATTAATAAACCATATTTCTTACCATGGTGTCACTTAACTCTTTGACAAATTAGACATTCAATACAAAGTTAGAAACATCAGATTCCATCTATGGCTAGTAAAAATATTCAACCAATATACGTAATGTAGAAATAATGCCTCTATGACCTTGATATGGAGGACACTGAATTTCGTGCAACACAAATGATCGAAATGGAACAGTTACACACAACCTTTTCTCATAAAACATAAATCCATCAGTATAAGACAATGAATCAATTGGGATCCACTTATTTATAACTAATTTATTCCAATCAACTTGAAAACTGAGGTCTTGATCATAGGTATCTTTCATAGGGATAAGGGAATCAAAAGATATCATAGAGATATTATGGATAGTCGGTCTTCTACTCAAGGCATTCGGAACAACATTCTCTTTTCCGAGTTGATATTGGATAAGTGGATGGAAACTTTGAATAAAAGCAACCCATTTCATATGAGGGTCAGAGATTTGAGATTGACTAAGGAGATGTTTGATACTTTGTTGGTCTATTTTAATCATGAATTTAGATCCCATTAAATAGTGTTTCCATTGACATAAAGCTTGTACTATAGCTAGCAATTCCTTATCATAGGTAGAATACTTGAGTTCAGATGGTTTAAGTTTGTAGCTAGAGTAGGCTATATGATGTGAATCTTGCATATAAGGATAGCTCCTATTTCAGATCCACTAGCATCAGTGACTACTAGGAAGAATGGTCTATTAAAGTCATGTAGTTGCAATACAGGGGCATGTGTTAAGGCATGTTTCAATAAATCAAAAGACGTTTGCTGATTTTCAGACCAATGATATACAATAATTTTCTTTAATAATTTTGTCAAAGGCAATGTAAGCAATGAAAAATTTCTTGCAAATTTTTTGTAAAAGCTAGCCAGACCTAAGAAAAAACGTAATTCATGCACATTTTCAGGTATCGGCCAATTCAAAATTGCTTCTATCTTTTTAGGATCAACTTTAATACCGTCAAATGAAATAATATGTCCTAAGTATTCAATGTGGGTTTGAAAAAATTCACTCTTTTTAGGATTAGCATATAATTGATTCTCTTTGAATAATTTAAAAACCAAGGATAAATGTTCATAATGCTTGTTCTCATTCTTACTAGAAACCAATATATCATCAAAGAAAACAATGACACAATGCTGATGCTTCAAAAATATGTGATTCATCATACGACTAAATGTGGCTGGTGCATTAGTTAAACTAAATGGCATAACAAGGAATTTATAATCTCCAAATTGTGTCCTAAATACAGTTTTGAAAAAATCATATGTATCCAATCGTACTTGATGGTATCCAGTTTTAAGATCTATCTTGTTAAATATTGTGGCCCCTTCTAGCTTATCCATGAGAACGTTATCGTATTGCTGCGCATTCGAGGTGTGAAATCCACCCAAAAGTTGTGTGTGTGGGAGTTGATTTTTTGTACATACTTAGTTAATATGTTTGCATCTTTATTCTGCTTGGTGGAGGCTTAGAGTTAGCCATGTCCTTCCATGGGCGAATTGCAGCTCCCAAGTCACAGTTTGCCTTGCCTAAACTTCAATTTGGGGTCATTCCGGGTGCTGGAGGCACTCAACATCTACCTCGATTAGTTGGTTTGTCAAAATCCATGGGTATGATCCTGACATCAAAGTCTATCTCTACTGAAGAGGCTCTTGAATTGAGCCTTATCGATGCCATTGTGCCATCAGAAAAGCTCCTTGACTATGCCAAAAAGTGGGCTTTAGATATTGCAAATTTTCACAGGGCATGGAGTATTTCTCTTCATAGAACTGACAAACTAGAGCCCTTTGGTGAGGCACGACAAACTTTGAAGCTTATAAGATAGAACCCTTTAATTTGCTTAGATGCTATTAAAAAATGACTATTTTTGAAAAGAGGACAAAGGGGGCATGAGAAAGAAAAAGCAAGGGAGGACTATTTTTGAAAGGGGAGTTTTGGAGGCAAAAGGCGGTGGAAGAAGAAGGCTCGAAAGGGGCAGATGAGGGGAGGGCAATGTTTCTACTTCTTCGATAGCTTTTTCTATAGGAAGCTCACAATGGCATTGATCTGATCCTGAAGCCATTGAGGTTCAATACACAAACCTTTGACATCTTGGACCTTCTGAGTTTTTGAATGACACAGTTATTGACTTCTACATTAAGTGCATCCAAAAAGAGAAGATCTCAGACGATGATACACGAGAAGAGTAGAGCAGAAAGGATATGAATGGCAATCAGGATCTCTGCAACTTTGAAGGAGAGCAATGAAAGAGAAGGAGGATATTTTTTTTACTAAACGAAGAGCTCTGTTGAAGGAAAAGGGGAAATAGAAGAGGATCTCTGCAACAACTGAGGTGGAGGAGGAAGAACAAAGAGCTCGGAAGATGAAACTTAAAAGAGTTATGCAAACTCCGCGTAAAAGAAGACATTATCCAGAAGACGGCAGATAGTCAATCATGGAAGATGGGAACGATGAAGGCGAAGTCCTGTTGTCCAACTGTGAGTAGAACAATACGATGGAAAGGAAGTATTGTAGGAGTCTAAAGCTGCAGAGACATAAGGAGAAACGACAAGCGAATGACGGAAGAGAAGAAGGGCCATCGAAGCTGACTAACGTGAAGGAAGATGGCGGATCGAGTTGCAGCTCAAACAAAGAAAGAAATCTTGATCGAATGCTGGAGAGAAAAATCAAGACAAAGAAAGGAGGAAAGATTACGGACGGAAGAGACCTGAGGAGATTGCGATAAGGAAGGAAGGTCGAGATCATCATTCAAGATTGACGAAGAAGGATCGGATCGTCCTTAACAATTAGAATCAATACGGCATCGTAGGCTAATCTGCTTATCAGTAACAGCAGCTGAGTACATCGCTGAAGGTTGCAAAAATATCTTATTCTCCCTCGCATTCTTCTGACAACCATAACGAAAGAGTCCATCGATTTTTGTTATTCTGGATTTCTGCCTCAGCTTCTTCTATGTAGGCACATGGCTCATAATTTTGCATCCTTCCTTTGATCAGTACAGTACTTTTTTTCTACACCTTCTACTGGCATCTATGAAATCCGTTCTATAGTCCAGAAACGGTTGAAAAATTGGCCTAATTTAAGAGATCACAGATTGACTGCAAGTTCGTTATCAGTAGTTTTATGATTTTGGGGTGTTCATAAAAGAATAGAACTTTGGGAAAAGAAGATTGGATTGAAGGAACGCTTTGCTGGAAAAGTGGCCACAGACTGGGGGCCAGCAAAGAAGTATTAACAGTGGAACAATAGGATCCAGGAACAGGAGCATCATATTGCCTAATTGTGAAAGATTAGTAAGAGAAAGGTCTTTGCAGGAGCAGAATATGCTAAGAGAGGAGCGCTAAAGGTTAACAGAAAGCCCACAATATGCAGATTCTTCTGTGGCTAATGCTATACTCTGAAGATTAGAGCTTTGTGCAACAACTTTAGCTCAAGTGGACAAACTATGGGAGAGGAATGTAATGCTGGAGCATACTCTGGTCTTCTCAAACAGCACTTTCAATATGTAAAACATGTTAAACCAAGCCTGGTAAAATGCGCTTCCCTGCACAAGAAACCTATTATGTAAGAAGAAATTTCAAAGATTCATATGATCATTATAGCTGAAGGATTTACAAATGCTACAGAATTAAAACGGGTGATCTAGAGCCAGTGGACTGATCAGATTGGAATTCATCTTGAATTTTGTAAACATCTTGACAGTAATACAATTGTTACTTCGCTTTCGCTTATTCACATGTTTGATCTTCTATCTTGAAAATAATCAAGGACCTCTGTGGTTGCAACTTTGCTTTCACAAACCCTTTGACATCTTTGGTGAACCCAACGTGAAAGCGTCGCAGAAATTTCAGGATGGGAGATACTTCAACATCCATTTCAGCCTCTTCTACAATTCCAGTTGCGTCCTCTACTTCAGCTCCATCAATGACTGCTGCATCAAGTACTTCAACAGATGATCTAAAGCAGATTTTGCAGAATATGTCTATGTATATGCAGCTTCAAAATCAGCAGACACAATTGCATATGCAGCAGCAGCAGCAATTGCATCAACAACAGTTGTCTCAACAAAGGCAACTATATTCGGAGCAGGAGAATGCAATCAGCGCGACTAAGGCGATTGAAGCAGTTGACAATGAGAAGAAGCTATTTGATGGCCGTAATGTTTCAGCATATTTGAAGACATATGAGATCAAGATGGGGTTTTTTGGATTTCCAGCTGGACTTATGAGTAAGTATTTCCTTCATCTTGTCACACCTGCCTTGAGGGCAAAAGTGACTGATTTTTTTATTCAAAATTCACATTGGCAAGATTTTAAGAAGGTCCTGAAAGAAGAGTATTTCCTTGAGGACTTTGGTATGGCTACACGGCGGTCATTCGGAGAGTGGGTCTACATGCCAAACAAAGGTCTAGCTGCTTCAGAGTTGATTCAAGAATTTGAAGAGAGGTATAGTCAACTTGATGCCATTGAACAAAGAGCATTGGATGTTGAGAAAGTTGAGCTTTTCTTGCAAGCTGCAGATCTAGCTCTTCAGGAAAATTGGGAGAGCTTCTTGAGGATCGCACGAAGCCTATGGGACTTAAAACGGATTGGCAAGATGCCCAGGATGTAGTCTCGACTTTGACCAAGAGGAGGATATGGAAGATCCGCCTACGGAATGGTTTTATGACACCGACACCGTCTTCTACTCCTATGCCTGCTTCTATCCCTGTTATTTCTTCTTCTCCTCAGCCAGTTCTTGGCCTATGCCAGTGCCTACTGTTTCTACTCCTCCTATTCCTCCTGCTCCAAGACCGACGCCGGCTCCTTCTGCTCCAAAACCATCCACTCAGTCGGTGCCTACCTCTCTTAATGACATAATCAAAGGCATAACGGATTTGACACTGGAGTCAGTTAAAGCGGAGTTGGTGGGAAAATTGAAAGAGCAGTTTTCTTCGACTGCGCCTACTATTTCTTCTAGTGCTCCTACTGCACCTAGGAGTGCTCCTAGTGCACCTAGGAGAGATCGAATATGTATTTGGTGCAATAGTACGGACCATCAGCATTGCAAGGATTGTGAATCTTTTCAGGATGCAAGGAGGAAGAATTTGGTATTTGAGGATAAGATGGTAAGATTTGGTTGACTGAAACAGGAGCTCCACTTGCTACCGACTTTGGGAAAGGCGGAATGAAGAAGTTAGTGGATGACATGGCTGCGCATACTTCTTATGTGACAGCTAGAGAAGATGCTTCTGCATATGGAGTTCAGATTGAGAAGGGATCAGAGAATCAGTCAAAATTATGGACTTATGTTATGGAGACTGCAAACAAGGGAAAAATTTAGCAAACTGTGTTGACTAGTGCAGTCTCTAGCATCAGATTTGAGACAGGTTGGGATTCGCCTCTTGACAGGTACTCTATTTATGCCTACTTGGCTAAGTCTCAGGGAGCAGATGTACTTGTTGAGGAGAAGCATAAGAGGGATGAAGAAAATCCAAGTGCAACTAAAAAGACTAGAGGGGGTGAGTTTATTACTCCACCTACTGCAGGACCATCTTTGAGACCAGGGCCAAAACGACAGATGGAAGATGCTCAGAAGAAAGAAAAGAGGCAAGAGCCTAGAGAGAGAAAGTAGTCAGGGTTTAGATTGATGTCTGATATTGAGACATCAACGGACATGAAGAAAATCTTTAATGATAAGATACTTGGCAGTGAGGTGACTTTTACTATTTCTGAGGTTTTGGGCATCTCGAAAAGAGAGTTTCAAGATCAGTTCCAAGAGGTCCTGAAGAGGAAAAGACATGCATTGCCTACTACTGATACACAAGAAATTTTGATTGGGGAGTTTGATGAGGATGAGGACGAGGTTATGGTTGAGAATGCTTCTGTTTTTCCACAGATAGAGAAGAGGGTTCAGCCTATGCACTACGCTGAAACTGATGAGCCTGTCTTGATACCACGTAGCCACTTTTCGCGGAGTCATTGGGCTAGGGCAACTATAGAAACGATGGTAAAAATTGGAGAGAAACAGGTGCCTTATGTTGCTTTGGTGGATCATGGTTCAGAGATTAATCTCATAGTTCGTGGAGTTTATGAAAGTAACAGATGGCCTATGGATGTAGAGCATGGGTGGCGTATGAGAGCCGCCAACAACACTGTAGGTGATTTGTATGCTGCCTATCCCAGTGTCATGGTTTCTATTGGAGATGTAGAGGAGGATTTCCATTTCTTTGTGCAGGATTCATGCTCTTATCCCATAATTCTTAGACAGCCATTCATCACAGAGATGCGCATGGAAATAAAGGTAATGGATGATGGATCTGCTTATGCACGGATTCGCAGTAAAGATGGCATGAGAGTAGTTCAGTTTATGACTGTGTGTGTGAATCATGTTAGAAACAGGGATACTCTTAGAGATGCACCTTTGCCCACTGTGAGGGATTCAGGTTTTCATTAGGTACCGCCGTTTCACGAGACAACGGTGGTACAAAGCAGAGGAGATTGGAGTTCTCGCCTCCTGGCAGCAGTGTTTTCTCCTCCGGTTTTGTTGGGATTTCAGCAAACAGTTCAATGAGTTATCAGAAGACTTCTAAGTTGCCTAGAGCTGCCAGGCAGTACATATGCAGGAAGGAGAAAAATTTGAAAAATGTAGGAATTTTAGAGCATGATGAGCATATAGTTGGGATGTATGACAGTATGATTTATGAAGATACGATGATAGAGATGGAAAATATGCTGAAAACTGATATGCAGAGTTGTCACAGTAATGTATTAGTGCAATCCCTGGACATGTTTCATGAAATTGCAGATTTTGTGTCACAGATTAAGTCAGAGGCTGAGGTGGCACAACAAAAAGTATTGAGTGCTGCAGAAATTCAGCAAACAGAGTTTCCGGCTAAAAATGATCAGCTTATAGAGACACAGAGGGCTGAAAACTTTCAGCCAACAGAGTTTACTGCTGAAATATTTCAGCATCCAGAGTTTAGGGTTGTTCCTATGCAGTCCATAGAGCAAAGGGCTAAGGATATTCAGCCATTGGAGTGCAGAATTGCTGATTTACAGCAAGATTTAAGTAATGCAAAGGATCATAATGAAGCCAGGGTTGACATGAAATACAAGACTATGGATAAGAAGGTGAAGCCGGTAGCTATACCGCTTCCACCTAACAATGATCAGCAAATAGAGAGGGCTGCCAAACAGCCAATTTTGAGGAATCCGGAGCATATAGGCCATAAATTTTCAGCAGAGACTCTTGCTGAATTGAAAATTGGAAATGGTGATTTCTTGCTACCCACAGAGAAGCAATGCTTTCAGGAGATGCTTGAGTGACATGGAAGGGGGTTTGCTTTTTTCCCACATGAGATTGGATATGTAAATCCAGATATTGTTGCTCCTATGGTGATCTTTACTATTCCTCATATTCCATGGAACCTCCGAGCTATTCGAGTACCTAAGGCACACCTGCCAAAAAATGATTTGTTGAATGAGAAAATCAGGATGGGAATTCTTGAGCCTTCATCTCACCATACTCAAATAGGTGGTTTATGGTTCCAAAGAAGAATGGTACTCTCTGATTTATATAGGACATGCAGCCAATAAACAGAGTTACTATCAGGAATGTTGGTATAGGTCCAGTTGTGGATGAGTTTGCAAAAGCATTTGCTGGACGTGCCATCGATTCTTTAGGTGATTTGTATTCAGGATATGATCAGTTTCAGTTGGCTTTGGAAAGCAGGGACATAACCACCATGAGAACTCCTATTGGGCTTGTCAGGATGTGTACCTTGCCTCAAGGTGCCACTAATTCAGTTGCGCATATGATGAATGCCATGCATAAGGTCCTTCGTGATTATATACCTCAGCTTACCATGCCTTTCTTGGATGATGTGCCCATTAAGGGGTGTGCAGAAGAAGAGAAGAATGAGAGTCTAAATGAGTAGGGATGCAGATTCTTTGTGGCTGATCATATTTTAGCTTGTGAGAAGATTTTGGCCACGTTAGAAGAAGTGAACTTGACACTATCACGGCAAAAATCTGTTTTTGAAGTGAATGAGGTTGTCATTGTTAGACATATGTGTGGATATTATGGCAGGAAACCCTCACCTGATAAGGTGGATGCTATAGGCAAGATTACAGAGTATTGTTCTACCACTTCAGAGGTACGAAGGTTCATTGGAGCTTGTGTGTTTATATGATTTGGATACCTCATTTTGCACACATAGCAGATTGTTTATATCAGCTACTTTGAAAGGGAAAGAAATTCTATTGGGATGAGAGTCACACTAGAGCCATGTGGAAATTGAAGAACTTATTGCAAATTGCTCCTACTCTCAGGAAAGCAGATTATAATTGCGGAAGGCCTATTGTATTGACAGTTGACACTAGTCCAATTGGTATAGGTTGGGCTGTGGGTCAAGATGATGCAGATGGAAACAAGTATGTTATTCGGTTTGGGGCGAAAGCCCTAAACGAGAGACAGAGGAGATATTTGCAAATCAAGAGGGAGTTACTAGGAATTGTTACAGCTCTCAAATGTGACAAGGAGTACTTTATTGGAGCCTCAGTTGTGGAAGAGACAGATTGCTTGCCATTGATTGGTATGATGATGAGTTGTTCTACTCTGGATATAGCTATGCTGAGATGGATTGCATACATCAAGTCATTAAATCCGGAATTTAAACACATAGCTGGGAAGGATAATCCAGTGGCAGATATGTTGTCTAGAGCCAGATATGATGATGAGGAAATATTACTTGCAGAAGAGGATGATGCAAAAATTTCAGCCGCTATGGTTGATCATGTTTGCCATGTCTATGATATTGTGGCTTTCATAGAAGAACTCTATGTTGGAGATTGGTTGCAGATTGGCAAGTACCTTAGTACACTAAGCAAAAGAGATGAATGGACAGATGAAGAGTTCAAGAAGATCAGAAGAAAAGCCTATGGTTACTTTCTCAAGGATGGATTTTTTTGGAAGCATTCGAAGAAAAGAGGCAGATTACCTTTGCGGGTTGTCTGCGATAGAGATACACAGTTACAGGTGATGAGGGAGTTTCATGAGAGTCTTTGGGCTGGTCATAGAGGAGTGTGGGCTACTTATGAGAAAATCAAGGAGAAATATTGGTGGAAAGGCATGTATAGAGATGTTTCTCACTTTGTAGAGACTTGCAGGGACTGCCAGATGTATTCGGTAGTGCGTCATCGAGATGAGCTTCATCCGACCTATCCGCTATGCATTCATTATAAGTAGGTAGTTGACTTGGTTACTATGCCTATGGGTCTATGGCAGATGAGGTATATTGTTTTGGCTAGAGAGTATCTTACCAATCATGTTGAGGGCAGATCTTTGAGAACGAAGACCACTAGTGCAGTGTGTAAGTTCTTATTGGAAGAAATTTCCTACAGGTATGGCTGTGTGGGTAAGATCACTGCGGATCGTGGTGAATTGGATGCAGATGAAGCTAGGGAATTTTTCTCTCAACTAGGAATCAAGTTGGCTCTAACCACAGCATACAATCCATAGGGAAATGGGAAGAGTGAAATAGGGCATTCCCCGATAGTGAAAGCATTAGCCAAAGCCTGTAGAGGACGGATTGGAGAATGGCCGAGACTTCTACCATTTGCTTTGTGGGCTGATCGTATGACTCATAGTGTTACCACAAGATATATGCCTGCAGAGTTGATGTATGGTCAGAAACCAGTTATGCCGACTGAGATTTGTGCTTTGACTTGGTCAGTTTTACCTTGGCAGGAGGATTTTACGAGAGAGGAGCTCTTAGCTCTTCGGATTCGACAGTTGGAGAGAAGACCAGAGGATATTCGGCTAGCTATTGACAGGTTGAAGGTTGCTAGACTAAGAAATAAGGACAGGTTTGACAGCAGGCATCGCTTGCGGCCTAGAGCAATAAAAGAGGGAGATTGGGTATCAGTCTTTGATAGCAGCCTTGAAAATCAGCATACTGCACTTCGAAAAATGGTGAAAATATGGTTTGGGCTGTACATAGTCAGACATGTCTTTGACAATGCAACATATGAGCTGACCGAATTGGATGGGACAGTGCTTAGAGTGCCTATTGTAGGAAAAAGAATCAAGATTTTCAAGAAAAGAGATGATGAAGATTATGCATTGGAAGAATTTGCAAGAGAAGAGCAACGAGAAGAAACCCCAATAGAAGAGACAGATGATATGACAGATAATCTTGTTGATATATCGGAAATGCTAAATGAAGAGATTAATCTGTTTGTGGATCTTGATGATAACGATCATGGGTAGTTGGCCCATCCGGAGGATGCACAGGATTAGAGGGGGTGGATGTCGTATTGCTGCGCATTCGAGGTGTGAAATCCACCCAAGAGTTGTGTGTCTAGGAGTTGATTTTTTGTACATACTTAGTTGTTATGTTTGCATCTTTATTCTGCTTGGTGGAGGCTTAGAATTAGCCATGTCCTTCCATGGGCGAATTGCAGCTTCCAAGTCACAGTTTGCCTTGCCTGAACTTCAACTTGGGGTCATTCCGGGTGCTGGAGGCACTCAACGTCTACCTTGATTAGTTGGTTTATCAAAAGCCATGGGTATGATCCTGACATCAAAGTCTATCTCTGCTGAAGAGGCTCTTTAATTGGGCCTTATCGATGCCATTGTGCCATCAGAAGAGCTCCTTGACTACGCCAAAAAGTGGGATTTAGATATTGCAAATTTTCGCAGGGCATGAAGTATTTCTCTTCATAGAACTGACAAACTAGAGCCCTTTGGTGAGGCACAACAAACTTTGAAGCTTATAAGACAGCACCCTTTAATTTGCTTAGATGCTATTAAAAAAGGACTATTTTTGAAAAGAGGACAAAGGGGGCGTGAGAAAGAAAAAGCAAGGGAGGACTATTTTTGAAAGGGGAGTTTTGGAGGCAAAAGGCGGCGGAAGAAGAAGGCTCGAAAGGGGGCAGATGAGGGGAGGGCAATGTTTCTACTTCTTCAATAGCTTCTTCTACAGGAAGCTCACAATGGCATTGATCTGATCCTGAAGCCATTGAGGTTCAATACACAGACCTTCGCCATCTTGGACCTTCCGAGTTTTTGAATGACACAGTTATTGACTTCTACATTAAGTGCATCCAAAAAGAGAAGATCTCAGATGATGATACATGAGAAGAGCAGAGCAGAAAGGATATGAATGGCAATCAGGGAGGATCTCTGCAACTTTGAAGGAGAGAAATGAAAGAGGAGGAGATTTTTTTTACTAAACGAAGAGCTCTGTTGAAGGAAAAGGGGGAATCGAAGAGGATCTCTGCAACTAAGGTGGAGGAGGAAGAACAAAGAGCTCGGAAGATGAAACTGAAAAGAGTTATGCAAACTCCACGTAAAAGAAGACATTATCCAGAAGACGGCAGATAGTCAATCATGGAAGATGGGAACGATGAAGGTGAAGTATTGTTGTCCAACTGTGAATAGAACAATATGATGGAAAGGAAGCATTGTAGGAGTCTAAAGCTGCAGTGACATAAGGAGAAACGAGAAGCGAACGATGGAAGAGAAGAAGGGCCAACGAAGCTGACTAACGTGAAGGAAGATGGCGGATCGAGTTGCAGCTCAGACAAAGAAAGAAATCTTGATCGAATGCTGGAGAGAAAAATCCAGACGAAGAAAGGAGGAAAGATTACGGACGGAAGAGACTTGAGGAGATTGCGATCAGGAAGGAATGTCGAGATCATCATTCAAGTTTAACGAAGAAGGATCGGATCGTCCTTAACAATTAGAATAAATACGGCATCGTAGGCTAATCTGCTTATCAGTAATAGCAGCTGAGTACAGCGCTGAAGGTTGCAAAAATATATTATTCTCCCTCGCATTCTTCTGACAGCCATAATGAAAAGGTCCAGCGATTTTTATTATTCTAGCTTTCTGTCTCAGCTTCTTCTATGTAGGCACATGGCTCATAATTTTGCATCCTTCCTTTGATCAGTACAGTACTTTTTTTCTACACCTTCTACTGGCATCTATGAAATCCATTCTATAGTCCAGCAACGGTCAAAAAATTCGCCTGATTTAAGAGATCACAGATTGAATGCAAGTTCGTTATCAGTAGTTTTATGATTTTGGGGTGTTCATAAAAGAATAGAACTTTGGGAAAAGAAGGTTGGATTGAAGGAACACTTTGCTAGAAAAGTGGCCATAGACTGGGGGCCAGCAAAGAAGTATTAACAGTGGAACAATAGGATCCAGGAACAAGAGCATCATATTGCCTAATTGTGAAAGATTAGTAAGAGAAAGGTCTTTGCAGGAGCAGAATATGCTAAGAGAGGAGCGCTAAAGGTTAACAGAAAGCCCACAATATGCAGATTCTTCTTTGGCTAATGCTATACTCTGAAGATTAGAGCTTTGTGCAACTACTTTAGCTCAGGTGGACAAACTATGGGAGAGGAATGTAATGCTGGAGCATACTCTGGTCTTCTCAAACAGCACTTTCAATATGTAAAACATGTTAAACCAAGCTTGGTAAAATGCGCTTCCCTACACAAGAAACCTATTATGTAAGAAGAAATTCCAAAGATTCATATGATCATTATAGCTAAAGGATTTACAAATGCTACAGAATTAAAACGGGTGATCTACAGCCAGTGGACTGATCATATTGGAATTCATCTTGAATTTTGTAAACATCTTGACAGTAATACAATTGTTACTTCGCTTTCGCTTATTCACATGTTTGATCTTCTATCTTGAAAATAATCAAGGACCTCTGTGGTTGCGACTTTGCTTTCACAAACCCTTTGACAACGTCTACCCTAGGGATTGGATATCTATTCTTGACAGTGATCTTATTTAGGGCATGATAATGAATGCACATCCTATAGGTGTTATTTTTCTGATTGACTAATAGGACAAGTGGACCAAAATGAGAACTACTAGGCCTAATGAGTCCTTAGGTTAACAATTCTTCTACTTAAGTTTGAATTTCTTTCTGTTCAATTTGGTTATGTCGATAAGGTGCTTTACATGGTGGTTGAGAACCTGGTATTAAGACTATTTTATGATCTTCAGGACGTGTAGGTGGTAAGTGAGCAACAAAAAAATATCTAAATTGGAGGCATCTAATTTTCCTTGGCTTCAATTTTATTCTGTAATATATCAAATAAAATAAAAGCAAAAAAATTTCCCCCCTCCTTCTCCCCCAGCCAACATCGCGCTGGAGGGGAAGGAGGACACGGAATGCAGCACGTTGGCGCCCATGTAGGTGCTGGGGCCATGCGTGCTGCCGTGTAAAAGAGGGAGGATTCCCCCTCCCCTCCTATTTAAACTAGACCGTGTAGGTGCAAGGGAGGGACGGAAGGGCAGAATTTGAAAGGACTCACTGCCGCCCTACAATTAGTGGAAGGAGGGAGGGACAAGTGGCCTCGTCGCCACTTTGCCCTGACAAGGGCTTTTCAACTGCCGCTGAGCCAGGACAACATCACCCTGCCATCAGTCCGTGCTGCCCACAACTGCTGGCCGTCACTGTCACGGCATCAATCTCCCTCTCCTGGCCACATGTGAAGCTTAGAAGCTTCTAAAAGGGGGCTAGATAAGCCCCCTTTCACCCTTCACCTTTCCCCTTTTACCCTTTCACCCCAGGGTTTTTAGAAATCCTCTTATGCCCTTTTCACCCCCCCCCTTGTGTTACACTTCATCTTTCCCCCCTGGGTTTTAAACCCTTAAGCTTTTTCACCCCCATGTCCTAAAACCCCTCCAAGACCCCCTTCCTATACCTTTCACTCCCATGCCTAAAAATCTCCCAAGGCCTCTTCTTATGCCTTTTGGAGCCACACACACACACACCCTTTCCCCCCCGTGTATAAACCCCTATAGGGCCTTTTCCTTAGGCTTTGTAAGCCTTTCCCTCCCAAAGAAACTAAGACCTTAAAGGTCTTATTACCCCCTCCTCATGGATAAACCCTTAACTGTTCCGTGCATTTCCAAAATACCCTTGGGACTTGGTTTTTTTTCCCCTACTCAAAAAAGAGAAGAAGAGTATTGACGTGCAAGGGAGCGACGCTGAAATTCCGAAAAAGAGTGTAAAGCTACTTCCACATTCGAAGCACTACAATTGCGATGCCTCCTAAGAAAGTTCAAGGAGTAGCTGCGGGAGGGTCATCTCCCGGTATCCATGTGGATATCTCACCCCAAACCTAGGTCTTTCCTTCTTAATTTTATATCGGTTTTAATTCAATCGTGCAAGATCAATTGTTAGGGATAAGATATATTTTGTCCTAGTTATTCACGACCAAGGAATTTAGTTTAATGGAACATGCAAAATAAATAAAGTATAAACATAGTTTTTCTTCAAATAGCATTATGCATTGAAACGAATTATGAGCAAGATTATTTACCCACTAAAGTAGTATACTTCGGTTAAGCCTAGAAGGTATAAAATTGCATCTTGCACTATTAACCCCTATTATTTTTACAACGAATCATCATGGAAGGTGCGAATCATGAAAGGATTCATACGATGCTTAAACTCTAGGAAGTTATCATTGCTAACTGCATAACTTAGCAAGGGAAAGATTGCATATTTGGCATGAGTTTTGTTGGCAAGGAAAAAGGAAGATTAATTGAATTTACCTAACCTCAAATCGATTAAGTTTAGGATTGAAAAATCAATTGATACATAGATAACAAATCATGTGGAGGTGATCTCGATATTACATTCTAAAGTTAACCAAATTAATATAGACTTAGAAATACCTATGCTACGAAATATTCATTGGGAATGAATTAAAATCCAAGAAACGTTTATACCTTAAATACTTGCCCACATTTCCTAAGTATAGAGTCAGTAAATTGTAAACGTAAAAGAAACTAGGGTTTGTCCTTGAGTTTCTTAAAAGAAAATAATAAAGCTAGGAAACCCTAGGTCTGACAAATGTCAGCTTAAAGAAACTGAAACGGATTGTTTCGTAACCACATTATCGCATAGTACCATGCGGGACTTGCACGGCAAGTACGAAGTCATATGGTCTTGTGATTGATTCACAAGAAGAAAGGCTAAATTCTTGCAACAAGGATGACAGATCCTTACGCAAGTTATCTTGCAAGAGGATATATACTTTGATATCCTTCTAAGTAAGGAAGGTTAAAAACCGAAAACTGAAGTATCCAATGAACTTTAGGGTTTGACCAAGTTGGGTTAATAGGGTACGCCCTAACCCAGAATATAAGGGATCTTGCCAAGTTGCAAGACACCCAGGATCGAGTGCTGGATGCATTCAAAAGGAAAGATTCTTAGCAGTTTACCAACAACAAAGGAAATGTTTGTGCTTGCTAGAGATTTTAGAGCCCTGTTTGACTTATGAATTACAAATTAAATGAATATCTATACTTCAGGTTGAAGGCCTGAAGGGAGAGGCAGCTTCAGTTACCCCCGACTGCCTACCTGACCCTAACCAAGGGGGTTGTTGACCATGTCAGGAATTGTGGACCGAACCCTCTGCAAGAGATCTCTCCGTTGAGCGCTACTTGGATCAGGAGGACGCTTGGGTGCTAGGGGGGGCTTTGGCCGTAAATCCCTCACCTTTCGGGTCCTGCACAAGAGGCTAACGTGACTCGGGATTGGATCTCGAGGCCCGCATACTAGTCTACGGGCGGAAACTTGGAATAGTGATCCCTGTGAATTGTTGGATAGCGTTCGGGGGAGGATTGTGGACAAGCGTACAGGCGGAACTCCTTGTATTTCAAAGATAAATATGATGATATGTTAATAAAGAACTTGTCTGACATTGTTTTTCTATGTCACGTGATAAGATTACGTGAAGGAACCAGTGCTTAACGGATTAATTAAAGAAGTTGATTGTTACATGTCCAACTAAATGTTTAGATAATTACATAATTGAAACAAACCGAGCAAAGTGCGGAGGATGGGCCATGGGTCCATCCTACGGTTAGGTGGTCCCGGTTGGCCAGGAACTTTTCTCAAATCTCGAAGAACAGCGGGTTGATCATGAAAGGACACGAACAACAAAAGCATTGATGTAGTTATGTCTTACCCAATTTACATTGTTTTAGGGGAATGGAATGGGACTATGCCTTATGGTAGAGAGGTTGAGCATTGCATCCCTCTCATTTCCCATTCTCCTTGAACCAAGTGCAGCGTGAATCCGCTTCAGACCTGCATTTCTGCGTAAAGTAGTTCCCTTGGGTCCACACTAGTTGCTGTTAAGAAATGACCAATCAGAAAAACCCTAATTCAGGTCAATCCTAAGTGAGAACAGCCGGAATACTTCTGCTACGTGGCAGACGTGGAAAGCCCTAGATCGCAAATCCCGTAACATTCCATGGGAGTGCCGGGCAGAGCTTTCTAGACATCCTTTCCGATGGACTACTAAGACGTGTCATGGATGATACTAGTGGACACGTTACAGTTGGTATTAGAGCCAACCAACAACGGCATTCTTTTTATGAAATTATAATAAAATGAAGCAAAGCAAATGTTACTGTCCAAACATTTCCTTACCTTCAATGATGTCTTGCAGAATTACGAAGCATGGAACAAGTTCTTGGTATTTCGAGTCACGTTTATGACTGCAATGCATTCTCTGCTTTATAGACAAAGGATTGGGATGATGAACATCCTCGAGCAGATCTATAATCCATCACCTTTGTACATGGAAGGAAGGTGGACGGGTGCCTCAGGAATCTACTATATAGCCGCCCACCACCAGTTTGCTTATATACAGACCAACCTAAAGAGGATCAAGTGGTTGGAAGACTTCAAAGTCGTGAAGCTATTCGTTTTTGTGGAAGCTCACGTAAATTCGACTTTACATATTCGAGATCGGAGGGTTGAGATGAACTCATATGCATATAAGGAAGTAACCCATGTAATCCCCGCCGACAGGATTAAAGTGTTGGGCCACCATGAGAAGTATGGATTCCAACGGAAAGGATATCCTGAACTTCCAATGACTTACCGATTCCTAAAGATCCATGACCCGAAACCTTATTATTATACAGTCCCTATAGATAAATGTAATACAACGTTGTTTTTCCCAAACTAAATGTAGTAATTGGCTTATCATCGCATGAAACGTTGTATTCAAAAGGGCTATGCCCATATAAATACAAATAAAGACTTCTTTTTATGTCTGATTGTGCATAAGAGTTGATAAAAAGTTAAGTAGCTACATTGGTTACATGATAACGGAATTGAAGATGTAATATAAGTTAACGACAATTATCGTATAATAACGTTAAGAAAACTTTATTCAGGCAAAACCCCAGGTACAGGTTCCTTATTTGCCTCCTACATCATATACTGCTATAATCCAGGAGAAGAAGTTTCTTCTCAAGCAGATTAAGCCACCCGAGTTTGACGGGAGAGGCAGATTCGTCCAAGCTGATGCTAAAATTTGGATTGAATCCATGGATGATTACTTCGAAGCAGGCGGTACTGCACCCGCCAATCAAGCTATGCTCGCCAAGTTAAAGCTCACCGGCAAAGCCAGACTTTGGTGAACGCAATGGTGTAGGGATCAAGGGATTGCAGAAGGATCTGTTACCTAGGAGAAGCTGAAGAAAGCCGTGCAAGGAAGATACTTGCCACCTGCATATCGCACTCAAAAGATGAATGAGTTCTGATATCAAAGCCAATCAACAACGGAATTATTTTTATGAAACTATAATAAAATGAAGCAAAGCAAATGTTGCTGTCCAAACATTTCCTTACCTTCAATGATGTCTTGCATAATTACGAAGTGTGGAGCAAGTTCTTGGTATTTCGAGTCATGTTTATGGCTGCAATGCATTCTCTACTTTATAGACAAAGGATTGGGATGATGAAAATCCTGGAGCAGATCTATACTCCATCACCTTTGTACATGGAACGAAGATGGATGTGTGCCTTAGGAATCTACTATATAGCCACCCATCGGTTTTCTTATCTACAGACCAACCTAAAGAGGATCAAGTGGTTGGAAGACCTAAAAGTCGTGAAGCTGTTCGTTTTTGTGGAAGCTCACATAAATTCAACTTTACATATTTGAGATCGGAGTGTTGAGATAAACTTATATATAGATGAGGAAGTAACCCGTGTAATCCCCGCCGACAGGATTAAAGTGTTGGGCCGCCATGAGAAGTATGGATTCCAACAGAAAGGATATCCTGAACTTCCAATGAGGAAGTAACCCGTGTAATCCTTGCCAATAGGATTTAAATGTTGGGCGGCCATGAGAAGTATGGATTCCAACGGAAAGAATATCCTGAACTTCCAATGACTTACCGATTCCTGAAGATCCATGACCCGAAACCTTATTATTATACAGTCCCTGTAGATAAAGGCAATACAACGTTGTTCTCCCCAAACTAAATGTAACAATTGGCTTATCATCGCATGAAACGTTGTATTCAAAAGGGCTATGCCCATATAAATACAAATAAAGACTTCTTTTTATGTCTGATTGTGCATAATAGTTGATAAAAATTTAAGTAGCTACATTGGTTACATGATAGCGAAATTGAAGATGTAATATAAGTTAACGACGATAATCGTATAATAACATTAGAAAAATCTTTATTCAGGCACAACCCAAGGTACAGGTTTCTAATTCGCCTCCTACATCAAATACTGCTGTAATCCATAAGAAGAAGTTTCTTTTTAAACAGATTAAGCCACCCGAGTTTGACGGGAGAGGTAGATTCGTCCAAGTTGATGCTAAAATTTTGATTGAATCCATGGAGGATTACTTCGAAGCAGCCGGTACTGCACCCGCCAATCAGGCTATGCTCGCCAAGTTAAAGCTCATCGGCGAAGCCAGACTTTGGTGGAAGCAATGGTGTAGGGATCAAGGGATCACAGAAGGATCTGTTATCTGAGAGAAGTTGTAGAAATCCGTGCAGGGAAGATACTTGCCACTTGCATATTGCACTCAGAAGATGAATGAGTTCTGGTATCAGAGCCGACCAACAATGGAATTATTTTTATGAAATAATAATAAAATGAAGCAAAGCAAATGTTGCTGTCCAAACATTTCCTTACCATCAATGCTGTCTTACAGAATTATGAAGCGTGCAACAAGTTCTTGGTATTTCGAGTCATGTTTATGACTGCAATGCATTCTCCGCTTTATAAACAAAGGATTGGGATGATGAACATCCTGGAGCATATCTAAAATCCATCACCTTTGTACATGAAACGAAGATGGACGTGTGCCTTAGGAATCTACTATATAGCCAGCCACCGGTTTGCTTATCTACAGACCAACCTAAAGAGGATCAAGTGGTTGGAAGACCTGAAAGTCGTGAAGCTATTCATTTTTGTGGAAGCTCACATAAATTCGACTTTACATATTCGAGATCGGAGGGTTGAGATGATTTCATATATATATATATATGAGAAAGCAACCCGTGTAATCCCTGCCGATAAGATTAAAGTGTTGGGCTGCCACGAGAAGTATGGATTCCAACGGAAAGGATATCCTGAACTTCCAATGACTTACCGATTCGTGAAGGTCCATCACCCAAAACCTTATTATTATACAGTCCCTATAGATAAATGTAATACAACATTGTTCTCCCCAAACTAAATGTAACAATTGGGTTATCATCGCATGAAACGTTGTATTCAAAAGGGCTATGCCCATATAAATATAAATAAAGACTTCTTTTTATGTCTGATTGTGCATAAGAGTTGATAAAAAGTTAAGTAGCTACATTGGTTACATGATAGCGGAATTGAAGATGTAATATAAGTTAACGATGATAATCATATAATAATGTTAAGAAAACCTTTATTCAGGCACAACCCCATGTACAGGTTCCTAATTCGCCTCCTACATCAAATACTTCTGTAATCCATGAGAAGAAGTTTCTTCTCAAGTAGATTAAGCCACCCGAGTTTGACGGGAGAGGCAGATTCGTCCAAGCTGATGCTAAAATTTGGATTGAATCCATGGAGGATTACTTCGAAGTAGGCGGTACTGCACCCGCCAATTAGGCTATGCTCGCCAAGTTAAAGCTCACCGGCAAAGCGAGACTTTGGTGGAAGCAATGGTGTAGGGATCAAGGGATCGTAGAAGGATCTGTTACCTGGGAGAAGCTGAAGAAAGCCATGCAAGGAAGATACTTGCCACCTGCATATCGCACTCAGAAGATGAATGAGTTCTGGTATCAGAGTTGACCAACAACGGAATTGTTTTTATGAAATTATAATAAAATGAAGCAAAGAAAATGTTGTTGTCCAAACATTTCCTTACCTTCAATGCTCTCTTGCAGAATTACGAAGCGTGGAACAAGTTCTTGGTATTTTGAGTCATGTTTATGACTGCAATGCATTCTCCGCTTTATAGACAAAGGATTGGGATGATGAACATCCTGGAGCAGATCTATAATCCACCACCTTTGTACATGGAACAAAGATGGACGGGTGCCTTAGGAATCTACTATATAGCCGCCCACTGGTTTGCTTATCTACAGACCAACCTAAAGAGGATCAAGTGGTTGGAAGACCTGAAAGTCGTGAAGCTGTTCATTTTTGTGGAAGCTCACGTAAATTTGACTTTACATATTTGAGATCGGACGGTTGAGATGAACTCATATCTATATGAGAAAGTAACCCGTGTAATCCGTGCCGATAGGATTAAAGTGTTGGGCCGCCATGAGAAGTATGGATTTCAACGTAAAGGATATCCTGAACTTCCAATGAGGAAGTAACCCGTGTAATCCCCGCCGACAGGATTAAAGTGTTGGGCCGCCATGAGAAGTATGGATTCTAACGGAAAGGATATCCTGAACTTCCAATGACTTACCGATTCCTGAAGATCCATGACCCGAAACCTTATTATTATACAATCCCTGTAGATAAATGTAATACAATGTTGTTCTCCCCAAACTAAATGTAACAATTGGCTTATCATCGCATGAAACGTTGTATTCAAAAGGGCTATGCCCATATAAATACAAATAAAGACTTCTTTTTATGTCCGATTGTGCATAAGAGTTGATAAAAAGTTAAGTAGCTACATTGGTTACATGATAGCGGAATTGAATATGTAATATAAGTTAACGACGATTATCATATAATAACGTTAAGAAAACCTTTATTCAGGCACAACCCTAGGTACAGGTTCCCAATTCGCCTCCTACATCAAATACTGTTGTAATCCAGGAGAAGAAATTTCTTCTCAAGCAGATTAAGCCACCCGAGTTTGACAGGAGAGGCAGATTCGTCCAGGCTGATGCTGAAATTTGGATTGAATCCATGGAGGATGACTTTGAAGCAGCCGGTACGGCACCCACCAATCAAGCTATGCTCGCCAAGTTAAAGCTCACCGGCCAAGCCAGACGTTGGTGGAAGAAATGGTGTAGGGATCAAGGGATCGCAAAAGGATCTGTTACCTAGGAGAAGCTGAAGAAAGCAGTGTAGGGAAGATACTTGCCAACTGCATATCGCATTCAGAAGATGAATGAGTTCTACGAGATAAAAGAGATGGGATTCACTCTTGACGCATACTACTCTAAATTTGTCTCACTTTTAAAGTATGCGCCACAGATGGACATGACACAACAAGTGTCCAAATTTTGTACGGGTTTAAATCCACCAGCAAATACGCGTCTCGAATCTATGCGTCCATCAGATCTTCAGGATGCACTCATTTGAGTGGTGCCTATAATTAAGGAGGTACAGTCTAGATCAAGGGGTAACAATGCTTGGTCTTACAATGACCCAAACAGAGGAGCATTCAGACCTCAAATTAAGAGAGTTCAAGGTCATAATCAGGGACAAAGAAAGAAAGCAAGGACGAATAACGTCAACAACTTTGTTCCTACTCAAAGTAATGGCCGAAACCTCTGTTGTTTCCACTACAACGAACCTAGTCACTTCAAGAGGCAATGTCCCGAGCTTGGTGGAGGTCATCGCCAAGCGCCTTTCCAAGGAACATGCCGTGGTCAAGGAGCCGCTATCCGAGGAAGAGGAAGGATGCCTACATTGCCAATAGGCAAATGTGTGAAGAAGAAGAAGAGAAAGATCGGACCATGGAAGCAGAATTCGAAAGAGCGACAGTCCATGCTGCTTTAGATAAGAAAGGGCCTAATCCCGAATTCTCGGTGATTTAGACACCGTCAGAATATCAATGTAAAGGTTTCAAGACCTTGATTGATTGTGGCAGTATACATTCCTTTATCTCACCAGCATGTGCAAAAAGATTAGAAATAACCACAGTAGAAGCACCTGCCCTACTTGTGGAATTGGCAAATAGTCGTGAGGTTACTTGTACCAGGAAAATTGCTAAGGTGGAATTCTTTCTGGGAGGAAAGAAGACTTCGGTCAAATTTAGAGTCATGAATTTAGGTATCCATGAGTGTCTACTTGGAATGGATTGGCTTAACCCTAACGAGGCTCACATTCACTATGGCAAGGGTCAAGTTTTCATTCGAAACTCTGAAAGGGAATTAGTCACAACTCAAGGCGAGGCTGGAGTGCCGGGAATCCAATCAGCCAAAGTATCTCAGATCATAAAAGGAGTCAGAAAAGGATTACCTATTTACTTGATTAAACTCAACAAATTAGATTAGAAGCAAGAGTCTCATGAAGGACTTCGTGGTTAAAGGAATATGCGGGCGTATTCCTTGAAGAGTTGACAGAACTTCCGTCTCAAAGAGAAGTGGATCATGAGATTAAGTTAGTACCAGGAGCTGCACCAATCGCAAAGAGACCTTATAGCATGTCCATACCAGAAGCAATTGAGCTGAAGGAACAACTCAAGTAACTGTTAGATTAGGGCTACATCCCGCCTAGCAATTCACCGTGGGGAGCTCGAGTACTATTCCAGAAAAAGAAGGATGGGACACTTCAACTATGTATTGATTACCGAGGGTTGAATCAATCGACTTTCAAGAACAAGTATCCTATTCCTAGAATAGATGAGCTTCTTAATCGTCTGCAGGGTGCGAAGATCTTCTCCAAAATTGATCTCAGGTCAGGTTACTATCAGATAAGGATCAAGGAATACGATATCCCAAAGACGGCCTTCAATACAAGATATGGGCACTTTGAGTTCCTAGTTATATCATTCGGACTGACGAATGCACCTGCCACCTTCAATAGGTTAATGCAAGATATCTTTAGGCCATATCTTGATGATTTCGTGCTTGTCTTCTTTTATGACACTTTAGTTTATTCTAAAAAGGAAGAGGATCATGAACCCCAACTTCGGATTGTCCTTGAGACAATGAGGTCACATAAGCTATATGCAAAAATGAAGAAGTGTGCATTCTTCAAGCATCTGATTGAATATCTGGGATTCATAGTATCAGTAGAAGGAATCTCAGTGGACCTAGCCAAGGTTAGAGATGTGCTTGAGTGGCCAATACTAGTATCCATCAAAGAGATACGTAGCTTTCTTGGATTGACAGGATGGTATAGGGTCTTCATAAAAAACTATGCTTTGATTGAAATGCCTCTAACGGACTTACTGAAGAAGCAAACTTCCATTACATGGTCAACTCCCAAACAAAACAGCCTCGACAGATTGAAGCAAAGTTTATTATCAGCACCTATTATAAGACTTCCAGACCTCAATAAGGAATTCGAGGTAGTAACTGATGCTAGCATTCTTGCCTTGCGTTGTGTACTTATGCAGGAAGGTCATCCAGTAGCATACTCTTCAAGGAAATTGAAGAGTCATGAAAAGAACTATGCTATGCATGATCTGGAATTACTAGCTGTCATCCATGCTCTAAAACTTTGGAGACACTACCTGTTGGGTAACAAGTTTACTCTAGTAACCGACCATAAGAGTCTCAAATGGATCTTTACCCAGAAGAAGCTCAACATGAGGCAACGTCGGTGGATTGAAGTGTTGGAAGAATATGACTTTGAAATCAAGTACCGACCAGCGAAAGAGAATGTAGTTGCCGATGCACTTAGTCGCAAGGCATTCCTAAATTCCCTAATCTTGCAGAATCCATCAATGGCCAAATCTCTAGCTAAAAAAGTATATATGCCAAACAACCCTATACTTGAGTTAGCTAGAGAGGAAGCATGTCATGATTTGGCCTACCAATCAATGCTAAAGGAGATCTCTATCAAGGAGCAGAACCTAAAGTTGCAGGCTAAGTATTAGGAATTTTCCATTAATAGTGGACTTGTCTACTACAGAACAAGGCTATGTATACCAACTAGCCAGTCACTCAAGCAGAAGATATTGTGGGAAGCTCACAATTCTCCTTTCACAGGACATCTTGGTTATCCTAAAACTCTTAATGCGGTTAGGAAGAGCTACCATTGGGAGAGGCTCAAAGGTGACATTCTCAAATATGTCACTGTGTGTTTGTCTTGTCAACGTATCAAAGCCGAACATGTCATGATGCCAGGGAGACTGCAACCACTTGACATTCCCCAAATGAAATGGAAATTCATCAGTATGGATTTTGTTGTAGGCCTACCCCAAGTCTAAGGAGGATACAACTCCATCATGGTGGTGGTTGACATGCTTACTAAGGTTGCACACCTTATTCCAGTAAAGACAAACTATAAAGCCTCAGACATTGCAAGATTGTTTATCAAGGAGATATTCAAGCTACATGGTTTACCCAGAAGAATCATTAGTGATCGTGATTCTCTTTTCACATCACACTTCTGGAGAGCTATCTTTGAAGCTATTGGGACTCAACTATGTTTTAATACCGCCTACCATCCCCAAACGGATGGCCAAACAGAGAGAATAAATCAAGTCATCGAGGATATGCTTAGGGCATACTACTGTCGAGAGCCGAAGGGGTCGGTTCAATACGTACCTTTGATAGAATTTGCATACAATGCTTCTTACCAGTAGAGCATTCAGATGACCCCTTTCCAAGCATTGTATGGACATGACTATCGAAGTCCCCTAAACTTTTCTGATCAAACCCTAAAGGTTGAAGCTTCAAGGCTAATGTTCAAAGAGATGGATGACCAAATTAAGACAATAAGACAAGACATACAAGCGGCTAAGGATAGACAAAAGGCATATGTGGATTTGAAGCATCAAGAAAGGGTCTTCGAAGAAGGAGACATGGTCTTCATTCACGTACGCACATGATAGCGAAATTGAAGATGTAATATAAGTTAATGACGATTATCGTATAATAACATTAAGAAAAAATTTATTCAGGCACAACCCTAGGTACAGGTTCCTAATTCACCTCCTACATCAAATACTGTTGTAATCAAGGAGAAGAAGTCTCTTCTCAAGCAGATTAAGCCACCCGAGTTTGACAGGAGAGGCAGATTCATCCAAGGTGATGCTGAAATTTGGATTGAATCCATGGATTATTACTTCGAAGCAGCCGGTACTACAACTGCCAATCAGGCTATACTCGCCAAGTTAAAGCTCACCGGCCAAGCCAGACGTTGGTGGAAGAAATGGTGTAGGGATCAAGGGATCGCAAAAGGATCTGTTACTTGGGAGGAGCTGAAGAAATCCGTGCAGGAAAGATACTTGCCATCTGCATATCGCACTCAAAAGATGAATGAGTTCTACGAGCTAAAACAGTTGGGACTCACTCTTGACGCATACTACTCTAAATTTGTCTCACTTTTAAAGTATACGCCACAGATGGACATGACACAGCAAGTGTCCAAATTTTGTGCGGGTTTAAATCCACCAGCAAATACCCATCTCGAATCTATGCGTCCATCAGATCTTCTGGATTCACTCATTCGAGCGGCACCTATAATTGAGGAGGTACAGTCTAGACCAAGGGGTAACAAAGCTTGGTCTTACAATGACATGAATAGAGGAGCATTCAGACCTCAAATTAAGAGAGTTCAAGGTCATAATCAAGGACAAAGAAAGAAAGCAAGGACGAATAACGTCAACAACTTTGTTCCTACTCAAAGTAATGGCCGAAACCTCCGTTGTTTTCACTGCAACGAACCCGGTCACTTCAAGAGGCAATGTCCCAAGCTTGGTGGAGGACATCGCCAAGCGTCTTTCCAAGGAACATGCCATGATCAAGGAGCCGCTACCCGAGGAAGAGGAAGAACCACCTGCATTGCCAATAGGCAAATGTGCAAAGAAGAAGAATAGGAAGATCCGACCATGGAAGCAGAATTCGAAAGAGCGACAGTCCATGTCGCTTTGCATAAGAAAGGGCCGAATCGCCAGTTCTGGGTGATTCAAACACTGTCAGAATATCAAGGTAAAGGTTTCAAGACCTTGATTGATTGTGGCAGTACACATTCCTTTATCTCACCAGCATGTGCAAAAAGATTAGAAATAACCACAATAGAAGCACCTACCCTGCTTGTGGAATTGGCAAATGGTCGTGAGGTTACTTGTACAAAGTAAACTGCTAAGGTGGAATTCTTTCTGGGAGGAAAGAAGACTTCGATCAAATTCAGAGTCATGAATTTAGGTATCCATGAGTGTCTACTCGGAATGGATTGGCTTAAGCCTAACGAGGCCCACATTCACTATGGAAAGGGTCAATTTTCCATTTGAAACTCTAAAAGAGAATTAGTCACAACTCAAGGCGAGGCTGGAGTGCCAAAAAACCAGTTGGCTAAAGTATCTCGAATCATAAAAGGAGTCAGAAAAGGGTTACCTGTTTACTTGATCAAACTCAACAAATTAGATCAGAAGCAAGAGTCTTATGAAGGACTTCGTGGTTAAAGAAATACGCGGACGTATTCCCTGAAGAGTTGACAGAACTTTCGTCTCAAAGAGAAGTGGATCATGAGATTAGGTTAGTACCAGGAGCTGTGCCAATTACAAAAGAGACCTTATAGAATGTCCATACCAGAAGCATTTGAGCTGAAGGAACAACTCAAGCAACTGTTAGATCAGGGCTACATCCGACCTAGCAATTCACCGTGGGGAGCTCCAGTACTATTCCAGAAAAAGAAGGATGGGACACTTCGACTATGTATTGATTACCGAGGGTTGAATCAATCGACAATCAAGAACAAGTATCCTATTCCTAGAATAGATGAGCTTCTTGATCGTCTTCAGGGTTCGAAGATCTTCTCCAAAATTGATCTCAGGTCAGGTTACTATCAGATAAGGATCAAGGAAGAAGATATCCCAAAGACGGCCTTCAATACAAGATATGGGCACTTTGAGTTCCTAGGTATGTCATTCGGGCTTACGAATGCACCTTCCACCTTCAATAGGTTAATGCAGGATATCTTTAGGCCATATCTTGATGATTTCGTGCTTGTTGTCTTCTATGACACTTTAGTTTATTCTAAAAAGGAAGAAGATCATGAACCCCAACTTCGAATTGTCCTTGAAACAATGAGGTCACATAAGCTATATGCAAAAATGAAGAAGTGTGCATTCTTCAAACATCAGATTGAATATCTGGGATTCATAGTATCAGTAGAAGGAATCTCAGTGGACCCAGCCAAGATCAGAGATGTGCTTGAGTGGCCAATACTAGTATCCATCAAAGAGATACGTAACTTTCTTGGATTAATAGGATGGTATAGGGTCTTCATAAAAAACTATACTTTGATTGCAGCACCTCTGACGGACTTACTGAAGAAGCAAACTTCCATTACATGGTCAAACACAATGTTAGTGAGTTTGGGAATCTCCCAATTCCCATTTTTTGAATAATAAAAATGTGGCACCCAGATAACATGCTCATAAGTTTCTTAAAACCATATGATATGACCTATCATTGGAAAGCGCTTGAAAAATGGAATCTATTGAGCTATAGAGGGCTCAATTTGGAGTTATAGTGTTCAAGTTATGACAAATCCAAAGATTTGACCACGTGTCCCAAACTTATGGGAAATTCCCATATTCCCCAATATGGTGTTGTCAACTCCCGAACAAAATAGCTTCGACAGATTGAAGCGAAGTTTGGTATTAGCACCTATTCTAAAACTTCCAGACCTCAATAAGGAATTGGAGGTAGTAACTGATGCTAGAATTCTTGCCTTGGGGTGTGTACTTATGCAGGAAGGTCATCCAGTAGCATACTCGTCAAGGAAATTGAAGAGTCATGAAAAGAACTATGCTATGCATGATCTGGAATTACAAGCTGTCATCCATGCTCTAAAGCTTTGGAGATGCTATCTGTTGGGTAACAAGTTTACTCTAGTAACCAACCATAAGAGTCTCAATTGGATCTTTACCCAGAAGGAGCTCAACATGAGGCAACGTCGGTGGATTGAAGTGTTGGAAGAATATGACTTTGAAATCAAGTACCGACCAGGGAAAGAGAATGTAGTTGCCAATGCACTTAGTCGCAACGCATTCCTAAATCCCCTAATCTTGCAGAATCCATCAACGGCCAGATCTCCAGCTACAAAAGTATCTATGCCAAACAACCCTATACTTGAGTTAGCTAGAGAGGAAGCATGCCATGATTTGGCCTACCAATGAATGCTAAAGGAGATCTCTATCAAGGAGCAAAACCAAAAGTTGCAGGCTAAGTATCATGAATTTTCCATTAATAGTAGACTTGTCTACTACAGAACAAGACTGTGTATACCAACAAGCTAGTCACTTAAGCAGAAGATATTGTGGGAAGCTCATGATTCTCCTTTCGCAGGACATCCTGGCTATGCTAAAACTCTTAATGCAGTTAGAAAGAGCTACCATTGGGAGAGGCTCAATTGGTTTACCCAGAATAATCATTAGTGATCGTGATTCTCTTTTCACATCACACTTCTGGAGAGTTATCTTTGAAGCTATTGGGACTCAACTATGTTTTAGTACTGCCTACCATCCCCAAACGGATGGCCAAACAGAGCGAGTAAATCAAGTCATCGAGGATATGCTTAGGGCATACTGCTATCGAGAGCCAAAGGGGTGGATTCAATACTTACCTTTGGAAGAATTTGCATACAATGCTTCTTACTAGTAGAGCATTCAGATGACCCCTTTCCAAGCATTGTATGGATATGACTGTCGAAGTCCTCTAAACTTTTCTGATCCAACCCTAAAGGTTGAAGCTTCAAGGCTAATGTTGGAAGAGATGGATGACCAAATTAAGACAATAAGACAAGACATACAAGCGGCTAAGGATAGACAAAAGGCATACGCAGATTTGAAGCATCAAGAAAGGGTCTTTGAAGAAGGAGACATGGTCTTCATTCACGTACGCCCTAAAAAGAGTTCTCTATCCTTAGGAGATTGCAAGAAGCTATGTCCAAGGTATTGTGGGCCATATAAAATCCTCAAAAGTCTAGGACCTAATGCTTATAAATTGAAACTTCCTGAGAACCTAAAGGTTCATAATATATTCCATATCAACCTATTGAAGAAATATGTACCTAATCCTAACCATGTACTTGACGATCAACAAATTGTAATGCCTAGTCAAGGGGTCCTTGAACTAAGGCCTGACATGATCTTAGATGTTAGGGAGAGACAATTAAGATCCAAAACATTGAGAGAATGCCTCATCCAGTGGAAAGACTATCCCGAAGAGGATGCCACTTGGATAGATGAAGGCACACTCAACCATCAGACTCCCCAGTTTATCTCGAGATGAGGACATCTCGATTCCTCTAAGGGAGAGAGAATGTAATATATCAAATAAGATAAAAGCAAAAAATTTTCCCCCCTTCTCCTCCCCCAACCGATGTCACGCTGGAAGGGAAGGAGGACACGGAATGCAGCACGTTGGCGCCCATATAGGTGCTAGGGCCATGCGTGTTGCCATGTAAGAGAGAGAGGATTCCCCCTCCCCTCCTATTTAAACCAGACCGTGTAGGTGCAAGGTGTTGGAAACTGCAAGGAAGATGAGAGACGAAAGGAAGAGAGAAGAGAAGAGAGATATGAGACCGAAAGTGGAACCCCAGAAGTGTGTCAACTGAGCACACATGATAGGAATATATAGAGGGGACCTGGGGTGCTATATATAGACAGACTATATATAGTGCTATATATAGATAGACTATATATAGCTAACACCCCCGCTCAAATAAAGGTCCCTTACTATGGATGAAAAAACCCTTGGGGGCTCAAGGGAAAAACCCACAGCTCTATATAGACCTACTATTATATTAATATTCAAAATATAAAATTACAAAGTTTAACTTACAAGAGCCTATTGATAGGCATCAAAGGAGCTTTATCACTCCTAAATATACAACATGTAAAATAAGGATAAGCGACATCACTGCAAAATATAAAATCTCCAAGAAATTCCTTCAACTGAACTTGGGATGTAAGTAGTATATCTGTCACATCAAAACTTAAAGAAAAACATAATATATGTGGGACCCCATGAACAAAATATAAATAAAACAATTTGTCATCAGCTGGAATATAGACAATGAAACATGAGTTGGAATAACTCAACAACTAGAATAAGGAATGAAGCATCAGTTGGAACAACTCAACAGCGGGAATAATAATGAAACATCAGCTGGAACATTTCAATAGCTGGAATAAGAATGAAATGAAATATCATCCCATCAACTCGAAACATTTCTTATAAACAAAGCATGGAATAATTTCTTATAAGAATGAAACGTAGCATGGAGCCAAAAATCAGCTGGAAGAAGCATTGGATTACTTATCCACAATGTCCAAGACATGCAAAAGCATAAGTGAAGTTACAATGATCGTCATTTAATATTAGCCACTGGCACACCTTGAGCCTGAAGATTGTAGCAGAGGTTCTCAAAAGATGCAACCAACCTGTGCTGCCTTTGAATAATCTGTTGTCAATAGGCTTATGGATGTATGGTATGTTGCAAACTCTGGATGAGGTTGCACAGCTTGCAAGGCTTCACAAAATGACCTCAAGCTAAATTCAGCTCTGAGCAATCTGCAATCACACTTAGCTTAAGCAATGATTGACAATAATTAAAATCATGCAAAGCTAATTTCAGATATTCTGGCATAGGATGGCACCTTATGCACCACATCAATCCAGTCATTACAACTCTGTATGCAGCATCATATACACTTGGAAGATCGACCACGTTGATATGGAAAACTCCTAAATATAGCCACTCCAAGATGCCTATTAGGATAGAAGCTGTCCATGTCAGCAATCTGATGACAAACACTTTACTACGTTTTTCTCTTTCCTCAAATTCCTCCATGACAATTACCTCTGTATGTCTTCTTTTGATGAGGGGTCTGGCAAATTACTTCAACCTTAATGTAACCAATGAGGCCTGGATGTGTTGCCCATGTGCCATCAAGCCCAGCTTTTGCATTATCCCTGATGGGAATTTGAGTAGCCATCCCTCCCATTGCATGCACTCCACGTCTATGGCATGTTTGAATCAGCAACTCAGTATAGCTCTTCATGAAGTGCTGGCTCATGCCAACAAGAACATGGTCAGGAAGGAGCCTATCTGGATGTCCCGGGAAGGTTTTTACATAGTTGAAGATGTAATCCCAACACCCGCAGGGCTCACCCTGCATCTTATTATCTACAGTAGTAGCTTTCTGCTTTGACCCTTCTGCAAGATTACAAGTCATCTGGTGTCCTGCCACAGTCTTTGTAGGCTCTTCTAGAGCACGCTTAATAGACTCTGCTGACTTGTAAATAAACAAAGCATATCCTTTTGACTTACATGTCTACTTATCAAACCCTAGAGGACCTTCTTCAGTTTCTCCGTACCTGGAGAATGCAGCAAGGAGCTTCTCAGTTGGCATGTCACGGGGAACATTCACCACATAAATCTTGTGCGCACTGGTAGATGCTGCCTATGCAAGTTGTGATTGAGTGGACGAAGGCCCCGCGGATGCAAAGTGACATACACATTTACGGCCATCGGTCTTCTTGCTAGGCTCCTTGAGCAATGCTGGGAAATCATGCTGGTGTCATTGCCACGGGCAGATTCAAGGCCCTTGATCAGTTTCTTGATCCTCCAGATTTTGATGTTGTGGTCGTGCGCCTGATCTGTGCCATGATCAGAGGCCATCTTGTGATGAAGGATAAGCGAATGTGATAGATATGAGGGATTCTACAATGTCTGTAGGCGACGTCAGGTATCTCGATTGGATTGGATGATGAATATCGGCAAACAGACGAGCGATTAATAGCAGAGGCACACAGAGAAGCTCGTGGCTATGGAGGGTAAGAGGATAGCTATTATTAGGTTATCACAAAGCTTACAAGTCTTCTTGTCGGGGATGACGAGGCATTCTTTGATGTCAACTTAGGATCTCTGCCCTGAGACACTCATGGTTTCGTCAGACGCCAGAGGCGGCATCAGCGGCAGCAGCACCTCTAGCAGTCAGAGGGATGATGATGGCGTCCGCCTCTATAACCCTTTCCAGGAGTATCGTGGCATTGCCTTTGACCCGCGGTCCGTCAACACCCTCTATCGCCTCCCCTCGTCTCCTGAATTCCTCTACTCGGAGGAGGCCGCCGTGCAGCACCGCAACTGGAGCGAGAACTTAACCTACTACACTGGCTGTGGCTACCTCAGAGTGGGCTGGAGGTAGGGAGCGAAGGCCGCCTTGAGAGTCTCAGAGGAGGTCTCCCAGCCGAGGCCATGGACGAACAATTTCCCGTGCGAGGGGCCTTTGTCAGTGTGAGCGAGGTCTTTGATCTCCTGTAGGATATCGGCATGATCCATGGCTGCTTCTTGTAAAAGGGTCCATGAGCTGCTCCTTAGAGAGAGGCTCCATGAGAGAGCGGATGTCCTCAGCGCAGACATCAGACTCGCCGCCCCCCTCACACGACAGCATTGCTCACCCCGTAGACCGCCACTGCAGCTAATGGATTGGAAGACGATGCCAACAACATGTATCGAGCGTAAACACTAATGTTGGAAATCTCTTTGTGATGTTGTAGAACCTCGCTCTCATACCACGTTGAAAACTGCAAGGAAGACAAGAGACGAAAAGAAGAGAGGAGAGAAGAGAGATATGAGACACTGGAAGTGGAACCCCAGAAGTGTGTCAATTGAGCACACATGATAGGAATATATAGAGGGGACCTGGGGCGCTATATATAGACAGACTATACATAGCACTATATATAGACAGACTATATATAGCTAACACAAGGGAGGGACGGAAGGGCAGAATTCGAAAGGACTCGCTGCTGCCCTACAATCAGTGGAAGGAGGGAGGGACAAGCCGCCTCATCGCCACTTTGCCCTGACAAGGGCTGTTGAACTACCGCTGAGCCAGGACGACATCAACCTGCCGTCAGTCCGTGCTGCCCAACACCTGCTGGCCGTCACCGTCACGGCGGCAATCTCCCTCTCCTGGCCACGTGTGAAGCTTAGAAGCGGCTAGATAAGCCCCCTTTCACCCTTCACCTTTCCCCTTTTACCCTTTCACCCCCGGGTTTTTTAAAATCCTCCTAAGCCCTTTTCACCCCCCCCTTGTGTTACCCTTCATCTTTCCCCCCCCCCCCGGGTTTTAAACCCCTAAGCCTTTTCACCCCCGTGTCCTAAAACCCCTCCAAGACCCCCTTCCTATACCTTTCACTCCCGTGCCCAAAAATCTCCCAAGGCCTCTTCTTATTCCTTTTGGAACCATACACACACACCCTTTCCCCCCCATGTATAAACCCCTATAGGGCCTTTTCCTTAGGATTTGTAAGCCTTTCCCTCCCAAAGAAACTAAGACTGTAAAGGTCTTATTACCCCCTCCTTGTGGATAAACCCTTAACTGTTCCGTGCCTTTCCAAAATACCCTTGGGACTTGGTTTTTTTTCCCCTACTCGAAAAACAGAATAAGAGTATTGACGTGCAAGGGAGCGACACTGGAATTCCGAAAAAGTGTGTAAAGCTACTTCCACATTCGAAGCACTACAATTGCGATGCCTCCTAATAAAGTCCAAGGAGTAGCTGCGGGAGGGTCATCTCCCGGTATCCATGTGGATATCTCACCCCAAACCCAGGTTTTTCCTTCTTAATTTTATATCGATTTTAATTCAATCATGCAAGATGAATTGTTAGGGATAAGATATATTTTGTCCTAGTTATTCACGACGAAGGAATTTAGTTTAATGGAACATGCAAAATAAATAAATTATAAACATAGTTTTTCTTCAAATAGCATTATGCATTGAAACGAATTATGAGCAAGATTATTTACCCACTAAAGTAGTATACTTCGGTTAAGCCTAGAAGGTATAAAACTGCATCTTGCACTATTAACCCCTATTCTTTTTACAACGAATCATCATGGAAGGTGCGAATCATGAAAGGATTCTTATGATGCTTAAACTCTCAGAAGTTATCATCGCTAACTGCATAACTTAGCAAGGGAAAGATTGCTTATTTGGCATGAGTTTTGTTGGCAAGGAAAAATGAAGATTAATTGAATTTACCTAACCTCAAATCGATAAAGTTTAGGATTGAAAAATCAATTGACACATAGATAAAAAATCATGCAGAGGTGATCTTGATATTACCTTCTAAAGTTAACCAAATTAATATAGACTTAGAAATACCTATGGTGCGAAATATTCATTGGGAATAAATTAAAATCCAAGAAATGTTTATACCTTAAATACTTGCCCACATTCCCTGAGTATAGAGTCAGTAAATTGTAAACGTAAAAGAAACTAGGCTTTGTCCCTGAGTTTCTTAAAAGAAAATAATAAAGCTGGGAAACCCTAGGTCTGACAAACGTCAGCTTAAAGAAACTGAAACGGATTGTTTCGTAACCCCATTATCGCATAGTACGATACAGGACTTGCGCGGCAAGTACGAAGTCATATGGTCTTGTGATTGGTTCACAAGAAGAAATGCTAAATTCTCACAACAAGGATGGCAGATCCTTATGCAAGTTATCTTGCAAGAGGATGTATACTTTGATATCCTTCTAAATAAGGAAGGTTAAAAACCGAAAACTGAAGTATCCAATGAACTTTAGGATTTGACCAAGTTGGGTTAATAGGGTACACCCTAACCCAGAATATAAGGGAACTTGCCAAGTTGCAAGACACCCCGGATCGAGTGTTGGATGCATTGGAAATGAAAGATTCTTAGCAGTTTGCCAACAACTAAAAAAATGATCAAAGAAAATGTTTGTGCTTGCTAGAGATTTTAGAGCACTATTTGACTTATGAATTACAAATTAAATGAATATCTATACTTCAGGTTGAAGGCCTGAAGGGAGAGGTAGCTTCAGTTACCCCTGACTGCTTGCCTGATCCTAACCAAGGGGGTTGTTGATCGCGCCGGGAACGTGGACCGAACTCGCCGTGAGAGGTCTTTCCGCTGAGCACTACTTGGAGCAGGAGGATGCTTGGGTGCCAAAGGGGGGTCTGGCTCTGTAAATCCCTCACCTTCCGGGTCCTGCACAAGAGGCTAACGTGACTCGGGATTGGATCTCGAGGCCCGTATACTAGTCTACGGGTGGAAACTTGGAATAGTGATCCCTGTGGATTGTTGGATAGCCTTCGGGCGGATTGTGGACAAGCCTACGGGCGGAAATCCTTGTATTTCAAAGATAAATATGATGATATGTTAATAAAGAGCTTGTTTGATATTGTTTTTCTATGTCACGTGATAAGATTACGTGAAGGAACCAGTGCTTAACGGATTAATTAAAGAAGCTGATTGTTACATGTCCAACTAAATGTGTTAGATAATTACATAACTAAAACAAACCAAGGAAAGTGCGGAGGATGGGCCATGGGTGCGTCCTATGGTTGGGTGGTCCCGGTTGGCCGGGAACTTTTCTCAAGTCTTGAAGAACAGCGGGATGATTGTCAAAGGACACGAACAACAAAAGCGTTGACCTAGAGTTATGTCTTACCCGAATTACGCTTTTTTAAGGGAACGGAATGGGACTATGCCTTATGGCAGAGAGGTTGAGCTTTGCATCCCTCTCATTTCCCATTCTCTTTGAACCAAGTGTAGCATGAATCCGCTTCAGACCTGGTGTTTTTGCGTAAAGTAGTTCGCTTGGGTTCGACGCTAGTTGTTGTTAAGAAATGACCAATCAGAAAAACCCTAATTCAGGTCGATCCAAAGTGGAAATGGTCAGAATACTTCCGCAACGTTGCAGACGTGGAAAGCCCTAGATCTCAAATCCCGTAATATTCCATGGGAGTGTCGGGCGGAGCTTTCTAGACATCCTTTCCAATGGACTGCTAAGACGTGTCCTGGATGATACTAGTGGACACGTTACATATTCACCCATACTAAATAGGATTTGCTACCTTTTCTTAACGCACATTTAGCATATGTGTGACTAAGCAATGTAAAATTATCAAAAGTGTGTGTACCATGTAATGCAATTTGTTTCCCATAAGAATGAAACTTTATTGAATGCATAGAATAGTCTATATTAGGATTATATTTATGATGCCAAGGCATTCCTAAGATAATATCACTAGATTGCAACGGCAAAAGTAAGAAATTTGTACACTTAACATAATCACCAATTTTAATTTCTAAGTCATGCACTTCTTGTGTTCCATTATATCTAGTATCTAAGAATGCAGCCTTGATGCGATAACGAGTTGAAACAGTATGTAAATTCAATTCTTTGACCAATTTTGTAGAAATAAAGTCATGTGTGCTCCTTTCATCATGTAAAACAATCTTTTCTCTACCATACACAATACATTTCATCATTAATAAAGAATGAGGATTTGGTATACTTGGTAAAGTATTTGAAGTAGTACCGATATTGTCATCGTCTTCTATGAAATTGGGCATTTCTTCATGTTCTTCATCTTCAATCGCTCCCAAGTAGTCGATGTGAATAGTTGGCTTTTTGGATTGATAATTCACTGCTAGATGTCTAGGTTGATGGCACTTGTATAGCAGACTATGGGTGGCTTTGGAAACATTATTGGTAATGGCTGGGAGTTTAGGAATGTTGGGATTTGGCTGGAAAGATGGCTTAGGATTTGGATTTGTATTTTTTGGTAAAGCAGGGGGTCATGTCCAATATTTATGGAAAGAAGATTGAACAAAGTGATTTTGATTGAATCTTTGAAAGTTCGAATTGAATTGCTTTGTACCGAAGTTATAGTTAGTCGGGAATTGTTGTGGTCGCTTCTTTCGCCCTCGAATTATTGTGGTTGCTTCTTTCGCCCTCAAATTTTGTCTTCACCATCATGGGCCAAAGAAATCACATCCTCGAGAGTTATTGGCTTGAACATATTCACCTCCACATAGAAGTGACCAAGAAAACTAGAGATAAACTTGCGCTTATGGATCGCCTTAGGTACATCTTCGAGCATTCAAAGTTGCAATAAGGCATTCCATAAACACTCAGTATATTATGAAATAGGCTCACTATCTCTTTGTTGCAGAAGATCCTACTGTTCTATTACTTTTTCGTGGAATTGAGGTGGAAGAAAATTCTACAAAATTTTCTTTTGAAAAGCATCCTAAGTAGTAGGATAATCAACACTTTTGCAGACAACGGTCTACCATAGCGATGCTTTGTCCACTAAATGGTTAGTGATACACTTGAGTTTGTCTTTTTCAACATACTATTCTTCATGAAAATTATCATCAAACTGACTAGTAAAAGCGAGGACAGTCCTTCCATCACGTAGCCCATTAAAAGTATGAAATTTGAAATTTATTTTACTTATCTTGGTTTCTTTCCAGATAGATTGTGCTTCGAGTGTTGTATCAATAATATGTCGTATAACATCTTCAGGTTGCGATCCATCTTATTCGATAGTAGATCGTTGAAGAGTGGCCAATTGGGCTTGCAAAGTTTGACATGCTCTTCGTTCCTCTTGAAGCTGCATCATAATTAGGTCGAGTTTTTACTCCATCGTTAGTTCCGGTAAATTACCTTCGGCCATAAAATCTTCCATATTTTGATCAGTCATCCTGCAAAATTTCAAACAACCTCACACACTCGAAATCTTGTTAGTGGGATGACCATAGCTCAAAGTCGGGTTTACAAGGCTTGTTTCTTTTTTTTTAATGACTTTTTTACGATCTTTCTCCTTTTTTAGGGTATAGAAATTGATGAAATCCTTCTTCAACGAATACTTTGCACGTGTAGACTGTGTATAGCAAACTATTTGTTGAAAATTATCTCTGTCATAGCACAGGTGTGAACAAAGGCTTGCAAGGAGTTATAAAACTAGTTTAGGTTTGATTTGTAGAAGTACTTCATGTGAACACCCACTAGAGGAAAACTTAAAGATTGAAATTTGAAACTTTAGAAAGCTTGGTAATCCTAAGCTTGAAAGAAAAAAGCTTTGACTATCCCAATCATCTGCGACAGGATGGTGGTATGTTCTTGCCAATGTCGACTGTCATGAGTGTGCATCCTTCCACTGCAAACAACTGAATTCGGGAGCCTTAAGCTTTTTATAAAGCTTATTAAACTTTATAATCTCTAAGCTAATGAGAATTGGCTTCTCTTCTTCTCTAAGAAAAACATCTTGATGTAGGACCTTGGAAAGTGATCCTTCACCCTTAGAGACTAGTTCTTCACGATCCAACAACACAGCAGGGGGTTCTTCACTGCCAAGAACACGCTGGTATTGATGGATTGTTGTGATATTGACTGTAGAGCAAGTTCATTCCAGGAGCTTTGCCTTCATGCGAGATGGTAAGCAATTGGAAGCCCTTGATCTCAACTTCGCTCAAATACCACTGGTGCACAAATTGGATGCTGGATGCATACGTAGCGAGCACCGGAAGGTCCCCAAGAACAAAGAATACTACTTTAAGCTAAAAAATTAAGAGAATAGACTTGCACCAGATGAGGCAAAAAGACCAATTGGGTAAAATCTCCTCCCATGCCTTATGTGAGTGCTCCATAAAGCATGTATTTATAAATTTATTCATCTCAAAGCTTAAAAATAGCCCAAATTTACAAATAAGCATGCTTTAGCTTTTGTGTTTGCTTTTTTCCAAATAAAGAATAAAGTGATTGGGTGGCCCAAGAGTCGGGCTATGCCCAAATACAATATCCAATAATGAAATATCTAGACCGTGAATCCATACGTATACAAAATAATAAATATTTGTCAAGCACTTCAATAAATAAGTGCACCTAAATAAATATTAGTGCCACACCCTTAATGATAAGACACGCGCCCATCAAAAATTATACTTTCTTCTAGGTAATTTGAATACACGCTATCGCCCAGTGCCTCCCAATGCCACTGTCTCCTGAAGCATTCATAATTGTTAGTAAATTATAAAATTAAATCGAAAAAAGTGAATTGCTAGCAGTCTTCAACTACAAAATAAATAAATAGGTTGGAACTCCATCATCCCAACCTTAATTTAATACGAGTGCATTGTAAACTTGTAAACATGAATTAATTTAAATATGTATTTTGTGAAATCGCCAACTATGGAATCGCCCATGTGCACATTAAATTAACATGACACCTGAAAAGGATAGGCATCCTCGTCAACTTCTCGCACAAGAAATCTACCTTATGTACCAGCCTCGACAAATAAATATAGTTTTACAAAATCTGCCACAAAACCTCACGAAATCCACCATGGTCTCACAAAATCCACCGTGGAATATGCCTCCTAGCATCACTTTGTGCGACAACGAGCTCAACCAGAAGGTAGCATGGCTAAAGACTGGTTGGCTACCAACGGTGGATTCAGACAACAGCATACTATGGTCACTGAAGGATGACGATAAACTGACAAGAGATGTGGTGGTTGGAAATGAGGTAGAAAAAAGGATAGATCTTGCAATGGAGAAGAAAGTGAATCATTTTTGTATGTTGCAACATGCTCCATGGAGAAGTGGCTCACTAGATATGAGCAAGCCAAGAAAGACAGGAAAGAAGTGCAATCCGAATTTCAATGCACTACAACATATACATGTTATAATGAGTTTATAACGACATTTTCTTTATATATAAAAAATATCCCCGTTGTCGCTATTAGCATCGCTACAAAACCATCGCTATTTGCCTTGCTATTTTCGTCGCTAATTTCGTCGGTAATAGCGTCGCTATTTAGTGATGCTAATACCGATGAAATTAGTGACGGTTATAGAGGAATTTCCGACGCTAATACTGATGATTACATAATTAATTTCTGACGCTGATACCGATGGCAGAAAAAAAAATTTGTGGCAGAGCTACAAATGCAACCCTGCCACAGTTAGAGCCACATATGGCTAAGAGACAATTCCTGCTGTCAAAGAAGTTAGACAATCGATCCCAAATAATGACAAGACTTTGCAAACAAGTACTTTCATGACATTAATTAACAAAAATATGCACTGCATTGATTTAAAAAATAACAGAACTTAAATTGAGAAGTGTTACTGCGACAAAGCAAATATGTATACACATGTACATCAATATGTGGTGAATAACATGGAGATGTATATATGGAGTCATGCTAGAACATAGAAGTCCGAATCACATACACTTAGCTATTACATATGGAGGATAGAGGCCATAAGGCCTTACATAATACAAGATGGGGAGTAATCCTATGTAGCCTTATCTACTCTCTGCGACTCATCCGCATCAGAAAACTCCTCTCGCTGTAGTGGCATGCCAAAGGGAGTCTGCAACAGCAAATACATATATAATTATGAGTACCAAATACAAACTGACATATAATGACAGATCTCTCAAATTAGGAATGATATTTATTACTACTTACCAGTCCTTCGCGAGCATAGAGCTTCTCGATCAGGGCACTCAAGCCATGCTTCTCCTCGTATGTCACCTCTAGTGCAGTCGGGTCGCGACTCGTAAAACCTTGATGTGGCACACAAACATTGAAAAACAACGTACTTGAGATTCATGTTCGAAATATATACATCAACATGGATGTCATTAAATTAGATTACTCTACCCTATTAATACTTACAAAATCTGCCAGGAATGTTGCGTGGCCACCGCTACCAAGGTGATGCACCGATCCTGCGTCCAAGTGCGCCTTTGCTGTGTCCTTCTGCTGCTTCTACTTGTCTGGAGTGGATGTCGCCTCATCCTAGAGATTACTCCAATCCTTTGTATCCAGCCACTCCGGCTTCGATTTGCCCTGCTTGACTGCTTCACATGCATCAGACCACCTATGTGACTGATAGTCATGCATACGCATCATCATCCACCCTCTCGAAAATCTATCATTGCTATAGGGTAGAGAGAACTCTCGATACAATGTAACGATTATATACTCCTTGCTGGCATGTGGGATCTCCTTCCACACTTCTTTGTAATGTTATGCTGAAATACTTGTTGGTACAACTCATGCATCCTAGAGATGGCAGCTTTTCCCTCATCATTCCTATATAAATGGCCAATGGCCTTATCTATGAGATACGAGTAACCTGCAAGATTTTGCAAACGGATACTTTCATGACATTAATACAAATGTGTCAAACACAACTTGAATTGATAAGTGCTACTGCCAAAAAGGATGTGAAAACACTACAACAAAAAGGCTCCATAGACGCACTTGTAGACGCAATATTTGAACTGTGAAAAAAAATATCGGGCGCGTTTATTACCGCATCTATTTCTGCGTCTACCGTATCGCGTCTAAAAGTACGCTTATAGTCAGAGTTACACGCCCATGTAGATGCGTGTATTGACGTGCTACGTAAATATATAATCATATTTATAAAAAAGTGGATATATTCATATTATGTGTCTATATACGCGTATATCTACGCATCAAAAAATGTGTTTACCTTGCAAGTTTTTGATGAGAATAGACGTGCATTTATCCTACAATTTAGACGCACTGATAGATGCGCAAAACAGAGGTATTAAAAAAACCAGAGAGCATGTGGCTTTGCAAGCCACATGCTCTCTGATTTTTTTCCCCCCATCAACATCAAATTGTATGCTTAGGGAGAACACAGAAAGATTATTTCGAAGATTGGATACTGAAAACAAAACAATGTATGTAGAACACGGAATTTCATATATATAGATGAAACGTTTTTACATTATGAGTTCTAGTGCTTGTGACATCATGGTCATAAGCACTAGCTGAAATTAATACATATCAAAAATGAAGATTATAAGCCAATGGGAGGCTTGCATGCATGGGGCTCCTCTATATCTCCTCAGAAGAGGCATCATCAAAAATGAAAATTACAAGCCAAGGAGAGGCATGCATGCATGGGGCTCCTCTATATCTCCTCAGAAGCCAAGGGGAGGTATGTATGCATGGGCCGCCACTGCTACTGCTAGTCCCCCCTTTGCTATCCTCAACTGCATCAGGGTTTGCCTACACAAAGGATTAAGGTATATAAATACCATTACAAACAATAAATTAGAGTTATCTATACTTTTCATGTAAAAAATAAAACATACCTCTTCTGGTGGTGGAATCCTCATGGCGCGATTATATTGCTCCTCCGTGATGAGTCCCTCCTCGTAGAAATGCTGCCAAAGTGGATGCCCGGTTATGACCTCGATAGTAGCCTACCTCTCTAGGAGTAGGCATCCTACCAACGATATGATACTACAAAACAATTTGAACATACAACACATTAAAACACACTACATAATAAAGTGAAACAAATTACAAAATTTAATTTAAAAAACAAAATCAAATAATACTTACAAACTTAGCCTCCCATGACTCCCTGCCACCCGATCCATAATGCGACGATCCCATGGTTGCCATCTGGATACGTCGCGTCTCTGCATGCTAGCGACTTGTCATTTTCTCTGCTGCTCTCTTCTTGGCCTCTTTCCACTCCTTGCAGTGGCAATTGGGTTGTTGGCCATATCCAAGGCACCCCTTCTCTTGTCTCCACAATGACTCCTTGTCGCGCGTCATAAGGTGAGACCTCTTGTTATGAAGTGCGTCTCTCACCTTTGACTGTCCCCAATCATCTGAGAATCTTGAATTCTCGAGATTAGGGTACCTTCTATGTACTGCCTGCAGTACCTCTTGCCACAAACCATTTTTTTTGTGCTTGAAGGGAATCATGCAATCTTTGTATGTGACATGCATGGCACTCCTCAAGTAGGCTATCACTTCTCTCCCTTCAAAGTCATGCAAGATACCACCAACATCAGTGACAGAGTAGTACATTTTTGGAGGCTCACCTCTCTTATTTTCTGGTGAGGGTGATTGAGAGCCACCACCGAGGCAACCCCCACAAAGCCCTCGACGTCCTCGTCCTCCCACACGACTCTCCCTCCTCCCTCGACGTGCACTACCCTCTACCTCACTTGATACACGTGCTTCTGCAGATGCACGTGCTTCGGTTGATCCATGTACCTCAGTTGATCCCTGTGTAGGCAAAGATGTGATAGGTGTCCCAGACATCACACTGAAAACCTCCTCTGCAGTGGGAGGGCGACCAAGATAATTGGTCATCTCCCCCATGAATTGCTCCTTGTCGAATGGGGTGCTGGAGGATCCAGGATTCCACATCTACACAAGAAAAATCATATTACCCTATGTAGATAAAACATATTACATGTTGCGTCTACACCTGCGTCTCTATGCGCGTCTATATCTGCGTCTCTATGGGCATCTATTAGCGCATCTATTTCCATGTCTATACCTGCATCCACACTGTCATCTGGATGCGCTGACAGACGCGCACAGTCAGACCATTTCTTTTCAAACGTGCTTTAAAAATGTGTAAAAAAACCTCCATAGATGACAAGATCCAACATGTAAAGAGAGAGAAGAGAGAGACAAACAAACAGAGAAAGCAAACAAGATTGACAGAGAGAAGAAGAACTCACCTTCTTTGCTTGTTCCAACAGGTGGTGGCTAGGTTGCAAGCTCCTTGTCCTCCTTCTCCCTTCCCTTGGTAAGTTGCTTGAATCTTCTTCTCTTCCTTGCTATTTGGCTCTTGTTCTTTACTCTTTGGCTCTTCTTTCCTCCTGTCCTCTTTTTACTCTTATTACCTTGCCTCATTGTCTTCATGAAGTGATAGATAGCCAGGAGTAGTGATATCGAGCTCGAACTGCAGAAAAGGCGCAAAAAACACAGAAAAGCACAGGTTTGAAAAGAAAGCCACAACTTTTTTTAAATTTTTCTATACCTGCGTGGCGCTCTGTAAGCGTGTGTATATGCGCAGATAATACCTATTACACACGCTTACAGACGCGTAGAAACAATTTAGGGAATCAATTGACCTATGTGGTGACATATATAACAAAGCTTGAGGATAAGAGATAACACATTGGCAAGTCAATTGACACATATGTAGTGACTTACTAGACCATCCCACTTACAATTGCATGCAAGTATAAATAGGTGGATAAAGCACGAATGGTTTTTAGCTAGAGAGAGATAATGCAATAAAGGTGTATACGAAAGAGATAGAGAAAGGCATATTATCCATCTATCAATCAAAGATATGTACATGAAGTGACTTGATATAGTAATTAAAGTTTCGTCATTTTTAGGATGCTCCATTGACTTCTGTAAGTTCCTATAACCTTGAACTAGAATATAGCCAACCACACTGTCCATGGAAGGAAAACTTGGCCTCATCAAATTAACCAAGTTAATTTAGTTATACATTTCATAGATAAGAGATTTTTAGTTGGCTTGTTGGTATTAGTCACCAACAAGTGGACACACTGGCTAAAGATGATGAAAAGAGTACATGTGCACATTGGCTACATGTGGTCCACCTTATCTAAAATTATATGTGAGCTATCAGTGCACCTTGACATGATTGAAATAGCTTGCACATGCACAAGCCAATTGATTTACATCAATCTACTCATGCTATAAATTGGCATGCATGGCTAGGTTAAGTGCACAACAAATGAGACATGTGAGTTTATTGATCGATTCTCTCTCTCTCTCTCTCTCTCTCTATATATATATATATATATATATATATATATATATATATATATATATATATATATATATATATATATATATATATATATATATATATATATATTGCAAATGCACAAGTCAACCTTTGATCTATATATATATCCAATCATCATGCCCTATCCAATCACATTTGTATAGGGCATGATTGGATGTATATAGGGCATGAAATCACATATATATAACTAGCTTTGAATGATTGGATGTATATTTGTAATACTCAGAAAGAAGTAAAGTTGGTACTGTATATATTGTCCTATGCATGTATATGCCCGATACATGTATATCATGTCATATATACATGTATACCATGTCCGTATGATCCTATACATGTATATCATGTCCTAGCATATGATCCACGTGTAATTATGTCATATATACATCTAATCATGCCCTATTCAAACAAATACTAGCTATTAAGAGGTTTGGTCATATTCAGGGACTTTATGAGAAATGAAAAATATGGGCGTTTATTTTCGCATCTATAAGCGTGTTTATCAGCGTGGATATATAGACACGTTTTTTATACTAACGTGAATAGATGCGCTGATACACGGCCTTATAAAGGTGCCTGCTTTTTCGCGTGTATAGTGCACATCTATAGGGCCTTTCTCTTGTAGTGAAATATATACCTGGAGGAGTGGGTTTCTGTACTTCTTGGCAGCCCTAGGAGTGATTGGTGGGGTGCGTGAAGGAGTGGGAGCAGTAGACATCTGTCCGCCACTGCCAGTGAAAGACGATGTTGACTCCCTGGTGGCAGTGTGAGTGGGAGAGACTGCATCTCTATCCCCACAATAGGAGCTACCTCCTTCTCGACTACGTGACTCTGAAGCAAAGAGAGACCTGCAACTGTGTCTACTGGAGACTGAAGCATCGGACCATCTAGAGTCCGCCGATCGTGCTAAGGTGGAACGAAAAAGCTGTGCATTGGCTCTATCTCTGACCCGTGCTAGCTGCTCTGGTGAGAAACGCGCTAACATCGGGTCAATGTTGTCATCTGTAAAATCGTGACTCATCCTACCGTCTATGCCCAAATCCTAAACCTACACATACAAGGAAAAATAATAATATTAGATAATGAATTGCAAGATGTAATAAAACTAAAACTTAATTAGCAAGACTTCATTTTAAAATAATTAAAAAAATTAGATAATACAAAACACCATACTCCAAAAACATACAAACTGTCCTAACCGATTTGCAAAAACTGGCATTGCTGTAGTGGGAGGAACGTTTTGATCGAGTCACTTTTGTTTAGGGTTCCACAATCTCATCTTGACATAGCTCAGTATACACCGGGAGATCTATACAAATTTCTCCACAAAATGAGGATTCTGCTTCATTTTCAAAAAACCAATCCTCTATCTCCATAGGTGAGATGTCTTGGTCCTCCAAGCGGTTCATCCTAGTTTCTTGTATGCCTTCTGTCATTGCCGCTATTAAAGGTGTCTCTTCTACGATCGGTACGGGGGTTCTGGCAAACACGTGGATACTCCTAGATGTCATGGGAATGACATACCACCATTGAGGTTGTTGCAGATTAGGGAAAAAGATGACCTGGTCCATATTACGATTAGTATAAAAGTCCACTTTGAGATTGCTAAAGCGCGTCAAGTATTAGGGACTCTTACCTGCTCATAGTGATTTGGCAAAACAAATGTATCACTCAAATCGGTCCACTTCTTTGTTGAGTCAATCTCAACAAAGCCACTTGGCCCTCGTCGAACAGTTGCACCTGCTCCTTTGATAGTAACCTTGAACCATTGCACATCAAATATGGTCACAGAGAAACTTCGATAGTCCACTGCAAGGATACTCTGTAAACATCCGAAATACTCCATCTCTGCAACTACACGGTTTGGATCTGTGGCACGTCGTTGGCTTTCCTGCTCAAACATTCCCATCACTCCACAGTCCATTGTCGAGCGTAACTTGTCGATGTGCTCTACTCTGAAATGTCGCCCACGTGACCATGCTACACTATGGACCTTATACTGGGGGAAAAAAAGTATATTAGTTGCAATTTGCAATATAGATTGTAATTTCTTGGGATCGCATGCCTTGGGATTGCATCCATACCTTGGGATTGCATCCACGTGAGAAGTCCCACTCTTCTTCAGTAACGGTTTCTCCATCTTGAGATGCTTTGGTTAGGGCCTCATGTAGCCATCTAGTGGACATGAGTAGAGGCATCTCCTCTAAGACCTTCGGATATCAAATGGGCCGTTGTCGCGTACTCCATCGAAAGTCAAATCTTGCAGACTCTCGCTCAGCTCAAGCATCCTCATACCATTGCAGTCACTTCTCCATCGTAGCGCTATGCAGCATAAAAGATCAGTTCACCTTGGACTCCATGGATGCGTCCATCTTCTTCTCTATTCCGTTTCCCACTAGGACATCTCCATTCAGACAATCATCCTCCTTGAGTGACCATATCAAGCCTTTGTCCTGGTCCACAGTGGACAACCACTCAGAAATGTACACCAAGGCCTCCGACACTAACCAACCTTCAGCCATGCTACCCTCAAGACGAGCCCCTTGTCGCACAAATCCCTTTAAGGTCTTCATGAACCGTTCAAGGAAAAACATCCATCGACTATAGACTGGACCTGCAACCTGCAATTCATCTACAATATGCACTAGAAGATGGGTTTGTATCATGAGCATGCTAGTGGGAAGATACTTCTCCAAAAGACAAGCAGTCTCTACTACCATGCATTTCGCGGATTCAATCGATGATGTGTGAATCTCTTTTTGGGAGACAAACTGAACCAACTCGGACAATTTGTAAATGGTTGTCCGTATCTCCGATATCAGAGACCCCGCGATTGCGATCAGCAATACGAACTATGAAAACCATGTAATTAATATTGTGTATAAACAAATGGAGTTTCTGAAATCTAATATGCAGAATCATGCCATACACAGCCTCATACCGTACATACCTGACACATGTTATGCCAATCATGGGATTTGAGTCCTGTCAGTTGGTCATCCTTTGTGAATGTTGTCTTGAGAGAATGCATTAGGCTAGTCGGTGTGTGAAAGGACTTGATGTTTTCCTTTACTCGTCGTACTTCATTGCCAGAAAAAACCCAAGGAGCGCGCGGTAATTGCACTCAACTGTCGACGCCACTTACAGGCCAATATGGTTCCATCTTTCCCACTGCTTTCAAATCCATCCTCGCTCCTAGTGTGTCTCGCTGCCCAGTGAGGTGGTCCCATAGCAAGCTACCCACATTCTTAAAAATGTGCATGGGATCTAAAAGGTGGTTAATTTTCAGTTTTTTCCAATAAGTCAGCTCATAGAAAATTGAGAAGTGTCGCATTCCACTGGGAAGCGAGTCTTGGTCCACCATCCACGATCAAACCAGCTCAGTGTGTTCATTCTCGCAGGAGGGCGACCAAGAAATCCTTCTCTCATGGCATGACCCTCTAGAAAAAAAGCTCGATGTCCCTCAAACACCATATTCTTCATAGATTTTGACATATGAGAATCCAACCTTGGTCCACACAGAGAACATGTATGGTAACCTGACATGACTAGCCCTGGAGAACACACATGTACAATGAGGCATGTCATAACACCAACATCGCTAAAAAAAAACTAGAAAAATAAGAAAATATGCTTTACCAGAGCATTCTCCATAACCTAGAAAGTCATGCATGGTCCACATAAGAATTGCCCTTATAGTTGTGGATCGCCTACCAATATCTTTGCTCATGTCCTCCACTACAATTCCCTCCCACAACTCCTTTAGCTCATCAATCAGTGGAGAGAGGTAGACATCCATATTCTTGACTTTGTATCATCCAGGCACAAGCAAGCTAAGCAAAAGATGTTCTTTCTTGGTGGAAAGCCATGGTGGTATATTGTAGTTAACAAGAACCACGGGACATACACTATAGGAGGTGGAACGTAAACCAAAAGGATTTATCCCATCCATATCGTAGATTCCTCGCCTCCTTCGCAAAGTTAGGGAAAGTCTCGTCAATGTGATGCCATGCTTCTAAAACAGCTCGTGTACGCTGTACACCATCAGTGGATCAATTTTCCGCATGCCATGTAGTCAACTTTGCAAAAATCTTGGTCTGAAAAATGTGAAGAACACGCGGTATCAGCGAAAAGTGCCTCAAAACCTTCTGTGGAACAGTTTGTCCTTGCAAGTCATTTTGATACCTATCTGCACCGCACTTGGGACATGTGGCCAACAATTCAAATTCTCCCCGGAAGAGAACACAATCATTGGGGCAAGCATGAATGCAATTATAATCCATGCCTAGCTTTCGCATCACTTGTCTTGCATCATCATGAGACTCAGGCATCGTGTTTTGGGTAGGAAAAATGTAAGATTTCAACGTTCTACAAATTGCAATGAAGCACGTTATTAGAGTACTACATAGCACATTTTAATGGCTTTCAATAAAGAATCATACACATCATAATATACTTGAATAGCTCTGTCACACTCGCATCACTCCATCCATACTTTGTTTGTATGCTCAACAATGCAAGAAGTGTCTTCAAATGGGATACCTAACTCCCATCATACAATGGAATGGCAGCCTCCATAATTAAAGGATCTTGGGATTCCGAGTCTGTCGGAAGTAATGATTCGATCATGTCCTCTAACTCGGGCTTCAAAAAAGCAGGAGGATTGTCCATGTCTCCAACATTCTCACCCATAGAAGGGGATTGAGAGTTATCACCTTCTATGAGACAGTTAGTTATCTCGGATGGCATTTGTATAGAGCGCAGACGAACCCGTCTTATTAGATGCAAGACATCTGCGGACTGCAATGTATCAACATGGCCCTGACCCTATAAAGGACGTTAAGGAGCTAACTTCTAAGATAACCCTAAACTGTTATACTTAAATCAATTACATGTCATATAGTAATGAGAGAGAACTTACCGCAATTTCGTAATTCAAGACTTCTTTGTCGATTATCTCAACTCGAAACTCTCCATACCGTTGCACATGCTCTATGGACAAACGACGTTTTCGACGAATGGCCAATTTGCATTGCGTGCATGGACAAGGGACACGTTGATTGAGCCAAGCCTCACGATCACCACCATGTTGGTTGTGAGTGCTAGACATCTTGACTACGATTTAATGGAATGATAATTTAATAACAATTCTATATTGTATATTGGGACCACTCCACTATCTATATTTCAGGTCTTTTTTTTAAAAAAATTCGTACCTCTCTCTTTGAGTTCGGCTCTAAACTTATCTATCTTTGAGGTCAGCTCTAAACTATGCTCACACACATACATTTTCGTACCTACATTGCAAAGAATAAAAACCAACACATGAAAAATTTTGAAAACACTCGCTTCCATTTCTCTCTCTTTCAACACATCCTAACCTACATTGCAAAGTAACACAAAGCAACACAAAGATCGAAGAGAAACCAACACTTTCTAACCTACATTGCAAAGCAAAACAAAGATTGTAAAGAAACCAAAATAGGGCATACCGTCATGCTCTCTTCTTCTTCCATGACCTCTTCGTGCGGGTGACGCTTCTCTCCTCGCGTGCGGCTCACGGCTTGCTTCCTTGCTCACCTCCCTCTCTTGCTCACCTCCCTTTCTCTTTCTCTCCACCTTTGCGTGCGCGTTTGAAAGAAACATTTGGGTTTCCACGAAATATTACCGCAGTAAGTCGTCACTATTTGTGTTGCTAAATAGCGACGCTTTTAGCGATGCAGATAGCGATGCTAATACCGACGTCGAAAAAAAAACGTCGCTACTTAGCGTCACTATATGTGTGTACCCTTGTAGTGATGTAGTACGCACCACAAAGCGATTCGATATTCTGAGGGCATGGAGGAGATGCTGCAGTTTATGTCAATGCGATGGTTGCATGGATCTTTGATTGCAACCTCTTACGGAGGGGTGGAGGTCTCTACCGAGGAGTGGGAATTCTTGAGGGGATGCAGTCCAAAGGTGGCCACATGTACATCTTTTAGAAGCTACCATATCTAGATTTTATATGCAACAATAATTAACCATTTCAATGTACATTACAAAATATACAGTGCAGCATGGTCACGTGGATGACATTTTTGTGTGGAGCATATCAAAAAAATGCGCTCCACAACGGATTGTGGTATCGTGGCAAAGCTCGAGCAAGAGAGCCGACGGTGAGCCACGGATCCAAACACTGTTATAGAAGAGATAGAGTATTTTGGGAACTTGCAAAGTATTATCACGATGGATTACCATAGCTTCTCCATGATCCTATTCAATGTGCAGTGGTTCAAAGTAATATTAGAAGGAGTCAGGGCAACTGTTTGACAAGGTCCATCTAGATTTCTCGAAATAGATTCCGAAAAAAGATGGACAGATTTGCGCAACACATTTGTGTTACCCGCCCATTGTGAACATGTGCATGAACTCATGTTTCTTAAACTTTTATTATGACATGGTATATGTTATAAATGTTTAATCTCTCTTATATGTCATTTTGAATAGGTAATTTTCTATCCAAACCCCCGACAACCTCAATGGTGGTATCTTGTACCTTTAGCTCCCCGAAGTTCAAGAGTATATGATGAAAGCAATGTTCCCAACGTCGATGGGGACAATATGCATATAGAGGGCTCGATATTGCAAGGGGTAGAGGCCGCCCAAATCTTGGAGCATGTAGAGGAGGCAGAATCAAGTAACAATGATGGAAAGATAGGAGACCAAGAATTCTTTGAGAATGAGGTGGACTCATCCTTTATTAGTGGTGACCTTTCTATCGACATTCTAGTGTATGTGGAGTTGTGTCAGGAGATTGACATTGGACCATAGGCTATGTCATACTTGGAGCTTCCACTACTCAATTTATTGATGAATCGCTTATAAGGATACTCTAGAATATGCATTTTAAATCAAATCAAAATTTTTAAAGTTATATTACTGTGCTTTGCATGAATCTTTATATTGATTATGCTAACATCAATTTTTGTCTATGTAGGTGACCTTTGTCGATATTTGGATAGTATGATGAGTCAAGGGATGAGTGACGAGGAGCTACAGGAGATCTTCATACATATGTCTCTGGATCACATGGCTCGATTCAGAGATATGACAGACCAAGAGATGTCGCTCAGACACCATCAACCTGTTCTATTCCATCTACTTTGGCACGCTCTGATGCATCAATTTGAATTAGACAAGGTCGATGCTTCAGGCTTGGGCCGGAGGGAGGGAGTGGTTTTGGGGGATGTAGCAGAGATGTGGATGCAGTGAGCCCGCGGTCGGCTCGCGATACAGGTGCTACTCCTCACTCTCGTGCATGTTTGAGAGACAGTGGCTCAAGTGGTTATTGTGGAGGTACCGATGCATTGTCTCCACCTCGCCGTTCTATTAGATTTGCGTCACCTATGGAATTTGTCACACCTATGGGGACGTCTACTCCAGTCACTCTAGCTTTTGCTCAGCCATCCACGCAAACAGGTGGCACCCCTATGGATGCTACTCTAAGAGATAATACCCCCATAAGTACAGCGGATATATAGGGGTCTCCTGGATATTCCCAGGAGCATGGTCACAGGTGGGAGATGACACATCTTAGGCATACCCTAGAGGGATATGGATACCTTGTAGATGATAGGACAGGAGCCATCATCATGAATTATGAGTGGAGGAGGGTGATGGCTCGTATGAGAGAGTTGTACTAACAAGTTTTTCGACACAATGTCTTGGATCTTTTTCTTGCAAGTGGACCCTACTCGAGACCTTAATCAACCATCCAACTTTTTTACTTGCTTCATTCTATAATTAATTGACCTTATGATTGCATAATTTCAGACATGAGGCCCACATAGTGTTGATAAATCGAATTTCATATAAATGATTTCATTCTCCTATAGCCAAGGAGGGATGCAACCAATGCAACCTATCTTTTTTAAGCATGACCTTAGTCTCAAATACTTTGTCTCTATAATTAATTGACCTTATGATTGCATAATTTCAGACATGAGGCCCACATAGTGTTGATAAATCGAATTTCATATAAATGATTTCATTCTCCTATAGCCAAGGAGGGATGCAACCAATGCAACCTATCTTTTTTAAGCATGACCTTAGTCTCAAATACTTTGTCTCTATGCAATAATAGAAACTCCATGTTGAAGTGGGATCAATTTATGTAATAATAATTGTATTGGTCTAATATTGTCCCATGAAAATGGCACAAAACTATTTTGCAAGCGAGTCATGCCTCTAGTGGTATCTACAACCAAACTTTCATGCCCCCTTTCCACCCTAATACATTGTCTATAGTAATGTGCACGAAAGAAAAGCCTCACTTCACCATGACATTCCAATGAGAAAAGTGATGATATGCATGCTTTCCAATGGCCAACATTTATATCAATAGTGGTATCGTTGTCACATCTTACAACTACTTTATATCCAACTTTATAAGTTTCTCCCTTAATAAAAAAAATTTATGTTGTATTACTTGTTCCACCTCTATATTGAAAGTTTGATGGATGTACCTCTTCTCATCACTAGTTGCATTCCTGTATCTCAGCCGCTTTCCTCCTATTACTATTCCCATTGTTATTGTTGCTATTTTGCATGCACAATCATTAGCTTTCGTAAAAAACCTCCATAACACTTTTTCTCTATCAACACATGATACATACATGGGACCTAATGCAAGCCATTCTGGACATCCAACACATTTATCAAAATCCACTAAGTATCCATCATGTGGCAAGAGAGCTTTGTGAAATTGTCTTATCATTCTTTGATGTGGCATAAGTTTGCCAAGTTAGTCTTTTGTTATATGAATGAGTACCCATGTAAAGAGAATCCACATTTGATAATTTACATAAGAAATTTCATTATCTTTGTTGTTTGTTTTGATAATAGCATATATCGAGACCATATGCTCATACGTATAGCACCAAAAAGCATCATGGCTACCATAATGAAGAATATTATCCAAGAACTCTCGAAAACCTATAATTGATATAAAAAATATAAATTTTTAAATTAAAATGTAGATACCATAAATACATAAACAAAAGGAAAGTTGAGAAGAGTTTATACTTGTAACATGCTCCAATGGTGTTGAGTTGGATCCTAAGAGTTCTTCAATCCTTACTCTCTCCAAGAACCAAGCAATTCTCTCAAAGTATCTACATTTTCTCTAGACCAACCATGATCACGAGTGTAGTTATAAAAAACCTGAGCAATGTCTATGAGTATTAATCCCAAGTCATAAAAGACCTTTGGAATACCTTCACCCTCACACAATACATATGGCAGACATCATTGTATCCACTTTTGATTTTCTTCGACCTTGTATCTTTCACAAAATCTACTAGGGTACCTTGGCCATTGACCATGCTTAGGGCATTCACAAGGAGGAAGCAAAGAATACATGAACCTGCCATGGTACTAGAATAAAAAACATAAGCATATGGTAATCTTTGCATAAGCTTCAGTACCCATAACCGAAAACCATTTATGATTCCACAATACACAAACAGAGATTCAAATACTTAACGAACGTGACACATGAAACATTGAGAACAACCTGTAGTGACCATGAAGAACTGGCAGTGACTCTCTCTATATTTAGAAATTCCGCAACTCTCTTCAAGAAAATACAACTACATGCATATTAGAATTAGCTTGCGACATACAGGTATTCTATCCCATGACATTTAAAGACACAATCACATAGGTTGATCTCAAAACATTATATCCCTATATGAAACTAAGAGACTAAGGTCATTAATGGAATTCAAGGACTAGGGATTTGCACCCCTAATACCAGGCACAACCTAGTGGATGACTGGCCTAGGCACGATCTGAACCCACAATCATATAGTAAGAGACTAAATGACATAAAGAACATACTTATACCCTGTAGAGGCCTTGCACCCCTAAATAGGCCACACTGAGCTATCATGAGTAGAGCTCCTCTAAGATACTCATAATCCTCTTATGCAGCTGCATAAGCAGTTCTAGAGCCAATAAAAAATATGAATGAAGTACAAAATCCAAAAAGAAGTAATAGCATGAAACTATGAGCAACTAGAAAGTAATCGAAACATAAACAATAATGTCCTGCAGGAAAGCATATGCATTCAAGAAGATAGAGATTTATGTCCAGTAGATACATATGCACAAAATACATATGCACAAAGGATCAAAGATACAAATAATGCATGGCAAGAGACCCATCTCATGACACACATACAACATTATGTCCCAATTCAATCCCTATGTGGTTTGCTTGGGGGGCTCACTATGTATGAATCCTATATATGAGGTGCGTTCATGGCATGTTTTATATATCCCTATGCAACATTTTTTGTGTTTTTTTAAAAACCCTTTTGTAACTTCTTACCATAATTTATAAATCCCTTACTATAAATTTATTTTTTAAAGAAAAGAATTTAGCAAATCCTTATGTAATCAATACAAAACACTGTTTTTATCACAGAATTGATCACAACTAGCTCTTAAGGGTTCATAAAAGATTTTAGCTTTTTAGTGATAATGAAGCTTTGTAAAATATATTCATGATATATGACATACAATAAAGTGTACTATATATAGTAGAAAATACTTATCTCACTTAACTAATAAGCTACACTATATTATTCAAAGCAAGCTCCCAAAGTAGGAAAACTAGATTTACCACATGCGTACTAATCTCTATCTAAAAAAATCCCCAAGAAAGTTCTTAGTACTCTCACAAACTTCATAAACATGCCCACTATGCAAATCATGGCTTTGCAATGTCCAATATTTATGACATTTTACCACTTGAATCAGTTGTCTAAAGATAAAACACAAGCTCACATACAAAACATTCATTCAACACTATAATCAATTGTTGTGCCACTTCATAACCTAAATTGGAAAGAAAAAGTATACAAATAATTGCAAAGATGCATGTTGTATGATTCAAGAAAGAATGCCTTTAAATAGACCGGGGTAGCCTAAACCAGGAACCCAGTGATTGAGACTATTAGACTCCCTTCAACTATCTACCAATATTTTTAAAGCAATATGACAATGTGGTACTATTTTTTGAAATAAGATACACATCCCCACATTGGTAGTGCAAAGGGGCAAGGAAAGTGCCAAGCTAGCATTGTTTATATATGTAGATATGATAACCACAAACCAAATGAACATGCAGAGCTTAATCAAATTGGGATCCTTTTCCTCAATACCCCTACTAAGAAGTTTAAGGGTCTGAGTGGGCAACCAGGATTACCCCCCCACACCATACAGAAAAAGGTTTCCATGCATCTTTTTGCAAAGAAAGACAAAAAAAGAAAAGAAGAGAACACAAAAATAAAGCAAGAAGATGTAATTTACCTACCTCAAAGGCCTAAAGATGAAACCCTTTGTACCTCCTTTTCGCACCTTCCCTCCCTTCTCTCTTGCACACTTCTCTTTCTTCTTCGTGTATAGCGGCAGTGGCAGTGGCGGTGGTGATGTGCTCCCCCTCCCCCTCCCTCTCCCCCCTCTCTCTCTCTTTCTCTTCCTCTTTCTCTTCCTCTCAAAGCTTCAAGCTCTCTCGATCTGTCTTTCATTCTTTCTCGGAAATGTTTTCTCGGCAAATGTCACGCTCGGGTTTTTGAAACTTTTTTCTCACACTAGCGTCACAATTAGCATCACTATTTGTGTTACTATATGTGCATCGTTATATGCATCTCTATATGCGTCGTTATCAGCATTACTATTTTTATTTACGACACTGTCATGCCACTACGCACACACGGTGTGAAAAACTCTAGAGTACTTCATCATCTGACTTTATTGATCAAGAGAGTCAATGTGATCTGAGTCATTAGTACTAGTGTGAGTGGCATGGATTATCTAAAAATACTAGATTTTCAAATAATTTTACCATATTTTTTATATTATTTATTATAAAAAACTCTGAAAAAGTTAAAAAGCGTCTAGAATAGGATGGCATGCAAAAAGCAAGTTACTTTTTTAGCCAGTTATGGGATTTTCATTAAAAAAATGATAGATTGACAAAATTGCGCGCGTCACAATAGCTATTAACAGGCTAAAAATTGCAGTTTGAACTGGAAGCAGAAGAAGTGATCCGGGAGATCGTGAGCAGGTGTCATGAGGTTTTACCCCCCTTTCGAAGCCAACGGAGCCATCAAATTTGGGTTCCGAGTAGCAAAGAAGGAGATGTTATTTTTCTGATCCATGTTTTTGTTCTACGAAGAAGCTCTAGGAGATCTAATGCCTAGAGAGTGCTTCTGAGTAGTGCTAGACAAAGGATTTCAAGTTCAATCAATACATATTGATTTGATTCATTGTTCTTTGTCATTAGTGTGTTTACCTCTTGTATATTCTTTATCTTCTCTTCCATCTCCTATCTCTACTTCCTTCTACCTTTAATCCTCGATGGATTCAACCTTTCGACAAAAACTCCTCCGACATTAGTGAACCCGACATGAAAGGTTGTTAGAAGAATGAAAGACAAGATGGGAGAACCTTTAAACACAATCTTCATTGATGTTTTGCAACAATTGGTGCAAAATATGAATATACTTATGCAGGTACAACAACAACAACAGGTGATGCAAGCTTGTGCTCAAATAGAAAGTGTTGTGATGAATGCTTTGCAAGCAGTTGAGTGTGAGGTGAAGATATTTAACGGCACGAATGTATCTGCATATGTACATACCTATGCTCAGAAGATGGAATTCTTTGGGTTGGCTCAACCTGCATGGAGCCAGTATTTTGTACCTCTTACTGTACATAAACTGAAAGCACGGATTACTGAATTATACATGCAAGATGCTGATTGGGTAGCCTTCAAGAAACTACGGAAAGAATTTTATATTGAAGATACCAGTTTGATTACGCACAATACTTTTCATGAGTGGATTTTACAACCCAATAAGGGTCTTATGGCTACAGAATTGTAAGAGAATTTAAAAGTCGATTTAAGTGGGTAGGGGTGGGAGGGTGGGGAGTGTTGGAGGATTGAATCCCACCAATGGCTTACACAAGCACTCAATTGTTCTTCTATATCTACATTCCTTGGAAGAATCCCACATCAATACATTATTAAATTCAATGTATTACCATTGAATAAGGGGAAGACCGTAACCCAAGGGGACTCAAAAGTGAAGGCAATGCATCGCACAATCGGTGCATTAACCTTTTGCATCCCACACTCCACTTGAAACTGTTGTAACTTGGAATTATTAGAGCCCTTGTACATTTTGGCATCCCTTGTACATTTATGAGCATCACTAGTTTCTTTTTTTTCTTTTTGTAATGTGTACAAAAGCTTATAAGCATCCCAAGTGAACAAAAGTCTACAAGAAGGCTTCTTCCTTTTAGATAGGAATGGCTTTTTCTTTTGTCCTATCCATCTTTTCTTATGTAAGTGACCTCTTTCTTTTGTGCTTCTCCAAAGGCAAGTTGCCACGTGAAAGATTTTATGGGCACAAATGAAAAAGAGAAATGGATACCCATATCTTTCTAGCTAAATATTTCCTCATAAATAAGATGAGGTTCATGATTATATGGATTTGGGCTTGCTAAAAAATATCACAATGCAGAGTTTAAAGATTGGTGCATCCTCACTTGTGCAACTACTTGATTTAGACATTAGGCGTATCATATTTGTATACGTACATTAAAGCAACCAAGTGTTTCTTCTATAAAGCTATATTGAATCCATGCTTCCACTGGCATGTCACACTTTCATGGGATGCCTTTGGAGTTGATATGTGTAGCTATTTTATTCTTTGGCATCTAGACTCTTTACTAAGATTTCTCATACATACTGAAGAAAAGGAAGAAACCATCAAAAGTAGAAAGAGAAGATCATTAAGTGTTCCATGCAACTTTGAAAAAGTTGCAAAACAAGTGTGACAAGCAAAGAATCTAACATTCATCTAAATCATCAAAAAAGACACACAAGAGCCAAATGTCAAAACTGCCATTATTTCATGGCGAAGATAAGGGGCCTATCATATTGTCATTCACTATTTTCATGTAAAATTTCTAACCTTTGGAGCCATTCACACATTCAAAGCTTACATGGTGGCGTAACTAACACGTTGCACTCTATTGTTGCAAAACCAACATTGGCATGGACAAAAATAGGTATAGCTACAATGTTTTGCCATCTTATTGACTCAAATAGCAAAGTTAGGCTCTAGATTTCTATTAGGAGACCCTAGAGTTCTAGATTTCACAATATAAATACGTTAGATGCAATAGTCTTACCTCATCGTGGACACTAGTTTCCCTTGAATCATAAGATTGGCCAGCTGGTTCACACAAAAGAAGAGCAAATAAATGAACAATCAATGAGTTAACAAGTACATAAGATTAGCCAAAGGCAAACAACTTTGCCCCATGTGCATCTAAAATTAGCAAGAGAAGAATAGCTTAGCCTCCGTGTAAATGTGATAAAATCATGCTGCTAACGGTGTATAGCATTGTTTCAATGCCATGTTAAGGGGAAAAGCCCTAACATGATAAGTGCACATGATAGGTTATTGTTTCACAAGCAATTTCACTACATCTTGCTGACAGTAGTTTAGTTAATCTTAATATCAAGTCAAGGAAATAGGCATGACTGTTGTGTTGCTCGCGAGTGCTTACAAATGAAACATCCTCAAAATAAACAGTGCACTGTAAAGTACTGGACATTGAATGCCCTATAGAATCTTATATGATAGGTTGTTATTTCACATGCAATTTCACAACACGTTCCTGACAATAGTATAGCTAATCTTAATGTTAGTTCAAGGAGAAATGGATAGATGCTATATTGCTACTGTTGAGTGCTAGCAAATGCAACATCTCAAAGAGGGCAGACCATGTTAAAGTACTGGCCATTGAATGCTCTATGGAAAGGAGAATGCAATTGGGCAACACGCCTATGCACGAAAGAATGCATTATCACACAAGGAAGCTAGGAAAAATCTTTAGACCACATCAGTATAGAAGTCATAACTCTTTCAAGAAATAAGGCAACATCGCTGCTTCTTTCCGTAGAAGGGACCCCATGGAAATGTGAGATACATTGAGAAGCTTTGCAAGCCTGCTGGCTTAGGTCGTCTTTCCAGGTGCTCTGCCCGTGGGTCATTTGCAACGCGACAGCGGCAACAGCGTAGCACCTGTAATATGACTTTTTGCTCCAAGATACAGTGCTGAAAATCCTGTGCCAGTGGCGGGAGGCGGTCGCCATTGTGTGAGTGGATCACCGAATGGCAATGTGGGGAGGACGAATAAATCAAGGTGCCGGGGGGAAGAGGTGCGCAGCGATCGGAGAAGGGAGGGCAGCTTGATGAAGCGAACTGTAACAGACGACACAAAGAGAGAGAGAGAGAGAGAGAGAGATAGATAGATGGTGGTGGTAGGCGGCCCAAAAAGAGAAGAGAGGAGGAGGGGTTTTAGGGTAGAGAAACCTTTGTGATGGTTTGATTCTTGTGAGAGTGAAGAAACGAATAAAGCATTGCAACTGAATCAACCATTTGAAGCTTTTTTTAATTTCTTTTTTTCTTTCATTGTTTTCAACTGCCAAATTTTTTTAAAATAATGTATGACTAGCATTCGTGCATGTTTTGTGTGCATGAAATGCTAGGAAGGGAAGTTGTTATGCGGTTCGCTAATAACTCATTTCTCTTCTTTCTCTTTCATGTTTTCTCTTTCTATTTTTAAGTTGTTTTGTTTCTCTCGCTCTCTCTCTTTCTCTTCCCTCCCAATCCTCTCTATAAATTCTCTTTTTCTCTCTTTTTATCTTCATCTTTTATTTAATTTTATTTTATTTTCTCTCATCTCCTTATTTTCTCTCTCTCTCTCTCTATCATTATAAAACAAAGAATGCTAAATATACATATAATCTCATCTATATAAGATGGTGAGAAAACACGTGCTCGTTTTATGTAATATTTAGACTAGTTCTCTCTCTCTCTCTCTCTCTCTCTCTCTCCACAAACTTAAAAACAAAAGTAGTTTATAAAATTTGTAATATAGAATGTTAGACATACAAACAAACTCTTCTATGTACCATACTTACAAACATTCACCTTTATACGAATGTAAGGAATCACATGCTTGCTTCACGTGATATTTAGAAACAACAATGTTATACTAAAATAGATTGTAATGAAACAAAGACCAACCACTACCAAAGGACTTTCTTTAAGAAGAGACCTAGTCAAAACGAAGTTATCTCCTTTTTTGAGAAATTGTTGTTATATCCATTTAGGACATTCACAGGTGGAGTAGAGCCTGACGCCAATATCTTTGGTCTCTTTCCACTAATCATGCCATGAAGGGAAGATATAAGACATCCTACTTTCAATTAGCAAGCCATGTAGGCTAAGTTTTGGACATCCTATATGCTATTTTTCATCTACACATGCACGACAGTTTCCAAGTACCATAGGTAAACGATTGATGCTAACAAAAAAAGACAATTCCTCCAAGATGCCTAATAGAAATAAAACTTCATCGTCCTTGAGGAATCATTAGAAAAATCTTCATTCTCGAGCAAAAGATGCAGAGGGTGAAGTAGGGGTTGATCCCATAATTTATGTTGGTAATCGCATGGGAGATGCAATAGTCTTACCTCTCTTTTTAGCACCTACATTTAAACAAAATCACAATATAAATACATGGAACAACTAACAAAGACCATTTTATTTCAAAAATAATAATACCTCATTGAACATGTGTGAACCATTCAGTAGGTACCAACCCACATCCTTGAACCTGTACTTAAGCAAATGTCTCAGTATCTTATTAGTATGAGAGCATTGAAACCTCTTCTTGTAGTCAACCTCATTCATATGCACCCGAAAACATTGCGTGTATCTACAATGTATAACTTCTATAAAAACTGAGCGCTTAATGTCAATATTAACATCATCATGTAAACACTCAACAACTCTTTCGACCATCCTTCTTGTGAGATCATCACTCGTTACTGCATGCAACATGCATTGTAGCTCATTTTCATAGCGGGTAATAGCGCCACTATAGGGAAGGCATTTACAAAAGTTAAATAAATAGTGAAACATAAAAAATAATCCACTTCCAAAAGAGTATATGCTAACCAAATATGGCATGAAGAGAAATTCACCTATGTACCAAACTAGTGACCCTACATGGTCGTTATTAACTACATCTCTATAGAAAAAGCAATGCACATCATTGCACCTTCTAAAGTACATCCTTGTATACAATGTTTGTGGTCATATCCCCACCCTTTTTACCTAATAGGACTTTCACACCATAGGAAGATTACACCTTTGAAAATACAGCATTGAACTAACCATGTGTAAATACTGGCGCTTTAGATAAAGCCCAAATAATGGATTCACTGTTGTTGCGAGGGACTTTAATACTTTAATACTATCTCAAGTCCTGTAAAATACTCTCCAATAAGTGCACTCCAAGACAACGAAACACTACATCTCGAGAAAGAAGCTAGTCCAAGACCTCTTGTGCTTGTGCAAATGCACCACATTTGGCATACCTATCCACAAGAGCATTTCTAAACACAATCTTGCCCTCCAACATCCAAAGTCTAACAATCTCATTATGAGTTTTTTAACCCTTGTGAGCTGCTCCTATGGCAACACATGCTTTCAAGGCATAGCTAATCATGACAATGGCCTCTTCACCATGCCCATGGTCAATATATTGAGCCATGAGTGCCTTCTAGGAGAATGTATTTGCAACTGACAGCTTATCAAATACTTGTTCTTCTTCTGCAAGAGAGTTGCATCTGCCATACATATCAACCATCGCACTGCTCGTAGATAGCTCCTTGTCAAGCACACTCTAAAAAACTTCACCATACATATATCATCATTTATCTAGTCATGTGAAAGGCCACAAGACTTCAAGAAAATGACAAAAGTTACATCATCCAAAAACGTATCTTGCTCTTGCATCTCTTCAAAACATTGTAAAGCCTTATCATTCTCATGATTCTCACAATATGCCTTCATCAAATCAATCTGTGATACAACATCTTCTGTTAGCATGTTGTTGAAAACACGTGACCTTTTGCAACAAAACCATACCTCCCATACATGTCTACCAACACATTTCCTATTATAAGATCATTTCCTAAGCATGAGTTCTTGATCTCAGTATGCATTTCCTAGCCTTCTCTCTTAATGCCCCCAAGGCCCCACAAGCTTTCAAATACATGATAAATGTAATAACATTTGCAAGTATGCTTTGCAACTACATCATTTTGTAACATCTCAATGCTTCTTCACAAGACCCATATTCTAGACACTCAATGAGCATGGCATTTCATGTGACCACATTTGGAACTTGTAAATTGCCAAATACCAATTGTGCTTCTGTAAGGGAGTAGCATTTGTAATACATGTCCAGAAATTTACTAGCCACATATGAATCCCCTTCCAAGCCCCTCAAAATAATATTCTCATAGTTAGAAGCCTTTGCAGGATCAAATGGTGATGGCATGTAGCTTGGGTGTGCTACAATTGTCATTATAATAAAAATGATAGAAACATGGTAGCCAATTTTCAGACACTACAAGATACAGGCCTCATATCGATGTTCAAAGCGATGAAAATATTCATTAAAAACATTGCCCCTGTCGTCGCTAAACACGTCAGTCTTAGCAATGCCATAGAACCGACGTTGTTTGCGCCGCAAATAGCATCGCAAATAGTCATGCAAATAGAGACACATGCAGTAACTTTGCGACTCTAATAGCGACAATTACAAAGAAAAAAATATATAGTAAGGTGTACAATGGTCATCAAAATGAAGGCAAAGTGTACTTGAATCCATAACTAGACTGATACTAAAAATAAATACAAGATGCGTAATGAAAGTGATAGTAGAATCATTGCAAGATAAAAATGATGATAATAACATAGTGCATAGAAAATGCTTACATAAATCACATGACTAAAAAAGAAGAGGATATGCACTCCACATATCCAAGGGCGAGCTATAGATCCTCGCCATCTGAAAGCTCGTCTCGCCGCAAAGGAGCATTGAACGGACTTTGCAAAAAAAGAAACAATTACACATTAGTCCACCATACAATAATGCATTTTAATTAAAATTAACAACTATGGACAAGAAAGATGAGTGACTTACTGGGCTACCATGTCCATACAATCGGTTGATCAATGCAATGAGACCATGTCTCTCTACATATCGCATCTCTAGACCACTGGGATCACGATTTGTAATGGAGTGTTGCAAAGGAAACAAAATACAACTATTAGAAACACGATTATCAGTACAAGGAATATTGCAAAAAAATAAGCAAGCAGAACAAAAGAAAAACTTACAAAGTCCATAAGTCAAGTGGCCACCACTCCCAAGATGAAGGACCAGTCCTGCCTCCATTCCTGCCCTTGCAGCCTTGCGCTGCTGTCTCCAATGTCTGGAGAATATGTGGCCTCCTTTCTAAGTCAGTGCCAGTCATCTACGTCTAGCCACTCGGCCTTTGAGGCTCCACTCTTAAGTGCCTTGCGTGCGTCCGATCATTTGTGTGACATGTATGCACGCATGTACTCCATCTAGCCAATGGAAAACCTATCTCCTACAGCAAGTACCAAAAACTTCTCATGCAAAGATTCTACTATGTAGTCCTTGCTCCCCTTCGATATGTTCTCCCCGAGGAATGTTTCATTTTCCCTATGATTTACTTTTCCTACTTATGTGTGTGTTTAAGTAGGGAATTAATAGAGAATTCTCTGTTTTTCCTTCTTATGTAAGAAAATTTCGCGGTGTGGGGATTTTCCAACATAGAAAAAAAAATTTGTGTCCCTATATGCGGAAATTTTTCTACATATGATAGTTTTTCTATCTAGGAATTTTCTTATATAATTTTATTTTTTCTATAACTTAGAGATATCACATTTTTCCTAGTTTGCACATAATTACTCAGCTAGAAATTTACATAGAGATTATTTAGTTAATTTCAAATAGAACTTAGCACATATCTAATTGATTAATATGAACTAAACAAATGAAGAAATCAATACATAGTGTCAATGAAAGAGAAAAAAATAAATTTTCTGAAGTAGTAATGAGTTCATAAATGAGGAGTGTATAATAACACTATGCTACAATCTTTGCATCATCAAAATTAATCATATTTTTGCATGTGGCTATTACAATCTTACCATTCTTTAAAAGCCAATGAACAATCACATGTATCATATTATCACTTGTTGACTTTTTTGTATCCTTACAAAGACCTGAAAGCTAACATCGGTCTTTTTAAGATTTATATATGTACTTTTAAAAAGTACATATGATGAATTGTATGAATAGCGAGGTACTTTAAAAGTATCATCTTTATATTTTCTTTCATCATATCCACCTGTATTAAGAAATAAATCACAAATATTCAATTACATTAAAAATTAAACATAACAAGAGTATGTACTTCACAACACTACCATCAAAAGGTATATATATGGGTATGGAAGAGGTGGAACTAACAAGATAATAATAAAACTAAACATATAAGTGATATTATCTTACTATTGATGCTATTGTATTTGAAATCACATCTTTGGGTATAGGTTCCACATATCCAAACTTTCCACTCCAAGAAAGGTTGTGGACTCTTTCTATATGCTAGAAAATTAATGGATTCACCAACTAAAACTCTATGTTTCAAATATTAGAAAAGTTAATGAGAAAAAAAGTTGACTAGCTTATTTTCTTTAGAATGCCCTTTCTCCTCAAATACTTCCTCTCATCTTGCCTTGTTCTTTTCCACCAGTTATAAATATCATGCTCTCTTCACAAATACTCACATCCATGAAACTTCAATGGTAAAATTTCATGGTAAATTTGAGAGATTATTAATTTAATACATTATCTTTCAGCCTTTTTGTAGAGTAGATCATTTGACTTTGAGTAGTTAAACCTTTTTTGTGTTAGCTATATATAGTGTTCACTATATATAGTCTGTCTATATATAGCGCCCTAGGTCCCCTCTATATATTCCTATCATGTGTGCTCAGTCTACACACTTTTGGGGTTCCACTTTTGGTGTCTCGTGTCTCTCTTCTCCTCTCTCTTCCTTCGTTCCTCGTCTCCCTCGCGCACTGTTCAACATGGTATCAGAGCATCGTGCTTCAAGTGCGAAGGTCACAGGTTCTGGAGATAGAGGAGAAAACAGGGGAGGTCTGGATCCATATTCTAATCGCACTCTTTTTTGTTGATGCAAGCATGTCTGGAGGCATACTGCGAAACTTGCTTTTCGGAGATTACTAGAAAGCTTCCTCCTACCTCTCGACGTCATCGAGCGTGTCATCGCCTTCCTTCATGTCCCTTTTGAACTCAGCCCTACCTGCCAGACATGGATCCAGACCTTCCCCTGTTTTCTCCTCTATCTCTAGAACCTGTGACCTTCGCGCTTGAAGCACGATGCTTTGATACCATGTTGAACAGTGCGCGAGGGAGACGAAGAACGGAGGAAGAGAGACGCGAGACACCAAAAGTGGAACCCCAAAAGTGTGTAGACTGAGCACACATGATAGGAATATATAGAGGGGACCTGGGGCACTATATATAGATAGACTATATATAGCGAACACTATATATTAAGACAAGTGACCTTATTATCTTCCTTTCCTGCATTTTCTCTTATACCATCTTTAGTAATATTTTCTTTTATGTTTGCATACAATTAATCAACGTTTATGTTAATATTGAGATTCGGAAATTTTGAGAAAGTAAAGAAACAAATAAAAAATAATGTATTTGATTGAACCACCTATTATAAAAATACTTAGATTACAAAAAATATTGTACCTTTTACCTCATTCATCATAGAATCCACAAGCCCAAGGACCCTGGGATGTTCACTCATCATCTTCTTTAGAAGAGCCATCATCTCTATACTAGAAGCTAACATTTGAAATATAGTGACCATGAGAAAATGGATATTAATTAATTCTATTAAAAAAATAGTAGGCAACATAAAAAAGAACATTAATAAACATGCCATCATAAGATTGTTGAGTCATATTCAAGTGAACAATGCATAATAGGTATGATTTTTTTTCTTTTATTGATTATCATTGATTTTGTTTTGATTGCATGCAATCAATTTTATGAGGATACACACAACCACCAATCTTTCCATTCTAGATTCTCTTCTCTCACATTTCAATGCAAACAATGCTCCTAAATTATTACAAGCACAATCAATTCCAGTGGTTGTTTATATGGCCAACTGCTAAGGAGTAAATCCTTCACTCTGAATGCATCCAGCATTTGATCCTGGATCAATTGCGACTTGGCAAGATCCCCAAGGGTTTGTTTGCTAACCCTTTTGTCCTTGGGTTAAGGCCATACCCTGTTAACCCAACTTAACCAATACCTTAGGTTTTATTAACAGTAAATCTTGGCAACCATGTCACTTTAAATTGATTGATCCTTTGCTTCCAAGCAAGTACCTAACTTCCCTTACTTGGCAATTTTTCCCAAGAAAGGTGATATAACAGGATGACTATTCATCCTCTTGCACATTAAACTAGCGCAAGAACCTGCCAACCTCGTTCCAAGGAATGGAAAAGCTCTCTTGTGATCAAACCACAAGACCATGTGACGTTGCAACTTGTTGCACAAGTGTCGCATCTATTCCAAGGGATCATTTCCCCCATTAAACGGTGTTTTGTGGTCAAGGAATTATGATTAGACAAGAAGCAAGGTTTAAGGTGTCTTCTTACCCAATCCAATCCTAATTGCCCTAGGCTGACAACAATCGGTCCTAGGGATTCCAATTCAATCCGAGTTTTAGCATTTGAATGACTGATCCTTAGGGTAGAAACCCTAGATCATTATTTGCATGAGCGTCCAATTGACCCTACATTCCGTGAATGTGGTCCTTTGGGTATGAGGGTTTCCACTTGGCAACAAGTGCGAAACTAGGCCAAGTCCTTAATGGTGTCAAAGAGTTTACTATTCATAATATAAATCATGGGATTCTTATGAACACAGAAGAGCTTCACTGGAAGTTATATGAGAAATTTGCATACAAAATTCAGACATTGTTATCCAATAACCACCTTAGTTACACAAGTTCTTTTATAATTTTCAGTTATATCATGTATACTTATGAAAAATAAGTCTATGGGAACCTACAACTTGGTCATCTGGAACTAATTGATAGTCTACAAGATAAATCACATTAATTAAGGTACAAAAATATGGACAGAACCCAAGAAAGATGCTAAAAGTTGTCAAAATTCCACTAGGTCCACATGGGATCTGGAGTAACAGACTTAAGTGACCAGCAAGTGACCTGGGTAGGTCAAAAAGTGACCAAAGACTGAGCAGGGAGCAGCCCGCATTTTTCGGCGTAAAATGCGGGCTGCACAGCTTGAGGCAAACTGGAGAGAGCTAGAGCTATGGTGCATGAAATGGAGCATGCAAACTGAAGATCAATAGGCCCAACTACTGAAGATGTAAACATGGTGAGAGCTCCACTTCTCTGCCTCTTTGGTCTAACAAAAATGCATGCTGAAATAGTCTATAAAAGAGGGAAATCTGAGAGAAGAGTATTCAGCCTACTCTTTGTTGAGATATCGAGCTCCACTCGTGATATGCCAGGGTGACCGTTGTGCATTTATGTCACCGACTTGTCAGTTTTTGCAGATGCGGTTGGTACACCACCCATGAATAATAGCTAGATGGCAGCTATCCTTATCTACTCTAGTTCGTGGCTCAGTTAGTATGCCACCTTAGTTTGTTGAGTTTGGTTTGAGACCCATATATAGGGTTCTTTTATTTCTTTGTACGAGAGTTCTTTTGGCTTACACAACTAAGAAGAGGAAAATTGTTTTCAGCCTCCACCTTTGTGTGTATTCCCCCATTGTCCAAGCAAGAAAGCTACAAGTGAGACTCATTCCTTCTCTCCCACAATCTTGACACTCTTATGCACGACTTCTCTCATTTTGTCTACCATATTCTTGGTCCAATGAAGCCTTACTTGTACCCAAGTACTTGAGTGACTTTGGGGCAAGTAAAGGGTGAGGATATTGAAGACATATGGGCTATTATGGGCTGAAATAACGAGTTATAAATAGGGCAGCCCACTGTTATGGTCCATTTTTATGAGCAAACATTGGATTTTTATGGTTGTAATGGAAGGAAATGACCTCCTTTCTTCAGGACATTGTTCATGAATGATGAGAAGTGCTTCTTCTTGAGTTTATGCACTCATTTTTGTTACAACTATATATATCATCTCTCACTTGACTTGGGTCTCACCTATATATAGTAGCTCTACATCAATATGAATCATTCTTTGGGAGCATGTCTTGTGTATCTCTCTCGTATTCTCTCTCTCTCTCAACATGGTATTTGAGCTATGGATGCGTAGCAACAACAAGGAAGATAAGTTATTTCATTGTTTATACTTGATTGAATTCTTTGCACAAGTGCATAGCTCTCGTCGTGCTCTCGAATCCTGTCAAAACCGCTTGTCAATCGGAGTTCTGGATCAAAAGTTATAACAGTTTAGGATTCAAGACAACAATTCTTCTCGAATCTGTGATTCTTTATTTAAACTTGTAATTCTAATTACAGTTCGTTAATCCCCAATTACAATTTGTTGATTGCTCGTCTTTGTTAATGATGTTGATTACGACAAGCAAATATCTTGCTAACTTTGGCGATGTTTTATTATCGTTCACATTCTTTGCTCGACCAAAATAACACTTTTCTTATATGCGTCATCTCGTCTTGCATGTTACACCTCTCTATTTTGAGCTTTCTTTTTAGTCACTCAATACTTTTTGTCGCTCTTACGTGCATATCCCTATTTTTATTGTCATGCGTCTCAACTACGCTCGTCTTAATCATGGTTTGCAGATTCTGCAATCTCATCTTATTTGTTTTCTCTCGACATACAGGCATGGCCAATTGTGTAATTGTTAATGGATATCCATCTGGCCAACGTTCGGTTCCCTTCTTCCAAGGACAAGGCTTTCCTGGGTGGAAAGCAAAGATGATGCTAATTCTTGAAGGTGACGAATTATTTGATATTGTTTTGGGCGACCTGTCTTGCCCAGTTCAACCTATTGATGTGATGAATAACAATTCTGTGATTACTAATGGTCCATTATTTGAACAATGGAAAATTGATCATATTAATTGGATTCGTCATGACAAAGCTGCTCGTCGTTATGTATTGTCTGCACTTCCTGACTCACTTATGTTGGATGTCTTTCATCTGGAAACCTCTCATGCTATTTGGGAGTATCTTATCTCAACGTTTGAGAAGAAATCGGTCACCGAAATTTTATATCTCCAAACTTGTTTGAAGAATCTTCAATATAAGGTTGGTACTTCTATGCACTCTCATATCGAGGCTTTTAAAGACATTATCAATGAGCTTGGTGCTGTCGGCGCTCCTATTGCTAAAAATCAGATTGTTACTCAACTTGTTCATACCATCAAAGATCCTTTATATGACAATATCATCACTATTTTGTCTAACAAGGATGTTATCCACTTTGACAAAGCATGTATATCTCTTATTGAATATTCTCAACGTCATGAGCATCATTTGGAAAAATCTGATGTTGTTTTGGTCACTCGCAAACAAAGGGATTTCGATGCTGCTTTTGTTGCTTGCAAGCGTCCCGCTTCACGTTTTCAGCAAGGTGGACGCCCTAATCAAGGTAGTAAATCTTCTCGTCTTGCTTATCCTAACAAACATTGTTCTTATTGTGATAAGAAAGGCCATGTGGCTTCTGATTGCTGGGCATGTCAATATGATGAGGAGCATGGAGTTACTACAAAGCAACCTCGCTCGTCCAAAAGTTTTCCTCCTTGTGATTATTGTGCACATACAGATCATCCATCTCGTCATTGTTATAAACGCACATATGATGAAGAACGTTCTTGAGCTTATATTGTTCAACAAACTACAACTGATGATGATCATACTCATCAGGAGCTCAATTTTGTCCATCATGATATCTCTCCAGAAAAGGTACTTCATGTTCATGATGATTCTCTATTCATCGTTGTTTTAGGTGCCACTGGAAACATGACATACCAATCGCAGTGGCTTCATAATTATCATTCTCTTCCTATCAAGAAGTTTGTTTACCTTGCGGATGATACGACTTGTCAAGTCAAAGGAGTGGGTGATTTATATCTGGGGACTGTTTCATCCACTAGAATATTAAGAGGATTTCTTCATGTTCCAGATTTGCAAAGAAATCTTCTTTCTGTTGCTCGTCTAGTTGATCTTGGTTTATTTGTTGGGTTTGATCATAATCAATGTCGTATAGAGAAAGACGTGCATACTATAGCAGTGGCTCCTCGACATGGTAATCTATTTGAGCTATCATTGAATGATACAGTTGCAAATGTTATTACTACCCCTGGTGATGGGAGCTAAAATGGGCCGGCACTGGCTCATGCACTAGCCGAACATCTATCATGCGCTCAACAACCCAACAGCCTCGTGGCCAGGAGCGTGGATGACACATACCTCATACATTGCCTTCCTAAACATCTTGCGTTTGTATCACGTCTCGTAGTCCAACTCTAACCCAATTAACACTCCTCAGAGGGAGATCCCAAAGTACATTGCCAACTAGCGCGAAGTACAAACACAGGAGGTCCTCCCATGGCTGACTGCCGTACCTCACTGCGACTCTCCTACACCTTGGGGATTGGCCCCTCGATGTGTCGCTAAACATATATAACACATACAAACACAAACTTCTCTCTTTTATGATTCGCATGTTTCCAGGAGATATACCATGCTTTTTCACTTTCTTTCCCTTAGACCCAACGCCTAGCCTACAGCTTGGGCAACCTTACTCACTCAACATTGGTCATATTCCTCTAAAAAGCAATTGCTATGCATCCAGGAGGTATTATCTGATACTTTTTAACTTTCATGCTTCATGCAAATTGTGAATGTCCACGTGCTCAAAAAATTAATAAAAACAGCATTGGTGCACATGTGAAAAACATTTCTTTCAATGGGTTTCTCTATCACTCATATGCGGCATTGCATGAACCTAGCACCGAGAAACCCTCGTGCTACTAGGTTCTTAATCTTTAAATATCGTCCAATCTATATGGTATGCATTAAAAAAAACCAGCAAACTTTCTATCATTTTCTTCAACATTTACACGCTTTTTATACACTCCAACCCCTCACCCGTTTAGGTTGTGCATATTGCATAGGTTTAGGGTTCATTTTCCACATTGTTATTACATAAAAGCCATAAAAACCCACTAAAACATAGAGGTAGGACTGGCCTGAGGCTAAACCTCATACTTCAGACCTCCCATACATCCACAAACATGGTTCTTATTTTTCCTTAATTTTCGGCACTCAAAATCCATTTTTTCCCTATTTTTTCCTTATTTTCTCTATTTTTCTTATATTTTTTACAATATTTAATGACTAAAAATTCAAAATGGGTTATGGGCTATGGCGCTTAGGTTCATTTGCAGCAAAAAGACAAGTTTAGTTGGTGTGTCTTATGATATTTTCCATTGATATCTCAAAAACACCCAATTTTCCCATATTTTGCATATTTACAGTTTTTCACTACTAATTCCATCCACAAAACTTATGATTTTTTGATTTTCTAAGCATAAATAGTTGAAAGACATTGAAAGTAATATTATAATGCATAATCATCTCATGGGAACAAGAATTCATGAAGCAAATTTCATAAAAACACAATTTTCCTTTGTAAAAATGAGATTACCGTTCTTTGCGGGTTGCGGGTTTTTATTTGCCATATCTCGGGACTGATTTCCAGCCACCATTTCTGTTCATGATAGTCCACAATCAGCAATCTTCAATCTTCTTACACCATGGAGCAATCCGGTCTTCATTGGGCAAGCATCCATCACCCATTCTTCTTCTTCCTCTTCACCACATGAATCTGCCTTTAGGGGAGAGAGAGGGAGGAGAGAGAAAGACTGAAATCAGAATTCTTCATAGAGACCGCCATTGGAGGAGCGAAGCACGGTGATAGAGTCCACAGACAGAGGGGATTCAAGCCCCATGATCAATTGGGGGGGTTGTTTGCAGTAGCCATGATGCCTCTTATCCATTCATGGCGCATTTTTCGGGCGTCATCTTTCTCCACATTTTCTCCATGTTTTTTCACTCATCTTTCATGCCACAATTTTGTTTGGCATAAAATGCTTCCAAGACCCCAAGGGTCACTTAGCACTTGGCCCAACTCATGTCCACCTCTTCAAATCTTGACCAATTCTTGGCCATTTTCCCGTCCGGACTCGGAATTGAGCTCTGAAAAATCTTGGGCGTCCAGCTCAGCATCCCACATTGGCCAGTAACTCGTATCAACCCGCACGACTATCTGAAAAATTATGAAAAATCAACAAGTGTCACTCGGGCGCCTTTAAAGCACTTTGGCGCTTAAAATCGTCCTAGATCGAGCCGCCGCCTTCGACGTTGAGTATTTTTTCCTTCATATTCATAATTTTTAGCTATTTTTAAGCACTTCTTGGCACCAAAATTCCACACTCACCTGGAGATGCAGATTGCAAATTATGGCATCAATGATTTGCACAGTCCGATTTTGCTAAAATTCTTGATCTTCATCGTCATGGTCTTGTGCAAGGTATGGATCTGAAATCTCATTCACGTATGGGAATATGTGAGTACTATGCACTTGGAAAACACCATCGTTCGCCTTTCCACACTTCTATTTCATCACATTCCTTTGCTCTCTTGAATTTGGTTCATACCGATATTTGCGCTCCTTTTCTTGCCTCAAAGTCTCAATATCGATATTTTATAACTTTCATTGATGATTTCTCACGGTACACACATGTCTATCTTCTTCGATATAAGTCTGAGGCTTTATCTATATTTAAACAATACAAGATAAGTGTGGAGCTTCAAACAAGATTTTCTATAAAGACGCTTCGCAGTGACAATGGCGGTGAATATGTATCCAATCTATTTGATGACTTTTGTAAGGATCAAGGTATTCATCATGAGTTTACAGTTCCTTATTCTCCTCAGCAAAATGGTGTTGCTGAGCGCAAAAATCGCACTATTCTTAATGCTATACGTTGCATGCTTATACACTCTGGTTTAGTTTGGCTTTGACAACTACTTGTAGATTTGGGACATCCTTCATCATCTAGTACACCTCTTCGATGCGATAACCAAAGTGCTATTAGTCTTACCAAAGACTATATACAACATAGTAAATCAAAGCATATTGCTATTCATTATCATTATGTTCGACATGAAGTCAAGAAAGGTTCCATTATGGTGGAGCATTGTCCTAGTGATCAAATGGTTGCAGACATCTTCACAAAAGCTCTTAGTGAAGCTTGCTTTAGTTCATTAAGACATGCACTTGGTATTGTTCCAAGTTCTTGTCTCAGTGATTGAGGCATGTATCATTGTATTCAAAAAAACTTTATAGTAAACCATTTTTGAATCGTAGGTATGTGTAGGGGCTCGGGTTTTTCCCTTGTTCTCCCCAAGGGTTTTTTTTACTCGCAGCCAGAGACCTTTGTTTGAGTGGGGATGTTACAACTATATATATCATCTCTCACTTGACTTGGGTCTCACCTATATATACTAACTCTACATCAATATGAATCATTCTTTGGGAGCATGTCTTGTGTATCTCTCTCGTACTCTCTCTCTCTCTCAACAATTTTGAACTTGATCATTGGCTGGAATTTTCTGTTTTAAAACAGGGCTGAAGCTAAAATTATACTTCTTCAATTCATTTCTTGTATCTTTGGCCCAAATCTTGGATGCATTTGAATCTATCATCAATATACTTGATCCAAAGGGTTGAAATCCATTTATGTACTTGAAATTAAATGCCATTAGAACTTGCATTTGACATTCATAAATAAATTGAGAATCTGAATATATCCTTTATGATATGATGTATGTATCGAGAGGCATTTGATGTAATCAAGATAGACTTATTCCTTCTATTCATGTATGCTAAGTACATAGTGAAAAAGGCTTAAACTCTTCTTCTGCACTAAAAGCCCCGGTGGTAGACCTTCAACTCTTAATGTGACGACAGTGGTGAACCCGACGTGAAGGTCTGCTACGGAAGAAGAAGTCCAATGGGAGAATCATCAAGTTCGGGAGGAGATGCTTTGCAACAGTTTGTTCATCTAATGTAAGAGAGCCAACAACAATAGCTGCAATTTCAACAGCAATTGCAATTGCAACAACAATGGAGACAAGAAGAAAAGAGGATTGATGCTGCTGCCATTAAGGCCTTAGAAGCAGTTGGGCATGAGCTCAAGCAATTTAATGGGCACAATGTGTCCTCTTTTATCCGCCTCTACACTGACAAGATGGTCTTCTTTGGAGTTCCTCAACATGCCTGGAGTCGTTACTTTGCCCGCCTGGCTGTACATGGTCTCCAGGACCAAATTCATGGTCTTTTCCAAAAAGATGCTGCATGGACTGTGTTCAAGAAGGCTCTTCAAGAAGAATTTTTCCTTGAAGATTCTAGCCTTATGACAAAGAAAGTCTTCACCGAATGGGTCGAAAGGCCCAATAAGGGTCTAATCGCTAGTGCGCTTCATCGAGAATTTGAAATAAAATTTGCCCAACTAGATCCTGATGACCAACAAGGTATGGAAAGTCAAAAGATTGAATTATTTTTAAAGGCTGCAGATTCTTCTCTTTAGGAGAAATTGACTGACCGACTTGAAGACCCTGACTCTGAGTCAGGATTGAAGATTGCTTGGAGTGATGTCACTGAAGCAGTTAATATGATTGCTCGAAGAGAGCGATTGCGCCTAAGATGGGGATCAACCCCTGCAACAACTGAATCTATGAAGGAGCCTGTTCGAGTTTCTCGACCTCCTGACTCTATGGCCGACCAATCAAGAAATTCTGTTGTTCCTTCTCCAAAGAAGGATGTCATAGATGACCTAATTAAAAGCATGCGGGATCTCCATCTTAATTTAACAGAAATTAATTCTAAAGTAGAAAGGCTTGATGTAAAAGTAGAAGAAAGGGGTCGGTCAACTACCCAAAGGCCTGCACGAGAAGGCTTCAAAAGACGCTGCATTTGGTGTGATAGCCTTCAGCATGACAAGAGGGAGTGTGGTGCATTCTGTGAAGCTGAAGCACAAAAATTAGTCTTTTGGAAGGATGGTAAAATTCATGCAACCGAAACCGGGCTTCCTCTTGAACCAAACTTTGGCAATGGTGGCATGAAGAAAAGATTGGAGGATTTGGCAACAAGAACGGCCTATGCAGCTGTTGATGCTGCAACTTAAGGGTTGCAAATTGAGCCAACTAATGAAATTGTTACAACATGTAAAACTAATGAAAAATCTAAAGTGTGGATGCAAGCCTTGGAACTCATGGAGCAAGGCAAGGCAACTAAGGATGATTTAACCACTACCAGTCAATGTATTGAAGGGAGAACCGGATGGTCCGAGCATGTGGATTCATTTTCAGATTTTGCTTGGTTAGCTGAAATCAATAATCAAGAAGCCATCATAGAAGAAAAGAGAAGAAGAGAAGAAGATGTTTTCGGTCCTTCTTCTTCAGGACCGACTAAACACATAACAACAAGTAAACCAAACCAACAGAAGGTTGCTGAAAATCCTCCGCCACCAGAATTTGACATGGGAGATGCCCCTCACGCAAAGAAGACAGAAGGAAAAAGAAAAAGCAAACATCCCAGTTACAAGTTGCAGTCTGACATAGAGACCGCAACCGATCTTAAACGGATCCTAGAAGAAAGGATTCTTGGAAGTAGAATTGAATTTACATTAGGTGAAATTCTCAGTATTGCAAAACAAGGATTTCATGATGTAATAATTGATGTAATTAAATGAAAAAGACAATATGTTGGTGAAGAAACTGAAGAATCTGTACATGCTTTTTTGCAAGTACTTCATGTGTATTTACAGGATGAAGAGAAGCTGAAAACTCAAGGGATTCGATTGGAGGCAATCAAAGAATTGATTGCAACCATTGAAGCCAAAGATGAAGACATGTATGAAGCAAAAGCTGAAGAAGCCATAATGGTGGGAACTTCTCAATCTAAAGTGCAGCCCATTCATAAGAAAGAGACTCTTCTTCACAACATGCAAGAAGAAAGTGAAACTCACTTTATTCCTAGTAGTCACTATTCCCGTACCCATTGGGCAAGGGCGACTACTGAAACTGTTGTTAAAATCAGTGAAAAAGAAACTCTGTGCATTGCCCTTATAGACCATGGTTCAGAAATTAATGTTATGTCAAGAAGTCTCTATGAGAATGGTGGATGGCCCATTGATGTGGACCTAGGATGGCGCATGAAGGCAACCAATAACTCTTCTGGCGATCTTTATGCAGTATGTCCTTGTGTACAAGTTACTATTGGTAATGTAAAAAATGAATTTCATTTCCTTGTTCAAGATTCCTGCAGTTATCCTATCATTCTTGGACAACCATTTATTTCTGAGTCTCGTTTAGAGACAAAGGCTCTTGATGATGGTTCATCATATGCTCGGATAAGAAGCAAGGATAATGATAAAGCTATTCAATTCCTAATTGTCTGTGTTAATCACCATCGGAATAGGGATCGATTGAGAGATCATCATATTCCTCCTAATGCCCAAGAATTTAAGGGTTTTCGGGTAGCGCTGCTATAAGTGGAGGCTATGGCAGTGCATCATGTCACAAAAAATTGCCTCCACATATGAAGCAGGCAAGGCGAAAATCTGATTTGCAGGTTTTTTCAGCCAATGGAGTAGGCTGTTATAAATAGTTTTCAGCCATGAACAAGGCTGAAAGAAAGTATTTAAGTCATATGGAGCAAGAGCTGAAGCAAATTGATGTTTTACCTAAAAATGAAGAAATTTCAGGACTATTTTATGGGCTGAATTATAATGATACAATGGCTGAAATTTATACAGCCGTTCATGTAGAAAATCAAGCTGAAAATCAGTCCATACAAGTATGTACATTGGATATGTATGACATAATTCAAGAATTTGCAGATTATGAAGCTTTTGGACAGCCAAACAAGGATGAAGCAAGAGTAGAAACAAAGTATAAAATAGTTGATAAGAAGGTCAAGCCGGTAGCTACTCTTCTACCTCCTGAAAGTGAAGGACTGGCAAAAAGGGTATCCAAACAACCAAGCCTTCGTGATCCGAAAGATATTGGTCACCAATTTACAGCAGAAAGTCTACAAAAGCTTAAAATTGGTGAAGACTCTTTTCTCTTTCCGACTGAAAGCAAATCTTCATGCAGATGTTAAAGAACCATGGTAAAGCCTTTTCATTTCAACCACATGAAATTGGCTGTGTGGATCCAAGCATTGTGGCACCAATGGTAATTTACGGTCCCACATGTTTCTTGGAATCTTAAACCAATTCTGGTTCCAAGGGCTCATTTGCCTAAGTTATTGGAACTTTTAAATGAAAAGATAAAAATGCGAATCTTGGAGCCATCCTCAGCTCCATATTCCAACCGATGGTTTACTGTACCTAAGAAGAATGGATCTTTACGATTCATTCAAGATTTACATCCCGTCAATAAAGTCACTATTAGAAATGTTTGATCAAGACCAATTGTGGATGAGTTTGCTGAAGCTTTTGTAGGAAGGGCAATCTATTCCATGGGAGACTTATATTCAGGCTACGACCAATTTCAGCTTGCTTTGGAAAGCCGTGACATTACCACAATGAAGACTCCTCTTGGCCTAGTCCGCATGTGTACTCTACCTCAAGGGTCTACGAATTCTGTAGCTCACATGATGAATGCTATGCATAAAGTATTGAGGGATTATATTCCTCAATTGACTCTTCCTTTTCTTGATGATGTTCCAATCAAAGGATGTGAAGTTCATGAGAAAAATGAAGAACTCAATGAACTTGGATGTCAAAAATTTGTCTCTAATCATATTAATGATTGTGCTCAAATATTGTCTAAATTAGAAGAAGTCCATGTTACTCTTTTAGGAGCTAAATCTGTTTTTGGAGTCGAAGAAGTCCTTGTGGTCGGACATATGTGTGGTCCATATGGCCGAAAGCCTTCTCCATCCAAAATAGATGCTATCCGCAAAATGCAAGAAGAATGTACAAATGTTTCAGAGGTGAGAAGATTTCTTGGTGCATGTGTCTTCTACCTTATTTGGATTCCACATTTTGCCCATGTTGCTGAAAGTATTTATCAGCTTCTAAGAAAGGGCCAAAGGTTTCTATGGACAAAAGAACACACTCAGGCTATTCGGAAACTCAAGAAAATGCTGATTTCAGCCCCCACTTTAAAGAGGGCTAACTACTCTAATGGACAGCCCATTATACTCACAGTGGACACAAGTTCTATCGGAATAGAATGGGCAGTTGGTCAAGACGACCTTGAAGGCAACAAATATGTAATCCGCTTTGGAGCAAAGGTTCTTAATGAACGACAAAGAAGGTATGCTCAAATTAAAAGAGAGCTTTGGGGAGTAGTAACTGCATTAAAATGTGATATAGTGAGTACTTCATGGGGGCACATGTTATAGTTGAGACAGATTGCCTTCCACTCTTGGGCATGATCGCCAATTGTTCCACTCCCGACATAGCCATGCTAAGATGGATAGCCTATATTAAATCTTTAAATCCTGACTTGAAACATATTGCAGGTAGAGATAATCCAGTTCCTGACATGCTTTCACATGCCAAATATATGGATAAAGAAGAAATGATGGATGAAGAAGAATCAGAGTTTATAAATGATGCTATTAATGCAGGTACAAATCTGAAAACAGCAAGTATAGCTGAATCTAATATTGATTTAGCAGTCAAAAATGCATGTACAATAAAAATTACAGCAAGTACAACAGGTTCAACTGCTAAAACAAATTTTTCATCAGCAAGGAAGGATGAAACAACCATAAAAGGACAATGGACAGCTAGTAATCAGCATATTCAATGTTTTTTCATGGTTTGTTCACACTTCAAAGAAGAATATTATGCAGATGATTGGCTAAAAATTGGCCAATTTTTTAGCACTATGACAAAGAAGGAAGATTGGACTAATGAAGAGTTCAAGAGAATTAAGAGAAAAGCTTATGTTTTTTTTCTTAAAGATGGTTACCTTTGGAGGCATGCGAAAAAGAAAGGAAGGGCGCATGTTCCTATCTTAGGATATAAAAAGACACAAAGACAGGTCATGCAAGAATTCCATGAAATCCTATTGGCTGGTCGTAGAGGCATATGGGGCACTTTTGCCAAAATAAAAGAGAAATTTTGGTGACAAAACATGCATAAAGACATTGAGCATTTTGTTGAGTCTTGTCATGTTTGTCAAATGTATTCCATGGTAAAGCATAGAGATGGGCTTCAGCCTACCTATCCTTTATCCATTCACTATAGATGGGTTATTGATTTAGTAACCATGCCTATAGGAATTTGGAACATGAGATATCTAGTACTTGCTAGAGAAGATCTCACAAATCAAGTAGAAGGAAAGGCCTTGACAACAAAGTCCACTCATGCTGTTTGTAGATTTTTACTTGAAAAAGTATTTTGTAGGTATGGATGTGTTGCTAAAGTAACTGCTGATAGAGGAGAATTGGATGCCGATGCGGCTTGCCATTTCTTTACTCAATTGGGAATTAAGCTATCTCTTACTTCAGCCTATAATCCTGAAGGCAATGGTAAGAGTGAAAGAGGCCATCAACCAATTCTTAAAGCTTTAGCAAAATCATGCAAAGGAAAGTTGAGGGAATGGCCTAAAATGCTACCATTCGCATTATGGGCTGATAGAACTACCCATAGTGCAGTAACAGGATATATGCTAGCTGAACTCATGTATGGACAGCCACCTGTTATGCCTATTGAGGAATCCATTGTCACATGGAGTATCTTGCCTTGGGATGAAGGAATGAATAGAGAAGAATTGTTGTCTTTACGCATAAGGCAACTTGAAAGAAGGCCAGAAGATGTCAAAACAGCCATTGAAAGGCTAAAAACATCAAGATTAAAGAATAAGAAGAGGTTTGACAAGCATCATCGACTCTGTCCAAGAGCTATTCAAGAGAATGACTGGGTTCTTGTCTATGATATAACAGCCTGGACAATCAATATAGTGCTCATAGGAAGTTAGCCAAGCGATGGTTTGGACCATATGTTGTAAAAGTAGTACATAATAATGCTACTTATTCTTTGGCTGAAATGGATGAGACCATGATAAAGATTCCAATAGCTGGGAAACGAATCAAACTCTTCAAACGAAGAGAATCTTCAACTTATGAACTTGATGACTTAGATATAAGCCCTCTACTTGAAGACATACAGGAAGAAAAAGACTTAGAGAATGAAGATGAAGAAGAAGACCCTCCTTGACCTGTAATCTTATGAAATGGCACATGTCGGAGGATGTGCAGGTTAGGAGGGGGTGAATGTCAAAGAGTTTATTGTTCACAATATAAATCATGGGATTCTTATGAACACAAAAGAGCTTCATTGGAAGTTATATGAGAAATTTGCATACAAAATTCAAACATTGTTATCCAATAACCACCTTAATTACACAAGTTCTTTTATAATTTTCCGTTATACCATGTATACTTATGAAAAATAAGTCTATGCGAACCTACAACTTGGTCATCTGGAAGTAATTCACAGTCTGCAAGATAAATCACATTAATTCAGGTACAAAAATATGGTCAGAACCCAAGCAAGATGCCAAAAGTTGCCAAAAGTCCACTAGGTCCACATGGGACCTCGAGTAACAAACTTAAGTTACCAGCAAGTGACCTGGGTAGGTCAAAAAGTGACCAGGGACTGAGCAGGGAGCAGCCCGCATTTTTCCGTGCAAAATGCGGGCTGCACAGTCTGAGGCAAACTGGAGAGAGCTGGAGCTATGGTGCATGAAATGGAGCATGGAAACTGAAGATCAACATGCCCAACTACTGAAGATGTAAACATGGTGAGAGCTCCACTTCTCTGCCTCTTTGGTCTAACAAAAATGCATGCTGAAATAGTCTATAAAAGAGGGAAATTTGAGAGAAGAGTATTCAGCCTGCTCTTATGCACAACTTCTCTCATTTTGTCTACCATATTCTTGGTTCAATGAAGCTCGACTTGTACCCAAGTACTCGAGTGACTTTGGGGCGAGTAAAGGGTGAGGATACTGAAGACATACGGGCTGTTACGGGCTGAAATAACCAGTCATAAATAGGGAAGCCCACTGTTATGGTCCATTTTTATGAGCAAACATGGGATTTTTATGGTTGTAATGGAAGAACATGACCTCCTTTCTTCAGGACATTGTTCATGAATGATGAGAAGTGCTTCTTCTTGAGTTTATGCACTCATTTTGAACTTGATTATGGGCTGGAATTTTCTGTTTTAAAACATGGCTGAAGCTAAAATTATACTTCTTCAATTCATTTCATGTATCTTTGGCCCAAATCTTGGATGCATTTGAATCTATCATCAATATACTTGATCCAAAGGGTTGAAATCCATCTATGTACTTGAAATTAAAGGCCATTAGGACTTGCATTTGACATTCATAAATAAATTGAGAATTTGAAAATATCCTTTATGATATGATGTATGTATCCAGAGGCATTTGATGTAATCAAGATAGACTTATTCCTTCTATTCATGTATGCTAAGTACATAGTGAAAAAGGCTTGAACTCTTCTTCTGCACTAAAAGCCCCAGTGGTAGACCTTCAACTCTTAACGCGACGATAACGGGCTAAACCCTTGTTAGCACTTGGGGTTTTTATCATATCGATTGAACCATGCCTATGCGAATCCCTTGTGGGTTAGGTGATTTAGATAATTTGATCTACTTGTCTTGTGACAAGGAAGAACCATTCCTAGAGATGTAAACTGATCTAAAGGAGAAAACTAGCTGCAACATGCCACAATTCATGTAAACATGCGATTCATTGCTTCTACGTACCACTAGATTTGCAATAACCCTAACTTTTCTTGTTAAAATCAAAACACATGATAAATTGCAGAATAACTTTCATTGAACCTACAAGGACTTACATTCAAGAATCATGCCCACAATTATTTTTCTAAGATTTTAAAATTTCATGCTTTAATAAACCATGTAGCCTTTTCCTAAATACAACTCTTGATGAATGAATTTTACGCATGATGAATGTGCAACTTGCAATCCTTTCCTAACTAGATTGTAGCTAAATGAAGTTCATGCTACTTAAAGCTAGAGTTAACCTATTCCATGCAAGCTCATAGAATCATTTCCATGCTCTGCTATTTCCTACAGATGTTAACGACTTTCCCTAATGAATCATTACAATGAAGATATTTCCTAAAAATGCAACATTCGCTTTATCTTTCCATGTCTAGTCAAAGGTGCACTTAATAATTTCAACCTTATAATGATAGGCAATAGGTGTTCTAGGCTCGTCACTTTAAAATGCACGACAGGGCAACATACTATTAAGGACGTTAGATGGATAGACCATTTCTTTAGATTGAAAATACCAATGATCCAATTTCATGTCATGAACTAATTCTAGTAGTTGTTCAAATAGTCAATTTATTTCCAATTGCATTTAACTAGGCTAGGTGAATTTGACATGCATAGGTGCTTCCTAGTCCATGAAATTATCGTGCATAATGCATTACTTTTGCGTGGAATCAAAAATAGTAAAAACCTGGGCTTGTGGGCTCGAGGAAATGTCCATGTGAATGTTAGGAGAAGATCCTCCCATAGGCGCGCCTTGCGACTTCTTGGGGGCCATCGTAGGCGAGATTTCGGACTTCCGATTTGCCTTTACCCTTACGAGATCAGTGAATCTCCTTAACCTTGGTAAGCAACCTCAAGATCTTGCCTTCTCCCTCGTACGTCGGAGATTCCTTCACCGACTTTCGGATCTTTAAAAGGCCGGCCTTGTGAGATTTGGGCTTAAGGGATTTGGACTTATGGAATTGGAGCTTATGTTTGCGGAAAATGGAGCTCTTATGAATGGAGCTTGCAGGATTGGAGGCTTTATGAGCTTCTTTCAAAACTCGGGGTGGCTAGGAATGGACTTATGGATGGCTTGTGGGAATGGGGTTTAAAAAAGCCCCCTTAGAAGCTTCTTAAAAGAAGCTTCTAAGAAGCTTCTGGCTATGGTCAGAATCGACGTGGAAGAGGGAGGAAATTTGGAGATTAACGTCAGGGAGAAAGAAAGAAAGAAAAAACTTATGATTGGCTTCGTCAGGGAAATGGCGGCGGCCTGACGGCCTATGGCGGCCCAACACGGCGATGTTGGCGGACTGGACTGGGCAGCAAATACAACGGTGGACTAGACTGGGCGGCGATAGCCAGTGGCTTGGCAGCGAATACATCAGTGGCCTACCACAACATGGCGGCCTCCTTCTCTCACGATGTTGATAGTAGCTCCCTTTCTCTCTCCACACAGCTTCTACAACCTTCCCCCACCATGTAGTATTCTTTTCATCCCTACTCCAAGGCCATGGAGGGTTTTTATCGGCCAAAGGGGTGGGGAGAGAAGCTCCCCCATGTGGGCAATTGCATGGCTTCCCCCCCCCTCATACAGCCCACATCTCCACCTAGCTCATCCCTCCCCACACTCCCTCTCCTCCAGCCATGCATCGGCTAGGGGAAAGGGATAAACATAAAAAAATTTGCATTAATATTCATTTTGCCCCTCCCAAGAGGGTGTTGGGAGGAACTTGGAATAACAATCCCTGTGGATTGCTGGAATAGCCTTCGAGGAGGGTATTTGATGTATTCCAAAGACTGATAAATAAAGAGAAAATGTTGAAAAGGAACTTGCTTGACATTGTTTTTCTGTGACAGTGTCTAATTTATGTGAAGGAACAAGTGATTAATTTGTTAATTAAAGAAGCTATTTTTACTTGTCAAACTAAATGTGGTAGGTAATTAGATAACTAAAGTAACCCGAGGAAAGTGCGGCGGATGTGACTCTGGGTCCGTTCTACTGAAGGGTGGTCCCAGTTGGCCGGGAACTTTTCTCAAAGGATTTAACAGCGAGGTAACAATGACCTAGAATCTATAGAATTAGAGTCTTGATTTATGTTGTTTTGGGGGAACGGAATGGGACTATGCCTTAAGGGCAGAGAGGTCGAGCTTCGCATCCCTCTCGTTTCCCATTCTCCTTGAACCAAGTGTAGTATAAATCCTCTTCGACCTTGATGTTTCTATGCAAAGTAGTTTGTCTGGGGCTCAACGCTAGCTACCTTCTAGGAACTTGACCATTAGGATATTCCTGATTCAGGTCGGCCCTAAGTGGGAATGGCCGAAATGCTTCCGCTTCGTGGTAGACTTGGGAAGACCTAGATCGCAAACACCATGACATTCCTTGTGAGTGCCGGGCGGTGCTTTCTAGATTCTCTCCCCGATGGGCTGCTAAGACGTGTCCTACAAGTGAAAAGGGGGACACATTACAATTCTCTTATGCCAAATTTCAATATCAGCCACCACAACACTTGAACCCTATGCAAGCATGGCAACATCCATTTCAAGTAGACTTACATCGAGATTAAACAAATTGCCAATATGTCTCCCTTTTGAAATCATTTTGCAATCATCATAGATCTTCTACATAACAACTTTCAAATGTGAACTAAATCTAGAATCTATGTTCAACCATTCAACCAACAAAAAATCAAGTTTTTTGTAATATTTGGTATAGGTAATACAGCAACCAAGTATTTAATTCTGCCATCCTATCTACTCAAAGGAACATTTTCAACATGAGTAATGGGGTGACTTGTATCATTCGTAGTGTCCACATAGCCCAAAGAATCCAAAGTGCACATCTCTTTAAAACCACTCTCCAGGTGAGATCATCTCGTTAGAGGCACCTAAATCTACATATCATCTGTCTTTCTTTGATGATCCATTAGCAATCATAATATTCATAGAGTATTGCAAAACAAACAATTGTTCATTTGTGCTATCATTGTTTTTGTTACTGGATGCATAGTTACCTTGCCATTTTTTTACATTTCTAATTTCAACCTTTCTTTTGAAGCAATTTTTAAAAATGTGGCCTTTCCAACCACAATGCAAATACTCTTTGTTATCACCAAAACTATGTTGCCTATTAGAATCTATAACTTGTCCTCTTTGGGTCCCCCTTCCGTGACTGTCCTCGTCTATTTCATTGTGCATCGTAATCTTGACCACCATGACCATCACCTTGGACTCTCTTACGACCTCTATGTGTGCTATAGAGTAAAATACCTATTTAGATTCATTTTTTATTTGAGAAGCAGAGGTATCCAAGCCAAGTTTTGAGTCCTTGAGTATCAACATAGAAATCAAGTCTACAAAATTAGGGATATCATCCCATGTATTGATAGATGACCTGAAGCTCTCGTATTCATTTCCAAATCACTCTAAGCATCCATTCACATCATCATCATCATTAACTAGTACATTAATAGATCTAAGAGCTTCCACAATACTCTTGATCTTCAAGGCATAATCATTAATAGGTTGGTTCTCTCTTTTCACTTGATTATACTCCTGAGTTTAGTTGTAGCTTTCTAGCCTATGTATTTACTTTGAACAACCTTGCTAAACTCTTCCATGCAATAGCAAGACTTTTAGGTTCCTACAAATATCCCATCATACTATCTGTAACACTAACAAACAATAGACACATGATTTTACTTTGTGTCTTCGCCTAATCTTTCTTCACCTTCAATTGTTTCCAGTACCATTTCGTGTAGGAACTTTAGGTGCTACTCCCATGTCTCCTTCAATGTAAATTCAAACACCTTAGTCCTTTAAGACATTTTTCATCCTCAACATCTATGTAAGGCAATTATTCTTATCAACTTGTTGACAATTTGGTTGAAGTTGTCAAACATTTTGATCAACCAAAAATCTTTCAAAAAACTTACAATCTACAAACAAGCTGATACCATGTGCATCATAACTAAACATGTATCCCTTTTCATTTGTTGCACAATAATAACTGTAATATGCAATCTATGTGTAGATGCTTTTTGAGTCTATAACCCCAACAAACATCTAAAACCTTACCAATTTGAAATTTGTAACTTCTGTATATGTAAACAATGGACATAGTCGAAATTGCAATATACCAAAAAACTACTTTGCCAGGACCACTTGCAAGTTCGGAATAGAGGCCAAAATGATGTCAAATGCCAAAAAACATAGTGGAAAAAGCCCTAAAGGAGTAAGCTCCAATATATATACTATTATTTCTGCTCACCAAGTTTCGTTGCAATAACAGATTGCAGCTCTACTAGCCTCAAGGCCGTCCTACATCTATAACCTAAGGTAAACCAAGCAAGGTGGAAGAGCTTCTTACCCCTTTCTTACTTGCTTGCTTTCATGCTCCAATGCCTTTGACCTCAGCCTTTCATCAAGCTCCACATGGTCGTGGGATAGCTCTGTTACCATGTAAATAGACAAGGGGGAAGAGAGGTAAAGCACCCAAGAGCACACTTACAAAAAAACAATGGAGACTTGAGAACACAGAGAGATACGACTAAAATATATTTCTTCTTTCTTCTTCTTCCACACAAAAGAATTAAGTCTATAACATGATGAAAGCAGAATGTGAAAGTACCGTAACCTATTTATACACAGTCTCTAAGTATAAACCCATTAGGAAAGAAGAGATGACACAATAAATGTGCTATAACCAATGACAAACCACGTGGGTATGCTTTCGCGAGTACTTATAATTTGATGTTTTTGTTGGATTATTGAGTATTGATTTGTGATTATAACATGAAAAAATATCATTTTACATGTTCTAATTAGGACAAGATTGTGCTTTTTGTTTGTATTTATATTTTTAAAGAAATCTTGATCTTGACCATATAGATTGGGGTATTTGAATCTTGGAACTCTTGTTTATAGGGTTTCAATGTTTGAAATTTTCCATGATGATGAAAGTGGTGCACACGAAGTAGATTTAGAGAACAGAAATGAGAATAAGAAGTAGAAAAAAAAGAGAAAAACAAAAAAAAGACAAGCAAAAGAAGAAGAATAATAGAAAAAAGAATAAGAATAAGAAGAAATAGAGATAGAGAAAGGGAAGGAAGAAGAAGAAGAAGAAGAAGAAGAAGAGGAAGAAGAAGAAGAAGAAAAAGAGAATGAGAGCAAGAAGAAAAGGAAAAATAAGGAGAAGAAGATGCAGTAGAAATCCATTGTCAATTAACTCCTCTCTAACATTAAGGTACATTTTGAGGCCAAAGCATAATGGAGGAAACCAAGGTACCTTGGCAATGTAAAATAGTAGTGGTCGTGCATCTACCCATGGTTGTGCTAATCTCATGCAAAGATGGTTGATTGACTAGGTTTGAGTATATTACAAATAAATCAATTTTCATTAGATTTTACTTGAAATTCCATAACTCTTTCCCTTGAAATCATGCGGGTAATCACATACAAATTTAGAAGCATATGAAAATAATGTTGTCGTAGAGTTCATGCAAGAGCTGCAGAACACGGGGTTCAAGATACAGCAAGGAAAGAGGCTAACAAGAAGAACTCAAAATTTTTATGCCAAAGAACATTATATTGCTTGTCAAATTCGTAGAGTTACAACAAAGAAACTGAGCAAGCCCATGTTCTTTATATGCTATCATGAACAGTTTTGGTATCTCAACAAGTGAGCCTCACCTTGGTAACAAAAGATCCTTCTATTTTATTTTTGCTTCTCTATCTCCACTATTCTTTAGGTGTTAATTGAAATTAGGGTGATCTGTAAGCTAGCTGGACAGAATGCTTCTCCTTTTTACAAACTCTGATTCATCCTCATCAACAACTGTACAGAAGAACCTGATGAAGACTACTACATTCAAATTCATCCAGATAGAATGTGGCTATTAGTCAAGGTTGCCCAATTTGTTGTTTCTTTCAGCTGCTAATCTTCAGATGCCTGGTACTGCTACAAAGAGTTCTTGTTGAAACATAAAGAGTGAAACAAAGCTGCAGCACTAGCACCCAAGGTATCAGCTAAGTCTCCCAAAACACCTACTGCTGTCTTCCAACTGCTTTTCATAAGGCATAATACCACTGGGCATACAATCTGAACCATTATTTGGGACACTTTGACCAAGCACTAGAATTGTTTCTGGCTGAAGAGCCATCACATTGTTTGATCTTTGGTCTGCTTCCCAAGTTGCTTAAGGTGCTACAAGAGCATCAAGCAGCAGGTTAATTGCACTTCTGTAAAATGCTCGACGGATCTAACCAAGCGCCTCACTGCAATCGTGGAAGAGATAGTCAACCTTTCGAGAATAGATTCGCACCACCCCAATGAGAAGGTAACTGGAAATTCTCAAAGCAATGGGCATCTCAGAATATATGATGTTATCTACAGATTCACCAATGTCCGTCTCAGTAATCTGCTTCTTGCGAAGCTTGCGCTGAAGATGGGCAGCGATCCATATGGTCCCAAGGGTCCCTTTTTGGACCAGAGATACTGAGAGTAGAACATATTAAGATGCTATAAGGCACACAAAAGGTCCTATACAAGGCCCCCGTTTTTCTTCCTCTCTGAGTCCTTTGCAGACACAGGTATAGAGCTCCAAGGGTGGTGCTCTAGTTGGAAATTACCCTGGCAGTGTACCCTGTTTTATCTCTTGCTTACGTTTTGATGCTTGTATGTGAGCAAGCTTGAGTCGTGCTATTTGCCTGCTATGCTGTTTCATCACTGACACGATGCTTGAATCTTGTTCTTTTCCTGCTATCCTGTTCCATGCACCATGTCTGGGGCGTCCATTAGAGCCCTGTTCTGGTCGATGACATCAACAATGACCACCCATAAGTGGTGTGGCATAGCATGCCACTATGAACAAGTGCACCATCTCTGTTGCCTGAGTCTTCCCAAGACCAACCCTCTCCAACAGAAAGAGGGCAAGTATTGTCCTCATGCCATAATAAGAAAATCGTTCACAAAACTCATTCCATACAACATAAAGGCACTGCAGCAAGTACCATCACTCCATTTCCGACGCTGTAGATGAGAGAGAGATGTTAGATAGTTCTGTACTTTCCCCCAGCTAGCAATCACTTAGCAATGCCGCCCCCCTTCACGATAGTAGAACGAGTCAGAAAAAGCTCCCTGCCATCCCTAATTCCATCGATTCCCTCCTTAATTGCCTGGTAAAGAGCAAAAAAAACTAATTTTTTTTCCAAGAATAGGCTAGGCCAACACCAGTAGTGATACTCTAGCCAAGCAGTCGACCGTGGTTTTGGATGCATCATGCCTTTTCCTTGATTAATACCCCCAACTGACAAAGCAATAAATTGAGATTTCCCATAAAAGGCACTATATGGAATATCAGAGTCCATTTACAAAAATAAAAGGAACTCCCTTCAGCCTTGTCAATTGCAAATGGCTCACTTCAAGCAAGTTTCATTGGATCTCGAAACCTGTATCTCATCACGTTCCGAGGGTAAAAACCATAAGCCACACCTGCTATGAAATAAGTGATATGGTACACTGTTTCTGAGCAGGTTCTGGGGTTTTCTATGCCCAAGCCTGATGCAGAAACCCTTACGTTCAACCTAAGTATTTGACTTTGCATGTGATTTCAATGCAGTGAAGCTGCACAACAGCCCAATGGAAGAAGAAGCTTGACACATTCTATGGGGCAGCTGCAGTCTTTGAGACAGCCACAGAGATTCCTCCCATCAAAAAGTCTACAGCAAAGGCATATGGACCCTTCTTCTCCATGGCATATAGTGCTAATTTATCTTCTTCAAAAATGCTTTGTCCTGCATATTGCGTTGGCCTTGTTCACGTGCAACCTTTATCTTCTTCAAAAATGCTTTGTCCTGCATATTGCGTTGGCCTTGTTCACGCGCTTTTCTTGGAATTCATCATTGAAATTGACATCATAATAATATTCTTTGGCATCAGTTTTTCATATTTTTCTGACACACACACAACATGCACACAAACAGAAACACACATAAAGACAAACACACAAGTGGAGTATGTACATTGGATGTGGATACTGAAAAGGACGGAAAGATAATGCAGCAATCAAACACAATGAAACACACGCAAAAAGATAACATAGATGCACAACAAAAATGGAGGTGTTTACGGCTCGGATGCGCAGCAGCACGACAACGTCAAGGGTACTTTAAACATTGGTAAAAATAATGAATCCAAACCCAAAGGAAAATCTAATGCCCCTCCACCTAGTCATATGTAGCTCTGGCTTGTAAAACTCTTTCATGGAACTTGAGAAGTTCCTCACATTTCATGGAAAGAGAATTATGCTCCCACATCCATTGCATAAGTAGTTAGAGCAAGTAAATGATTTGAAATTTGAGTTTTTTCCTAAAATGATACCCAAATATGTTAGGCTCATAATGGTACCTTGCAATTATTAAGTATTTATATGGCTAAAGGATAATATTAAGCACGTTCTTCAACACATCATAGAAACTTAAATAGAGTTAAAATTTAGTTTCAGTACCATTCAAAGTGATGTAACTTACTTCATATAATCAAGTGCTTCCTAAATCCTACTACATTTATCCTATTTCTAAAAATCATATTGACTAGAAAATAACTTAGTTAAGATCGATGAGGCCTCATTATCAACAAGTAATATATTTTTCTTTAAAGGGTTGAAAAAGGGATAAAAGCAAGGATAGCTCATGGATGGCATTATGATTAATAACCAAAGTTGTGATTTTCGTTGGTAGTATGATTCGTTTGGGATGTATGTGTTCAATGACTACCTTATCCTAGATTCATGCTTGTGATAACCAAATGAAAAGGTGGATTCCTAGGTAAAGTCTTTTGGGATCCCATACCATGGGCCTATTTAATTGACTTTAGTATTGGATCGTGAGAAAAGAGAAGTGTGTCCCCATAATGTAAGAAATTTGAGAAGGGTTAGTGAAATTTAACGAGACTATGAGCTCATAAATTTGGTGTGATCATGAAGTAGCATGATCAAATATAGCATGATCTCTTCGGCTCAGAAGATCCCATCACAAGCTAGAAAGCTTTGTCCACTCTACAAGGGGCCTTGTTTTGTAATAAACTATTTAAATTAACGTTGTTATGCGAGCGGTGATCCAGAGCAAGCCTCACTCACAACCCGATAATGAGATGTTAAGGAGTGCTGGTTGGGATAATTGACTTTGTCGGATGCACAACACAACTTGAAAAATTCAAATATTTGACAATACACCGCAAGCCACACACGAAAACAAGACAACACACAATGCCTCGTGTAGCTTAAACAACTAAAACCCAAATTCGAGTAGAGCATCACAAAACCACAACACAACAAAAATATCAACAATTCGAAAACAAACCAAGTGAAATATATTCTCGTACCTTAACAACCTTGAGCCAGCACTCGGTGCCACAAATCCAAACTCTTCAACTTCCAAATCAGCATGACAAGGGCTCACTCTAGTATGCGACCCTCCACTCTCCTCTCTCACAAAATGCAATTATATATGAGGGGGAAGGCCCTTAACTCTCCATTCTTATCTCCTTATATAGTTTTCTATCCACACTCACATACATTAGGCTTTTTGCTTTTCGCTTTTAGCTTTTGCTTTTCTATTGCTTTTCATTATTTTCATTTTTTCTACCCTATTCCTATTTTCAACTTGCTTGGATCATAACTTCGTCATTCGAACTCCGAATATAGTTGTTTGGATACTCAAAACGATCGGAACACATCTGGTCAACAAGTTAGTACAAGTAGAATTACAAAGATCCATTAAAAATGGGCAAACATATTGATTTTTGTAAATCGCATCATTTCTCTCCATCTTTTATCTTGGATGCCTTATTCCCTTCCTTGGCCTATTGTTCTTGTAATTGAACACACTTTCAGCACATTCTTTAAGAAATACTTGCTGACGATGTAAAACTTATGACCTTTTCGTTTGATCCTTGAGTCTTGAAATTAAATATTCTCTGGATATGAACCTGTTTTTTTTAATGCAGTTTTTCCTAGCAAAAATATGGTTTTTAAAATGAACTCCATGCCCAATCATTCATGATTTGGAAAAATATGCAATGTTGGAATTCATGATATGCAACCAATCAATCGATGCTACACACAATAATAATGAATGCACTTGAGAAATTTGTGTCTAAGCTATCTACATGTGATCATGTCATGCATAATGCAAACATAGTTCCTTGATTAATTTAAAATTCCTTATCCTCACCTCTCAACTCTCATCAATAAAATATCAATCTCTGCTCCACCCATCCAGATTCTCACAATCACTCAAGAAATGATGGTTCTCCAGATGTTGACGAGATATGAACAACCCATCTCACAATTGGTGGCATCCTTCACGACCCTCTACTCACCCAACCACTGTACACACTCAACCAGAGATTACTAACTTTGTGATGAATATCCCAAATATTGTGCATGCAAGAAATGTGTGTACTCAATGATATGTGCTCTTTCATGTGCGCATACATCTAAAAGTTATTGCATATAGTTGCAGTGGATCTCATGCCGTGCGAGTGTAATATTATATATATATATATATATATATATATATATATAATTTATTTTTTAAAAAAATCTTCAGTGGCGCGTCATGCTGGAAGGAGGGAAGGCGATAGAGGAGCCAGCAAGCTCCTCGCTAGAGCTTGCTCGGCTCCACGGGTATACAGGGCGACACGCCATGAGGGAGGAATTCCCTCCCTCCCCTATAAAACCTTCGCCATGAGAGCTAGCTGGGGGAGAGAAAAAAAGGAGCCATAATGCCGCCAGGAGAGAATGAGAGTGGGGAGGGAGAGACTGAATGTTGTTGCTCGGAGAGGAGGAGGCATCACGTCGCTGCCGAAGGCTGTGGAAGAAGCTGTTGAGCCGCCGCTCCCGCCTTTGCAGCCATCGGATGGCTGGTTACCCCCCCCTGCCACGTCAGAGAAGCTTCCTAGTAGAAGCTTCTTAAGGGGGGGATAATTAAGCCCCCTTTCACCCCCCTCATATCCCTTTTACCCTTTCACCCCCCTCATATCCCTTTTACCCTTTCACCCCCCTCATATTCCTCTTACCCTTTCACCCCCCTCATATCCCTTTTATCCTTTCACCCCTCCCCCCCCGGTCTTAAACCCTTAACCCCTTCCCATGGGGCTATTAAACCCCCACTCCCCTTGGCCTTGAAAGCCACAAATTCCCCCCCCCCCCACCCCCCCCTCCCATGCTTAAATTAATAAGCCCTTCTTGCGTTTTTATCCCCTTTCACCCTTCAACTGTCCCCTTGGTTTGGGACTTACCCCATGTCCAGGAATCCCTTCAAGATCCCCTTTTTTATACCCTTTCAAGACCCTTCATATGTTTTTTGAAACCACACTCACACACACCATCCCCCCCCCTGCGTATAAATACCTATAGGGCCTTTTCTTTTAGGCTTTCTAAACCTTTCCCTTTCCAAAGAAGCTAAGACCTTAAAGATCTTGTTACCCCTTCCTCGTGGTTAATCCCTTACCGGCTCCTTGCCTTGAAAGAAAGAAGAGGAATATTGAAGCAACGGTGAATTCCGAAAAGGAGTGTAAAGCTACTTTCACGTTTGAAGGATTACAACTTTGATGCCACCTCAGAAAGTCCAAGGAGTAGTTGCAAGAGGGTCATATCCCGGTATCCATGTGGATATCTCACCCCAAAACCAGGTTTTCCCTTCTTGGTTTTATATCTGTTTTAATTCAATCATGCTAGATGAATTGTTAGGGACGAGATATATTTTCTCCTAGTTATTTACGATGAAGGAATTTAGTTTAATTGAACTTGAAAAATGGATAAAGTATAAAACATAGTTTTCCTTCAAATAGCATTATGCATTAAAGCGAATTACAAGCAAGATTATCTATCCACTATAGTAGTATATTTCAGTTAAATCTTGAAGGTATAAAAACTGCATCTTGCACCATTAACCCCTATTTTTTTTCAATGAATCATCATAGAAGATGAAATTCATGAAAGGTTTCTTACATTGCTTAAACTCTAGGAAGTTATCATTGCTTACTGCATATCTTAGCAAGGGAAAGATTGGAAAGAATCATTCCTTAGCAGTTCGCCAACAACAAGATCGGTTAATGGAAATGTTTGTGCTTGCTAGAGATTTTAGAACACTGTTTGATTTATGAATTACAAATTAAATGAATATCTATACTTCACGTTGAAGACCTGAAGGGAGAGGTAGTTTCAGTTACCCCTGACTGCCTGCCTGACCCTAACCAAGGGGGTTGTTGACCGCACCGGGAACTGGACCGAACCTGCTGCGAGAGGTCTCTCTGTTGAGTTCTACTTGGAGCAGGAGGACGCTTGGGTGCCAAGGGGGCTTTTGGCTGTAAATCCCTCGCCTTGCGGGTTCTGCACAAGAGGCTAACGTGACTGGGATTGGATCTCGTGGCCAGCATACTAGTCTACAGACGGAAGCTTGGAATAGTGATCCCTGTGGATTACTGGATAGCCTTCGGGTGGATTATGGACAAGCTTACGGGCGGAACTCCTTGTATTTGAAATATAAATATGATGATATGTTAATAAATAACTTGTTTGATATTGTTTTTCTATGTCACGTGATAAGATTACGTGAAGGAACCAGTGCTTAACGGATTAATTAAAGAAGATGATTGTTACATGTCCAACTAACGTGTTAGATAATTACCTAACTAAAACAAACCGAGGAAAGTGCGGAGGATGGGCCATGGGTCCGTCCTACAGTTGGGTGGTCCCGGTTGGCCGGGAACTTTTCTCAAATCTCCAAGAACAGCGGGATGATCATCAAAGGACACGAACAATGAAAGCGATGACCTAGAGTTATGTCTTACCCGATTTACGATGTTTTAGGGGAACGGAATGGGACTATGCCTTATGGCAGAGAGGTTAAGCTTTGCATCCCTCTCGTTTCCCATTCTGCTTGAACCAAGTGCAGCATGAATCCGCTTCGGACCTGTCGTTTTTGCGTAAAGTAGTTCGCTTGGGTCCGACGCTAGTTGCTGTTAGGTAATGACCAATCAGGAAAACCCTAATTCTGATTGATCCTAAGTGGGAACGGCTAGAATACTTCTGCTACGTGGCAGATGCGAGAAGCCCTAGATCGCACAACCTATAACATTCCATGGGAGTGCCGGGCAGAGCTTTCTGGACATCTTTTTCGATGGACTGCTAAGACGTGTCATGGATGATACTAGTGGACACGTTACAGTTGGTATCAGGGCCAACCAACAATGAAATAGATTTTATGAAATCTCAATGGAATGAAGTAAAGAAATTATTGCTGTCCAAACATTTCCTTACCTTTGATGCTGTCTTGCAGAATTACGAAGCATGGAACAAGTTTTTGGTACTTCGAGTCATGTTTATGACTGCAATGCATTCTCCACTTTATAGACAAAAAATTGGGATGATGAACATCCTGGAGCAGATCTATAATCCATCACCTTTGTACATAGAATGAAGATGGACGGGTACTTGAGGAATCTACTATATAGCCGCTCACCGGTTTGCTTATCTACAGACCAACCTAAGAGGATCAAGTGGTTGGAAGACTTGAAAGTCGTGAAGATGTTCGTTTTTGTGGAAGCTCACGTAAATTCGACTTTACATATTCGAGGTCGGAGGGTTGAAATGAACTCATATGTATATGAGGAAGTAACTCGTGTAATCCCCGCCGACAGGATTAAAGTGTTGGGCCGCCATGAGAAGTATGGATTCCAACGGAAAGGATATCCTGAACTTCCAATGACTTATCGATTCCTAAAGATCCATGACCCAAAACCTTACTATTATACAGTTCCTGTAGATAAATGCAATACAACGTTGTTCTCCCCAAACTAAATGTAACAATTGGCTTATCATCACATGAAACGTTGTATTTGAAAGGGCTATGCCCATGTAAATACAAATAAAGACTTTTTTTTAAATCAATATCTGGCTGTGCATAAGAGTTGATAAAAAGTTAAGTAGCTATATTGTTTACGAGATAGCTGAATTAAAGATAAGCTAACGTCGATTATCGTATAATAACATTAAGAAAACCTTTATTCAGGCACAACCCCAGGTACAGGTTCCTAATTCGCCTCCTACATCAAGTACTGCTGTGATCTAGGAGAAGAAGTTCCTTCTCAAGCAGATTAAGCCACCCGAGTTTGACAGGAGAGGAAGATTCGTTCAGGCTAATGCTGAAATTTGGATTGAATCCATGGAGGATTACTTCGAAGTAGCTGGTACTGCACCCACCAATCAGGCTATGCTCGCCAAGTTAAAACTCACCGCGAAGCTAGACTTTGGTGGAAGCAATGGTGCAGGGATTAAAGGATCGTAGAGGAATCCGTTACCTGGGAGAAGCTGAAGAAAGCCGTGCAGGGAAGATACGTACCACCTGCATATCGCACACAGAAAATGAATGAGTTCTACGAGCTAAAAAAGCTAGGACTCACTCTTGATGCATACTACTCTAAATTCGTCTCAGTTTTAAAGTATGCGCCATAGATGGACATGAGCAGGTGTCCAAATTTTGTGCGGGCTTAAATCCACTAGTAAATACCTGTCTCGAATCTATGCGTCCATCAGATCTTCAGGATGCACTCATTTGAGCGGCGCCTATAATTCAGGAGGTACAAGCTAGACCAAGGGGTAGCAAAACTTGGTCTTATAATGACCCCAACAGAGGAGCATTCAGACCTCAAATGAAGAGGGTTCAAGGTCATAATCAGGGACAAAGAAAGAAGGCAAGGATGAATAACGTCAAGAACTTTGTTCCTACTCAAAGTAATGGCCGAAACCTCCATTGTTTCCACTGCAACGAACCCGGTCACTTCAAGAGGGAATGTCCCAAGCTCGGCGGAGGACATTGCCAAGCGCCTTTCCAAGGAACAGGCCGTAGTAAAGGAGCCGCTACCCGAGGAAGAGGAAGAGCCTCCTGCATTGCCAATAGGAAAATGTGTGAAGGAGGGGAAGAAGAAGATCCGACCATGGAAGCAGAATTCGAAAGAGAGACAGTTTATGCCGCTTTACACAAGAAACGATCGAATCGCCAGTTCTCGGTGATTCAGACATTGTCAGACTATCAAGGTAAAGGTTTCAAAACCTTGATTGATTGTGGCCATACACATTCCTTTATCTCACCAGCATGTGCAAAAAGAGTAAGAATAGCCACAGTAGAAGCACCTACCCTGCTTGTGGAATTGGCAAATGGTCATGAGGTAACTTGTACTAGGCAAACTGCTAAGGTGGAATTCTTTCTGAGAGGAAAGAAGACTTCGGTAAAATTGAGAGTCATGAATTTAGGTATCCATGAGTGTCTACTCGGAATGGATTGGCTTAGGGCCAACGACGCCCACATTCACTGTGGAAAGGGTCAAGTTTCCTTTCAAAACTCTGAAAGGGAATTAATCACAACTCAAGGTGAGGCAAGAGTGCCAAGAATCCAATTGGCCAAAGTATCTCGGATCCTAAAAGAAGTCAGAAAAGGATTACCCGTTTACTTGATCAAACTCAACAAGTTAGATCAAAAGCAAGAGTCTCATGAAGGACCTTCTTGGCTAAAGGAATACGCAGACGTATTCCCTGAAGAGTTGACTGAGCTTCCACCTCAAAGAGAAGTAGATAATGAGATTAGGTTAGTGCCAGGAGTAGCACCAATTGCAAAGAGACCTTATAGAATGTCTATACCAGAAGCAATTGAGTTGAAGGAACAACTCAAGCAACTGTTAGATCAGGGCTACATCCGGCCTAGCAATTCACCGTGGGGAGCTCTAGTACTATTCCAGAAAAAGAAAGATGGGACACTTCGACTATGTATTGATTACCGAGGGTTGAATCAATCAACAGTCAAGAACAAGTATCCTATTCCTAGAATAGATGAGCTTCTTGATCGTCTTCAGGGTGCAAAGATCTTCTCCAAGATTGATCTCAGGTCAGGTTACTATCAGATAAGGATCAAGGAAGAAGATATCCCAAAGATAGTCTTCAATACAAGATATGGGCACTTTGAGTTCCTGGTTATGTCATTCGGGCTTACGAATGCACCTGCCACCTTCAATAGGTTAATGTAGGATATCTTTAGGCCATATCTTGATGATTTTGTGCTTGTCTTCTTCGATGACACTTTAGTCTATTTTAAACAGGAAGAAGATCATGAACCTCAACTTCGGATTGTCCTTGAGACAATGAGGTCACATAAGCTGTATGAAAAAATGAAGAAGTGTGCATTCTTCAAGCGTCACATTGAATATCTGGGATTCATAGTATCATTGGAAGGAATATCACTGGACCCAGCCAAGGTCAGAGATGTGCTTGAATGGCGAACACCAGTATCTGTCAAAGAAATACTCAGCTTTCTTGAATTGACAGGATGGTATAGGGTCTTCATAAAAAACTATGCTTTGATTGCAGCACCTCTGACGGATTTACTAAAGAAGCAGACTTCCATTACATGGTCAACTCCCGAACAAAATAGCTTCGACAGATTGAAGCAAAGTTTGGTATCAGCACCTATTCTAAAACTTCCAGACCTCAATAAGGAGTTTGAGGTAGTAACTGATGCTAGCATTCTTGCCTTGGGGTGTGTACTTATGCAGGAAGGTCATCCAGTAGCATACTCTTCAAGGAAATTGAAGAGCCATGAAAAGAATTATGCTATGCATGATCTGGAGTTACTAGCTGTCATCCATGCTCTAAAGCTTTGGAGACACTACCTGTTGGGTAACAAGTTTACTCTAGTAACCAACCATAAGAGTCTCAAATGGATCTTTACCCAAAACGAGCTCAACATGAGGCAACGTCGGTGGATTGAAGTGTTGGAGGAATATGACTTTGAAATCAAGTACCTACCAGGGAAAGAGAATGTAGTTGGCAATGCACTTAGTCGCAAGGCATTCCTAAATTCCCTAATCTTGCAGAATCCATCAACGGCCAGATCTCTAGCTACAAAGGTATCTATGCCAAACAACCCTATACTTGAGTTAGCTAGAGAAGAAGCATGCCATGATTTGGCCTACCAAACAATGCTAAAGGAGATCTCTATCAAGGATCAGAATCTAAAGTTGCAAGCTAAGTATCAGGAATTTTCCATTGATAATGGACTTGTTTACTACAGAACAAGGTTGTGTATACCAACAATCCAATCACTTAAGCAGAAAATAATGTGGGAAGCTCATGATTCCCCTTTCGCAGGACATCCTAGCTATGCTAAGACTCTTAATACAGTTAGGAAGAGCTACCATTGGGAGAGGCTCAAAGGTGACGTTCTCAATTATGTCACTGAGTATTTGTCTTGCCAACGTATCAAAGCCGAACATGTCATGATGCCAGGGAAACTGCAACCGCTTGACATTCCCCAAATGAAATGGGAATTCATCAGTATGGATTTTGTTGTAGGCTTACCGCAAGTCCAGGGAGGATACAACTCGATCATGGTTGTGGTTGACATGCTTACTAAGGTTGCACACCTTATTCCAATAAAAACAAACTATAAAGCCTCCGACATTGCAAGATTGTTTATCAAGGAGATATTCAAGCTACATGGTTTACCCAGAAGAATCATTAGTGATCGAGATTCTCTCTTCACATCACACTGCTGGAGAGCTATCTTTGAAGCTATTGGAACACAACTCTATTTTAGCACCGCCTACCATCCCCAAACGGATGGCCAAGTAGAGCAAGTAAATCAAGTCATCAAGGATATTCTTAGGGCATACTGTTTTCGAGAGCCAAAGAGGTGGATTCAATACTTGCCATTGGTTGAATTTGCCTACAATGCTTCTTACCAGCAAAGCATTCAGATGACCCCTTTCCAAGCATTGTATGGTCATGATTGTCTAAGTCCACTAAACTTTTCTGATCCAACCCTAAGGGTTGAAGCGTAAAGGCAGATGTTGGAAGAGATGGATTATCAAATAAAGACAATAAGACAAGACATACAAGTGGCGAAGGATAGACAGAAGGTATACGCAGATTTGAAGCGTCATGAAAGAGTCTTCAAAGAAGGAGACATGGTCTTCATTCGCTACGCCCTAAAAAGAGTTCTCTATCCCTAGGAGATTGCAAGAAGCTAAGTCCAAGGTATTGTGGGCCGTACAAAATCCTCAAATACCTAGGACCCAATGCTTATAGATTGCAACTCCCTGAGAACCTAAAGGTTCACAATGTATTCCATGTCAGCCTATTGAAAAAATATGTACCCAACCCTAACCATATACTTGATGACCAACAAATAGTAATGCCTAGCCAAGGAGTCCTTGAGCTAAGGCCTGATAGGATCTTAGATGTTAGGGAGAGACAATTAAGATCCAGAACCTTGAGAGAATACCTCGACTAGTGGAAAGATTATCCTGAAGAGGATGCCACATGGATAGAAGAAGACACTCTCAACCATCAATATCCCCAGTTTATCTCGAGATGAGGACATATCGATTCCTCTAAGGGGGAGATAATGTAATATTTTAGATATTATATATATATATATATACATATATATATATATATATATCAGCGGCGCGTCGTGCTAGAAGGAGGGAAGGCGATAGAGGAGCCAGCAAGCTCCTCGCTGGAGCTTGCTCGGCTCCACGGGCATGCAGGGCGACACACCGTGAGGGAGAAATTCCCTCCCTCCCCCTATAAAACCTTCACCATGAGAGCTAGCTAGGGGAGGGAAAAGAAGGAGCCGTGACACCTCCAGGAGAGAACGAGAGTAGGGAGGGAGAGACTGAACAGTGCCACTGGAAGAGGAGGAGGCATCGCGTCGCTGCCAAAGGCCGTGGAAGAAGCTGTTGAGCCCCCACTCCTGCCTTCATAGCTTCGGATGGCTCGTTACCCCCCCTGCCACGTCAGAGAAGCTTCCTAGTAGAGGCTTCTTAAGGGGGGGGCTAATTAAGCCCCCTTTCACCCCCCTCATATCCCTTTTACCCTTTCACCCCCCTCATATCCCTTTTATCCTTTCATCCCCCCCCCCCCCCCGATCTTAAACCCTTAACCCCTTCCCGTGGGGTTATTAAACCCCCACTCCCCTTGGCCTCAAAAACCACAAACACCCCCTCCCCCCCCGGTGCTTAAATTAGTATGCCCTTCTTATGTTTTTACCCCCTTTCACCCTTCAACTATCCCCTTGGATTGGGGCTTACCCCTGTCCAGGAATCCCTTCAAGATCCCCTTTTTTATACCCTTTCAAGACCCTTCATATGTTTTTTGAAACCACACTCACACACACCATTCCCCCTCCCCCCCCCCCCTCGTGTATAAATCCCTATAGGGCCTTTTCTTTTAGGCTTTCTAAACCTTTCCCTCTCTGAAGAAGCTAAGACCTTACAGGTCTTGTTACCCCTTCCTCATGGTTAATCCCTTAACAGCTCCTTGCCTCGAAAGAAAGAAGAGGAATATTGAAGCGACGATGAATTCCGAAAAGGAGTGTAAAGCTACTTTCATGTTCGAAGGATTACAACCACGATGCCACCTAAGAAAGTCCAAGGAGTAGCTGCGGGAGGGTCATCTCTCGATATCCATGTGGATATCTCACCCCAAAACCAGGTTTTCCCTTCCTAGTATTATATCGGTTTTAATTCAATCATGCTAGATGAGTTGTTAGGGACAAGATATATTTTGTCCTAGTTATTTAAACTTGCAAAATGGATAAAGTATAAAACATAGTTTTCCTTCAAATAGCATTATGCATTAAAGCGAATTACGAGCAAGATTATCTACCCACTATAGTAGTATATTTTAGTTAAATCTTGAAGGTATAAAAATTGCATCTTGCACCATTCACCCCTATTGTTTTTCAATGAATCATCATAGAAGATGAAATTCATGAAAGGTTTCTTACGTTGCTTAAACTATAGGAAGTTATCATTGCTAATTGCATATCTTAGCAAGGGAAAGATTGTTTATTTGGCATGAGTTTTGTTCGCAAGGAAAAGAAGGAAGATTAATTGAATTTGCTTAACCTCGAAGCAATAAAGTTTAGGACTGAAAAATCAATCGTCACATAGATAGCCAATCGTGTCGAGGTGATCTCGATATTACCTTCTAAAAGTTAACCGAATTAATATAAACTTAGAAATACCTATGCTACGAAATATGCATTGGAAATGATTTTAATCCAAGAAACGTTTATACCTTAAATACTTGCCCACCTTCCCTGATTGTAGGGTTAATAAATCGTAATGTAAAAGAACTAGAGTTTGTCCCTGAGGTTCTTAAAGAAAATAATAAAAGGAGACCCTAGGTCTGACAAACGTCAGCTTAAAGAAACTGAAACGAATTGTTTCATCGCATATTACGATGCAGGACTTGCGCAGCAAGTACGAAGTCATATGGTCTTGTGATTTATTCACAAGAAGAAAGGTTAAATACCCTCAACAAGGATGGTGGATCCTTACACAAGTTATCTTGCAAAAAGATGTATTCTTTGATATCCTTCTAAGTAAGGAAGGTTAAAAACCGGAAACTAAAGTATCCAATGAACTTTAGGGTTGATCAAGTTGGGTTAATAGGGTACGCCCTAACCCAGAATATAAGGGATCTTGCCAAGTTGCAAGACAACGTGCAACGAGTACTGATACATTCGAAAGGAAAGAATCATTCCTTAGCAGTTTGCCAACAACAAGATCGGTTAATGGAAATGTTTGTGCTTGCTAGAGATTTTAGAGCACTGTTTGATTTATGAATTACAAATTAAATGAATATCTATACTTCAAGTTGAAGACCTGAAGAGAGAGGTAATTTTAGTTACCCCTGATTGCCTGCCTAACTCTAACCAAGGGGGTTGTTGACCGCGCCAGGAATGTGGACCAAACCTGCCGCGAGAGGTCTCTCCGTTGAGCTCTACTTGGAGCAGGAGGACGCTTGGGTGCCAGGGGGGGCTCTGGCCATAAATCCCTCGCCTTTCGGGTCCTGCACAAGAGGCTAACATGACTCGCGATTGGATCTCGAGGCCCGCATACTAGTCTATGGGCAGAAGCTTGGAATAGTGATCCCTGTGGATTAGTGGATAGCCTTCGGGCGGATTATGGACAAGCTTACGGGCGGAACTCCTTGTATTTCAAAGATAAATATGATGATATGTTAATAAAGAACTTGTTTGATATTATTTTTCTATGTCACGTGATAAGATTACGTGTAGGAACCAGTGCTTAACGGATTAATTAAAGAATCTGATTATTACATGTCCAACTAACGTGTTAGATAATTACTTAACTAAAACAAACCGAGGAAAGTGCGGAGGATGGGCCATGGGTCCGTCCTAAGGTTGGGTGGTCCCGATTGGCCAGGAACTTTTCTCAAATCTCGAAAAACAACGGGATGATCATCAAAGGACAGAACAACGAAAGCGATGACCTAGAGTTATGTCTTACCCAATTTACGCTGTTTTAGGGGAACGGAATGGGACTGCCTTATGGCAGAGAGGTTGAGCTTTGCATCCCTCTCGTTTCCCATTCTCCTTGAACCAAGTGGAACGTGAATTCGCTTCGGACCTGGAGTTTCTACTTAAAGTAGTTCGCTTGGGTCCAACGCTAGTTGTTGTTAGGTAATGATCAATCAGGAAAACCCTAATTCCGATCGATCCTAAGTGGGAACAGCCAGAATACTTCCACTACGTGGCAGACGCGGGAAGCCCTAGATCTCAAAACCCATAACATTCCATGGGAGTGCCGGATGGAGCTTTCTAGACATCCTTTCCGATGGACTGCTAAGACGTGTTGTGGATGATACTAGTGGATACATTACAGCTAGTGCGCTCAACGATGGTGCAAAACGTGCATAATTCCAACCCATGGCATGGAAGTATTTGATAAGAACAGGAGATAACCCCCAAGTGCAGTGCATCAAAAAGTGCAACGTGAAGTGCTTTTGAACCCAGATTCCCTATGATGTGCAAGAGTCTCCGTAAGAAAACATACCATGTTCCACAATGTTTGATAGCTAATAGCAAACTCTAGTATCAACCTGTCCAAAAAAAAACCAAGCTCGACCAAGGCTATCAAGTTTCACACTCAACAAATCAAAAAAAATGTTAGAAATAAATCCTAAGCTATACAAACACAAGAAATCCAACTATGAAACAACAAAACAAATAGTCACGCAAACAACTAAGCTAGCAGAAATCAAACCTAACTACAATTTGACTAGGGGTTTTCAATTTTCAAAGTGTTATTATTTAATGAAGTATTTGTTTATATGCTTAAGGAATACATTAGCAATCTCTTTATAATAAATTAATAAAATAACATTATTTTCATATTTTTACACAATGCAATAGTATAGTTTGCTTAAATAGAAATGTAGAACAAACCCATTGAAGAAAGTGGGAGGCCTGAATCACAAAAATAGATACTACATAGTTAGGCTGATTTGATAAGTTGGGTAATCTTTTTAAACAATAAACACTATTGTATAATGTGACCCCTAATTTGGTAAAATACAAACAACTTAATACCATTCCAAAGGATTAGAATGCACCTAAGTACTAGCTCGTTGATTAGAATGAGTACCACATATTTTACAGGATATATCCTCCAAATCATTGAGGACTATTTGTTTTTCCAAATAAAGTCTTATTCTTTGAGCTTAAACTTTTATTTTCTTAATATTATTCCTTGGGACCTAAGTGCAATTGAGCACTGGTCCTAATAACAATGATGTTTTAAAATAGAACTCATTACTACTTTAGAATATTTTTTTTCTCTTTCATTGACAATATGTATTGATGTCTTCATTTGTTGAGTTTATATTAATTAATTAGATGTGTAGTAAGTTCTATTTGAAATTAACTAAATAATCTCTATGTAAATTTCTAGCTGAGAATTTTCTATATAATTTTCTACTTAAAAATAGACAAAAGTAGATATGTGCAAACTAGAAAAAATGTAATATCTCTAAGCTAGAGAAAAAATAGAATTATATAAGAAATTTCCTAGATAGAAAAACTATCATATGTAGAAAATTTTCCCCATGTAGGGAGAATAAAATTTTTCTATGTTGGAAAATCCCCACACCGAGAATTTTTCTTACATAAGAAGGAAAAAAAGAGGATTCTCTATTAATTCCCTAGTTAAACACACACATAAGTAGAAAAAGTAAATTATACGAAAAATGAAACATTCCCTAGTTAAAGAAAGGAGGGAATCATATATTCTCTATATAGGAAATTTTATTTTTCCCTATATAGGGAAATTTTCCTATGTAGGAAAATCACATTTTTTCCTATGTAGGGAAATTTTCATATGTAGGAAATTTCCAATATGTTCCCTAGTTTCTCCAATCGAGAAATGTTCCATTTTCCTTATGATCTACTTTCCCTACTTATGTGTATTTTGTGAAATACGCGAGATCTAGAGCATGGCAGATGCAGAAGCTATGGAGTTTGAAAGAGGAAAAAGAAACTCATGAAGACATTGACCATGACTAGGACAAATTGTAACACAAGTGAATTAGGTTCCAAGATTGAGACTTGGACTCATAAACACAATCTTGTGGATTGACAGTGACATGACACTTTACTGGAAAGAAAAGAGTACTATCATTGGATTAGAAAAAGAGTGCAAGTACAATGCTTTATAGGAATTGAGTGATGGTACTTTCTCCTACTATGCATATGGGATTCTGGTCCTGAGCCCTCACTGCTTCTCACAAAGGGACTAAAGTAGGTGTGATTGCAAATATCTCAACACCCCTCCTTAATCACAACCAAAAGTACAAAGTGTGTAGAAGCTTTAGTGAAAGCAACACCTGCAAAGTGTGGGCACATCATAAACATGGCAAAAACACTAGAGGCTATCGCAGAAAAGGCTAAGTGCGGGTACCACAAACATGATGGACATCCAGAGGCTGTAGCAGGGACTTGACAAAGTGTAAAAAGGCTGTAGTACAAGGATAATTGAGGAGTTTACAAGTTTATGTTTGAGGCATTAGAGCTAGGAAATACAAAACTAAAAAAGTCCATCTGAATAGATGGACTAATGAGGTTTGTCCTTCTCGTGGTGGTCTTCTTCTTCTTCCTTTGCTGCATTTTCTTCTTCTTCTTTGACTGCAACTAGATAGGCCTTTTGGGACCTCTTTCTGGCATGGTAGAACTTCTCGGTGTGTCCAGCTCTTTTGCAAAAGTCATAGAAGAGTTGATCCTTCTTGCCTTTGTACCTGTTGCCAACATATAATGCATGCTCATCTCTAGAGGTACTTGGTTCTTCCTTAGTTTTTAGCTTCTGTTCCTCCTCTAACAGTGATGCCTAGATATCAAAAAGTTCAGGATTTGGCATGTTGATTAAAGTTGTTGATACATTATTATATTCAGGAGGCAAACTCTTAAGTAGAACACCGATGCAAACATCTTCTTCCATTTGAATGTTGATTCTTGCAAGTTAGGGTAGAAGTCCTTCCATGTAATTTAGATATGTGGCAAGTGATATGCTGTACTTCATTTCAAGCCTGAAAAACTCAATTAGGAGACCATACTTTGATGATTTAGACTGTGCACCGATAAGGTGTCAAGTCTCTTCCATGTATCCTGTGAGGTCTCACAGTTATCCACATGGTGGATATAGCTGTCGTCTAGCTCTAGTTTGATAATGGTCTAAGCCTTATCATCATTCTTTTTCCAAGTGAGAGAAAGATCCGCATCACGAGGCTTCTTTTCTTTTCCCGTGGTAATGGCCCAGAGACCCTTCTTCGTCAGGATCAATTTGATGCAAGTCTGCCAGGTATGAAACCCAACTCCTTTGAAACACGCAGTTGGAGAATCTTTGCCCATGTTCAACTTGAGAGACTAGTAAAAAATTAGCTTCAAATGACTGAGAATAACTAGGAATGTGTTGATCTTCGTATGTGTCAAAAGACACAAGCAATGGCAGTGAAGTATTAAAAGATACTAGTTTGAAATTTGATGTTTGTTGCTTGAGTTTGACTTGATGATCTTCAAAAACTCTTCATAGTTTTCCCTCCTTGCTGATTTGATGGTTGAATACTTGCTGAAAACTTCAAATTAGAGTGGCCTTGGCTTGGTTTAAGTGGTAGGAGAGAGAAAATGAAGGAAAAATGAGCTTAAAGGTAACTGCTTATGGTTGTCCTATCAATACAGGGACTAGCAACTGGTAAATGAGCTCCCATGTGCTCCACAGGTTGACTCTGCTCAAACCCTTTGAGATCAAGGACCCTCACTAATGGGTCTAACTCCCCCTATGAGGGTTTGTACTCATTATGCTCAAGTTGAAAGATTTAAGCCTTCAAATGGTTGTTGTCAAAACTGTGCCCAGATTTGGGAAAATGCAAATGCCGGGTATGATGTGCATCAATCTCCTTGACTTTTGTGCCAACAAGTTGCGTCTTGACCTGAAGAACAACTCTCGAGAAGAAATCTTGAAGAGATATGGCCTGGTTGATGAGATATGGCTGCTCCAACAGAGGTAGGTGGGTGTTGTCCATTGACACAATTATGGCAGCAACTCTGAAACGAGGCAATGCTGAAGCTATAGTTTCCCAATCTCAATGATTGAGGTGCCATCAAGGAGCTTTGGAAGTAGAGAAACATTTCTCTAGAAGGAAGTTTAGAGAGATTTGTCCTGTGGAGAGAGATATGAAAGCTTCAAACTGACAAGGTGCTGTTGAAGTTGGAGATAGGGTCCACTACTCAAATTGAGCTCAGAGGAGATGGAAAGGAGCTGAGAGGAGTGAAAGGAGAGTTGGTCCATGCTCAACTAAGCTCTGATACCATGTGAAATACGTGAGATCTAGAGCATGGTAGATACAGAAGCTATGAAGGTTGAAAGAGGAAAAAGAAACTCATGAAGACATTGACCTTGACTAGGACAAATTGTTACACAAGTGAATTAGGTTCCAAGATTGAGACTTGGACTCATAAAAACAATCTTGTGTATTGACAGTGATATGACACTTTACTGGAAAGGAAAAAGTACTATCGTTGCATTAGAAAAAGAGTGCAAGTACAATGTTTTTCGGCCATCATGTTTACTCAAAGGAACATTTTCAACATGAGTAATGGGGTCATGTGTATCATTTCTAGTTTCCACATAGCCCAAAGACTCCAGACTGCACATCTCTCTAAACCACTCTCCATGTGAGATCATCTTGTTAGAGGCACCTAAATCTACATATCATATATCATTATTTGATGATCCATTAGCAATCATAGTAATCATATAGTATTGCATAACAAACAACTGCTCATTTGTGTTATCATTGTTTTTGCTACTGGATGCATAGTTACCTTGCTATTTTTTTACATTTCTAATTTCAACCTTCAAGTTTTAAAAATGTGGCCTTTCGAACGACAATGCAAACACTCTTTGTTATCACCAAAATTATATTGCATATTAGAATCTGCAACTTATCCTCTTTGGGCCACCCTTCCATAGGACTGTTCTCCTCTCTTTCGTTGTGCATCATAACCTTGACCATGACCATCATCTTGGCCTCTCCTACGACCTCTATGTGTGCTATAGAGTAAAATACCTATTTAGACTTATTTTTTATTTGAGAAGAAGAGGTATCCAAGTCAACTTTCCAGTCCTTAAGTATCAACATAGAAATCAAGTCTACAAATTTAGGGATATCATCACATGTACTCATAGATGACCTAAAGCTCTCATATTCATTTCCAAGTCACTCTAAGCATCCAATCACATCATCATCATCATTAACTACTACATTAATAGATCAAAGAGCTTCCAGAATACTCTTGATATTCAAGGCATAATCATTAAAAGACTAGTTCTCTCTTTTCACTTGACTATACTGCTAAGTTGAGTTGTAGCTTTCTGGCTTATGTATTTACTTTGAACAATCTTGTCCAATTCTTCCATGCAATAGCAAGAGTTTTAGGCTCCTAGAAATAGCCCGTCATACTATTTATAACACTAACAAACAACAAACACATGACTTTACTCTTTGTCTTCTCATAATCTTTCTTAGCCTTCAATTGTTTTGCAATACCATTTCGTGTAGAAACTTTAGGTGCTACTACCATGTCTCTTTCAATGTAATTTCAAACACCTTAGTCCTTTAAGTCATTTGTCATCCTGAAATTCTTTGTAGTGCAATTATTCTTATCAACTTTTTGTTGTCAATCTAATTGAAGTTGTCAAACATTTTGATCAACCAAAAGCCTTAAGAAAACTTACAATCTACAAATAAGCTGATACCATGTGCATCATAACTAAACATGTAGCCCTTTTCATGCATTGCACAATAATAACTATCATCTGCAATCTATATGTAGATTCCTTTTGATTCTGCAACCCAACAAATAAGTAAAACCTTACCAATTTGAAATTCGCAACTTGTGTACCTGTAAACAATGGACACAATCAAAATTGTAATATACCCAAAAACTATTGTGCTGCTTGGACCACTTGCAAGTTCACAATAGAGGCCGAAATTATCTCAAATCCCAAAAAACATAGTGGAAAAAGCCCTGAAGGATCAACCTTTAAAATATATACTATTCTTTATGCTCACCAAGTCTCATTGCAATAAGAGATTACAGTTCTACTAGCCTCAAGGCTGTTCTACATGTATAACCTAAGTTAGTCCAATATATATACTATTCTTTCTGCTCACCAAGTTTCATTGCAATAAGAGATTGCAGTTCTAATAGCCTCAAGGCCATTCTACATGTATAGCCTAAGTTAGTCCAATATATATAATATTCTTTCTACTCACCAAGTTTCATTGCAATAAGAGATTGCAGCTCTACTAGCCTCAAGGCCATTCTACATCTATAACCTAAGATAAATCGAACAAGGTGGAAGAGCTTCTTACCCCTTTCTTACTTCCTTTCTTTCATGCTCCAGTGCCTTTGACCTCAGCCTTTAATCAAGCTCCACATAGCCATGGGATAGCTCAATTACCATGTAAATAGACAATGGGAAAGAGAGGTAAAGCACCCAAGAGCATACTTGCAAAAAAACATTGGAGACTGGAGAGTCCATTAAGAAAGAAGAGGTGACACAATAAATGTGCTATAACCAATTAAAAACCACATGGGTATGCTTTCGCGAGTACTTATAATTTGATGTTTTTGTTGGATTATTGAGTATTGATTTTTGATAACATGAAAAAATATCATTTTACACATTCTAATTACGACAAGATTGTGCTTTTTGTTTGTATTTAAATTTTTTTAAAAATCTTGATTTTGACCAAATAGATTGGGGTATTTGAATCTTGGAAATCTTGGTTATAGGATTTTAATGCTTGAAATTTTTCTACGATGATGCAAGTGGTGCAGACAAAATAGATTTAGAGAAGAGAAATGAGAGCAAGAAGAAAAAGAAAAATAAGGAGAAGAAGATGCATTAGAAATCCATTGTCAATTAACTCATCTCTAACATTGAGGTACATTTTGAGGCTACAGCATAATGGAGGAAACCAAGGTACCTTGGCAATGTAAACTAGTACTGGTCGTGCATCTACCCATGGTTGTGCTAATCTCATGCAAAGATGGTTGATTGATAACTAGGTTTGAGTATATAACAAATAAATCAATTTTCATGAGGTTTTTTTGAAATTCCATAGCTCTTTCCCTTGAAATCATGCGGGTAGTCACATACAAATTTAGAAGCATATGAAGATAACCTTGAGGGTACTTTAAACATCAGTAAAAATAGTGAATCCAAACCAAAAGGAAAATCTTGTGCCCCTCCACCTAGTCATATGTAGCTATGGCTCCTAGAACTCTTTCATGGAACTTGAGAAGTTCCTCTCATTCCATGGAAAAAGAATTATACTCCCACATCCATTGCATAAGTAGTTACAGCAAGTAATTGATTTGAAATTTAAGTTATTTCCTAAAATGATACCCAAATATGTTAGGCTCATGATGGTACTTTGCAATTATAAAGTATTTATATGGCTAAAGGATAATATTAAGCATGTTCTTCAAGACATCATAGAAACTAAAATAGAGTTAAATTTTAGTTATGGTACCATCCAAAGTGATGTAACTTACTTCATATAATCAAGTGCTTCCTAAACCGTACTACATATATCCTATTTGTAAAAATCATATTGACTAGAAAATAACTTAGTTAAGATCGATGAGGCCTCATTATCAACAACTAATATATTTTTCTTTAAAGGGTTAAAAAAGGGATAAAAGCAAGGATAGCTCATGGATGGCATTATGATTAATAACCAAAATTGTGCTTTTTGTTTGTGGTATGATTCTTTTGGGATGTATGTGTGCAATGACTACCTTATCCTAGATCCATGCTGTGATAACCAAATGAAAAAGTGGATTCGTAGGTAAAGTCTTCTGGGATCCCATACCAAGGGTCCATTTAATTGCCTTTAGTATTGGATTGTGAGAAAAGAGAAGTGGCAAGTTCCCCCATAATGCAAGAAATTTGAGAAGGGTTAGTGAAATTTAACAAGACTATGAGCTCATAAATTTGGTGTGATCATGAAGTAGCATGATCTCTTGGGCTCAAAAGATCCCATCACAAGCTAGAAAGCTTTGTCCACTCTACAAGGGGCCTTATTTTGTAATAAACTATTTAAATTAATGTGTTATTATTTTATGAAGTATTTGTTCATATTCTTAAGAACTACATTAGTAGTCTCTTTATAATAAATTAATAAAATAACATTATTTTCATATTTTTACACAATGCAATAGTATAGTTTGCTCAAGTAGAAATGTAGAACAAACCCATTGAAGAAACTGGGAGGCCTCAATCCCAAAAATAGATACTACATATGTAATATTTTTGCTCAAAAATATTGTTGAACTTGACTGCCCGCACGCCGCGTAAAACCTGTGAAAGGTTATCTCCCACATCGTAATTATTGGCAGCTTATTCCTTACCTTGCACACGCAGAAATGAGGCCTTCGCTTTGAGAAATTGAGGCCAGTTGTTCAAGACCACATAGCCGTGGAAGAACACCCCTCTTGAAGGGGCAATGGGAATAATGATGAAATTTAAGTCAAATTTTTTTAATAATTATCCCTTCCCCCAGCTGATGCATGGCTGGAGAAGAGGGAGTGTGGGGAGGAATGACCTAAGGTGGAGTCGTGTTTGGGAGCATCAGGAGGGAGGGGCATGCTTAAGCCACTTGGTGGCTACCATCTCCCCCCCTAAGCCTATAAGAACCCCCCCTGTGGTCAAGTGGAAAAGAAGGGGAGCCAGAGATGCTGTCATGCTTCACAATCTTGGAGAGAAAGAAGACGTTGCTGCCGCCACCATGAAAATCGCCACCCTGCCACGCCTAGTCCGCCAACTACTGCTCGTACTCCTGCTGCCAAGTCACGAGAGCAATCCCCCCTTCGTCATCGACTTCACACCCATCATTGGCCTCCATATTTTCTTTTCTGGTTAAAAGAGAAGCCTTTTAGAAGCTTCTAAGGGGGGGCTTCCATAAGCTCCATTCCCACAAGCCTTCCCATAATCCCCATTCCCACATGCCTCCTCGGGTTTTTAAAAAATTGCATTTTGGTGAAAGATTTTCCTATACACGGGGGGGAGAGGGTAGATCTTGAGGCTATTTACCAAGCTTGGAAGAAATTCCCCAATCGCTTAAGGGTGAAGGCAAACCAGAAGTCCATAATCATGTCTACGATGGCTCCCAAGAAGTTGCAAGGTGCACCCGCGGGTGGTTCTTCCCCGAACACACACGTGGATATCCCCGCCGATCCACAAGCCTAGGTTTTACGATTTTAATCCCACGTATAAGAAATGCTTTAAGCACGCTTAATTCCATAGAGAGAACGCATTTTACGCTTATTGTTAATTCATGTGGTAGTGATAAAAGTACATTTGATAAATTATCTCTTTGAACGATGGACAAGGGTTGGTGCATGTCATGAAATTTGGATCATTTACATTTCCAAAAAGTTGTGAACATAAACTACTTGTCCATCTTGGGAGCTTAGTAGCATGTTGACTTGTCGTGCATTTCAAAGTGACAAGCCTAAAACACATATTGCCTAGCATTAAAAGGTTGAAATTGTTAAGTGCATCCTTGCTTGGCCATGAAAGAACAAATGTATTTTGTGTTTAGTTAATAACTTCCTTATTATGTCTCACATGAGGAAGTTGTTAACGTCCGTTGCATGGCATGAAAATGAAACAATGTACATTGCACGTTGCATGCAAAGATGTTTGTCGAACGTATTAAAGGTTGCATGTCACATGAACTTCATTAACAATGTTGTATTTAGAAAAGGGTCACATGTTACATATTCGTAAATTTCATTTCATAGAGTTGCATTTAGAAAAGGTTGCATGGGTTATCAATGCATGAAATTCTAAAGCTTAGACAAAAGGGTGGTAGGCATGATTCTTTGATGTAAAACTTAGTTGGTTTCATGCAAGTTATCATTCTTCATGACTTTAGTAAGAAAAGTAAAGGGTTATTGCATACCTTATCGAACATAGATGTAACAAATCGTATACTTGCACGAAATGTGGTATCTAGCATCTATTTACACCTTTAGAACAAGGTTAGCATCTCTAGGCAAGGATCGCCCTTGTCACAAGACAAGTAGTCCAATTTAGCTAAATCACCTAACCCTTAAGGGATTCGTATAGGCATAACTAGTCGACACGATAAACACCTCAAGTACTAGCTAGGGCTTGGCACGTCAGAAATGCAGCTTGGTATCGTACTTGGATGCCAAGTCGAAGCCCTCAAACCCAAAGATCCTACCCACATTCATGGAATTGAAAACCCTAGGACTGAACGTTGTTGGCCTAGTATAATTAGGGTTGGGTTGGGTAAGAAGACACCCTAAACCCGCATCTTGTCTAAACAAAATTCAATCACAATATAGATTTGCCATTCCTTGGAATGAGGTTGATAGGTTCTAGCACATGTCTAACTTGCACGAGGATGAGTAGTCATCCTGCTACTTCACCGTTCTTGGGCTGGTTTGCCAAGTTAAGGGAAGTTATGTATTTGCTTGGTAATCAAAGGATCAATCAAGTTAGAGCGACATGGTCACAAGGATTTACTGTTAATTTAAGAAACTTAAGGTGTTGGTTAAGTTGGGTTAACAAGGTATCGCCCTAACACAAGGACAAAAGGGTGAACAAACAAACCCTTGGGGATCTTGCCAAGTCGCAATTGATCTCGGATTGAATGCTAGATGCATTCAAAGATAAGGATTCACTCCTTATCAGTTGGCCAAATAAACGACCATTGGATTGATTGTGCTTGTAATAGTTTAGAAGCACTATTTGCATTGTTTGCTCAAGGAACTAAAGGATGGAAATATAATTCATGCTTCAGGTTGAAGGCCTAAAGGGAGAGGTAGCATCAGTTACCCTCGACTGTCTGCTTGACCCAAACCAAGGGGGTTGTTAGCCGCGCCAAGAACGTGGACTGAACCCACTGCGAGAGGTCTCTCCATTGGCGCTACTTGGAGCAAGAGAACGTTTGGGTGCCAAGGGGGACCCTCGCCGTAAATCCCTTACCTTCTGGGCCCTGCACAAGAGACCAACGTGACTCGAGATTGGATCTCGAGGCTTGCATACTAGTCTACGGGTGGAATCTTGGATTAGTAATCCCTGTGAATTGCTGGATAGCCTTCGGGAGGATTATGGATTTCCTTCGACGGATTATGGATTATGTGGATGTTTTCCAAAGATAAATAAGATCAATTGATGTAAAGGAACTTGTTTGGAAATGTTTTTCCATGTCAAGTGCTAAGATTACGTGAAGGAACCAGTGACTAATTGGTTAATTAAGGAAGTTGTTTTTGCGTGTCCAACTAAATGTGGTAGGTAATTAGACAACTATAACAACCTTAAGGAAAGTGCGGTGGATGTAGCCATGGGTCCGTCCTACGGATGGGTGGTACCGGTTGGCCGGAAACTTTTCTTAAATGAAATGGACAATAAGGAACTTCTCTCGAAGGAAATGAACAGCAAGGAACATTGACCTAGAATCTAGGTTACTAAAACCCCAATTCATGTTGTTGTAGGGGAACAAAATGGGACTATGCCCTATGGGCAGAGAGGTCGAGATTTGCATCCCTCTCGTTTCCCATTCTCCTTGAACCAAGTGTAGCATGAATCCGCTCCGACCCTAATGTTTCTGCGTAAAGTAGTTCGCCTGGGGCTCGACGCTAGCCACCGTTCTAGGAGTTTGACCACTAGGAAAACCCTGATTCAGATCGGTCCTAAGTGGGAACAGCCGGAATACTTTCCTTGCGTGGTAGACTTGGGAAGACCCAGATTGCAAACCTCGTAACATTTCATGGGAGTGCCGGGCGAAGCTTTCTAGACTCTCTTCCCGATGGGTTGCTAAGACGTGTCCTAAAAGGAAATAGGTGGACACGTTACAGTTGGTATTAGAGTGAACCAACGAGGGATGTGTCTTTATAAGAAAACTTAATAAGGTGAAGTAAAACAAATGTTTCTGTTAAGAACATTTTCTTACTTATCGATGCTGTCTTACAGAGTCATGAAGCATGGAACTGAGTCATGGTGTTCCAGGTCATATTTATGACCGCGATGCATGCCTTGGATTATCGACAAATGATCGATATGATGAACATCCTACACCGCATTTATAATCCATCGCCTTTGTACATGGAACGGAGATGGATAGGTGTTTCTGGGATCTATTACATAGCTACCCACCGACTTGCATACCTTCGAATCAACTTGAAGAGAATCAAGTGGATAGAGGACTTAAAGATCGTGAAGTTGTTCGTCTTTGTTGAGGCTCACGCAAACGCAACTCTACATGTCGGAGGTCGAAGGGTCATGCAGAACGCATATGTGTACAAGGAAGTGACTTGAGTAATCCCTACCGACAGGATCAAGGTGTTGGGACGTCATGAGAAGAACAGATATCAAAGGAAAAGATACCCTAATCTTCCAGTGACCTATCGATTCCTGAAAATCGATGACCCCAATCCGTACTATTACTCTGTTCTAGTAGCTGAATGCAACAACATCTTATTCTCTTTGAATTAATTTATTAGCTTGTTCCATCGCCCCAAGATATAATTGTACTTCGAAAGGGCTATGCCAATATGAATGGAATAAGACTTATTTTATCAATGATTGTCTTGACTATGAATATTGATAAAGAAGTAAAGTGATTTGGTGACTTGGCTAAAAGCTGAAGTAGATATATAATGTAATGTGGAATTCTTACTGGGAGGAAAGTCGACTTCGGTCAGATTCAGGATCATGAACCCCACCTTTGCATTGTCCTTGAGACAATGAGGGCACACAAGCTTTATGCCAAGATGAAGAAGTGTGCATTCTTCAAACGTCTGATTGAATATTTGGGATTCATCGTGTCAGCGGAAGGAATCTCAGTAGATCCGACCAAAGTCAGAGATGTTCTAGAATGGCCAAGACCAAAAATTGTCAAAGAAATATGCAGTTTTCTTGGATTGACAGGATGCAATAGGGTCTTTATGAAAAACTATGCTTTGATTGCAGCACCTCTGACGAATCTACTGAAGAAGCAAATATCGATTGCATGGTCAACTATCGAAAAATCTAGCTTTAATAGACTAAAGCAAAGTTTAGTATCAGCACCTATCCTCAAACTTCCGGATCTTAGTAAGGAGTTTGAAGTAGTAACTGATGCTAGCACACTTGCCTTAGGATGTGTGCTTATGCAAGAAGGTCATCCTATAGCATACTCTTCAAGGAAATTGAAGGGACATGAGAGGAATTATGCTACCCATGATCTGAAGTTGTTAGTTGTCATCCATGCTCTCAAGCTTTGGAGGCACTACCTGTTAGGTAACAAGTTTACCCTAGTGACGGATCATAAAAGTCTCAAGTGGATCTTTACTCAGAACGAGCTCAACATGAGGCAAGGTCAGTGGATTGAAGTACTAGAGGAGTATGATTTTTAAATCAAATATCGGCCTGGAAAGGAGAATGTAGTTGCCAATGCACTTAGTCGCAAGGCTTTCCTTAATTCTCTAATCTTGCAGGATCCATCAACAACTAGATCTTTAGCCAAAAAGGTATCCATGCCAAACAATCCAATAATTGAGCTAGCTAGAGAAGAAGCATGCCATGATCCAACCTATTAGAAGATACTAAGGGAGATTCCTATCAAGGATCAAGACCCGAAGCTACAGGCTAAGTATCAAGAATTCTCTATCAATAGTGGACTTGTCTACTATAGAACGAGATTATGTATACCGGCAAGCCAGTCACTCAAGCAAAAGATACTTTGGGAAGCTCAGGATTCCCCTTTTTTAGGACATCCTTGCTATTCCAAGTCCCTCAATGCAGTCAAAAGGAGCTACTATTGGGAGAGGCTTAAAGGTGACGTTCTCAAATATGTCACTGAATGTTTGTCTTGTCAACGTATTATGGTCGAACATGTCAAAATGCTAGGAAAGTTGCAACCACTTGACATTCCCCAAATGAAAAGGGAATTCATCAGTATGGACTTTGTTGTTGGCCTACCCCAAGTTTAGGGAGAATAAAACTCCATTATGATTGTGGTGGATATGCTCACTAAGGTTGCACACCTTATTCCTGTTAAGACAAACTATAAAGCCTCAAACATTGCAAGGTTGTTCATCAAGGAGATATTCAAGCTGCATGGGTTGCCTAGAAGAATCATTAGTGATCATCATTCTCTATTCACATCACACTTTTGGAGAGATATCTTTGAAGGCATTGGGACTCACTTCTGTTTTAGTATAGCTTACCATCCCCAAACCGATGGTCAAACGGAGCGATTCAACCAAGTCATCGAGCATATGCTAAGGGCACACTGCTGCTGTGAACCAAAAAGGTGGATTCAATACTTACCATTGGTTGAGTTTGTCTACAATGCTTTCTACCAACAAAGCATTGAGATGACCCCCTTTCAAGCATTGTATGGGCATGACTGTCAAAGTCCTTTAAACTTCTTAGATCCAACCTTGAGGGTTGAAGCTTCAAGGCAGATGATGGAAGATATGGATGACCAAATGAAGTCAATAAGACAGGACATCCAAACCACCAAGGATAGACAAAAGGCATACGTGGATTTGAAACGTCAAGATAGAACCTTCACTGAAGGAGACATGGTATTCATTCGCGTATGCCCAAAGAAGAGTTCCCTATCCTTAGGAGAATGCAAGAAGCTAAGTCCAAGGTATTGTGGACCTTACAAGATCCTTACGTGCCTAAAACCCAATGCTTATAGATTGCAACTCTTGGAGAACCTAAAGGTTCATAATGTATTTCATATTAGCCTACTGAAGAAGTATGTACCTAATCCTAGCCATGTACTTGATGACCAACAAGTTGTAATGCCTAGCCAAGGCTATGGCCTGAGAGGATCTTAGATATTAGGGAGATACAATTGAGATCTAGAACCTTGAGAGAATGTATCGTCCAGTGGAAAGATTATCCTGAGGAGGATGCCACTTGGATAGATGAGAGTTTTCTCAACCAACAATACCCCCAGTTCCTCTCGAGATGAGGACATCTCGATTCCTCCAAGGGGGAGAGAATGTAATATTTCTGCTCAAAAATATTATTGAACTTGACTCCCTGCACGCCGCATAAAACTTGTGCAATATTATCTCCCACATCATAATTATTGGCAACTTAATCCCTACCCCGCACACGCAAAAATGAGGCCTCCGCATTGAGAAATTGAGGCCAGGGGTTCAAGACTGCATAGCCGCGAAAGAACACCCCTCTTGAAGGGGCAATTGGGATAATGATGAAATTTAAGTCAATTTTTTTTAATAATTATCCCTTCCCCCAGCCGATGCATGGCTAGAGGAGAGGGAGCGTGGGGAGGAATGACCTAAGGTGGAGTCGTGTGTGGAAGCATGAGGAGGGAAGGGCATGCTTAAGCCACGTAGTGGCTACCATCTCCCCCCCTAAGCCTATAAGAATCCCCCCTCTGGTCAAGTGGAAAAGAAGGGGAGCCAGAGATGCTGCCGTGCTTCACAATTGTGGAGAGAAAGAAGATGTTGCTGCCGCCTTGAAAATCGCTGCCTTGCCACGCCTAGTCCGCCGACTGCTGCTCGTACTCCCGCCGCCAAGTTGCGAGCAACCTCCCCTTTGTCATCAACTTCACACCCATCATTGGCACCCACGTTTTTCTTTCTGGCTAAAATAGAAGCCTTTTTAGAAGCTTCTTGAGAAGCTTCTAAGGGGGGGTTTCCATAAGCCCCATTCCCACAAGCCTTCCCATAAGCGCCATTCCCACAAACCTCCTCGGGTTCTTAAAGAACTGCGTTTTGGTGAAAGATTTTCCTACGCACGGGGGGAAAGGGTAGATCTTGAGGCTGTTTACCCAGCCTGGAGGAAATTTGCCGATCGCGTAAGGGTGAAGGTAAACTAAAAGTCCATAATCACATCTACGATGGCTCCCAAGAAGTTGAAAGGCACACCCACGAGTGGTTCTTCCCCGAACATACACGTGGATATCCCCGCGGATCCAGAAGCCTAGGTTTTACGATTTTAATCCCACGTATAAGAAATGCTTTAATCACGCTTAATGCCATAGGGAGAATGCATTTTACGCTTATTGGTAATTCATGTGGTAGTGATAAAAGTACATTTGATAAATTATCTCTTTGAACGATGGACAAGGGTTGGTGCATGTCATGAAAATTGGATCATTTGCATTTCCAAAAAGTTGCAAACATAAACTACTTGTCTGTTTTAGGAGCTTAGTAGCATGTTGCCTTGTCGTGCATTTCAAAGTGACAAGCCTAAAACACATATTGCCTAGCATTAAAAGGTTGAAATTGTTAAGTGCATCCTTGATTGGCCGTGAAAGAACAAATGTCTTTTGTGTTTAGTTAATAACTTCCTTGTTATGTCTCACATGACGAAATTGTTAACGTCCATTGCATGGCATGAAAATGAAACAATGTACATTGCACGTTGCTTGCAAAGATGTTTCTCGAACGGATTAAAGGTTGCATGTCACATGAACTTCATTAACAATGTTGTATTTAGAAAAGGGTCGCATGTTACATATTCGAAAATTTCATTTCATCGAGTTGCATTTAGAAAAGGTTGCATGGCTTATCAAAGCATGAAATTCTAAAGCTTAGACAAAAGGGTTGTAGGCATGATTCTTTGATGTAAACCCTAGTAGGTTTCATTCAAGTTATCATTCGCCGTGACTTTAGTTAGAAAAGTAAAGGGTTATTGCATACCTTATAGAACATAGATGTAACAAATTGTATATTTGCACAAAATGTTGTATCTAGCATCTGTTTACACCTTTAGAACAAGGTTAGCATCTCTAGCAAAGCTTGTTAGGCATTAATTACTCTGTATCAGAGTTTACTCATTGCATCTGCATTAATTTTTAGAAGAGAGAAAGAAAGTATCAAGTTTCCATTCCATGTAAGCATATGTACTATGTGTCCTTAAATGTTTCTAAGCTTGGACCCCATGTCACATGTTTTCATTCATCACACTGCATTGAAAAAGGTTGAGTTGCTTCAAGCTTTCGGAGCAAAGAAGGATCAATGTACCTATTTAGAGAGACATGTAGTAGAATGATGATAGTTTTACCTCATAGTGCATTTTTTTGTGCAAAAGGTTTTGATGCTTGTGAACACTTGTATATACATTTTGTGGTGCAATGCCAAATCTTCTTAAATACATGTGCACTACTGTGAGATTGTGCACTACTGTGAAATTTACCACTCTTTTCTTGTACTAATGTTTTCTATTTGTCTCAAGACATTGCACGTATGTCATCCTAACAATGGGATTGAACACCATATTGGTGCCCCCTTAAGCTCCTACAATTTGCCCTCTTCTAGACCTCGACTCTAGTCACATAATCAATGCTAGCTCCAAAACCATGAAGGTGCATGCTTTTTTCTTGCCTTAGAAACTTTAAGAAGTATGCATATTTGTTTGTTGTATTATGATGTTTGCTATCATGGTTTGACACTAAACTATTTCTAGAAGAAGACATGTGTTGTCTTTAGATAAGAAACTAAGCTTTTAAGCCATGACTTTTCTTATTAACAGTGCTTAGTTTAGTTAACATTTCTACATTTTTAAGTGTATAGATGTCTATATAGTGCAAAGAGGAGGCTAAAAACATTGAAAAGTATCCAAAGTTAACTTTATTTTCAAAATGCCTCCTCTTTTGCAACCACTCATCTGTTTCTACTTTAATTATGACATCTAGCAATGAACTTTGTCTTCTGAGTATAAGTCAACTTTATAATGTACATACCAATCTCCTCTATAAAAACTTCTGTGTTGTCTTTCTCAAAGCTCCTCAAATCTAAGAGAGGACTTGAGATCGTTACTTTGTCACAAGAAACACTAAGCATATGTTCACCAAAATGTATGACATGATTCATGAGATTGTGAGGAGCCACTTGCATTTTATAGTTAGAATTTCATGACATTGATGATGATGACTTTGATTACAAGCTACTTGCCTATTTTTAGAATCTCCAAAGGGTGAAGACTCTTCTTTTTAGCATGTGCAATGTAAAATAAGGAACTCCAAAATCCAATATAGAATTACATTGTGTAAGCATGTAGGTATCAAACATTGATCCATTATATAAATGTAATCTTTTAGCAAGAAACACCAAAATCTAATTTTCGTTATTGGTGAGCTTGATAAGAGTAATATTAATTTTATATTTGATCCAAGGGGACTGCTACACAAATTTTTGCGGACCGGGGGGAAGGACTAAATACGTCACGTGCTTTTGCATGGCTAAGAGATTAGCGGCTATGAGATTATGGTGGATTTTATTTCAACCTGACAAAGACATATTCCAATGTCAAATGGACTCGGTGGCATAACTGCATATGTACATATGCAAGATGATGCATCCTTTATTAAGGTCTAATAATAGAATGAAAAAGGGGGAGAGATGATGTATTTCATTAAATTCTTAAGGGTTTTAATGTGCTTTTAGGACGCATGCGCAGGGTTGGTAGCAACGTTCATTTTGCCGCCATTTAGAGGGAGACTTGACTGTTCATTTTGAGGTAGACGTGTTATAACTCAACCAATATTCACAGAGAGAGAGAGAGAGAGGTTTCTTTGAGCTATGGTTTCTGAGATAGCTACTATTGCATCATAGCGTGATCCACGACGTCATCGTTTCTGAGATAGCTACTACATCACAGCGTGCAGCTATCCTACACATCATCCTTTTGACATTGTAGCGATTCAAATATTCAAAGATTAAGAGAAGCAATGTACGATAGGAATCATCATCATCGTTGAAATATATTTAGTTGGATTAGAAGAGGACGCGGAAGATGGGCCGTGGGAAGGTGGAGCTGAGCCAGATCGAGAATGCGACTGTGCGCAACGTGACCTTCAGCAAGCGCAGAGCCGGATTGTTCAAGAAGGCCAAGGAACTCGCCATTCTGTGCATTGCCGGACTGTTCAACAAGAAGGACAAGGAACACTGTGACACTGAGGTCGCCCTCATCGACATCGTCTTGGCATCTGGCAAGCTCTTCACACTCGACAGCCCTCGCACCCGCAGGTACCTATAATTTCTTATTATACTCCATGTCATCGAGGGGGTCATCGATTTGATCAAGCGATTCAGAGATTCAGATCAGGTTTAGAGATCAAGTGATCGATAGGTTCAGTTGTAGCTTCTGTAGAGGAGGGGGTACTCATCGATTTGATTAGAGAAGCCAATATTGAAGCTTCAGAGAAGCAATCGATAGCTTCAATAGCTTCAATATTTGATCATTTTAAGGTTCAATTTTATTTAAATTTGATTGTGATGAATATCTTGTTCACTTCGTCAATTTTTAAGTAAGACGTAACTTTGCTTTAATAAGTTTCAATCATACAACAAATATTAATAGATTAGGAATGTCAAATGAATTGAGGGTAATAATTAGCACAATAGACTTGTGTAGATGAGTAATTAATGCAGAAGTCTAGTCTAGGAAACCTAGAAGGCCACACCTTCTAAAAAGTTAAATGTGCTTCTTTAGAGTGCGCTAGTTAGGTTTGAAGTTTCAAACAAGAGATAAATAACTAGTAAGTGGATGCCTATTTTAGGGCATTGCCCTTTATATGAGTGCAGATAATAAAGATGTTAAACCACACACAAAAGGGATAACTGCTGTGACGGACTACTAAGTCCCAGGGACACTACCTTCCTTTTTGTGTTTGGTTTTCCATCTCAAACTCTCTAGTATGCAAATTTTTTTTGTGTCTCTATTATTGAGATCACTTTAATTTATTCTAAGAATGCTTTAATACCTAGGATTATAGTAATGTCTCTAATAATCTATACAATGATTAGCTTTGATAAATATTTAATGTAGATTTGGTGTCACCTTTGCCTAAGGACGTCACACATATATCATTTATGTCTAAACCTGCAATCTGTGTCCTCTAGGTTTAATGTAAAAGAGCCTAAATACATGTCATTTCATAAGTGTGGATAAAGAAGATTGTAAAACCACACGCAGAAGGGATAATTGTTGTGACGAACTACTAAGTGCTTATAGTTCTTGAGAATCTTAATTTTTCTTAAGCCTAAATCACATATTCAATGTGCCTTCATATATGAATCAGTTCGTACACTTATGTGCTTTAAGTTCATACACTTATTGAGAAATATTTATCTTTTCTAAAGTATAAATCAACTTTTCTATATGCTTTAGCATATCAATCTTCCACCTTTGATATGTAACTTTAATATATAGATTGATTATTTTTTATTTATGTCTATGTTTCAGGAAGCCATAATGAATAATTTAAGGAGATGTTAGTGCAATTCTAAGTGTAGGCATTCAACCCTTGGTTATCAGAATGTTACTAGATAAACTTACTATGCATAGAGTCGCAAGGATATGAATGGGATAATACATTCATCAGTTCTGGCTCATCAAGAAGGTCAAAATTCTACTAACAATGATGTTCCTATGAGTGAAGATAACCCTCCTATGGATCAACCATCATCTCAGTCTTTGCCTAGATGCCGGCGTTTGTGGTGTACATGTAGAACATATTGTGGAGGTGGACGTATGGTTCCTCACTCAACATATGCAAGACACATGAAAATTGAGGAAAGATTTAAGAGTCTCACTACTAATCTTGGTTTACATGACTCTCAAAGACTACCACAAGATGACATTCTACTAGAGCATAATGACATGGGAGATGAGGTCTATAATGACCCATCATATGAGATTGACAGTTTAGGCGAAAGGGAGGATAATGAGGTGGAACCACAACATGAAGCGTTCGAGATGGACGATGTTGAACCATCTTTATTTGAAAAAATCGTTCAAAGAATAATTCAATTGCAAGCACTTTGGGATGAGCATCAAGCTTCAATTGAGTTTCAAGATAAAATGCTTAACATTTTTTTTGGTGATATGGTCAGTTCTAATCCCCCCCAAGCACATATGGACAATATATATATGCCAAGCTTGGCCAAACTACTAGTGCAAATGCCTAACACATGGGATGGAGACTTGAATGGTATAAATATTCCTACTTGTTGGGAGAAACTTGGTATCATGTTCACACGGCTAGGTATGGTTAACTCCCAACGTTACAGGGTATGCCAAGGAAGTGAGAGCTCTATTCATGCACCATTGCTTTATCAGCCAAGCAAGGAGGATAACTACATTAGAGACACAATTGAATGCTTGTGTAACACCAAAAAAGGAGGAAGGAAGAAGTTAAAGCGTGATTGTTCACAATGTTGTGAAAAGTGTTCCAAGTGTTCTCTACCGAGAAAAGATATGCTCTCTTTTGACGATGTCTCCATTAGAGAACAATTGCATCTACTAACTAGAAGTAGAACTCTATGCCATGAATTGTTGGAAATGTGGAGAAATTAAAAAAAAAGGTTAATGCAGGAGAATACACTTTGTGATTCTACAATAAATGAGTTTTGGGATGGTACAAAATGCAAAAGTGTAAATGATTTTTGGAATCCTGAATCATACTTTGAGCTTCCATTGATATGTAATAACATGCATTGCAAACAAGTCTATATAGCTTGGCCTTCTGCCCAAAGGTCACCATTGCTTCATCATTCATGGGATGATATTGAGAGTGCCTACAAGTTTATCTGCAAATCATGTCGAACTCACATATATGGGTACAAAAGGATTTGTAAGGTACACTTTATTATCATGCTCATATTTTTAATTAATATAAATGAAATTTGATATAGGTTACTAAAATGTGGTGTGTTTTGTGATAAATAGGGTGATCCACGCACTTTCGCCTTGTTATTACATTGGGATGGATTCCAAGCCTCAAAGACAACCCAAAAGAATTGTGGAGTTGTTGAAATCAAAATTCTCAATGTTGGAAAGAGCTCCTTTATTGGAGTTATACCGGTTTTATTTATTCCATTCAGTTGCAAAAAAGTTATTGGAAGCTCTAGTAAACTCTTTCACATATTCATGCAGCCATTGATAGATGAATTAGAAAGTCTATTTGTTGATGGATTTGAAGTAGACTTCAATTATCCAGTCACACAGATTGTTGAGCATGAAAATTCTCTTAGTCGAAGATTCATTGCACGTGCTATGCTAATGATGGTAACTGGAGACCATCCAGCTCAATGCAAGATTGGATCTTTCAAAGATGGTGGTCAATTGTTTTGTCGTAGAGACAAAGCAATAGCCACTTTGGAGGGTGAGGACTCAGGACGCTACTTGTATGATCAAAATAGATTCCACTTGAGATATAGACCAATTAAAAGATCAACCAATGAAATGCTTAGTTCTTTGACTATGGCAGAGCGAGCCCTCACCCAAGCAGAAAGAGAAGAGATTTTGAAAGATGCAAGACTTTCTAGTAGATCATGCTTGTGGAGACTATATGAACTCTATGGCTTTGATTTATCCCTGGACCTTGTATATGATTGCATGCATATTTTGGCTCTAAATTTGTTCTCAAAATATATGTGTGCTCTAATAAGGACTGTGGATAACAGGATGAAAGTAAAAATTGATGAGACAACACATTGTGTCACTAAAGTGACACCATACTCTATTCGTTATGGTCGATGGCCAAGATATCCTAGTAAGTATTGTGAGAGCTACAAGGCTGAGGAAAATCAAAAGTGGATTCAATGGTGTTTGCCTTATGTACTATGTGAGATTGAAGGTATTCCGAAGGTATTCTATGACCTAGGATTGATTCTGATAGACATTGCTCATGCTTTTTACAACTACACTCATGCATGCAAAAGAGTAGCTCTAACAAAGGGAATAACCATAGGAGAAAAGAAGTTAAGACACAGGGATGCAACTAATGAAGAAAAGAGATATGTTCATCATAGCTTCAACATAGAGGTGGAAACAGTGATAGAATATAAAAAGGTTTTTCTAAAGGGAGAAGTTTATAAACTGGGAGATAAAGTGGTGATAAGATGCGATGAAGACTCTAGAGTGGACATAGATGTTGGCCATTGGAAAGCATGCATACCATCATTTTTTTTTAATTTGAATGCAATGGTGAAGTGAAACTATATTTTGGAGCTTATTACTACAGACAATGTATTGTGGTTGAAAGTGGCCATGAAAGTCCAGTTGTGGATACCACTACAGGTATGAGTGTCTTGCAAAATGGTTTTGTTCCATTTTCATGGGATTTTATTAGACCAATACAAGCATTGTTACACAAATTTCTTTCACTTCAACATGGAAACAATATCATCGCATATGATACAAAAGATTTGAGACCAAGGTCACGTTTGATTAAGATAGGTTGCATTGGTTGCATTCCTCCTTGGCTAGAGGAAAATGATGTTGTCTATATGAAGTCTCATCTAGATGCTTTATGTGAGCCAAATGACCTCAAATGTGCCGTTATAAGAGCAGTACACTATGAAATGAAGCAAGTAAAAGTGGGCTCGCTAACTAATGTACACTTGCAAGAAAATATTTGGAAAGTGAGAATAGAGGATCAAGATTGGAAGGATTGGTGGCTATGTGTATCCACGAAAAAGCAATGGCAAGTACTCAAAACAAAAGCAATTGCAATTGACAATAAAAGAAAGATTGTATCTACCATGTGGCGTTCGCATGAGCATGAGGCAACAATGTTATGATGGTATGTTTATTGAAGTCTTTTGTTTTGTATTGGTTAATGTAATTTACATTTTCAAAACATTATGATGGTATGTTTATTGAAGTCTTTTTTTTTGTATTGCTTAATGTAATTTACATTTTCAAACATGCATTGCAAACACTTTCTTATTGTTATCATGCCTATGTAGGTTTGCCATGTCGACTTCTAATCTAGAGATGATGGCTCTTTTTAAAAAAATGATGAGTGAGGATCCCAAACTACTTGGGCTTGTGGATTTAGTTGCGGAAGAAGTGAAAGGTAACTAACTCTAATAACTAAATTTATACCTAATTTTATTACTGATTCACGTGTTCTAATCCAAGTGCTAAGAAATTAAGTGATTTAGTTTGATATAGCACTTCTTTTTAAAAAATACAAGTCTCTTATGTTTCTAAACTTTGGTTTATTATGTGTACATAAAGGTAACAAAATCACAAATGATGGTACAAGAGATAATGGAACAATGAAACCTAAGGAGGTCATTGGCCCGAATGTCTCTTCAAATCATGATACAAGTATATGTCTTTATTTCTACTAAACTTTGAAAATTAAAATTTGTACATATATTACATCTTGCTTTATTAGGTGATTCATTTTGAGATTAACTAGCTTTAATTAGTCTCTTTGCCTAATTTAAAATGTTCATAGTTAATCATATTTTTAAACTTTGAGTAATTGTGTGTATATATATAAACATAGATAAAAGAACAACAAAAGGTGGGAAAAGAGCTAATGTAAGAAAGGGAGATCAAGAGGTTACTTGCGATAATGTTTCTTCAAGTCAAGATGCAGGTACCAACTTTAAGAATCAAAAACTTGTACAAATTTGGTGACCCAAATTGATACAAAATATCTAATTACTTTCTTTTGTGTTATTGAAAATTTTCATAACCTTGTATTATCATGAGCTTTGGTTAACTCTATGTATATATAGGTAAACAAGTTACTAAAGATGACACAAGATACAATGCAAGAAAGGAAGACATTGAGATTGCTTGCCTTAACACTTCTTCAAGCCAAGAATCAGGTATTACCAGCTTTCTTATGTTGATAATGAGTCATTTTTTGAAATGGTTATAGTAACTAATGATATTTGATCACCTGATTATCAATAGGAGTGATACGCATACCATCATATGATGATATCTATCGGTCACCCATGTTGAAATTTAGAGAAGAGGGTAGACTCTATGGAAAAAAGCTATTGGCTGAATACTTTAAAAGTCAACACATTGTCATGCTCGAAAATTATCATCGAGTACATAGGTGGTTTGAATCCTTAAACCCAGATGATCTACGTTGTAAAAATGCAGATAAAGAGTATATCATGAAAATCATATTAGAGAATCACCATGAGATTTTACCATTGAAGTTTATTGGATGTGAGTACATATGGAGAGAGAATGACATATATGATTGGTGGAAGGGTACAAAGCAAGATGAAAGAAAGTATTTGAAGAAAAAAGATATTTTAAAGAAGGTAAGTTGATTGTTACTTTTTTTAATTGTCTTTCCTAATATTTGAGGTGTAGATTCTTAGTTATTGAACTATTAATCTTATGACATATAGAGAGAATTATCCAAATCTCTTGGAGTGGATATATAGATAAGCTTCAAAATGTATCAAATGAGATAACATCATCAATGGTAAGATGATATGATTTATAAGTTTGATATCATAAGTGTAGGATTGGTTCTTTTTCTCCCATACTCATTTAGGGGTGTCTATTGATAGCAGAGTGAACCATATGTTGCTACTATTGATTCTAATCAACTTGATGAATACATTCCTAGCATGGATGATATTGCAAATGAACAAGGTTTGGAAAAGGTATCTTATAATCTTATATGTTTATCATTTTTGTACTTGATTCCATATATTTTGGAGACATTTGATGTATACACATGATCTTATTTTGTTGATGTAGCCTCTTGAAGAAAGTATCTCCTTTGAAGGATAACAATACAAGCAAACAGATTTATCATTGCAGGTAATGCTTTTAAGCTCATATATAATAACTTTCTTTGAGAATGTCTCTTATACAGACACTTATACCTTAACTTTCATTTCCCATAGATGAATATGTTCGTGGAGGAAGAAAAGAGCTTTGAAGAATTTCAATGTTATACATCCGATGAGGTTCTTTGCTTTATATTAAATTTAAGATTGACCATATGATTCATGTTCTTAACAGTATCTTATCCTTTACATGCTTAAAATGTAGGATGTTGAAAATGAAGATGAGACACTTGATACGGAAAATTATGCCAGCTTTTCAAAGTTATTGTCACATGGTTTAGAAAAAATAATGTACTCAACTAAACGTCAAGAAACTCTGGAACAAAGTATCCATAGTTCAAGCAATGATAAGGTATGTAACTTTTTTTTCCATATAAATGTTTTTAATGTGATTACTAATTTTAGTTTTGAATGTAGGCTAATCCAGATGATGACATTAATGAAATATCTCGAAAAAGTCAAATAAAGAGGAAGGTATTTGATATATGTTTGTGAGAGAATAATAGCGTCATAGTTTAGTGAATAACTAAAGATATGATTTATTACATACCTATTTATTTTATGTGTTGACTAGCCAAGTGAGAAGATGAAGGATCTTTTGCAACAAAGGAGCATGAAATGAGGTACCAATATCAATGAAAAAGAACCAAAGGTACTAGATGTAAATGTTTATATTTTTGTTTATATCATACATGAAAAGCATAATCTAATTTTTTTATTTTATTTGAATTAGGAATTTAAAGATCTTCCAAACCAAGGCATTGAGATTAACATTTCAAATGATACTCAAAGGGTAACTTTATTATTAATTTATATTTTAATTAGATATATATAATTGTAGTCATGTAGTTCAATTTGTAGCTTTGAGATTAACATTTCAAATGATGCTTAAAGGGTAGCTTTATAGTTGATATGTATATATATATATAATAGTCATGTAGTTAAATTTATGGCTTTTCATATTATAATTCGTGTCATTTAATTATCTATACATAGTATAATAAGTTACTTGTTCTCTTTTTGTTATTCAATGTAGGTTAATATGACAAAAGAGAACATGAAAACCAGACTTTTGAAGTATCTTGGTGTGCCTACAATTCATGATATGTACTTTTCTTTAAAGAGTACCTACATGAATCTCAAAAAGATTGAAGCTAGCTTTCGAGTCTTGATTAAGGATACAAAGAAGCCAACTAGTGATGATATGATTAAGGAGATTATTTATTGGCTACTAGGAAATGGCAAAGTTGTATTAAACAAAAATAGCAATGTGCTTAGTCTAGATGATGTGGAAGTTTTAGCATAACTTCTACTTTGAGTTAAGAATTTATTTCTTTCCAACATATTGGAGATTTGAGGGATTACTCAAACATTTATTACTTTGCAACATATTGGAGATTTAAGGGATAAAACAATCAAGACACACATGTTGCTTAATTAGTTTTTAGTTCTATGCTCCTTTAAAAGTATTTTCATTTTTCTTTTGGTTGCTAGAAGTAGATGTTGATGTCTTAATTTGTTTAATCTATTTTGATCATTAGATGTATGTTATTGATCCTTACTTAGAAATGATGACATTCTCTATATAATTTTCTAGTTAAAAATTTGTGTAATTTCTTGTTTGATATTAGCATGTCTAAGAGTAAGGGAAAAGTAGATAAAGTGATAAGGAAAAAAGAGAATTCCCACGGAATTCCCTAGTTGAAAGTACATATAAGTAGGGAATGTAAAAAGTAGGAAAAATGAGAGATTTCCTAGTGAGAGTACCTAGGGAATCACCTCTATAAATTTTTTCCTATATATGGAATATTTCCTATATCGGAATTATTCCCTACATAGAAAATTTTTTATTTTCCTATGTAGGAAATATTTCCTACATAGGAATTTCCTATGTACGAATTTCCTAATAGGAAAGGTCTTATGTGATTCCCTACTTATTCTCACAAGGAAATGTCCCATTTTCCCTAGTTTTTACTTTCCCCACTTATATGTATTTTCAACTAGGGAATTCCATGGGGAATTCTCTTTTTTTCCTATATGGGGATCAATTGAAAGTTACTTGTGATATAGTAGGCCATCAACTTATTTGGATTAAGCTTTTTCAAAGCCTAAATCTTTACGCTTTAAAGCTTAAAGTTTTTCTTTTCTTTATCATCAATGGGCAATGGCTTTCTAGGAGGGGAGCATTAAATTAATCCCCTTTTTCCACAAAAGGGTTATTTTTTACTTAATGCCTTGCTAATCACATCTAAGGTGTTATTGCGAATAAGTATTTTTAGTTCAATTTCAACATACAAGACTGAAGCCTTCATCTCTACTACTCTCATGCAAATCTTTCTCTTGCTTAGGAATAACTCCCACAAGCCAATCAAGCCACCAAGTATAAACCTTTTCCTCCCATGCTATCAATTTTCTCTCACACAATACTAGAGAATACACAACATTCTTGTTGTGGTGGATATCAATCCACACTCTCGTGAATTCCAGATCTATATCCAACCTCTTCTCTTCTTTACATTGTAGTATCCACCTACTACATTCTGGATACAAATGACTCCATAATTATCAAAGCATCTATCACCATAAGAGAGGAAATGATTACTCCTCATGCATAACTGTCATAATAAACCTATAAAACACATATTTGGCTAAATACACAATCTCTGGAAGTTTCTCTATAGTGTTTGAAGACTTGACTCCATACAAGTGATGTACACAAGCAGACACACATTTTAAAAACTTAACATTGGCACATAGATTAAGAAAACACTCAAGAAAGCAATATAAATGTATTGCATTGTGTGAACTTGCATGACATGATTCTTCAAGTTAAGGTTGAAGAACTCCTCAAATGATTTTGACTATTGTGGACCTTTTATTTGAGTCCTTTTGGATCTATAGCACTACCTCCAAATGCAAATGAGCCCAATGTGTCTCTTTCTTTATGTAAATCCAAAAGAGCTTATAATCACCCAAGTGAGGGTATTGGGGGTATTTAGACTTTGTAAAAATCATAAGATGCAACAATAGTTTTTTCTTGCAATGCCCACCAATATGCATAAATAGGAAGCAGTTAAGAAAAAAGAAACATGCAGAAAACTTTCCTTTTGAATATAAATTACCTCTCTAGAGAGAATTTTGATCTTTTTAGACAATATAACTTGTCTCTTGTGATCTTGAGCATGCTTGCATCATCCCACCTTGTAGGCTAAATAATAGCCTGAAGAAATCATCCCCATTTTGGGGATTGGCAATGCATAAGTATTTGTAATCCCTATCCTTGAGGCACTACTCTTACACTCTTATAGCCTTATCTAAATGTATCTTCCTCTTTGTCTCATCTATACCAAGAGCCTCAACCTTTGCAAATTCTATTGAGATGAAGGCATGTAATTCATCCTATCATCCCAAAACATAAATAAAATTATATCCAGAGATAGAAAAACACATTCTATATGAGAGAGCTGGAGATAGAAGAGTGCCTTCCATACAAGCAAAGATATTAAACCACAAGGAACATGTACACAGCATGTGCAATATTTGGAGAAACATGTGCCCTAGAAATACTATTGAAAGCAAACATAAGAATAACATGAGAATGTTTTCATAATAATCATAAGAATAACATGAAAGCAAACATAAGAATAACAATGAGAAGAATAGTTGAAGGAAGAAGACTTACACATTAGTGGTATCCCATGCATATAGTAGCTCTGCTTCCTTCTCCTTTGACACCTCAAAGAATTGACATTGCACACAAAAATCCTATTGAGCATTCTCAAAGCAATCTATAATTGAAGCTTGACTTATATAAGAATGGGATACAAATATTCAATGCTTACATGTATAAGGGACAAAGTATGAATGAGTACTTACTTTCTTTGATGCATCTCCACCATGTTTTTAGTCTATGGTTCCCATCCCAAACCAAGAACTTCTTGCCCTTACGGTCTTGCGAGTCTCTCCCAAGAGCCATCTCAAACTCCTCATTTATTTGACACCAAATTGGGCCCCACTCAACTAGATTTTGGATGTCATAGGCATGGTCTCTCCTCTAGGACCCACAACTGACACAAGGAAGTATCCGGTAGTCTCAAGATAACCAGTGGAATCAAAGGAAGTAATTAACCCACTGAGCATCATCTATCACAAATGTGACTATGTCATGAGCCACAAATCTACAAAGAGACACAATAGGAGGCACCGATGTCGTGACGCTTTGTGTCCACCACTGCAAACTTGAGGGCGCAGTTTTTCACCAAGAATTTGAACACATTAGTCAGTATAATTAGGAATTAATGTTCCATTGTGTGTGTCTTTTTGTTTGCATTCTGCCTGACGATGCACGAGCACATGTAGATAGGCTAGGCACATTTGCTTCAATATTTTTGTGTGGAAGCATTGTTTGTTTGATTGCATTGCATGGATTTTAATTTACATTTTTCAAATCACATGAATGATTGGGCACAAAGTTCTCTTTCAAAACATATTCTTGCTAGGGCACATTACATGAAAAAAGATTCGTATGAAGAGGTATTTGGGTTCTCAAAGTTATAGCCTTTGTTGAAGTATCAAAAGTATGATGGAATTTGATATGATTCAAAGATTGAAGGTATTGGGGAATTTCGTTTGAATAAGAGATGGACTTTGGCCAATGCCTAGAACATCAAAGCGAGACGTGACTTACAAAAAGCACAACCCTTGCCTTTGTTTTCTTATGGAAAATAAGCATCATCTATTCTGCTCTACTCTTTCATTTGATTACATGTATCTTCATTGCCAATATGCTCTCTATTCTAGAAGAGAGCTATGGGCTAAAAGCTCTAAAGAAGAGCACTCAGCTTATAAAGGGGACGAGGATCGATTCTTTCTTACATTTTCTGTGTCATGTATCTTATTTTCTCGTCAGCGGTGGTGATTACCATCGACCTTGCAAAAGCAATTCAGGCAGACATGTGTTGCATAATATTTTTCTCGCTATGATATTTGCAGTTGCTTTGGAAATTATGGAGCTATTACGCATTGTGTTATTTACAATTCTGTATAATGCATGTAAGGCCTATCATCACGAGAGCCAATAGAGAAATTGGCACTTTTTGAACATCTCGGAGCCTATGCAGGGAAATATGTGAATTTCAGAGCACATTGAAACCGGTCTGTGACTTGGGCCAAGTTTAAGGAGCTTTGGTCTAACCATCTGGACACTCCAATCGAGAATGCCATGAAGGATGAAAAACTAAGTTTTAATGATATGAAGGAGGTTATCCTAGTGGGAGGCTCCACAAGGATACTAGTTGTGCAAGAGCTGGTCAAGAGAAGGACTGGCAACGATCCAAATTTTGTAGCCAGAGAAGACGCAGGGCTTCATTGCAGCAAGGCAGATGACATACTCATTGATGATGTGAAGGTGGCGAAAAGAAAACAATTAAAGCTTTAAAAATCTTTAGACGTTTAAAGCTTAAAAGTTTTAACATACTAAGTGTATTGCTTTTGTTTTTCTAAATGCTTAAAGCTTTTAAAGCTTAGCTTTAAAAAAACAAGAGCAAAAAGCCCACTCAACGTGTGGAAGGAAAGGCTATAGATGGAGGGTAGAAGAGGTGCAAGGCCCTCCTACATCTCTCCATAAAGACCACACATAAGAGGCTCTTCAGTCGAGCTTAAAGTTCATTGCTTCTTTAAAGATTTGCCATCAAGTTCAAAGGCACTGGCTTGAGGTTGAGCATTGAGCCCCTCGCCTACTTTGAATATTTCATTATGCAGTCACTTATGAAGGTGGCTTGAGTTGGAGCTTGGTGCTTGTTGCCTTCCTTGAAGATCTTTCCATAAATCGTGACTTCCACCTTTTTCTCTTCTCTCTTAGTTTGATATTTTGATCTTGTCTTCCAATTAGCGAGCGATATTTTGGTTGCTTAAAAGATACATGACATATTTCTCTACATCGACCTCATCGTCTTTACTACGCGACTTCATATCAATAACAATTTGTCATCACAAATTCAATTTCAAGCTCTTCATGACTTTCGAGTCTTTTGATCTTGTATCTTGTCTATATCTTTAATCAAATAACTTTTTTTCTCATTCATCTTGAATCTAAAATTCTTCTAGATAAATATTTTACGTTGAGTATTCCCATGAAAAAGCATCCCTGTAGCAAGTGACTTTCACGAACACCCGCACGAACTCCATGCCACATTTGGTGAATCCGACATGAAAGCGTCGCTTTTGATTATCAAGATATGAGACTCTTCGATTAATCCATCTTCATCGATTTTCTTCCTTTTTGACCGATGAGATAAAGACATTATTACAAACTCTCTCTTTAGCCATTATAATGCAAAATGAGGAGATGCAATTATCTATGCAGCAATAGAGTAGCAGTTGAATCAATGACTGTTGCATCAAGAAGAGAAGTATATGCATGGTGCGACCAAGGTGATTGAGGCTATGGTTAGTGAGAGAAAATGATTTGATGGTTGGAATGTATCAGCCTACATTAAAGCCTTTGAAAGCCGGATGTGGTTCTTCAAAGTTTTGACCAAGTGGAGAAACTATTTCTTATAGCTTGTCACACCTGCTTTGCGGGCTAGAGTGAAATTTTTTTTGTAAAGGACTCTAACTTTGATTATTTCAAGAAATCTCTAAAGGGAGCTCATGCTTAACCCCCAAGACCCAGGGACCACTTATTGTTCAAGTGTTTCAAGGGAGCACTAATGGCTACCTCTCACATAGTCGATGTGCTATCGCTCTCTACGAGTGTATTGAGCTTACCTTAATGCCCAAATCAATTGTCTCCTCTCTCAAGCACACCGGTAGCTCCACATTTCTTGATAAAAGCTCAAGCATTCTCAAGCCTCCACATCCATGCTCCATCCTCCATAGCCGTGTGTGAGACAATAGAAGAGAAGAGAATAAGAAGAGAGAAGATGGTGGAGAGCTTCATCTCCTTGATCGCTCACCCTCACACACTCACTCCCTCACACTCTCACACTACCTCTCTCAAGCACACAAAAGCTCTCATTCCCTTTTTGAATTGTATATACATGTCCTAAAATCCCATGGATATCCATCCTCTTTTTACATGCCGAACCATGGCCTAGGCCCTTTTTCCCTTTGCCCTAACTTCCTAGCTTAGTCCTACTACCCGTTCATCGTAACAAATTGCACAGGATTGAGCCTGACTCTCTTTTATAGAGATTTTGGTTGTGCCTTTATATTTAAAGGTGTGCCTTCTTCTTGCTTTTGGCTTCTTGTAGCTTCCATGGTTGTGTCTTGGACTGATGGTGGTTGTTCCCATGCTTTTAGATTTTTTTCCGTTCACTTCCTTATAGGGTGAATTTTCCTTTTTCTTGCCTTGCAATTTTTCTCTTGATGCCTTTTTTTTCACTTCCTTCACTTTGCAATAAACATTACGCCCTCCTAGTTGAGTGCTAGTCCCCTGGCACTACTGGAGGGTGGTGAGTCGGACAGTGTTGCTAGGGTAGCCATGTGGCTTTTTGAGTTTGTATACGAGCCCTGGTTGAGGGTGTGTTGGAGGGATTTATATCTTTGAAAGGATTTTTGTGTTTGTATACGAAACCTAGTTGAGGGTGTGTTGGAGTAATTTATGCCTTTGAAATTTAACATCAGGTCGAACAGATCCCTCTATTGGCCCTCCGTGATTGTCTTATCTTGCGTTGTTCCAAATGAGCTTCTTCATTCACTTTTCAATAGTTCCATGACACTGCTGGGTGGGGAGTCGAAAGGTGTTGTTGGGGTAGCCAGGTGCCTTTTTGAGTTTGTATACAAGCCCTGGTTGAGGGTGTGTTGGAGAGATTTATGTCTTTGAATTTGAACATCTGGTTGGACGGATCCCTCTACTAGCCCTATGCGATTGTATTATCTTGTGTTGTTCCAAATGAGCTTCTTCATTCATTTTTTAACTTGGATTGTTGCATCCACTCCCCCTACTTTCTTGCCCTTGCATGGTGACATTATCGCATAAGATGAGGAGTGCATTGCATGGATAATATAGCTCTGGAGCTGGTGGTCGGGGCCTTTGTTTGTACCTAGAAAGAAAATAAGGTGCACTACCTGGGGGTGTGCTTAGTTTATTTGTGGTGGATGGTTTTTTGTTGATGAGAGTGGGCGTAAGCCCAGGCATTGTCTCTCATTTGAGGATTTAGTTTGTGCATAAGAGAGGTGCACAACGTGTAGCTTAGGAAGACATGTCTAAATAACCGTAGGCGAGTGTTACCTCTCTCAGTGTGTCCTGCCCTTAATGTGCCCTAAGCATGTGTCGTGGGGAATCAAAAGGGATAGGGGGTTAGACACGCCGACCGAGGCAACCGGATGCACCTAGCTTGAGAACCCCTAGATACAATGATTATGACCCCTATGCATCCTAGTATGTCTACGTGTGATATCATTTTTAATTTCCATGTTCTATGATTGCCTTTTTGCATTGTATCTCCTTGTATTTCTTCTTCTTATTCTTCTTTTTGCTCAAGTTACATAGTTGTGACATAATTTATTCTTCATTATCGGAGTGAGCTAGAGAAGGGGGCCTAATATATTTGTTAAGGAATTGGTGGCTTTGTAGGTACCCCTTGAGGTTTAGGCAGATTTGAAGGGTGGTAGTGGAGAGGAATTGACGATTGCAGTGGGCGAAGTGGTTGTCATTCATATCCTCTAGAAGAGCTAAGAAAAATGAAGGTAATAGAGCAGCTCGCATCATTAGTCAAGCCATCCTGCAACTATCTATAGCATTAGGATCAAAATGTAGTACTGCGAGGCTACGCTCCTGCGGGGTGGGGTCTTGCCTAAGGAGCATCCTAGGCAGTCTAAGGTAATTACAAGTAGTAATAAAGGTGGGGTCAGGACATGAAGAGAACTCATTGGTGAAGTGGATTAGTGTATCATACAAGTTCTCTGATGTGAAGACAAGGGCATCTTCATATGTAGTACAATGAGGATTATAGATTATAGGAAAATCTGAGCGGTTGTGGATACTAGAGTCAAAATCCACTCCCACCCTTTGAGGTTAAGGCATAAAGGTTTGGTCATTCTGCTCGAAGGGTTGAGTGTTGCAAAAGGCCATCCAAGTGTCTAGGTTGGAGTCACAAACCCTTCTTCTCCATGTAGGTTGACATTTGTAGCCAGGAACACACCTTGATACTTCAAAAATCTTATTTTGCCAAATTTTGGCATCTTCAGGGCCCATAATGTGGGATTTTACTCTCTCTCATCAAGTCATTTTTGTTCGAACCTGCTTCCGATGCTAATGACCTCCTCCACCACGTTGATGGGCGAAACCCTTCGCAAGGTGGTAGGGAACTGGAAGTTAAAGTCAAAAGGGCGGCTCCACCTTTCTTGCCTCTCCCAGGTCACAAGGTTGGCATGGAAGCTTACTAGAGCATCATCCTCGTATGGTGGGATAGGTGCCTGGGGTGCCCTCAATCGCTTGGCATTCCGTTTTCTCCTTGTCTCCTCCACCATTTGTCTTCTTCTTTCCCTTAGTGCCACCTTTCTTTCTGTAGAGGTGTTTGCGTGCTACTACTCTTCAGGCCGCAGGGAAGGAGGCAATGGGACAAGCTCTTCTTCATGTGGTCCCATTCCAAAGTTCACATCCATGTCCCTCTCCTGGCTTGGCTCCTGCTGCTCTTCTTCGATGAACTCGAGTACGTCCACTTCCTATGATGTTAGGCCCGCCAATAGGAGATAATGGTGTTGCTCTTCCAACCTTGGGCCAACTCTGCTAGGTTGTGGTGGCATTTGCAGTCTTGCTTTCAATGCTCTATGAGTCATTCCCAGTTTCCTTTTCATTGTCTCTATGGACTCTCCCTTCTCTGCCTAGGTGACGTCCAATAGGGTATCTAAAAAGGCACATTGTCCTGCCGCTACGCGCACACTGTGTAAAAAATCTAGAGTGTGGCTTTCTTATTGATTAAGAGAGCCAATGCCATTTAAGAAATTAGTTTTAGTATCTATGGTTCAAAAATATTAGATTTTTAGCCAATTTTTAATATTTTAGATATTATTACTTGTAAAAATCCATAAAACTATAGACAATTGGTAGATTAGGATGACATGTAAAAGAAAGCATGTAGCTTTCAGCCAATTTGAGAGTATTTTATGTAAAAAGAGAGATTGACAAAATCGACGACGCGCGATTGCTGTTTTCAAGCAGTGAACAACCCTCGGAAGGGGGAGATGAAGGAGTGATCTGGTAGAATTCTGGCCATGTATGTTGGTATTTTACCTCCCTTTTGGAGCCAATGAAAGAAGTAGATTAGCAATCTGAGTAGTATAGAGGAAGGTATTATTTTATACATGTGTTTGTCTATTAGAGTTATATCTTCTCATAATGTTGAAAGAAACTAACAAGCTTCATCTCTATTAGTATTCTTCTACATTTCTGATTCTTTTTTGGAGTATTCTTCTACGTCTTCAATTTCTTCATACCTCTTCTCTTCTCTCTACTCCTCTCCCTAAATCTACCTTCACCTTGCTCTCTCTTACCCTCGTGGTGGACTCTCGACACTAAACGCACAGACACCATGTTAGGGAAAGTTTATGATATCATCAAAGGTGAATTTTGGAATATATTTAGGTTTATTTGAGGCTAATACCTTGAGCCATATTCAAAGAATTAGCTACAACATTGTTATTTTAATTCACTTCTGACTCTACAAAAGACATCTTGTCAAAATATGCAAGTATTATATACCGATATGGCAAGGCAATGTTTGTAGATCATTCGTTGATGCTTTTAGTTGAATTAAGATGAGCTTTTTCTCTTATTTCTTGGTTGTGGTAACTTATCCTTATCAGGAGCTCAATATGAAACTCTCTTGAAGCAAGTCTCTTTGCCTTACAAGCCTTGTGATTGACTCATAAGCTTTTGTCCCTAACAGTCTACATTGAATGTAATCATGCAAAGTTTATTCATGCTATGGCATCATGTATGAATGATGTGATGCATAGTTGTTTATGAAACATGACAACATATTGTACTTGATTTTTTAATTTGTGATTGCTCTTATAAACAAGAAAACAAGCTTGATTTGAGATAATGCTCTTGTGATATTTGCTAAGAACATGCAGTTGGAAGCTCTATTAACATCTTCAAGAACTTGGCTTGAAACCTTCAACCCTTCTGTTATCTCTACCATCTCTGGAGTCTAAGCTCTTAAACCCCCATACATTCTTCTCTTCCCAAACTCTTGTGGAAACCTTCAACCCTACACACTACGACATTTGTTAACCCAACATGAAGGTTGGTGTAAAAGGACTCCAAGATGGGAAATTCTTTAGGAGATACTCTACAACAATTGGTGCACATACTGCAATAGACTCAGTACTAAAGAATCCAAATGTTACAACAACAACAACAAAGGTAGGAGGAAGAGAAGATTGATTCCACAGCTATCAAGGCCCTAGAGAAAGTTGGGCAGGAATTAAAACAATTTAATGGTCAAAATGTCTATGTTTTTATTTGCTTGTATGTTCAGAAAATGCTCTTCTTTGTTGTACTGCAACATGCATGGAGTCGTTATTTTTCCAGACTAGCCAAGCATGGTCTGCAACAAAGAATCCATGGTCTTTTTCAACGAGATGCAGATAGGTCTACATTCAAAAAATCACTATGTGAAGAATTCTTCTAAGAAGACTTTGGCTTAATGATGAGGAAAAGTTTCACTGATTGGGTTAAGAAACCCAAAAAATCTTACGTTGCAATAGCTTTATACCATGAGTTCGAAAGTAAATTTGGGCAACTTGATATTGAAGACCAACAAATTATGAAAGGCCAAAAGATTCAATTATTCCTTAAGGCTGCAGATTCCATTCTGCAAGAGAAGCTTGCTCATCGCCTAGAAGATGCTGCCTCAAAATCAGGAGTCAAGACTACATGGACACATGTTACTGATGAAGTTAACATGATTGCTTGAAGACAGCGGATATCACTAAGATTGGGCTCTACTTCAACTTCAACAACTCCATTCATGGAGCTTGTTCCACCTTCCAGAATCCCCTATTCCTTTGACTAATCAACCAACTCTTTCTTCTTTGCCACACACAAACAAATGAGCTCTCATTCCCTTTTTGAATTGTATATACATGTCCTAAAATCCCATGGATATCCATCCTCTTTTTACATGCCGAACCATGGCCTAGGCCCTTTTTCCCTTTGCCCTAACTTCCTAGCTTAGTCCTACTACCCGTTCATCGTAACAAATTGCACAGGATTGAGCCTGACTCTCTTTTATAGAGATTTTGGTTGTGCCTTTATATTTAAAGGTGTGCCTTCTTCTTGCTTTTGGCTTCTTGTAGCTTCCATGGTTGTGTCTTGGACTGATGGTGGTTGTTCCCATGCTTTTAGATTTTTTTCCGTTCACTTCCTTATACGGTGAATTTTCCTTTTTCTTGCCTTGCAATTTTTCTCTTGATGCCTTTTTTTTCACTTCCTTCACTTTGCAATAAACATTACGCCCTCCTAGTTGAGTGCTAGTCCCCTGGCACTACTGGAGGGTGGTGAGTCGGACAGTGTTGCTAGGGTAGCCATGTGGCTTTTTGAGTTTGTATACGAGCCCTGGTTGAGGGTGTGTTGGAGGGATTTATATCTTTGAAAGGATTTTTGTGTTTGTATACGAAACCTAGTTGAGGGTGTGTTGGAGTAATTTATGCCTTTGAAATTTAACATCAGGTCGAACAGATCCCTCTATTGGCCCTCCGTGATTGTCTTATCTTGCGTTGTTCCAAATGAGCTTCTTCATTCACTTTTCAATAGTTCCATGACACTGCTGGGTGGGGAGTCGAAAGGTGTTGTTGGGGTAGCCAGGTGCCTTTTTGAGTTTGTATACAAGCCCTGGTTGAGGGTGTGTTGGAGAGATTTATGTCTTTGAATTTGAACATCTGGTTGGACGGATCCCTCTACTAGCCCTATGCGATTGTATTATCTTGTGTTGTTCCAAATGAGCTTCTTCATTCATTTTTTAACTTGGATTGTTGCATCCACTCCCCCTACTTTCTTGCCCTTGCATGGTGACATTATCGCATAAGATGAGGAGTGCATTGCATGGATAATATAGCTCTGGAGCTAGTGGTCGGGGCCTTTGTTTGTACCTAGAAAGAAAATAAGGTGCACTACCTGGGGGTGTGCTTAGTTTATTTGTGGTGGATGGTTTTTTGTTGATGAGAGTGGGCGTAAGCCCAGGCATTGTCTCTCATTTGAGGATTTAGTTTGTGCATAAGAGAGGTGCACAACGTGTAGCTTAGGAAGACATGTCTAAATAACCGTAGGCGAGTGTTACCTCTCTCAGTGTGTCCTGCCCTTAATGTGCCCTAAGCATGTGTCGTGGGGAATCAAAAGGGATAGGGGGTTAGACACGCCGACCGAGGCAACCGGATGCACCTAGCTTGAGAACCCCTAGATACAATGATTATGACCCCTATGCATCCTAGTATGTCTACGTGTGATATCATTTTTAATTTCCATGTTCTATGATTGCCTTTTTGCATTGTATCTCCTTGTATTTCTTCTTCTTATTCTTCTTTTTGCTCAAGTTACATAGTTGTGACATAATTTATTCTTCATTATCGGAGTGAGCTAGAGAAGGGGGCCTAATATATTTGTTAAGGAATTGGTGGCTTTGTAGGTACCCCTTGAGGTTTAGGCAGATTTGAAGGGTGGTAGTGGAGAGGAATTGACGATTGCAGTGGGCGAAGTGGTTGTCATTCATATCCTCTAGAAGAGCTAAGAAAAATGAAGGTAATAGAGCAGCTCGCATCATTAGTCAAGCCATCCTGCAACTATCTATAGCATTAGGATCAAAATGTAGTACTGCGAGGCTACGCTCCTGCGGGGTGGGGTCTTGCCTAAGGAGCATCCTAGGCAGTCTAAGGTAATTACAAGTAGTAATAAAGGTGGGGTCAGGACATGAAGAGAACTCATTGGTGAAGTGGATTAGTGTATCATACAAGTTCTCTGATGTGAAGACAAGGGCATCTTCATATGTAGTACAATGAGGATTATAGATTATAGGAAAATCTGAGCGGTTGTGGATACTAGAGTCAAAATCCACTCCCACCCTTTGAGGTTAAGGCATAAAGGTTTGGTCATTCTGCTCGAAGGGTTGAGTGTTGCAAAAGGCCATCCAAGTGTCTAGGTTGGAGTCACAAACCCTTCTTCTCCATGTAGGTTGACATTTGTAGCCAGGAACACACCTTGATACTTCAAAAATCTTATTTTGCCAAATTTTGGCATCTTCAGGGCCCATAATGTGGGATTTTACTCTCTCTCATCAAGTCATTTTTGTTCGAACCTGCTTCCGATGCTAATGACCTCCTCCACCACGTTGATGGGCGAAACCCTTCGCAAGGTGGTAGGGAACTGGAAGTTAAAGTCAAAAGGGCGGCTCCACCTTTCTTGCCTCTCCCAGGTCACAAGGTTGGCATGGAAGCTTACTAGAGCATCATCCTCGTATGGTGGGATAGGTGCCTGGGGTGCCCTCACTCGCTTGGCATTCCGTTTTCTCCTTGTCTCCTCCACCATTTGTCTTCTTCTTTCCCTTAGTGCCACCTTTCTTTCTGTAGAGGTGTTTGCGTGCTACTACTCTTCAGGCCGCAGGGAAGGAGGCAATGGGACAAGCTCTTCTTCATGTGGTCCCATTCCAAAGTTCACATCCATGTCCCTCTCCTGGCTTGGCTCCTGCTGCTCTTCTTCGATGAACTCGAGTACGTCCACTTCCTATGATGTTAGGCCCGCCAATAGGAGATAATGGTGTTGCTCTTCCAACCTTGGGCCAACTCTGCTAGGTTGTGGTGGCATTTGCAGTCTTGCTTTCAATGCTCTATGAGTCATTCCCAGTTTCCTTTTCATTGTCTCTATGGACTCTCCCTTCTCTGCCTAGGTGACGTCCAATAGGGTATCTAAAAAGGCACATTGTCCTGCCGCTACGCGCACACTGTGTAAAAAATCTAGAGTGTGGCTTTCTTATTGATTAAGAGAGCCAATGCCATTTAAGAAATTAGTTTTAGTATCTATGGTTCAAAAATATTAGATTTTTAGCCAATTTTTAATATTTTAGATATTATTACTTGTAAAAATCCATAAAACTATAGACAATTGGTAGATTAGGATGACATGTAAAAGAAAGCATGTAGCTTTCAGCCAATTTGAGAGTATTTTATGTAAAAAGAGAGATTGACAAAATCGACGACGCGCGATTGCTGTTTTCAAGCAGTGAACAACCCTCGGAAGGGGGAGATGAAGGAGTGATCTGGTAGAATTCTGGCCATGTATGTTGGTATTTTACCTCCCTTTTGGAGCCAATGAAAGAAGTAGATTAGCAATCTGAGTAGTATAGAGGAAGGTATTATTTTATACATGTGTTTGTCTATTAGAGTTATATCTTCTCATAATGTTGAAAGAAACTAACAAGCTTCATCTCTATTAGTATTCTTCTACATTTCTGATTCTTTTTTGGAGTATTCTTCTACGTCTTCAATTTCTTCATACCTCTTCTCTTCTCTCTACTCCTCTCCCTAAATCTACCTTCACCTTGCTCTCTCTTACCCTCGTGGTGGACTCTCGACACTAAACGCACAGACACCATGTTAGGGAAAGTTTATGATATCATCAAAGGTGAATTTTGGAATATATTTAGGTTTATTTGAGGCTAATACCTTGAGCCATATTCAAAGAATTAGCTACAACATTGTTATTTTAATTCACTTCTGACTCTACAAAAGACATCTTGTCAAAATATGCAAGTATTATATACCGATATGGCAAGGCAATGTTTGTAGATCATTCGTTGATGCTTTTAGTTGAATTAAGATGAGCTTTTTCTCTTATTTCTTGGTTGTGGTAACTTATCCTTATCAGGAGCTCAATATGAAACTCTCTTGAAGCAAGTCTCTTTGCCTTACAAGCCTTGTGATTGACTCATAAGCTTTTGTCCCTAACAGTCTACATTGAATGTAATCATGCAAAGTTTATTCATGCTATGGCATCATGTATGAATGATGTGATGCATAGTTGTTTATGAAACATGACAACATATTGTACTTGATTTTTTAATTTGTGATTGCTCTTATAAACAAGAAAACAAGCTTGATTTGAGATAATGCTCTTGTGATATTTGCTAAGAACATGCAGTTGGAAGCTCTATTAACATCTTCAAGAACTTGGCTTGAAACCTTCAACCCTTCTGTTATCTCTACCATCTCTGGAGTCTAAGCTCTTAAACCCCCATACATTCTTCTCTTCCCAAACTCTTGTGGAAACCTTCAACCCTACACACTACGACATTTGTTAACCCAACATGAAGGTTGGTGTAAAAGGACTCCAAGATGGGAAATTCTTTAGGAGATACTCTACAACAATTGGTGCACATACTGCAATAGACTCAGTACTAAAGAATCCAAATGTTACAACAACAACAACAAAGGTAGGAGGAAGAGAAGATTGATTCCACAGCTATCAAGGCCCTAGAGAAAGTTGGGCAGGAATTAAAACAATTTAATGGTCAAAATGTCTATGTTTTTATTTGCTTGTATGTTCAGAAAATGCTCTTCTTTGTTGTACTGCAACATGCATGGAGTCGTTATTTTTCCAGACTAGCCAAGCATGGTCTGCAACAAAGAATCCATGGTCTTTTTCAACGAGATGCAGATAGGTCTACATTCAAAAAATCACTATGTGAAGAATTCTTCTAAGAAGACTTTGGCTTAATGATGAGGAAAAGTTTCACTGATTGGGTTAAGAAACCCAAAAAATGTTACGTTGCAATAGCTTTATACCATGAGTTCGAAAGTAAATTTGGGCAACTTGATATTGAAGACCAACAAATTATGAAAGGCCAAAAGATTCAATTATTCCTTAAGGCTGCAGATTCCATTCTGCAAGAGAAGCTTGCTCATCGCCTAGAAGATGCTGCCTCAAAATCAGGAGTCAAGACTACATGGACACATGTTACTGATGAAGTTAACATGATTGCTTGAAGACAGCGGATATCACTAAGATTGGGCTCTACTTCAACTTCAACAACTCCATTCATGGAGCTTGTTCCACCTTCCAGAATCCCCTATTCCTTTGACTAATCAACCAACTCTTTCTTCTTTGCCACACACAAACAAATGAGCTCTCATTCCCTTTTTGAATTGTATATACATGTCCTAAAATCCCATGGATATCCATCCTCTTTTTACATGCCGAACCATGGCCTAGGCCCTTTTTCCCTTTGCCCTAACTTCCTAGCTTAGTCCTACTACCCGTTCATCGTAACAAATTGCACAGGATTGAGCCTGACTCTCTTTTATAGAGATTTTGGTTGTGCCTTTATATTTAAAGGTGTGCCTTCTTCTTGCTTTTGGCTTCTTGTAGCTTCCATGGTTGTGTCTTGGACTGATGGTGGTTGTTCCCATGCTTTTAGATTTTTTTCCGTTCACTTCCTTATACGGTGAATTTTCCTTTTTCTTGCCTTGCAATTTTTCTCTTGATGCCTTTTTTTTCACTTCCTTCACTTTGCAATAAACATTACGCCCTCCTAGTTGAGTGCTAGTCCCCTGGCACTACTGGAGGGTGGTGAGTCGGACAGTGTTGCTAGGGTAGCCATGTGGCTTTTTGAGTTTGTATACGAGCCCTGGTTGAGGGTGTGTTGGAGGGATTTATATCTTTGAAAGGATTTTTGTGTTTGTATACGAAACCTAGTTGAGGGTGTGTTGGAGTAATTTATGCCTTTGAAATTTAACATCAGGTCGAACAGATCCCTCTATTGGCCCTCCGTGATTGTCTTATCTTGCGTTGTTCCAAATGAGCTTCTTCATTCACTTTTCAATAGTTCCATGACACTGCTGGGTGGGGAGTCGAAAGGTGTTGTTGGGGTAGCCAGGTGCCTTTTTGAGTTTGTATACAAGCCCTGGTTGAGGGTGTGTTGGAGAGATTTATGTCTTTGAATTTGAACATCTGGTTGGACGGATCCCTCTACTAGCCCTATGCGATTGTATTATCTTGTGTTGTTCCAAATGAGCTTCTTCATTCATTTTTTAACTTGGATTGTTGCATCCACTCCCCCTACTTTCTTGCCCTTGCATGGTGACATTATCGCATAAGATGAGGAGTGCATTGCATGGATAATATAGCTCTGGAGCTAGTGGTCGGGGCCTTTGTTTGTACCTAGAAAGAAAATAAGGTGCACTACCTGGGGGTGTGCTTAGTTTATTTGTGGTGGATGGTTTTTTGTTGATGAGAGTGGGCGTAAGCCCAGGCATTGTCTCTCATTTGAGGATTTAGTTTGTGCATAAGAGAGGTGCACAACGTGTAGCTTAGGAAGACATGTCTAAATAACCGTAGGCGAGTGTTACCTCTCTCAGTGTGTCCTGCCCTTAATGTGCCCTAAGCATGTGTCGTGGGGAATCAAAAGGGATAGGGGGTTAGACACGCCGACCGAGGCAACCGGATGCACCTAGCTTGAGAACCCCTAGATACAATGATTATGACCCCTATGCATCCTAGTATGTCTACGTGTGATATCATTTTTAATTTCCATGTTCTATGATTGCCTTTTTGCATTGTATCTCCTTGTATTTCTTCTTCTTATTCTTCTTTTTGCTCAAGTTACATAGTTGTGACATAATTTATTCTTCATTATCGGAGTGAGCTAGAGAAGGGGGCCTAATATATTTGTTAAGGAATTGGTGGCTTTGTAGGTACCCCTTGAGGTTTAGGCAGATTTGAAGGGTGGTAGTGGAGAGGAATTGACGATTGCAGTGGGCGAAGTGGTTGTCATTCATATCCTCTAGAAGAGCTAAGAAAAATGAAGGTAATAGAGCAGCTCGCATCATTAGTCAAGCCATCCTGCAACTATCTATAGCATTAGGATCAAAATGTAGTACTGCGAGGCTACGCTCCTGCGGGGTGGGGTCTTGCCTAAGGAGCATCCTAGGCAGTCTAAGGTAATTACAAGTAGTAATAAAGGTGGGGTCAGGACATGAAGAGAACTCATTGGTGAAGTGGATTAGTGTATCATACAAGTTCTCTGATGTGAAGACAAGGGCATCTTCATATGTAGTACAATGAGGATTATAGATTATAGGAAAATCTGAGCGGTTGTGGATACTAGAGTCAAAATCCACTCCCACCCTTTGAGGTTAAGGCATAAAGGTTTGGTCATTCTGCTCGAAGGGTTGAGTGTTGCAAAAGGCCATCCAAGTGTCTAGGTTGGAGTCACAAACCCTTCTTCTCCATGTAGGTTGACATTTGTAGCCAGGAACACACCTTGATACTTCAAAAATCTTATTTTGCCAAATTTTGGCATCTTCAGGGCCCATAATGTGGGATTTTACTCTCTCTCATCAAGTCATTTTTGTTCGAACCTGCTTCCGATGCTAATGACCTCCTCCACCACGTTGATGGGCGAAACCCTTCGCAAGGTGGTAGGGAACTGGAAGTTAAAGTCAAAAGGGCGGCTCCACCTTTCTTGCCTCTCCCAGGTCACAAGGTTGGCATGGAAGCTTACTAGAGCATCATCCTCGTATGGTGGGATAGGTGCCTGGGGTGCCCTCACTCGCTTGGCATTCCGTTTTCTCCTTGTCTCCTCCACCATTTGTCTTCTTCTTTCCCTTAGTGCCACCTTTCTTTCTGTAGAGGTGTTTGCGTGCTACTACTCTTCAGGCCGCAGGGAAGGAGGCAATGGGACAAGCTCTTCTTCATGTGGTCCCATTCCAAAGTTCACATCCATGTCCCTCTCCTGGCTTGGCTCCTGCTGCTCTTCTTCGATGAACTCGAGTACGTCCACTTCCTATGATGTTAGGCCCGCCAATAGGAGATAATGGTGTTGCTCTTCCAACCTTGGGCCAACTCTGCTAGGTTGTGGTGGCATTTGCAGTCTTGCTTTCAATGCTCTATGAGTCATTCCCAGTTTCCTTTTCATTGTCTCTATGGACTCTCCCTTCTCTGCCTAGGTGACGTCCAATAGGGTATCTAAAAAGGCACATTGTCCTGCCGCTACGCGCACACTGTGTAAAAAATCTAGAGTGTGGCTTTCTTATTGATTAAGAGAGCCAATGCCATTTAAGAAATTAGTTTTAGTATCTATGGTTCAAAAATATTAGATTTTTAGCCAATTTTTAATATTTTAGATATTATTACTTGTAAAAATCCATAAAACTATAGACAATTGGTAGATTAGGATGACATGTAAAAGAAAGCATGTAGCTTTCAGCCAATTTGAGAGTATTTTATGTAAAAAGAGAGATTGACAAAATCGACGACGCGCGATTGCTGTTTTCAAGCAGTGAACAACCCTCGGAAGGGGGAGATGAAGGAGTGATCTGGTAGAATTCTGGCCATGTATGTTGGTATTTTACCTCCCTTTTGGAGCCAATGAAAGAAGTAGATTAGCAATCTGAGTAGTATAGAGGAAGGTATTATTTTATACATGTGTTTGTCTATTAGAGTTATATCTTCTCATAATGTTGAAAGAAACTAACAAGCTTCATCTCTATTAGTATTCTTCTACATTTCTGATTCTTTTTTGGAGTATTCTTCTACGTCTTCAATTTCTTCATACCTCTTCTCTTCTCTCTACTCCTCTCCCTAAATCTACCTTCACCTTGCTCTCTCTTACCCTCGTGGTGGACTCTCGACACTAAACGCACAGACACCATGTTAGGGAAAGTTTATGATATCATCAAAGGTGAATTTTGGAATATATTTAGGTTTATTTGAGGCTAATACCTTGAGCCATATTCAAAGAATTAGCTACAACATTGTTATTTTAATTCACTTCTGACTCTACAAAAGACATCTTGTCAAAATATGCAAGTATTATATACCGATATGGCAAGGCAATGTTTGTAGATCATTCGTTGATGCTTTTAGTTGAATTAAGATGAGCTTTTTCTCTTATTTCTTGGTTGTGGTAACTTATCCTTATCAGGAGCTCAATATGAAACTCTCTTGAAGCAAGTCTCTTTGCCTTACAAGCCTTGTGATTGACTCATAAGCTTTTGTCCCTAACAGTCTACATTGAATGTAATCATGCAAAGTTTATTCATGCTATGGCATCATGTATGAATGATGTGATGCATAGTTGTTTATGAAACATGACAACATATTGTACTTGATTTTTTAATTTGTGATTGCTCTTATAAACAAGAAAACAAGCTTGATTTGAGATAATGCTCTTGTGATATTTGCTAAGAACATGCAGTTGGAAGCTCTATTAACATCTTCAAGAACTTGGCTTGAAACCTTCAACCCTTCTGTTATCTCTACCATCTCTGGAGTCTAAGCTCTTAAACCCCCATACATTCTTCTCTTCCCAAACTCTTGTGGAAACCTTCAACCCTACACACTACGACATTTGTTAACCCAACATGAAGGTTGGTGTAAAAGGACTCCAAGATGGGAAATTCTTTAGGAGATACTCTACAACAATTGGTGCACATACTGCAATAGACTCAGTACTAAAGAATCCAAATGTTACAACAACAACAACAAAGGTAGGAGGAAGAGAAGATTGATTCCACAGCTATCAAGGCCCTAGAGAAAGTTGGGCAGGAATTAAAACAATTTAATGGTCAAAATGTCTATGTTTTTATTTGCTTGTATGTTCAGAAAATGCTCTTCTTTGTTGTACTGCAACATGCATGGAGTCGTTATTTTTCCAGACTAGCCAAGCATGGTCTGCAACAAAGAATCCATGGTCTTTTTCAACGAGATGCAGATAGGTCTACATTCAAAAAATCACTATGTGAAGAATTCTTCTAAGAAGACTTTGGCTTAATGATGAGGAAAAGTTTCACTGATTGGGTTAAGAAACCCAAAAAATGTTACGTTGCAATAGCTTTATACCATGAGTTCGAAAGTAAATTTGGGCAACTTGATATTGAAGACCAACAAATTATGAAAGGCCAAAAGATTCAATTATTCCTTAAGGCTGCAGATTCCATTCTGCAAGAGAAGCTTGCTCATCGCCTAGAAGATGCTGCCTCAAAATCAGGAGTCAAGACTACATGGACACATGTTACTGATGAAGTTAACATGATTGCTTGAAGACAGCGGATATCACTAAGATTGGGCTCTACTTCAACTTCAACAACTCCATTCATGGAGCTTGTTCCACCTTCCAGAATCCCCTATTCCTTTGACTAATCAACCAACTCTTTCTTCTTTGCCACACACAAACAAATGAGCTCTCATTCCCTTTTTGAATTGTATATACATGTCCTAAAATCCCATGGATATCCATCCTCTTTTTACATGCCGAACCATGGCCTAGGCCCTTTTTCCCTTTGCCCTAACTTCCTAGCTTAGTCCTACTACCCGTTCATCGTAACAAATTGCACAGGATTGAGCCTGACTCTCTTTTATAGAGATTTTGGTTGTGCCTTTATATTTAAAGGTGTGCCTTCTTCTTGCTTTTGGCTTCTTGTAGCTTCCATGGTTGTGTCTTGGACTGATGGTGGTTGTTCCCATGCTTTTAGATTTTTTTCCGTTCACTTCCTTATACGGTGAATTTTCCTTTTTCTTGCCTTGCAATTTTTCTCTTGATGCCTTTTTTTTCACTTCCTTCACTTTGCAATAAACATTACGCCCTCCTAGTTGAGTGCTAGTCCCCTGGCACTACTGGAGGGTGGTGAGTCGGACAGTGTTGCTAGGGTAGCCATGTGGCTTTTTGAGTTTGTATACGAGCCCTGGTTGAGGGTGTGTTGGAGGGATTTATATCTTTGAAAGGATTTTTGTGTTTGTATACGAAACCTAGTTGAGGGTGTGTTGGAGTAATTTATGCCTTTGAAATTTAACATCAGGTCGAACAGATCCCTCTATTGGCCCTCCGTGATTGTCTTATCTTGCGTTGTTCCAAATGAGCTTCTTCATTCACTTTTCAATAGTTCCATGACACTGCTGGGTGGGGAGTCGAAAGGTGTTGTTGGGGTAGCCAGGTGCCTTTTTGAGTTTGTATACAAGCCCTGGTTGAGGGTGTGTTGGAGAGATTTATGTCTTTGAATTTGAACATCTGGTTGGACGGATCCCTCTACTAGCCCTATGCGATTGTATTATCTTGTGTTGTTCCAAATGAGCTTCTTCATTCATTTTTTAACTTGGATTGTTGCATCCACTCCCCCTACTTTCTTGCCCTTGCATGGTGACATTATCGCATAAGATGAGGAGTGCATTGCATGGATAATATAGCTCTGGAGCTAGTGGTCGGGGCCTTTGTTTGTACCTAGAAAGAAAATAAGGTGCACTACCTGGGGGTGTGCTTAGTTTATTTGTGGTGGATGGTTTTTTGTTGATGAGAGTGGGCGTAAGCCCAGGCATTGTCTCTCATTTGAGGATTTAGTTTGTGCATAAGAGAGGTGCACAACGTGTAGCTTAGGAAGACATGTCTAAATAACCGTAGGCGAGTGTTACCTCTCTCAGTGTGTCCTGCCCTTAATGTGCCCTAAGCATGTGTCGTGGGGAATCAAAAGGGATAGGGGGTTAGACACGCCGACCGAGGCAACCGGATGCACCTAGCTTGAGAACCCCTAGATACAATGATTATGACCCCTATGCATCCTAGTATGTCTACGTGTGATATCATTTTTAATTTCCATGTTCTATGATTGCCTTTTTGCATTGTATCTCCTTGTATTTCTTCTTCTTATTCTTCTTTTTGCTCAAGTTACATAGTTGTGACATAATTTATTCTTCATTATCGGAGTGAGCTAGAGAAGGGGGCCTAATATATTTGTTAAGGAATTGGTGGCTTTGTAGGTACCCCTTGAGGTTTAGGCAGATTTGAAGGGTGGTAGTGGAGAGGAATTGACGATTGCAGTGGGCGAAGTGGTTGTCATTCATATCCTCTAGAAGAGCTAAGAAAAATGAAGGTAATAGAGCAGCTCGCATCATTAGTCAAGCCATCCTGCAACTATCTATAGCATTAGGATCAAAATGTAGTACTGCGAGGCTACGCTCCTGCGGGGTGGGGTCTTGCCTAAGGAGCATCCTAGGCAGTCTAAGGTAATTACAAGTAGTAATAAAGGTGGGGTCAGGACATGAAGAGAACTCATTGGTGAAGTGGATTAGTGTATCATACAAGTTCTCTGATGTGAAGACAAGGGCATCTTCATATGTAGTACAATGAGGATTATAGATTATAGGAAAATCTGAGCGGTTGTGGATACTAGAGTCAAAATCCACTCCCACCCTTTGAGGTTAAGGCATAAAGGTTTGGTCATTCTGCTCGAAGGGTTGAGTGTTGCAAAAGGCCATCCAAGTGTCTAGGTTGGAGTCACAAACCCTTCTTCTCCATGTAGGTTGACATTTGTAGCCAGGAACACACCTTGATACTTCAAAAATCTTATTTTGCCAAATTTTGGCATCTTCAGGGCCCATAATGTGGGATTTTACTCTCTCTCATCAAGTCATTTTTGTTCGAACCTGCTTCCGATGCTAATGACCTCCTCCACCACGTTGATGGGCGAAACCCTTCGCAAGGTGGTAGGGAACTGGAAGTTAAAGTCAAAAGGGCGGCTCCACCTTTCTTGCCTCTCCCAGGTCACAAGGTTGGCATGGAAGCTTACTAGAGCATCATCCTCGTATGGTGGGATAGGTGCCTGGGGTGCCCTCACTCGCTTGGCATTCCGTTTTCTCCTTGTCTCCTCCACCATTTGTCTTCTTCTTTCCCTTAGTGCCACCTTTCTTTCTGTAGAGGTGTTTGCGTGCTACTACTCTTCAGGCCGCAGGGAAGGAGGCAATGGGACAAGCTCTTCTTCATGTGGTCCCATTCCAAAGTTCACATCCATGTCCCTCTCCTGGCTTGGCTCCTGCTGCTCTTCTTCGATGAACTCGAGTACGTCCACTTCCTATGATGTTAGGCCCGCCAATAGGAGATAATGGTGTTGCTCTTCCAACCTTGGGCCAACTCTGCTAGGTTGTGGTGGCATTTGCAGTCTTGCTTTCAATGCTCTATGAGTCATTCCCAGTTTCCTTTTCATTGTCTCTATGGACTCTCCCTTCTCTGCCTAGGTGACGTCCAATAGGGTATCTAAAAAGGCACATTGTCCTGCCGCTACGCGCACACTGTGTAAAAAATCTAGAGTGTGGCTTTCTTATTGATTAAGAGAGCCAATGCCATTTAAGAAATTAGTTTTAGTATCTATGGTTCAAAAATATTAGATTTTTAGCCAATTTTTAATATTTTAGATATTATTACTTGTAAAAATCCATAAAACTATAGACAATTGGTAGATTAGGATGACATGTAAAAGAAAGCATGTAGCTTTCAGCCAATTTGAGAGTATTTTATGTAAAAAGAGAGATTGACAAAATCGACGACGCGCGATTGCTGTTTTCAAGCAGTGAACAACCCTCGGAAGGGGGAGATGAAGGAGTGATCTGGTAGAATTCTGGCCATGTATGTTGGTATTTTACCTCCCTTTTGGAGCCAATGAAAGAAGTAGATTAGCAATCTGAGTAGTATAGAGGAAGGTATTATTTTATACATGTGTTTGTCTATTAGAGTTATATCTTCTCATAATGTTGAAAGAAACTAACAAGCTTCATCTCTATTAGTATTCTTCTACATTTCTGATTCTTTTTTGGAGTATTCTTCTACGTCTTCAATTTCTTCATACCTCTTCTCTTCTCTCTACTCCTCTCCCTAAATCTACCTTCACCTTGCTCTCTCTTACCCTCGTGGTGGACTCTCGACACTAAACGCACAGACACCATGTTAGGGAAAGTTTATGATATCATCAAAGGTGAATTTTGGAATATATTTAGGTTTATTTGAGGCTAATACCTTGAGCCATATTCAAAGAATTAGCTACAACATTGTTATTTTAATTCACTTCTGACTCTACAAAAGACATCTTGTCAAAATATGCAAGTATTATATACCGATATGGCAAGGCAATGTTTGTAGATCATTCGTTGATGCTTTTAGTTGAATTAAAATGAGCTTTTTCTCTTATTTCTTGGTTGTGGTAACTTATCCTTATCAGGAGCTCAATATGAAACTCTCTTGAAGCAAGTCTCTTTGCCTTACAAGCCTTGTGATTGACTCATAAGCTTTTGTCCCTAACAGTCTACATTGAATGTAATCATGCAAAGTTTATTCATGCTATGGCATCATGTATGAATGATGTGATGCATAGTTGTTTATGAAACATGACAACATATTGTACTTGATTTTTTAATTTGTGATTGCTCTTATAAACAAGAAAACAAGCTTGATTTGAGATAATGCTCTTGTGATATTTGCTAAGAACATGCAGTTGGAAGCTCTATTAACATCTTCAAGAACTTGGCTTGAAACCTTCAACCCTTCTGTTATCTCTACCATCTCTGGAGTCTAAGCTCTTAAACCCCCATACATTCTTCTCTTCCCAAACTCTTGTGGAAACCTTCAACCCTACACACTGCGACATTTGTTAACCCAACATGAAGGTTGGTGTAAAAGGACTCCAAGATGGGAAATTCTTTAGGAGATACTCTACAACAATTGGTGCACATACTGCAATAGACTTAGTACTAAAGAATCCAAATGTTACAACAACAACAACAAAGGTAGGAGGAAGAGAAGATTGATTCCACAGCTATCAAGGCCCTAGAGAAAGTTGGGCAGGAATTAAAACAATTTAATGGTCAAAATGTCTATGTTTTTATTTGCTTGTATGTTCAGAAAATGCTCTTCTTTGTTGTACTGCAACATGCATGGAGTCGTTATTTTTCCAGACTAGCCAAGCATGGTCTGCAACAAAGAATCCATGGTCTTTTTCAACGAGATGCAGATAGGTCTACATTCAAAAAATCACTATGTGAAGAATTCTTCTAAGAAGACTTTGGCTTAATGATGAGGAAAAGTTTCACTGATTGGGTTAAGAAACCCAAAAAATGTTACGTTGCAATAGCTTTATACCATGAGTTCGAAAGTAAATTTGGGCAACTTGATATTGAAGACCAACAAATTATGAAAGGCCAAAAGATTCAATTATTCCTTAAGGCTGCAGATTCCATTCTGCAAGAGAAGCTTGCTCATCGCCTAGAAGATGCTGCCTCAAAATCAGGAGTCAAGACTACATGGACACATGTTACTGATGAAGTTAACATGATTGCTTGAAGACAACGGATATCACTAAGATTGGGCTCTACTTCAACTTCAACAACTCCATTCATGGAGCTTGTTCCACCTTCCAGAATCCCCTATTCCTTTGACTAATCAACCAACTCTTTCTTCTTTGGTTCCTTCTAAAAATGATGTCATGGATGAACTCATTAAAAGCATGTGCAACCTTCATTTGAATCTTACAGAAATTAGTTCCAAAGTGGAGAAGCTGGATGTGAAAGTTGAAGAACGAGGACGATCATCAACTGAAAGACCCATGAGAGAAGGCTTTAAGAGGCATTGTATTTAGTGTGACAACAAAAAACATGACAAGAGGGAGTGTTCTGCCTTACGTGAGGTTGAAGCATAGAAGATCATCTTTTGGAAAGATGAAAAAATTCTGTGCTTTGCACATTTGGTTGATGTCAATCATAAAGAAGTCTTGATTGAAGAATAGTGAAGAACAGAAGATGAACCAAGGCCTTTCACTTTTGGCCCTCCGAAATGGATAACTAGAAGAACACATGAACAACCAAAGCTTACTAAAAATATAACCCTAGATCAAGCAATGAAAGATGCGCCACAAACAAAAACACCATATTGGAGAATATGGGAATTTCCCATAAGTTTGGGACACATGGTCATATCTTTGGATTTGTCATAACTTGAACACTATAACTCCAAATCAAGAGCTCTATAACTCAATAGATTCCATTTTTCAAGGACTTTCCAATGATAGGTCACATCATATGGTTTTGAGAAACTTATGGGCATGCTATCGAGGTGCCACCTTTTTAGTATTCAAAAAATGGGAATTGGGAGATTCTCAATCTCACTAATATTGTCTTCAAAGAAGATCAAAGGAAAGAAGAAAGGCAAGCAACTAGGCTACAAATTGTAGTCTGACATAAAATCTGCAACCGATCTCAAACAAGTCTTAGAAGAATGAATTTTGCGAAGAAAAATTGAATTCACCTTAGGCAAAATTCTTGTAATTGCCAAAGGGGAATTCCATGATGTAACTATTAATTAATTCAAAAGAAAAATACAATATGTTGGTAATGAATCTAAAGAAACAGTGCATGCTTTTTTGCAAGTTCTTTGAGTTTTTGTGTAGGATGATGTAGAAATAAAAAGGAAATTGTGGGGAGTTGTAACAACATTAAAGTGTGATCCTGAATACTTTATAGGTGCTTCCATAGTGGTAGAAAGTGATTGTCTTCCACTCTTGGGAATGATTGCCAACTGCTCTACACCGGACACTGCTATGCGAAGATGGATTGCATATATTAAATCTCTCAACCCCGAATTAAAGCATATTGCAGGAAAGGCAAATCCAGCTGACATGGTATCATGTGCAAGATATGACAATGAAGAAGAGATGATGGAAGAAGATGAAGTTGAAGAATCTATACTTGCTGAATTTCATTCCATGACTGTTGAAAGTACCTTTTCAGTTGCTGCATATACAAACCTAAAGCTAAATCTTGCAGGTGAAGCTGATCTTTTTAATGGGATAGCATTAAGTACAATAAGAATAGAAAAATGTACTATTGTAAATCAGCATAAAGCAACAAAGATCAAAGATTTATCTATGGAAGAAGGGTGGTCAACTAGAAGCCAACATGCTCATTGTATTGCTCAAGTTCTAGTTCATTTCCATGAAGAAGATTATGAAGAAGATTGGCTAAAGATTAGACAATATTTGAGCACAAAGAAGAAGGAGGAGTCTTGAACTGAAGAAAAGTTCAAGCATATCAAGAGGAAAGATTATGGATTTTTTCTTAAAGAAGGGCATCTATGGAAGCACGCAAAGAAGAAGAAAGGAGCGCCTATCCGATTTTTAAGTAACAAAAGATTGCAACAACAGTCAATGAAGGAATTCCATGAAAGCTTGTGGGCTGGCCATAAAGACATATATGGAGAACCTTTATTAAAGTCAAAGAAAAATATTGGTGGCAAAATATGTATCACGACATAGCATATTTTGTTGAAACCTATTATGTGTGTCAAATGTATTCTATGGTGAAGCATCGAGATGGGTTACAATTTACTTATCCCTTGTTATACGTTATAGATGGGTTATTGATCTTGTAACCATGCCTACAAGAATATGGAATATGGGATATTTAGTGCTTGCAAGAGAGGATCTAAAAAATCAAGTTGAAGGCAAAGCCTTAACAACCAAGACCACTCAAGCTGTTTGTCATTTTTTGCTTGAAGAAGTGTTTTGTAGATATGGTTGTGTGGGTAAAGTAATTGTAGATGGAGGAGAGTTGGATGTTGATGAGGCACACAACTTCTTTGCTCAATTGGGTATTAAGTTTACTTTAATATCGGCCTACAATCCTGAAGGCAATGGAAAAAGTGTGAGAGGGCACCAGGCTATTCCCAAAGCCCTAGCAAAATCTTGTAGAGGAAAAATCAAAGAATGGCATAAAATTCTACATTTTGCATTATGGGCTGATCAGACTACTCTAGTACAATGAATGGCCATATGGCAGCTTAACTTATGCATGGACAACAACTAATTATGCCAATTGAAGAATCTATTCTCACATGGAGTCTTCTACCTTGGGAGGAAGGCATCACTAGAGAAGAGTTGCTGACTTTGTGCATATGACAACTTGAAAGAAGGCCTAAAGTTGTTCAAGTAGCTATTGAGAAGCTAACGATAGCAAGCCTAAAGAACAAAAGAAGATTTGATATGCGACATCGACTTCGGCCAAGGGAAATTCAAGAAAATGTCTAGGTGCTTGTCTATGATAGAAACCTAGACAATCAATTCAGTGCTTCTAGAAAGATGGTAAAGCATTGGTTTAGCTTGTATGTGGTAAAGGTTGTTCATGACAATGCCACATATTCATTGGCTGAATTGGATGGAACAAGCATGAAGATACCCATAGCTGAAAAAAGAATCATGCTCTTCAAACAAAGAGAAAGTTCAACATATAAGTTAGAAGACTTGGATATCATTCAAGGGCATGAAGACATAGAGGAAGAAGAAGAGGTAGAAGATGAAGACATTGACATGACACAATATACTTCTTTTAACACTGCAAATCTGTAAGACTTTGGCACATGCCAAAGGATGTGCAAGTTAGGAGGGGGTGGATGTCATGGCGTTACCCGCACACCGTGTAAAACAATCTAGAGTGTGGTTTTTTTATTGATTTAGATAGCCAATGCCATTTTACATTAGTTTTAGTGTCCATGGTTCAAATATATTAGATTTTTAGATAAGTTTTAATCAAATTTTGATATTTTAGATATTATCTCTTGTAAAAATCCATAAAACTATAGATAACTTCTACATTAGAATGACATGTAAGAGAAAGCATGTAGCTTTCAAACAATTTGAGACGATTTTATGTAAAAAGAGAGATTGATAAAATCACACGATGTGTGATCACTATTTTCAAGCAATGGACAACACTCCGAAGGGGGAGATGAAGGAGTGATATGGTAGAATTATGACCATGTGTGTTGGTATTTTACCCCCCCTTTGGAGCCAATGGAAGCAGCAGATTGGAAATCTGAGTAGCATAGAGGAAGGTATTATTTTATACATGTTTTTGTTTCTTAGAGTCATATCTTCTCATAATGTTGAAAGAAATTGACAAGCTTTATCTATGTTAGTATTTCTACATTTTCTAATTCTTTTTTGGAGTATTCTTCTATGTTTTCAATTTCTTCAAACCCCTTCTCTTTCGTCTACTCCTCTCCCTGAATCTACCTTTACCCTGCTGTCTCTTACCCTCGTGGTGGACTCTCGACATCAAACCCACCGACACCGTGTTAGGGGAAGTTTATGCTATCATTAGATATGAGTTTCAGAAGATATTAAGGTTGATTTGGGGCTGATATCTTCAGCCATATTTAGATAATTAGCTACAACATTGTTCTTTTAATTGACTTCTTACTCTAGAGAAGACATCTTGTCAAAATATGCAAGTATTATGTGCCCCTATGACAGGGCAACGTTTGTAGATCATTCATTGATGCTTTGAGTTGAATGAAGAGGAGATTTTTCTCTTATTTCTTGGTTGTAGTAACTTATCCCTATCAGGAACTCAATTTGAAGCTCTCTTTTCCCTACAATCCTTGTAATTGACTCATAAGCTTTTTCTCTTATTTCTTGGCTGTGGTAACTTATCCTTATTAGGAACTCAATTTGAAGCTCTCTTGAAGCAAGTCTCTTTGCCTTACAAGCCTTGTGATTAACTCATAAGCTTTTGTCCCTAATAGTCTACATTGAATGTAATCATGCAAAGTTTATTCATGCTATGGCATCATGTATGAATAATGGGATATAGAGTTGTTTATGAAGCATGATAGCATATTGTACTTGATTTTATAATTTGTGATTGCTCTTACAAACAAGAAAACAAGATTAATTTGAGATAATACTCTTGTGATCTTTGCTAAGAACATGCAATTGGAAGCTCTATTAACATCTTCAAGAACTTGGCTTGAAACCTTCAACCCTTCTCTTATTTCTACCATCTCCGAAGTCTAAGCTCTTGAACCCCCATACACTCTTCTCTTGTGAAACCCCTATGGTGACCTTCAACCATATGTGCTGCAACAATGTTGCTGGGTTTGGGAGCTTACTTGGGCGGCTTCCCCTCTGCTTTCAGCAATTATGTTTTCTTTTTCAACTTTAGCGAGATGGCGTGCCAAGGCTTTGACTCTGTTTTCATTCTGGTTAGCCCATTCTTCTACCCTTCTGTTCATATCTTTGAGGCTTTTCCTCCGCTTTTAGAAGGCACTGTCAGCCTTCATTCTTGATCTTTCATTTCTATCCTTAGCTTTTGATGCTTTTCTTGTGTTGAGGTAGCCTCTTGGGTTAGTTTCTCTACCTCTCTCTTGTACCTGTGAGCTCTTTCCTCCCTCAGCTCCTCCAGTTCTTTTATGGCTTTAGTGATTTTCTCCATTTCAACTTGCAGATATTCGTAAAGCCCCAATCTCCTCATTGTGCCATCGTAGACATTACATGGTCTCAAATTATTCCTTGAAGTGCACCTACCCTTCCTCTTCTGTCTCTTCCTTAGCTTGTAGCTGCTCCTTGAACTCATTGGCTTCCCTTTGGGCCATAGCTATTTGGCATGTTCTGTCCACTTGGGATGCAGCCATGGCCTCTTTTTTGGCTTCTAGCTCTGCTAGTGCAAATTTCTTCTCCTCCTTTCCTTTCTCCAATTGAGAGAGAAGCTCCTTGATGTACTTGTCATATTCTTTGGGTGGCCCCTTTGTTGTGGGGAGATGGAGGTTGTGGAGCCTACCACCTTTTGCATCTTTGGGTCTTGCCTCCTCGACTCGACGTCTATTGCAACTGATATTTTGGTTCCCACTAGAGGGGGTTCCTTCTCCTTCTCCTTGGCTCATTTCTTTATTCATGAAGTATGGACCCAAGCCATTAAGTTGTTGGTGTCCACCTGGCTCGTAGAGCTAGGTGTGGACATGGCGGTGGTGGTGGAGAGCATCACGAGAGTGGGAATGGGGGTGATTGGGTCCTTGCCCTTTCCTTCTTGCACTGTAGGTGGCACAAACTCCTGGCACATGGGCGCTTGAGCTTGGCCCTTCATCTCTAATATGGCTCGTGGGATTCGGCTTGTCCTGCCTGGATTGCTGTTCAATGGACCTGCCCATGGTGAGGGCCATGTATTCCTTGTCTTTTTTTCTCAACTCCTCCTCCTCCTCTTCCTTCTTTCTCGTTCTTTCCTCATCGACTTTTTTGGACTCATGCTTTTCTAGTGCAATTTTCTTCTTCATCTTCTTAGCCTTTCCTGACTAGTCTACTCTTCTTGTTCCCTATCTTCTTCTTCCTCACTCAGTGTCCTTTTGCTGGACTGCGCCTCATGTTCTTGATGAGATGGCGACCTACTTAATGTTTCATCCACTCCTTCTCTTGCTTCTTCTTGCCCTTGACCCAAGGCTTCCTTGATGATAGCAGTAAGGATCCCACCAAATCTAATGGTCGAGGCCTTTGAATATGAAGCTTTGATTTTAGCCTTGGTGGTAAGGGATTACCCCCCCTCCTTAAGCTATCCTCCCATTTCCGAAGCTCTTATCAAAGTCTCAATGGTCTTCTTCACAAAACTGTTGAGGTTCACCTCATCTAGCGACCTTGCTGCGATGCTCTCTAGCAGGGGGACATTAATGCAGCTCATGATGGTGTTGTACCTCTAACTAGAAAACAAGGCGTGCACCATCTTCGCTTGGAGTTGGACTTAAGGATCCAGAATATCTACCAAAGTGATGCCATCATTGTTGTGGACCTTTACTTTGTCCATTCATAGCAAGGTATATACATCTCTATGTTTGGCTTCATCTCTACTTTGTTCAGCAAGCCCAATGCCTTTTTCACCAACTCCGAGGTCAATTCAATTTGCACCCAACTAGTTTGCTCTCCCTCATGCACAGTTAAGGTGCCACGGTTCCTATGGAAAGTCCTCAAAAACTCTACATAGTGGAAGTAGTCCACCCCTTGGCCTATTGCTTCCATGTATTTCTACAGATTGCATTGCTCGATAATCTGCCTCGCAGCCCGTTCTTCAATGGCCACATCTTCTAGGTTGTTGAAGGCTCGTGTTTCCACTGAAAGACGGTACTTTGCATGTGTTCTTCCTTAAAAAAATATAATTTACTAGCCTTTTCTTGGTCTGCCATGGTGGGTGTCTATCATAAAATCATATTCTCCATTAGTGTTATTCAGAATAATCACAAACAAAAGGGATCAATTACATATTTGTTGTACTGAATTGCTCAAGTGTAGAAATCAACTTTTGTTCCAATCAATCTATTGATTTCAAATTTTATTAACCTCTTATGCACTCACAAGTTGTTCCATCTTGCCAACATGTGCCTTTCCTTTATTGTTTTACTTGTATGTTTGGTTTAATTTACCTTGCCCTTACCTTTGCCTACCCTTACCCCCTTCCCCTTGGAATTGAGAGAAATCCTTCCTAGGATTGAAGGTAGGAGTGTAAAGGATGTGCTACGCATGGGTATAGTGCATTACGTCTGCAGGACCCAAGCATACAAGTTTGGATTATCTTCCATGTGAGCATATCAGTCCATATTGAAAGTCCGATGGCAAGCTGGGTGATGTAAGTAAAGACATCAAGCAAGAAGTCACCAGAGTCCATGTGACTAGCAATGTGTAGCTCTTCCTTGATAAGGATGCGATCTAAGTAGAGGTGTCCTTGAATATATTCCTCCATGGGTTGGTCAAGGATGGTCCTTAATACCTTATAAGAGGTTGGGGCAACATAAGTTGGGTCATATTTGGATGTTTTAATTGCATGTCATTGCTTGAAATTTCACATGACCTAACATCCCTCCAGCAATATAAACTTCCTCTTGTAACTCCCTTTGCACTAACTCTCAACTCATGTGTAATAGGGTTATAATATTTTTCTACTTATAGCAACTCTATTTTGCTGAGAAGCATATTTACCTGTCTATTATCTCTGTATACTCTTTTTTTGTAAAATTTTAGAAAACTCATTGAAAAGATACTATCTCCCTCCATTCAATCTTAGAAATTTAATATGCAATCTTGTCTCCTCTCAACCAAAGCCTTAGAGCTTTTAAAGTGGCCACCTCACTTTTCTCATACATAAAGTAAACCCATACTTTGCAAGTATGATCATCCACGAAGGAAATATAATAAATGTAACCACTCAAGGTTGGAGTCTTTAGATGACCCCACACATAAGAATGTATCAATTCAAGTTGCTTCTTGTATACATACTTTTCAACTGGAAACACGTATCTTGCTTCTTTTTCAACTTGACATGCTTCACATACTTTTCTTGTCCTATCAACTCTAAACTCAAGTAAGACTTCCACAATCTCTTTTGATGGCATGTATTTTAGACATTGCACATTCGCATGACCAACTCTCTTATGCCAAATTTCAATATTAGCCACAACACATGAACCTTATGCAAACATAGCGGCATCCATTTCAAGTAGACTTCCATTGAGATTAAATAGTTTGCCAATATGTCTCCCTTTTGAAATCAACGTTCAATCATTTTTAGATCTTTTACATAACAACCATCACATGTGAACTAAACCTGCAATCCATGTTCTACCATTTTACCAATAGAAAATCAAAAAGGAAATGAGAGAGGGAGAGGAGAGAGAAAAAACATTAAACCGGTTTAGGGAAAGAGAGAAAGGGAGGGAGAGGAAACGAGAGAGGGAGAGGAAGAGGGAGAGGGAGGGAGAGGAAACATAGCAAGAGGAAAGAGAGGAAAACCTTAAACATAATAGGGAAAGAGAGAGGGAGAGGAAGAGAGAAAAAACATTAAACATAATAGGGAAAGAGAGAAAGAGAGGGAGAGGGTGAGTGACGGAGAGGAAATGAGAGAGGGAGAGGAAGAGAGAAAAGGAAAGAAGGAATGAGAGAGAGAGAGGGAAAAAACATTAAACATAATAGGGAAAGAGAGAAAGAGAGGGAGAGGGCGAGGGAGGGAGAGGAAATGAGAGAGGGAGTGGAAGAGAGAAAATAAAAGAAAGATCGAGAGAGAGGGAGGGACAAAATATTAAAGATAATAGGGAAAGAGAGAAAGAGAGAGAGAGGGAGAGGAGAGAGAAAAAAAATTGGGGAGAGGAAATGAGAGAGTGAGAGGAAGAGAGAAAAGGAAATTAGAGAGGGAGAGGAGAGAGAAAAAAAATTGGGGAGAGGAAATGAGAGAGGAAGAGGAAGAGAGAAAAGGAAATGAGAGAGAGAGGAGAGAGAAAAAACATTAAACATAATAGGGAAAGAGAGAAAGAGAGGGAGAGGGTGAGGGAGGGAGAGGAAGAGAGAAAAGGAAAGAAGGAACGAGAGAGAGAGGAGAAAAACATTAAAGATAATAGGGAAAGAGAGAAAGAGAGGGAGAGGGAGAGGGAGAGGGAGGGAGAGGTTGTTGTTTTCTTGTTTGTAGTAGTAGTAGTAGTAGTAGTTTTTTTTCTTTTCTTGTTTATTGTTATTTAGTTTTCTTGTTTTTTGTTGTTGTTGTTGTTGTAGTAGTACCTGTATCCGAAGCTGACCGCGGGCTCACTACATCCGGATCTCTGCAGCATCCCCCTAACCGTGAAGCACTCCCTCTATCTGGCCCAAGTCTGGAGCGTTGACCTCGTCTGCTCGAAACTGAAGCATCTGATCCGCCGAAGTAGATGTAATAGAGCGGCCTGAGGATGTCCCAGACAGCTCCTGGTCCGCCATGTCTCTGAATCTCACCATCTAATCTGGAGATATGTGCATGAAGATATCCGGCAACTCCTCATCGCTCATCCCTCAACTCATCCTAATGATCTAAGTATCCATAAAGGTCACCTGCACATACAAAAAATGATGTTAGCATATACAATTTAAATCATACAAAGTACGGTAATGTAAATCTTTAAAAAAATATCTTACTTAAAATGCATAACTTATGTACCCTTATAAGCTATTAGTCAACGAACTGAGTAAGTGAATGCTCCAAGTATGAAGTATCCTATCTATACTTTGAGAAAAAAATTGGATAGTATCAACTTTTGTTTAGTTTTCTTTGAAAGTGGTCAACATTCATTGTGTGAGCATGAATTGTGCATGTGTCCTGACTCCTAATGCAAATTTAATCATTTTTTATCCCTTGATACAATACGTCATAGTAAACCCTCTAAAATGCAATATCATTGTGAAAAATTATCAAGTTGATTGCTAATTTTCCAAAATCTAGAGCAGTATTAAACATTGCAACCTTTTGTCTGCCCTGGAACACCTGCCAATATCAAAATGTGCTTGTTCACAAACACACAGAATAGACAAAATAGGGAGGGAGGTGTTTGTTGTAAGCTTAATGGATTGGCTAGCGCTAGAGGTTAGATGGGAAACCCATAAGTGTTATTAGAGTTGGAGAAGAATTCCACCACCGTGCTCAGAAACGTATTTAGTCTTTGTATGTGAGTGGAATGGGCATTCTTAGGGGAAGTTGTGGCAAGCTTGGAGGGGCTAGGGTGGCAATGAGATTGGGAGAAGAATTCATAGCGTGAAAAGGAGAATAATTTGCATATAGCATGCTCAAGACATGCCCTCTCTTTTGTATGGGATCAAGGAACATGATTCCTAGCTTATGTATTTACGGGGGTTCTTTCTCAATCCTTTGTCTATGACTTTGTGCATATTTGGACCTTTGAAAGAAATGGCATGGTTTGTTATGTAAAATGCAATATTGTTTCTATAAAATGGTCTTCAAATATTCAAAGCCTACAACATCATCTATGAAACAGAGCGAGAGCGTGAGGGGAGGGAGGGAGGCATAATCACTTGATTTCTCCCTCATTGCAGGGCAAGAAGATTCCTATGGCAAGGGAAGTTGAACACTCATTTTAAAATATCCAAGAGTGTTCAAATAACTAGACATGCTGGTCCCTCACGAGGTATCTATAGAAAAATATAATGGGTAGATGAAAGAGCCCTTAAGCTATGGTACAGTTACTTGGGCCTTAAAACAAAGATCAGCATTACTTCTGCTCTAGACTTGGATGAGAGTGCGAGTGAAGACTCAAGTGTTTTATGGCTCGAGACTCAATCTATGAATGGAAAAACATCATGTCCACATCTAGGTTCTATCCCACCCTTCAAGTTCAAAAAGGGCATGGGGTTTGAAATTCCTAGTTTTTCTAAAGGCATGCCAAAACCATTGAATAGTTTAATGAAAGGCTCTCCCTTTTTCTATTTTGAAAATGTTGAGAACATTCCCAATTCAGAGTGAGAGACCATCAAACAACATTTTAATGGCATAGATCCAGAGTTCACAGACTCTAGATATTTTTCAGCATGCTTTAGGCCTCGTGGTTATGTTCATAACCTTCCAGTAGATGGAAGAAGGTTAATCCTTCCCCCTGCTCCCATGACAATCTTTGAGGTGCTTTTAGAAACAAAGAAGTATTGGCCCCCATGGGATCCAAGAGAGAAGCTGAATTGCATAAACACACGACGTGCCCCTAGCACTCTATGTGGACTGATCAGAAAAATATTTATTCCCACAAAGAAAGCGAGATACCTTCATATCTTCAACAAGAGATTCTCCTTGCATGCAAAAGATGGAACTTGGTCGGGTTAGCCCAGGCCAAGCTACCCCACTTGAACCCCATGAGATTGAGTTGGTGCTTGGATATGATCGTGACCACACTGGAGGCTTCTCTAGCCTTTCAGATCGCTATGATGCATTGGGCAACTCATTTCAGGTCAATACTATTGCGTACCATCATTCACCACTAAAAGAATTATATCTGCAAGGTTTAATAGTTCTGTCCTTATTCTCGGGCCTTGGTGGGGCAGAAGTGGCATTGCACAAATTGGGTATAATTTTGAAGGTTGTTATTGTGGAGATCAATGATAAATGCAAAAACATAATAGCCAATTCGTGGAACAATACTGGCCAAACAGGCCGATTTCAAATGGAGGATGATGTTAGAGATCTTACTGATGATAAGTTGGCTGAGATTGTGGATGTAGTGGGAAAGATTGACCTCATAACTGGGGGTAGCCCTATCTCTCAAGCACCAATAGAGTAAGCAGGGTAGGCTTGGGTGGCAAAGAATCCTGTCTTTTCTTTGAATTTCCTAGGATTCATAATAGTTTAAAACATATCATGCAAGCAAGAGGTTACCTTTGAATAGTTTAAAACATATCATGCAAGCAAGAGGTTACTTTTGAGTTGTTCAAAACTGCACCAACATGCAAAAAAGAAAAGGAGGTGTAATCTATATGAGATTTGAATCAATTTTGGTCCTTGGTAGCCCTGCAGGCAACCTTGTTGAATACTAATAGTTGCTGCCTTTGACAAACAGCCTATTTTTTGTACATGTCCTTTGTTATTGCTGTTAAATTTACGGGACCCAAACTCTCAAATCAACCTTCTTAATTGTAGGTTCAAATCAAAAAACAGCAAGTACAACTGTTCTTAATGATGGCACAATTATCATAAATGCAGGTACATCATTAATTACAGCAAGTACAGCAGGTATTGCTGTTGTAACAGAATTTACAGTAGCAAAGAATGAAGAAACAACCATGGAAAGATGGTGGGTAGCTGAAAGATAGCATGCTCAATGCTTTGTTTTAGTTTGTTCTCATTTTATGGAAGAATATTATGCTGATGATTGGATGAAAATTGGCCAATACTTGAGCACTATGGCAAAGAAGGAAGATTGGACTGATGAAGAGTTCAAGACAATCAGGAGAAAGGCTTATGGCTTCTTTCTCAAAGACGACTACCTTTGGAGGCATGCGAAGAAGAAAGGAGGAGCGCCTGTTCGTGTCTTAGGAGACAAGAAGACTCAAAGACACGTCATGCAAGATTTTCATGAAAGCCTATTGGCTGGCCATAGAGGCATATGGGGCACTTTTGCCAAAATAAAAGAGAAATTTTGGTGGCAAAACATGTATAAAGACATTGAGCATTTTGTTGAGTCTTGTCATGTTTGTCAAATATACTCTATGGTTAAGCATAGAGATGGGCTTCAGCCTACCTTTCCTTTATCCATTCATTACAGATGGGTTATTGATTTAGTAACCATGCCTATAGGAATTTGGAACATGAGATCTCTAGTGCTTGCTAGAGAAGATCTCACAAATCATGTGGAAGTGTTTTGCAGGTATGGCTATGTTGCCAAAGTAACTGTTGATAGAGGAGAATTGGATGCCGATGAGGCTCACCATTTCTTTGCTCAATTGGGAATCAAGCTATCTCTTACGTCAACCTACAATCCTGAAGGCAATGGTAAGAGTGAAAGAGGTCATCAACTGATTCTCAAAGCTTTGGCAAAGTCTTGTAGAGGGAAGATGAGAGAATGGCCTAAAATGCTTCCATTCGCATTATGGGCTGATAAAACTACCTATAGTATAGTGATAGGTTATATGCCGGTTGAACTAATGTATGGGCAGCCACCTATTATGACTATTGAGGATTCTATTATCACTTTGAGTATCTTGCCTTGGGATGAAGGCATAAATAGAGAAGAGTTGTTGATTTTTTCACATAAGGCAGCTTGAAAGAAGGCCATAGGATGTCAAGACAGCCATTGGAAGGCTGAAGGCAGTGAGATTGAAGAATAAGAAGAGGTTTGACGAGTGTCATCGACTCCATCCAAGAGCTATCCAAGAGAATGATTGGGCACTTGTCTATGACAGCAGCCTAGACAATCAGTATTGTGTGCATAGGAAGCTAGCCAAGTGATGGTTTGGACCATATGTGGTGAAGGTAGTACATGATAATGCTACTTACACTTTGGCTGAAATGGATGGGACCATGTTCAAGATACCAATAGTCGGCAAACCTATCAAGATCTTCAAACAAAGAGAATCTTCTACTTATGAGCTTGATGACTTGGATGTGAGCCATCTACTTGAAGACAATGAAGAAGAAGAAGATTTAGAGGATGAAGATGAAGATATGTTAGAAGAAGAGCCTCCTTAACCTACAAATTCATGAAGTGACACATGCCGGAGGATGTGCAGGTTAGGAGGGGGTGAATATCAAAGGGTTTTCTATTCATGGCATAAAACATAGAGTTCTTATGTTTGCAGAAGAACTTCATTAGGATCCACATAAGAAACTTTCATACATAATTCAGTCATTATTCCCTTACATTTGTCTTAGATGTCATTTAATCTCACAAGTTCCCTTGTAACTTAACATGCAATTTTCAATTTGTATTAAGAAAAATGGCAATGATAGTGTATATGAGGACCTTCAACTTGATCGCGGTAATTGATAGTTTACAGGTGATATCACATTGGTTTATGAAGTTCATTAGCTTGGAATATCCAAATTTTGTCAAGAGCACTCCAAAGTTGACTAGGTCCACAAGTGACATGGAGTAATAGTTGCAAAGGACTTATATGACTTATATATGATCTTTATGAGCTCTTTTTTGTGTGGAAGAAGGAGAGGAGTTCAACACGCGTTTTGTGGGGCATTTTTTGGCCTGCACACCTATGGAAGATGGAGGGAGAGTTGAAGACTATGGTGAATGCTCCAAAGCATGCGAACACAAAGCAAACTGAAGATCAAGAGAAGATACAAACAAAGAAGGTAAGATCCTTTTGCCCCATCCATTTAGTAACATGGAAATGAGTTGTATGACAGTCCATGAAAGGGAAAAACAGAGATAAGGTATTCAGCCTGCTCTTATGAGCTTCTTCTTCCTTTCTCTTACCATATTCGTGTACCATTGAAGCCCTTCTTGTGCCCAAGTACTTGAGTGACTTTGGGGGCAAGTCAAGAGGTGATTTTTGCCAATATATGGGCTGAATAGGCTCTCCCAAAACTGTCATAAATAGGGCAGCCATTAAAACTCATTCATTTGAAGGGGTTTCTTAAAATCTAATCACTTCCTTGTGTAGACAATGCTCCCGAAACAATACGACATTGGTTGAGATTGTAATGAGAGACTTTCCCATGAGTTTGTATACATTTTTGAGTCAAGATTGAGGGCTGGAAATTACTATTTTAATGCACGGTTGAAGTACATTTGTGGTTCTATTGATGCATTTTTATCATCCTTTGGACTCTATGTTAGTTGTAATGAGTTTTATCTCTCTATACCTTGTATCTTGAAGTCTCAATACATGTATCTTCATGAAATGGAGGGCATTAGAGCTCGAATTTGTTGTAGGAAATGGAACAAAACCTGATATAGATCTATGCATAAACCTCATGGTTATTATGGTAAACTTGTATGACACGGATATGTAAGATATTGGTTACTCTCTATCTCATCTACTCTCTCCATAACCTGAGAATGCATCAAACCCCAATCTTTTTTCTCTCTCCCCTTTAAATCTCTCACTCCTATTTTGCTCTAAACCTCGATGGTAGACCTTTGACCCCCAACACGTCAATAACATGGGATTCTTGGTGCACTGGCAACCGTCTGTTTGTCCAATTGGTAACTCATTTGAAGTAGAAAAAAAATTTCACAACCTATGCTGTTGAAACCCTCTTAAGTTGGTATTGTTAAGACAATGATACTACAAAAATCTTAGAAGAATAAAATTTGATACCTTGACATTTGAATATCTTCACCTTTGTAGTGGAATGAAAGCTAAATTTAGAAATGTTGAAAGGAAGGAAGTAGAAGAAATGTTGGCAAGAGAGTTCTCCAGAGATTGAAGCCCTTTTGATTCTATTCTATTGAGCACATACAAACTAGGTGTAGCTAACTCCCTTATGAATGACGTGATCAAGAGGCAAGCACTGGAACGAGTCCAGAGGTACATGAGAAGAGAGAAGGCAAACATCAAAGTTGAGAAAAAGCTAGCAGTAACTAAAGCCTCCTTTCATGCCCTTGTGGTACTCTTTACAAAAGTACCCATGGCAACTCAAGGTCCTCTTTCTAGTGAGATTTGTCCTAGAAATATTGATAATAAGAAAGTGAATGTAGTCTTGTTTCCCATCTTTAAGGGAAAGTACAATGAATGTTAATGGTATTTTGAGAAGATTGCAAAAGCAGAAGTGTTGGATACTATTTTTTAGTGAATATTATCTTTTTGGAGTTTAAGTAGTGCGTTATTTTTGGGTGCTTGGATTATATTTGTACTTTGTAGACATCATCAGATAATCATGGATGTATTATTTTGTGAAAGCTAGTCTCACTCCCCTGCATATTTTATTCACCACCTGCAATTAGAATTGTCACACCCACAAGTATTGTGTGGATTGTGCATATGTATTTCTGATTACAATATCTTAGGCTTAGTCTAATTAGGCTAAGGTTGAAGTGTGCAATGATGATTAACCAGCCTAGAGTCCACTACGTATGGGTAGGATGCTCAAAAAGAGGGCTTAAACCCAAAACAAAAAATTCAAAAGGGGTGCAAATCCCAACTCTAACCCTAATTATTGGTCTATATAAGGGTGGGAGGTCTTAGTTGTATTAAACCCTTTTGGCACATCCATGCTACAGAAGCTCTATCAGTGTGACTAGTCGAGCTTTTGTATTCAATCTTTCTAGTCTATCATCTTGCTTTCATTTCGTTGAGAGTGACTCAGAGGGAGAGAGTAAGAGATATGTTGAGTAAGGGATTGAGGGAATGTGAATCTCTTGGTCATTATCTTGCTCTTCTTGTATTCTCTACTAGCTCTTCGACTCATTGGTGTGCTTGGTAGTGGATACGAAGGAGTGTTGCAATTGGATCATGTTGATCGTGGTTGTGGAACCATCTTCAAGTCTTCCAATCATCAAATGCAAGAAGTTAGATGAGTTTACTATAACTATAGATAGTCTTGCATTTTTACTTTCTTGGGTTGGAACAGAGGATGCTTGGTTAGTTAGAGTGCATTGTTGAGACAAGGTGAAAGATTGTCGTGCTGAAGTGAGTTGTAGCTTTTGAAACAATATAAGTCCCTAATATTCAACAATGAAGACCCTAATAAAAAATACTAGAACAATGAAAACCCTAATATTCATGTAGCCGAGTTCATGGTAGAAAAATAATAGAACCCTTGAGCATTGGTTGGCAATATTTTCAGTCACTTTCAAAGGCGTGGCATTTGAGTGGTATGAGAGATTGGCAGTAAGAACTTTCGGCACCTCGGATAACCTAAAGTTGGCCTCCCTCACTAAATTCAAGCGTGAAGGTTTTGAAGAGCGGATGCCACAGGAGTTTATGAACTTAAGTCCAGTTCTCTAGTAAATGGGTGGAATCATATGTCTGCAGAATGGAATCCATACTAAAAAGATGGACCAACCATCATTTGGATGAAGATATAGAGAGAAGGGATTTTTTCATAAAGGCCTACAACTACAGAAGCTCTTAAGTATGACCTGAGGAAGAGGATTCTTACCTCCTCCCATGATAGGAATTTTATATCCATCAAATGGAGTCCCACATCTATCCCTACTCTCATATGAAAATAGTGCCGTAGTATGGTGCATCAAAGCCACAGTGACCGTAGACAAACAATACTTGAAATGATGCTTCAACCACAATAACAATGGCCTTAAATAGTTCATCAAATGGTGGCGACTCAACAACAACAGTGAAACCCTACCAACTGCAACCAACAACCATTGTCTCAACATAATCAAAAGTGGAGTGTTACAAATGTAGAGAAAATGAACAGATCTCACCAAATTATCCAAACCCTTAAAGATCCATGAAATATAAACCCTTATGCACTCAATGCAAAGGAGAAGGCCACACTACAAAACACTATCCCACTTTGGCTCTTGTGAGAGCCAACACCAATGATAACCAACAAAAGACTCAAGAACCTACCTTCAACTTAGTGAATTTGAAAGTTTCCATGAAACAATGAGTACCAAGAAAAGAGAACCTATAGTTCCTAAAGCATCAGACAAGGAGGGCACTTCCTTGAAAGAGTCGCATCTATACCTAGAAGCAATCCATGGGACCTTTATCCAGAATGTGGAAGGTGAAGAGCAATTAACTTTTGTAGATAAAGATGGTACAGAACATTACCTAAAGGTGGATATTAGTCTTCTAGAAGAGGAGATGTCGGTCTCGTGTGACCTATTGAAGGAGAATTAAGTATGTTTTCATGGTTGTATAAAGATCTGAAGAAAGGGATTGCTCTCACAGTGTATCAACATCACATTGACCTCAAGCTTGATGCCAAATCTATGATGCAAGTATAGATGTGTATGAATCCAAATTACTCCACCCTAGTGAAACCCAATTATTGAAACTCCTTGAAGGTGATTTTATATATGCAATAGGGCCAAAAAGTGAATGGCTTTCACCTATTGTGGTAATACCCAAGAAGAATGGAATGCTACAAATATATGTGAACTTCAGAAAGCTAAACTCTAAGGCAAAGAATGATCATTTTCCTATTTCTTTCATAGACCAACTGTTGGAGACAATGGCTAGATATGAGCTCTATTTTCTCTTGGATAGATTCAGTGGGTATAACTAAGTTCATATAGTAGAAGAAGATCAATCCAAAACAACCTTCACAACAGAATGGGGAACCTATGCTTACAGAGTGATGCCATTTGGGCTCTGTAATACTCTTGCTACCTCTTAAAGAGTGATGATGGTTGCACTCCAAAATCATCTCCATGATTATATTGAGGTATACCTAGATGACTTTTATATCTATAGTCTCATCCATGAGAATTGGGAACACCTAGAGCAGTACTTTGATAGATGTGGAAAGTATTGGATTTCTCTCAACCCCCAAAAATGTGACTTTGGAGTTTCTTCACAAGTTCTTCTAGGACACATTGTCTTTGCACAAGGGATAGCAATAGACCTTATCAAGATTGAGAAGATTGCAATTCTAATAGTGCCAACCAACCTCAAATAGTTGAGGAGATTCCTTGGCCATGTGGCCTATTATAGGCAATTCATTGCACACTTTCCAAAAACAAAGGCAGCCCCCTTGCATAAGCTTTTGAGGAAAGGTGTAAAGTTTATGTAGACAGTTAGTTTTGACAAAGCGTTCAACATTCTAAAGCAGTGTCTAATTGAAGCACCGATCTTGAAACCTCTTAATTAGATGAAATAATTACATGTGCACACTGATGTATCTGTCAAAGGGTTAGGTGCAGTCTTATGTCAAAAAGGCTACTCAAAGTTAGTCTAGCCTATCTACTATGCAAGCCATAAGATCATTGATCAAGAAAAAAACTACACAATGATGGAATTAGAATGCCTCACAATGGTGTTTGCCTCTTAGAGAAATTCTACCAATACCTACAATCAACGCATTTCAATTTTTTTGCAGACCATGAGGCACTGTTCTTCTTGATGAATAAGGTAGATGTGAAAGGCCGAATGATGTGGTGGATCCTTTTGTTCAAAGATTTTGACTTTATAGTGGTTACAAAACCTAGTCTCTCCCATGTCCTCATTGATCATCTATCGTGAATCCCTCAGAGCGATGGAGAGGAAGAGGATGACCTGGACCTCCCTTATGCTTCCCTCTTCTTGGTTGAAACTGTAACCCCATGGTATGCAAATATAACCAACCTCTTGGCAACTCAATAATATCCGCTTGGCTGTGAGAAGAATATGCTTTTGTTGAAATCAGCCCCTTACACAGTGTTAGGTGGTACTGTCTACAAGAGAGGCAAAGATCCCTCCTCTCCTGGTTGAAACTGTAATCCCATGGTATGCAGATATAGCCAATCTCTTGGAAACTCAACAATATCCTCCTAGCCATGAAAAGAAGAAGCTTCTATTGTAGTGAGCCCCTTACACACTGTTAGATGGTGCTTTGTACAAGAGAGACAAATATGAAATGTTGCGTAGATGTGTTACAGGGGAGGAGATTAAGATACTTCTAAAAGCATGCCATGATGAGCCTTGTGAAGAACACTTCGTAGGAGAATCGGTTGCCTGAATGGCTTTACTCACAGGATACTAGTGGCCTACATCACAGAAAGATGTCTATGACTACTACAAACATTATGATGCTTCTCGGATGGAAAAGCCTATAAAAACTAGTGCTATGCCCCTACAGTCCATTGTTTCCCTAAAGATGTTTAAGAAGTGGGACATTTACTTCATTGGGGGCCCCATCAATCTGCCAACCAAAAGAAAGAAGAATAGATACATTTTGGTATGTACAAGCTATGTGACCAAGTGGTATGAAGGCAAAGCTCTCAAGTGAGATAACAACAACAATATGGCCCTTTTATGTACGAGAATACCATCACTTGCTTTGGTAGTCCCTTAGAGCTGGTAAGTGATTAGAGGTCCTTACTTTCTCAATAAGATTATGGAATAATTGATAGTGGTTCTTACAAGATACGCCATTGCAAGTCCACATCCTACTACCCCCTAGAGCTAGTGACCAAGTCGAAGTTACCAATGGCATTCTCTATTCAATCCTAAGAAGGACGATTATGCTGCACCTTGCCATGCTTGCGATGATTGACTTAGAGAGGCCCTCTAGCCATATAAAACCTCTTATAAGGCTACTCCAAGACACTACTCCAAGGCAGACATCTTTTCAATTGGTGTAGGGTGTAGAAGCTGTCTTCCTTATCGAGCTAAAGCTACCCTCTTTGCGAGTGGCTATCATTGAATGCTTGGGAGATTTTGATTTGCTACAATGTTGTCTTCTACATTTGAAATGTTTGGATGAAATATGACAAATAGCCTGATAGTGTATGGAAGTCACATAGCATCAACAATGGAAGGCTTACCATGATAGTTTCATCAAGCATAAGGAATTCAAACAAGATAACCTAGTCTTGACCTATGATTTGAGATTTGGCAAGTCGCCAAGAGAGCTCCAACAATGTTGGATGGGCCCCTACAAGAGGTACTTGCTATAAATCCTAACTACTCTATCCAAATATAGCCCACCGTGGATGCCTTTGAAGATCCCTTTGTAATAACTAATGGCTATCACTAAAGAAGTACTTTCATCCTTGGGGATCCTAACAATCATCGCCGATAGCCTCTTCATTACTTGTGAGTCAATTGGTAATGCTTTATACTCTAATACTGATAGTCATCATTATGCTTTTGATGAGATATTTGATACTATCTATCCCCTCAATTCAATCTTCCACCCCTACTCTCCTACCTTCATGTCTAATCCCATAGTGATGGAGTGGATGGTTCTACTAAGTTATGTTTTAGCCCTGTGAATAAAGAGAAAAAATAAATGTTTTTGTTATGGGGAAAAACGATTGTGGTCCTTGCCATGCCAATCTACTCTTCAGGAAAAGGTGGAAACACCCTCCAGAGTAAGGGAAAAATAAAAGAGGAAAAAAATAAAAAATAAAAAATTGTTATGGAAGAAAATGAAAAATTTCATTGTTAGAATATGCCTCACTCTCCGAGTAAAGGTGGTGAATATCATTGGGAAGGAAGCTGGCTGTGGAAAAGGTGGTAACACCCCGAGTCAATTCCTTAATCAATCTTCTAGGATCAAGTTCTGAGGTCACCTCCCTTGGTGCACTCTATCCTATAACTCTCTATAAAGCATATTTTTTCTTCAGTAGATGATATATTCCTCTATTCCAACACAAGTTCTTGATTTTTTGCCTATCTTGCTGGGTATACCTCTTCATCAAAACAGATACAATTCGACATTATCAACAAGTTAACATAGATCTTCATTAACAACCCCTTGAGTGATGTGAGTTTTCATCCTAACAAGATGAGGATGTGAGTATTGGATGCCCTTTGTATTCATCAACAGAGCATGATACAGAGAGAGGGTTGAGTGTGACTGGTTTTTCCTTCAATCAATTGAGAGGTGAAAATCGAGGGATGTTACGACATTGGTGATCATGCATGTTTCTATTTTCCTATCCACACATGGGAGGAGCCTCTACCATGATTACAAGATAGATCACTCTATTCTATGCATTGCACTATAAGGCTTCTTAGCCTTCATTCTTGCACATATGCTAGACAGGTGGGGAAGCACAGATACACCATCAATTGTGCACACTGACATACTTTCTCTATATCATTCCCCTTGTCAAATTTTAAAACGGGCATGAGATATGGATCCCATTTCACTCCTCTCTGAGCGATGTGAGTTATGGGATGAAAGACTAATCTATCATTCAAACATGAGTGATTACTGAGATTGAGTGTTGTATTCTTTGGCATTGACATCTTATCAGGTCTTTATCAATGATGCTACCTCCGTAGGTGCTACTTCCTAGTCCCTACCATGATGGAAGTATACTATGGCAAGCCGTTGTACCTCTTGTGGATGACTGTAACTCCCATTGCATGTTGTTGATCTCCATCAACAAACTGAATGTACCAAGTGTTTCTAACCTACCTCTTGTGTTCATTTATGTGTACGTTATGTCTTAATAGTGGAGATGTACAGATATGGGTCAACTCAAGTGTTATGCCCATGTTGATTAGTCAAATTTATTTGTTCATGTTTTAAGTGTGGGGACGCGTCCCTCCACATCTCGTTTCTATACCTTCATAAATACACTGCTCTATGATTGTTACACAATAAAATATTTATTTTATGCCCCGATGGGGACCTTTCCTCACCCACCTCTCCTATTCTAACTTGTTTACAGGGTCTTCTCTTGCCCTTCTAGTTTTTATCATTTTGTTGACCCTATATGTGAACTCATCCTATGTTCATCAATATTGCAATCTGATCTTCCAACATTGTTTTTCCCTTTGAATTAGCCACTTTTCCTTTTTATAGCCCTCTATTGCAAGGAATAGTTCACCTATTGTGGGAGCTTTCGCTCAACCGCCAAGACCCACGGATTGCTTATTGTTTCAAGCGTTCCAAGCGAGCTTTAATGGCTATCTCTCACCTAGCCGAGGTGCCGTCGATCCTACGAGTGTAGTGAGATTACCTTGATGCGTGATCGAGTACCCTCCTCTCTCTTGCACTCCGGTAGCTCCACGATTCTTGATGCTAGCTCAAGCATCCTCAATCCTCCTCCATCTCCAAGCTCCATCCTCCATAGCTGTGCGCGCAAGAGAAGAGTAGAGAAGAGAAGAGAAGAAGAGAAGAGGGGATGGTGAAGAGCTTCACCCTCTTGATCCCTCAGTCCAACACATTCACTCCCTCACACTCTCACACTCCCTCTCTCAAGAGCACACACATGCAAGAAGGAGAGAAGAAGAGAGGAAGAAGAAGACTCCTTTTGCCACACACCAAAAGAATGAGCTTCTCATTCACTTTTCAACTTTATGTACAAAAACCCTAAGTCCCTTTTTGGGCAGTCATCCCCTTTTTCCCTTTTTTACATGGCCGGCCGTAGCCTAGGCCCTTTTCCCCATTTCCCACCATTCTAATTTATCCTATGCCCAACTAATGCGTACAATTTGCATAGGAGCGAGCCTGGCACTCTTTTACAAGGATTCGGGAGCGCTTCCACACTTAATGCCGCGCCTTTTACTATTTTGCTATCTCGAGGCGACACTGAGACTTTTCGGGGGTCGTGCCCGAACATTTAAATTTTCAGAGCGCCTTTTTCTTCTTTTATCCTGCACCTTTTTTGCTATTTCCTTTTTTTTTTTTCATTTTCCCGCTCCTCTGTGCTGTGGTAAATACGGTAAACATTACTCCCCTCCTAGCCAAGTGCCAGTCCCATGGCACTGCAGTGGGAGGTAGTGGAATAGTTGGGTCGCTGCTAAGCAGACTGGTGGGTAGATGATACAGATTCAAAGGTGAGGGTGTGAATGGGAGGTGATGGAGTTGAATGACAATAACTTGGAGAGATTCCGATGTGCTTTAGGTTTCATGAAGATGCTCGGCATTTCTCACACAGTTGTGGCTTCCATTCTGCGATGGCTGATTGGGGTTCCAGTTGGCTGGTGGAAAATATGTAGCCGGTTGTCCCTTGAGCATTAGAAATGCTTGATCAATAAGCAATCCCTTAGGAGGATGGTATTGGAGGGATTTATCCTGGATAAGTCCCCCCCGAACTCTTCCTTGACAAAGATATGCTTTGTCTTCGCATTGAAAAGCGGTGTCTTTGATTTGAAGATCTTTGTCTTTGAGTTGAAGTTCTTCAGAGCTGCGTTGAAGATCTTCAACCTTGTATTGAAAATATGCAGGCTTGTGGAATCAATAAGCGATCCGTAGATCTTGAGGCATTAGGCATGCATCTTTGGAAGATGAGGTTTCAAGATCTATGCCAATGGTAGATCTATTACTGAGTACTCCTTTTGCTTGATTTGGTTCAATCATGGTAGCCATCAGCAGGCAGATGGTTGGCGACATGAAGCATGTTGGTCCATCCATTCCAATGCAGAAAAGCTCCTGAAACAGCATCAATGGTGTCATGTCCGGCACATGAAAAAAGTTTTGGTCATTAAAGGATGCCATGGGTGATCTTCTTCAGCTGAGTAGCCAGTTCTTGAAACTCGAACATAACTTGCAAGAAAAGTTGTGCACTCCCTAAGGGGTGTGTCTGCCTCTCCGTGTAGTGCGTGGTGCCTGTGGTAGTGGAACTGAGAGATGGGTCTAACCTTGGGCAAGCCCTTGGTAATGTCCCACGCTTGAGGACCCAGTTCGTGTGTCATTGGAGGCGCGGTGCAAGTCTTAGGGTGACAGGTCTGAAAGTGTTGTCCTTGATGTGCCCTAAGTGTGAAGTGGGGAGGGGGCTAGGGAGAACCCTAGGTGCAGTGACTGTGGTGCACAACAAGGCGAAGGGAAGTTGCAAGCGGATCATGTGAAGTCCTCTCTCTCTTATCCTTGCTTAGTAGTAGATTCATCCCTTGGCTTTGCTATTCTTTGCTGTTGTCGCTTCTTTCCAGTTCACCTTTTCTTTTGTTGCCTTGTGGCTTTTTGTTTTTGAAGAGGCTATACATAGATGCATGTGGTACAAGGGCATGACGGGAGTTTAATCCTCATCATCCGAATGGTGGGTAGGGGATTGTGGAGGGCGGGGAGCTTTGTTAAGGAATCTGCGACTCAGCAAGTAGCCCTTGAGATTGAGGCAGGTTTTGAGAGTGGTGGTGGAAAGGAAAGGGTGGTTGTACTATGTGAATTTACTATCGCTTATATCCTCAAGCAGTGCAATACAGAAGGATGGAAAAAGAGTAGCATGCATCATGAGGCGAGTCATGGTGCCGCTATCTATGGCATTGGGGTCGAAGTAAAGGGGTGGGAGGTGGTGTTCTTGAGGTGCAGGATCTTGGTGGATTAGGACCCTAATTCGTCTAAGATAATTATAGGTTGTTATGAAGGCGGGGTCAGGATAGGATGTGAACTCACTAAGGAATCTATCTATAGAACTCTACAAATTAGGGAGGGTAAATACAAGGGAATCCTTATAGGAGGTGCTACTGGCATTATAGATGATGGGAAAGTCGAACCTACCGTGGATGGATGGATTAAAATCCACGCCTACCCTTCGAGGATACGGCATGAAAGTGGGGTTGTTTCTCTCAAAAGGGAGGGTGTTACAAAACGCCATCCAAGCATCAAGGTTGATATAAAAAATGCATCTTCTCTAGGTGGGTTGGCAATTATAGCCCTCCACTGATCTAGGCACCTGGAGGACTTTATCATGCCAAAATTCATGGTCGTCAGCTCCCTAAGCAGTTGGGTTGGCCTCTCGCTCCGCTGGCCACCTGTCCTTGAGCCTTGCACCCATAGCGATTAGATCATTTATAAGTTCAATGGGCATTACTCTGTTTAGTGTAGTGGGAAGCTCAAAGCTCAAATCGAAGGGGTTGTGGGCACATTCCTACCGTTCTCAGATGATCAACTCTACATGGAATCTGGCGGGGAGATCCTCAGGGCGCGGTGGGAGAGGGGCAGGTTGCCTTAGGACAGGTTTAACGTTCAGCTTCTTCCTTGCCTTCTCTACCATTTCTCTTCTGCGCATAGCCAGGGCTGCTTTCCTCTCAGCGGATATGTCAGTGGGTTGCACTTTATCTTGTTGTGGAGGAGGGGGTGGTGAGATGTAGTCCTTTTCCTGAGGTCCCAGATCAAACTCTGGTTCACCCCCTTCTACTTGCAGGTCTTCTTGCGCCTTCTCTTCTGTGAAGCCAAGTTTGTCGATTTCTTGCACTGTCAGGCCTACCTCTGTAGGGTATTTTCTTTGCTCCTCTAGGCTCTGCGGCGGGCCTCCTAGTTGCAATGGTACGTGTAGGCCTGCTGTTAGGGATCTACGTGCAATGGCTAGCTTCTTTTGCAGTTGATCATTAGCCTCGTTTTCTTCCATTTTGCTGGAGTGAAGTAGTGCATTGAGGAAGGTGTGTTGCTGGGCTATCATAGAGAGATGTGCAGCCTCTGCTTGATTCTCAGCCAACACTCTATCCCCTTCTGCTTTAGCCAGTCGGAGTGCCAGGTCTCGTACCTTTCTTTCGTTGTGGTCCTCCCATTCCTTCGCTCTCTTTTCGATATCTTCCAGGCTCTCCCCCTGATGGAGGGTCATAGCCATGAGTCGTTACTCCTGGTCCTTGAGCTCGCAGTGTAGACGGGACTGCTCCTAGTGTTCATTGGCGATCTATGCATTGAGCTGATCTAGCTTCACCTGCATCCTGTGCACCAGCTCTTCTCTTAGCTCGTCTAGCTCTTTAGCCTCATGTTTGATCTTCTCAAGCTAGTCTTGTGCCTCTAGGTTGACTGCAGTAAGCTGGTTGTTCTTGTGTCGCAGATGAGCAGTGGTCTCACTCTCTCCGTTGAGGCGTTCCATTAAGATTTTTCTTCTTTTCTCCCTGGAAGCATCACGTTCCTTTAGGGCTTTTGCTTCTTCTGCATCTCTATTGCTGGCTTCCTCCTTTAGCACATCAATCTCCCTTTGGTATTCTGCTATCTGCTTAGTTTTCTCCAGCTGGAGAGTGGCTCTTGATTCTCGCTCTGTTGCCAACTCTTCCATGGCAATTCTCTTTTCTTCCTTGGCCTTTTCTAGCTGCGAGAGCAACTCCTTAACGTACTCATCGTATTGGCCTACTGGAGGTGGGGGATGGGACATGGTGGCGGTGGTGATAGCCGCTTCAGTTTTCTGTCTTTTAAGCTCTGGCCTTGGCTCCACATCAGGCGTGGCGGTGGTAGTGGGCATTGTCATGATGAGAGTAGCTGGTGTGGTAGGTACGAAGAGAGGGGGAGTTGGCGTCATTGATTCTTTGCCTTTTCCTTCTGTTGGGGGTGCGATTTCCGGCACATTGGTACTGGAACCAGGTGCTTCTGTTCTGTATGGGCTCTTTGCACCCTCCTTGTCTCTTTTGTGCTACTCCTCAATGGAGCGATGGGTGGCCAGCGCTATTTCTTCCTCTTCCTTTCTTTTGAACTCCTCTTCAGTCTTCTTTTTTCCCTCCTCCTCATCCGTGAGCGACTCCCTCCGAGCCCTCTCCAAATATTTTTTTTCTTTTTTCTTGCGCTCTTCTTCCCTCTTTCCATGCAGGGCTTTCGTCCTTTGTTCTGCATGCCTCTGTGGGCTGCCCTGGGACTCTCCCTCTTCGTCATCGTCAGTCTCTGTTTCATCTGAAGACCTATGTTGTTCTTCTGTGTGAGGTGGGGATTGTGACGGTGACTCGTCACTTCCTTCTTCGTCTCCCTTCTTATCTTCTTATTCCCGTCCTTTCCCTAGTGCTTCTCGGATTATGGCAATAAGGACGCCTCCAAATCCTATGGTTGAGGCCTTGGAGGACGATGCCTTGCGTGTTGATCTGGACGATGGGGATTCTCCTCCAGCGGCTCTTCCTCCCATTGCTAGGGCCTTAGCCGAAGCCTCTATGGTTCTTCTCACAAACCCATTTAGGTTTACCTCATCCAGTGATTGTGCCGCAATGCTGTCGAGCAGAGGCACGTTTATCCGGCTCATTATGCTGTTGTACCTCTGGCTCGAGAACAAAGTGTACACCATTTTTGCTTGTAGCTGGATATCTGGGTTTGGGATGTCTGCCAAGCTAATCCCATCGTTGGTATGGACCTTCACCTTGTCCATTCCCAACGTGGCATAGACGTCCCTCTTTGGCTTTCTTTCCACTTTATTTGGTAGCCCTAGTGCCCTTTCCACCAATTCCGGGGTTAGCTCAATCTATACTTGTCGAGTGGCTTCATTCTCGCGCATCGTGATGGTGCCTCTGTTTTTGTTAAAGGTGCGCAAAAAGTCGGCGCACTGGGTGTAGTCCACCCTCTGGCCCACTGCGTCTAGGTATTTTTGTAGATGGCATTGGTCTATAGACTGCTGGCGCACTGGTCTATAGTCTGTGGGCGCGCTGTCGGCTCTTCAATGGCCACGTCTTCAAGGTTGAAGATGTGATGGAACTTTAACTGGTTAAAGGCTCTAGTCTCCACGGTGAGGTTGTACTTCGCTTGCTCCTCCTCCGAGAAGAGGAGCTTGCTAGCCTTGTCCTGGATTGCCATGATCGATGCCTGCAAGTTCAGCCATTTCCACTATTAGTGCTTTTTGACAAGTAACTTACTGAAAAAAGAAAAGCATAGCAATTTTTATTGATCTGAAATATTTTGAGTATAGCCTTAACTTCTCAAAATAGCCTTAACTTTTCTTTTCAGACTTTTACCATTACATTTTACCATTGCATTTCAAATTTTATTGACATTTCATACTTGGTTCACTTTTTAAATTCCACCTTACCCCCTCCCCCTTTGGAACAAGAAGAATCCGTCCCAGGATTGGAGGTTGAGAGAACAAGGGCAGTCAGCATAAAGAGCGTCGGTCTATTTGTGCAGGAGCCAAGCATAGAAGTTGAGGTTGTACTCTAGCTGAGCTTCTCGGTCTAATTCGAATGGACGGATATCCACGTGCGTGATGTATGTCAGAATATCGGTTAGGAGATCACCAAAATCGACCCAACTTGCAATGTGGAGTTATTCCTCTGTTAAGAGGCGGTCAAGGTAGGGATGCCCCTTGATGTGCTCTTCCATGGGTGGGCCACGAAGAGTGGTTAATACTTGATACGAGGTTGGCACGACGTAGGTGGGGTCGTACTCTGTTGTTTTGATGGCGCGGCGTTGCTCAGCATTGGTCATTATATGGCACCCCTCAACTTCCCATTGCAGCCTAAGGGTGCACCAATGCTTCAAAAACGTGGAATCAGTATCAGCGAGCTTGGATAACTCAGTGATTTCCTGATTAGTGATAGCAAAATTGGTTCGCTGATCGTAGGATGTGATGAGACGTTGTTTAATGGCTTGCTCTTTGGAGATCTCGCTATTGAGCAACTCAGCAGCAGTAGAGCGAGAAGTTTTTGCAAATGCGAATTCAAAGGTCTCCCAAGAGCAAGGCATATTGCGCACTTCCATTGAAAAGGGTTCTTCCAATAGACCTAAGTCCAAGAGGTCGTAGCTGAGGGCTAGCGACACGAAGGTGGCATCGAGTCGTTTAATGCATTCCACCACGTCATCCCCGGTGTCCTCCGCAAGGTGAGCAGCTAGCGCTAGAAAGGATTTTCATTCATAGGAGGGCGTAAGGTCAACAGGTGGTTGAGGTTTGACAGAACAAGAACTTTTGACAACAAAGATGGGTGGTTGGGAGGGTTTGTGAGTTTGTGGTTGGTCCGTTTGGATGTTGAGTGGATCGGGGGCAGCCATGACGGATGGGCTACTACATTTAGGTTGGAGTTGGGGAGGCGGGTTGACTTCGACGGGTGATGACTCTTGTGACGGAGCCTGCGGTTTGGGCCGATAGACTTGTGGGACTCCCTTGGGTCTAGGTGTGGATGGGGAAAATGGTTGTGGTTCAGGAAAGCACTGCGGCTTGCGGTTTTGAGGCTTGATGGAACACAGTTTGAGCAAGCTTGAGGTCGGTGTATGAGTGGTGCCTTTGGGTATGTGGGCCTTATGGATCCGCAGCCAGGTATTTCCCTCGTAGTAGCCTTGCGCACGTAAGAGGGCTTTAGGGACCCATCTTTGCTTGATCATGCGACGCTTTCTGTTACTGCATCTTGGCCTCCTAGAGCTAGATTTTCTGGTCCTATGAGGATAGGAGTGTCGACTTCTAGGCGACAGTTGCGGCTGTTTGGGATTCCATTGAAATCTAGGCTGTTGAGCCTGATGTTTTACTACTGTGGGTTGTGATTCCTGAATTCTGGAAGGTGGCAGCCGCGCACGACCCCCCTTCGTAGATTTGGTCATGGAGAATTCTATCGGTGGCTTCACAGATGGTGATGAAGTTGCGCAGCCCTTGCTGAAAGCTATGACAATGCGAACGTTGCCTATTGCGAGGTGGATGCACTGCGACTCATAATCGACATTGCAGTGAGTCTGCTTTTCGAAAGTTCACCCTAGTAGTGACTCCGTGCCTGCGTCTTTAACATTTGGCAATACGTAAAAAACCATTGCGACAGTCTCACACTCGATAGAAATAGCTACTTTGCACTTGCCTAGGAGTGCCTAGGAATGGGTCCTATATGGGCTCAATTTAACATTCGTGGGCTGAAGTGGTGGGCTGCCAAGTTTGGTCCAATGATCATGAGTTAGGACATTGCAGTCTGCTCCCTCATCAATCAGAGCATTGAAAGTGCAGGTTTGTTTTGCAATGACCATTATGTGGAGGTATGCGGGCTCTACGGCTTCCTTATCCTCATCATCAATCTCCATGATTGTGGCCACTCGTACTTTGACAGCCGGTTCCAACATCGGGGGCTCGTACAAAGGATGGGTGGGAGGGTAGTACTTCTTGACACGACTGCCATTGAAAAGGCCTATTCCTTCACCATCTAAGGTTTCGAGTTCGACATTGCATGTGCAGCTGATCGCACGAACCTTGAAGGGTCCAAGGCCTCCAAATTTCATTTTCTGTTTATGTCCCTTAACGGAGTAGAGGAGCACTAATTCGCCCTGTTCAAAGTCGTGCTGCCTGAGATGCTTGTCAAACCAACTCTTGCGACGGGCCTTCTCACATATAAGTGCATGGGTGGCTAGAAGACGGGTTTCTGATAGGTGTTCGAGCTCGACTAGGCATTGCGTCCATGCCTCCTTCCCTTCCCATCGTTCTTGAAGGGCTATTCTCAGGCTAGGAACAAAGAATTCTAAGGGTAGGATTGCTTATGTTCCATAGGTTAGCTTGAATGGGGTTTGACCGCGACAGCTGATTTATATGCTGTACCGTAAGCCCACAAAGCTGCCATAAGCTTGTTGTCCCAGTCACTTCGTGAGGCTGAGGCTACTTTGGTCAGGACATTGACAAGAATCTTATTCGTGGATTCTGCCTGACCGTTCGCTTGAGGGTAGAATGGAGATGATTTGCGATGGATAATGAGAAAGATGGACAGGAGATGCGCTATCACTTCATTGATGAAGTGCATACCCTAGTCACTGACCAGTTCGATGGTGCAACCGAATCGCGAGATCACTTGCTCCCATAAGGACTTGGCAGTTGTCCTAGCATCATTTTTTCCTGTGGCTCTTGCCTCTGCCCATTTTGTGAGGTAATCCGTGGCCACAATGATGTATTTGGCTTGTGAGTACTGCGCCGCAGGACTGATGGGTCCTATGAAGTCGATTCCCCATTTTTCAAAGGGTTGGCGAGCAATAATTGGGGTCGAATCCATTTGATCCTTGCGAATCGGGACTTTTGTCCGCTGGCACTCATCACAATGCTTGACGAATCGTGTGGCATCGTGAAAAAGCATGGGCCACCATAGTTGAGACTGCAACACCTTCCATGCCATCGTGTCTCCGCTAAAGTGTCCTCCCGCAATGCTAGTGTGTGCCTCCAAGAGCACATTATGCATCTCATGCTCACACATGCATCTACGCAGCAATCCATCTTGCTCCAGCCTATAGAGTTGGCTTGCAATCAGCTTGTAGGGCTCGATCTTCAAGATCAAGAGCCTAAGTCGGGCTTTTTCTATTGGTCGCTCAGGTAGTCCATGCTCAAGCACCTGGACTATATCGTCCGCCCAATATGGTGGTAGATCAGCCTTAAATAAATCTCTCTCGCTGGACAGGTTAAATAGATGGGCATCAGGTAATTCATCCACGATACTTTGTCCGGCGGATTCTCCCGTGGGGACGCGTGACATGTGATCAGCCATGTAATGATGTTTTCCCTTTCGTACTACCATGGAGAAATCGAACTCTAGAAGCAGAAGGAGCCATCGAGCTATGCGTCATGTAGCGCAAGGTTTGTTCACGAGATAGAGTAAGGCTTGATGGTCCACGAAGAAGGTAAAGGGTGTGGCCAAAAGATAATGCCGAAATTTCTTCACAGTAAACACCATGGCTAACCCCTCCCTTTCTGTTGTCAAGTAGTTCATTTACTTGAAAGCGTCGATGTGCACGTGGAAGGTAATGGTCCAATCTGGGGCTCGCAGAATTGGTGCTCTTGTTAGAGCCTTTTTCAATTCTTCGTACACTTGTTGGCATGCCTCTGTCCATTCGAAGACGATCAGCAGCTTGTATAATGGTCTAACGATCAACGCATAGTTCAGTACAAACTGCCGATAGTACCCTGTATGGCCTAAGAAGCATTGAACTCCCTTGTAGTTAATTGGGGGTGAAAGGTCAACAATAACCCTGACCTTTGAGAAGTCAGTGTCAATGCCATTCTTCAACACCACGTGTCCTAGGATGCATCTGTGCTTTACCCAAAACTAGCACTTCAAGGGATTCAAGGAGAGATGATATAAGCGACACCGTTCAAAGACCGCGAGGAGTTTGTTAAAGTGTTCGATCCAGGTTGAATGGACACACAGGTCGTCGACAAAGACTTCTAACTCCTTGCGAAGCATGTCCTTCAAGATAGTGCACATGAGACGTTGGAAAGTGGCAGGGGTATTGGTCAACCCGAAGGGCATGACTATGTATGCAAAGACACCCCACTCAGTGGCAAAGGCGGTCCGCATGATGCACTTGCACCTGGTTGTACCCCGAGAAGCCATCCAGGAAACTGTAGGCTTCCTTGCCTGCCACTCTCTCAAGCATGTGCTTCGTGTATGGCAATAGATAGTTGTCCCTCTTCGTAGTAGCGTTCACCTTCTTGTAATTGACACACACTCGAATTTTTCCATTCTTTTTCATCACGATGACTATGGGTGATACCCAGTCTGTGTGATCCATTTTGTAAATGAATCTCGCTCTCATCAGCTTGTCAATTTCCTCTTTGACAGCATGAGCGTGTTTTGGATTCATAGGGTATGGTCGCTGCTTGACCGGCGTTGCATCTGGCATCATGGGTATGTTGTGAGTCACGACATTCAGATCTACTCCCTTGAGTTTCTCTCAGGACCATGCAAACACGTCTATATACTCTTGCAAGAGAGCAATAAGACCCGTTTCTTCTTGATTGGACAAGTCATTAGCAATGAATACTGGCCGGGGTTTTTCCCCTTCCTGGGCTAAGTCTACCTCCTTGATGGTCCCTTGATTGGTTCGCTCATCTGCCCTTCACATTTGGCTCCTGACAAAACTACTACCCTATCCCCTTTTTTGAATGTCGTGAAGCGTTTAGGGAGGTCCTACGACTTTCGTGGTTCTTCTGTACATGTATCCCTGGGTTGCTTTGCCTTTCCCCACCTTAACCGTCTATGCCTCAGGTGGACGGGTAGGTCCCCCTTGGTGTGTCTGGTCGTGGGCGGCCTAGGATCTCTGGATCACTATCCGAACTAACTTCCGATTCAGAGTCAAACCCTCCCTATTCGCTAGAAGAGGTGGTCTCCCCTGGTGGCCGCAGTTCAGATGGTGATTCAATCCTAAGCACTGATGTCATTCCTGGCTGGGCTAGGCCTGCTTGCTCAAGGTCTATGACTCCTACGTGTTCCAACCAAGCGCGATCACATTCCATGCGCATGACTCCTTGCTCTACCCTAAAGGTCTGCCTTTTCTGCGGCTTAGAGTCAGCTCGTATCTGCTCAATTTCTTGTCCTTCAATGTCGTATTCTACGATATCTACTTCACCCTCGCTCTCATCACTGAAGGATTGGTAATCTTCATATTCGTTGCTAGAATCTTCGTTATCCAACTACTCCTTGTCTCCTAGGGTTTGGTATGTCTCGTGTCGTTGGTCAGGAACTAGGGCCCAGTTATACATGAGGTTTAAATCATGCACCCTGGTCCATTGCCACTTGGATTCCTCTAAGAGATCCTAGAGTGGTTTGAAGTTTGCAGCTCGATTGCCGGCTAGCTTGTCTATTAGGTATTCCAATATCCTTGGACTTCCCTTTTGTTGGATGGTACTTGGAAGGTGACATGCTTAGGTTTTCCACGGAGGCTTCCTGCCATCATGCAGACTAGTATAGAGAGTGCTTCGTTAGACTTGCCGATCGTTTTGATGGCTTGCTCATACGCCTCATGGTCTGAGAATGGCAAGTCGATTGTAGTGAGAACGTGCATCCAATCCTGCTCATCCTCTGGGCATGGGATATACTTGGTCAAGGACCCATAAGACTTCTTAACCTGAGTGTTACCCTTGAGCATAGCAGAGATGGCGTCCAGGTCGATGGGTGAGGTCTTCCAAGTGTACATCTCTATCCTTACGGCATCCATTCTATTGCCAAGGAAGATCAAGCCGTTACCCCAATCTTTGATGACTCTAGCGTTGCACATCCAAGGTCGGCCTAATAGGATATCATAGTCCACTCTCTTCATGACTATAAAGTCAACAGAGAACTGGACCCTTGCGATCTTCACTGGCCAATTCTTAAGTACCCCAAATGGCTTCACTCTCATACCATTTGCTAACATGACATTGAACCTAGAAGTTTCGACAGGTGGGTTTCCCCAAGTCTGAAGCACTGCGTGGCTAAGCACACTAACCCCAGCTCCCGTGTCTACGATTCCCTTTCTTGTTGTGTCACCTAGGGCTAGGACCAGTAAGACCTTGTGCATCTCAGAGCCTTCCCAAAAGGCATTGATGTGCAAGGATTTAGGCATGGAGTGCAGCGTCAAACTTGGTAATTGCGTTTCTGCATCATGGTCTTGAGGGTCTATCGTGACCTGCTCTTGTGACCCTTCGACCCACTGCTTAAGATCTTACCATAGGATAGGATGCTACCTAAGCAGATCTCCCAGGCTAAGTGTTATAGGGATAGTTACTAGCATGGTCATGAGATCGTTGGATATTCGCCCTCCCCCGAACGGAGATTGTCTAGTCCAATGTTTGCGACGACTGATCTACGGCTTTGTCGTGTCAAGGCTTGGTCTTAGTGGCACTGCTTGTGGCCCAGTTGCTTCTGTCGACTTAGGTTGAGGCGATGATATTGGCGTGCTTACACTAGAGAGATCATCGATATCATCCTCTATGATGGGCTCAGCATCTTTGAGATGCTCTTGAGCCTCCATTACCCATTCCTTCACCTTTTCTATGGCCTCTAACTGTCGCTTTGGATGCGGGTATTCCCCTACCTTAGCGCTTCCCTTTTCGGCCGTCTTAGGGGCTGAAGTCTCTGGCTCTGTTTTTGAAACCTTCTTTCTAGTAGGCAAGGTCATAGCACCCTCAGTTTTTAGTGCGACTTTAGCTTCCGATCTCTTCTTTTTCCACCTGCAGCTTTTCTTCCCTACTGAGGTTGCATCAAGATTGCTAGGTCTTGGCAGAGAGATGCCGGCCTGCTTCATTTGGGCTCGGGTCATGACCCGCAATGGAATAGGTGTGGCCTCCCCATCGAGGTTTTCGACACCAAACAACCCCAATGGAATAGATGGCATGTTGGCTGAGCTAGAGGATGGCTTTCGCTTTGGGTAATCTACGAAAAGATGGGTGATTCCCCACTCTGCGCATCTTTGGTCAGCCTTGTCTTTGTTTTACTGCTCTCTTTCAGGCAGCATTATGAGACATGGCCAGGGTGACCGCAAGTCCAACAGGTGATTGGATCCTGCATCTGCCCTCCTAGGCCCCTACCTCGTCCCCTTCCTAATGCCATCACGTTGCCCTCGTCGTCATGCAAGACGTAAGGGTATATGTAGGTCTCTTCCTCATTTGGCTCCTCCACATAGTGGACTGGAGCGTCCCTCAGTGGATGGGTTACATAAGGACCAGGCAGTCTAGGAATGCCTATAGGGTTTATGTCCATTCTAGGGACGGCTGGTTTCATATCGTTAGGCATGGAAAGAGCCAATGGGACTCCCCTTCAGAAGAATGGTTGTGGCCTGTTTGCTAGGTAAGGCTGGTCGTAGGGTTGCGAGTATGGAAGTCTTCTTGGTAATCTAAAATGTGCGACATCATGGCCGAACCTACCGCAGTTAGCACAAGGTCTTGACCTAGGATCTTGACACTCGGCCAACAACTCGTTTCTGCCATAGTACACGCATTGGACGTGTGGGCGCATTGGTCATCTCAACATGTCTTGCAACTTGGCTAATTCCATCTTGACCTCAACCAAGCATTGGTCTATCTTGGTGGCCTTCCCCTTATCTTGGGATGATGGGATTGACCGCTCACCAGAGGCTGACGCTTTCTCTGAGCTTCGCGAGTTGGTCTCCTCTAGATTCGAGCTCTTGGAGTTCCGCTCTTTTAGCTGATCATCGACTCTGATGGCTTCCTCAAACACTCTAGCTATCGTGTCTCGCTGCAAGCTCGAATTGCCTGCCAAAGCCTTATATAACTCCTCCTCCCAAATGCCGCTGATGAATACAGTCAAAACTGCTCTTTGAGTCGGTCGCTCGCCCAGAGGGATTCTCTTGAAGAGACTCCTCACATGGGTCACGTAGTCGCGGATGTCCTCCTTCTCTTTCTACTTGATGTTCATCAAGTGTACTAGCAGGTTATCGGAGTATGCGGGCTTGGCGAATCTCTTGACGAGGAGATCCTTGAGGTCATTGAAGTTGGCTAGCTCTACAGCATCTAGGTCGTATACCACGTCCTACCCTTGTCGCCTAGGCAAAGCCTGAATGCTTGCAAGCGTTGAGTTTGATCATTGAGGCCGTTGGCTTCGCAGACTTGCTCAAACTGCTTAACAAAGTTGTATGGGTCGTCATGAGGTTGGTACTTATCAAGTTTCTTGGCAACAATCGGTATTTTGGCCTGGCTCTTTGAGTCTTGGTTCGCCCCTAATCCTGCGAGCAGCAACGTCGCTAGTGCGGTGGCACTCTACTCTACTGCTGTATTATCGAGCAACCGTTTCATGAGAAGCTGGCTCAATGTCAAGTCTCCCTCTAGTGCTCTCTCATGGTCTGTTCGGTTTTGGCCAGCCAAGTTCAGCACTCGTTGCACCTCATGCAGCTCCATGCTTTGCCTTTGGCTCCTAGCCTACTGATCCCTATTGTACTCCGCCATGCCCTGCAATGCTTTGCGGGCTAGCCTTCTCTCCTCTTCTAGATCTGCGATGATTACATATGTTGTCCTTCCGCGATGCTCGTACCAGGCGTGTGCATCGTAACTGCTCACTAGCTGCTGAATAGCATCTGGGAATACGTTCAAATCGAGCTCCTCATCAGACCGATGGTCTGAGCTCTCTTCCGTCATGGTCGAGTTCTCGTGCTCCACTACGTTGTCGATCAGCTTGAATAGACTTGACAGATCCTCATCGTTGGTGCTCCTTGCTTGGTCCTACTCTGCACTTTGATGGTTTGTCTATATCTTGTTTCTCTCCTGCTAGTGGGTTCCTTGAGTGGTTTTATCTGAGTGAGTTCCTTGACTTATTGAATACAGTCTTCAATTTATGATCACTCAGTGTGTGTTGTTTCTCGTGCACTTGTGGTCAATCAAGCTTTCAGCTCTCTTATGTATACTTCATGTGCGGAATTCAATGTGAGTGCGGCAATCAATCTCTATATGATTACGCCCTCTTGTCTCGTCTTGGGCCTAATAAGCTTCGTTGCTCAAGTACTGGCCGTTCTAGCGGGTTCTAGGGCCTGCGTTGCTTCTTGCTGTTCAGTCGGGGATCGATCATAGGTCCTACGATTGGATTTTTGTTCTGAGCGTGTCAGGTCGCTCGGGAGTGCTCCAGCATTGTCCCTCTGTCCCTTGGTCATGACTCCTACATCGGGAACTGCCTACAAGGCATTTGCTATGTTGTCCTGGAGCGGGTTGCGCTTCCAGTCGGTTGTGGGGGTCAATTTTTTATGTTTTTTTTTCTGCCTAAGGGTGTGTCCGATTCTGAGAATTGGACATCCGATTTACTAGTGGTCCGATTTACCAATGGTCCGATTCTCGGAATCGGACCAGGTGGGTCCGAGTTTGAGCTGTCCGATTCTTAGAATCGGACAAGGGTCAAGTGTCTGTTTTTTCGAAAATCAGACAAGGGGTCCAATCAGACCAGGTGGGTAGTCCGATTGCGGACGTGTGCTAATCCTAGGTCTGATTTCCTCGATCGAACAAAGTGTTCGATCGGACGGGGTTGGTCGGAGTGGTCCGAGTGTCCGAGTAGTCTGATCGGATAGGATGATCCAATTGGAAGGTTGTTCGAGCGTCTGATTCTCAGAATCGGACACTGGATCGGGTGTCCGATTCCGTCGACCCGAATGCACTTTCAAGCATGAAATCGTCCAAGATCTTAAGGTATCGATTATTACAAGCTACAAGATTCAATAGGAATGATGCTAGAGTGATGGGGAAGAGATCTATATATTTGGGGATCGCCGATAGCAACATAACTCCTCGCGCGCTAATTGATCGAAATGGGTCACCCAAGCTCTCTCTCTCTCTTTTCTCTCTCTCTCACTCTTAACTAGTTGCAAATGAGGGTTTCCTTGCCCTCGAAGAACTTATACCCCTGCTGGACATTACCCGAATGTTACTGATCACTCTCATTGCAATTCCTACACATTCAAATGAGCATTTTCCCCCATTTCCCACTCATTTTCCCCGATTTTCTCCCTATTATACAGCAGCAAACCCTATGCCTCTCGGGTGTGATTTCCTAATGTTATCCTATTCTAAACGCAACAAGAATCGAAAGCAAAAACTGAACTAATTTCTCCATGTTTTCCAATCATCAAACAACCAAAACATCCCAAAATACTTACTTATTTTGAAGATCAGAAACACCCAAACTTCCTACCTATCTCAAGCTCCGTTTCAGGAATGAATCCCCTACTTTGATGCTCGATATGAGGCCCGCAAGTGCTCAAGCTTGAATTTGTTGGTCCCCGCAACGAAACCAAAATCTGGGAGCTTTCGCTCAACCACCAAGACCTACGGATTGCTTATTGTTTCAAGTATTCCAAGTGAGCTCTAATGGCTATCTCTCACCTAGCCGACGCGCCGTCAATCCTACGAGTGTAGTGAGCTTACCTTGATGCGTAATCGAGTACCCTCCTCTCTCTTGCACTCCGGTAGCTCCATGATTCTTGATACTAGCTCAAGCATCCTCAATCCTCCTCCATCTCCAAGCTCCATCCTCCATAGCTGTGCGCGCAAGAGAAGAGTAGAGAAGAGAAGAGAAGAAGAGAAGAGGGGATGGTGAAGAGCTTCACCCTCTTGATCCCTCACTCCCACACACTCACTCCCTCACACTCTCACACTCCCTCTCTCAAGAGCACACACAAGCAAGAAGGAGAGAAGAAGAGAGGAAGAAGAAGACTCCTTTTGCCACACACCAAAAGAATGAGCTTCTCATTCACTTTTCAGCTTTATATACAAAAACCCTAAGTCCCTTTTTGGGTGGTCATCCCCTTTTTCCCTTTTTTACATGGCCGGTCGTAGCCTAGGCCCTTTTTCCCATTTTCCACCATTCTAATTTATCCTATTCCCAACTAATGCGTACAATTTGCACAGGAGTGACCTTGGCACTCTTTTACAAGGATTTGGGAGCGCTTCCACACTTAATGGTGTGTCTTTTACTCTTTTGCTGTCTCGGGGCGACACTGAGACTTTTCGGGGGTCATGCCCGAACATTTAAGTTTTCAGGGCACCTTTTCCTTCTTTTATCGTGCGCCTTTTTTGCTATTTCCTTTTTTTTTTTCATTTTTCCCCTCCTCTGTGCTACGGTAAATACAGTAAACACCTCTTATTAACTTTTGAAGAATTTTACGTGAATCGAATATCTTTCCAAAAGCAAACATACATTTTTCACTCCAAAAGTACACATTGATGTCATCGAAAAGATATTGTCTCTTTCTCGAACACTTTTTCTTTTTATTGCCCATATTTTCAATGCAAGGATTGGTCATTATTTGTTCTTGCATATTTGCAGATTTATTTATATATAATTTTTGGAGTTTTTCCATGTAAATATGCTCTTTTCTTGTCTGAATGGTGTTCTATTTAGATAGCCTCGAGCTACTAGTCCCCTTGGACATTTTTCCTTTTTCCTCCCTTCCATTCTGATGTAGTAATTTCTTGTTGTTAGTTTTTAATTGTGTTTTTCTACGCGTTTTTACCATTTTTCCATATAAATGCACACTTCTTTCATCCAAATCACATTCTAACTTGATAGCCCTATATTGACCACCATTCCTCACAATTTTTTCATTTTTATTACCTCTTATTCCACTTGATGGATTGTCTAAATTTAATTTTGTTCAGATTTTTGTTTGTGTTTTTATTATTTTACTATTTGAACCACCTTGTTTATCATCTGAATCATGTTTCAACGTGATATTCCTATTTAGCTCATTAACCTATATATTTTTCTTCCTACTGCATTTCATTCCAAATTTTCAAATTTTTTGTTATTGATTTTCGATTATATTTTTAAGTATTTTTTCATATTTTTCATGTGAACATGTCTAACTCATGTCAGAACCGTGTTATGACTTGATAAGCCTATGTGACACCTTCAACCAGCATTTTTCATCTTTCTGCACTTTGTTTTAGTCCTTGAATTTTGTGTTTTTAATTATTTCATGTATTTTTGTCCATATTTTTGTCTTTTTTTATGTGAAAGTCAGTTTTTGCCTCATCTTGCACGTCAGGGCATTCATCATGTCGTGTTTGGCTCATGTCTTGATGGGACCTAAAATGGGCCGGCAGTGGCTATGGCACTAGCCAAACCTCATGCATACGACAGACAACCCCACCACACAGCCTCGCGGGCCAGGAGCGTCTAAAACTCACTTTGCACTAAATGCTTATGACGATTTTGCATTTATATCCAATATGTAGTCCAATGTTCACCTTCCCTTCTCCTCAGAGGGAGATCCTATAACATATAGGCATAATGCCTCGTAATACACACATAGGGAGGCACCTCTCGGCTGATTGCCGTGATTCCACTGCGACTCTCCTATACCTCAAGGCTTAGCCCCAAGATGCGTCGCTAACACATATAACATTCGTACAAACTCCACTCTTTCATAATTCAATGTTCCAGGAGATTTTGATTTGCTTCACAAAACTTTCCCCAATGGAAGCACACATCTAAACCTACAACTTATGTTTCTTGTCCTCTCAGCGTTGGTCAAAGCTTATCAATCAATTGCAATGCATTCTAGGAGATACCACATGGCTTGCTTGATACAAGGTGTATGGCAATTGTGCACAACCATTTTATGATTTAAAAAATAGCCACATGAGGTGTGAAAAACAACCCTTTCATGAATTTTAATTAAGCGTTACGTATTGCGCTGCTTTAGGGACTAGCACCGGAACTTCCATGCTACTAGTCTCCTATATTTAATTATGGAACAATCCCTAAATGCTATGCACAAAGAGAGAAATCAGAATTTGTATCTTTTCAGCAATTAGATCGTCGCACAAACTTCATTCCCCCCTCACGGTTTAGGTGTTGCTGCAATACATAGGTGTAAATGGTTATTTTGTATCATTTTTGTATGTAAAAAGCAATAAACACGGACTATAACACAAAGGAAAAGGCCAAACCAAGGCTTACCCTCATGCTTTAACCTTGCCAAACATTCACGGACATAAATATTATTTTTCCATATTATTTTAGCGCGAAAATCCCAATTTTCTCTATTTTTCACTATTTTTTCCTATTTATTATCCATGAAAAATAGGCATTTTTTAATTTATTTGTATTCGCTTATTATTTTGACTGAAACTTAACATTTTCTCTGATTTTGTTCCATTTCCACCCCTTTTTCCTAAGCCAAAATTAAAAAAAACCACTAATTTCCATCAAAAATGACATTTTACGGGTTTTAAAGAATTAATAACCACTCTAAATCATTACGGGTTCTGTATTTTTGTAGTTACAGCCCTCAAACATGATGGAAACAAGGTTTACACAAAAATTCATCGCATATGAACAACATTTGGACCATAAAACAATAAAAACAAGCAAATTTCTTCATAAAATTGGAGCATACCGCGTATCTTGCATGCTGCGGGTTTTTTAATAATTATTCTGGGCAGCCCATAGATCGACCAACAACCGTTCTTCAATGTTAAACCTCTTTCCTCAGCCTCCTCTTCATCTTGAAGCAATTCACAAACATTCTTTAGCCCCTCTTCTTCTTGATGTCTTGCACATGAATTGCCTCTATGCAGGAGAGAGAGGGAGGAGAGAGAAATACTGAAAATCAAAATTTCATTCTCTTCATCATATTGTACATGGTTACCATCAAAACATTTCCCTCTTTGCATGGATCAGGGATCTTTTCTTCTCTCTCTGCATGATTGAATATCCAAGAGGCACATATATCCCCAAAAAATGGGACGTCAATCAAAAAACGCCCCTCCCTACATCATGATATGTTTTTGCATGTTTTTTTCATTTAGAGTTTCATTTCATTTCATTTATAAAATTTTCACTTCAAAAAAAACCACTTTCACACTACTATGGAAGGGTTTTCAGCCTGTTTGGGGGTGCAAACGGACTCTGATTCACGATCCGATTGGACGGCTAGCTCCATGGCATCGAAATCTACAAAGCTGGGCTCCGTCACGCTCTTCTCGGCTTCCAGATCTAGTAGCTACTTCACAACCCCGAACCTTGCGGGGATTAAATGGGGGATCAAACGACCTTGAAATGGAGATCCGAGACTTGCGTTGGATTTTGACGCCATTTTGCATTTAGGAAAACTCCAGCTCGGCCATCCGCCATCATTTGATTTTCTATGAAAATTAGCACTAGCGCTTTAGGGACTTGCCACTTAAAATCGTATTGATTGCCGCTGCTGCCTTCAACGAAGTCTCTTTTTCCCTTGATATTCATAATTTTTGGCTATTTTTAAGCACTTCTCGGCATAAAAAATAATATGTCATGTCCTATTCCCCGGTTTATGTCTGATCACGTCATAGTAAATTCTTTTACCCCCACCGCACGTTGCATGGGATGGGGGGACACACTTATTTCTTATGATATTTAAAACATACCCCATCTTTTATCGAAAACAAAAATTAAAAAAATTACAACCATCCCCCAACCGTCCCCTATCGTACCCTCTCTCTCTCTCTCTCTCTCTCTTCCCTTGTCGTAGGCTCTCTCACCTTTCCTCCTCCTTCCTCTCCTCCTCCTCCTCTTCCCTCCTCTCTTCCTCCTACCCCTTCTTCTCCTTTGCTCACCCCCGCCTAGCATGGGCCTTCCACCCTCTACCTTACATGTGTCTTCCTCCTCTAGCAACCCTTCTACTCGCCTAACCTACCCCGCCCGCTACCTGCAACCCTCCGCCAACCCCTCCCCTATCTACCCTCCTTCTCCACCCTCCCCCTCCCCCCTGGTCTACCCTTCTTCTCTACCCCCCGCCTAGACGACTATCCTTGCTCCCACCCTTCTTCACCCCCTGCCTAGTCAAACTACCCTCCCTCCCCATAGACTCGCTGCCCACAATCCTCTGCTAAACCCTCCCCCATCTATCGTCCTTCTCCAACCCCTACCTCGCTCAACTACCTCACCCCCTACCTAGCCCAACCCTCTTGTCTACCTTCTCCAACCCCCTGTTGTGCCCCGCCCACCAACCCTCCCCTCACCACCCTCCCACCCCTACCCCACTCACCCCCAACCCATGCTCCACCCCCTTCCCATCTCCATTTCCATTCCCCCCATACTCCACCCCTCCCATATCCCTTGTCCCCCCCTCAACCTATTGGACCCTCCCCAAAACCCTTTGACCGGCCTCCCCATCCCCATCCCCCGCCCCCCCAACCTCCATGTCTCCCCCTCAAATCCCTTGTCCCCTCCTCAATCCATTGGAACCCCCCCCAAAACCCTTTGACCTCCCTCCCCATCCCCATTTTCACCAATCCCTCGTGCCCATATTCCACCCCCCTTCAAATCCCTTGTTCTCCCCTCAACCCATTGGACCCCCCACAACCCTTTGTTGACCACCCACGAGCTGACCACCCAAACCCATTTCCACCCCCCCCCCCCCCCCCTCAATGTAAGAAAACTTTTGCTTCCCCCACCTCAACCCAAAAACAAAAGAAATTGCCTTCTTTCCTCCACCCAAAATCCCCCCCCCCCCAACATTGTATTTCAACCCTCCCACCATGTTCACGTGTTTAAGCTTGTGTCAATCATGTGCCCCAGTTCATCTTCATGCTAAGCACGCATTTTTGCATGACTTGTTTATGAGGAACGTGTGTGTTTGTTCTTTTGTGGTCATTAGCACACAGATTTTCTAGTTCGTGCATGTATGCCATTTATACCCCCGAGGACATGCGTGTGGTCTTCCCCAAGTGGTGGATTTGTTGTTTTTCACACATAGCATGTTGGTCACACATCATGTCACCAGTACATATCCACCTTTTACCCACATTATAAAAAATTATTTTAAAAACAAAAACAAAAAAACAACCAAAACCCCAAAATCCATAAAAGTTCTTAAAATTTTCAAAATAAATGAAAAAACTATTGAAAACTTACACGAAAATAAAAAAGATTTCGAAATTGGGATAAGTAATTTAAAAGGGAAATTTTTAATAAACAATTCCACAACAATTGAAAACTTCATTAAAATTGGTGTTATTCATGGAAAAATCCTTAAAATTTCATAACAATAGCTAAAGAAATTCTTTTAAAATCCAATATACTTCCTTCACTAAAATCCATCCATTTGTAGTTTCTTTCTCCCAACATGATATCATCATTGAAAAAAAACAAATAAAACAAATAAATTGATATCCAATTTACATAAATAAATCCATCCAAACAAACAAATTGACAAGTATAATCACACTTTAAGAAAAAACTCTTAAATGAAAATAAAATAGAAGAAAAAAACATAAATACGCTTACCATGAACACAAAAGTACCATGTATTTTGGGAGTGCCATATGCACATTACTAAGTTCCATTTTCTATTTCCTCCCTCATGTGCACCATAACACACATGTAATTTGTAATAACTAAAATTAACTTGACCATTGTACCCACAAGATTAGTAGAGTGCACCGCATAAAATTTTAAATTAAAATCAACCAACCATTAACTTGTAAAAGAAACCCTTGCTGTTGCACAAGCACATGGCATAATAGTCCACATAATTTTGTAAATTAAAATTTACCCATAATGGTCCACAATACACGTGCACATGTGATGCAGACACATTTACTTTGTAAATAAAATGAACCTTTGATGTCATGCATTTGTAACAAGGAATTGCATTAGTAACAAGGAATTGCATTAATAGAGACCAAAGTCATGTCATCTAAGTTTGAGTGGGGTTGGGTTACGTAATCCAATTCACTATGCATTAATGGATACTTTAATAATAAAATGCAAAGTAAAACTTTCATCCATAAAATAAATCTCTGTAGTTCCCACCCATCCATATCACTGCATCTTAGGTTGACGACATGCGCTTAGGAGATGGGGGTTTATCAATAAAATGGTGGTTTGGTTAAGTCCTATCTATTGTCAATGGTTCTGTCATCATGAGTCTATTATGGTCTCTTTGCTTAGTTCTGAGTTAGGGATATGGTGAGAATTGAGTATATTTTATTTAGATTACTTGAGCATGAGGAGATGGGGTGCCTATTTGTTTTCATAGTATGAAGCTTTTGGTCGCATGTGTGTATAGGTAATGTCGAAATTTTTCTATAGGCTATTGATTGTTAGGGGTTGTCTAGTTTAGTCTTGTTGTTTTTGTTCTTTTCCTTAAGTTTTTTCTATCTCAATTGTGGTTTGTATATTGGTATTTTGCATGAATTCCCTCCTTTGTTTTCATGGTTTTGTGTGTTTTTGCTTAAATAGTCTTAATGGCACCTTCTAATACTCCTACACTTGTGATCCAATAATTCTATTCTAGTCCATAACTATTCTCTCCTACTGGATGTTGATTCATTTATAAGGTTGTGCTTCATCTCTCTATGGCCCTGAAATTCCATTCAGTGGGGGATGAGAAGTTGTGTTACTCGTTTATGGAGACTTACAAGAAGATTTTGGGATTGGTTTATGGCCATCGGTTCTATTTATCCCCTACTACTCTCAACGAGGCCTTGTTCTGGCCTTTCTTAGCTTTGCCTATGCCTAGTGGTAACCATTTATTATCCACTATAGAGATCCTTGCCTTATTGTAGAAGGAGATCTCTACTCCTTTCTCTACTCCTTTGGTAGCAAATAAGGTTATCACTAGCTCATAAGAGCATCAGTGTGGCATATATTTCATCTCCTTTGTGGAAGCAGTTATGCCAATTTCTTCAAGGCTGCTTCATGTCTCAAGCAAGTTTGCATCCAAGTGTTTGTCCGAAGAACTATTCATTGCATCTATGAAAATCCTTGAGGGGGTTAAGTTCAACTGGAAAATCTTTCTCCTCGCTAAAATGGATCAAAATTTTCAACGTGTAAATAAGGGTCAACTCAACATTGTTTCCTATGGGATTTCTCTACAAAAGATCATTCAATTGGCACCTCCCCAAGGTGGCATTCGTGTGTTCGATCCTACTTCTACAATAATCTCCTCCTTTTTATCATTTTCCTCCTATGCAAGCCCATTTTGATCTAGCAAATGTTCCTTCTATCTCAGGATCATTTGAAAGAAGCACCATAGATAGGGTCCTCATTCTGTCCTTGTTCCAACCCCTGCAATTATAGATTTCGATACCTGAGGTGTTGGGTAGCTCCCTTTCCATGTTCCTTGCCTATCACTTGTTTGTAGTATAACAAGAAGGCACTCTAGATTCATAGATCCCTTCATCCCTCTAGACATTGATTACTGGGATCTTGTTTTCCCAGCTCATGTCGAATATCCAAATAACAATGGAAACTACTTGGACTTTCTATCTCCTGTCTGTTTGTATAGGATTTTCTCTCTCCTTTAAGGATAAGGTGGATTCCTTAACCTTTTAGCTGAGTAAGGCATTACAATATTTGGCTTCAAAAAGGTCTACTCCCAATGACATCCATACACAAATCCAAATATCTACTATTGTAATGGATTCCCAAAAAGCTACCATTAGAGAGATGGAGGTTAAAGTTGTAAGCTTAGAGGCAAATAAGGTGTCCATCTTTAATAAGGAAAGGATGATGCTTTGGTAGAGATGCTTACTTTAGCCACCAGGAAGCTTAGTATTTGTGAGGGTGAATTGAAACATGCCCAAGTGACTATGGAATCTCAACAAATACATAATGATGAATTGCAATCTAAAATAGTTACCCTCTATTTTCTCCCTCTTGCTCCTATCATTTTGTATCTTCTAAGGAGGAGCTGAAAAATGTAAAAGAATAGACTAGGCTGTGTGATGCCTTTGCTGCTAAGGTGAAAAGGTTACAACACGATATGGACTACTCTGTGCAGGAAGCTTTTTCTCATTTCAATGATCTTATTTTCCCTATGCTCTTGTTTTGGCTTAAATATCATCAGTAGGAGGATGGCTTTATATATCTTTTTCAGCAATGTGGATTTAGAGCCTCTACACGGTGGTTGGCAAGACCTTTGGTCCAGTGATTTGCTTAAATTAGTGTTTGACAAAGCCTTGGATAACTTGCTTGATCCTCAAGTCAAATTGCTCTCTTGCATGTATATTTAAGGGGATTTATAGATTCCAAATGTGAGGAGGATTTGAATATTTATGTGGGGGATGTGGTTTTGTAAACTATATTTTATATGTATTTTGTGGAGTTTTATCTTGTGGATGGTCTACAAAATTTTCATCAGCACACATCGTGATGTAGAGGATTTTATTGGTATCCTCCTTTGGATGATGTTGTCATGGATCCACACTTTCATCGATAGAGTACTTTTTATAAGTTTGATATCTAGCATATGCATGCTAAAGTGCTGCAACACATCGTTGATAATCCCTAGTTTATGAGGAATTCTTCCAAAATTTGAAATTCTGTTGTTCTATTTATCCTCAATCCTCATGATCTTATTTCATATTCTCTCATTGTTGCTCGCCATCCTTTTTATATTCATCTTTTTACCAATAATCGTGATTCCATTCCTCTTCTATGTTTTACCCCTGCTTCATTTCCTCATCTTCTAGTTTTTCTCCTTGCCCTTTTATTATTGATCCTACTACCTCTTCTCCTTCTATAGATCCTTCTATTGTTGTTCCTCCTATTCCTTACACCTTTTGTTGAGAATCACTTAAAGCTTTTTTAGTATCATTTCCTCCATTTTTCACATCATTATCCTTATACTTTCCATCTTTCTATGAGATCTATCATATTCACCTCTTCAATGTTCTATTCTTATTTCTATTCCACCTCCTATGGACTATATTGATCTTCCACCTCACAAAGTATTGGATACTCTTGGATTTTATAATCAATCCTCCGTCGATGAGAACTTTGGACTTTACATGATTTTATTATAGGACACGTATTTAATTGGCTTTTCATTCCTAGGTCCTAGGGAGACTTATTTAGCCTTTTTGAACTTCTATATTCAATTTGCTCATATGCATGCTCAATCTTAAGATACTTCTCTACATCTTGCTACACATTTTTGTTGAAATCTTGTCTTCATACATCAAGAGTCCAATGTGAACACTTGGAAGACCATTCCAAATTTGTCAATAAATCTTAAAGAGGATGTGATTTTTACCTAGATGGATGTGCTATATTACTTTGCACAAGTGTTTTTTCCTACCAAATTCATTATCTTGTTGGAAAGGAAGTATTTTTTATAGTTCCTTCATAATATACCTCTTCATTTTGTGGATGAAATCAAAACCCTAGAACGTCTCAACCTTAGCATGAAGTTTAAGAAGAAATATCTTCATCCTAGGAAGTAGTGGTATTGTTTTTGGATGTACCATCTTTTTAATGAAAATTATCCTTCTTTTTAGCTCACTATTTTTGGACAGTGATGCCTTTCAATATATATTTTGTTGTGTATTTATGGGTTTTATGTTTTATGTTTTGTGATATATGTATTATGAGTATATTATCCTTATCATGAGAGGCGACAATGAAGTTGCTATTGAAGAAGATTGAAGTTGAAGCAAATCAAAGTTGGTTGGGGGTTGAAGTTAAAGATTGTTTCGATGACTATGTGCTACAATGCAAAAAACTCTTATATCCTTTACTAAATTTTTTGGTTCTAGTTTAGCATACTAAGGATTGATCTGTACTTTAAGGTATTTTCCTTTTGTCAATCTATTTTCTAGATCCAGGTTCTTTTGAAGGTTGATGGGATCGAGGTTGATTCTTGAATTATAATTGATTGATGATGAAGATAAAGTGATGAGCTACTATTTTGAGCTTCTATTGTCCTTTTTTAAGGTCACAAGGATGCTATGTGATTAAGTGTGGGGATATGTTGAGTGTTGAAATCACTATATTTTTAACTATTTTTTATTGATTTTTGGATTATTTTTGGTTGATATGAGGGTGTATTGATTGAATTTAGATGACTTTGGAAGTGTTTTTGGGATAGTTTGATTATGTTTGTGAGATTCATGATGGTTTTTGGTTGAGATTTGATGTTCTGATAGGTTTTTTTATGAGTCTGTTTGGTTATGTTTTGGTTTGTTTTGTCTTTTTGTCTTTGTTTTGATTTGTTTTCTTTCTGTTGGTGAGGCTGGGATTGTGAATAATTCTTTTCAGGACTGATTGAGAATATATAGAATGGTTTTGGATGGTTTGAAGTAGTTTTGGTTGAAGCTGTACGGTTTTTATGCTTTTTGTTGATCCGCCATTGAGCTTCTACTACAAAGCCCCTATGTCTATTCTCTTTCTATTCTATTTGCTACGTGAATATTTTGTGGGGTGGATATTTAGCTTGGGAATTTTTTGTAATCTTGGAAGATAAATAATGCAAGCGAAAAATAGCTCAAATAAGTGGAATAAGTAGCTGAAGAAGACTTGAGGTGAAGATTGAAGTGACAGTGATAATATTGAGCTCTCAAGGGACATTGTAGTGGCTCTGGTGACTCTTCATATTAGACATAATTATTGGGAGGGGTATCCATGACTAAGAGAGGGTTATTGAGGATGATTTATTGTAATTCCATTCTACTATTAAGTGAGGATATGTGTGACACAGATCAAGTGTGAGAGATAGTCATTTGCATGCTAAAAAAACATTTTATCTATATGAAAGATTGAGAGAGAGTATGAAGACTATGAAGACATTGAAGATGAATATTATGTGATGAGATTCCATTCAAAGTGGAGCATTATTTTTTGTTTTTGTGGTTCTTAGATGGATTTTAAGAAGAATATGATCAGTAAGACATGGGAGATTCTAGTTATGATGTTGCGTGAAGATTTGTTATGGTTGGTGTTTTTTTTCTTGTTGTGGGTTACATAAAGGATGAAAACAAGCTTGTTGATGAATAGAAGATAGATTTGCTTAGTAGTAAGATCCCTATTTCCTTGGCGTTACCTCAAGAGCTCCACCCCATAATGTAAGAAATTTGATAAGGCTTCGGGAAACTTAACGAGTTTATGAGCTGATAAATTTGTTGTGATCATGAAGTAGCATGATCAAATAAACTATAATCTCTTGGGCTCGAAAGATCCCATCACAAGCTAGAAAGATTTGTTCACTCTATAAGGGGCCTTTGTTTTGTAAAAAACTATTTAAATTAGTGTGTTATTGTTTTATGAAGTATTTGTTCATGTGCTTAAGGACTACATTAGTAACCTCTCTATATAAAAGTTGTAAAATAACATTATGTTATATTTTTACACAATGAAATAGTATAGTTTGCTTAAGCGGGAGGCCTAAATCCTAAAAATAGATACTACATAGTTGGGTTGATTTGATAAGTTGGGTAACCATTTTAAACACTAAACAACATTTTATCATGTGACCCCTAATTTGGTAAAATATAATCACCTTAATATCTTTCTAAGGGATCAGAATGGAGTTGAGTACTTGCTTATTGACTTGAATGAGTATTAAATATTTTACAATATATATCCTCCAAATGAATGGAGACTATTTCACTACAAGGAAGCGACCGCCATTTGCAACGCAAAAAAGTAGCATTACTAAAAGCGTCCCTACATGTGTTGTCGGAGGGGTTTTTTGAATGCATCGGGGATCAGAGGTAGAAGGAAGTAGAGATAGGAGATGAAAGAGAAGATAAAGAATACACAAGAGATAAACACGATAATGACAAAGAACAATGAATCAAATCAATATGTATTGACAGAACCTGAAATCCTTTATCTCGCACTACTCAGAAGCACTCTCCAAGCATTAGATCTCCTGGAGCTTCTTCATAGAACAAAAATGTGGATCATAAAATACCAGCTCCTTCTCTGCTGCTCGGAATCCAAATCTGATGGATCCCTTGGCTATGAAAGGGGGTGAAACTCTAGGACACTTGTTCATGAATCTCCCAGATCACCTCTTCTTCCTCTTCCAGTTCAAACTGAGGGTTTCAACCTATCAACATCGATCGTGATGCGTGTGATTTTGTCAATCTATTATTTTTTATGAAATCCCGTAACTCGCTGAAAAAGAAACTTGCTTTTTGCATGCCATCCTAATCTAGAAGCTTTTTTAACTTTTTTGGACTTTTTAACAATAAATAATATTAAAAAAATGCTAAAATTATCCAAAAATCTAGTACTTTTAGAGAATCCATGCCACTCACACTAGTACTAATGACTCAGATCACATTGACTCTCTTGATCAATAAGAAAGTCAGATGATGAAGCACTCCAGAGTTTTTTACACCGTGTCCATGTAGTGGCATGACATCCACCCCCTCTGAACCTGCACATCGTCCGATATGTGCCACCAATGCACCACCCGAGTCAAACACCCATAGTATCCACTTGTTGCTTATCATGCATATAAGAAGGCATCCCCGTAGATCATAGATCAAAATACTCGGCATTTTTCCAACTCTTGAGACATACTTAGTACCCCCTCTAGGGTCATAAGGCCTTGGGTGCATATCATACATTAGAGACTGTTGAGTCTCCATATGCATGCTATCAATATACCCATCAACATATACATAGCAACATGCGTGATCTTTCAAAGTCCATTGCATGGGAAGTTTCTTGTGATAACCTTTTTGCTCCTCATCCAACATAAACTAAGTCTCATTTGCATCCAACACATTCTTACCATAACCGAAAATAGTGAAACATCTTTGATTTGTCTATCAAGGCCTTTGATAAAGCATCTGAAATAGTTTCCAACTATGGAGCATCATATCTAATGTCCTCTAATACAGGCAAATCCTCAAGCTCATGAACTGTCTCATAGGTAATAACTTTATCCTACAAATCATGTGCATCCAACAAGTGAACAATCTCCCTTTGACTCTCTGCATCAAGTAAAACATGATCTTCGTAAATCTCTTCAAATACATTAAGAAAATCTATATATGCAATGGATGAATCTTCTAGTATAGGATCTTCCAAGCATCTGTGCCTGTCTCAATATCAGAATGTAGCTTATATCCTAGTTATTTATCCTCTTTCTCACTATCCTCTTTTTGCTCCCGCCCAATCTCTTCCATAACATGCTTTGGAGGTGGCTGATTTGTAGCTTTAGACAAATCCACATTTCTTTTTGTCACTTCCTTACATATCCCTGCATTATCTTCATCTCTCTTCTATTTCTCTTCCACAAATACATCTGTTTTTTGCCCTTTTGGGCTGAAATCCCATGACTGGAATAAGATATGTCAGGTTAGTACTACGAATGGATTGTAATTGGCGTGCGTATTTTGCTATTTGGAGTGTAGCCATTATTTATAATGCTTTCTCATTTGTGGCAGTTTATACTACCGATCGTGATCACAGGATGTCTTACTCCAGAAATACACAGAGCCATTTATAGGTTGTTGACTTTGGTGCAATGGATCTCATAGAAGGAGATTAAGATGTCCTCTATTGAATTCGTGAGGGAGGGAGCAGTGGAGACGGTCTATCTCTTTGAGAAATACCTGCTCACCAGCATGCTCATGATACAAATCCACCTTCTTGTGTATCTTGTAGATGAAGTGGAGATTGTTGGACCTGTCCATACACGATGGATGTTCTTCTTGGAGCGCGTCATGAATACCCTGAAAGGCTTTGTGCAATAACGAGATCGGCTAGAAGGTAGCATCAATGAAGGTTGGTTGGTGTCTGAGGCACTAGTGCATATTTCACAATGGCTACCAACGGTGGATCCAGACAACGAAATGCTATGGTCACTGAAGGACAATGATAGATTGACTGGAGATGTGGTGGTTGGAAATGGGGTAGAAAAAAGAGTGGATGCCTCAATGGAGAAGAAGGTGAATCGCTTTTGTATGTTGCACCATGCCTCTATATAGACGTGGCTCGCCAAGTACCAGATTGCTAGGCAAATTTGAGAGGAAGCACGAGTATGAACATAGTCCAGTTCAAGCTATGAAGGTGTTTCAATTACATTTAAAACTTTTTAAGCTTCAAGATTGTGATCATAGTTTATATCAACAAGAAGTTTGTGCCTCAATTTATGTATGGTCATAGTTTGGATCATAGCTCTAGAATTGTTTTATTTTGATACATGAAGATTTATATGATTCTTCATAGTTTGTCTTTGGATTATGCATGCACTTGGTGATTTCATTTGGTATATATGTCATATTCCCTAAATGCATGCATTGATACTTACAACATGGAGGCAAACATTTTGATATTGAAAGACTAGGAAAGTCATGTCATGTTGATCCAAAAACAACCAAAAGCTAGCATGTAATCAGTTTAATTGTTACTGTGCGTTTGTCAGCGCGTGTAATAAGTATTATCTGTGCATATACATGCGCAATTAGACGCGCCTACAGATGCGCTACACAAATATAAAAAAAATTTGAAAAAAGTTATGACTTTCTTTTCAAACCAGTGCTTTCCTATGTTTTTTGCACGTTTTCTGCAGTTCGAGCTCGACATCACTAATCATGTCTATCTATCACTTCATGAAGACAATGAGGGAAGGGAATAAAAGTAAAAAGAGGGTAGGAGGAAGGAAGAGCCAAAGAGTAAAGAACAAGAGCGAAACAACAAGGAAAATAAGAAGATTCAAGCAACTTACCAAGGGAAGGGAGAAGGAGAACAATGAGCGCGCAACCTAGCCGCCACCCGTCGGAACAAGCAAAGAAGGTGAGTTCTTCTTCTTTTTCTCAATCTTGTTTGCTTTCTCTATCTGTTTGTCTCTCTCTCTCTCTTTATATGCTATAGACTCTCATCTATGGAGGTTTTTTTGCGCGTTTTTTAACCAAGTTTGAAAAAAATGGTCCGATTGTATGCGTCTGTCAGCACGTCTAGATGACAATGTAGACACAAGTATCGACGTAGAAATAGACGTGTTGACAGACGAACACAGAGACGCAGATATAGACACAATATGTAATATATTTTATCTGCACAGGGTAATATGATTTTTCTTGTGTAGATGTAGAATCCTGGTTCTTCCAGCACTGATCCTGAGTTCGCATGAACAACAAGCCTACTCCTAGAGAGATAGGCTACCATCGAGATCATAACTGGGCATCCACTTGGCAGCATTTCTACGAGGAGGGTCTCATCACAGAGGAGCAATATGATCGTGCCATGGGGATTCCACAACTAGAAGATGTATGTTTTATTTTTTATATGAAAAGTATAGGTAACTCTAATTTATTATTTGTAATGGTATTTATATACCTTAATCCTTTGTGTAGCCGAACGCTGATGCAATTGAGGATAGCGAAGGGGGGACTAGCAGTAGCGGTTTTGCGCATCTATCAATGCGTCTAAATTGCAGAATACATGCGCGTCTATTCTCGTCAAAAACTTGCAGAGTAAATGCTTTTTTAGACGCGCATATACACGCGTGTATAGATGCACAATATGAATATATCCATTTTTTTATAAATATGATTATATATTTGCGTAGCGTGTCAATACGCGCGTCTATATGCGCGTCTATATGGGCATGTAACTCTCACTATAAGCGTGCTTTTAGACGCGAAAATTTAGACACAGCAGTAGGCGCTGTAATAAACGCGCCTCACATTTTTTAATACAGTTCAAATATTGCATCTACAAGTGCATCTATGGAGCCTTTTTGTTGCAGTGAGGGTTCTCCACTTGTCTTTTAACTTAATGGTATCAAGATTATGTAAAGAGAGATATTTTTTAAAAACAAATCCTATACAATTGATTTATACTGAAGCTTCCTTGTCTTCTTGATTAAAATCATGGTTATTTGAATATTTATTTTAAAACAAACATTGTCTTTCATAGGCACAAAGGCTATAAGGCTTATTGGCTAAGATTTTATCAAAGGCTTCATGTGCCTCCATACATACGACACTTCAATCACCATTTATTACTTTGTACCCTCATTTTATACATGATTCATTGTCAATGTCCATGCACTTGGAATGAGGGAAAGGTTGTTGTATTTTAACCTCCACAATCAGGTTGTGAATCAGATAAGTTTGAGTCCACAACGAACTGGCCAAGCAAGACAACAAAAGAAACCACTCCCATATTGGTTTTGAGAGAGAATGTTGTTTTTCCCACTAAAGAGGGAGAGAAGGATCATTCGTGATCGATCACTTTCTGCTCTGCAATGCACATCCTAAAACAATCTTCTGCCACACTGTCATTATGTAATTGAAGTTGCCAGCAAGTTGGACAATCATCATCATTTTAGCATCATAGTAGGCCGTCGACTTATTTGGATTAAGCTTTTTCAAAGCCTAAAGCTTAACACTTTAAAGCTTAAAGTTTTTCTTTTCTTTATCATCAATGGGAAATGGCTTTCTAGGAGGGGAGCATTAAATTAATCCCCTTCTTCCACAAAAGGGTTATTTTTTTCATTAATGCCTTGCTAATCACATCTAAAGTGTTATTTCAAATAAGTATTTTTAGTTCAATTTCAACATACAAGAAGTATTCTTAAGCCTTTATCTCTACTACTCTCATGCAAATCTTTCTCCCACAAGCTAATCAAGCCACCAAGGATAAACATTTGCCTCCCATGCTATCAATTTGCTCTCACACCATACTTGAGAATACACAACATTCTTGTTGAGGTGGATATCAATCCACTCTCTAGTGAATTCCAGATCTGTATCTGACCTCTTCTCTTCTTTACATTGTAGTATCCACCTGCTACATTTTTCAATACAAATGACTCCATAATTATCAAAGGAATTACCACCATCAGAGAGGAAATGATTACTCCTCATACATAACTGTCATAATAAACCTATAAATCACACGTTTGGCTAAATACACAAGGTTTGGAAGTTTCTCTATAGTGTTTGCAGACTTCACTCCATACAAGTGATGTACAAAAGCTGACATACATTTTAAAAACTTAACATTGGCACATACATTAAGAAAAAACTCAAGAAAGAAATATCAATGCATTGCATTGTGTGAACTTGCATGACATGATTCTTCAAGTTAAGGTTGAAGAACTCCTCAAATGATTCTGACTGTTGTGGACCTTTTACTTGAATCCCTTTGGATGTATAGCACTACCTCCAAATGCAAATGACCCCAATATGTCTCTTTCTTCATGTAAATACAAAAGAGCTTATAATCACTCAAGTGAGGGTATTGGGGATATTTAGACTTTGTAAAACTCATAATTTGCAACAATAGTTTTTTCCTGCAATGCCCACCAATATGCATAATAGGAAGCAGTTAAGCAAAAAGAAACATGCAAACAACTTTCTTTTGAATATAAATTACTTCTCTAGAGAGAATTTTCATCTTGTGAGACAATATAACTTGTCTCTTGTGATCTTGAGCATGCTCACATCATCCCACCTTGTAGGCTAAATAACAACCTAAAGAAATCATCCCCATTTTGGGGATTGGCAATCCATAAGTATTTGTAATCCATATCCTTGAGGCACTCCTCTTACACTCTTATAGCCTTATCTAAATATATATTCCTCTTTGTCTCCTCTATACCAAGAGCCTCAACCTTTGCAAATTCTATTGAGATGATGGCGTGGAATTCATCTTATCATCCCAAAACATAAATAAAATTATATCCGAAGATAGAAAAGCACATTCTATATGAGAGAGCTAGAGATAGAAGAGTGCCTTCCATATAAGCAAATATATTAAACCACAAGGAGAGTTATACCATGGAGTGGCACGATGATCATACCATCCCTCTATACTCATCTCAACCTCAACCCAGTTCGTCATGTCTCAGCTCAATCTATTTAGAATGGATTCTTTGTTTACAATACCAAAATTTAGCAACATGTACACAACATGTGCAATATTTGGAGAAACATGTGCCCTAGAAATAGTATTGAAAGAAAACGTAAGAATAACATGAGAATGTTTTCATAATAATCATAAGAATAACATGAAAGAAAACATAAGAATAACAATGAGAAGAATAGTTGAAGAAAGAAGACTTACACATTGGTGTTATCCAATGCAAATAGTAGCTTTACTTCCTTCTTCTTTGACACCTCAAAGAATTGACACTGCACACAAATATGCTATTGAGCATTCTCGGAGTACTCTATAATTGAAGCTTGACTTATATAAGAATGGGATACAAATATTCAATGCTTACATATATAAGGGACAAAGTATGAATGAGTACTTACTTTCTTTGATGCATCTCCACCATGTTTTTAGTCTATGGTTCCCATCCCAAACCAAGAACTTCTTGCCCTTACGGTCTTGCGAGTCTCTCCCAAGAGCCATCTCAAACTCCTCATTTCTTTGACACCAAATTGGGCCCCACTCAACTAGATTTTGGATGTCATAGCCATGGTCTCTCCTCTAGGACCCACAACTGACACAAGGAAGTATCTGGTAGTCTCAAGATAACTAGTGGAATCAAAGTAAGCAACTGACCCAATGAGCATCATCTATCACAAATGTGACTATGTCATGAGCCACAACTCTACAAAGAGACACGATAGGAGGCATTGTACTTACCAGTCTAGCTGTGCCTGAAAACATGATCGGTATGATCTCTTAGATTAGAAATAATAGAGCGACATTTGCGCTAATTACATCTGAAGGAATTAGTGATCATCAGATTACAAATGCTTCCTTCTACTAGAAATAATTGAGCAATGCTAGGACCAATTACATTTGAGAGAAATAAGGAGATCAGAGACACGGTAATGTTTTGCGCAACATCATTTATAACTGGCTCTGCCGTGTGGAAGCTTGAATACTTACTTATATACCCGGATATATTTGGATGTACATGGTAGTTTAGTCTTGCGATTTTGAGCTTCTTCGCGATGTACATGGTGTTGCGGCCAGCTGGGTTCCGCATGTGGATCACTATCTATCTGCTTCAAGCCTTCACCGGTTGATTCGTCGGGAGACATATTGCTCCTCGCTGTACAGCTTCCAAATGTCGGCAAACAACCTGCAGTATAATATTGTGGGCATTGTAACATCAATGCATCAAATGTAAAAGTCAGGCAAATGCGACGCCTGATCACGGCATTAATTGACAATCTTGTCATCATCAGTCTATGTACTTTTTAAACGCATGCGCATTAGAAACGCATTATAAACGCAGTCATGGTTTCGAGTATACATTAGTAACGCATCACTAACGACGAGAGTACAGATGCCGGCATCATATCGACCTTACGTTAATTACAATTGCATGGCCCTGAATAGTCAATCACTATGATGCGCAGCATCAGTACAAGCCGAAGTGGCGAGACAAACATCAATCACAATATCAGCGCAATACAAGCCGTACGACGATAACCATTATTCTATAACGATTATGTGAGCTCGTCGTACCTTCTAGTCTGATCCGCTGCCCAACGTACGTCCTACTCTGATCGGCTCTAGAGTGGCGACCAATTGCGTTGTTCCACCTGGCAAGTTTTGCCACGTCATCAGCAGATCCTATCGCACAGCCCGACACGGTGGATGTATTTTCTAGCTGAACGAGTAAATAGATAAATAAACTTGTCTAATTGGAAAACAAAAGGTATGAGTTTCGTAGGGAATCTCGAAGGTGCAAATATGAAGATATTATTACCTTTGATTTGGAAAACAAAAGTATAAGGCATAATGGTATTGAATAACTCTTAGTTGTATTTTCCACAACAGGAACCATTATTTTTCTATGTTCAAAATGAAAATATATTGTTATTTGCAACCATGTGCATTTTCCTGACCAAAGGCTTCTATTGTTGATTAGTGTCGATAAAAAATGGATATGACAAGCCTCCGCCCGCAAGTTTAAGCTCCAGTACAACAAACGTAAGAGTTGATATCTAGCATGAGCCTTGTGTGATGTCGTGGCTCGTTATTATACAAAAGATAAGTAGATAACTTCATAAACTTTTGAGGATGTTGTTATGATTAGGCAATATAAATAACAATAGGTTAGTTCACCATTCCACCTTTACCAATTATATGTTGTTCAAATAGACAACATAAATCTAAATTGTAAACTTTAGGCTATACACTCAGTCTCTAAATATGCAAACCCTTAAGCAATTAATGTATTGTTGCTTCATGGTATTATGGAATTATGTTTATCACGATATTTGACCAAAACTATGTAAGTATGTTTATCATGGTATTTTACTGTTGTAGATTTTGTTTATTTGCCACACGATCATTGACTTGTCGTATGAGGCGAATGTGTGATATTGATCGCATTATGCCTAGTAGATAAGTAGAAGGTTACTAATGTATGTTGTGTTGTGGTGAGTAGATGATTAGTTAGAGTCAAGCAAAAATAGCATTTTTAGAGTGCACAATTTTGTGCATGGAGTTTATATGCTCTATAGCATAGAAAAATATTACTAGAATCATTTTCCTATTATGCATTCATTAACACAAGGACTTTGCATGTGCAATGTCATGAACAATAGATTTATTTTTTATGTATTTATTCGAGAATACAAAATACTATTTTTTTGTAAAGCTATTAGAATAGAGTGTGTTTTGATTTATTTGCACAAAAGCAAGTCATGCAAAGTGTGGAAAGTGAGAAACATTAAAAAGAATGATTTCAATGTATTTTGGGCACAAAAGCTTGATCTAATATTATAAATACATGCATGGGGGAGGTGCTCACCCATGCATCGAGGGAGATTATACCCCATCTTCTATCATCCATGCTTTCTCAATTTCTCTTCTCTCTTGTCTCTATTTTCTTTCTGGTTCAATTTATTTCTCTTTCAACTTTTGGTTAATAATTGGTTGTTGTATGGTAAAGGCATTCAACATTGGTATTAAGTAAGGTGATTGGTGGATACATCAACATCATTAAATATGCAAGCATTCATATTAGAGTATAACACCATCTTCATCCATATCAAGAGGTATAATATTGTCTATTTATTCAAGTTTCTGTCCCTTGGTTCATGGCTAAAGGGTTCTCCACTTTTCTTTTAACTTAGTGGTATCAACATTATGTAAAGAGAGATATTTTTTAAAAACAATTTCTATACGATATCATGCTGCTGCGCATCCGAGCCGTAAACACCTTCATTTTTGTTGTGTATTTGTGTTATCTTTTCGCGTGTGTTTTATTGTGTGTGATTGATGCATTAAGATAATCCGTCCTTTTCAGTACCTGCATCCAATGTATATACTCCACTAGTGTGTGTGTGTGTTTTTGTGTGTTTTTGTTTGTATGCATGTACCCCATCTTCTATCATGCATGCTTTCTCAATTTCTCTTCTCTCTTGTCTCTATTTTCTTTCTGGTTCAATTTATTTCTCTTTCAACTTTTGGTTAATAATTGGTTGTTGTATGGTAAAGGCATTCAACATTGGTATTAAGTAAGGTGATTGGTGGATACATCAACATCATTAAATATGCAAGGATTCATATTAGAGTATAACACCATCTTCATCCATATCAAGAGGTATAATATTGTCTATTTATTCAAGTTTTTGTCCCTTGGTTCATGGCTAAAGGGTTCTCCACTTGTCTTTTAACTTAGTGGTATCAACATTATGTAAAGAGAGATATTTTTTAAAAACAATTTCTATACGATGTCGTGCTGCTGCGCATCTGAGCCGTAAACACCTCCATTTTTGTTGTGTATTTGTGTTATCGTTTCGCGTGTGTTTTATTGTGTGTGATTGATGCATTAAGATAATCCGTCCTTTTCAGTACCTGCATCCAATGTATATACTCCACTAGTGTGTGTGTGTGTTTTTGTGTGTTTTTGTTTGTATGCATGTTGTGTGTGTGTCAGAAAAATATGAAAAACTGATGCCAAAGGAAATTATCAAGCTATTAATTTCAATGATGATCTCTAAGAAAAGTGCAGGAAATCGTGGAATCAAAAGAAGCTTTGTAGAAGCTGACATTTAAGCTATGAAGATAAAGGTTGCACGTGAACAAGGTCAATGTAATATGCGGGATAAAGCAGTTTACTATCTACCATGGAGGAGAAGGGTTCATATACCTTTGCCGAAGACTTTTTGAATGGAGGAATAAAGATTGATTCTTCTCTCCTTCTTGTGTATTCCCTTGAATATGCTAGAATTCGCCATGCCAATGAAGTCAAGACTGCAAAGAAAGGAGGGGAACGTCAATTCAATGGACTCTTGGATGTCTACAAGAAGACTCTTAGAAAGTTTCTATAAATTTGGCCTTGAGATGGTATTGACACCCACAGAGAATCTTTAGATTATCGACTTAAAGGTGCCCATCCGGATGGCTTTGTGAGAAGGCTTTCCATTTCGAAAATTGGAGAGAAAGATCAAAAGGTTTGCATCCTTAAAATAGCTTTATTAATGCTAAACTGTGATTGGGGGGCGCTCAAAATTCAAAATGGGCGCATTGCTATGAATTTAGAGGGGGAGAAAGCTAAGAAAAGAGGAGAATCAGACTCCCAAAAAAGGGAGGTCCTGCTTTTTGCCCTGGTGTGGCGACATCATCTGTGTGGATTGCTAAAACACGCCGGAGACATAAAGGATACTTTGGGGGGGGGGAACACGACTCGTGCAGGCCTGTGCAAACTCACCCCGGCCCTTCCTCGCTTCTCTCATGGCCGAGGACCTTGCAGACAGTGCATTGTTCGAAAGCGTGCAATTGAAGAGCCTTTATGATGCAAGTGATAGAAATAAATTACCTATGGTCATACCTGATTCAGCCACAGATTGTTCCGCTATCTTTGCTGTATGTGTAAAACCCGTTCAAATATGGAGAGGTCCTACTGTTACTGAGGAGAGTTGATCCACTATTGGAGGGGGCTGAAGCTCTGTGGAGAGGGGAAAAGCAATCGACAACAAGGAAAGAATCGGGCAGAGCTCTAAGGAGCTCTACTATGAGTGAGTGGTTACTCTTCTCTGTGATTGCCATGATTCAGATTTAGAGCTTGACAATTTGAAAATTCTGGTATCAAAAGAGTCGAAGACTGAATGACCCCAATATTTCACATGGTGATGGCCCGATTTGAAGGGGTAAAGGGAAGAATCACGTGTGTAATGGGTGATTGAAGTCTGGAGCTGCTGAAGGAGAGAAATTTGACAAAGAGGCAATAAACGAGGCCTTGCTTCTGAGGCCACTGCGGTCCCATCATCCTCAGTCGTCCTTGTCATCTCATCATAGATTCACAATATACCGACGAGTTCTCTGCACATGCTGTCGTCATCGTCCTCACTGAATTGCTGCTGATCTGCTGCTTCGCTTTGCTTCTTCTGACGAAATACTTTCTCAGTTCCCCTTCATCATTATTGAACCTCAGCTGATCGCCATCCAATTCAGCTGAAAGGCATATACATTTCTAAGGGAAATCATCCGGCAGAAGGCAAATATGTTAGGCTTGCAGGTCTATGAAGTTACAAGGCAACTGGTGCATCGATTCCAATGGTTTTACCTAAAGATGTATCAGTGATTTCTTGGGGTTTATCACTAGAAAGGCCAACGGTGATCCTTTATGGAATTGACAACATCCGTGAACTATTTGGACACAAGGAGGACTTGAAATTGATAAAGTCTAATCCAATCTGTCGCCTTGGTTTGCATCTATAGAAGGCAATGACAATGGGGTTCTGAAACACCTGCGAGTAGCTGCCTTATAATGGTGGATCTGTAGGAGTGAAGAGGACGAAGGCTGGTCCGCTCTTGATGATGATGAAGTGCAGCAGGTTTACAGTGTTGGAGCCTGGTGGTTCGATGAAGCCTTTGAGCACCGCGAAAATTCTGGAATGTTTCGACCTAAGATGCTACTCCCAATGGGTTCTTCCTAGTACTTAAGAAGGAAGACGATTATGGCTACTGTCCTTAGCCTTGCCAAATCCCTGATTTTAGAGGCAAGCACCGCAAGCAGGTCAAATTGAATCGTTTGAACCAGGAAATAAGGCTTCTGCAGAAGGAGATGGAGGACCTTAAAAAACAAACTGATTGTGTATCCGTAGCTTGCAAAGAATTGGTCATGAAGATTGAAAATACTCATGATCCCCTTTTGTCTAGGACAACTAATTTAGGGGCACAATCTACCTGGAACCGATGATTTGATAAGCCTGCAGAGATAAAGAGATGTTGTTGGATATGTTAAAGTGGTACCACCTCCTCGTGAAGGTTCTACTTTGATGCTCCAACCAAGATAGGGATTTTGTGCAATCTCTCCAGAGAAAGATGATCGTCACCTGATACTCTTTCTTGTGGCACTTGATGCAAATTTAAAGGCACCAGAAAGAATAGTTGCTATTGTGATGGTGGCTCCTGGAGTGATGGCTCCTCTTTTGTTGCCAAGCAAGGCTTAAGTATCAAATGATCAGGATCAGAAATAACATCAGCATCTTATGCAGGCTACTAGCACTGTGAGCAGTGCTGCCTACAGAACTCCATTGTTTTAACATTGTATGGATTTCTGAAAATTGTTTACAGGGATTACTACCCAGCAGATTTTAACAAGTCTATGTGCCAATGGCAAAACTGATCTCAAACACCTGAATGCAAAACTGGTTATGAGATACTATAGCTTTTTTTGAACATGGACTTCATGTATTTAACTTGACAAACAATATAGAGTACTTTGGCATAAAAAATTTTGAGTTCTTCTTGCTAGCCTCTTTCCTTGCTATATCTTGAACCCTGTGTTCTGTAGCTCTTGCATGAACTCTACGACATTTTTGGTGAACCCGACGTGAAAGTGCTGCGTCAATTTTCAGCAAGATGGGAGACTCGCAAGAAGAGATGACAGATGACAATGTCATGAAGAACCTATTTCAGTCATTTACAACCTATATGGAGTAGCAAGCTCACGCGAAACGTGATAGTGATGCCATGGATGCCTTGAAAGCTGTCCAACAGGAGATGAAGCAGTTCAACGGCCAACAAGTGTCAACTTACCTGCATTTGTATGAAGAAAAGATGAAGTTTTTTGGGGTTTCTCAAGATGTTTGGAGCCGCTACTTCTTGCGGATCGTGGTGTGTGCTCTTGAAGTCCGAATTTCAGAAATTCAAGGAACACATGCTGGTTGGGCAGAGTTTAAGAAGGCATTAAAATATGAATATTTCGTGGAGGATACAGGTCTTATGAACCGTAGGAATTTCTTAGCATGGGTTTCTATGCCTAATAAGGGACTTTTAGTTACCTCCCTTCTGCGAGAGTTTGAGAGCCGCTATGATCAGTTGGATGGAACTGAGCAGCAAGCTTTGGAGATGTAGAACGTGGAATTATTTTTACAAGCCGCTAATGCTGATTTACAGGAAAAGTTGGATGATCTTTTGGAAGATCAAGCTACCAATTCAGGTTTAAAAATTGAGTGGAGACATGTCATTGATGCTGTGAATGCTCTTGTTAAGAAGCAGCGCAGGAGAGTACAATTGCATCGTAATACAGGATCTGCTTCTGAAAAATCCTTGGAGACCTCTTCTTCTACCCCTGCTGCAAGTTCTATACCTAAGCCTACTCCTCCTGTTGTAAATCCACCAGTTCCTGCTGCTCCAGTGCCCTTATCCGTAGATGATGTTATTAAAGGCTTGGCAGATTTGACGATAGAGGCAGTCAAAGCTGAAGTTGGAAAGTTAAAAGAGCAACTTATGTCAGTACCTGCTGTAGCACCTGCTCCAGCGACTGCTTTTCCAGCTGGTCAAAGAAAAGGGAGACGATGTATTTGGTGCGATAGTATAGAGCACCAACACTGCAGAGATTGTGATGCTTTTCAGGAAGCGCGTAAGAAGAATGTAGTTTTCTGGGGACAAGATGGGAAGATATGGCTGACAGAGACTGGTGCTCCTCTTGACACGAACTTTGGTAAGGGAGGCATGAAGAAGCTTGTTGATGATATGGTTGCGCAATCAGCTTATGTGAGTGTTAGAGGAGATGCTTCAGCTTATGGGGTCCAGCTTGAGCAGAAATCAGATGGAGACTCTGCTTTATGGTCCTCTGCTTTGGAGATAGCGAGAAGAGGGAAAGTTCAGTCATCCACTATGACTTGTGTGGGCTCTAGCATCCGAGGAGAAACGGGATGGGATTCTCCTGTTGACATGTATTCTATTTTTTCTTATATGGCGAAAACACAGGGTTTAGATGCCATGGTTGAGGAAAAGAGAAGAAGAGATGAGGAGGGTCTCAGCACCTCCAAAAAGACTAGAGGGGGTGACTTTGTTTCACCACCTATTACAGCTCCACCTATGGCGAGTTCTCCAGCTCAATCAGGTCCTGAACAACCTATGGGAGACAAGCAGATGAAAGAGAAGGGGCAACCAAGAAAGGAGCCAGGATTCAAGCTCTTGTCAGACCTTGATATGTATACGGATATGAGTAAGATTTTTCAAGTCACTTTTACTGTTGGAGAAGCTCTTGGGATTGCTAGAAGAGAAATACAGGATCAGATGCAGGATCTTTTGCGGAGGAAACGACATGCGATGGAAGGACCTGCTTTACAGGGATTATGGCATGGAGCTCTTGGGGAAGAGCATGATGATGCAGTGATGGTTGAGAATGCTTCTGTCAATCCGCAATTGGAGAAAATAGTTCAGCCTATGCAGTATGAAGATGATGATACCCCTATCCTCATTCCTCGCAGCCATTTTTCACGTAGTCATTGGGCTAGAGCAACCACTGAGACGGTGGTAAGGATTGGAGAGAAACAAATTCCTTTGGTCGCTTTAGTTGATCATGGTTCCGAGATTAATCTTATTGCTCGAGGTGTTTATGAGAGTGGCAAGTGGCCTATGGATGCAGAGCATGGCTGGCACATGAGAGCGGCCAATAATACTTTTGGTGATATGTATGCTGCTTGTCTGAGCATCAGAATTTCTATTGGTAATGTTGAAGAGGATTATCATTGCTTTGTTCAGGATTCTTGCTCTTATCCGATTATTCTTGGACAGCCTTTCATTACAGAAGCAAGAATGGAGACGAAAGTGATGGATGACGGCTCAACCTATGCACGGATACGCAGTAAGGATGGTATGCGAGCTGTTCAGTTTATGACTGTTGGGGTAAATCATCCAAGAAACAGGGACTCCTTGCGTGACGCACCACTACCTGCGAAGGAGTTGGATTTTCATTAGGTACCGCTGTCTTGCGATATGCCAGTGGTACGGAGCGGAGAAAAGAGGAGATCTCGCCTCCTGGCAGCCAGTCTTTCTCCACTAATTTTGTTAGTTTTTCTTCAGATAGTTCAGTGAATTATCAGAAAATTTCAGATTTTTTTAGAGCTGCCAGGCAGTACATTGGTCGTAAGGAGAAAGAGTTGAAGATTGCGGGTATTTTGCAAGCAGAAGAGCATGTAGATGGGCTATATGAAGGGATGTCTTATGCGGATACATTGTTTGAGATGGGAACTATGCTGAAAACTGATGTATGTAAGGGTTCAAAGATCATACCTGTGCAAACCTTGGATATGTTTTAGGAAATTTCTGATTTTATGTTGAAAATAGAGTTAGAGGCTGAGAAAACTCAGCAAACTGAATCTATGGCTGATCTTGATCAGCTTTCAGAGTTGTAGAGGGCTGAAACCTTTCAGCCAACAGAGTTAAATGCTCGAAAAATTCAGCATATGGAGTATGAGGCTTCATCATGGCAGTCCATAGAGCAGAGGGCTGAAACCACTCAGCCAACAACGTTTAATGCTGAAAAATTTCAGCATACAGAGTTTCACGCTGCATCCATGCAGTCCATAGAGCAAAGGGCTGAAATCTTTCAGCCAACAGAGTTGAGAGTTGCTGAAAATTTGTAGAAATTGTAGCAAAGAAAAGAGTGCCTGACTGATGCCAAGGTTGACACGAAGTATAAAACAGTTGATAAGAAGGTTAAGCCGGTTGCAGGGATGCTTCCTCTTGATAGTGATGAGCAGATAGAAAAAGCTATGAAACAGCCTATGTTGAGAGATCCTGCAAATATTGGACATAAATTTACAGCTGAAACTCTTGCAAAATTGAAAATTGGAAATGATGATTTCTTGCTTCCAGTGGAAAAAGAATGTTTTAGAGAGATGCTAGGACGTCATGGTAAGGCATTTGCTTTCTTTCCTCATGAAATTGGCTGCATTAGTCCCAAATTGGTTGCGCCTATGGTCATCTTCATTGTCCCTCATGTGCCATGGAATATACGTCCTATACCTGTGCCTAGAGCACACTTGCCAAAGCTAATAGAGTTACTCAATGAGAAGATTAAGATGGGGATTTTGGAACCCTCTTCTGCACCCTATTCTAACAGTGGTTTACTGTACCAAAGAAGAATGGTACCTTGAGATTTATTCAGGATATGCAGCCCATGAACAAAGTGACAATCAGGAATGTGGGAACAGGTCCAGTTGTGGATGAGTTTGCTGAGGCTTTTGCAGGACGAGCCATCTATTCTCTAGGTGACTTGTATTCTAGTTATGATCAGTTTCAGCTTGCCTTGGAAAGCAAGGATATTACTACTATGTGGACACCTATTGGTCTTGTGAGGATGTGTACCTTGCCTCAAGGTGCCACTAACTCAGTTGCTCATATGATGAATGCTATGCATAGAGTTCTACGAGATTATATTCTGCAGTATACCATGCCTTTCCTAGATGATGTGCCTATTAAGGGTTGTGCAGAAGAAGAAAAGAATGAGAGTCTTGATTTGCGAGGATGTAGACAGTTTGTGGCTGAACACTTGGTTTCTTGTGAGCAAATATTGACACGATTAGAGGACGTGAATTTGACTCTTTCAGGGCTGAAATCTGTCTTTGGTGTTAATGAAGTCATCATAGTTGGACATATGGTTGGTTATTATGGTAGGAAGCCTTCACCTGTAAAGGTAGATGCCATAAGCAGGATTGCAGAGTATTGCTCGACTACTTCAGAGGTGCGGAGATTTGTGGGAGCTTGTGTATTTTACATGATTTGGATTCCTCATTTTTCTCACATAGCAGATGTTCTCTATTAGTTGCTTCGAAAGGGGCAGAAATTTCATTGGGATGAGAAGCATTCGAAAGCCATGCGTAAACTCAAGAAGCTGTTGTAGTCAGCTCCTACTCTTCGCAAGGCGGATTATCAGTGTGGACGGCCAATCATATTGACAGTTGATACTAGCCCTATTGGCATAGGTTGGGCAGTGGGACAGGATGATGTTGATGGAAACAGATATGCAATCCGCTTTGAAGCTAAAGTTCTTAATGAGCGGCAGAGGAGATATCTGCAGATTAAAAGAGAGTTGTGGGGAGTAGTCACTTCACTGAAGTGTGATAAAGGGTATTTTATTGGTGCTTCAGTTGTTGTGGAAACAGATTGCTTGCCTTTGCTTGGCATGATTACTAGCTGTTCGACTCCAGATATAGCGATGCTTCGGTGGATTGCCTACATCAAATCATTGAATCCAGAATTTCGACACATAGTAGGGAAAGATAATCCATTGCTGACATGCTATCTAGAGCGAGATATGAGGATGAGGAGTCAATGCTTGCAGAAGATGATGAGACATAGTTTGCAGCTCCTGTCCTTGTTCATGATTGTCATGTATCTACTATTGAAGCCTTTATTGAAGAACTCTATGTTGATGAGTGGCTGCAAAGTGGACAATATCTAAGTTCATTGACTCGAAGAGCTGATTGGACAGATGATGAATTCAAGAAAATCAGAAGAAAGGCTTATGGGTATTTCTTGAAAGATGGTTTTCTTTGGAAGCATCCAAAGAAGAGAGGTGGCTTACCCTTGAGAGTAGTTTGTGAGGTAGCGATGCAGATACAGATTATGTGAGAGTTTCATGAGAGTTCTTGGGCTGGTCATAGAGGTGTGTGGGCTACCTATGAGAAAATCAAAGAAAGATACTGGTGGAAAGGGATGTATAAAGATGTTTCCCACTTTGTGGAGACTTGTAGGGACTGTCAACTCTACTCTTTAGTGCGGCATCGTGATGAGTTGCATCCAATCTATCCGCTATGTATGCATTATAAATGGATGGTTGACTTGGTTACTTTGCCAGTGGGACTTTGGCAGATGAGATATCTTGTCTTGGCTAGGGAGGATCTTACAAACTATGTTGAAGGCAGATCTTTGCAGACGAAGACCACCACTACAGTATGTAAATTCTTGTTGGAAGAAATATTTTGCAGGTATGGATGTATAGGCAAGATTACAGCTGATCGTGGAGAGCTAGATGCAGACGAAGCTAGAGAATTTTTCTCATGGCTTGGGATTAAGTTGGCTCTTACTACTGCCTATAATCCAGAGGGAAATGGCAAGAGCGAAAGAGGACATCCGCGGATAGTTAAGGCATTGGCAAAAGCTTGTAGAGGTCGGATTGGAGATTGGCCGAGGTTACTACATTTTGCATTGTGGGCAGACCGCTCTACACATAGCATGACTACTGGATATATGCTTGTAGAGTTGATGTATGGGTATAAACCTATCATGCCTATAGAAATCTGTGCTCTCACGTGGAGTGCTCTTCCATGGCATGAGAATTTATCAAGGGAGGAGCTTCTAGCTCTTCGGATTCGTCAACTAGAGAGAAGGACATAAGATGTCCAGCTAGCAGTTGATTGTTTGAAGGCATCCCGACTCAGAAACAAGGACAGGTTTGATTTGAGGCATCACTTGAGGCCTAGAGCCATAAAAGAAGGAGATTGGGTTCTATTCTACGACAGTAGTCTAGAGAATCAGCATAGTAGCATGAGAAAAATGGTTCAAAGATGGTTTGGACCGTATGAGGTGAAACATATTTTTGACAATGCTACCTATGAGTTGGCTGAATTGGATGGGATGGTATTGAGGGTGCCCATTGCTGGAAAACGAGTCAAGATTTTCAAGAGAAGAGAAGATGAAGAGTATGAACTTGAAGCATTGGCAGAAGAAGAGCAGGTAGAAGAAAGTCTAGTAGAAGAAGTAGAGAATATGGTTGATGAAGCTGATGGAGAAACAGGTCTACCAGAAATTTATGAAGGACTGGACCTGTTTGTGGACTTGGATGATCCTGGATAGTTGGCTCATCCGAAGGATGCGCATGTTTAGAGGGGGTGGGTGTCGTGCTGCTGCATATCCGAGCCGTAAACACCTCCATTTTTGTTGTGCATTTGTGTTATCTTTTCACATGTGTTTTATTGTGTGTGATTGATGCATTACGATGATCCGTCCTTTTCAGTACCTGCATCTAATGTATATACTCCACTAGTGTGTGTGTGTGTGTGTTTGTGTGTGTTTTTGTTTGTATGCATGTTGTGTGTGTGTCAGAAAATGTAACGTGTCCACTAGAATCATCCAGGACACGTCTTAGCAGTCCATCGGAAAGGATGTCTAGAAAACTCCGCCCGGCACTCCCATGGAATGTTACGGGTTTTGCAATCTAGGTATTCCCATGTCTGCCACGTAGCGGAAGTATCCTGGCCGTTTCCCACTTAGGATCGACCGGAATTAGGGTTTTCCTGTTTGGTCATTATCTAACAGCAACTAGCGTCAGACCCAAGTGAACTACTTTACGCAGAAACGCCAGGTCCGAAGCGGATTCACGCTGCACTTGGTTCAAGGAGAATGGGAAACGAGAGGGATGCAAGGCTCAACCTCTCTGCCATAAGGCATAGTCCCATTCCGTTCCCCTAAAACAACGTAAATTGGGTAAGATGTAACTCTAGGTCGTCGTTCTCATTATTCGTTTTGATAATGATGATCATCCCGCTGTTCCTCGAGATTTTTGAGAAAAGTTCCCGGCTAACCGGGACCACCCATCCGTAGGACGGACCCATGGTCCATCCTCCGCACTTTCCTCGGTTTGTTTTAGTTATGTAATTATCTAACACATTAATTTGACATATAATAATCATCTTCTTTAATTAACCCTGTTAAGCACTGGTTCCTTCACGTAATCTTATCACGTGACATAGAAAAACAATATCAAACAACTTCTTTATTATCATTTCATCATTTTATCTTTGAAATACAAGGAGTTCCGTCCATAGGCTTGTCCATAATCCGCCCGAAGGCTATTAAGTAATCCGCCAGGGATCACTATTCCAAGCTTCTGCCCGTAAACTAGTATGCGGGCCTCGAGATCCAATCCCGAGTCACATTAGCCTCTTGTGCAGGACCCGGAAGGCGAGGGATTTACGGCCAGAGCCCCCCCTGGCACCCAAGCGTCCTCCTACTCCAAGTAGAGCTCAACGGAAAGACCTCTCGCGGCGGGTTTGGTCCACGTTCCCGGCGCGGTCAACAACCCCCTTGGTTAGGGTCAGGCAAGCAGTCGGGGGTAACTGAAGCTGCCTCTCCCTTCAGGCCTTCAACCTGAAGCATTAGATATCATTTCATCCTTTAGTTCTTTGAGCAAACAATGCAAACAGTGCTTTCTAAACTGTTACAAGCACAATCAATTCCAGTGGTCTTTTATTTGGCCAACTGTCAAGGAGTGAATCCTTCTTTCCGAACGCATCCAGCGTTCGATCCGGGATTAATTGCGACTTGGCAAGATCCCCAAGGGTTTATTTGTTCACCCTTTTGTCCTTGGGTTAGGGCCATACTCTGTTAACCCAACATAACCATTACCTTAGGTTTTATTAACAGTAAATCCTGGCGACCATGTCGCTTTAATTTATTGATTGATCATTTGCTTCCAAGCAAATACCTAACTTCCCTTTACTTGGCAATCTTTCCCCAAGACAGGTGATGTAACAGGATGACTACTCATTCTCTTGCAAGTTAAACTTGCGCAAGAACTTACCAACCTTATTTCAAGAAATGGCAAAACTCTCTTGTGAACAAACAACAAGTCTATGCAACGTTGCAACTTATTGCACAAGTGTCGCATCTATTCCATGGGATCATTTCACCCATTGAACGGCGTTTTCTGGTATCGGAATTATCTTCAGACGAGAAGCAGGGTTTAGGGTGTCTTTTTACCCAACCCATTCCTAATTACACTAGATCGACAACGTTTGGTCCTAGGGGTTCCAACTCAATTCGAGTTTCATCATTTGAACGAGTGATCCTTAGGGTAGAAACCCTAGATCGTTTCTTGCAAGCCCGTCCAATTGACTCAACATTTCGTGAATGTGGGTATGATCTTTGGGTTTGAGGGTTTTGACTTGGCAACAAGTGTAAAACTAGGTCGAATCCTTAACGCGCTAAACCCTAGTTAGCACCTGGGATATTTATCATATCGACTGAATCATGCCTATATGAATCCCTTGTGGGTTAGGTGATTTAGACAATTCAATATACTTGTCTTGCGACAAGGATGAACCTTTCCTAGAGATAATAAACTAGATCTAAAGGAGAAAAATAGTTGCAACTACCACAATACATGTAAACATGCGATTCATTGCTTCTACGCATCACATAGTTCACAATAACTCTATCTTTCCTTGGTAAAGTAAAAATACATGATAATCTGGATACTAACTTTCCTAGGACCTACTAGGACTTACATCAAATAATCATGTCTACTACCTTGTTATCTACACTTTAGAATCTCATGCTTTGTTAAACCATGCAACCTTTCCTAAATACGGCTCCTGATGAATGAAATTTTTGCATGACGACTATGCAACACGCAACTTTCTCCTAGCTACAATGAAGTTAATGAAGTTCATACAAAACTAAAGCTAGTGTTAACTTTTTCCATTTTACATGCCACTTGCAAGTCCATAAGATTAATTTCGTGCTCTTCTATTTCTTTTCGGATAACATCTTATGGGTGTTAACTTTTCCTCATGACTCATTACAAGGAAGATGTTGCCTAAAAATGCAACATACGCTTAATCTTTCCATGTCTAGTCAACGGTGCACTTTAACAATTTCAACCTTATAATGATAGGCAACAGGTGTTCTAGGCTCGTCACTTTGAAAAGCACGACATGGCAACATACTATTAAGGTCGTAAGATGGATAGACAATTTGCGTTTATAGCATTGAAAATACCAATTTTCCCAATTGCATTTAACTAGGCTAGGTGAATTTGAACATGCACGGGTGCTTCCTAATCCATGAAGTTATCTTGCTTAATGCATTACTTTTGTATGGAATCACAATAGTAAAAACCTGGGTTTGTGGGCTCGGGGAGATGTCCATGTGAATGCTAGGAGAAGAACCTCCCGCAGGCACGCCTTGCGACTTCTTGGGGGCCATCGTAGGCGTGATCACAGACTCTGCGGATTACCCTCGCTTCTACACTTTCTCCGAACAGCCTTGAGATGTGCCTTCTCCCTTGTACGCAGGAGATTCCTTCACCAAAATTCGGATCTTTGAAGACCCGGGAGCTTGTGGGATTGGGGCTTATGGGAAGGCTTGTGGGAAGGAGCTTTATGAGCCCGGTTTAAAAACCGAGAAGGCATGAAGGAACAAGGCCCAAAGGCCTTATCCTTTAGAAGCTTCTTAGAGAAGCTTCTAGGAAGCTTCTGAATTTGAGCAGGCCCGACGTGGAAGAAAGGAGGCCAATGATTGGGTAGATGTTTCCGTTGATGAAGGGAGGGGATTAAGAGGACAATGGCAGGGGGGAAAATGGCGGCAGCAGCGGCACTATAGGCAGCAACAGTCGGCGGCCCTGGGAGTGGCGGCGGAAAACCTGGCGGCGATGTCTCCAACACAGCGGCCACGGGAGCGTTCTCCTCCTTATCCTTCCTCAGCGCAGCTTCCACTTCCCTCTCTGAACGTCTACTCCTCCCCCTTTGATTATCCCATTCGGCAACCTCCTCCCTAAAGTGCCCTACTCTCCCTCTTCTCTCCTCAGCACGGCGATGGCAGCAGTTGTTCATCCCCATCCCCCCTTCACACCTTAGAGGGTGTATTTATAGGACAAGGGGGGGGGGAAGAGAAGAGCTCCACCACGTGGCCACTGCATGGCTTCCCCCCCTCCTCATGCAGTCCCACCTCCACCAAGCCCATCCCCCCACACTCCCTCTCCTCCAGCCGTGCATCGGCTGGGGGAAAGGGATAAATATAAATAAATTTGCTTTAATAATATCCATTTTGCCCCTCCCAAGAGGGTGTTTACGTGTGATTTGTGGATTTGAACCCTCGGGCTTGCTTTGCCAATGCGAAGGTCTCGATTTCTCGCGTGCAGGTCACAGATTACACTGTCGGCAATTCCAATATGAAAGATAACCTTTGCACGAGGTTTACACAGTGTGCGGGAAATCAATATTCACGAGTGGGAATATTACATTCTCTCCCCCTTAGAAGAGTCGAGATGTCCTCATCTCGAGATAAACTGGGGATATTGATGGTTGAGAGAGCTTTCATCTATCCAGGTAGCATCCTCTTCGGGATAATCTTTCCACTGGACGAGGCATTCTTTCAAGGTTCTAGATCTTAACTGTCTCTCCCTAACATCTAAAATCTTATCCGGTCTTAGTTCAAGGACTCCTTGACTAGGCATTACAATTTGTTGGTCATCAAGTACATGATTAGGGTTGGGTATATATTTTTTTAAGAGACTAATATGGAATACATTGTGAACTTTTAGGTTATCAGGAAGTTGCAATTTATAAGCATTGGGTCCCAGGCATTTGAGGATTTTATATGGCCCACAATACCTTGGACTTAGCTTCTTGCATTCTCCTAGAGATAGAGAACTCCTTTTAGGGCGTACACGAATGAAGACCATGTCTCCTTCTCGGAAGATCCTCTCTTGACGTTTCAAATCTGCATATGCCTTTTGTCTATCCTTGGCTGCTTGTATGTCTTGTCTTATTGACCTTATTTGGTCATCCATGTCCTCCAACATTTGTCTTGAAGCTTCAACTCTTAGGGTTGGATCAGAAAAGTTTAGGGGACTTCGACAATCATGACCATACAATGCCTGGAAAGGGGTCATTTGAATGCTCTGCTGGTAAGAAGCATTGTAGGCAAATTCTACTAACGGCAAGTATTGAATCCACTTCTTCGGCTCTCGACAGCAGTAAGCCCTAAGCATATCCTCAATGATTTGATTCACTCGCTCTGTTTGTCCATCCGTTTGGGGATGGTAGGCAGTGCTAAAACAGAGTTGAGTCCCAATAGCTTCAAAGATAGCTCTCTAGAAGTGTGAAGTGAAGAGAGAATCTCGATCGCTAATGATTCTTCTAGGTAACCCATGTAGCTTGAATATCTCCTTGATAAACAATCTTGCAATGTCGGAGGCTTTATAGTTTGTCTTTACTGGAATCAGGTGTGCAACCTTAGTAAGCATGTCAACTACAACCATAATGGAATTGTATCCTCCTTGGACTTGGGGTAAGCCCACAACAAAATCCATACTGATGAATTCCCATTTCATTTGGGGAATGTCAAGTGGTTGCAATTTTCATGGCATCATGACATGTTCAGCCTTGATACGTTGGCAAGACAAACATTCAGTGACATATTTAAGAACGTCATCTTTGAGCCTCTCCCAATGGTAGCTCTTCCTAACTGCATTAAGAGTTTTTGCATAGCCAGGATGTCCTGCGAAAGGGGAATCATGAGCTTCCCATAATATCTTCTGCTTAAGTGATTGGCTTGTTGGTATACACAGCCTTGTTCTGTAGTAGACAAGTCCATTATCAATGGAAAATTCCTGATACTTGGCCTGTAACTTCAGATTCTGATCCTTGGTAGATATTTCTTTTATCATTGTTTGGTAGGCCAAATCATGGCATGCTTCCTCTCTAGCTAGTTCGAGTATAGGGTTGCTTGGCATAGATACCTTTGTAGCCAGAGATCTGGCCGTTGATGGATTCTGCAAGATTAGGGAATTTAGGAATGCCTTGCGACTGAGTGCATCGGCAACTACATTCTCTTTCCCTGGTCGGTACTTGATTTCAAAATCATACTCCTCCAGTACTTCAATCCACCGCCGTTGCCTCATGTTGAGCTCGTTCTGGGTAAAAATCCATTTGAGACTCTTATGATCGGTTACTAGAGTAAACTTGTTACCCAACAGGTAGTGTCTCCAAAGCTTTAAAGCATGGATGACAGCTAATAATTCCAGATCATGCGTGGCATAATTCTTTTCATGACTCTTCAATTTCCTTGAAGAGTATGCTACTGGATGACCTTGCTGCATAAGTACACACCCCAAGGCAAGAATGCTGGCATCAGTTACTACCTCGAACTCCTTATTGAGGTCAGGAAGTTTTAGAATAGGTGCTGATACCAAACATTGCTTCAATTGGTCGAAGCTATTTTGTTCAGGAGTTGACCATGTAATAGAAGTCTGCTTCTTTAGTAAGTCTGTAAGAGGTGCTGCAATCAAAGCATAGTTTTTTATAAAGACCCTATACCATCCTGTCAAGCCAAGAAAGCTACGTATTTCTTTAATGGATATCGGTATTGGCCATTCAAGCACATCCCTGACTTTGGCTGGGTCTACTGATATTCCTTCTGATGATACTATGAATCCTAGATATTCAATCTGACACTTGAAGAATGCACACTTCTTCATTTTAGCATACAGCTTATGAGACCTCATTGTCTCAAGAACAATCCGTAGTTGAGGTTCATGATCTTCTTCCTGTTTAGAATAGACTAAAGTGTCATCGAAGAAGACAAGCACGAAATCATCAAGATATGGTCTAAAAATATCCTGCATTAATCTATTGAAGGTGGCAGGTGCATTTGTAAGCCCGAATGACATAACCAAGAACTCAAAGTGCCCATATCTTGTATTGAAGGCCGTTTTTGGAATATCTTCTTCCTTGATCCTTATTTGATAGTAACCTGATCTGAGATCAATTTTGGAGAAGATCTTTGCACCTTGAAGGCGATCCAGAAGTTCATCTATTCTAGGAATAGGATACTTGTTCTTGACTGTTGATTGATTCAAACCACGGTAATCAATACATAGTCGAAGTGTCCCATCTTTCTTTTTCTGGAATAGTACTGGAGCTCCCCATGGTGAGTTGTTAGGCCGGATGTAACCCTGATCTAACAGTTGCTTGAGTTGTTCCTTCAACTCAATAGCTTCCGGTATGGACATTCTATAAGGTCTCTTTGCAATTGGCGCAGCTCCAGGCATTAGCCTTATTTCATGATCAACTTCTCTTGGAGGCGGAAGTTCAGTCAATTCCTCAGGGAATACGTCAGCGTATTCCTTTAGCCAAGAGGGTCCCTCATGAGACTCTTGCTTTTGATCTAACTTGTTGAGTTTGATCAGGTAAACAGGTAATCCTTTTCTAACTCCTTTTATGATCCGCGATACTTTGGCTAACTGGATTCTTGGCACTCCTGCCTCACCTTGAGTTGTAACAAACTCCCTTTCAGAGTTTCGAAAGGAAACTTGACCCTTTCCACAGTGGATGTGGGCGTCATTAGGCTTAAGCCAATCCATCCCGAGTAGACACTCATGGATACCTAAATTCATGACTCTGAATTTGACTGAGGTTTTCTTTCCTCCCAGAAAGAATTCTTCCTTAGCAGTTTGCCTGGTACAAGTTACCTCACGACCGTTTGCCAATTCCACAAGTAAGGTAGGTGCTTCTACTGTGGCTATTCCTAATCTTTTTGCACATGCTGGTGAGATAAAGGAATGTGTACTGCCACAATCAATCAAGGTTTTGAAACCTTTACCTTGATAGTCCGACGGTGTTTGAATCACCGAGAACTGACGATTCGGCCCCTTCTTGTGTAAAGCGGCATGGACTGTCGCTCGTTCAAATTCTGCCTCCATAGTCGGATCTTCCTCTTCTTCTGCTTCGCATCTTTGCCTATTGGTAATGCAGGCAGTTCTTCCTCTTCCACGGGTGGCGGCTCCTTGACCGCGGCCTACACCTTGACGATGTCCCTCGCTGAGCTTGGGACATTGCCTTTTGAAGTGACCGAGTTCGTTGCAGTGGAAACATGGGAGGTTTCGGCCATTACTTTGAGTAGGAACAAAGTTGTTGACGTTATTTGTCCTTGCTTTCTTCCTTTGTCCCTGATTGTGACCTTGGACTTTCTTCACTTGGGGTCTGAATGTTCCTCTGTTTGGGTCGCTATAAGACCAATTTTTGTTACCCCTTGGTCTAGCTTGCACTTCCTGAATTATAGGTGCCGCTCGAATGAGTGCATCCTGAAGATCTGACGGACGCATAGATTCGAGACGGGTATTTACGGGTGGATTTAAGCCTGCGCAAAATTTGGACACCTGCTGCGTCATGTCCATCTGTGGCGCATACTTTAAGAGTGAGACAAATTTAGAGTAGTATGCGTCAAGGGTGAGTCCTAGCTGTTTTAGCTCGTAGAATTCATTCATTTTTTGTGTACGATATGCAGGTGGCAAATATCTCCCCTGCACGGCTTTCTTTAACTTCTCCCAGGTGACGGACCCCTCTGAAGTCCCTTGATCCCTGCACCATTGTTTCCACCATAGTCTAGCTTCGCCGGTGAGTTTTAATTTGGCGAGCATGGCCTGATTGGTAGGCGCAGTACCAGCTGCTTCAAAGTAATCCTCCATAGATTCAATCCAAATTTCAGCATCAGACTGGACGAATCTGCCTCTCCCGTCAAACTCGGGTGGCTTTATCTGCTTGAGGAGGAACTTCTTCTCCTGGATCACAGCAGTACTTGATGTAGGGGGCGAATTTGGAACCTGTACCTGGGGTTGTGCCTGGATAAAAGTTTTCTTAACGTTATTACATGATAATTGACGTTAGCTTATCTTTAGATCAGCTATCTCGTAAATCATGAAGCTACTTAACTCTTTAACAACTCTGATGCACAGTCGGATATTGATAAATGAAGTCCTTATTTATATTTACATGGGCGTAGCCTTATATAACATCTCGTGTGATGATAATCCAATCATTACATTCAGTTTGGGGAGAACAACGTTGTATTACATTTGTCTACAGGAACTGTGTAATAGTAGGGTTTTGGGTCATGGATCTTTAGGAATCGATAATTCATTGGAAGTTCACGATATCCTTTCCGCTGGAATCCATACTTCTCATGGCGGCCCAACACCTTAATCCTGTCGGCTGGGATTACACGGGTTACTTCCTCATATACATATGAGTTCAATTCAACCCTCCGACCTTGAATATGCAAAGTCGAATTTACGTGAGCTTCCACAAAAATGAACAGCTTCACGACTTTCAAGTCTTCCAACCACTTGATCCTCTTCAGGTTGGTCTGTAGATAAGCGAACCGGTGGGCAGCTATGTAGTAGATTCCTCAAGACCCAGTCCATCTTCGTTCTATATATAAAGGTGATGGATTATAAATCTGCTCCAGGATGTTCATCATTCCAACTCTTTGTCTATAATGCGGAGAATGCATTGCAGTCATAAACATCACTCGGAACACCAAAAACTTGTTCCACGCTTCATAGGTCTGCAAGACAGTATTGAAGATGAGGAAATGTTTGGACAGCAACAATTTCTTTACTTCATTTTATTGAGATCTCATAAAAACAATTCCGTTGTTGGTCGGCTCTGATACCAACTGTAACGTGTCCACTAGAATCATCCAGGACACGTTTTAGTAGTCCATCGGAAAGGATGTCTAGAAAACTCCGCCCGGCACTCCCATGGAATGTTACGGGTTTTGCAATCTAGGTCTTCCCGTGTCTGCCACGTAGCGGAAGTATCCTGGCCGTTTCCCACTTAGGATCGACCGGAATTTGGGTTTTCCTGTTTGGTCATTAGCTAACAACAACTAGCGTCAGACCCAAGTGAACTACTTTACGCAGAAACGTCAGGTCCGAAGCGGATTCACGCTGCACTTGGTTCAAGGAGAATGGGAAACGAGAGGGATGTAAGGCTCAACCTCTCTGCCATAAGGCATAGTCCCATTCGGTTCCCCTAAAACAACGTAAATTGGGTAAGATGTAACTCTAGGTCATCGTTCTCGTTATTCGTTTTGATGATGATGATCATCCCGCTGTTCCTCGAGATTTTTGAGAAAAGTTCCCGGCTAACCGGGACCACCCATCCGTAGGACGGACCCATGGTCCATCCTCCGCACTTTCCTTGGTTTGTTTTAGTTATGTAATTATCTAACACATTAATTTGACATATAATAATCAGCTTCTTTAATTAACCCTGTTAAGCACTGGTTCCTTCACGTAATCTTATCACGTGACATAGAAAAACAATATCAAACAACTTCTTTATTATCATTTCATCATTTTATCTTTGAAATACAAGGAGTTCCGCCCGTAGGCTTGTCCATAATCCGCCCGAAGGCTATTAAGTAATCCGCCAGGGATCACTATTCCAAGCTTCTGCCCGTAAACTAGTATGCGGGACTCGAGATCCAATCCCGAGTCACGTTACCCTCTTGTGTAGGACCCGGAAGGCGAGGGATTTACGGCGAGAGCCCCCCCCTCGCACCCAAGCGTCCTCCTGCTCCAAGTAGAGCTCAACGGAAAGACCTCTCGCGGCGGGTTCGGTCCACGTTCCCGGCGCGGTCAACAACCCCCTTGGTTAGGGTCAGGGAAGCAGTCGGGGGTAATTGAAGCTGCCTCTCCCTTCAGGCCTTCAACCTGAAGCATTAGATATCATTTCATCCTTTAGCTCTTTGAGCAAACAATGCAAACAGTGCTTTCTAAACTGTTACAAGCACAATCAATTCCAGTGGTCTTTGATTTGGCCAACTGTCAAGGAGTGAATCCTTCTTTCCGAATGCATCCAGCGTTCGATCCGGGATTAATTGCGACTTGGCAAGATCCCCAAGGGTTTATTTGTTCACCCTTTTGTCCTTGGGTTAGGGCCATACCCTGTTAACCCAACTTAACCATTACCTTAGGTTTTATTAACAGTAAATCCTGGCGACCATGTCGCTTTAATTTATTGATTGATCATTTGCTTCCAAGCAAATACCTAACTTCCCTTTACTTGGCAATCTTTCCCCAAGACAGGTGATGTAAGAGGATGACTATTCATTCTCTTGCAAGTTAAACTTGCGCAAGAACTTACCAACCTTATTTCAAGAAATGGCAAAACTCTCTTGTGAACAAACAACAAGTCTATGCAACGTTGCAACTTATTGCACAAGTGTCGCATCTATTCCATGGGATCATTTCACCCATTGAACGGCGTTTTCTGGTATCGGAATTATCTTCAGACGAGAAGCAGGGTTTAGGGTGTCTTTTTACCCAACCCATTCCTAATTACACTAGATCGACAACGTTTGGTCCTAGGGGTTCCAACTCAATTCGAGTTTCATCATTTGAACGAGTGATCCTTAGGGTAGAAACCCTAGATCGTTTCTTGCAAGCCCGTCCAATTGACTCAACATTTCGTGAATGTGGGTATGATCTTTGGGTTTGAGCGTTTTGACTTGGCAACAAGTGTAAAACTAGGTCAAATTCTTAACGCGCTAAACCCTAGTTAGTACCTGGGATATTTATCATATCGACTGAATCATGCCTATATGAATCCCTTGTGGGTTAGGTGATTTAGACAATTCAATATACTTGTCTTGCGACAAGGATGAACCTTTCCTAGAGATAATAAACTAGATCTAAAGGAGAAAAATAGTTGCAACTACCACAATACATGTAAACATGCGATTCATTGCTTCTACGCATCACATAGTTCACAATAACTCTATCTTTCCTTGGTAAAGTAAAAATACATGATAATCTGGATACTAACTTTCCTAGGACCTACTAGGACTTACATCAAATAATCATGCCTACTACCTTGTTATCTACACTTTAGAATCTCATGCTTTGTTAAACCATGCAACCTTTCCTAAATACGGCTCCTGATGAATGAAATTTTTGCATGACGACTATGCAACACGCAACTTTCTCCTAGCTACAATGAAGTTAATGAAGTTCATACAAAACTAAAGCTAGTGTTAACTTTTTCCATTTTACATGCCACTTGCAAGTCCATAAGATTAATTTCGTGCTCTTCTATTTCTTTTCGGATAACATCTTATGGGTGTTAACTTTTCCTCATGACTCATTACAAGGAAGATGTTGCCTAAAAATGCAACATACGCTTAATCTTTCCATGTCTAGTCAATGGTGCACTTTAACAATTCCAACCTTATAATGATAGGCAACAGGTGTTCTAGGCTCGTCACTTAGAAAAGCACGACATGGCAACATACTATTAAGGTCGTAAGATGGATAGACAATTTGCGTTTATAGCATTGAAAATACCAATTTTCCCAATTGCATTTAACTAGGCTAGGTGAATTTGAACATGCACGGGTGCTTCCTAATCCATGAAGTTATCATGCTTAATGCATTATTTTTGTATGGAATCACAATAGTAAAAACCTAGGTTTGTGGGCTCGGGGAGATGTCCACGTGAATGCTAGGAGAAGAACCTCCCGCAGGCACGCCTTGCGACTTCTTGGGGGCCATCGTAGGCGTGATCACAGACTCTGCGGATTACCCTCGCTTCTACGCTTTCTCCGAACAGCCTTGAGATGTGCCTTCTCCGTTGTACGCAGGAGATTCCTTCACCGAAATTCGGATCTATGAAGACCCGGGAGCTTGTAGGATTGGGGCTTATGGGAAGGCTTGTGGGAAGGAGCTTTATGAGCCCGGTTTAAAAACCGAGAAGGCATGCAGGAACAAGGCCCAAAGGCCTTATCCTTTAGAAGCTTCTTAGAGAAGCTTCTAGGAAGCTTCTGAATTTGAGCAGGCCCGACGTGGAAGAAAGGAGGCCAATGATTGGGTAGATGTTTTCTTTGATGAAGGGAGGGGATTATGAGGACAATGGCAGGGGGAAAATGGCGGCAGCAGCGGCACTATAGGCAGCAACAGTCGGCGGCCCTGGGAGTGGCGGCGGACAACCTGGCGGCGACGTCTCCAGCACGGCGGCCACGGGAGCGTTCTCCTCCTTATCCTTCCTCAGCGCAGCCTCCACTTCCCTCTCTGAACGTCTACTCCTCCCCCTTCGATTATCCCATTCGGCAACCTCCTCCCTAATGTGCCCTACTCTCCCTCTTCTGTCCTCAGCACGGCGATGGCAGCAGTTGTTCGTCCCCATCCCCCCTTCACACCTTAGAGGGTGTATTTATAGGACAAGGGGGGGGGGAAGAGAAGAGCTCCACCACGTGGCCACTGCATGGCTTCCCCCCCTCCTCATGCAGTCCCACCTCCACCAAGCCCATCCCCCCACACTCCCTCTCCTCCAGCCGCGCATCGGCTGGGGGAAAGGGATAAATATTAAAAAATTTGCTTTAATAATATCCATTTTGCCCCTCCCAAGAGGGTGTTTACGTGTGATTTGTGGATTTGAACCCTCGGGCTTGCTTTGCCAATGCGAAGGTCTCGATTTCTCGCGTGCAGGTCATAGATTACATTGCCGGCAATTCCAATATGAAAGATAACCTTTGCACGAGGTTTATGCAGTGTGCGGGAAATCAATATTCACGAGTGGGAATATTACATTCTCTCCCCCTTAGAAGAGTCGAGATGTCCTCATCTCGAGATAAACTGGGGATATTGATGGTTGAGAGAGCTTTCATCTATCCAGGTAGCATCCTCTTCGGGATAATCTTTCCACTGGACGATGCATTCTTTCAAGGTTCTAGATCTAAATTGTCTCTCCCTAACATCTAAAATCTTATCCGGTCTTAGTTCAAGGACTCCTTGACTAGGCATTACAATTTGTTGGTCATCAAGTACATGATTAGGGTTGGGTATATATTTTTTTAAGAGACTAATATGGAATACATTGTGAACTTTTAGGTTATCAGGAAGTTGCAATTTATAAGCATTGGGTCCTAGGCATTTGAGGATTTTATATGGCCCACAATACCTTGGACTTAGCTTCTTGCATTCTCCTAGAGATAGAGAACTCCTTTTAGGGCGTACACGAATGAAGACCATGTCTCCTTCTCGGAAGATCCTCTCTTGACGTTTCAAATCTGCATATGCCTTTTGTCTATCCTTGGATGCTTGTATGTCTTGTCTTATTGACCTTATTTGGTCATCCATGTCCTCCAACATTTGTCTTGAAGCTTCAACTCTTAGGGTTGGATCAGAAAAGTTTAGGGGACTTCGACAATCATGACCATACAATGCCTGGAAAGGGGTCATTTGAATGCTCTGCTGGTAAGAAGCATTGTAGGCAAATTCTACTAACGGCAAGTATTGAATCCACTTCTTCGGCTCTCGACAGCAGTAAGCCCTAATCATATCCTCAATGATTTGATTCACTCGCTCTGTTTGTCCATCCGTTTGGGGATGGTAGGCGGTGCTAAAACAGAGTTGAGTCCCAATAGCTTCAAAGATAGCTCTCCAGAAGTGTGAAGTGAAGAGAGAATCTCGATCGCTAATGATTCTTCTAGGTAACCCATGTAGCTTGAATATCTCCTTGATAAACAATCTTGCAATGTCGGAGGCTTTATAGTTTGTCTTTACTGGAATCAGGTGTGCAACCTTAGTAAGCATGTCAACTACAACCATAATGGAATTGTATCCTCCTTGGACTTGGGGTAAGCCCACAACAAAATCCATACTGATGAATTCCCATTTCATTTGGGGAATGTCAAGTGGTTGCAATTTTCATGGCATCATGACATGTTCAGCCTTGATACGTTGGCAAGACAAACATTCAGTGACATATTTAAGAACGTCATCTTTGAGCCTCTCCCAATGGTAGCTCTTCCTAACTGCATTAAGAGTTTTTGCATAGCCAGGATGTCCTGCGAAAGGGGAATCATGAGCTTCCCATAATATCTTCTGCTTAAGTGACTGGCTTGTTGGTATACACAGCCTTGTTCTGTAGTAGACAAGTCCATTATCAATGGAAAATTCCTGATACTTGGCCTGTAACTTCAGATTCTGATCCTTGGTAGATATTTCTTTTATCATTGTTTGGTAGGCCAAATCATGGCATGCTTCCTCTCTAGCTAGTTCGAGTATAGGGTTGCTTGGCATAGATACCTTTGTAGCCAGAGATCTGGCCGTTGATGGATTCTGCAAGATCAGGGAATTTAGGAATGCCTTGCGACTGAGTGCATCGGCAACTACATTCTCTTTCCCTGGTCGGTACTTGATTTCAAAATCATACTCCTCCAGTACTTCAATCCACCGCCGTTGCCTCATGTTGAGCTCGTTCTGGGTAAAAATCCATTTGAGACTCTTATGATCGGTTACTAGAGTAAACTTGTTACCCAACAGGTAGTGTCTCCAAAGCTTTAAAGCATGGATGACAGCTAATAATTCCAGATCATGCGTGGCATAATTCTTTTCATGACTCTTCAATTTCCTTGAAGAGTATGCTACTGGATGACCTTGCTGCATAAGTACACACCCCAAGGCAAGAATGCTGGCATCAGTTACTACCTCGAACTCCTTATTGAGGTCAGGAAGTTTTAGAATAGGTGCTGATACCAAACATTGCTTCAATTGGTCGAAGCTATTTTGTTCGGGAGTTGACCATGTAATAGAAGTCTGCTTCTTTAGTAAGTCTGTAAGAGGTGCTGCAATCAAAGCATAGTTTTTTATAAAGACCCTATACCATCCTGTCAAGCCAAGAAAGCTACGTATTTCTTTAATGGATATCGGTATTGGCCATTCAAGCACATCCCTGACTTTGGCTGGGTCTACTGATATTCCTTCTGATGATACTATGAATCCTAGATATTCAATCTGACGCTTGAAGAATGCACACTTCTTCATTTTAGCATACAGCTTATGAGACCTCATTGTCTCAAGAACAATCCGTAGTTGAGGTTCATGATCTTCTTCCTGTTTAGAATAGACTAAAGTGTCATCGAAGAAGACAAGCACGAAATCATCAAGATATGGTCTAAAAATATCCTGCATTAATCTATTGAAGGTGGCAGGTGCATTTGTAAGCCCGAATGACATAACCAAGAACTCAAAGTGCCCATATCTTGTATTGAAGGCCGTTTTTGGAATATCTTCTTCCTTGATCCTTATTTGATAGTAACCTGATCTGAGATCAATTTTGGAGAAGATCTTTGCACCTTGAAGGCGATCTAGAAGTTCATCTATTCTAGGAATAGGATACTTGTTCTTGACTGTTGATTGATTCAAACCACGGTAATCAATACATAGTCGAAGTGTCCCATCTTTCTTTTTCTGGAATAGTACTGGAGCTCCCCATGGTGAGTTGTTAGGCCGGATGTAACCCTGATCTAACAGTTGCTTGAGTTGTTCCTTCAACTCAATAGCTTCCGGTATGGACATTCTATAAGGTCTCTTTGCAATTGGCGCAGCTCCAGGCATTAGCCTTATTTCATGATCAACTTCTCTTGGAGGCGGAAGTTCAGTCAATTCCTCAGGGAATACGTCAGCGTATTCCTTTAGCCAAGAGGGTCCCTCATGAGACTCTTGCTTTTGATCTAACTTGTTGAGTTTGATCAGGTAAATAGGTAATCCTTTTCTAACTCCTTTTATGATCCGCGATACTTTGGCTAACTGGATTCTTGGCACTCCTGCCTCACCTTGAGTTGTAACAAACTCCCTTTCAGAGTTTCGAAAGGAAACTTGACCCTTTCCACAGTGGATGTGGGCGTCATTAGGCTTAAGCCAATCCATCCCGAGTAGACACTCATGGATACCTAAATTCATGACTCTGAATTTGACTGAGGTTTTCTTTCCTCCCAGAAAGAATTCTTCCTTAGCAGTTTGCCTGGTACAAGTTACCTCACGACCGTTTGCCAATTCCACAAGTAAGGTAGGTGCTTCTACTGTGGCTATTCCTAATCTTTTTGCACATGCTGGTGAGATAAAGGAATGTGTACTGCCACAATCAATCAAGGTTTTGAAACCTTTACCTTGATAGTCCGACGGTGTTTGAATCACCGAGAACTGACGATTCGGCCCCTTCTTGTGTAAAGCGGCATGGACTGTCGCTCGTTCAAATTCTGCCTCCATAGTCGGATCTTCCTCTTCTTCTGCTTCGCATCTTTGCCTATTGGTAATGCAGGCAGTTCTTCCTCTTCCACGGGTGGCGGCTCCTTGACCGCGGCCTACACCTTGACGATGTCCCTCGCTGAGCTTGGGACATTGCCTTTTGAAGTGACCGAGTTCGTTGCAGTGGAAACATCGGAGGTTTCGGCCATTACTTTGAGTAGGAACAAAGTTGTTGACGTTATTTGTCCTTGCTTTCTTTCTTTGTCCCTGATTGTGACCTTGGACTTTCTTCACTTGGGGTCTGAATGTTCCTCTGTTCGGGTCGCTATATGACCAATTTTTGTTACCCCTTGGTCTAGCTTGCACTTCCTGAATTATAGGTGCCGCTCGAATGAGTGCATCCTGAAGATCTGACGGACGCATAGATTCAAGACAGGTATATACGGGTGGATTTAAGCCTGCGCAAAATTTGGACACCTGCTGCGTCATGTCCATCTGTGGCGCATACTTTAAGAGTGAGACAAATTTAGAGTAGTATTCGTCAAGGGTGAGTCCTAGCTGTTTTAGCTCGTAGAATTCATTCATTTTTTGTGTACGATATGCAGGTGGCAAATATCTCCCCTGCACGGCTTTCTTTAACTTCTCCCAGGTGACGGACCCCTCTGAAGTCCCTTGATCCCTGCACCATTGTTTCCACCATAGTCTAGCTTCGCCGGTGAGTTTTAATTTGGCGAGCATGGCCTGATTGGTAGGTGCAGTACCAGCTGCTTCAAATTAATCCTCCATAGATTCAATCCAAATTTCAGCATCAGACTGGACGAATCTGCCTCTCCCGTCAAACTCGGGTGGCTTTATCTGCTTGAGGAGGAACTTCTTCTCCTGGATCACAGCAGTACTTGATGTAGGGGGAAAATTTGGAACCTGTACCTGGGGTTGTGTCTGGATAAAAGTTTTCTTAACGTTATTACATGATAATTGACGTTAGCTTATCTTTAGATCAGCTATCTCGTAAATCATGAAGCTACTTAACTCTTTAACAACTCTGATGCACAGTCGGATATTGATAAATGAAGTCCTTATTTATATTTACATGGGCGTAGCCTTATATAACATCTCGTGTGATGATAATCCAATCATTACATTCAGTTTGGGGAGAACAACGTTGTATTACATTTGTCTACAGGAACTGTGTAATAGTAGGGTTTTGGGTCATGGATCTTTAGGAATCGATAATTCATTGGAAGTTCAAGATATCCTTTCCGCTGAAATCCATACTTCTCATGGCGGCCCAACACCTTAATCCTGTCGGCTGGGATTACACGGGTTACTTCCTCATATACATATGAGTTCAATTCAACCCTTCGACCTTAAATATGCAAAGTCGAATTTACGTGAGCTTCCACAAAAATGAACAGCTTCACGACTTTCAAGTCTTCCAACCACTTGATCCTCTTCAGGTTGGTCTGTAGATAAGCGAACCGGTGGGCAGCTATGTAGTAGATTCCTGAAGACCCAGTCCATCTTTGTTCTATATATAAAGGTGATGGATTATAAATCTGCTCTAGGATGTTCATCATTCCAACTCTTTGTCTATAATGCGGAGAATGCATTGCAGTCATAAACATGACCCGGAACACCAAAAACTTGTTCCACGCTTCATAGTTCTGCAAGACAGTATTGAAGATGAGGAAATGTTTGGACAGCAACAATTTCTTTACTTCATTTTATTGAGATCTCATAAAAACAATTCCGTTGTTGGTCGGCTCTGATACCAACTGTAACGTGTCCACTAGAATCATCCAGGACACGTCTTAGCAGTCCATCGGAAAGGATGTCTAGAAAACTCCGCCCGGCACTCCCATGGAATGTTACGGGTTTTGCAATCTAGGTCTTCCCGTGTCTGCCACGTAGCGGAAGTATCCTGGCCATTTCCCACTTAGGATCGACCGGAATTTGGGTTTTCCTGTTTGGTCATTAGCTAACAACAACTAGCGTCAGACCCAAGTGAACTACTTTACGCAGAAACGCCAGGTCCGAAGCGGACTCACGCTGCACTTGGTTCAAGGAGAATGGGAAACGAGAGGGATGCAAGGCTCAACCTCTCTGCCATAAGGCATACTCCCATTCGGTTCCCCTAAAACAACGTAAATTGGGTAGGATGTAACTCTAGGTCATCGTTCTCGTTATTCGTTTTGATGATGATGATCATCCCGCTGTTCCTCGAGATTTTTGAGAAAAGTTCCCGGCTAATCGGGACCACCCATCCGTAGGACGGACCCATGGTCCATCCTCCGCACTTTCCTCGGTTTGTTTTAGTTATGTAATTATCTAACACATTAATTTGACATATAATAATCAGCTTCTTTAATTAACCCTGTTAAGCACTGGTTCCTTCACGTAATCTTATCACGTGACATAGAAAAACAATATCAAACAACTTCTTTATTATCATTTCATCATTTTATCTTTGAAATACAAGGAGTTCCGCCCGTAGGCTTGTCCATAATCCGCCCGAAGGCTATTAAGTAATCCGCCAGGGATCACTATTCCAAGCTTCTGCCCGTAAACTAGTATGCGGGCCTCGAGATCCAATCCTGAGTCACGTTAGCCTCTTGTGCAGGACCCGGAAGGCGAGGGATTTACGGCTAGAGCCCCCCTTGGCACCCAAGCGTCCTCCTGCTCCAAGTAGAGCTCAACGGAAAGACCTCTCGCGGCGGGTTCCGTCCACGTTCCCCGCGCGGTCAACAACCCCCTTGCTTAGGGTTAGGCAGGCAGTCGGGGGTAACTGAAGCTGCCTCTCCCTTCAGGCCTTCAACCTAAAGCATTAGATATCATTTCATCCTTTAGTTCTTTGAGCAAACAATGCAAACAGTGCTTTCTAAACTGTTACAAGCACAATCAATTCCAGTGGTCTTTTATTTGGCCAACTGTCAAGGAGTGAATCCTATTTTCCGAATGCATCCAGCGTTCGATCCGGGATTAATTGCGACTTGGCAAGATCCCCAAGGGTTTATTTGTTCACCCTTTTGTCCTTGGGTTAGGGCCATACCCTGTTAACCCAACTTAACCATTGCCTTAGGTTTTATTAACAGTAAATCCTGGTGACCATGTCGCTTTAATTTATTGATTGATCATTTGCTTCCAAGCAAATACCTAACTTCCCTTTACTTGGCAATCTTTCCCCAAGACAGGTGATGTAAGAGGATGACTACTCATTCTCTTGCAAGTTAAACTTGCGCAAGAACTTACCAACCTTATTTCAAGAAATGGCAAAACTCTCTTGTGAACAAACAACAAGTCTATGCAACGTTGCAACTTATTGCACAAGTGTCGCATCTATTCCATGGGATCATTTCACCCATTGAACGGCGTTTTCTGGTATCGGAATTATCTTCAGACGAGAAGCAGGGTTTAGGGTGTCTTTTTACCCAACCCATTCCTAATTACACTAGATCGACAACATTTGGTCCTAGGGGTTCCAACTCAATTCGAGTTTCATCATTTGAACGAGTGATCCTTAGGGTAGAAACCCTAGATCGTTTCTTGCAAGCCCGTCCAATTGACTCAACATTTCGTGAATGTGGGTATGATCTTTGGGTTTGAGGGTTTTGACTTGGCAACAAGTGTAAAACTAGGTCGAATCCTTAATGCGCTAAACCCTAGTTAGCACCTGGGATATTTATCATATCGACTGAATCATGCCTATATGAATCCCTTGTGGGTTAGGTGATTTAGACAATTCAATATACTTGTCTTGCGACAAGGATGAACCTTTCCTAGAGATAATAAACTAGATCTAAAGGAGAAAAATAGTTGCAACTACCACAATACATGTAAACATGCGATTCATTGCTTCTACGCATCACATAGTTCACAATAACTCTATCTTTCCTTGGTAAAGTAAAAATACATGATAATCTGGATACTAACTTTCCTAGGACCTACTAGGACTTACATCAAATAATCATGCCTACTACCTTGTTATCTACACTTTAGAATCTCATGCTTTGTTAAACCATGCAACCTTTCCTAAATACGGCTCCTGATGAATGAAATTTTTGCATGACGACTATGCAACACGCAACTTTCTCCTAGCTACAATGAAGTTAATGAAGTTCATACAAAACTAAAGCTAGTGTTAACTTTTTCCATTTTACATGCCACTTGCAAGTCCATAAGATTAATTTCGTGCTCTTCTATTTCTTTTCGGATAACATCTTATGGGTGTTAACTTTTCCTCATGACTCATTACAAGGAAGATGTTGCCTAAAAATGCAACATACGCTTAATCTTTCCATGTCTAGTCAACGGTGCACTTTAACAATTCCAACCTTATAATGATAGGCAACAGGTGTTCTAGGCTCGTCACTTTGAAAAGCACGACATGGCAACATACTATTAAGGTCGTAAGATGGATAGACAATTTGCGTTTATAGCATTAAAAATACCAATTTTCCCAATTGCATTTAACTAGGCTAGGTGAATTTGAACATGCACGGGTGCTTCCTAATCCATGAAGTTATCATGCTTAATGCATTACTTTTGTATGGAATCACAATAGTAAAAACCTGGGTTTGTGGGCTCGGGGAGATGTCCACGTGAATGCTAGGAGAAGAACCTCTCGCAGGCATGCCTTGCGACTTCTTGGGGGCCATCGTAGGCGTGATCACAGACTCTGCGGATTACCCTCGCTTCTACGCTTTCTCCGAACAGCCTTGAGATGTGCCTTCTCCCTTGTACGCAGGAGATTCCTTCACCGAAATTCGGATCTTTGAAGACCCGGGAGCTTGTGGGATTGGGGCTTATGGGAAGGCTTGTGGGAAGGAGCTTTATGAGCTCGGTTTAAAAACCGGGAAGGCACGCAGGAACAAGGCCCAAAGGCCTTATCCTTTAGAAGCTTCTTAGAGAAGCTTCTAGGAAGCTTCTGAATTTGAGCAGGCCCGACGTGGAAGAAAGGAGGCAAATGATTGGGTAGATGTTTCCGTTGATGAAGGGAGGGGATTATGAGGACAATGGTAGGGGGGAAAATGGCAACAGCAGCGGCACTATAGGCAGCAACAGTCGGCGGCCCTGGGAGTGGCGGCGGACAACCTGGCGGCGACGTCTCCAGCACGGCGGCCACGGGAGCGTTCTCCTCCTTATCCTTCCTCAGCGCAGCTTCCACTTCCCTCTCTGAACGTCTACTCCTCCCCCTTCGATTATCCCATTCGGCAACCTCCTCCCTAATGTGCCCTACTCTCCCTCTTCTCTCCTCAGCACGGCGATGGCAGCAGCTGTTCATCCCCATCACCCCTTCACACCTTAGAGGGTGTATTTATAGGACAAGGGGGGGGGAAGAGAAGAGCTCCACCACGTGGCCACTGCATGGCTTCCCCCCCTCCTCATGCAGTCCCACCTCCACCAAGCCCATCCCCCCACACTCCCTCTGCTCCAGCCGTGCATCGGCTGGGGGAAAGGGATAAATATAAAAAATTTTGCTTTAATAATATCCATTTTGCCCTCCCAAGAGGGTGTTTATGTGTGATTTGTGGATTTGAACCCTCGGGCTTGCTTTGCCAATGCGGAGGTCTCGATTTCTCGCGTGCAGGTCACAGATTACACTGCCGGCAATTCCAATATGAAAGATAACCTTTGCACGAGGTTTACGCAGTGTGCGGGAAATCAATATTCACGAGTGGGAATATTACAGAAAAATATGAAAAACTGATGCCAAAGGACATTATCAAGCTGTTAATTTCAATGATGATCTCTAAGAAAAGTGCAGGAAATCGTGGAATCAAAAGAAGCTTTGTAGAAGCTGACATTTAAGCTATGAAAATAAAGGTTGCACGTGAACAAGGTCAACGTAATATGCAGGATAAAGCATTTTACTATCTACCATGGAGGAGAAGGGTTCATATACCTTTGCCGAAGACTTTTTGAATGGAAGAATAAAGATTGATTCTTCTCTCCTTCTTGTGTATTCCCTTGAATATGCTAGAATTCGCCATGCCAATGAAGTCAAGACTGCAAAGAAAGGAGGGGAATGTCAATTCAATGGACTCTTGGATGTCTACAAGAAGACTCTTAGAAAGTTTCTATAAATTTGGGTTTGAGATGGTATTGACACCCACAGAGAATCTTTAGATTATCGAATTAAAGGTGCCCGTCCGGATGGTTTTGTGAGAAGGCTTTCCGTTTCAAAAATTGGAGAGAAAGATCAAAAGGTTTGCATCCTTAAAATAGCTTTATTAATGCTAAGTTGTGATTGGGGGGCACTCAAAATTCAAAATGGGCGCATTGCTATGAATTTAGAGGGGGGAAAAGCTAAGAAAAGAGGGGAATCAGACTCCCAAAAAAGGGAGGTCCTGCTTTTTGCCCTGGTGTGGCGACATCATTTGCGTGGATTGCTAAAACACGCCGGAGACAGAAATGATACTTTTGGGGGGGGGGGGGACACGACTCGTGCAGGCCTGTGCAAACTCAACCCGGCCCTTCCTCGCTTCTTTCATGGCTGAGGACCTCGCAGACAGTGCATTGTTCGAAAGCATGCAATTGAAGAGCCTTTATGATGCAAGTGATAGAAACAAATTACCTATGGTCATACCTGATTCAGCCACAGATTGTTCCGCTATCTGTGCTGTATGTGTAAAACCCGTTCAAATATGGAGAGGTCCTGCTGTTACTGAGCAGAGTTGATCCACTATTGGAGGGGGCTGAAGCTCTATGGAGAGGGGAAAAGCAATCGACAACAATGAAAGAATCGGACAGAGCTCTAAGGAGCTCTACTATGAGTCAGTGGTTACTCTTCTCTCTGAATGTCGTGATTCAGATTTAGAGCTTGACAAGTTGAAAATTCTGGTATCAAAAGAGTTGAAGATTGAATGACCCCAATATTTCACATGGTGTTGGCCCAATTTGAAGGGGTAAAGGGAAGAATCGCGTGTGTAATGGGTGATTGAAGTCTGGAGCTGCTGAAGGAGAGAAATTTGACAAAGAGGCGATAAACGAGGCCTTGCTTCTGAGGCCACTGCGGTCCCATCATCCTCGGTCGTCCTTGTCATCTCATCATAGATTCACAATATACCGACGAGTTCTTTGCACATGATGTCGTCATCGCTCTCACTGAATTGCTGCTGATCTGCTGCTTCGCTTTGCTTCTTCTGACGAAAGACTTTCTCAGTTCCACTTCATCATTATTGAACCTTAGCTAATCGCCATCCAATTCGGCTGAAAGGCATATACATTTCTCAAGGAAATCATCCGGCAGAAGGCAAATATGTTAGGCTGTAGGTCTATGAAGTTACAAGGCAACTGGTGCATCAATTCCAATGGGTTTACCTGAAGATGTATCAGTGATTGCTTGGGGTTTATCACTAGAAATGCCAACGATGATCCTTTATGGAATTGACAACATCCATGAACTATTTGAACACAAGGAGGACTTGAAATTGATAAAGTCTAATCCAATTTGTCGCCTTGGTTTGCATCTATAGAAGGCAATGACAATGGGGTTCTAAAACACCTGCGAGTAGCTGCCTTATACTGGTGGATCTGTAGGAGTGGAGAGGACGAAGACTAGTCCGCTCTTGATGATGATGAAGTGCATCAGGTTTACAGTGTAGGAGCCTGGTGGTTCGATGAAGCCTTTGAGCACTGCGAAAATTTTGGAATGTTTCGACCTGAGATGCTACTCCCAATGGGTTCTTCCTAGTACTTAAGAAGGAAGACGATTATGGCTACTATCCTCAGCCTCGCCAAATCCCTGATTTTAGAGGCAAGCACCGCAAGCAGGTCGAATTGAATTGTTTGAACCAGGAAATAAGGCTTCTGCAGAAGGAGCTGGAGGACCTTAAAAAACAAACTGATTGTGTATCCGTAGCTTGCAGAGAATTGGTCATGAAGATTGAAAATACTCCTGATCCCCTTTTGTCCAGGACAACTAATTTAGGGGCACAATCTACCTGGAACCGATGATTTGATCAGCTTGCAGAGATAAAGAGATGTTGCTGGATATGTTAGAGTGGTAGCACCTCCTCTTGAATCTGTCAAGGTTCTGCTTTGATGCTCCAACCAAGATAGGGATTTTGTGCAATCTCTCCAGAGAAAGATAACATATCGTCACCTGATACTCTTTCTTGTGGCACTTGATGCATATTTAAAGGCACCAGAAAGAATAGATGCTATTGTGATGGTGACTCCTGCAGTGATGGCTCCTCTTTTGTTGCCAAGCAAGGCTTAAGTATCAACTGATTAGGATCAAAAATAACATCAGCATCTTATGCAGGCTACTAGCACTGTGAGCAGTGCTGCCTACAGAACTCCATTGTTTTAACATTGTATGGATTTCTGAAAATTGGTTACAGGGATTACTACCCAGCAGATTTTAACAAGTCTATGTGCCAATGGCAAATCTGATCTCAAACACCTGAATGCAAAACTGGTAATGAGATACTATAGCTTTTTCTGAACATGGACTTCATGTATTTAACTTGACAAACAATATAGAGTACTTTGGCATCAAAATTTTTGAGTTCTTCTTGCTAGCCTCTTTCCTTGCTATATCTTGAACCCCGTGTTCTGCAGCTCTTGCATGAACTCTACGACAACGACTCATTTATAGTGAAGCTTTTTTGTCTTCTTGATTATAATCATGGTTATTTGAATATTTATTTTAAAACAAAGATTGTCTTTCATAGGCATAAAGGCTATAAGGCTTATTGGCTAAGCTTTTATCAAAGGCTTCAAGTGCCTCCATACATACAGCACTACAATCATCATTTATCACTTTGTACCCTCATTTTATACATGATTTGTCAATGTCCATGCAGTTGGAATGAGGGAAGAGGTTTTGTATTTTAACGTTCACAATTAGGTTATAAATCAGATAAGTTTGAGTCCACAATGAGCTGGCCAAGTAGGACTACAAAAGAAACCACTCCGATATTGGTTTTGAGAGAGAAGGTTGTTTTCCCAACTAAAGAGGGAGAGAAGGATCATCCGCTATCGATCACTTTCTGCTCTGCAATGCACATCCTAAAACCCCCTTCTGCCACAGTCATTATGTAATTGAAGTTGCCAACAAGTTGCACAATCATCATCATTTTAGCATCATAGTAGGCCATTGACTTATTTGGATTAAGATTTTTCAAAGCCTAAAGCTTTACGCTTTAAAGCTTAAAGTTTTTCTTTTCTTTATCATCAATGGGCAATGACTTTCTAGGAGGGGGGCATTAAATTAATCCCGTTTTTCCTCAAAAGGGTTATTTTTTACTTAATGCCTTGCTAATCACATTTAAGTGGTTATTGCAAATAAGTATTTTAGTTCAATTTCAACATACAAGACTGAAGCCTTTATCTCTACTACTCTCATGCAAATCTTTCTCTTGCTTGGGAATAACTCCCACAAGCCAATCAAGCCACCAAGGATAAACCTTTGCCTCCCATGCTATCAATTTTCTCTCACACAATACTAGAGAATACATAACATTCTTGTTTTGGTGGATATCAATCCACACTCTCGTGAATTCCAGATCTATATCCAATCTCTTCTCTTCTTTACATTGTAGTATCCACCTACTACATTATGGATACAAATGACTCCATAATTATCAAAGCACTTATCACCATAAGAGAGGAAATGATTACTCCTCATGCATAACTGTCATAATAAGCTTATAAATCACATGTTTGGCTAAATACACAATCTCTGGAAGTTTCTCTATAGTGTCTGAAGACGTCACTCCATACAAGTGATGTACAAAATTTGACATACATTTTAAAAACTTAACATTGGCACATAGATTAAGAAAACACTCAAGAAAGCAATATAAATGTACTGCATTGTGTGAACTTGCATGACATGATTCTTCAAGTTAAGGTTGAAGAACTCCTCAAATGATTTTGACTATTGTGGACCTTTTACTTGAATCCTTTTGGATCTATAGCACTACCTCCAAATGCAAATGAGCCTAATATGTCTCTTTCTTCATGTAAATCCAAAAGATCTTATAATCACCAAGTGAGGGTATTGGGGGTATTTAGACTTTGTTAAACTCATAAGATGCAACAATAGTTTTTTCATGCAATGCCCACCAATATGCATAAATAGGAAGCACTTAAGAAAAAAGAAACATGCAGAAAACTTTCCTTTTGAATATAAATTACCTCTCTAGTGAGAATTTTGATCTTGTGAGACAATATAGCTTGTCTCTTGTGATCTTGAGCATGCTCGCATCATCCCACCTTGTAGGCTAAATAACAACCTAAAGAAATCATCCCCATTTTGGGGATTGGCAATGCATAAGTATTTGTAATCCCTATCCTTGAGGCACTGCTCTTACACTCTTATAGCCTTATCTAAACATATCTTCCTCTTTGTCTCATCTATACCAAGAGCCTCAACCTTTGCAAATTCTGTTGAGATGAAGGCATGCAATTCATCCTATCATCCCAAAACATAAATAAAATTATATCTAGAGATAGAAAAACACATTCTATATGAGAGAGCTAGAGATAGAAGAGTGCCTTCCATACAAGCAAAGATATTAAACCACAAGGAACATGTACATAGCATGTGCAATATTTGGAGAAACATGTGCCCTAGAAATACTATTGAAAGCAAACAAAAGAATAACGTGAGAATGTTTTCATAATAATCATAAGAATAACATGAAAGCAAACATAAGAATAACAATGATAAGAATAGTTGAAGGAAGAAGACTTACACATCAGTGGTATCCCATGCAAATGTTTTCATAGTAATCATAAGAATAACATGAAAGCAAACATAAGAATAACAATGAGAAGAATAGTTGAAGGAAGAAGACTTACACATTAGTGGTATCCCATGCAAATAGTAGCTCTGCTTCCTTCTCCTTTGACACCTCAAAGAATTGACATTGCACACAAAAATGCTATTGAGCATTCTCAAAGTAATCTATAATTGAAGCTTGACTTATATAAGAATGGGATACAAATATTCAATGCTTACATGTATAAGGGACAAAGTATGAATGAGTACTTACTTTCTTTGATGCATCTCCACCATGTTTTTAGTCTATGGTTCCCATCCCAAACCAAGAACTTCTTGCCCTTACAGTCTTGCGAGTCTCTCCCAAGAGCCATCTCAAACTCCTCATTTCTTTGACACCAAATTGGGCCCCACTCAATAGATTTTGGATGTCATAGGCATGGTCTCTCCTCTAGGACCCACAACCGACACAAGGAAGTATCTAGTAGTCTCAAGATAACCAGTGGAATCAAAGGAAGCAATTAACCCACTGAGCATCATCTATCACAAATGTGACTATGTCATGAGCCACAAATCTACAAAGAGACACAATAGGAGGCACCGATGTCGTGACGCTTTGTGCTCACCACTGCAAACTTGAGGGCGCAAATTTTCACCAAGAATTTGAACACATTAGTCAGTGTCATTAGGAATTTATTTTCCATTGTGTGTGTCTTTTTTTTTGCATTCTGCATGACGATGCACGAGCACATGTAGATAGGCTAGGCACATTTGCTTCAATATTTTTGTGTGGAAGCATTGTTTGTTTGATTGCATTGCATGGATTTTAATTTGCATTTTTCAAATCACATGAATGATTGGGCACAAAGTTCTCTTTCAAAACATATTCTTGCTAGGGCACATTGCATGAAAAAAGATTTGCATGAAGAGGTATTTGGGTTCTCAAAGTTACAGGCTTTGTTGAAGTATCAAAAATATGATGGAATTTGATATGATTCAAAGATTGAAGGTATTAAGGAATTTGGTTTGAATAAGAGATGGACTTTGGCCAATGCCTAGAACATCAAAGCGAGACCTGACTTACAAAAAGCACAACCCTTGCCTTTGTTTTCTTATGGAAAAGAAGCATCATCTATTCTGCTCTACTCTTTCATTTCACGTGTATCTTCTCAACATTGCCAATATGATCTCTATTCTAGAAGAGAGCTATGGGCTGAAAGCTCTAAAGAAAAGTACTCAGCCTATAAAGGGGACAAGGATCGATTCTTTCTTACATTTTCTATGTCATGTATCTTATTTTTTTGTCAGCGGTGGTGATTACCATCGACCTTGCAAAAGCAGTTCAGGTAGACATGTGTTGCATCATATTTTTCTGGCTATGATATTTGCAGTTGCTTTGGCAATTATGGAGCTATTAGGCATTGTGCTATTTACAATTCTGTATTATGCATGTAAGGCCTATCATCGTGAGAGCCAATAGAGAAATTGGCACTTTTTGAACATCTCGGAGCCTATGCAAGGGAATATGTGAATTTCAGAGCACATTGAAACCGGTCTGTGACTTGGGCCAAGTTTAAGGAGCATTGCTCTAACCATCTAGACACTCCAGTCGAGAATGCCATGAAGGATGAAAAACTAAGTTTTAATGATATTAAGGAGGTTATCCTAGTGGGAGGATCCAAAAGGATACCAGTTGTGCAAGAGTTGGTCAAGAGAAGGATTGGCAACGATCCAAATTTCGTAGCCAGAGAAGACACAGGGCTTCATTGCAGCAAGGCAGACAACATACGCATTGATAATGTGAAGATGGCAAAAAGAAAACAATTAAAGCTTTAAAAATTGGAGCCCCGAGAGGAACACCAAGGAAAAAGGAATTCTCTTGCAAGAAAATCTATCTTGTAACATCAACAAGCTTGTTTATCATGTTTCATATGATCACAATGAAGAAAAGAACACCAGGCACAACAAATCTTCATGCAGCATCGTGTAAATCTCCCACGGTTTTTAATAGAATCAACCATATTCTTCAACATCCTCATAAAATCCATCAATAGAACAAAGAAAGCAAAGAAATACACCATCTTTGAATGGAAATACATCACATAGTATTCATCTTCAATATCTTCATAGTCTTCTCTCTCAATCTCTCATATACAATCACTCTGTTTCAGTAGAATTGGCTATCTCTAACTCTCTCTCACACACTCCATCAATAATACATCATATCCTCACTACAATCTCTCTAAAATTACTCTCAATAATCACTCTTAGGTCGTGGATACCCCTCCCAAGAGGTATGTCTGATATGAAGGGTCACCAGAGCCACTACAGTGTCTCTTCATAGCTCACTACTGTCACTTCACTCTAGTCTTCTCTTGAGTCTTCAGCAGCTACTTCTTCCACTTCCTTCAGCTCTTTTGCACTTGTATTCACCTCTTTCCAAGGCTAGAAAACTTTCCCCAAAGTCACACATACATTCCACAGAACACTTACAGAACAGTCTACAGAACAGTACCAGAACAGAAACAGTACAGAAGCAGAACAGAAACAGAACAGAAGCAGAAGCTCTACAGAAGACCTACAGAAGGTTACAGAAGGTTATCAAAACCTCATAACTCACTCTCAAACCATTCCAAACTCTCACAAAACATTCAATAAGCTTTCACAATATCTCATTCTTCATCAATCAATACTCCATCCCTCCTTACAGAAGACAATCAGAACAAAACAGACCAAAACAAAACAAAACAGAAGGTATACAGAACCATTCAGAACCTATCAGAACATCACAGAACCACCAACAAACATCATGAACTTCCAAAACACAATCAATATCATCCAAAACACTCTCAATCCTCTTCCAAATCAATCAATCATCCCATAAAATCAACCATTCAGCTCTCCAAAACAACAAAAATCAGCCAAAAAACAAGTCATTTCAACACTCAACAAAAATCTTTAGAAGTTTAAAGCTTAAAAGTTTTAACCTACTAAATGTATTGCTTTTGTTTTTCTAAATGCTTAAAGCTTTTCAAGCTTAGCTTTAAAAAAACTAGAACAAAAAGCCCACTCAACGTGTGGAAGGAAAGACTATATATGGAAGGTAGAAGAGGTGCAAGGCCCTCCTACATCTCTCCATGAAGACCACACATAAAAGAATCTTCAGTCGAGCTTAAAGCTCATTGCTTCTTTAAAGCTTTGCCATCAAGTTCGAAGGCACTGGCTTGAGGTTGAGCATTGAGCCCCTTGCCTACTTTGAATATTTCATTATCTAGTCACTTATGAAGGTGGCTTGAGTTTGAGCTTGGTGCTTGTTGCCTTCCTTGAAGATCTTTCCATAAATTGTGACTTCCACCTTTTTCTCTTCTCTCTTAGTTTGATATTTGGATCTTGTCTTCCAATTAGCGAGCGATATTTTGGTTGCTTAAAAGATACATGACAAATTTCTCTACATTGACCTCATCGTCTTTACTATGCGAGTTCATATCAATAACAAATTGTCATCACAAATTCAATTTCAAGCTCTTCATATGACTTTCGAGTCTTTTGATCTTGTATCTTGTCTATATCTTTAATCAAAGAACTTGTTTTCTCATTCGTCTTGAATCTAAAATTCTTCTAGATAAATATTTTACGTTGAGTACTCCCATGAAAAAGCATCCCTGCAACGAGTGACTTTCACGAACACCCGCACGAACTCCATGCCACATTTGGTGAATCCGACATGAAAGTGTCGCTTCTGATTATCAAGATAGGAGATTCTTTGATTAATCCATCTTCTTCATCGATTACTTCTTCCTTTTTGACCAATGAGATAAAGACTTTATTACAAACTCTCTCTTTAGCCATTATAATGCAAAATCAGGAGATGCAATTATCTATGCAGCAATAGAGTAGCAGTTGAATCAATGACTGTTGCATCAAGAAGAGGAGTATATGCATGGTGCGACCAATGTGATTGAGGCTATGGTTAGTGAGAGAAAATGATTTGATGGTTGGAATGTATCAGCCTATATTAAAGCTTTGAAAGCCAGATGTGGTTCTTTAAAGTTTTGACCAAGTGGAGAAACTATTTCTTACAGCTTGTCACACCTACTTTGTGGGCTAGAGTGACAATTTTTTTGTACAGAACTCTAACTCCGATTCTTTCAAGAAAGCTCTAAAGGGAGCTCATGCTTAACCCCCAAGACCTAGGGACCACTTATTTTTCAAGCGTTTCAAGGGAGCACTAATGGCTACCTCTCACATAGTCGATGTGCTATCCCTCTCTACGAGTGTATTAAGCTTACCTTAATGCCCAAATCAGTTGTCTCCTCTCTCAAGCACACCGGTAGCTCCACATTTCTTGATAAAAGCTCAAGCATTCTCAAGCCTCCTCCTCCATGCTCCATCCTCCATAGCCGCGTGTGAGACAAGAGAAGAGAAGAGAATAAGAAGAGAGAAGATGGTGGAGCGCTTTATCTCCTTGATCCCTCACCCTCACACACTCACTCCCTCACACTCTCACACTACCTCTCTCAAGCACACAAAAGCAAGCAAGGAAGGGAAGAGAAGAAGAAGAGTCCACTTTACCACACACAAATGAATGAGCTCTCATTCCCTTTTTGAATTGTATATACATGCCCTAAAATCCCATGGGTATCCATCCTCTTTTTACATGCTGAACCGTGGCCTAGGCCCTTTTTCCCTTTGCGCTAACTTCCTAGCTTAGTCCTACTACCCGTTCATGGTAACAAATTGCATAGGATTGAGCCTGACACTCTTTTATAGAGATTTTGGTTGTGCCTTTATATTTAAAGGTGTGCCTTCTTGCTTTTGGCTTCTTGTAGCTTCCATGGTTGTGTCTTGGACTGATGGTGGTTGTTCCCATGCTTTTATATTTTTTTTCGTTCACTCCCTTGTAGGGCACATTTTCCTTTTTCCTGCCTTGCAATTTTTCTCTTGATGTCTCTTTTTTCACTTCCTTCGCTTTGTAATAAACATTACGTCCTCCTAGTTGAGTGCCAATCCCATGGCACTACTGGAGGGTGGTGAGTCAGATAGTGTTGCTAGGGTAGCCAGGTGGCTTTTTGAGTTTGTATATGAGCCCTGGTTGAGGGTGTGTTGAAGGGATTTATATCTTTGAAATGATTTTTGTGTTTGTATACGAAACCGAGTTGAGGGTGTGTTGGAGTAATTTATGCCTTTGAAATTTAACATCGAGTCGAACAGATCCCTCTATTGGCCCTCCGTGATTATCTTATCTTGTGTTGTTCCAAATGAGCTTCTTCATTCATTTTTCAATAGTTCCATGACACTGCTGGGTGGGGAGTCGAAAGGTGTTGCTAGGGTAGCCAGGTCTCTTTTTGAGTTTGTATACGAGCCCTGGTTGAGGGTGTGTTGGAGAGATTTATGTCTTTGAATTTGAACATCGGGTTGGACAAATCCCTCTGCTAGCCCTATGCGATTGTATTATCTTGTGTTGTTCCAAATGAGCTTCTTCATTCATTTTTTAACTTGGATTGTTGCATCCACTCCCCCTACTTTCTTGCGCTTGCATGGTGACATTATTACATAAGATGGGGAGTGCATTGCATGGATAATACAGCTCTGGAGTTGGTGATCAGGGCCTTTGTTTGTACCTAGAAAGAAAATAAGGTGCACTACCTGTGGGTGTGCTTAGTTTATTCGTGGTGGATGGTTTTTTGTTGATGAGACTGGGTGTAATCCTAGGGGTTGTCTCTCATTTGAGGATTTAGTTTGTGCATAAGAGAGGCGCACAACGTGTAGCTTAGGTAGACATGTCTAAATAACCATAGGCGAGTGCTACCTCTCTCAGTGTGTCCTGCCCTTGATGTGCCCTAAGCATGTGTCGTGGGGAATCAAAAGGGATAGGGGGCTAGACACATCGACCGACCGAGGCCACCAAATGCACCTAGCTTGAGAACCCCCAGATGCAATGACTATGACCCCTATGCATCCTAGTATGTCTACGTGTGATATCATTTTTCATTTCCATGTTCTATGATTTCCTTTTTGCATTGTATCTCCTTGTATTTCTTCTTCTTCTTCTTCTTCCTTTTTCCTCAAGTTACGTAGTTGTGACATAATTTATTCTTCATTATCGGAGTGAGCTAGAGAAGGGGGCCTAATATATTTGTTAAGGAATTGGTAGATTTGGAGGTACCCCTTGAGGTTTAGGCAGATTTGAAGGGTGGTGGCTGAGAGGAATTGATGATTGCAGTGGGTGAAGTGGTTGTCATTCATATCCTCTAGAAGAGCTAAGAAAAATGAAGGTAATAGAGCAGCTTGCATCATTAGTCAAGCCATCCTGCAACTATCTATAGCTTTAGGATCAAAATGTAGTATTGTGAGGCTACGCTCCTGCGGGGTGGGGTCTTGCCTAAGGAGCATCCTAGGCAGTCTAAGGTAATTTCAAGTAGTAATAAAGGCAGGGTCAGCACATCAAGAGAACTCATTGATGAAGTGGATTAGTGTATCATACAAGTTCTCTGATGTGAAGATGAGGGCATCTTCATACGTAGTACAATGAGGATTATAGATTATAGGAAAATATGAGCGGCTGTGGATACTAGAGTCAAAATCCACTCCCACCCTTTGAGGTTAAGGCATAAAGGTTGGGTCATTCTACTCGAAGGGTTGAGTGTTGCAAAAGGCCATCCAAGTGTCCAGGTTGGAGTCACAAACCCTTCTTCTCCATGTAGGTTGACATTTGTAGCCAGGCACATGCCTTGATACTTCAAAAACCTTATTTTGCCAAATTTTGGCATCTTCAGTGCCCATAATGTGGGATTTTACTCTGTCTCCTCAAGCCATTTTTTTTCAAACCTGCTTCCAATGTTAATGACGTCCTCCACCATGTTGATGGGCGAAACCCTTTGCAAGGTGGTAGGGAACTAGAAGTTAAAGTCAAAAGGGCGGCTCCACCTTTCTTGCCTCTCCCAGGTCACAAGGTTGGCATGGAAGCTTACTAGAGCATCATCCTCTTATGGTGGGATAGGTGCCTGGGGTGCCCTTACTCGCTTGGCATTCCGTTTTCTCCTTGTCTCCTCCACCATTTGTCTTCTTCTTTCCCTTAGTGCCGCCTTTCTTTCTGCAGAGGTGTCTGCGTGCTACTGCTCTTCAGGCCGCAGGGAAGGAGGCGATGGGACAAGCTCTTCTTTGTGTGGTCGCATTCCAAAGTTCACATCCATGTCCCTCTCCTGGCTTGGCTCCTACTGCTCTTCTTCGATGAACTGGAGTACGTCCACTTCCTATGAGGTTAGGCCCGCCAATAGGAGATAATGGTATTGCTCTTCCAACCTTGGGTCAACTCTGCTAGGTTGTGGCGGCATTTGCAGTCCTGCTTTCAATGCTCTACGAGTCATTCCCAGTTTCCTTTTCATTGTCTCTATGGATTCTCCCTTCTCTGCCTGGGTGACGTCGAATAGGGTATCTAAAAAGGCACATTGTCGTGTCGCTACATGCACACCATGTAAAAAAATCTAGAGTGTGGCTTTCTTATTGATTAAGAGAGCCAATGCCATTTAAGACATTAGTTTTAGTATCTATGGTTCAAAAATATTAGATTTTTAGCCAATTTTTAACATTTTAGATATTATCTCTTGTAAAAATCCATAAAACTCTAGACAATTGGTAGATTAGGATGACATGTAAAAGAAAGCATGTAGCTTTCAGCCAATTTGAGAGGATTTTATGAAAAAATAGAGATTGACAAAATCGTCGATGTGCAATTGCTATTTTCAAGCAGTGAACAACCCTCGGAAGGGGGAGATGAAGGAGTGATCTGGTAGAATTTTGGCCATGTATGCTGGTATTTTACCTCCCTTTTGGAGCCAATGGAAGAAGTAGATTAGCAATCTGAGTAGCATAGAGGAAGGTATTATTTTATACATGTGTTTGTCTATTAGAGTTATATCTTCTCATAATGTTGAAAGAAACTAACAAGCTTCATCTCTATTAGTATTCTTCTACATTTCTGATTCTTTTTTGGAGTATTCTTCTACGTCTTCAATTTTTTCAGACCTCTTCTCTTCTCTCTACTCCTCTCCCTGAATCTACCTTCACCTTGCTCTCTCTTACCCTCGTGGTGGACTCTCGACACCAAACGCACTGACATCGTGTTAGGGAAAGTTTATGGTATCATCAAAGGTGAATTTTGGAAGATTTTTAGGTTTATTTGAGGTTAATACCTTCAGCCATATTCAAAGAATTAGCTACAACATTATTATTTTAATTCACTTCTAACTCTACAAAAGACATCTTGTCAAAATATGCAAGTATTATATACCGATATGGCAAGGCAATGTTTGTAGATCATTCATTGATGCTTTGAGTTGAATTAAGAGGAGCTTTTTCTCTTATTTCTTGGCTGTGGTAACTTTTCCTTATCAGGAGCTCAATTTGAAACTCTCTTAAAGCAAGTCTCTTTTCCTTACAAGCCTTGTGATTGACTCATAAGCTTTTGTCCCTAATAGTCTACATTGAATGTAATCATGCAAAGTTTATTCATGCTATGGCATCATGTATGAATGTTGGGATGCATAGTTGCTTATGAAATATGACAACATATTGTACTTGATTTTTTAATTTCTGATTGCTCTTATAAACAAGAAAACAAGCTTGATTTGAGATAATACTCTTGTGATCTTTGCTAAGAACATGTAGTTGGAAGCTCTATTAACATCTTCAAGAACTTGGCTTGAAACCTTCAACCCTTCTCTTATCTCTACCATCTCCGGAGTCTAAGCTCTTAAACCCCCATACATTTTTGTCTTCCCAAACTCCTGTGGTAACCTTCAACCCTACACACTGCGACATTGGTGAACCCGACGTGAAGGTTGGTGTAAAAGGACTCCAAGATGGGAAATTCTTCAGGAGATACTCTACAAAAATTGGTGCACATACTGCAGTAGACTCAGTAATAAAAAATCCAAATGTTACAACAACAAGAACAAAGGTAGGAGGAAGAGAAGATTGATTCCACAACTATCAAGGCCCTAGAGGAAGTTGGGTAGGAATTAAAACATTGACATTCATGCATAGTTTTGGAATAGGCTTTGAATCAGTATGAGAGTGCCTATGCATATACGCCAGGTACCAAGCAAAGTGAGTAGTTAATCTCACTGAGGGATCTGCAGACTGTGAATATTGTTGGGCAAAATGAACATAGTTTTGATAAGCTTGACTTGAAGCTGTCCATTCCCCTGGAATTACTGGCCAATTAATATGCGGTCCTGTAAGGCAATCATCCGAACTCCATCCCCTTCTTCTGGAAATCTGAGTATCAAAACCGTCACAGTCACCAACCAACTGAGGTGGTTGAGATATGGAAGTGTTAGGAGAGGGTAATGGAATAAGGGAAAGGATGTAGGGAAGGATAGGAAAAATCATAAAAGGAAGAAAAGGTTAAAGAAGGAGTGGCAGAAATTTGTAAGGAATCACTAAGGAACGGTGTTAACTGATAAATAGAAAATGTAGAGGGTACATTTATAAGGGGTGAAGGACAGGGTGGAGAAGGGGAAAATACCCTATCCTCAATAAAGGAACAGTAAGTAAAAATAGGAATTTGAGGGAAAGATGAAGGTTGGAAAAGAAGTGGTAAAATTACTGGGGAACTAGATTGACAAAGGGAAATATATATAGCATAGCGGTGAGCCAATTGTTGGTAATAAAGGAGGGTAGGAATAGAAGGTCCCAAAAGAGATCGTCTATGATAGGCATCAAAGAAGATAGCATCAAATGGATTATGTTTGGAAAGATAAGTTAAGAGATCCATCCTCAGTTGGTTAGTACTTTGGGCAAAGGTAGGAGCTGTATTTTGTCTTTGATTTAGGACCACTGAATCAATCATGGGATGCCACGAATTATCCTGACAATCAGCTACTTTGGAGGAATAACTTTGAAACATATCAGCTATGCGCAACTCCAAATGATTGACATATAGAACAGCCTGTAAGACCACATCCCCCACATACCATGCCATATCTACCTCATCTGGAATTAACAAATCTCCTCGGAGATACATATATGACATCAACATGGTGTCTGGCGTGACAGAATCTTCAAAGAGCATTCTGACTACCTCTATCAATAACTCAGCAGACCAAGCCCCACTCCAGCCATCCTCTGGAAAAGGTAAATCCATCGTGGAAAGCTTCATATAGAAGACCAACTTCTGTAAGTGGTAGTGGACAAAGAAAGAATGGTCCGGTAAGACAAAGTCCTGAAACTGTTCAAAGGTAGACCATAACAAGTCCATTCTGGACTGCAATCTTTCCACTTTGTCTTGGAATAGAGGGCACAAAGTAGCCTGTCTCTATAAGGCAGCCAAATCCTGCTGTGAAAGAGAAGGAATTAATGGAACAGGAGGGCTTGGAGGAACAGAGCGGGACTTTGCAAGCTGATCTTGCAACTGCTGGATTTGGGAGGCTTGGTTGGCCACTGTGTCATTAGCCATCTGTAAAGCTGAAAGCTTGTCATCTAAAAGAACTTGGAATTCTTTCGCTTCGTTGGACATCCTCTCCTTCTCTGGTGAAAGGTTAGTAACCTGTGACTGAGCCTCGAACAACTGGGTCTTCAATGAAGAAATCTCATCACTTTGAGTGGCAACCAGTTGGGTTTGCTGTTCCATTTGCTTAAATAGATCTGCTAGGGTATCCTTAGCAGAAGCTAACTCAGATGTTGCCTTATGCAACTGGTCTTTGGACTGCGTGAGCTCCTCATAGAAAGATGCGTACAGCTGTTGAACACAGGCTGTCACTGACAACTCAATGGAACTTTGAATATCCTTGCAGAGGAAAGGAATGGCATCTCCTGAAACGAGACTGTTCAGGGAAGGAACTGAGATCTCCAAGGATCCTTCTCTATGTGCTCGGAACAGATTATTGCAAGTGAGATACCCAGGGAGTTCACTGCCAGAAGTAGCAGGGATAGGCACTGAGGGAAGTACAGCAGGGGCTTTATCCGCTACCCTCTTCAAGCGTTTGCGTTGGATCACCAGGGGAGGCGGAGAATCATCGTCCTCAATGTCAATAGGTGCTGACTCTTCTGAAGGTGGAGGAGGAGGTACTGGATCTGATGGAGGAGGTGGAGGCACAGTCTTCTGTAAACCTGAATAGGTCAAGAAGGCAGACAAATATGATCCATAGGTAACATTGGTAACATTACCCCTCGTGACTTTAACAAAATGCTGATCCATCTTAGTAAGGAGGTATGTGCTCCAATCAATGGCAACTCCTTTTAGCACCATCCTGGAAGCTGTGAAAAGCTCTTTGGACAAATAGTGGGATGGCGTTTTGGCAGGCATGAACCTGTCCTGAAGGAACTAGCACATCGTCTTCCAGACGGGATCAATAATCATAGAAAACGAAACTCCTGAAGAGTTTATCACTTTTTTAACATCAAGGACTTCCCTTGTCTGCTTCTGCAACAGTTTGAGAATCTCTTCATTAGAGAAGAGCTGACGAGTGGTCACAAAAGGTTCTGCTTTGGAGGGAAGAGACAGAGCCTTCCCTAAGCCACGAGACGTCAATGTCATAGACATGCCTTGGACTACTCCTGTCTTCTTGCTGTAAGAGGCCAGGAACTCATCACATACGGACGGATCCTCTGGAAGTAGTGGAAAAGGAGTGGCCACAAAAGCAGCAAGTCCTGCCTTCGTGAGGGGCTCAAAAGTAAGTAGGGACGAGTAATCCCTACTAACTAGTGGGACGTACTGGATAGGGGGAGGAGCATGAGAAGGCGCCATTCAGATGGTTACACACACACCACAAACACAGACAATCAAGGTGAATGCCTGCAAAGCAACAGACAAAAACCAAGGATAAGAGGATTACCAATCAAAACGTGACACGACCTACTAACCCCAAGCAAACCACATTCTAGAAAAAATTTGACATGACCTCGAGACAAATGCGACCGAAAGCTTCATGCGATGCATCAGACAAACACCCTGAACCCCGTATCAGGCAATAAAAGAAAAAACTGCATACCGTACCCGTAACCGTAACTAAGACAGGAAACCAAAACCAGACCATATCCAACATATATCAATACAACATCTGTGATAGAACCAAGACTAGACCATGGAAAAGAACACTAATGACTGCGTATACCCATCCCACGAAACGCTTCATTAAAAAGGGGATTAAGTGCAGTGAGGGGGGATTTAATTTAATGAAGGGTTGATTTTAATCAATTATTAAAAATGGGTGAATTTTTATTAGGTGATAAACCTTAATAAGAAAACGGCGGTTCCTTATTATAAATTTATTTACCAATTATTAGGTTAAACGGTGCAGTTATTCGATTCCCGGACTTCGATTCCCGACTGGGTCTCTAAATGCAATTCATTGATTATAATTTAAGGTGATGTGGAGCGCTTTTTTGCCAGCGCGTGCTCATGTGACGGCTGGTTGATTTTATTTAAAATTTAAAGTGCCTCTTTAGCGCACGTAGCGCGTGCTAAGTGAACGACTGGTTTATTTTAATTTTTTAAAAAAATGTGTGTTTAGCGCGAATGCGCGTGGAAACTGTGGGTGGATTAAAGGGTTTATTTTAACAATTAATTGTGATTAAGGGGGAAAATAAATAATTAACATAACATAAAATAAATACCTGGAAGGGTGTGTATGGAATGCAGGAATGCGCACGAAAGAGTCCCAGTAGAGGAAAAGCAAAAAGCACTGATGAAACAACAATGAACACCTTAGCAGATGTGTTAATTTGGTTTATGTTGGTTTTTTATTTTTATTTATTTTATTTTATTTTTAGTTGTGATTTTTTTTTAAATGGTGGAATAAATGAAAAATGAGCAAGGGAAGTGAGGGAAATTTTTTAGAATGTTTTTAGAATTTTTTAGAATTTTTTTACAATTTATTAAATGATTTTTCCATATTTTTTTGGCAATTTATGGGTAATTTTAGGAAAGATGGATTTTCTGAAATTATAGGAAAGGCAATTCTTAGCAGACAAAGGTCCAAAAATTGGCAACTGGCAGAAGGGATTTTTAGAAAAAAATTTTGAAATTTTTTAAGGGAAAAAATATTTGTAGTGATTAATTAAGTCACATTAAGCACATTAATCACATTAGTCACAAGTCAATTAAGTCGTGTTAGTAGGAGTAAGTCAGGTTAGTCTTCCTAAGTCTAGTCAGGTTGGTTAACCTAAGTCTAGTCTGGTTAGTCAGGTAAGTCTACCTAGGTCAGTCTGGGAAGTCTACCTAGGTTAGTTAAGTTAGGTCTACCTAGGTTAGTTAAGTTAGGTCTACCTAGGTTAGTCAGGTAAGTTAAAACAACTAAGTTAGGTTAGTTAACCTAAGTTAAATTAACTAGGTTAGGGTTAGTTAATTAAGTTAGGTTAGTGGTTAATGAGACTAAGGTTAGTACCTAACCTTAGGTGGTGGAGGAGAAGAGGAGAAGGAGTGGAGGACGGCGGCGAGGAGGCGGCGAACGCGGCGAACCGGGCGCGGCGGCGGCGGTCGTGGCGGTGACCAGGCGAGGAGGCGCGGCGGCGGAAGGAGGGGAGGAGTATAAGGTGGCGGGCGCTGTCGAGGGCGGCCCTGGGCGGTGGTGGGGTAGGGAAGCAGACGGGGGGAGTGGGGGGGAGAAGCGCTGGGTAGGAGAAGAAGGAGGTGGTGGCGGTGGGAGGAGGTGGAAGGCGTGGTGGGGGGGAGAGTAGAAGGCGGGGTGGAGGGAGGGAGTAGAAGGCAGGGTGGGGGGAAGAAGTAGAAGGCGGGGTGGGGGGAGGCACAGGGAGGAGGAGAAGGAGTGAGGGGAGGGGAAGGAGGAGAGGCGATGGAGGCAAGGAGAAGGCGTGGAGGGAAGGAGGCGGCTGTGGGGGGAAGGAGGCGACTGTGGGGGGCGCAGGGAGGAGAAGGCGTGGGGGGAAGGCAAGAAGAGAGAGAGAGAGAGAGAGAGAGAGAGAGAACGGGTGGGGGGAAGGGGTGGGCAGTTAGGGGGGAAGAGGTGGGGGGGGAGGGGGGGGGGGGGGGGGGGGGGGGGTGCCATGGGGGGGGGCCATGGGGTGGGCAAGTGGGGGGGAAGGGTAGATGGGCAGGGCCCAAGGGGGTGCCCGAGGGAAGGGTAAAGGTGGGAAGGGATGGGCGCGTACCCCCGTCCCGCGCACGTGCGCGGGGCGGGGTAAAAAAAATTTGCCGTGACGGGATTGAAATGGCGCGGGGAAGACGGTACGGGTTTCGCGGACACGACAGGGGCGCGTGGAGACACGTTAAATCGAAAAAAGTCGCGTTCACGCGCAAAACGAGCGCGAGAAAAACGGAAAAATAAAGAAAAATTAATAACTCCCAATCCGGATGTCAAAACGAAATATCGTAAAAACGAAAAGTGGGCAGGACGACAGGGGGGAAACAAGAAAAATATGGGACGGGGGTTCCGGGAGGGGTAAAGGGCGGTCACGTGCAAAAAACACAAAAAACGAACCAAAAACACAATTTAAAAAATTAATATCGAAAGATCCGTGCATCGGAATGAAGTGCAAAAAAAAGAAAAACTGTGCAGAAAGATGTGCCCAACAATCCTATTATGTCAAAACATAAATCCGACTGAGATAAGACGCGTTCACATGGGAAAAACCCAAAAAACAAACCCGAAAATGGAATCGGAAATTAATATCGGACGAACCGTTTACCAGAATGACATGCAGTAAGAAGGAAAAATGTCCACAGAAAAGAGTGGCACAGGGTTATCACGTTAAACCGCAGTTCCGGTGGAAGGAGAAGGGGTTCACATGTGAAAAACTCCAAAAATACGCCCGAAAAGTCATTGAAAATTTAATAAGGAAAAATCCAGAAGTCGAAAAAGGGTGGAGGAAAAAGGAAAAATGTAGGGGAAGGAACAGGGGACACGGCTGTCAAATCAAATTGGAATTCCGATACAAATAGGGCAGGTTCACATGGAAAAATGTCAAAAATACGCACGAAAAAGTCGTGAAAACCCCGGAAAATTAATAACGGACAAACCGTGTATCGAAATGATGCGGAATAAAAAGGAAAAATGGCAGGGGAAAAGCTTTGGTCAGGGCTATGACGTCAAATCACGGTTTCGAAGCAAGAAAAGCGCGTTCACATGGAAAACCGTCCAAATTTGGTAAAATGGTTCAAAAATTAATAACTCAAAAACCGTGCACCGGAACAGAGGAAAGTAAAAAGGAAAAATGATCAGTTCAATGGGAGGAACAAGGCTATGAGGTTGGATAAGGACTTTGGTGAACGTAGGGTGCATTTACATAGCAGGACCTCAAAATCAGGGAATGAAGGAAAACTGCAAGGGAACAGCCCTAAGGGTGGGTGGAACATAACCGGGCGGGTGGGAAGGGACCCCAGGAGGGTAAAAGCAAGTCATGGCATTCATGCATGAGCAAGATAAGGCATATGCAAAGGATATGCACGGTAGACGTGCAGGGACGCGTCCCCACACTTAAGACCTTAACGGATAGGGTTAACCGAGCAACAGGGACCTAGGACCACGCCATAGACCATCCACTAACTTCCCCACACTTAAAACATGACCGGCACGAAGAAACCAAAGTGTAGGGTTAGAAAAACTTGGCCCGTTTCGTCAAGAATCAAGGTTGAGTGTCGACGGCACGTCCAGTGTTGTTGTCGGCGCTGGAGGGACCAAGGCATCTTCTCGGCACACGTCCGTCATGGAAGGGACCATGCGGCAGCACCCAGGGAGGTAGCTGATAGAAGGAATCGCAGGAAATTCGTCGATGATGAGGGATATTGCACTCAACTCACAGTCACTCATTTGGAATGAAAGAACTGTCACTCGCCCCATGACTGATATCACGCAAGGAAAAAGGATTGAAACCCGTATCTCATACCCGGTTGAGGAATCGACAAGGGGGGAATGGTGCAGAAGGAGTATGCCAGGGTGCACATTTGATGGTGCATTAGTGCGTCCCACCCGTCTGGCATAAGTGCAAGGAGGAAGGCAAGGGAGCCTTACAGTGCAGTGTACAGAACAGGGTGATGTGTCTTGTGTTGACGGTAAAGACCCATCCCGTGGGTGCATAGGGAAACGGGAACATACCTGACTCCAAGTGTCGTAACGTCCCTCAATCTCACCTCTCGGTAATTGATTGAAGAAACTCTTGTCACACTCAACCCACCCTCTGTCTCACTCGTTGTTGATAACTACAAGAGGGCAGCCTTTTCCTGAAACCCATTGATGTAATCCTCACAGTCGCTTGTGCAAAGGGTGTATGCCTTGTGCGCATTTGATGGTGCAACTGTGCATCCCGCCCTGTGCCGGCATACGGTGCGAGAAGGAAGGCAAGGGAGCCTTATGGTGCAGTGCACAGAAACAAATTGTGCTTTGTGCATTGAGAGGCCCATCCCGTGCGTGCAACACTTCATTCACACTTCTCACCTCTCATTCGATTTGAAGGGAAAAGATTGGTCTCTCGCCCCACCCTCTGTCTCACTCTCTGTTGATAGATACAGAGGGCAACCATACTCACTTCCCCATCCGGTTAGGATGAAAGCTCACATCACTCAAGGGGTTGTCGATGAAGATTGCGTCATCAGTTGTTGAAGAGGCGTACCCAGGGAGGTAGCCATCAAATCGAGCGTTGTATTGGACAAGAACATGTCGTCTGCTAGAGGACAGGTAATCACTTTGCAGAAAGACCCATGACACAGCGTACCAAGGGAGGCAGCGTCGGAATTGGATCCTAGGGATATCAATTAATGAATCCACTTTCTGGACTGCTGGGTGTTACCACCTTTTCCACAGCCAGCTTCTCGCCCAAGGGTGTTTACCACCTTTTCTTGGAACGAGGCCTGCTATAACAGGGAATTGCTTCCTTTTCTCTTATAACAGATTTGTTTTGTTTTTTTTTCTTTCTTTTCTTCTATTTTTTTTTTCTTTTTCTTTTTCTTATTTTCCCCTATTCCCGAGGGTGTTTCCACCTTTTCTCGAAGAATAGGTCGGCATGACAGGGACTTAAGTCATTTTCTCCCATGACCGATATGTTTTGTTTTTTTGTTTTTTTTTTCTTCTTTTTTTTTTCAATATTGAGCAAGGGAATGGCAGAACTACCATTTGTCAGAACCCACCTTGCCACTGTCGCTGGTGAAAAATAGAGGATAAGAGATCAAGGCTGAAAGGGGGTTTTGAGGGGACAGAGGGTTGCGTCCACTTCATCAGGACTGACTGAAGAACGGCTATCAAAAGTAGCATCATAACAAGTACAGTGCCACGCCAACGAGGGAAAAGATCAAGTGTCTGTAATTGTCAAGATCCCCAAGGAGGGAAGTACTTCTTCAGGCGATATCCATTGATCAGAAAGGGATCATTAGAGGCATCCACGGTCTACACTTGAACAGAACCATTAGGGTTGACTGCAAGTACCTTATAGGGGCCCATCCACCGCTGTTGGAGCTTGCCAGGAAACTTGCCAAATCGTGAATCATAGGCTAGGACCAAATCACCTTCTTTGAACTCCTTGTGCTTGATGAAGCTGTCATGGTAAGCCTTGCATCGAGCTTGCGTGGCTTCCATGCACTGTAGAGCCATCCTACGAATTTCGTCCAAACATTCCAAGTGCAGGAGACGGCATTGCAGTGAATCATCATCCCCCAAACGCTCTTTGATCGCCACTCTCAAAGAGGGTAATTCTAGTTCAACAGGAAAAACAGCTTCTGTACCATACACCAGCTGGAAAGGTGTTTGTCCCGTTGCTGCTTTATGAGAGGTTCTGTACGCCCAGAGGGCCTCTGTAAATCAATCATCCCAATCACGACGATGTGCAGCAATTGTTCTTGTCAGAATCGAGCAGAGGATGCGATTCGTGACTTCGACTTGGCCGTTGGCTCTGGGGTAATAAGGAGTGGACTTGCGATGGCGGATCTTATACAACTCTGTCAACTCTTCCATGACTTTGTTAAGGAAATGAGTGCCTCTATCACTTACCAGCTCTAAGGGACTGCCAAAACGGGTGATGATATTCTCATACATGAACAGGGCCACACTGTTACCATCGTCCCACTTTAGGGCTTTAGCTTCACACCACTTTGTAACATAATCCGTACATACGAGGATGTATCTGTTCTGTTTCCTTCTGGTAGGAGGATCGATTGGACCTACGAAGTCAATGCCCCACTTCTCAAACGGCTTCAACGGAAGGATAGGTTGCAATGGCATGGCACTTGTCTTGGTGGGTTTCCCCATTCTTTGACAAGCATCACATCTTTTACAGTAATCATAGGAATCTTTGTGGATGGTAGGCCACCAATATCCCGCTAGCAGAGCCTTCCTAGCTGTAGCTTCTCCTGCAAAGTGACCTCCACATGGCTCGTCGTGGCAAGCCTTCAGAACAATCCCAATCTCATCTCCTGCAACACATCTTCTGAGTACTTCATCTTTGCCTTTCTTGTACAGTGCAGCGCCGAGCAGGGTGTAGGGGGCTGATTCTAGCATGAGCTTCTTCCTTTCCCGACTAGAGATACCAGGAGGGTACTGTTGGGTTGCCAGCAGATTGGCAATGTCTGCATACCAGGGAGTGACAGTTTCTACCAAGAATAGGGAAGCATCAGGGAGGTGTGGATCATCCTGCTCCTCGTCTGCAGTTTGTGGGATACGCGACAGATGATCAGCCAGAACATGGGAACGACCAGGCTTAGTAATCACCTCAAAATCGAACTCCTGGAATAAAAGGAGCCATCTCATCATTCGTCCTTTCACATCTGCTTTGTTCATTAAGATGGACAGGGCCTCATGATCCACATAAAATTTAAAGTGGGTAGATAGGAGGTAATGGCGAAACTTCTCTAGGGCAAACACCATTGCCAAGCACTCCAGCTCTGTCACTGTATAGTTTCGTTCCCTATCAGTGACTTTTCGGCTTGCATAATAGATCGGTTGATCCAACTTTGAGGAGCCCGTTTGGCAGAGGACTGCGCCTAAGCCTTCAATTGATGCATCAGTGTGTACATGGAACTCTTTTGTCCAATCAGGAGGTTGCAGAATGGGTGCCTCTATCAGACACTGCTTCAGAGTGTGAAAGGCTTTGTCACATTCTTCCGTCCAAGTAAACTCTGCATCTTTCCTCAAAAGCTTGTGCAAGGAAGTTGCCTTTGTCGCAAAATGGGCTATGAACCTTCTGTAGTAACCCACATGGCCTAGGAATCCCCTCAACTGTTTGAGGTTGGTGGGTGCTGTCAGAGCTGCAATCTTTTCAATCTTTGCAGGGTCTGTTGATATCCCTTGTGCAGAGACAATGTGGCCCAACAGGACTCCAGAAGAGACCCCAAAGATGCATTTGTCGGGGTTGAGGGAAATCCCATACTCCCGGCATCGGTCAAAGCATTGTTCCAGGTGGTCCCAGTGTTCACTGATCAAACTATAGACACAGAAGTCATCCAAATATACTTCGATAAAGTCATGCAGATGATTTTGAAATGCAGCCATCATGACTCGTTGAAAAGTAGCAGGGGCATTGCAGAGCCCAAATGGCATCACTCGGTAAGCGTAGGTCCCCCATTCTGTGGTGAAGGTTGTTTTGGATTGGTCTTCTTCCGCAATTTGGACTTGGTTGTATCCGCTGAATCCATCCAGAAGAGAATAAAGTTCATGTCCTACCACTGTGTCCAACAGTTGGTCTGTGAAAGGGATAGGAAAATGATCCTTCTTGGTCTTGGAATTAAGTTTTCGGAAATCCACACATATTCGCAATTTGCCATTCTTCTTGGGTACAACCACGATGGGTGAAACCCATTCACTATTTGCCACTGGATAAATGAACTCGGCTTCCAGAAGCTTCAGCAGCTCCGCTTTCACCAATGTGGAATAATTCGGGTTCATTCGCCTCTGTCGTTGCCGTACTGGCTTGGCATCAGGCTCCAAGTCAATATGATGTTGACATATTGTGGGATCAATCCCCTTTAGGTCTTTGTAAGACCATGCAAACACGTCCAAATTTTCTTTCAACAAGTTGTACAAGGTTGACAACTCCTCTTCTGGGAGACTGCCACCCACCTTCAAGTGGCGTTCAGTGCCTTCTGAATCCACAAAGGTTAACTGCCTTTCACCTTCTACTTCACGGATGAAGGTCCCGCGGACTGCTTCTGGATACAGATCCGACTCCTTCAAGGGAGTGATGTCCTCTTCTGATGTCCCACTAGAACCGATTTCTTCTTTTGGTGGAGACTTAGGTTGCTCCTTGAGATGTTGGAATGGGATAAGCGCCGTTTCGGGTTTGGTTTCAAAATTAATTACCTCTTGGCTTGAAGACTCATCTTCTGATAATGACACATCTAGGAACGTCACATAACAGGGACCCTCTGATGCTTGTTGGGTTGGTGGGACTGGTGCTTGTTGGCACGGTGCATCATCATCATCTTTCTTTGGCAAGGATGGGTTAGGATGGCATGAGCTACTGCTAAAAGACGGCTTGTTCTTCTTAATCCACGTCTTATAAAGATTTTGTATATGAGAAGATCCATTTACCAGACCAAATGGTACCATCGCCATTCTGTCCCATACCATACTTCTTCCTCAAATGTATCCTCTTCAGGTGGGATAGATTCTTCTGGCTCACTTTCATAATCTTCTTCATCCATATCATATCCATCCTCTTCTATCTCTGTCTCTGCTTCTGCTTCTGTCGCTGCTTCTGCTTCTGCTTCTACTTCTGTAGGAGCTCTGTAACAGAAGAACAGATTCTCTGTTTCCTCTCCTGCCTCTGTCTCTGCTTTTGCTTCTGCTGTGACCATGTAACAGGGAGAGCAGTACATCCATGCTTCTATCTCACTGTCAGAAGTGATTTCCAAAGTCATTTCTGGTTCAGGCAAGAAGTATTCACCCATTGATAATGGCTTTGCATCTTTTGGAAGTCGGCTTACAGTATCCACTGTTAAGGAATGTGCCACTGTTTTCTTGGGAAGGATCTGTTTGACAGCATCTTCGTCTGCTGATGTTCCATCTATAGCCTCATTCGGGGAATCAGAAGATAATTCCAAGGAGGTGGATCCATGTCCTTTTTGAGAACCATACAGTTTCAGCACCACTTTGTTGGGTCCTCTGCCCAAGGTCAAGGTTCCTTTGAACCAATCCGTCCTTGCTCGGGCTTCAAAAAGCCATGGTCTGCCTAGTAACAGAGGATAGGATGTACCATAAGAGTTTGGCTTCACCACCAGATAGGTTAGCCAATAATCTTTTCCAGCCACAGTAGTCTTCACATATGGGAGAATGCCCAAAGGCTTGATTCTACTCTGGTCCGCCAGTCTGATTAGCCATTGGGTTGGTTGCACACCTTGTAAGCCTAGATCCTTCATTGTCACATCCGTCATAATGTTCACTGATGAACCTCCATCAATCAGTGCATTTGAAATAAAGCAACCTTCGATCCATACGCCAGTCTCTCGAGTACCCGGATCTAGAAAAGCATTAGCCACATCCACTTCTTTTACAGGCTCTGGAGCCTTGTTGGACTTTGTTGTTGTTGCGGGAGCAATCCTTAAACCACTTCTTCTTGTCAGTATACTTTTGAATCTTTTTCGGCAACTGGGAGACAACATCAATAATTGTCGAAATGTGAGGTTTGGTTTAAAGGTATCTAGATCTCTAACTAGATCGTATTCCTTAATAGGATCCACTGGCTTTTCTAATCGATTAGGGAATGGGGCAACACCCATTTTCATTTTCCCTCTTTCTTCCAACAGAGGGATTACAGGAACTTCTTCTGCCACTTGTGCCACGTCCTCCTCTTCTGTATCCTGGACCTCTGGTCCTGCCTCTGTAACTGTCTCTGTAACTCTCTGTGGCACTGTAGGGCTCTATACGGCACTGTTAGGCTCTGTTCTGTTCTGTTCTTCTGGTGGAAGATTGAACTTCACTGTTCTGGCAGGAGGGTTATTTTCTTTCTGGATAGGTGGTTCCTTCTGCTTTGCACGAGTGATGGCAGCAACTTCCAATTCCACTAAATTGGAGGTAGGCTCTTGGGCCTTGGACGGACTATCAGTAGCACTGTTTTTCGCTGGGGCTGGACTTGGGTAGTCTTTTGCAGTGTGGCCTTCTCCTTTGCATCGACTGCATAAGGGCTTGTAATCCACTGACCTTCGAGGATTTGGACAATTTGGTGAGATGTGGCCCTTTTCTCCGCATCTGTAACACTCCACTTCTGATCTCTGACCACCGCCAGACTGTCTTCCTCTGTAACTTTGGGAAGGAAATCTTCTGGGTCCGAAATTAGGACCAAACTCTCTAGGCTTGGGTCCAATATCTTGTGTTGTCATTTTGGATTCCAGCAAGTTAAATCTTGCGTCTTCTTCCTTTCTTCTCCTATCATGCATCTCCTTCAGAGAGCAAATGTCCTCTGTATGATTCTTCCGCAAACAGTAGGAACAGAAGGCTCCAGGGATGGTTGGTTTCCGTGTACATTCAGTGGCTAAATGGCCTGCTTGATGACACTTACCACACCAAGTATTTGACCGCATCACATCTCTTCCTGCTCCTGCAACGTTGGATATGCTAGCGGTATTCACTTTCAGCGTCTGTAGTTGTTCTGTAATCACATCCATCAACTCCTTTTTGATGTTTGCAACTGAGTTGGATAAATAATCCTTCAAGCTTTCTCCTCCGGACGTACTGGTAGGAGGGTTTTGAGGAGTCTCTGAAATCACTGCATAAACTGGTTGGGCTGGTACAGAGGGGTCTCTGTTCTGGTTTTGATTCAGGGCTCCTGTTTGAACTGTTGGCTGTTGGCTCCAGTTGGTAGGATTCCACTGTTGCTGCTGATTTGGCATTGAGGAAATTGGTTGGGACCATTGTTGTTGTGGTTGAGCCATCATTTGAGGCATGGATTGTGGCCACTATGGATTTGGTGCACTGTACTGTGATACTGGGGGCATCTGTTGGTAGGGATAGGGAACAGTCCCTGGGACTGCATTTGGTGGATACATCATTCCTGGCATCAAAGGAGGTAGGACTCCTCTTCCTGAATTCATCGCTAATCGAGCTTCCACTTCATCATACAGTCTTACACCTTCTGTTGCAGCTTGCAGTGTGGCTGGTCTTTGTAGCTCCACAAACTTACGGACTTCTGGTTGTAATCCTCTGAGAAACACTCCCTTTTGAATGCCATCATCTAGATTATGGTTAGTCCATCTCTTCAGGATGGATTCCATTCTTGAGACATAAGCTTCTACTCTTTCTCCAGAGGACTGACTTAGGTTCATAAATTCCTCTCTCATCCGCTCTTCAAAACCTTCACGCCTGAATTTAGTGAGGAAGGCCAACTTCAGGTCGTCCCATGTGCCAAAAGTTCCTGCTGCTTGTCTCTCATACCATTGAAACGCCGCGCCCTTGAAAGTGGCTGCTAACCAATGCTCAGGGGTTCTGGCATTGTTAGCCACACATGCTACCATAAACTCTGCTACATGAAGATCGGGGTCTTCATTGTACTCTCCCTTAAAAACTGGCAATGGGACTACATTCGCTAGTCTGTCATCAATATTTTCAGGACGGATTTGGCTTGGAAGTGGACCTCCAGCAGGAGGAGGAAGGGCTTGATGTGCCATTGGGACTTCTGTAAAGAGTTCCGCAAGGGTATCAAAGGCGGCTTCTGCTGCGAGCTCGCTCTCAGCCTTGATTTTTGCTTTCTCTCTTCTCACGTACCTCTGCACTCGTTCTAACGCTTGCCTTTTTATTGCGTCATTCATCAGGGGGTTGGCTCCACTATGTTGTTAGTGCTCCACAGAGGGTTAACAGAAGGCTTCAGTCTCTGGAGGACTCTCTTGCCAACATTTCTTCTACTTCTTTCTTTTCAACGTCCCTGAATTCTGCTTTCATTCCACTGCACAGAGGAAGGTATTCGGTTCTGAAGGTGTCAAAATGCATACGTCTGAGCATTGTGGTAGTGCCATCATCATAGTAATGCCAGCTTCTGATGGTTTCAACAGTGTATGTTGTGAAAAACACTCTGTCTACCAACTTCCAGTGGGTTGCTAATTGAACAAACAGAAGATTATCAGTACACCAAGCATCCCATGTATCTTGCTGTTGAGCATCCACGAACAAATTCCAACTCTTTTCCTTCTTGTCCCTGTGAACCTCTACAGACCAAGACTCCTGAAGCTTCTTCACAATCTCCCACTTGATGTTGTCTGGAAACTTCTCAATGAATGCCAAATCTTCCATGGATGTTCATTCTCTCTGTTTCTCCTCTTCCGTTTGTTCCCAAACAGTTTGCCACCAAGATGCAAGTTTCTGCTGCTTCAATAGGAAGAGGAAACTGTCCACCACATAGAGCATGCATCATGATGGTGATGTGTTTCCGCCATTGTGGGATGAACTTATTGTGGAAAGTGGCTTTGATTATGAGGAATTCCAACTCTTCAGTGGAAGAAGGAACTTTACAAACATCCATTGAATTCTTCTCTTCTTGGCAATGCCATTTCCTTCATTTTCAGCCTCTTTTGGTGCTTGTTGATGGCAAGTTTCCCCGGCTGCACACCAAAAACATGGAGCCCCGAGAGGAACACCAAGGAAAAAGGAATTCTCTTACAAGAAAATCTATCTTGTAACATCAACAAGCTTGTTTATCATGTTTCATATGATCACAATGAAGAAAAGAACACCAGGCACAACAAATCTTCATGCAGCATCATGTAAATCTCCCACGGTTTTTAATAGAATCAACCATATTCTTCAACATCCTCATAAAATCCATCAATAGAACAAAGAAAGAAAAGAAATACACCATCTTTGAATGGAAATACATCACATAGTATTCATCTTCAATATCTTCATAGTCTTCTCTCTCAATCTCTCATATACAATCACTCTGTTTCAGTAGAATTGGCTATCTCTGACTCTCTCTCACACACTCCATCAATAATACATCATATCCTCACTACAATCTCTCTAAAATTACTCTCAATAATCACTCTTAGGTCGTGGATACCCCTCCCAAGAGGTATGTCTGATATGAAGGGTCACCAGAGCCACTACAGTGTCTCTTCATAGCTCACTACTGTCACTTCACTCTAGTCTTCTCTTGAGTCTTCAGCAGCTACTTCTTCCACTTCCTTAAGCTCTTTTTCACTTGTATTCACCTCTTTCCAAGGCTAGAAAACTTTCCCCAAAGTCACACATACATTCCACAGAACACTTACAGAACAGTCTACAGAACAGTACCAGAACAGAAACAGTACAGAAGCAGAACAGAAACAGAACAGAAGCAGAAGCTCTACAGAAGACCTACAGAAGGTTACAGAAGGTTATCAAAACCTCATAACTCACTCTCAAACCATTCCAAACTCTCACAAAACATTCAATAAGCTTTCACAATATCTCATTCTTCATCAATCAATACTCCATCCCTCCTTACAGAAGACAATCAGAACAAAACAGACCAAAACAAAACAAAACAGAAGGTATACAGAACCATTCAGAACCTATCAGAACATCACAGAACCACCAACAAACATCATGAACTTCCAAAACACAATCAATATCATCCAAAACACTCTCAATCCTCTTCCAAATCAATCAATCATCCCATAAAATCAACCATTCAGCTCTCCAAAACAACAAAAATCAGCCAAAAAACAAGTCATTTCAACACTCAACAAAAATCTTTAGAAGTTTAAAGCTTAAAAGTTTTAACCTACTAAATGTATTGCTTTTGTTTTTCTAAATGCTTAAAGCTTTTCAAGCTTAGCTTTAAAAAAACTAGAACAAAAAGCCCACTCAACGTGTGGAAGGAAAGACTATATATGGAAGGTAGAAGAGGTGCAAGGCCCTCCTACATCTCTCCATGAAGACCACACATAAAAGAATCTTCAGTCGAGCTTAAAGCTCATTGCTTCTTTAAAGCTTTGCCATCAAGTTCGAAGGCACTGGCTTGAGGTTGAGCATTGAGCCCCTTGCCTACTTTGAATATTTCATTATCTAGTCACTTATGAAGGTGGCTTGAGTTTGAGCTTGGTGCTTGTTGCCTTCCTTGAAGATCTTTCCATAAATTGTGACTTCCACCTTTTTCTCTTCTCTCTTAGTTTGATATTTGGATCTTGTCTTCCAATTAGCGAGCGATATTTTGGTTGCTTAAAAGATACATGACAAATTTCTCTACATTGACCTCATCGTCTTTACTATGCGAGTTCATATCAATAACAAATTGTCATCACAAATTCAATTTCAAGCTCTTCATATGACTTTCGAGTCTTTTGATCTTGTATCTTGTCTATATCTTTAATCAAAGAACTTGTTTTCTCATTCGTCTTGAATCTAAAATTCTTCTAGATAAATATTTTACGTTGAGTACTCCCATGAAAAAGCATCCCTGCAACGAGTGACTTTCACGAACACCCGCACGAACTCCATGCCACATTTGGTGAATCCGACATGAAAGTGTCGCTTCTGATTATCAAGATAGGAGATTCTTTGATTAATCCATCTTCTTCATCGATTACTTCTTCCTTTTTGACCAATGAGATAAAGACTTTATTACAAACTCTCTCTTTAGCCATTATAATGCAAAATCAGGAGATGCAATTATCTATGCAGCAATAGAGTAGCAGTTGAATCAATGACTGTTGCATCAAGAAGAGGAGTATATGCATGGTGCGACCAATGTGATTGAGGCTATGGTTAGTGAGAGAAAATGATTTGATGGTTGGAATGTATCAGCCTATATTAAAGCTTTGAAAGCCAGATGTGGTTCTTTAAAGTTTTGACCAAGTGGAGAAACTATTTCTTACAGCTTGTCACACCTACTTTGTGGGCTAGAGTGACAATTTTTTTGTACAGAACTCTAACTCCGATTCTTTCAAGAAAGCTCTAAAGGGAGCTCATGCTTAACCCCCAAGACCTAGGGACCACTTATTTTTCAAGCGTTTCAAGGGAGCACTAATGGCTACCTCTCACATAGTCGATGTGCTATCCCTCTCTACGAGTGTATTAAGCTTACCTTAATGCCCAAATCAGTTGTCTCCTCTCTCAAGCACACCGGTAGCTCCACATTTCTTGATAAAAGCTCAAGCATTCTCAAGCCTCCTCCTCCATGCTCCATCCTCCATAGCCGCGTGTGAGACAAGAGAAGAGAAGAGAATAAGAAGAGAGAAGATGGTGGAGCGCTTTATCTCCTTGATCCCTCACCCTCACACACTCACTCCCTCACACTCTCACACTACCTCTCTCAAGCACACAAAAGCAAGCAAGGAAGGGAAGAGAAGAAGAAGAGTCCACTTTACCACACACAAATGAATGAGCTCTCATTCCCTTTTTGAATTGTATATACATGCCCTAAAATCCCATGGGTATCCATCCTCTTTTTACATGCTGAACCGTGGCCTAGGCCCTTTTTCCCTTTGCGCTAACTTCCTAGCTTAGTCCTACTACCCGTTCATGGTAACAAATTGCATAGGATTGAGCCTGACACTCTTTTATAGAGATTTTGGTTGTGCCTTTATATTTAAAGGTGTGCCTTCTTGCTTTTGGCTTCTTGTAGCTTCCATGGTTGTGTCTTGGACTGATGGTGGTTGTTCCCATGCTTTTATATTTTTTTTCGTTCACTCCCTTGTAGGGCACATTTTCCTTTTTCCTGCCTTGCAATTTTTCTCTTGATGTCTCTTTTTTCACTTCCTTCGCTTTGTAATAAACATTACGTCCTCCTAGTTGAGTGCCAATCCCATGGCACTACTGGAGGGTGGTGAGTCAGATAGTGTTGCTAGGGTAGCCAGGTGGCTTTTTGAGTTTGTATATGAGCCCTGGTTGAGGGTGTGTTGAAGGGATTTATATCTTTGAAATGATTTTTGTGTTTGTATACGAAACCGAGTTGAGGGTGTGTTGGAGTAATTTATGCCTTTGAAATTTAACATCGAGTCGAACAGATCCCTCTATTGGCCCTCCGTGATTATCTTATCTTGTGTTGTTCCAAATGAGCTTCTTCATTCATTTTTCAATAGTTCCATGACACTGCTGGGTGGGGAGTCGAAAGGTGTTGCTAGGGTAGCCACGTGTCTTTTTAAGTTTGTATACGAGCCCTGGTTGAGGGTGTGTTGGAGAGATTTATGTCTTTGAATTTGAACATCGGGTTGGACAAATCCCTCTGCTAGCCCTATGCGATTGTATTATCTTGTGTTGTTCCAAATGAGCTTCTTCATTCATTTTTTAACTTGGATTGTTGCATCCACTCCCCCTACTTTCTTGCGCTTGCATGGTGACATTATTACATAAGATGGGGAGTGCATTGCATGGATAATACAGCTCTGGAGTTGGTGATCAGGGCCTTTGTTTGTACCTAGAAAGAAAATAAGGTGCACTACCTGTGGGTGTGCTTAGTTTATTCGTGGTGGATGGTTTTTTGTTGATGAGACTGGGTGTAATCCTAGGGGTTGTCTCTCATTTGAGGATTTAGTTTGTGCATAAGAGAGGCGCACAACGTGTAGCTTAGGTAGACATGTCTAAATAACCATAGGCGAGTGCTACCTCTCTCAGTGTGTCCTGCCCTTGATGTGCCCTAAGCATGTGTCGTGGGGAATCAAAAGGGATAGGGGGCTAGACACACCGACCGACCGAGGCCACCAAATGCACCTAGCTTGAGAACCCCCAGATGCAATGACTATGACCCCTATGCATCCTAGTATGTCTACGTGTGATATCATTTTTCATTTCCATGTTCTATGATTTCCTTTTTGCATTGTATCTCCTTGTATTTCTTCTTCTTCTTCTTCTTCCTTTTTCCTCAAGTTACGTAGTTGTGACATAATTTATTCTTCATTATCGGAGTGAGCTAGAGAAGGGGGCCTAATATATTTGTTAAGGAATTGGTAGATTTGGAGGTACCCCTTGAGGTTTAGGCAGATTTGAAGGGTGGTGGCTGAGAGGAATTGATGATTGCAGTGGGTGAAGTGGTTGTCATTCATATCCTCTAGAAGAGCTAAGAAAAATGAAGGTAATAGAGCAACTTGCATCATTAGTCAAGCCATCCTGCAACTATCTATAGCTTTAGGATCAAAATGTAGTATTGTGAGGCTACACTCCTGCGGGGTGGGGTCTTGCCTAAGAAGCATCCTAGGCAGTCTAAGGTAATTTCAAGTAGTAATAAAGGCAGGGTCAACACATCAAGAGAACTCATTGATGAAGTGGATTAGTGTATCATACAAGTTCTCTGATGTGAAGATGAGGGCATCTTCATACGTAGTACAATGAGGATTATAGATTATAGGAAAATATGAGCGGCTGTGGATACTAGAGTCAAAATCCACTCCCACCCTTTGAGGTTAAGGCATAAAGGTTGGGTCATTCTACTCGAAGGGTTGAGTGTTGCAAAAGGCCATCCAAGTGTCCAGGTTGGAGTCACAAACCCTTCTTCTCCATGTAGGTTGACATTTGTAGCCAGGCACATGCCTTGATACTTCAAAAACCTTATTTTGCCAAATTTTGGCATCTTCAGTGCCCATAATGTGGGATTTTACTCTCTCTCCTCAAGCCATTTTTTTTCAAACCTGCTTCCAATGTTAATGACCTCCTCCACCATGTTGATGGGCGAAACCCTTTGCAAGGTGGTAGGGAACTAGAAGTTAAAGTCAAAAGGGCGGCTCCACCTTTCTTGCCTCTCCCAGGTCACAAGGTTGGCATGGAAGCTTACTAGAGCATCATCCTCTTATGGTGGGATAGGTGCCTGGGGTGCCCTTACTCGCTTGGCATTCCGTTTTCTCCTTGTCTCCTCCACCATTTGTCTTCTTCTTTCCCTTAGTGCCGCCTTTCTTTCTGCAGAGGTGTCTGCGTGCTACTGCTCTTCAGGCCGCAGGGAAGGAGGCGATGGGACAAGCTCTTCTTTGTGTGGTCGCATTCCAAAGTTCACATCCATGTCCCTCTCCTGGCTTGGCTCCTGCTGCTCTTCTTCGATGAACTGGAGTACGTCCACTTCCTATGAGGTTAGGCCCGCCAATAGGAGATAATGGTATTGCTCTTCCAACCTTGGGTCAACTCTGCTAGGTTGTGGCGGCATTTGCAGTCCTGCTTTCAATGCTCTACGAGTCATTCCCAGTTTCCTTTTCATTGTCTCTATGGATTCTCCCTTCTCTGCCTGGGTGACGTCGAATAGGGTATCTAAAAAGGCACATTGTCGTGTCGCTACATGCACACCATGTAAAAAAATCTAGAGTGTGGCTTTCTTATTGATTAAGAGAGCCAATGCCATTTAAGACATTAGTTTTAGTATCTATGGTTCAAAAATATTAGATTTTTAGCCAATTTTTAACATTTTAGATATTATCTCTTGTAAAAATCCATAAAACTCTAGACAATTGGTAGATTAGGATGACATGTAAAAGAAAGCATGTAGCTTTCAGCCAATTTGAGAGGATTTTATGAAAAAATAGAGATTGACAAAATCGTCGATGTGCAATTGCTGTTTTCAAGCAGTGAACAACCCTCGGAAGGGGGAGATGAAGGAGTGATCTGGTAGAATTTTGGCCATGTATGCTGGTATTTTACCTCCCTTTTGGAGCCAATGGAAGAAGTAGATTAGCAATCTGAGTAGCATAGAGGAGGGTATTATTTTATACATGTGTTTGTCTATTAGAGTTATATCTTCTCATAATGTTGAAAGAAACTAACAAGCTTCATCTCTATTAGTATTCTTCTACATTTCTGATTCTTTTTTGGAGTATTCTTCTACGTCTTCAATTTTTTCAGACCTCTTCTCTTCTCTCTACTCCTCTCCCTGAATCTACCTTCACCTTGCTCTCTCTTACCCTCGTGGTGGACTCTCGACACCAAACGCACTGACACCGTGTTAGGGAAAGTTTATGGTATCATCAAAGGTGAATTTTGGAAGATTTTTAGGTTTATTTGAGGTTAATACCTTCAGCCATATTCAAAGAATTAGCTACAACATTATTATTTTAATTCACTTCTAACTCTACAAAAGACATCTTGTCAAAATATGCAAGTATTATATACCGATATGGCAAGGCAATGTTTGTAGATCATTCATTGATGCTTTGAGTTGAATTAAGAGGAGCTTTTTCTCTTATTTCTTGGCTGTGGTAACTTTTCCTTATCAGGAGCTCAATTTGAAACTCTCTTAAAGCAAGTCTCTTTTCCTTACAAGCCTTGTGATTGACTCATAAGCTTTTGTCCCTAATAGTCTACATTGAATGTAATCATGCAAAGTTTATTCATGCTATGGCATCATGTATGAATGTTGGGATGCATAGTTGCTTATGAAATATGACAACATATTGTACTTGATTTTTTAATTTCTGATTGCTCTTATAAACAAGAAAACAAGCTTGATTTGAGATAATACTCTTGTGATCTTTGCTAAGAACATGTAGTTGGAAGCTCTATTAACATCTTCAAGAACTTGGCTTGAAACCTTCAACCCTTCTCTTATCTCTACCATCTCCGGAGTCTAAGCTCTTAAACCCCCATACATTTTTGTCTTCCCAAACTCCTGTGGTAACCTTCAACCCTACACACTGCGACATTGGTGAACCCGACGTGAAGGTTGGTGTAAAAGGACTCCAAGATGGAAAATTCTTCAGGAGATACTCTACAAAAATTGGTGCACATACTGCAGTAGACTCAGTAATAAAAAATCCAAATGTTACAACAACAAGAACAAAGGTAGGAGGAAGAGAAGATTGATTCCACAACTATCAAGGCCCTAGAGGAAGTTGGGTAGGAATTAAAACAATTTAATGGTCAAAATGTCTATGTTTTTATTTGCTTGTATGTTCAAAAAATGCTCTTCTTTGTTGTACTGCAACATGCATGGAGTCGCTATTTTTCCAGACTAGCCAAGCATGGTCTGCAAGAAAGAATCCATGGTCTTTTTCAACGAGATGGAGATAGGGCTACATTCAAAAAATCACTATGCGAAGAATTCTTCTCAGAAAACTTTGGCTTAATGATGAGGAAAAGTTTTACTGATTGGATTAAGAAACCCAACAAATGTTTAGCTGCAATAGCTTTATGCCATGAGTTTGAAAGTAATTTTGGGAAACTTGATATTGAAGACCAACAAATTATGGAAGGCCAAAAGATTGAATTATTCCTTAAGGTTGCAGATTCCATTCTGCAAGAGAAGCTTGCTCATCGCCTAGAAGATGCTACCTCCAAATCAGGAGTCAAGACTACATGGAAACATGTTACTGATGAAGTTAACATGATTGCTTGAAGAGAGCGGATATCACTAAGATTGGGCTCTACTTCAACTTCAACAACTCCATTCATGGAGCTTGTTCCACCTTCCAAAATCTCCTATTCCTTTGACTAATCAACCAACTCTTTCTTCTTTAGTTCCTTCTAAAAATGATATCATGGATGAACTCATTAAAAGCATGTGCAACCTTCATTTGAATCTTACAGAAATTAGTTCCAAAGTGGAGAAGCTAGATATCAAAGTTGAAGAACGAGGATGATCATCAACTGAAAGACCCATGAGATAAGGCTTTAAGAGGCATTGTATTTAGTGTGACAACAAACAACATGACAAGAGGGAGTGTCCTGCCTTCCGTGAGGCTGAAGCACAGAAGCTCATCTTTTGGAAAGATGAAAAAATTATGTGCTTTGCACATTTGGTTGACGTCAATCATAAAGAAGTCTTGATTGAAAAATAGTGAAGAATAAAAGATGAACCAAGGCCTTTCACTTTTGGCCCTCCGAAATGGATAACTAGAAGAACACATGAACAACCAAAGCATACTGAAAATATAACCCTAGATCAAGAGATGAAAGATGTGCCACAAACAAAGAAGATTGAAGGAAAGAAGAAAGGCAAGCAACTAGGCTACAAATTGCAGTCTGACATAAAATCTGCAACCGATCTCAAACGAGTCCTAGAAGAATGAATTTTGCGAAGCAAAATTGAATTCACCTTAGGAAAATTTATTGTAATTGCCAAACATGAATTCCATGATGTAATTATTAATGTAATCAAAATAAAAAGACAATATGTTGGTAATGAAGCTAAAGAAACAGTGCATGCTTTTTTGCAAGTTCTTTGAGTTTTTGCGTAGGATGATGTAGAAATAAAAAGAAAATTGTGGGGAGTTGTAACAGCACTAAAGTGTGATCGTGAATACTTTATAGGTACTTCCATAGTGGTAGAAAGTGATTGTCTTCCACTCTTGGGAATGATTGCCAACTGCTCTACACACTGCTATGCGAAGATGGATTGCATATATTAAATCTCTCAACCCCGAATTAAAGCATATTGCAGGAAAGGCAAATCCAGCTCACATGGTATCATGTGCAAGATATGACAATGAAGAAGAGATGATGGAAGAAGATGAAGCTGAAGAATCTTTACTTGCTGAATTTCATTCCATGGTTGCTGAAAGTACCTTTTCAGTTGCTGCATATACAAACCTAAAGCTAAATCTTGTAGGTGAAGCTGATCTTTTTAATGGGATAGAATTAAGTACAATAAGAATAGAAAAAGGTACTAATGTAAATCAGCATAAAGCAACAAATATCAAAGATTTATCTATAGAAGAAGGGTGGTCAACTAGAAGCCAACATGCTCATTGCATTGCTCAAGTTCTAGTTCATTTCCTTGAAGAATATTATGAAGAAGATTGGCTGAAGATTAGCCAATATTTGAGCACAAAGAAGAAGGAGGAGTCTTGGACTGAAGAAAAGTTCAAGCATATCAAGAGGAAAGCTTATGGATTTTCTCTTAAAGAAGGGCATCTATGGAAGCATGCAAAGAAGAAGAAAGGAGCGCCTAACCGATTTTTAGGTAACAAAAGATTACAACAACAGTCAATGAAGGAATTCCATGAAAGCCTGTGGGCTGGCCATAAAGACATATATGGAGAACCTTTATTAAAGTCAAAGAAAAATGTTGGTGGCAAAACATGTATCACAACATAGCACATTTTGTTGAAACCTATTATGTGTGTCAAATGTATTCTATGGTGAAGCATCAAGATGGGTTACAATTTACTTATCCCTTGTTATACATTATAGATGGGTTATTGATCTTGTAACCATGCCTACAAGAATATGGAATATGGGATATTTAGTGCTTGCAAGAGAGGATCTAACAAATCAAGTTGAAGGCAAAGCCTTAACAACCAAGACCACTCAAGCTGTTTGTCATTTTTTGCTTGAAGAAGTGTTTTGTAGATATGGTTGTGTGGGTAAAGTAACTGTAGATAGAGAAGAGTTGGATGTTGATGAGGCACACAACTTCTTTGCTCAATTGGGTATTAAGTTCACTTTAATATCGGCCTACAATCCTGAAGGCAATGGAAAAATTGAGAGAGGGCACCAGCCTATTCCCAAAGCTCTAGCAAAATCTTATAGAGGAAAAATCAAAGAATGGCCTAAAATTCTACCTTTTGCATTATGGGCTGATCGGACTACTCAAAGTACAATGAATGGCCATATGCCAGCTTAACTATGCATGGACAACAACCAATTATGCCAATTGAAGAATCTATTCTCACATGGAGTCTTCTACCTTGGGAGGAAGGCATCAATAGAGAAGAGTTGCTCACTTTGTGCATATGACAACTAGAAAGAAGGCCTAAAGTTGTTCAAGTAGCTATTGAGAAGCTAACGATAGCAAGCCTAAAGAACAAAAGAAGATTTGATAAGCGACATCGACTTTGGCCAAGGGAAATTCAAAAAAATGTCTAGGTGCTTGTCTATGATAGAAACCTAGACAATCAATTCAATGCTTCTAGAAAGATGGTAAAGCATTGGTTTAGCTTGTATGTGGTAAAGGTGGTTCATGACAATGCCACATATTCATTGGCTGAATTGGATGGAACAAGTATGAAGATACCCATAGCTGAAAAAAGAATCAAGCTCTTCAAACGAAGAGAAAGTTCAACATATAAGTTAGAAGACTTGGATATCATTCAAGAGCATGAAGACATAGAGGAAGAAGAAGAGGCAAAAGATGAAGACATTGACATGACACAATATACTTCTTTTAACACTGCAAATTCGTAAGACTTTGGCACATGCCAAAGGATGTGCAGGTTAGGAGGGGGTGGATGTCATGGCGGTACCCGCACACCGTGTAAAACAATCTAGAGTGTTGTTTTTTTATTGATTTAGAGAGCCAATGCCATTTTAGACATTAGTTTTAGTGTCCATGGTTCAAAAATATTAGATTTTTAGACAAGTTTTAATCAAATTTTGATATTTTAGATATTATCTCTTGTAAAAATCCATAAAACTATAGATAACTTCTACATTAGAATGACATGTAAGAGAAAGCATGTAGCTTTCAAACAATTTGAGAGGATTTTATGTAAAAAGAGAGATTGATAAAATCACACGATGTGCGATCACTGTTTTCAAGCAATGGACAACACTCCGAAGGGGGAGATGAAGGAGTGATATGGTAGAATTATGACCATGTGTGTTGGTATTTTACCCCTCCTTTGGAGCCAATGAAAGCAACAAATTGGAAATCTGAGCAGCATAGAGGAAGGTATTATTTTATACATGTTTTTTTTTAAAGAGTCATATCTTCTCATAATGCTGAAAGAAATTGACAAGCTTCATCTCTGTTAGTATTTCTACGTTTTCTAATTCTTTTTTGGAGTATTCTTCTACGTTTTCAATTTCTTCAAACCCCTTCTCTGTCATCTACTCCTCTCCCTGAATCTACCTTTACCTTGCTGTCTCTTACCCTCGTGGTGGACTCTCGACATCAAATGCACCGACATCGTGTTAGGGGAAGTTTATGGTATCATCAGAGATGAGTTTTAGAAGATATTAAGGTTGATTTGGGGCTGATATCTTCAGCCATATTTAGAGAATTAGCTACAACATTGTTCTATTATCTAACGTGTCCTTTTCGTATCATCCAGGACATGTCTTAGCAGTCCATCGGAAGGGATGTCTAGAAAGCTCCGCTCGGCACTCCCATGGAATGTTACGGGACTTGCGATCTAGGTCTTTCCGCGTGTGCCACGTAGCGGAAGTATCCTGGCCGTTCCCACTTAGGATCGACCGAAATTAGGGTTTTCCTGACTGGTCATTAACTAACAGCAACTAGCGTCGAACCCAAGTGAACTACTTTACGCAGAAACGCCAGGTCCGAAGCGGATTCACGCTACACTTGGTTCAAGGAGAATGGGAAACGAGAGGGATGCAAAGCTCAACCTCTTTGACATAAGGCATAGTCCCATTTCGTTCCCCTAAAATAGCGTAAATCGGTTAAGACATAACTCTACGTTATCGCTTTCGTTATTCGTTTTCTTTGACGATCATCCTGCTGTTCTTTGAGAAAAGTTCTCGGCTAACCGGGACCACCCAACCGCAAGACGGACCTATGGTCCATCCTCCGCACTTTCCTCGGTTTGTTTTAGTTATATAATTATCTAACACATTAGTTTGACATATAACAACCAGCTTCTTTAATTAATCCGTTAAACACTGGTTCCTTCACGTAATCTTATCACGTGACATAGAAAAACAATATCAAACAAGTTTTTTATTAACATATCATCATTTTTATCTTTGAAATACAAGGAGTTCTGCCCATAGGCTTGTCCATAATCTGTCCGAAGGCTATCCAGTAATCCACAGTGATCACTATTCCAAGCTTCTGCCCGTAGACTAGTATGCAGGCCTCGAGATCCAATCCCGAGTTACGTTAGCCTCTTGTGCAGGACCCGGAAGGCGAGGGATTTACGGCCAAAGCCCCCCATGGCACCCAAGCGTCCTTCTGCTCCAAGTAGAGCTCAACAGAGAGACCTCTTGTGGCGGGTTCGGTTCACGTTCCCGGTGTGGTCAACAACCCCCTTGGTTAGGGTTAGGCAGGCAGTCGGGGGTAACTGAAACTGCCTCTCCCTTCACGCCTTTAACCTGAAGTATAGGTATTCATTTAATTTGTAATTCATAATTCAAACAGTGCTCTAAAATCTCTAGCAAGCACAAACATTTCCATTAATCGACCGTGTTGTTTGGCAAACTACTAAGGAAGTGTTCTTTCCTTTTGAGTGTATCAGCACTCGTTCCCAAGGTGTCTTGTAAATTTGCGAGATCCTTTATATTTTTGGGTTAGGGCATACCTTATTAACCCAACTTGGTCTACCCTAAAGTTTCTTAGATACTTCATTTTTCGGTTTATAACTTTTCTTATTTAGAAGGATATCCAAAAATACGTCCTTTTTGCAAGATAACTTGTGTAGGGATCTGCCATCCTTGTTGAGGGTATTTACCCTTTCTCCTTGTGAATCAATCACAAGACTAAATGACTTCGTACTTGCTGCGCAAGTCCTGCGATGGAATAATCCGTTTTTTAGATCCTTTAAGCTGACGTATGTCGAACCTAGGGTCTCTTTTTAAGAACCTCAGGCACATACCCTAGTTCTTTATCTTTACAAATTTATTGACCCCACAATAAGGAAAGTAGTCAAGTGCTTAAGGTATAAATGTTTCTTTGGTCTTTAAATCATTTCCAAGGCATATTTTTGCAGCATGGTATTTCTAAGTTTAGATTGGTTTGGTTATCCTTTGGAAGGTAATATTGATCACCTCATCACGGTTTTGTTATCCTTGTGACAATTGATGTTTCAGTCGGTACAATTCAATTTAATCTTCCTTTTTCTTTGCAGACGAACTCATGCCAAATAACAATCATTTTCCTTGCTAAGATGTGCAATTAGCAATGATGACTTTCTAGCAATTTGAGCAACGAAAGAAACCTTTCATGAATTTAATCATTTACAATGATTCGTTGCAAAAAGGAATAGGACTAATGGTGCAAGATACAATTTCTATACCCTCAGGATCTAGCTGAAATATACTACTATAGTAAGTAGATAATTTTGTTCGAAATTCGTTATAATGCATGATGCTATTCGAAGGAAACTATGTTCTATACATTATCATTTATTCAAATAAGCTAAACTCGTTCATTATAAATAACTCGAAAAAATATATCCTATCCCTAACAATTTCTCTTTGCATGATTGACTTAAAACCAAAAAAACCAAGAAGAAAAACCTCGTTTTGGGGTGAGATATCCACATGGGGATACCGGGAGATGAACCTCCCGCAGCTACTCCTTGGACTTTCTTGAGCGGCATCGTAGTTCGAACGTGAAGGTAGCTTTTACTCTTTCTTCTGGATTTCCACTGTCTCTTTTTCGAGGCAAGGTGCCGCTTAAATGGTTGATCACGAGAAGGAATGATAGGACCTTTAGATTCTTAGATTCTTTGGAGAGGGAAAGATTTATAAAGCCTAAGAAGGCCCTATAGGGTCTATACTTGGCAAAAAGTTTATGGGTGAGTGTGGTTTTGCAACCATATGAACCCTTGGAGAGCTTGGGCCTTGGGGTAAAAGGTATAGAAGGAAATTATTCTCTTTCCTTGCACTTCCTCTGCTTTTTTTCTTCTCCTTCCCTACTCCTCCTCCTTCACTCCTTTTTTTTTCCTCCCTTTTTACCCTTCTACCTCCCTCTATTCCTTCTTTCTTACCTCTTTTATCTTCTTCTATCCTATTTCACTCTACTCTTCTTTCTCTTCTTTATCTTCTTCCACCCTATTCCTCTCTATTCTTCCTCCTTTACTTCACTCCTTCTCTTCTTTATCTTCTCCCACCTTATTCCTCTCTACTCCTCACGGAACAACAACCGGGGCCCATAAGATGGTTTGAATTGGGGTCCAGGGGGGGTCCGTGACACCGTGATACGGAAAAAGTGGATTGGTCAGAGCCTACATGGCCTATGTTGAGACGATGGGGGAAAAGAAGATATTCACGACCTGGGTGGGTGAAGCGGCTGTAGATTTGCCGCAGCGGACTGGTGACAAGGATAACAAAACCGTGTTATGTGCTCCTATGATAGGGCAACGTTTGTAGATCATTCATTGATGCTTTGAGTTGAGTTAAGAGGAGATTTTTCTCTTATTTCTTGGTTGTGGTAACTTATCCTTATCAGGAACTCAATTTGAAGCTCTCTTTTCCCTACAATCCTTGTAATTGACTCATAAGCTTTTTCTCTTATTTCTTGGCTGTGGTAACTTATCCTTAATTTAAAGCTCTCTTGAAGCAAGTCTCTTTGCCTTACAAGCCTTGTGATTGACTCATAAGATTTTGTCCCTAACAGTCTACATTGAATGTAATCATGCAAAGTTTCTTCATGCTATGGCATCATGTATGAATAATGGGATATAGAGTTGTTTATGAAGCATGATAGCATATTGTACTTGATTTTATAACTTGTGATTGCTCTTACAAACAAGAAAACAAGCTTAATTTGAGATAATACTCTTGTGATCTTTGCTAAGAACATACAGTTGGAAGCTCTATTAACATCTTCAAGAACTTGGCTTGAAACCTTCAACCCTTCTCTTATTTCTACCATCTCCGGAGTCTTGATCTTTCATTTCTATCCTTAGCTTTTGATGCTTTTCTTGTGTTGAGGTAGCCTCTTGGGTTAGTTTCTCTACCTCTCTTTCGTACCTGTAAGCTCTTTCCTCCCTCAGCTCCTCCAGTTCTTCTATGGCTTTAGTGATTTTCTCCATTTCAGCTTGCAGATATTTGTAAAGCCCCAATCTCCTCATTGTGCCATCGTAGACGTTGCATGGTCTTAGTTTCTTCCTTGAAGTGCACCTACCATTCCTCTTCTGTCTCTTCCTTAGCTTGTAGTTGTTCCTTGAACTCATTGGCTTCCCTTTGGGTCATAGCTATTTAGCATGTTCTCTCCACTTGGGATGCAGCCATGGCCTCTTTTTTGGCTTCTAGCTCTGCTAGTGCAAATCTTCTCCTCCTTGCCTTTCTCCAATTGAGAGAGAAGCTCCTTGATGTACTTGTCATATTCTTTGGGTGGCCTCTTTGTTGCGGGGAGATGGAGGTTGTGGAGCCTGCCACCTTTTGCATCTTTGGGTCTTGCCTCCTCGACTCGACGTCTATTGCAACTGATATTTTGGTTCCTACCAGGGGGTTCCTTCTCCTTCTCCTTGGCTCATTTCTTTATTCATGAAGTATGGACCCAAGCCATTAAGTTGTTGGTGTCCAATTGGCTTGTAGAGCTGGGTGTGGACATGCCGGTGGTGGTGGGGAGCATCACGAGAGTGGGAATGGGGATGATTGGGGCCTTGCTCTTGCCTTCTTGCACTGTAGGTGGCACAAACTCCTGGCACATGGGCGCTTGAGCTTGGCCGTTCATCTCTAATCAGGCTCGTGGGATTTGGCTTGTCCTGCTTGGACTGCTTCTCAATGGAACTGCCATGGCGAGGGCTATGTATTCCTCATCTTTTTTTCTCAACTCCTCCTCCTCCTCTTCCTTCTTTCTCGTTCTTTCCTCATCGACTTTTTTGGACTCATGCTTTTCTAGTGCAATTTTCTTCTTCATCTTCTTAGCCTTTCCTGACTAGTCTACTCTTCTTGTTCATTGTCTTCTTCTTCCTCACTCAGTGTCCTTTCGCTGGAGTGCGCCTCGTGTTCTTGGTGAGATGGCGACCTACTTGTCGTTTCATCCACTTATTCTCTTGCTTCTTCTTGCCCTTGACCCAAGGCTTCCTTGATGATAGCGGTAAGGATCCAACCAAATTTAATGGTTGAGGCCTTTGAAGATGAAGCTTTGATTTTAGCCTTGATGGCAGGGGACTACCCCCCCCCCCCCCCCTTGAGCTATCCTCCCATTGCCAAATCTCTTATCAAAGTCTCAATGGTCTTCCTCACAAAACTGTTGAGGTTCACCTCATCTAGCAACCTTGCTGCGATGCTCTCTAGCAGGGGGACATTAATGCAGCTCATGATGGTGTTGTACCTCTAACTAGAAAACAAGGCATGCACCATCTTCGCTTGGAGTTGGACTTAAGGATCTAGAATATCTTCCAAAGTGATGCCATCATTGTTCTAGACCTTTACTTTATCCATTCATAGCAAGGTATATACATCTCTGTGTTTGGCTTCCTCTCTACTTTGTTCAGCAAGCCCAATGCCTTTTCCACCAACTCTAAGGTCAATTCAATTTGCACCCAACTAGTTTCCTCTCCCTCATGCACAGTTAAGGTGCCACGGTTCCTATGGAAAGTCCTCAAAAACTCTACATAGTGGAAGTAGTCCACCCCTTGGCGTACTGGTTCCATGTATTTCTACATAGTTGAAGTAGTCCACCCCTTGGCCTACTACTTCCATGTATTTCTACAGATTTCATTGCTCGATGATCTACCTCACAGCCCGTTCTTCAATGGCCACGTCTTCTAGGTTGTTGAAGTCTCGTGTTTCCACTGAAAGACCGTACTTTGCATGTGTTCTTACTACAAAAAAGGTAATTTACTAGCCTTTTCTTGGCCTACCATGGTGGTGTCTATCATAAAATCATATTCTCCATTAGTGTTATTCAAAATAATCATGAACAAAAGGGATCAATTACATATATTGTTGTACTGAATTGCTCAAGTGTAGAAATCGACTTTTCTTCCAATCAGTCTATTGATTTCAAATTTTATTAACCTTTTATGCACTCACAAGTTGTTCCATCTTGCCAACATGTGCCTTTCCTTTATTGTTTTACTTGTATGTTTGGTTTGATTTACCTTGCCCTTACCTTTGCCTACCCTTACCCCCTTCCCCTTGGAATTGAGAGAAACCCTTCCTAGGATGGAAGGTAGGAGTGTAAAGGATGTGCTACGCATGGGTATAGTGCATTACGTCTGCATGACCCAAGCATACAAGTTTGGATTATCTTCCATGTGAGCATATCAGTCCATGTCAAAAGTCGGATGGCAAGCTGGGTGATGTAAGTAATGACATCAAGAAAGAAGTCACCAGAGTCCATGTGACTAGCAATGTGTAGCTCTTCCTTGATAAGGATGCGATCTAAGTAGGGGTGTCCTTGAATATATTCCTCCATGGGTTGGTCAAGAATGGTCCTTAATACCTTATAAGAGGTCGGGGCAACATAAGTTGGGTCATATTCTGATGTTTCAATTGCATGTCATTGCTTGACATTTCACATGACCTAACATCCCTCCAGCAATATAAACTTCTTCTTGTAACTCCCTTTGCACTAACTCTCAACTCATGTGTAATAGGGTTATAAAAACTTTCTACTTATAGCAACTCTATTTTGCTGCGAAGCATATTTACTTGTATATTATCTCTGTATACTCTTTTTTTGTAAAATTTTAGAAAACTCATTGAAAAGATACTATCTCCCTCCATTCAATCTTCGAAATTTAATATGCAATCTTGTTTCCTCTCAACCAAAGCCTTAGAGCTTTTAAACTGGCCACCTCACTTTTCTTATACATAAAGTAAACCCATACTTTGCAAGTATGATCATCCACGAAGGAAATATAATGCATGCAACCACTCAAGGTTGGAGTCTTTATATGACCCCACACATAAGAATGTATCAATTCAAGTTGCTTCTTGTATCCATACTTTTCAAGTGGAAACACGTATCTTGCTTCTTTTTCAACTTGACATGCTTCACATACTTTTCTTGTCCTATCAACTCTAAACTCAAGTAAGACTTCCACAATCTCTTTTGATGGCATGTCTTTTAGACCTTGCACATTCGCATGACCAACTCTTTTATGCCAAATTTCAATATTAGCCACAACACATGAACCTTATGCAAACATAGCGGCATCCATTTCAAGTAGACTTCCATTGAGATTAAATAGCTTGCCAATATGTCTCCCTTTTGAAATCAACTTTCAATCATTTTTAGATCTTCTACATAACAACCATCACATGTGAACTAAACTTGCAATCCATGTTCTACCATTTTACCAATAGAAAATCAAAAAGGAAATGAGAGAGGGAGAGGAGAGAGAAAAAACATTAAACATAATAGGGAAAGAGAGAAAGAGAGGGAGAGCGAGAAGGAGGGAGAGGAAATGAGAGAGGGAGAGGAGAGAGAAAAAACATTAAACCGATTTAGGGAAAGAGAGAAAGAGAGGGAGAGGAAATGAGAGAGGGAGAGGAAGAGGGAGAGGGAGGGAGAGGAAACATAGCGAGAGGAAAGAGAGGGAAACCTTAAACATAATAGGGAAAGAGAGAGGGAGAGGAAGAGAGAAAAAACATTAAACATAATAAGGAAAGAGAGAAAGAGAGGGAGAGGGTGAGGGACGGAGAGGAAATGAGAGAGGAAGAGGAAGAGAGAAAAGGAAAGAAGGAACGAGAGAGAGAGAGAGGGAAAAAACATTAAACATAATAGGGAAAGAGAGAAAGAGAGGGTGAGGGTGAGGGAGGGAGAGGAAATGAGAGAGGGAGTGGAAGAGAGAAAAGAAAAGAAAGATCGAGAGAGAGAGAGAGAGGGAGAAAATATTAAACATAATAGGGAAAGAAAGAAAGAGAGAGAGAGGGAGAGAAAATGAGAGAGGGAGAGGAAGAGAGAAAAGGAAATGAGAGAGGGAGAGGAGAGAGAAAAAAATTGGGGAGAGGAAATGAGAGAGGGAGAGGAAGAGAGAAAAGGAAATGAGAGGGAGAGGAGAGAGAAAAAATATTAAACATAATAGGGAAAGAGAGAAAGAGAGGGAGAGGGTGAGGGAGGGAGAGGAAGAGAGAAAAGGAAAGAAGGAACAAGAGAGAGAGGAAAAAAACATTAAAGATAATAGGGAAAGAGAGAAAGAGAGGGAGAGGGAGAGGGAGGGAGAGAGAGGAGGGAGAAGTTGTTGTTTTCTTGTTTTTTGTAGTAGTAGTAGTAGTTTTCTTTTTTCTTTTCTTGTTTATTGTTGTTTAGTTTTCTTGTTTTTTGTTGTTGTTGTTGTAGTAGTAGTACCTGTATCCCGAGTGGACCACAAGCTCACTACATCCGGATCTCTGCAGCATCCCCTTAACCGTGAAGCACTCCCTCTGTCTGGCCCAAGTTTGGAGTGTCGACCTCGTGTGCTCAAAACTGAAGCATCTGATCGCGCCGAAGTAGATGTAATAGAGCGGCATGACGATGTCCGAGACAGCTCCTGGTCTGCCATGTCTTCGAATCTCACCATCTAATCTAGAGATATGTGTGTGAAGATATTTGGCAACTCCTCATTGCTCATCCCTCGACTCATCGTGATGATCTAAGTATCCACAAAGGTCACCTGCATAGACAAAAAATGATGTTAGCATATATAATTTAAATCATACAAAGCACGATAATGTGAATCTTTAAAAAAATATCTTACTTAAAATGCATATCTTATGTACCCTTATAAGCTACTAGTCAACGAATTGAGTAAGTGGATGCTCCAAGTATGAAGTATCCTATCTATACTTTGAGAAAAAAATTGGATAGCATCAACTTTTGTTTAGTTTTCTTTGAAAGTGGTCAACATTCATTGTGTGAGCATGAATTGTGCATCTGTCCTGACTTCTAATGCAAATTTAATCATTTTTTATCCCTTGATAGAATACGTCATAGTAAACCCTCTACAATGCAATATCATTGTGAAAAATTATCAAGTTGATTGCTAGTTTTCCAAAATCTAGAGCATTATTAAACATTGCAACCTTTTGTCTGCCCTGGAACACCTGCCAATATCAAAATGTGCTTGTTCACAAACACACAGAATAGACAAAATAGGGAGGGAGGCGTTTGTTGTAAGCTTGATGGATTGGCTAGCACTAGAGGTTAGATGGGAAACTCATAAGTGTTACTAGAGTTGGAGAAGAATTCCACCACCGTGCTCAGAAACGTATTTAGTCTTTGTATGTGAGTGGAATGGGCATTCTTAGGGGAAGTTGTGGCAAGCTTGGAGGGGCCAGGGTGGCAATGAGATTGGGAGAAGAATTCATAGCCTGAAAATGATAATAATTTGCATATAGCATGCTCAAGACATGCCCTCTCTTTTGTATGGGATCAAGGAACATGATTCCTAGCTTATGTATTTATGGGGTTCTTTCTCAATCCTTTGTCTATGACTTTGTGCATATTTGGACCTTTGAAAGAAATGGCATGGTTTGTTATGTAAAATGCGATATTGTTTCTATGAAATGGTCTTCAAATATTCAAAGCTTACAACATCATCTATGAAATAGAGCGAGAGCGTGAGGGGAGGTAGGGAGGCATAATCACTTGATTTCTCCCTCATTGCAGGGCAAGAAGATTCCTATGGCAAGAGAAGTTGAACACTCGTTTTAAAATATCCAAGAGTATTCAAATAACTAGACATGCTGGTCCCTCACGAGGTATCTATAACAAAATATAATGGGCAGATGAAAGAGCCCTTAAGCTATGGTACAGTTACTTGGGCCTTAAAACAATGATCAGCATTACTTCTGCTCCAGACTTGGATGAGAGTGTCAGTGTGAAGACTCAAGTGTTTTATGGCTCAAGACTCAATCTATGAATGGAAAAACATCACGTCCACATCTAGGTTGTATCCCACCCTTCAAGTTCAAAAACGGCATGGGGTTTGGAATTCCTAGCTTTTTTAAAGGCATGCCAAAACTATCAAGATTGTGGGAGAGAAGGAAGGAGTCTCACTTGTAGCTTTCTTGCTTGCACAATGGGGGAATACACACAAGGGTGGAGGCTGAAAACAGTTTTCCTCTTCTTAGTTGTGTAAGCCAAAAGAACTCTAGTACATAGAAATAGAAGAACCCTTATGTAAGGCCTTATGGCCTCTATCCTCCATATGTAATAGCTAAGTATATATGATTCAGACTTCTATGTTGTAGCATGACTCCATATACGCATCTCCATGTTATTCACCACATATTGATGTACAAGTGTATACATATTTGCTTTGTCGCAGTAGCACTTCTCAATTTAAGTTCTGTAATTTTTTTTATCAATGCAGTGCACATTTGTGTTAATTAATATCATGAAAGTACTTGTTTGCAAAGTCTTGTCATTATTTGGGATCGATTGTCTAACTTCTTTGACAGCAAGAATTGTCTCTTAGCCCTGTGTGGCTCTAACTGTGGCAGGGCTGCATCTGCAGCTCTGCCACAAAATTTTATTTTTCTGCAACCGTCAGTATCAGCGTCAAAAAATAATTATGTAATCATCAGTATTAGCGTTGAAAATTCCTCTGTAACCGTCGCTAATTTCGTCGGTATTAGCGTTGCTAAATAGCGACACTATTACCGATGAAATTAGCGACGAAAATAGCGAGGCAAATAGCAACGGTTTTGTAGCGACGCTAATAGCGACGACGGGGATATTTTTCATTTATAAAGAAAACGTCATTATAAACGTCATTTTAGCATGTATATGTTGTAGTGCATTGAAATTCGGATTGCGCTTCTTTCCTATCTTTCCTGGCTTGCTCATACCTAGCGAGCCACTTCTCCATGGGGCATGTTGCAATATAAAAAAATGATTCACTTTCTTCTCCATTTCAACATCTATCCTTTTTTCTACGTCATTTTCAACCACCACATCTTCGGTCAGTTTATCGTCATCCTTCAGTGACCATAGCATACTGCTGTCTGAATCCATCATTGGTAGCCACTATGAGATATGCACTAACACCTCGGACACCAACCAGTCTTTAGCCATGCTACCTTCTGGTTGAGCTCGTTGTCGCACAAAGTGATGCTAGGAGGCATATTCCACGGTGGATTTTGTGAGACCATGGTGGATTCCGTGAGGTTTTGTGGTGGATTTCGTAAAACTATATTTATTTGTCGAGGCTCATACATAAGGTGGATTTCTTGTGCAAGAAGTTGACGAGGACGCCTATCCTTTTCAGGTGTCATGTTAATTTCATGTGCACGTGGGTGATTCCATAGTTGGTGATTTCACAAAATACATATTTAAATTAATTGATGTTTATGAGTTTACAGTGCACTCATATTAAATTAAGGTTGGGATGATGGAGTTCCAACCTATTTATTTATTTTGTAGTTGAAGACTGCTAGTAATTCACTTTTTTCGATTTAATATTATTATTTACTGACAATTATGAATGCTTTGATGTGTAGAGCAGGCGGTGGTGGCGTTGGGAAGCACTCGGCGATATCGTGTATTCAAATTACCTAGAAGAAATTATAATTTTTTAGGGGTGCGTGTCTTATCATTAAGGGTGTGGCACTAATATTTATTTAGGTGCACTTATTTATTGAAGCGCTTGACAAATATTTATTATTTTGTATACGTATGGATTCACTGTCTAAATATTTCATTATTGGATATTGTATTTGGGCATAGCCCGACTCTTGGGCCACCTAATCACTTTATTCTTTATTTGGAAAAAAGCAAATACAAAAGCTAAAGCATGCTTATTTGTAGATTTGGGCTATTTTTAAGCTTTGAGATGAATAAATTTATAAATACATGCTTTATGGAGCACTCACATAAGGCACGGGAGGAGATTTCACCCAATTGGTCTTTTTGCCTCATGTTGTGCAAGTCTATTCTCTTAATTTTTTAGCTTAAAGTAGTGTTCTTTGTTCTTGGAGACCTTCCGGTGCTCGTTACGTATGCATCCAATATCCAATTTGTGCACCAGTGGTATTAGAGCGAAGCTGAGATCAAGGGGTTCCAATATGCTTACCATCTCGCACGAAGGCAAAGCTCTTGGAATGAACGGGCTCTATAATCAATATCACAACAATCCATCAATACCAGCATGTTCCTGGTAGTGAAGAACCCCTTGCTGTGCTGTTGGATCGTGAAGAACTAGTCTATAAGGGTGAAGGATCACTTTCCAAGGTCCTATATCAAGACATTTTTCTCAGAGAAGAAGAGAAGCCAATTCTCATTAGTTTAGAGATTATAAAGTTTAATAAGCTTTATAAAAAGCTTAAGGCTCCCGAATTCAGTTGTTTGCAGCGGAAGGATGCACACTCACGACAGTCGACGTTGACAAGAACATACCACCATCCTGTCGCAGATGATTGGGATAGTCAAAGATTTTTTTTTTCAAGCTTAGGATTACCAAGCTTTCTAAAGTTTCAAATTTCAATCTTTAAGTTTTCCTCTAGTGGGTGTTCACACGAAGTACTTCTATAAATCAAACCTGAACTAGTTTTATAACTCCTTGCAAGCCTTTGTTCACATCTGTGTTGTGGCAGAGATAATTTTCAACAAAATGATTGTTATATGCAGTCTACACATGCACAATATTCATTGAAGAAGGATTTCATCGATTTCTATACCCTCAAAAAGGAGAAAGATTGTAAAAAAGTCATTAAGAAAAAAGAAACAAGCCTTGTAAACCCGACTTTGAGCTATGGTCATCCCACTAACAAGATTTCGAGTGTGTGAGGTTGTTTGAAATTTTGCAGGATGACTGATCAAAATATGGAAGATTTTATGGCCAAAGGCAATTTACCGGAACCAACGATGGAGTAAAAACTCGACCTAATTATGATGCAGCTTCAAGAGGAACGAAGAGCATGTCAAACTTTGCAAGCCCAATTGGCCACTCTTCAATGGTCTACTGTCGAATAAGATGGACTGCAACCTGAAGATGTTATAGGACATATTATTGATACAACACTCGAAGCACAATCTATCTGGAAAGAAACCAAGATAAGTAAAATACATTTCAAATTTCATACTTTTAATGGGCTATGTGATGGAAGGACTGTCCTTGCTTTTACCAGTCAGTTTGATGATAATTTTCATGAAGAACAGTATACTAAAAAATACAAACTCAAGTGTATCACTAACCATTTAATGGACAAAGCATCGCTATGGTAGACCGTTGTCTGCAAAAGTATTGATTATCCTACTACTTAGGACGCTTTTCAAAAGAAAATTTTGTAGAATTTTCTTCCACCTCAATTCCACGAAAAAGTAATAGAATAGTAGGATCTTCTACAACAAAGAGATAGTGAGCCTATTTCCTAATATACTGAGCGTTTATGGAATGCCTTATTGCAACTTTGAATGCTTGAAGATGTACCTAAGGCGATCCATAAGTGCAAGTTTATGTCTGGTTTTCTTGGTCACTTCTATGTGGAGGTGAACATGTTCAAGCCAATAACTCTCGAGGATGTGATTTCTTTGGCCCATGATGCTGAAGACAAAATTTGAGGGAGAAAGAAGCGACCACAATAATTCGAGGGCGAAAGAAGCAACCACAACAATTCCCAACTAACTATAACTTCGGTATAAAGCAATTCAATTCGAACTTTCAAAGATTCAATCAAAATCGCTTTGTTCAATCTTCTTTCCATAAATATTGGACATGACCCCCTGCTTTACCAAAAAACACAAATCCAAATCCTAAGCCATCTTTCCAGCCAAATCCCAACATTCCTAAACTCCCAGCCATTACCAATAATGTTTCCAAAGACACCTATAGTGTGCTACAAGTGCCATCAACCTAGACATCTAGTAGTGAATTGTCAATCCAAAAAGCCAACTGTTCACATCAACTACTTGCGAGCGATTGAAGATGAAGAACGTGAAGAAATGCCCAATTTCACAGAAGACGATGATGATATCGGTTCTACTTCAAATACTTTACCAAGTATACCAAATTCTCATTCTTTATTAATGATGAAATGTATTGTGTATGGTAGAGAAAAGATTGTTTTACATGATGACAGGAGCACACATGACTTTATTTCTACAAAATTGGTCAAAGAATTGAATTTACATAGTGTTTCAACTTGTTATCGCATCAAGGTTGCATTCTTAGATACTAGATATAATGGAACACAAGAAGTGCATGACTTAGAAATTAAAATTGGCGATTATGTTCAGTGTACAAATTTCTTACTTGTGCCGTTGCAATCTAGTGATATTATCTTAGGAATGCCTTAGCATCATAAATATAATCCTGATATAGACTATTCTATGCATTCAATGAAGTTTCATTCTTATGGGAAACAAATCGCATTACATGGTACACACACTTTTGATACTTTTACATTGGTTAGTCACACATATGCTAAATGTGCGTTAAGAAAAGGTAGCAAATCCTATTTAGTATGGGTGAATATGTAACGTGTCCACTAGTATCATCCAGGACACGTCTTAGCAGTCCATTGGAAAGGATGTCTAGAAAGCTCCGCCCGACACTCCCATGGAATGTTACGGGATTTGCGATCTAGGGCTTTCCACGTCTGCCATGTTGCGAAAGTATTCTGACCGTCCCCACTTAGGATCGACCTGAATTCGGGTATTCCTGATTGGTCATTTCTTAACAGCAACTAGCGTCGGACCCAAGCGAATTACTTTACGCAGAAACGCCAGGTCTAAAGCGGATTCACGCTGCACTTGGTTCAAGGAGAATGGGAAACGAGAGGGATGCAAAGCTCAACCTCTCTGCCATAAGGCATAGTCCCATTTCGTTTCCCTAAAATAGCGTAAATCGGGTAAGACATAACTCTAGGTCAACACTTTTGTTGTTCGTGTCCTTTGACGATCATCCCGTTGTTCTTCGAGATTTGAGAAAAGTTCTCGGTCAATCGGGACCATCCAACTGTAGAACGGACCTATGGCCCATCCTCCACACTTTCCTCGGTTTGTTTTAGTTATGTAATTATCTAACACATTTAGTTGGACATGTAACAATCAGCTTCTTTAATTAATCCGTTAAGCACTAGTTCCTTCACGCAATCTTATCACGTGAAATAGAAAAACAATATTAGATAAGTTCTTTATTAACATATCATCATATTTATCTTTGAAATACAAGGAGTTCTGTCCGTAGGCTTGTCCACAATCTGCCCGAAGGCTATCCAGCAATCCATAGGGATCACTATTCCAAGTTTCTGCCCATAGACTAGTTTGTGGACCTCGAGATCCAATCCCAAGTCACGTTAGCCTCTTGTGCAGGAGCCGGAAGGCGAGGGATTTATGGCCAGAGCCCCCTTGGCACCCAAGCGCCCTCCTGCTCCAAAGTAGCGCTCAAAAGAGAGACCTCTTGCGGCGAGTTCAGTCCACGTTCCGGGCGCGGTCAACAACCCCCTTGGTTAGGGTCAAGCAGGCAGTCGGGGGTAATTGAAGCTACCTCTCCCTTCAGGCCTTCAACCTGAAGTATAGATATTAATTTAATTTGTAATTCATAAGTCAAACAGTGCTCTAAAATCTCAAGCAAGCACAAACATTTCCTTTGATCATTTTTTTTGTTGTTGGCACCAACATGCTGCATTCCGTGTCCTCCTTCCCCTCCAGCGCGACGTTGGCTGGGGGAGAAGGAGGGGGGAAATTTTTTTTCTTTTATTTTATTTGATATATTACATTCTCTCCCCCTTAGAGGAATCAAGATGTCCTCATCTCGAGATAAACTAGGGATATTGATGGTTGAGTGTGCCTTCATCTATCCAAGTGGCATCCTCTTCGGGATAGTCTTTCCACTGGATGAGGCATTCTCTCAAGGTTCTGGATCTTAATTGTCTCTCCGTAACATCTAAGATCCTGTCAGCCTTAGTTCAAGGACCCCTTGACTAGGCATTACAATTTGTTGATTGTCAAGTACATGGTTAGGATTAGGTACATATTTCTTCAATAGGTTGATATGGAATACATTATAAACCTTTAGGTTCTCAGGAAGTTTCAATTTATAAGCATTAGGTCCTAGGATTTTGAGGATTTTGTATGGCCCACAATACCTTGGACTTAGCTTCTTGCAATCTCCTAAGGATAGAAAACTCTTTTTAGGGCGTACACAAATGAAGACCATGTCTCCTTCTTTGAAGACCCTTTCTTGATGCTTCAAATCCGCGTATGCCTTTTGTCTATCCTTAGCCGCTTGTATGTATTGTCTTATTGTCTTAATTTGGTCATCCATCTCTTCCAACATTAGCCTTGAAGCTTCAACCTTTAGGGTTGGATAAAAAAAGTTTAGGGGACTTCGACAGTCATGTCCATACAATGCTTGGAAAGGGGTAATCTGAATGCTCTGCTGGTAAGAAGCATTGTATGCAAATTCTACCAAATGTAAGTATTGAATCCACCCCTTTGGGGATGGTAGGCAGTACTAAAACAGAGTTGAGTCCCAATAGCTTCAAAGATAGCTCTCCAGAAGTGTGATGTGAAAAGAGAATCACGATCACTAATGATTCTTCTGGGTAAACCATGTAGCTTGAAAATCTCCTTGATAAACAATCTTGCAATGTCTGAGGCTTCATAGTTTGTCTTTACTGTAATAAGGTGTGCAACCTTAGTAAGCATGTCAACCACAACCATGATGGAGTTTTATCCTCCCTGGACTTGGGGTAGGCCTACAACAAAATCCATACTGATGAATTCCCATTTCATTTGGGGAATGTCAAGTGGTTGCAGTTTCCCTGGCATCATGACATGTTCGGCTTTGATACGTTGGCTAGACAAACACTCAGTGACATATTTGAGAACATCACCTTTGAGCCTCTCCCAATGGTAGCTGTTCCTAACTACATTAAGAGTTTTAGCATAGCCAGGATGTCCTGCGAAAGGAGAATCGTGAGCTTCCCACAATATCTTTTGCTTAAGTGACTGGCTCGCTGGTATACACAGCCTTGTTCCGTAGTAGAAAAGTCCACTATTAATGGAAAATTCCTCATACCTAGCGTGCAAATTTTGGTTTTGCTCCTTGATAGAGATCTCCTTTAGCATTGATTGGTAGGCCAAATCATGGCATGCTTCCTCTCTAGCTAACTCAAGTATAGGGCTGTTTGGCATAGATACTTTTGTAGCTAGAGATGTGGCCGTTGATGGATTCTGCAAGATTAGGGAATTTAGGAATGCCTTGCAGCTAAGTGCATCGGCAACTACATTCTCTTTCCCTGGTCGGTACTTGATTTCAAAGTCATATTCTTCCAACACTTCAATCCACCGACGTTGCCTCATGTTGAGCTCGTTCTGGATAAAGATCCATTTGAGACTCTTATGGTCGGTTACTAGAGTAAACTTGTTACCCAACAGGTAGTGTCTCCAAAGTTTTAGAGCATGGATGACAGCTAGTAATTCCAGATCATGCGTAGCATAGTTCTTTTCATGACTCTTCAATTTCCTTGAAGAGTATGGTACTGGATGACCTTCCTACATAAGTACACACCCCAAGGCAAGAATGCTAGCATCAGTTACTACCTGGAATTCCTTATTGAGGTCTAGAAGTTTTAGAATAGGTGCTGATACCAAACTTTGCTTCAATCTGTCGAAGCTATTTTGTTCGGGAGTTGACCATGTAATGGAAGTTTGCTTCTTCAATAAGTCCGTCAGAGGTGTTGCAATCAAAGCATAGTTTTTGATGAAGACCCTATACCATCCTGTCAATCCAAGAAAGCTATGTATCTCTTTGATGGATACTAGTATTGGCCACATAGAAGATCAATTAGGTGAATAAGCAAGATGAGAAAATGATGCCAAGACTCTGTTTTATTTCTGCCAATAGCAAATATAAGGTTCAAGAAGAAGAAATCCGAATAGCCTCTGGGCATAGATCACCAACATGGCAGCGACTATGGTTCAAAAACAATTATTATGATTTAAAGCAATAGATCCGATCACACTGAAAGACCAAGCTGGTATACAGCATGCACTAATGGAAGTTGTTTTTATCTGACAGATTGTGTCGGGGAAGTGGCAGCTTCTTGCAAGCGTACATTGTAGGGAAGCATCACAAATTTAAAGTGATGATTCTCTTCTTCAACTTAAGCATATGTAGAAAGACTTTGAGCTCCTGATAATTTCATAAATGATTCACCGATCAGCCACTTCATGATACCCATATGGTGTCAAGATCATAGGTTGCTTCTAAGTCTTTGTACTATCTGGAAGAACAAAGGGTGTCTCTAGCTTTCCTAACAAGCCTGAGTATTTCTGGAAGAATGAGTAGAACTTACGATCCCCTTCCCTAAATTTTGTCTGCAATCTTGCATAGTGCTTCAGTGAGTTTTTCTAGCACCTGTACAGTACTTTCATTGTGTTCCTTTCTCTAACTTCTGTCAAGATGACTGTTGAAGTTTCGTGAATCCACATGAGTGGCTAAAAGCTTACTGTTACATTCCAACATTCCTAAAAGCTCCCTGTGGAAATCAACATCTTCTCCAACAGGTGGACGCTTCCTTCTTTTTCGACCAGGCAACACATCAGCCTTATCCTCGCAAGTGTCCACACTGATATTTCCGTCTATAAACTTCTTCTCATAGTTTCCTGTTGTCGCCGCTGGTTGTTGATGATGATGATAAGCTTCTTTCGTCACAGAATCCCATCATCCTCTCCATGATTGATTGTGTATGTCTGGTGGCTGGAGCAGGCTCGATTAATCCACTTGGTGCTGATGGATATGCTTGGTTCTTTAACTTATCGAATTTCTGTCAATCCAAGTTTTTTTTTCTGTGATGTGAGCTTTCTGTATTCAGATTATTCGAATCAAGGCTGTGTGTCTCACTGAATAATGTTAATGTGAGCTTTCTGTACTCAGATTATTCGATTGCTCTTTGTCTCTCTATCTCTCTCTTCTCGTGTCGGAGAGACGAAGTCTGCAAGGTTCATTACCACTGACTTGCCATGTCCAACATTGCTTCTCCTCCTTTTCTGCGTGTGAGGTCCGTTTTTACATACAATTCCACCCTTTGGCTTATCCCTCGATTTTTGAGGATGCATATAGTTCTTCTTCGATGCTTTTCTGTACTGAAGACTCCCATGACATTGGATCAAGATCATTCATCGTCATTCCAGAATGCAGCACCAGGTCATTTCCTCCTTGAATAAGGCTCTGTCCTCCTCCCACAGGTCCCTGGATAGCTAACTACAGTAATCTCCGCACACCTTTTGGATACCACCTAGGCAGCATTTGAAGTAGAGAAGTATCACCACACGCAGACGAGAAGAGTTTTTCTCGCCACTGCAGATAACCAGTGAGTCCCATCTTCTTCCTTGCGATTGAAGTAGCACTTGAGATAGAGCTTATTGTAAAACACCACATATCTGGAGAAAAACCACAGTACATCAAAGGGTTGGAAACTGTTGCAATCCTGGCCAGAGCCTCGCTGAAATTTTCCTACGTGTTCTCGAATCATAGATCCTTGGGCACTGAGATTTTGCAATCTCAATCCTAGCAGTGCATTGAACACTGCCATGAACGCTACCATAGCACGTCCATCAAAAAGCCTTTTCCTTTCATGCATAGATGCAGGGTATTGAATATGCTCTGCTCTTGTGCCAATTAAGCCTCCCTCGATTGCCTTGTGACTCCTTCTTCTGTTGCCTTGATCTATGCTGTCCCGTAGAGCTATTTCGATCCCTTTTCTAGCCACTTTTTTGCCTCCAAACTCCCTCTTTCAAAAATAGTCCTCTTGCTTTTTCTTTCTTACGCCCCCTTTTGCCTCTTCCCCAAATTTGAAAAATATCCCTTAGATCTTTGAAAGTTGAAAGCATTAGAAAGCCTCTGTATTCTGAAAATTCAAGCAGCTGGCTTCGACGATTCAGACCTAAAGAACCTACAGCCCCTCCCTTCCTGTGCAATTTATTTACCAGCTTTTCAATATCCTTGTCCGCAATCCTTAGTTGGAGCAATCTGAAGCACATTCAGGAAATTTCCTCTATACAGAGCCCTGAAGCCATCCTTGCTCCATAGGTCTGAGATGGCCAAAGTGAATGATGGACCTAAAAACGGGCCGGCACTGGCTCATGCACTAGCCGGACCTCGTCACTATGCGCAAGACAACCCCCTCGGCCTCGCGGCCAGGAGCGTCTATCAAAATCTCTGCCTTCCTAAACATTGCGTTTGTAATACGTTGTAGTCCAACTGATCCTAACCCAATATTGCTCCTCAGAGGGAGTCCCTTTCACATAGCCAAAAGGCTCGAATCACATACACATGGGGTTCCTCCTACGGCTGAATGCCGTCAACCCTCTGCGACTCTCCTACACCTTGGGGATTGGCCCCTCGATGCGCCGCTCAACATTTAGACATTTCGCACAAACGTCACTCAAGGTACCAAATAAACGTATCCAGGAATGTACCATTGTCCTTACTTAATTTCCCCTTTAGGATCCCACGACTAGCCTACAGCATAGGAACCTCACACTCTCAACGGTGGGTCACAGGCCTACTGAAAACAATTGCTATGCGTATCCAGGAGCTAACTCTGATACTTTTAATTTCCTCTAAATGATCATGCAAAGAGGTGGATGCCTAGTGCTCAAACATTTTAAAAACCACCAGCGTGCAAGTGCAAAACATCTCTTTCATGCTTTTCTTTCTAACCGCTTTGTGCTTCGCTGCAACACCTAGCACCGAAGTGATCTTCGTGCTACTAGGTTTTAATTTTTATCATTATTATTCCGTCCTAGTTGCAATGCATATAAAATCAACAAATTATTCCTCATGCTCAACGGCATTTAACCATTTTTTCACAACTCTACCCTTCCCCGTTGATAGTGCATCATTGCATTCATTTCTTTCAGGGTTTCCTTGCCATTTTTATGTGGAGAAAGGAAGGAAACACACACTACAACATATAAACAAGGCTGAACTGAAGCATAACTTCATGCCCCAGTCTTGCTATACATCAACAAACATGAATCCTATTTTTCTATATTTTTCGTAGCCCCAAATGTATTTTTCCCCTATTTTTCATGGTGTTTTTATCATTTTTCCCCATTTTCTTCATTTTCTTGTATTTTTTAAATTGCTGAAAATGAAAACCAGTTTGTGGGCTATGGCCCTTAGTTCATTTGCAAAAAAATTGAAAGATTAGTTGATGTGTATCGACGGTTTTCCCCATTTATATGCCCAAAACCCTTGTTTTTCCCCATTTTTCATGCATTTTCGGGTTTCTTGACATTATTTCGGGCCATGAAATGCATGTTTTTCATAATTTCTGGTTATAAACAGTAAGAACTCAGAAGAATCAGCAGCATAATCAAATCTTAGTCCATATGAACGGCATTCCATCAATCAAAAGCATAAAACACTAAATTTTCTTTGTAATTTTTTGGTTTACCGCTTAAACGCGTGTTTCGGGTTTTGTGTCCATGGCTGTAGATTTGGAAAACAGCAACACTTCATGTCCAGCAACATCCCAAATCACCATTCTCAGCCCGTGTAGCAATCCGGTCCATGCCGGACAAGTCTCCATCATTCTTTCTTCATTGCTCCTTCCCACACATGAACTGCCTCTTAGAAGAGAGAGAGGGAGGAGAGAGAAAGACTAGAATCAGAAATTTCAAACCAGGCCATCATTCCACGGGCGAAGGGCGGCGATAGAGTCCACAGACAGAGGGGAATGAAGCCCCATAATCCATTGGGGGGGTTGTTTGCAGCAGCCATGATGCCTCTCATCCATTCATGGCGCATTTTTCGGGCGCCATCTTCTTCCACGTTTTTTCATGCCTCTTCATTCTCTCTCCACGTTTTTTGCTTCATAAGGTGCATAAATTTTTTGGGGGGGGTCCAAACTCAAAAGGCATGCTCAAATTTGGCCTCCCAAGTGTCCACCTTTTCATATCTTGACCGTTTCCTTGGCCATTTTCCTGTCCGGACTCCGAATTGAGCTCTGAAAAATCCTGGGCGTCCGGCTTAGCATCCCGCATTGGCCAGTAGCTTGTGTCAACCCGCACAACTGTCTGAAAAATTATGAAAAATCAACAAGCGTCGCTCGGGCGCCTTTAAAGCACTTTGGCGCTTAAAATCGTCCTAGATCGAGCCGCCGCCTTTGACAGTGAATATTTTTCCCTTGATATTCATAATTTTTAGCTATTTTTAAGCACTTGCCGTCTCCTAAATTCCGCTCTCAGTGAAACCCTTTCTTCTATTGTTTGAGTTCACCATTGATAAAATCTTACAACATTCAAGTGGAGCTACCACTTGTAATATATTAAAAGGAAAAAAAAAAATTCGCCTTCACGGCGGCGTGTCGAGCGGGAGCATGTGAGGTGGAATGGAGGAGCCAGCAAGCTCCTCGCTGGAGCTTGCTTGGCTCCCTTGCCATGCATGATGACAGGTAAGGGGGGAGGGATTCACTGCCCCCCCTATAAAAAAATAAGAAGGAAAGACGGAGGGCGGATGTACGTGAGAACGAGGGGAGCAGGCTGCTGCCGTGAGAGGGAGGAATTTCGCCTGTGAAGGAAGGAGAGGGGGACGCACTCGCCGCGCTGGCCGACTAGGGTGGAGGATCACGACGCCATGGAGGGAGGGAGGAGCCGCTACCGTTCTGCAGTCGACTAATGGTCCTCTCACCCCCCCTCCCTTTGACTTTCTGGAAGCTTGGAAGCTTCCAAAGGGGGGGCCATCTTAGTCCCCCATTCCCCTTGGCCTTTAAACCACTTTTCACCCTTCGGGTTTTATAACCCCTTAAACCCCCTTTCACCCCCCTTCTTGTGCCTCACCAAATTCTCCCTACTACCTCCCCTTGCCCTCCCCTCCCCCCCCGCCCCCCGTCTTTTAAAGGGTCATAAGCCCCTTTTTCCCCTATAAAGGGTGGCTTAAAGGTCCTACTATTACACCCCTCATGTTTTTTTAAAAAAAAGCCACTTAGCCCCTTTCCTTAAGCTTTTTTTTTTCATATTTTATAAATCCTCAACCACACCCCCCTGTGTATTAACCCTTAAACCCCTAACCCTTGGCTTGGGAACCATCCCTCTTTCCTCCGTATTTATACCTTCCCTAGCCCTCCCCTTGTGGCGTATTGAAATCCCCTTTTAAGTTTGACTTAAGGGTCCTTCGACCTTATTTATAACCTTTACGGTTACTATATCCCCTTAGAAGTTCTCTCCTGCACCTTGTGTTTTTTCCATCCCTTTTCGTTTCTCGTTTGAGCGAGTCATTAAAAGACCATTAAGCCTTCCCCATGGCTTGAATGGGTCTTAATCATAGAAGACTCTGAAACACCCTTTCGAATTTCCCTGACTTCCAAGGAGGGAGCCTTCCAAAAACTACTATTGACAAGCGGTGCAAGGAAGCGATGGTGGAATTCCTAGGAGGAGTTGTAGAGCTGCTTCCACGTTCGAAAAACTACAATTGCGATGCCTCCTAAGAAAGTCCAAGGCGTAGCCGCGGGAGGGTCATCTCCCGGTATCCATGTGGATATCTCACCCCAAAACCAGGCTTTTCTTCTTGGCTTTAATTCGGTTTTAAGTCGATCATGCAAAGAGAAATTGTTAGGGATAGGATATATTTGTCCGAGTTATTTGTAATGAAGGAGTTTAGCTTATTTGAATGAATGATAATGTATAGAACTTAGTTTCCTTCAAATTGCATCAAGCATTATAAATTACGAGCAAGATTATCCATTTACTATAGTAGTATATTTTAGTTAAATCCTAAAGGTATAGAAATTATATCTTGCACCATTAGTCTTATTCCTTTCGCAACAAATCATTGTAAATGATTAAATTCATGAAAGGTTTCTTTCGTTGCTCAAATTACTAGGAAGTTATCATTGCTAATTGCACATCTTAGCAAGGGAAATGTTTGTTATTTGGCATGAGTTCATCTGCAAGGAAAAAGGAAGTTTAAATTAAACTGTATTGACTGAAAAGTAAATTGTCACAAGGATAGCAAAACCGTAACAAGACGATTAATATTACCTTCCAAAAGATATCCAGACCAATCTAAACATAGAAATATTCATACCCTAAGCACTTGACTACTTTCCTTATTGTAGGGTCAAAAAAATTCGTAAAGATAAAGAACTAGGGCTGTCCCCGAGATCCTTAAAAAGAAACCCTAGGCCCGACATACGTCAGCTTAAAGGATCTAAAACGGATTATTCCATCGCAGGACTTGCGCAGCAAGTATGAAATAATTTAGTCTTGTGATTGATTCACAAGGAGAAAGGGTAAAAAACCTCAACAAGGATGGCAGATCCCTACGCAAGTTATCTTGCAAAATGACGTATTTTTGGATATCCTTCTAAATAAGGAAAGTTGTAAACCAGAAACTAGCATATCTGAGTAACTTTAGGGTTGACCAAGTTGGGTTAATAAGGTACGCCCTACACCAAAAAGTAAAGGATCTTGCCAATTTACAAGACACCTTAGGAACGAGTGCTGATACACTCAAAAGGAAAGAACACTTTCTTAGCAGTTTGCCAAACAACACAGTTAATTAATGGAAATGTTTGTGCTTGCTAGAGATTTTAGGGCTCTGTTTGAATTATGAATTACAAATTAAATGAGTACGTATACTTCAGGTTAAAGGCTTGAAGGAAGAGGCAGTTTCAGTTACCCCTGACTACCTGCCTAACCCTAACCAAGGGGGTTGTTCACCGCGCCGGGAACGTGGACCGAACCTACTGCGAGAGGTCTCTCCGTTGAGCTCTACTTGGAGTAGGAGGAGGCTTGGGTGCCAGGGGGGGCTCTGGCCGTAAATCCCTCGCCTTCCGGGTCCTACACAAGACGCTAACGTGACTCGGGATTGGATCTCGAGGACCGCATACTAGTTTACGGGCGGAAGCTTGGAATAGTGATCCCTGGGGATTACTGGATAGCCTTGGGGCAGATTATGGACAAGCCTACGGGCGGAACTCCTTGTATCTCAAAGATAAAATGATGAAATGTTAAAAAAAAAAGAACTTGCTTGATATTGTTTTTCTGTGTCACGTGATAAGATTACTCGAAGGAACCAGTGCTTAACAGGATTAATTAAAGAAGCTGATTGTTATATGTCAAATTAATGTGTTAGATAATTACATAACTAAAACAAACCGAGGAAAGTGCGGAGGATGGGCCATGGGTCCATCCTACGGTTGGGTGGTCCCGGTTAGCCGGGAACTTTTCTCAAAAATCTCAAAGAACAGCGGGATGATCATCATCCTCAAAACGAATAACGAGAGCGATGACCTAGAGTTACGTCTTACTCGATTTACGCTGTTTTAGGGGAACGGAATGGGACTATGCCTTATGGCAGAGAGGTTGAGCCTTGCATCCCTCTCGTTTCCCATTCTCCTTGAACCAAGTGCAGCGTGAATTCGCTTCGGACCTGGCCTTTCTGCATAAAGTAGTTCGCTCGGGTCTGACGCTAGTTACTGTTAGCTAATGACCAATCAGGAAATTCCTAATTCCGGTCGATCCTAAGTGGGAACGGCCAGGATACTTCCGCTACGTGGCAGACACAGGAAGACCTAGATTGCAAAACCCGTAACATTCCATGGGAGTGCCAGGCAGAGTTTTCTAGACATCCTTTCCGATGGACTGCTAAGACGTGTCCTGGATGATACTAGTGGACATGTTACAGTTGGTATCAGAGCCGACCAACAATGGAATTGTTTTTATGAGATCTCAATAAAATGAAGTAAAGAAATTGTTGCTGTCCAAACATTTTCTCACCTTCAATGCTGTCTTGCAGAATTATGAAGCGTGGAATAAGTTTTTGGTATTTCGGGTCATTTTTATGACTGCAATGCATTCTCCCCTTTATAGACAAAGAATTGGGATGATGAACATCCTGGAGCAGATTTATAATCCATTACCTTTATACATAGAATGAAGATGGATGGGGTCTTCAGGAATCTACTATATAGCTGCCCACTGGTTTGCTTATCTACAGACCAACCTAAAGAGGATCAAGTGGTTGGAAGACTTGAAAGTCGTGAAGCTGTTCATTTTTGTGGAAGCTCACGTAGATTCGACTTTACATATTCAAGGTTGGAGGGTTGAAATGAACTCATATGTATATGAGGAAGTAACCCGTGTAATCCCAGCCGACAGGATTAAAGTGTTGTGCCGCCATGAGAAGTATGGATTCCAATGGAAAGGGTATCCTGAACTTCCAATGAATTATCAATTCCTAAAGATCCATGACCCAAAACCCTACTGTTACAGAGTTCCTGTAGACAAATGCAATACAACGTTGTTCTCCCCAAACTGAATGTAATGATTGGCTTATCATCACACGAAACGTTGTATTCAAAAAGGCTATGCCCATGTAAATATAAATAAAGACTTCTTTTTATCAATATCTGGCTGTGCATAAGAGTTGTTAAAAAGTTAAGTAGCTACATTGTTTACGAGATAGCTGAACTAAAAATGAAAGATAAGCTAACGTCGATTATCATATAATAACGTTAAGAAAAATTTTATCCAGGCACAACCCCAGGTACAGGTTCCAAATTCGCCTCCTACATCAAGTACTACTGTGACCCAAGAGAAGAAGTTCCTCCTCAAGCAGATAAAGCCACCCGAGTTTGACGGGAGAGGCAGATTTCTCCAGGCTGATGCTGAAATTTGGATTGAATCCATGGAGGATTACTTTGAAGCAGCTGGTACTACATCCACCAATCAGGCTATGCTCGCCAAGTTAAAGCTCACCGGCGAAGCCAGACTTTGGTGAAAGCAATGGTGTAGGGATCAAGGGATTTCAGAGGGGTCCGTTCCCTGGGAGAAGTTGAAGAAAGCCATGCAGGGAAGATATTTACCACCTGCATATCATACGCAGAAAATGAATGAGTTCTATGAGCTAAAACAGCTAGGACTCACTCTTGACGCATACTACTCTAAATTCGTCTCACTTTTAAAGTATGCGCCACAGATGGACATGAAGCAGCAGGTGTCCAAATTTTGTGCGGGCTTAAATCCACCCGTAAATACCTGTCTCAAATCTATGCGTCCATCAGATCTTTAGGATGCACTCATTCGAGCGGCGCCTATATGTTGAGAGAGAGAGAAAGTACGAGAGAGATACAGAAGACATGCTCCCAAAGAATGATTCATATTGATGTAGAGTTAGTATATATAGGTGAGACCCAAGTCAAGTGAGAGATTATATATATAGTTGTAACATCCCCACTCAAACAAAGGTCTCTGGCTACGAGTGAAAAAACCCTTGGGGAGAACAAGGGAAAAACCCGAGCCCCTACACATACCTACGATACAAAAATAATTTACTATAAAGTTTTCTTGAATATAATGATACATGCCTCAATCAGTGAGACAAGAACTTGGAACAATACCAAGTGCATGTCTTAATGAGCTAAAGCGAGCTTCACTAAGAGCTTTTGTGAAGATGTCTGCAACCATTTGATCACTAGGACAATGCTCCACCATAATGGAACCTTTCTTGACTTCATGTCGAACATAATGATAATGAATAGCAATATGCTTTGATTTACTATGTTGTATATAGTCTTTGGTAAGACTAATAGCACTTTGGTTATCGCATCAAAGAGGTGTACTAGATGATGAAGGATGTCCCAAATCTACAAGTAGTTGTCGAAGCCAAACTAGCTCGCGAGCTGCTAATGATGCAGCAACATATTCAGCTTCAGTTGTAGAAACCACAACACATCGTTGTTTCTTGCTGGACCAAGAAACCAAACATCCATTTACAAAGAAACAATTCCCACTAGTAGATCGCATGGATAAGTGTGAACTTGCCCAATCAGCATTTGTATATCCAATAAGGTCAAGAGAAGTTGAAGAAGATAAAGAAGAATCCTCTCGACAACGATAAATAAGACCAAATTCCTTAGTACCCTTGAGGTACTTAAGAATACGTTTTGCAGCACTCCAATGAATAGTGGAAGGGGAAGAAAGATACTGTCCCAAAAAGTTAGCTGCAAATAAAATATCTGGTCTTGTGTTTAAACCAATAAATTGAAGACAACCAACAAGATTAGCAAAAGGTTGATGAATGGCTGATTCTTCATTGTGTGTTGTAGATGTACCCTTGGTAGAGCTTGAAAGAATGGGAGTGTTGGCAGAGTGCGCATTTGTCAACCCAAACTTCTTAACAATATCATTAATAAACTTTGTCTAGCGAAGAAGAAGAATGCCTTGTTGTCGGCGTCGTTGAACTTGAATACCCAAACAAGAATGTATCTCACCAAGATTCACCATTTCAAATGCAGTCGATAAAAGCTTCTTCATAGCATCCAAGAAAGCAATATTATTTGACACAAGAATAGTATCATCAACATATAGAGCAAGAATAATAAAATATTTGTCCTCCCTTTTGATGTAAAGATTTGGATCAGCAAAACATGCAACAAAACCTTTAGATGTGAGGAACTGATCAATCTTAATATACCAAGCACGAGTGGCTTTCTTCAATCCATATAATGCATGATGAAGCTGGCATACAAGATGCTCCTTTCCTGCAATCATAAAACCTTCAGGTTGCTCCATATAGATTTCTTCTTCAAGATCTCCATTGAGAAAAGCTGTTTTAACATCCATTTGGTGAATTTCTAGATCAAATAGTGTTGCAAAAGCCAAAATCATACGAACAGTTGTGGAGCGCACAACAGGAGAAAATGTTTCTTGATAATCTACTCCTGCAATCTGTGAGTAACCTTTTGCAACAAGTCGTGCTTTGAACTTATCAAATGAGCCATCAGCTTTGGTCTTGGTTTTATAAACCCATTTACATTTGATAGGAACACGATTTGGGGGGAGTTCAGTAAGAATCCATGTACCTTTGGAGATTAAAGAATTGTACTCAGCTTGCATAGCTTCTTGCCATTGATCCCTTTGAGACGAATTGATAGCTTCCATATATGATATTGGATCCTCTTGGACAGACATAGCATCATCAAAGACATCATATTCAATAGAATAGAATCCATGCTCTATCTCAATAGGAAGATCAACATAGATCTCCAAATTTTCATCAATCTTCTTTGGAGGTGAAGGAGGTTTATGATCATCAGAATTAGTAGAATCACAAAGCAAGTAAGGAAATGCACTAAGCAAAGACTGTGTATCATCTGAAACATCTGACGACCATGTGCCACCCATAGTCTTCTCATCAAATATAGCATCACGACTAATGATAACCTTTTGAGAAGAAGAATCATAAAATTTATAACCTTTGGAATGATCTGAATAACCAAGAAAAATAACCTTCAAACCTGGAGGATCCAACTTATGTCGAGTGTCCTTGGGCACATGAATATAAGCAATGCAGCCAAATGTGCGAAAGTGAGAGACTGAAGGTGTCTTCCCTGTCCAAATTGTTATAGGAATTTTACCAGCAGGGCAGTAGTTGGAAGATGATTTTGAATAAAAACAGCTGTTAGAAGTGCTTCAGTCCAAAACTTTCGAGACAAACCAGAGTGTATAAGCATGCAATGTATAGCATTAAGAATCGTGCGGTTTTTGCGCTCAGCAACACCATTTTTCTGAGGAGAATAAGGAACTGTAAACTGATGATGAATACCTTGATCCTTACAGAAGTCATCAAATAGATTGGATACATATTCACCGCCATTGTCACTGCAAAGCGTCTTTATAGAGAATCCAGTTTGAAGCTCCACACTTATCTTGTATTGTTTAAATATAGGTAAAGCCTCAGACTTATGTGGAAGAAGATAGACATGTGTATACCGTGAGAAATCATCAATGAAAGTTATAAAATATCGATATTGAGACTTTGAGGCACGAAAAGGACCGCAAATATCGGTATGAACCAAATCCAAGAGAGCACAGGAATGTGATGAAGAAGAAGTGTGGAAAGGTGAACCATGGTGTTTTCCAAGTGCACAGTACTCACATATTCCCATACGTGGATGAGATTTAAGATCCATACCTTGCACAAGACCATGACGATGAAGATCAAGAATTTTGGCAAAATCGGAGTGTGCAAATCGTTGATGCCATAATTTGCAATCTGCATCTCCAGGGGCAGTAACAACATTTGCAACTGTATCGTTCAATGATAGCTCAAACAGATTACCATGTCGAGGAGCCACTGCTATAGTATGCCCGTCTTTCTCTATACGACATTGATTATGATCAAAGCCAACAAACAAACCAAGATCAACTAGACGAGCAACAGAAAGAAGATTTCTTTGCAAATCTGGAACATGAAGAACTCCTCTTAATATTCTAGTGGATGAAACAGTCCCCAGATATAAATCACCCACTCCTTTGACTTGACAAGTCGTATCATCCGCAAGGTAAACAAACTTCTTGACAGGAAGAGAATGATAATTGTGAAGCCACTACGATTGGTATGTCATGTTTCCAGTGGCACCTAAATCAACGATGAATAGAGAACCATCATGAACATGAAGTACCTTTTCTGGAGAGATATAATAATGGACGAAATTGAGCTCCTGATGAGTATGATCATCATCAGTTGAAGTTTGCTGAACAATATAAGCTCGAGAACGTTCTTCATCATATCTTCGTTTATAACAACGACGAGATGGATGATCTGTATGTGCACAATAATCACAAGGAGGAAAACTTTTGGACGAGCGAGGTTGCTTTGTAGTAACTCCATGCTCCTCGTCATATTGATGTGCCCAGCATCAAAAGCCACATGACCTTTCTTATCACAGTAAGAACAATGTTTGTTAGGATAAGCAAGACGAGAAGATTTACTACCTGGATTAGAGCGTCCACCCTGCTGAAAACGTGAAGCATGATGCTTGCGAGCAACAAAAGCAGCATCAAAATCCCTTTGTTCGCAAGTGACCAAAACAGCATCAGATTTTTCCAAATGATGCTCATGACGTTGAGAATATTCAATAAGAGATATACATGCTTTATCAAAGTGGATATCATCCTTGTTAGACAAAATAGTGATGATATTGTCATATAAAGGATCTTTGATGGTATGAAGAAGTTGAGTAACAATCTGATTTTTAGCAACAGGAGCATCGACAGCACCAAGCTTATTGATAATGTCTTTAAAAGCCTCGATATGAGAGTGCATAGAAGTACCAACCTTATATTGAAGATTCTTCAAACAAGTTTGGAGATATAAAATTTCGGTGACCGATTTCTTCTCAAACGTTCAGATAAGATACTCCCAAATAGCATGAGAGGTTTCCAGATGAAAGACATCCAACATAAGTGAGTCAAGAAGTGCAGACAATATATAACCACGAGCTGCTTTGTCACGACGAATCCAATCAGTGTGATCAATTTTCCATTGTTCAAATAATGGACCATCAGTAATCACAAAATTGTTATTCATCACATCAATAGGTTGAACTGGGCAAGACAGGTCGCCCAAAACAATATCAAATAATTCGTCACCTTCGAGAATTAGCATGATCTTTGCTTTCCACCCAGGAAAGCCTTGTCCTTGGAAGAAGGGAACCGAACGTTGGCCAGACGGATATCCGTTAACAATTACGCAATTGGCCATGCCTGTATGTCGAGAGAAAACAAATAAGATGAGATCGCAGAATCTGCAAACCATGATCAAGACGAGCGTAGTTGAGACGCATGACAATCAAAATAGGGATATGCACGTAAGAACGGCGAAAAGTATTGAGTGACTAAAAAGAAAGCCCGAAATAGAGAGGCGTAACGTGCAAGACGAGATGACGCATATATAAAAAGTGTTATTTCGGTCGAGCAAAGAACGTGAACGATAATAAAACATCGCTAAAAATAGCAAGATGTTTGCTTGTCGTAATCAACATCATTAACAAAGACGAGCGATTAATAAACTATAATTGGGGATTAACGAACTGTAATTAGAAATACAGTTTTAAATAAAGAATCGCAGATTCGAGCAGAATTGCTGTCTTGAATCCTGAACTGTCATAACTTTTGATCCAGAACTCCGATTGACAAGCGGTTTTGACAGGATTCGAGAGCACGACGAGAGCTACGCACTATACCATGTTGAGAGAGAGAGAAAGTACGAGAGAGATACACAAGACATGCTCCCAAAGAATGATTCATATTGATGTAGAGTTAGTATATATAGGTGAGACCCAAGTCAAGTGAGAGATGATATATATAGTTGTAACACTATAATTCAGGAGGTGCAAGCTAGACCAAGGGGTAACAAAACTTGGTCCTATAGTGACCCGAACAGAGAAGCATTCAGACCTCAAATGAAGAGAGTTCAAGGTCATAATCAGGGACAAAGGAAGAAAGCAAGGACAAATAACGTCAACAACTTTATTCCTACTCAAAGTAATGGCTAAAACCTCCGTTGTTTCCACTGCAACGAACCCGGTCACTTCAAGAGGCAATGTCCCAAGCTCAGCAGAGGACATCATCAAACACCTTTCCAAGGTGCACGCCGCGGTCAAGGAGCCGTTACTCGTGGAAGAGGAAGAACCACTTGCATTTCCAATAGGCAAAGATGCGAAGAAGAAGAAGAGGAAGATCCGACTATGGAAGCTAAATTCGAAAAAGCAACAGTCCATGCCGCTTTACACAAGAAAGGGCCGAATCGCCAGTTCTCTGTGATTCAGACAGCATCGGACTATCAAGGTAAAGGCTTCAAAACCTTGATTGATTGTGGCAATACACATTCCTTTATCTCACCAGCATGTGCAAAAAGTTTAGGAATAACCACAGTAGAAGCACCTACCCTGCTTGTGGAGTTGGCAAACGGTCGTGAGGTAACTTGTACCAGGCAAACTGCTAAGGTGGAATTCTTTCTGGGAGGAAAGAAGACTTCAGTAAAATTCAGAGTCATGAATTTAGGTATCCATGAGTGTCTACTCGGGATGGATTGGCTTAAGCCCAACGATGCCCATATCCACTGTGGAAAGGGTCAAGTTTCCTTTTGAAACTCTGAAAGGGAATTTGTCACAACTCAAGGTGAGGCAGGAGTGCCAAGAATCCAATTAGCCAAAGTATCTCGGATCATAAAAGGAGTCAGAAAAGGATTACCCGTTCACCTGATCAAACTCGACAAGTTAGATCAAAAGCAAGAGTCTCATGAAGGACCTTCTTGGCTAAAGAAATACGCTGACGTATTCCCTGAGGAATTGATTGAACTTCCGCCTCAAAGAGAAGTAGATCATGAGATTAGGCTAGTGCTTGGAAAAGCACCAATTGCAAAGAGACCTTATAGAATGTCCATACCGGAAGCAATTGAGTTGAAGGAACAACTCAAGCAACTGTTAGATCAGGGTTACATCCGGCCTAGCAACTCACCGTGGGGAGCTCCAGTACTATTCCAGAAAAAGAAAGATGGGACACTTCGACTATGTATTGATTACCGAGGGTTGAATCAATCAACAGTCAAGAACAAGTATCGTATTCCTAGAATAGATGAGCTTCTTGATCGTCTTCAAGATGCAAAGATCTTCTCCAAGGTTGATCTTAGGTCAGGTTACTATCAGATAAGGATCAAGGAAGAAGATATTCCAAAGACGGCCTTCAATACAAGATATGGGCACTTTGAGTTCCTGGTTATGTCATTCGGGCTTACAAATGCACCTGCCACCTTCTATAGATTAATACAAGATATCTTTAGACCATATCTTGATGATTTCGTACTTGTCTTCTTCGATGACACTTTAGTCTATTCTAAATAGGAAGAAGATCATGAACCTCAACTTCGGATTGTCCTTGAGACAATGAGGTCTCATAAGCTGTATGCAAAAATGAAGAAGTGTGCATTCTTCAAGCGTCAGATTGAATATCTGGGATTCATAGTATCATCAGAAGGAATATCAGTAGACCCAGCCAAGGTCAGAGATGTGCTTGAATGGCCATTACCAGTATCCGTCAAAGAGATACGTAGCGTTCTTGGATTGACAGGATGGTATAGGGTCTTCATAAAAAACTATGCTTTGATTGCAGCACCTCTTACAGACTTACTAAAGAAGTAGACTTCCATTACATAGTCAACTTCCGAACAAAATAGCTTCGACAAATTGAAGCAAAGTTTGGTATCAGCACCTACTCTAAAACTTCTTGACCTCAATAAGAAGTTCGAGGTAGTAACTCATGCTAGCATTCTTGGCTTGGGGTGTGTACTTATGCAGGAAGGTCATCCAGTAGCATACTCTTCAAGGAAATTGAAGAGTCATGAAAAGAATTATGCCACGCATGATCTGGAATTACTAGCTATCATCCATGCTCTAAAGCTTTGGAGACACTACCTGTTGGGTAACAAGTTTACTCTAGTGACCGATCATAAGAGTCTCAAATGGATTTTTACCCAGAATGAGCTCAACATGAGGCAATGTCGGTGGATTGAAGAACCTACAGCCCCTCCCTTCCTATGCAATTTATTTACCAGCTTTTCAATATCCTTGTCCGCAATCCTTAGTTGGAGCAATCTGAAGCACATTCAGGAAATTTCCTCTATACAGAGCCCTGAACCCATCCTTGCTCCATAGGTCTGAGATGGCCAAAGTGAAACCCTTTCTTCTATTGTTTGAGTTCACCATTGATAAAATCTTACAACATTCAAGTGGAGCTACCACTTGTAATATATTAAAAGGAAAAAAAAAAAATTCGCTTTCACGGCGGCGTGTCGAGCGGGAGCATGTGAGGTGGAATGGAGGAGCCAGCAAGATCCTCGCTGGAGCTTGCTTGGCTCCCTTGCCCTGCATGATGACAGGTAAGGGGGGAGGGATTCACTACCCCCCCTATAAAAAAATAAGAAGGAAGGACGGAGGGCGGATATACGTGAGAACGAGGGGAGCAGGCTGCTGCCGTGAGAGGGAGGAATTTCGCTTGTGAAGGAAGGAGAGGGGGACGCACTCGCCGCGCTGGCCGACTAGGGTGGAGGATCACGACGCCATGGAGGGAGGGAGGAGCCGCTACCGTTCTGCAGTCGACTAATGGTCCTCTCACCCCCCCTCCCTTTGACTTTCTGGAAGCTTGGAAGCTTCCAAAGGGGGGGCCATCTTAGTCCCCCATTCCCCTTGGCCTTTAAACCACTTTTCACCCTTCGGGTTTTAAAACCCCTTAAGCCCCCTTTCACCCCCCTTCTTGTGCCTCACCAAATTCTCCCTACTACCTCCCCCTGCCTTCCCCTCCCCCCCCCCGCCCCCCGTCTTTTAAAGGGTCATAAGCCCCTTTTTCCCCTATAAAGGGTGGCTTAAAGGTCCTACTATTACACCCCTCGTGTTTTTTTTTAAAAAATCCACTTAGCCCCTTTCCTTAAGCTTTTTTTTTAATATTTTATAAATCCTCAACCACACCCCCCTGTGTATTAACCCTTAAACCCCTAACCCTTGGCTTGGGAACCATCCCTCTTTCCTCCGTATTTATACCTTCCCTAGCCCTCCCCTTGTGGCGTATTGAAATCCCCTTTTAAGTTTGACTTAAGGGTCCTTCGACCTTATTTATAACCTTTACGATTACTATATCCCCTTAGAAGTTCTCTCCTGCACCTTGTGTTTTTTCCATCCCTTTTCGTTTCTTGTTTGAGCGAGTCATTAAAAGACCATTAAGCCTTCCCCATGGCTTCAATGGGTCTTAATCATAGAAGACTCTGAAACACCCTTTCGAATTTCCCTGACTTCCAAGGAGGGAGCCTTCCAAAAATTACTATCGACAAGCGGTGCAAGGAAGCGACGGTGGAATTCCTAGGAGGAGTTGTAGAGCTGCTTCCACGTTCGAAAAACTACAATTGCGATGCCTCCTAAGAAAGTCCAAGGCGTAGCCGCGGGAGGGTCATCTCCCGGTATCCATGTGGATATCTCACCCCAAAACCAGGCTTTTCTTCTTGGCTTTAATTCGGTTTTAAGTCGATCATGCAAAGAGAAATTGTTAGGGATAGGATATATTTGTCCGAGTTATTTGTAATGAAGGAGTTTAGCTTATTTGAATGAATGATAATGTATAGAACTTAGTTTCCTTCAAATTGCATCAAGCATTATAAATTACGAGCAAGATTATCCATTTACTATAGTAGTATATTTTAGTTAAATCCTAAAGGTATAGAAATTATATCTTGCACCATTAGTCTTATTCCTTTCGCAACAAATCATTGTAAATGATTAAATTCATGAAAGGTTTCTTTCGTTGCTCAAATTACTAGGAAGTTATCATTGCTAATTGCACATCTTAGCAAGGGAAATGTTTGTTATTTGGCATGAGTTCATCTGCAAGGAAAAAGGAAGTTTAAATTGAACTGTATTGACTGAACAGTAAATTGTCACAAGGATAGCAAAACCGTGACAAGACGATTAATATTACCTTCCAAAAGATATCCAGACCAATCTAAACATAGAAATATTCATATCCTAAGCACTTGACTACTTTTCTTATTGTAGGGTCAAAAAAATTCGTAAAGATAAAGAACTAGGGCTGTCCCGAGATCCTTAAAAAGAAACCCTAGGCCCGACATACGTCAGCTTAAAGGATCTAAAACGGATTATTCCATCATTGGACTTGCGCAGCAAGTATGAAATCATTTAGTCTTGTGATTGATTCACAAGGAGAAAGGGTAAAAAACCTCAACAAGGATGGCAGATCCCTACGCAAGTTATCTTGCAAAATGACGTATTTTTGGATATCCTTCTAAATAAGGAAAGTTGTAAACCAGAAACTAGCATATCTGAGTAACTTTAGGGTTGACCAAGTTGGGTTAATAAGGTACGCCCTACACCAAAAAGTAAAGGATCTTGCCAATTTACAAGACACCTTAGGAACGAGTGCTGATACACTCAAAAGGAAAGAACACTTCCTTAGCAGTTTGCCAAACAACACGGTTGATTAATGGAAATGTTTGTGCTTGCTAGAGATTTTAGGGCTCTGTTTGAATTATGAATTACAAATTAAATGAGTACGTATACTTCAGGTTAAAGGCTTGAAGGAAGAGGCAGTTTCAGTTACCCCTGACTACCTTCCTAACCCTAACCAAGGGGGTTGTTCACCGCGCCGGGAACGTGGACCGAACCTACCGCGAGAGGTCTCTCCGTTGAGCTCTACTTGGAGTAGGAGGGCGCTTGGGTGCCAGGGGGGGCTCTGGCCGTAAATCCCTTGCCTTCCGGGTCCTACACAAGAGGCTAACGTGACTCGGGATTGGATCTCGAGGCCCGCATACTAGTTTACGGACGGAAGCTTGGAATCGTGATCCCTGGGGATTACTGGATAGCCTTGGGGCGGATTATGGACAAGCCTACGGGCGGAACTCCTTGTATCTCAAAGATAAAATGATGAAATGTTAAAAAAAAAAGAACTTGCTTGATATTGTTTTTCTGTGTCACGTGATAAGATTACTCGAAGGAACCAGTGCTTAACAGGATTAATTAAAGAAGCTGATTGTTATATGTCAAATTAATGTGTTAGATAATTACATAACTAAAACAAACCGAGGAAAGTGCGGAGGATGGGCCATGGGTCCATCCTACGGTTGGGTGGCCCCGGTTAGCCGGGAACTTTTCTCAAAAATCTCGAAGAACTGCGGGATGATCATCATCATCAAAACGAATAACGAGAGCGATGACCTAGAGTTACGTCTTACTCGATTTACGCTGTTTTAGGGGAACGGAATGGGACTATGCCTTATGGCAGAGAGGTTGAGCCTTGCATCCCTCTCGTTTCCCATTCTCCTTGAACCAAGTGCAGCGTGAATTCACTTCGGACCTGGCCTTTCTGCGTAAAGTAGTTCGCTCGGGTCTGACGCTAGTTACTGTTAGCTAATGACCAATCAGGAAATTCCTAATTCCGGTCGATCCTAAGTGGGAACGGCCAGGATACTTCCGCTACGTGGCAGACACAGGAAGACCTAGATTGCAAAACCCGTAACATTCCATGGGAGTGCCAGGCAGAGTTTTCTAGACATCCTTTCCGATGGACTGCTAAGACGTGTCCTGGATGATACTAGTGGACACGTTACAGTTGGTATCAGAGCCGACCAACAATGGAATTGTTTTTATGAGATCTCAATAAAATGAAGTAAAGAAATTGTTGCTGTCCAAACATTTTCTCACCTTCAATGCTGTCTTGCAGAATTATGAAGCGTGGAATAAGTTTTTGGTATTTCGGGTCATGTTTATGACTGCAATGCATTCTCCCCTTTATAGACAAAGAATTGGGATGATGAACATCCTGGAGCAGATTTATAATCCATTACCTTTATACATATAATGAAGATGGATGGGGTCTTCAGGAATCTACTATATAGCTGCCCACTGGTTTGCTTATCTACAGACCAACCTAAAGAGGATCAAGTGGTTGGAAGACTTGAAAGTCGTGAAGCTGTTCATTTTTGTGGAAGCTCACGTAGATTCGACTTTACATATTCAAGGTTGGAGGGTTGAAATGAACTCATATGTATATGAGGAAGTAACCCGTGTAATCCCAGCCGACAGGATTAAAGTGTTGTGCCGCCATGAGAAGTATGGATTCCAATGGAAAGGGTATCCTGAACTTCCAATGAATTATCAATTCCTAAAGATCTATGACCCAAAACCCTACTATTACAGAGTTCCTGTAGACAAATGCAATACAACATTTGTTCTCCCCAAACTGAATGTAATGATTGGCTTATCATCACACGAAACGTTGTATTCAAAAAGGCTATGCCCATGTAAATATAAATAAAGACTTCTTTTTATCAATATCTGGCTGTGCATAAGAGTTGTTAAAAAGTTAAGTAGCTACATTGTTTACGAGATAGCTGAACTAAAAATGAAAGATAAGCTAACGTCGATTATCATATAATAACGTTAAGAAAAATTTTATCCAGGCACAACCCCAGGTACAGGTTCCAAATTCGCCTCCTACATCAAGTACTACTGTGACCCAAGAGAAGAAGTTCCTCCTCAAGCAGATAAAGCCACCCGAGTTTGACGAGAGAGGTAGATTCCTCCAGGCTGATGCTGAAATTTGGATTGAATCCATGGAGGATTACTTTGAAGCAGCTGGTACTACACCCACCAATCAGGCCATGCTCGCCAAGTTAAAGCTCACCGGCGAAGCCAGACTTTGGTGGAAGCAATGGTGTAGGGATCAAGGGATTTCAGAGGGGTCCGTTCCCTGGGAGAAGTTGAAGAAAGCCGTGCAGGGAAGATATTTACCACCTGCATATCATACGCAGAAAATGAATGAGTTCTATGAGCTAAAACAGCTAGGACTCAATCTTGACGCATACTACTCTAAATTCGTCTCACTTTTAAAGTATGCGCCACAGATGGACATGACGCAGCAGGTGTCCAAATTTTGTGCGGGCTTAAATCCACCCGTAAATACCTATCTCAAATCTATGCGTCCATCAGATCTTTAGGATGCACTCATTCGAGCGGCGCCTATATGTTGAGAGAGAGAGAAAGTACGAGAGAGATACAGAAGACATGCTCCCAAAGAATGATTCATATTGATGTAGAGTTAGTATATATAGGTGAGACCCAAGTCAAGTGAGAGATTATATATATAGTTGTAAAATCCCCACTCAAACAAAGCTCTCTGGCTGCGAGTGAAAAAACCCTTGGGGAGAACAAGGGAAAAACCCGAGCCCCTACACATACCTACGATACAAAAATAATTTACTATAAAGTTTTCTTGAATACAATGATACATGCCTCAATCAGTGAGACAAGAACTTGGAACAATACCAAGTGCATGTCTTAATGAGCTAAAGCGAGCTTCACTAAGAGCTTTTGTGAAGATGTCTGCAACCATTTGATCACTAGGACAATGCTCCACCATAATGGAACCTTTCTTGACTTCATGTCGAACATAATGATAATGAATAGCAATATGCTTTGATTTACTATGTTGTATATAGTCTTTGGTAAGACTAATAGCACTTTGGTTATCGCATCGAAGAGGTGTACTAGATGATGAAGGATGTCCCAAATCTGCAAGTAGTTGTCGAAGCCAAACTAGCTCGCGAGCTGCTAATGATGCAGCAACATATTCAGCTTCAGTTGTAGAAACCGCAACACATCGTTGTTTCTTGTTGGACCAAGATACCAAACATCCATTTACAAAGAAACAATTCCCACTTGTAGATCGCATGGATAAGTGTGAACTTGCCCAATCAGCATTTGTATATCCAATAAGGTCAAGAGAAGTTGAAGAAGATAAAGAAGAATCCTCTCGACGACGATAAATAAGACTAAATTCCTTAGTACCCTTGAGGTACTTAAGAATACGTTTTGCAGCACTCCAATGAATAGTGGAAGGGGAAGAAAGATACTGTCCCAAAAAGTTAGCTGCAAATAAAATATCTGGTCTTGTGTTTAAACCAATAAATTGAAGACAACCAACAAGATTAGCAAAAGGTTGATGAATGGCTGATTCTTCATTGTGTGTTGTAGATGTACCCTTGGTAGAGCTTGAAAGAATGGGAGTGTTGGCAGAGTGCGCATTTGTCAACCCAAACTTCTTAACAATATCATTAATAAACTTTGTCTGGCGAAGAAGAAGAATGCCTTGTTGTCGGTGTCGTTGAACTTGAATACCCAAACAAGAATGTATCTCACCAAGATTCACCATTTCAAATGCAGTCGATAAAAGCTTCTTCATAGCATCCAAGAAAGCAATATTATTTGACACAAGAATAGTATCATCAACATATAGAGCAAGAATAATAAAATATTTGTCCTCCCTTTTGATGTAAAGATTTGGATCAGCAAAACATGCAACAAAACCTTTAGATGTGAGGAACTGATCAATCTTAATATACCAAGCACGAGAGGCTTGCTTCAATCCATATAATGCATGATGAAGCTGGCATACAAGATGCTCCTTTCCTGCAATCATAAAACCTTCAGGTTGCTCCATATAGATTTCTTCTTCAAGATCTCCATTGAGAAAAGCTGTTTTAACATCCATTTGGTGAATTTCTAGATCAAATAGTGTTGCAAAAGCCAAAATCATACGAACAGTTGTGGAGCGCACAACAGGAGAAAATGTTTCTTGATAATCTACTCCTGCAATCTGTGAGTAACCTTTTGCAACAAGTCGTGCTTTGAACTTATCAAATGAGCCATCAGCTTTGGTCTTGGTTTTATAAACCCATTTACATTTGATAGGAACACGATTTGGGGGGAGTTCAGTAAGAATCCATGTACCTTTGGAGATTAAAGAATTGTACTCAGCTTGCATAGCTTCTTGCCATTGATCCCTTTGAGACGAATTGATAGCTTCCATATATGATATTGGATCCTCTTGGATAGACATAGCATCATCAAAGACATCATATTCAATAGAATAGAATCCATGCTCTATCTCAATAGGAAGATCAACATAGATCTCCAAATTTTCATCAATCTTCTTTGGAGGTGAAGGAGGTTTATGATCATCAGAATTAGTAGAATCACAAAGCAAGTAAGGAAATGCACTAAGCAAAGACTGTGTATCATCTGAAACATCTGACGACCATGTGCCACCCATAGTCTTCTCATCAAATATAGCATCACGACTAATGATAACCTTTTGAGAAGAAGAATCATAAAATTTATAACCTTTGGAATGATCTGAATAACCAAGAAAAATAACCTTCAAACCTGGAGGATCCAACTTATGTCGAGTGTCCTTGGGCACATGAATATAAGCAATGCAGCCAAATGTGCGAAAGTGAGAGACTGAAGGTGTCTTCCCTGTCCAAATTGTTATAGGAATTTTACCAGCAGGCGCAGTAGTTGGAAGATGATTTTGAATAAAAATAGCTGTTAGAAGTGCTTCAGTCCAAAACTTTCGAGACAAACCAGAGTGTATAAGCATGCAACGTATAGCATTAAGAATCGTGCGGTTTTTGCGCTCAGCAACACCATTTTGCTGAGGAGAATAAGGAACGGTAAACTCATGATGAATACCTGAGCAGAGATGTTTTTGATGAGATGAGTAGCTGGTATAAACCAATAAATGTGATTGATGATGTAGATGCACAAAATGGTAATGATGCACAAAATTCATAGCAGTAGTCACAAAATATTAGTTGACCTGGAGTGTCCTCTAGCAGTGGTTCACGTTTTTCGCCATGGACAGGCAGATTGAGATCAGGAGAATCTTCTTAAAGCAATGCAGATAGTGGTATGCAGGTTTCACGAAAAGGAAAAGATAAGGTCGATCAGCCATGTTTGATGTAAATGCAGGTCACTCTTATGTGGATGGTGAATCCAGTGGCTCAGAACAGAGCATTGATGATGAGTTGGGTATTCCTTCTATTGTTACACCTGGAGTAAGGAAGACCAGGGATGTTTTGAGAGCAGTTGGGAGTGAACCTACTTTGCGCAGGTCTACCAGAGCTAGGTATCCTGTGGATAGGCTGAAATATGATGGATTTACAGCCATTCACTATGCATATATGGTCAAAGTGATACAGGAACCAAAACCCACTTCTTTTGAGCAAGCCATGGGAAAAGAAAAATGGGAGAAAGCCATGGATGAAGAAATGGATGCCTCGGAAGCAAATGCTACATGGGAATTGGTACCTTTGCCTAAAGGTAAGAATGCAATTGGCTGTAAGTGGGTTTATAAGGTGAAGCACAATTGAGATGGTTCTGTGAACGGATACAAGGCAAGATTAGTAGTCAAGGGGTATGCACAAACATATGGCATTGATTATGAAGAAACATTCAGTCCGGTTGCAAGGATGGAAACCGTAAGAGTAGTCATTGCTATGGCTACATCAAAGGAATGTTCTTTACATCAGATGGATGTAAAGAATGCCTTCTTGCATGGTGATTTGCAAGAAGAGGTATATATGGAGTAGCCACTAGGTTATATCCATTCTATTCATCCTGAGTTTGTTTGTAGGTTGAAGAAAGCATTGTATGGCTTGAAGCAAGCACCTAGAGCATGGTCTGACAAGATATGACAGTATCTTGTCACTATTGGCTTTCAGATTTCCAAGGCAGATTTCTCACTTTATGTGAGAAAAACAGAGAAAGGTCATGCTACTTGTCATTTATGTTGATGATTTGATTATGAAAGGTGACAGTGATGAAGATATCCTTTATGTGAAAATGCTATTGAAGCAGAAGTTTGAGATGAAGGATTTGGGAGAGCTGCGTTATTTCTTGGGCGTTGAGGTGATTAGATCACCAAGTGGGATACAGCTCTTGCAGAGGCAGTATGGATTGGATATGCTGTCCAAATATGGGATGACAGGCTATAAGCCTATTTCAGTTCCTTTGGAGCAGAATGTGAAGCTGAGCGCAGATGCAGGTGAGCTTCTGGAAGACCCTACTATGTACAGACGTATAGTAGGAAGCTTGATTTATATGACTATTACCAGGCCAGATTTGAGCTATGCTGTTGGATTGGTAAGTTAGTTTATGCAGGCTCCAAGGAAACCGCATTTGGATGCGGCTAGACGCATACTCAGGTATGTGAAGTCCACATTGCAGTATGGACTATTTTATGAGACTGGGGTTCAGATACAGTTGCATGGATACACTGATGTTGATTGGGCTGGTAGCATTTCTGATAGAAGATCTACCAGTGGATATGTGTTCTCTTTTGGGAGTGCTGCAGTCACTTGGAGTAGCAAGAAACAGCCTACAGTTGCCTTGTCGAGCACAGAGGCTGAGTACAGGGGTGCAGCAATGGTTGCATGTGAGGTAGCTTGGTTGCATAAGCTACTTTATGATATGCATCAGTCTACAGATGGGTCTGTTGTCATTTATTGTGACAACATGAGTAGTATACACTTGGCAAATAACCCAGTCTATCATGCTAGAACAAAGCACATTGAGGTGCATTATCACTATGTGCAGGAGAGGGTTTTACTAGGTCTTATTGATCTAGTTTATGTCAGCACAGAGGATCAGGTAGCTGACATATTCACGAAGGCATTGGGCGCAGAGAAGCTGCGCAAGTTCAGAGACCTGCTTGGTGTGCAGGAATTGGGATTGAGCTCGAGGGGGAGTGTTGAGAGATCGAGCTCCACTCGTGATATGCCAGGGTGACCGTTGTGCATTTATGTCACCGACTTGTTAGTTGCAAATGCGATTGGTACACCACCCATGAATAATAGCTAGACGATAGCTATCCTTATCTACTCTAGTTCATGGCTGAGTTAGTATGCCACCTTAGTTAGTTGAGTTTGGTTTGAGACCCATATATAGGGTTCTTCTATTTTATTTTTACTTGAGTTCTTTTGGCTTACACAACTAAGAAGAGGAAAACTGTTTTCAGCCTCCACCTCTATGTGTATTCCCCCATTGTGCAAGCAAGAAAGCTGCAAGTGAGACTCCTTCCTTCTCTCCCACAATCTTGACACTTATCCAATATCAACTCGGAAAAGTGAATGTTGTTCCTGATGCCTTGAGTAGAAGACCAACTATCCATAATATCTCTGTGATATCTTTTGATTCCCTTATCCCTATGAAAGATACCTATGATCAAGACATCAATTTTCAAGTTGATTGGAATAAATTAGTTATAAATAAGTGGATTCCAATTGATTCATTGTCTTATGCTGATGGATTTATGTTTTATGAGAAAAGGTTGTGTGTAACTGTTCCATTTTGATCATTTGTGTTGCACGAAATTCAGTGTCCTCCATATCAAGGTCATAGAGGCATTATTTCTACATTACGTATATTGGTTGAATGTTTTTACTGGCCATAGATGGAATTTGATGTTTCTAACTTTGTATTGAATGTTTAATTTGTCAAAGAGTTAAGTGACACCATGGTAAGCAATATGGTTTATTAATGCCTTAACCAATTTTAGAATGACCATGGGAACATATTTGAATGGATTTTATTACTGGTTTCCCTAACACCCGAGCTAATCACGATATGATCTAGACTATTGTAGATCGATTTAACAAACAAGAATATTTCATTTCATGCAAGAAAACATTAATTGCATCTCAAGCTGCACAATTGTTTTTAAAGACTGTTTTCACTAACCATGGCTTGTCAAAAGTTATTATTTTTTACTATGATTCTAGATTCTACAATAATTTTTGAACTACTTTGATTGCTAATTTAGGTACAAAGATTGATTTTTCATCTGCATTTTATCCTGAAACAAATGGGCACACAGAAGCTACTAAGAGTATAATCTTAGATATTTTGCATGCATACACAATTTCAAAACCACAAACATGGGATACACACTTGCATTTACTTCAGTTTACATACAATAACATACCACATACGGCAACACAGAAATCACATTTTGAAATCATTTATGGATATAGATTGCCTACATTTATTACCTCATTGTCAAACAAAGTTAAAGATGTTGATGATATTGTCAATATGCATGCTACTATTTTTGCTGAAGTCAAAGACATGATTGCGAAAGCCTAGCAATCATACACAAAACAAGATAACAAGAAAAGAAAAGCTATGAGTTTCAAAATTGATGATTATGTTTGATTACACATTGAAAAGAGAAGATTACAAAGTATTGAGAAACATCTTTTTGTAAAGTTAGCTCGTAGATTTTATGGACCTCTCAAAATCATTCTCAAAATCAATGATGATGCATTTAAATTAGAATTATCCCAACACTGGAAAATCCACAATACTTTTTATATCAGTTTGTTACGACCTTTCAAAGGCCAATTACTTGTCCACCCTGCCTATGAAAACCTTCCTTTATTAAAAGAAGAAACTGAACTCCTTGAACCTAAAACTATTCTAGACATTGACTTTATGACTACTCAAATTGGCCGTAGACACTCTAGATATTTGGTTAAGTTTAAAAATCATCCTGTTGAAGAGGCCCAATGGATGCACGCTTGTGACCTAAGTGCTTACCCCTCACCGCTCGTTCAACATTGAGCTAATAGCAATTTAGGACAATTGCTATCCCACCCTAGGGGTATGATGCCAGGAGGCGTATTCCACGGTGGATTCTACGAGGTTTTGCGGTGGATTCTATAAAACTATATTTATTTGCAGGGGCTCGTATACAAGGTGGATTTTTTGTGCAAGAAGTTGATGGGACGCCTATCCTTTTCGGGTTTCATGTTAATTTAATATGCACGTGGATGATTCCATAGTGGGTGATTCTGCAAAATACATATTTAAATTAATGGAAGTTTATGAGTTTAGAGTGCACTCATATTAAATTAAGGTTACAATAGAGTTCCAATCTATTGATTTATTTTGTAGCTGAATACTGCTAGGTATTCACTTTTGTCGATTTACTTTTATTATTTTCTAACAATTGTGAATGCTTCAGTTTATGTGTAGAGCAGGCGGCGGTGGCGTTGGGAAGCACTGGGTGATAGCATATATTCAAATTACCTAGAAGAAATTATCATTTTTTATGGATGCATGTCTTGTCATTAAAGGCGTGGTGCTAATATTTATTTAGGCACACTTATTTATTAAAGCACTTGACAAATATTTATTATTTTTTATACGCATGGGCGTACGGTTTAGGTATTTTATTATTGGACATTGTATTTGGGCATAGCCCGACTCTTGGGCCGCCCAACCGCTTTATTATTTATTTGGACAAAAGCAAACACAAAAGTTAAAGCATGCTTATTTGTAAAATTGGGCTATTTTTTAGCTTTGAGATGAATAAATTTATAAATACATGCTTTGTGGAGTGCTCACATAAGACATGGGGGAGATTGTACCCAATTGGTCTTTTTACCTCATGTCGTGCAAGTCTATTCTCTTGATTATTGAGGTTAAAGTAGAGTTCTTTGTTCTTGGGGACCTTCCGACGCTTGCTATGTACGCATCTAGTATGCGATTTGTGCACCATAAAGCCTTTCATGGTTTTCATGAAGTGCTCTAAGAAGAACATCCATCCCGTATGGACACATCCCGCAATCTCTACTTCATCTACAAGATGCACCAGGAGGTGGGTTTATATCCTGAGTGTGCTAGTGGATATGTACTTCTCAAAGAGACAGACCGTCTCAACTACTTCCCGCCTTGCGAATTCAATAGAGGATGACTTGATCTCCTTTTGTGAGATCCATTGCACTAAATTTGACACCTTGAAAATCCCCTCACCTATTTCTCGAGTGAGGCATCTTGCGATCGCGATCGGTAGTACAAAGTGCCACAAATGAAGAAGTATTACGAACAATGACTACACTCCAAATAACAAAATATTCATGCCATTTACAATCCATTCCTAGTACAAACCTGACATATCTTATGCCAGTCATGGGATTTTAGCCCTGATAAGTGGTTGTCTTTACAAAATACGAATATGAGAGATTGCATCATACCCGTTGGAGTGCCGATAGACCTGATAATTTGGTTCACAAACTGCTCTTCTTTAGTGAAAAAAACCCAGGGAGCGCGAGGCAATTGCAAGCGACCATCACCAATTGACTGTGGCCAAAGCACCTCCATCTTGCCTACCTCCTTTAAATCCATTCGTGACCCTGCAATGTCTCTCTTTCCTGTGATGTGGTTCCATAGTAAGCTACCCATATTCTTGAAAATATGCATGGAATCCAACAAGTGGTTGATATGTAAGTGGGTCCAATATAGCAACTCATAGAAAACTGAGAATCGTCGCATTCCATTTGGATGCAATTCCATGTGGACCATTTTCAGATCGTACTAGCTTTGGGCATTCATTTGTACTGGAGGTCGTCCAAGAAAACCTTCCCTCAATTCATGACCCTCTGGCAAGAAAGCATCGTGTCCTTGATATACCATCTTCTTCATGGTTCGTGACCTTCGGGAGTCTAACTGTGGCCCACATAATGGATATGCATGATAACCTGAGGTAACCAAACCTGCCCCAACACCTCTATCTAGTGAATATAAACTTGAACGAGATATGATAAATATTACCAGTGAGAATGGAAGCCTACTTACCTGAGCACTCTCCGAATCTCGGAAAGCAATGCATAGTCCACATGAGAATGGCTCCTATATTGGTGGACTATTGACCATCACGCTTGCTCATATTTTCCACAACAACCCACTCCTCCCACAAAATCTTAAGCTCATCCTTTAATGGACAGAGATAGATATCCATATTCTTGACTTTGTAGCGTCCACGAAGGAGCAAGCTAAGGATCAGGTATCCTTTTGTAGAAAGCCATGGCAGGATGTTGTAGTTAAAAAGCACTACAGGCCACATGCTATATGATGTTGAACGGAGACTAAATGGGTTCACGCCAACCATAGCAAGACTAAGTTGACGATTCCTTGGCTCTCATGCAAATCTTGGAGAGGTAGAGTCAATGTGGCTCCATGTGCGTGAATTCGCTAATATTCATTGGACTTCATCTGTGGATCTAATCTATGCATGCCACATTGTCAAGCTCGCCATGCCTGACGTACGAAACATGTGATGTATACGGGGGATAAGTTGAAAATTTCTAAGAACTTTCTAAGGGATGGTTTTCCCTTGCAAGTCTTGTCGATACCTGTGAACACACACTTTGGACATGTCTCCATAGTCTCGTACTCTCCTCGAAAGAGCATGCAATCGTTGACACATGGATGGATGGTGTTGCAGTCCATGCCAAGCTTTTGTAAAATATGTCGCGTATTATCACGAGACTCGAGCATGGTATTTCCAAGTGGTAATATATGATACTTTAGCAACCTGAAAAAAATTTATAAAACACCTTGAAAAGGCACAATTGTTTTTTATAACTGTGTAAAAAAGAAATCAACAAAGTGTATGTAGAAGGTACCTGAACAACTCGGTCACACTCGCATTGCTCTACCCGTATTTTGCTTGCCAACTTAGGAGTGCAAGTAGCGTCTTCAGGCAAGATACTTGGCACCCATCATATAATGGTATGGATGCTTCCTCTCTAAGTGGATTAGATGTCTTGATATCCATGGGCATCAATGCATCAATATTTGCCTCCATCTCAGGCTCCAAGATTGTAGAAAAGTCTGAAAGGATACCTATCTCCTCTTATATTGACGGTATAGACTGGATAGTGCCTTTCAAAGTGGTGGATTGGCTTGGGCACTCCATCCATCGCATGCCCACAAACTCTTTTAACTGGTTGCAATAGGTGCACTCCTCCTTGGGATGAGACATCACCTCCCTATAGAAACTTTACGATCACATCCACTATTGTTGTATATGATATTCAATTAGTTTGCAAATATAATGCATGATTGATACACACTTTTATTACCATTTTCTCAAATTCTAAGATTTCCTAATCAATGATCTCTGATTGAAACTCGCCAAAGTGTCATACATGTTCTATAAATAAGCAACGCTTTCTTTTGATTACCAGCTTGCATTGAGAGCAAGGACATGGGACACCCTGATTAAGATACGCCTTGTGATCTTGAACATCACGACTTTCATTGTTTTCTATTTTGTCTACATTACGACAAACAATTTGTCTAAGTTTAGGAAAGGAAGTAGTGGCTTCTGAGGAAGACACCTCTCACTCTCCAAATTTGTCATATGTTCAATGTGTCATATGCTAGGTGCTAAAAGGATTTATTGCCTAATTTGCCATTGTTGGCTAGTAAGGCTCATTTGGTGATGTGGTCTCTATTGCATGGTGTGTAAGATTAAGAATATTTTTTATGATAAGGCCCATTTTTCATAGTCTCTTTTCTTTGTCTAAGCTATGATTGTAGGGGTTTCTAGAGTCAGCAAATATTTGGTCTCTCTATTTCTCAAATTTCTTTATGTATTTTGTCATTTCTTTTTTTAATTTATTTCTTTATGTATCTTGTGTTTCTTTGTTAGAATTTTACAATTTTACTAACTTGAAAGTGTATGTAGGTGAAATATGCACAACTAGGATTTTGTTTTCCACAATCAATGTGATATAATATAAATGCAAATATCTTTCTGATGATGGTGCTCAAACTTCCAATTCAATTATGACATATGCAAACAATCATTCAATCAAAATTTTTACAAACTACACAATGTGTGAACTCCCTTTTTTGATGATCTAACCACTTTGTGAGTGATTTTGTAGGCTAATTAAGGTGAGATCCTAGTCTTCTTAGGGTTATCATCTCTTAGATGAAGTCACTTTTGATGACCTAGCTACATGAGGTCCAAGGGCTTGACTATCACTATTATTGCTACCTCCACTTAACTTGTTCTCACCAAATGGTTCCAGGTGAGCCTAAGAATAGTTTTAGGTTGACTACTCAAGTTCACTTCTCGAGGTATAAAGGGGGCCTTTAGAACTTACTTTGGAAGTGACTGTATCAGAAGTATTGGCATAATCTCTTTTGCCTCTATCTAACACTTTGAAAACACTCCTAAAGGTGTCCAAACAAGTGAGTTGACTTGAGCTTCCCATTAGTGAAGACTTGATTACTTCTTCTCAAGTGCAATGGCCCTTGTGATGTGTCAATGTGTAGGGAGTTTCTTTCACCAAGATTTTAACCATGAAATGTCCTTGTAACGTGTCCACTTGTTCGCTTGCAAGACACTTCTTAGAAGCCCATCGGGAAGAGAGTCTAGAAAGCGCCGCCCGGCACTCCCATGGAATGTTACGGGGTTTGCGATCTAGGTCCTCCCGAGTCTGCCACGAAGCGGAAGCATTCCGTCCATTCCCACTTAGGACCAACCTGAATTAGGGTTCTCCTAGTGGTCAAATTCCTAGAACGACAGCTAGCGTCGAACCCCAGGTGAACTACTTTATGAAGAAACATCAGGGTCGAAGCGGATTCATACTGCACTTGGTTCCAGGAGAATGGGAAACAAGAGGGATGCAAAGCTAAGGCATAGTCCCATTCCGTTCCCCTAAAACAACATAAATTTGGATTATAGTAACCTAGACTCTAGGTCAACGTTCCTTGCTGTTCATTTCCTTCGAGAAAAGTTCCCGGCCAACCGCGATACCCATCTATAGGACGAACCCATGGCCACATCCACCGCACTTTCCTTGGGGTTGCTTTAGTTGTCTAATTACCTACCACATTTAGTTGGACACGAATAAAACAACTTCCTTAATTAACCAATTAGTCACCGGTTTTTTCACGTAATCTTAGCACTTGACATAGAAAAACAATGGCAAACAAGTTTCTTTTCAACAATTGATCTTATTTATCTTTGGAATACATCATATAATCCAGCTCGTAGGCTAATCCATAATTGGCCCGAAGGAAATCTAGCAATCCACAAGGATTACTAATCCAAGATTCCACCCATAGACTAGTATGCGAGCCTTGAGATGCAATCTCGAGTCATGTCAGCCTCTCGTGCAGGACCCGGAAGGCAAGGGATTTACGGCTGGAGCCCCCCTCGCACCCAAGTGTCCTCCTGCTCCAAGTAGTGCCCAACGAAGAGACCTCTCACGGTGGGTTCGGTCCACATTCCCGGCGCAGCTAACAACCCCCTTGGTTAGGGTTAGCAGGCAGTCGGGGGTAACTGATGCCGCCTCTCCCTCCAGGCCTTCAACCTGAAGCATTATCTATTTTTCCATCTTTAGTTCTTTGAGCAAAGCAATACAAATAGTGCTCCTAAACTGTACAAACACAATCAATCCAGTGGTTGTTTTATTTGGCCAACTGCTAAGGAGTGAATCATTCTCTTCGAATGCGTCCAACATCCGATCCGGGATCAATTGTGACTTGGCAAGATCCCCAAGGGTTCCATTGCTTGTTTACCCTTTTATCCTTGGGTTAGGGTAATAGTCTATCAACCCAAATTGACCAACACCTTAGGTTTCTTAAAAATAGACAATAAAACTTGGCAACCTTGTCGCTCTAACTTGATTTGTCAATTGCTTGCTAGGCAATACATAACTTCCCTTAACTTGGCAAATCAGCCCAAGAAGGGTGATGTAGTAGGATGACTACTCATCCTTTTGCACAATAGGCTTGCGCTAGAACCTACCAACCTTATTCCAAGGAGTGGCAAATTTATCTTGCGGTTAAACCACAAAGCCATGCAACATTGCAACTTGTTGCATAAGTGTCGAACTTAACTCATGAGATCATTTCACCCATCAAATGGCATTTCTTGGTCGAGGAATTTGTTTAGTCAAGATGTAGGGTTTGGGGTGTCTTCTTACCCAACCCAATGCTAACCTTGCTAGGCCAATAATGTTTGGGCCTAGGGTTTCTAGGCTCAATCGAAATTTTAGTATTAGGTCATTCAATCCTTAGGGTAAAACCCTAGATCGTTATTGCATGGGCATCCAATGAACCTAAACATTCCGTGAATGTGGGTAGTGTTAGATATGATCAATGCCCCACCCTCATTAGGTGCTACCAATGATCCATGGTGCTCAAAGTTGTAAGGCCCCCATTATGAGGAGAAGCCAAATGTGAGCCCGGACATTGGTTGAGTCCTAACTTGTATATCAGATGAGGTCTATGTGACCGGATGGCAAAAAGGTAACTGTTGTGGGTCTAATCTTTGGGTTAGACGGAGTGGTTAAGCTGGTAGCAACTCAAGGCACATTGCATTGAGTTGCGTGGTAAGGGAGTTAAAAGGGGCCCCTATTGTGGGAGTTAAAAGGGGCCCCGATGGTAAAGGGAATATTCCCTGGAATATTCCCCGGTCGACTAGTGGAGGCTCATATGGTAGGTCGGTCAGCAGGCCGACCTAACGACCTTCGCGGGCTATAAAAGCTAAACCCCTTCGCAGCCATCTAATACTCATCTTTCACCCAGTCAGAGTTGTTGTTCCAGCTAGCCTTAAGCTCTTCACCTATCTTCTGTCTAGATCGCCATCTAAGCTTCACACAGTGGAAGCGCACGGGTGGACAGAGCCATCTTTGTATCAGTTGTTTGGAGTTAAAGAATTTACTGATTCTCCTCTTATCTGTTGTGTACTGTCTATCTCTTTCTCAGATTCGGTTCGCTGCGCCGTGTAATATTTTACAGGTAGGACCTTTGGGTTTGAAGGTCTCGACTTGGCGACCAAGTGCGATACTAGGTAGACTTTCTAACGTGCTAAACCCTAGCTAGCACTTTAAGGTGTTTGTTGTACTAACTAGTTATGCTTATACGAATCCCTTGAGGGTTATACCCTTACAAGTGATCTAACCAAATTGGCCTACTTGTCTTGAGACAAGAAATGATCTCTTCTTAGAGATGTTAAACTTGTTCTAAAGGTGTAAATAGTTGCAAGACATCACATTACATGTAAATATGTGATTCATTACTTCTATGCACTATAAGGTTTGCAATAACCCTTTCTTTTCTTGCTAAAGTCATGATGAATGACAAATTGGAATATAACTTGCATAAAACCTACAAAGATTTACATCAAGAAACTATGCCTACAACCTTTTGTTTAATGCAATTGAATTTCATGCTTTGATATGTCATGCAACCTTTTCTAAATGCAACTTCGATGAATGAAATTTACGCATGACAAATATGTAACATGCAACCCTTTTCTAGATACATCATTGTTAATGAAGTTCATGCAAAATGAATATTATAAGACTAATGTTGACTTAATCCATTCCACAAGCATTTTCACATGTAACTTGCAAGTCCATGGTTTCATTTCCATGCTATCCAATTTTTCGAACAACATCTAACAGATGTTAACGATTTTTCCTCATGCGAATCACAACAAGGAAGTTATTGCCTAAATGCAATGTACACTTATTCTTTCCATGGCCAATAAAAGATGCACTTAACAATTTCATCTTTTAACCCTAAGCAATATGCATTTAGGCTTGTCACTTTAGAAATGCACAAAAAGGGCAACATGCAACTAAGCTCATAAGATGAATAAGTAATTTATATTCATAACTTTCATATGAATTTTAAGCATGCCCAATGTGGAATTTTACTTCCAAGAACCTGATTATGAGGACTTGCGGCGATGTCCACGTGTAAGCTTGGGTTCAAGACTTCCGTGTGTGCGCCTTGCATCTTTTGTTTGAGGTTTCATGTAGGTCAATACATTTTCCCTTAAGTAGGAATTGGAGCTTAAGAGCTCGGTTTTTGAAATCGGGGAAGACACGTAGAAACAAGGCTTCAGGAAGCCCTTTAGTGGAAGCTTCCAAGGAAGCTTCTATGCTCTAAAGTGATACCCAGTCTATGTGCTTTATCTTGTAAATGAATCATGCCTCCAATAGCTTATCAATCTCTTTCTTCACTACATGTGTAAGCTTAGGATTCATCATATATGGTTGTTTCTTAACTGGTACTGCATTAGGGTCATAGGAATGTTATGATTCACGATATTTGAATATATTTCTTTCAACCCATCTAAGGACCATGCAAACACGTCAAAGAGTTCCCTTAAGAGATTTATGAGATTATTCTCCTTCTCCTTAGTTACGTCATCCGCTATGTACACGGGTTGAGACTTATCCTCTTTCCTTGCCAAACAGACTTCCTTAATTTTGGTAATGGGTTCACTTGCCTACCCCTTCCTCTTGGCTCCTACTAACACCACTATTTGATCATCCTTCTTGAAATTGGTGAAGCACAAACTACGGAAAGAATTTTATATTTAAGATACCAGTTTGATTACGCACAATACTTTTCAGGAGTGGGTTTTACAACCCAATAAGGGTCTTATGGCTACAGAATTGTTAAGAGAATTTAAAAGTCGATTTGAGTAATTGAATCTTGCAGAACAACAAGCCCTTGCAAGTCGAAAAATTGAATTGTTTCGACAGGCAACTGATCTTGAGTTTCAAGAGAAGCTTGATGATTTGCTGGAGGATCAACCTACAGAGACAGGTCTTAAAATAGAGTGGAGATATGCCAAGGAAGTTGTTACTGCACTTGTGAAGAAGCATAGAAGAAGAGAAAGATTGCATGTCTCTAGCTTTCCCACTATTACGGGCAAGACAAATGATGTATCTAGTAAGCCACCTACTTGTGTGGCTAACCCTATGGTTGTACCTGCTATTGTTTCCTCTATTGGGGAAGATTTCTTAGATGAATTGGTTAAAGGCATGCACGAGGTTCAATTAAAGGTCGCAAAATTGAATGAGAAAGGACAAGAGGAACGGGGATGGGTAGCAATCTCTAATCCAAGAAAGAGATGTATGTGATGTGATACTTTGCAGTATGAGAGAAAGGATTGTGCTACCTATCAAGAGGCCTTAGCACGATAGTTCATCTTTTGGAAAGATGGCAAGATCCATGCACAAGAAATGGGGCTGCCTCTTGCTTTGAATATTGGAAAGGGAGGTATGCAGAAGTTGTTGGAAGACTTGGCTGTTCGAAATGCTTATCCGGCAGTACATGCTTCTACTTTTGATCTACAATTGGATATAACTCATGGCCAAGTGATGGTTGGTCTAAAGGATGAAATATGGACACATAATTTGCATGCAATTGAAAAGAGAAAAGTTACAAATAGTGAAATATCTCATGCAGGGCAAGAAATTTATGACATAAGTGGCTGGGAATCACCAATAGATGCATATTTAGTGGATGCATATTTAGCAAAAGGGCAAAACACAAATGTATTTGTGGAAGAGAAATAGAAGAGAGATGAAGATAATGCAGGGATATATAAGGAAGTGACAAAAAGAAATGTGGATTTGTCTAAAGCTACAAATCAGTCACCTCCCGAGCATGTTATGGAAGAGATTGGGCAGGAGCAAAAAGAGGATAGTGAGCAAGAGGACAAACAACTGGGATATAAGCTACAGTCTGATATTGAGACATGCATAGATGCCTTGGAAGATCCTATACTGGAAGATTCAACCATTGCATCTATAGATTTTCTTAATGTATTTGAAGAGATTTACGAAGATCATGTTTTACTTGATGCTGAGAGTCAAAGGGAGATTGATGACTTGTTGGATGCACATGATTTGCAGGATAAAGTTATTACCTATGAGACAGTTCATGAGCTTGAGGATATGCCTGTATTAGAAGACATTAGATATGATGCTCCACAGTTGGAAACTATTTCAGTTGCTTTATCAAAGGCCTTAATAGACAAATCAAAGATGTTTCACTATTTTCGGTTATGGTGAGAATGTGTTGGATGCAAATGAGACTTAGTTGATGTTGGATGAGGAGCAAAAAGGTTATCATAAGAAACTTCCCATGCAATGGACTTTGAAAGAGCAAGCATGTTGCTATGTATTTGTTGATGGGTATATTGATAGCATGCATATGGAGATTCAACAGTCTCTAATGTATGATATGCACCCAAGGCCTTATGACCCTAGAGGGGGTAACTAAGTATGTCTCAAGAGTTGTAAAAATGCCGAGTATTTTGATCTATGATCTAGGGGGATGCCTTCTTATATGCATGATAAGCAACAAGTGGATACTATGGGTGTTTGACTCGGGTGGTGCATTGGTGGCACATATCAGAGGATGTGCAAGTTCAGAGGGGGTGGATGTCATGCCACTACATGGACACGGTGTGAAAAACTCTGGAGTGCTTCATCATCTGACTTTCTTATTGATTAAGAGAGTCAATGTGATCTGAGTCATTAGTACTAGTGTGAGTGGCATGGATTCTCTAAAAGTACTAGATTTTTGGATAATTTTAGCTTATTTTTTTATATTATTTATTATTAAAAAGTCTGAAGAAGTTAAAAAAGCTTCTAGATTAGGATGGCATGCAAAAAGCAAGTTTTTTTTCAGCCAGTTACGGGATTTCATAAAAAAGAATAGATTGAAAAAATCACACATATCACGATCGATGTTGATAGGTTGAAACCCTCAGTTTGAACTAGAAGAGGAAGAAGAAGTGATCTCGGAGATTTGTGAACAGGTGTCTTAGAGTTTCACCCCCTTCCGGAGCCAAGGGATCCATCAGATTTGGGTTCCGAGTAGTAGAGAAGGAGCTATTATTTTATGATCCACGTTTTTGTTCTATGAAGAAGCTCTAGGAGATCTAATGCTTGGAGAGTGCTTCTGAGTAGTGCCAGATAAAGGATTTCAGGTTTTGTCAATACATATTGATTTGATTCATTGTTCTTTGTCATTATCGTGTTTACCTCTTGCATATTCTTTATCTTCTCTTTCATCTCCTATCTCTACTTCCTTCTACCTCTGATCCCCGATGCATTTAAAAAACCCCTCCGACAACAATATAGGGACGCTTTTAGTAATGTCGCTTTTTTGCGTTGCAAATGGCAGTCGCTTCCTTGTAGTGAAATAGTCTCCAATCATTTGGAGGATATATATTGTAAAATATTTAATACTCGTTCAAGTCAATAAGCAAGTACTCAACTCCATTCTGATCTCTTAGAATGATATTAAGGTGATTGTATTTTACCAAATTAGGGGTCACATGATAAAATGTTGTTTAGTGTTTAAAACGGTTACCCAACTTATCAAATCAACCCAACTATGTAGTATCTATTTTTAGGATTTAGGCCTCCCGCTTAAGCAAACTATACTATTTCATTGTGTAAAAATATAAAATAATGTTATTTTATAACTTTTCTATAAAGAGGTTACTAATGTAGTCCTTAAGCACATGAACAAATACTTCATAAAAAAATAACACACTAATTTAAATAGTTTTTTACAAAACAAAGGCCCCTTATAGAGTGAACAAATCTTTCTAGCTTGTGATGGGATCTTTCGAGCCCAAGAGATTATGGTTTATTTGATCATGCTACTTCATGATCACAACAAATTTATCAGCTCATAAACTCGTTAAGTTTTCCGAAGCCTTATCAAATTTCTTACATTATGGGGTGGAGCTCTTGAGGTAACACCAAGGAAATAGGGATCTTACTACTAAGCAAATCTATCTTGTATTCATCAACAAGCTTGTTTTCATCCTTTATGTAACCCACAACAAGAAAAAAAACACCAACCATAACAAATCTTCACGCAACATCATAACTAGAATCTCCCATGTCTTACTGATCATATTCTTCTTAAAATCCATCTAAGAACCACAAAAACAAAAAATAATGCTCCACTTTGAATGGAATCTCATCACATAATATTCATCTTCAATGTCTTCATAGTCTTCATACTCTCTCTCAATCTCTCATATAGATAAAATGTTTTTTAGCATGTAAATGACTATCTCTCACACTTGATCTGTGTCACACATATCCTCACTTAATAGTAGAATGGAACTACAATAAATCATCCTCAATAACCCTCTCTTAGTCACCAAAGCCACTATAATGTCCCTTGAGAGCTCAATATTGTCACTGTCACTTCAATCTTCACCTCAAGTCTTCTTCAACTACTTATTCCACTTATTTGAGCTATTTTTAGCTTGCATTATTTATCTTCCAAGATTACAAAACATTCCCAAGCTAAATAACCACCCCACAAAATATTCACGAAGCAAATAGAATAGAAAGAGAATAGACATAGGGGCTTTGTAGTAGAAGCTCAATAGCGGATCAACAAAAAGCATAAAAATTGTACAGCTTCAACCAAAACTACTTCAAACCATCCAAAACCATTCAATATACTCTCAATCAGTCCTGAAAAGAATTATTTACAATCCTAGCCTCACCAACAGAAAGAAAACAGACCAAAACAAAGACAAAAAGACAAAACAAACCAAAACATAACCAAACAGACTCATCAAAAAACCTATCAGAACATCAAATCTCAGCCAAAAACCATCATGAATCTCACAAACATAATCAAACTATCCCAAAAACACTTCCAAAGTCATCTAAATTCAATCAATACACCCTCATATCAACCAAAAATAATCAAAAAATCAATAAAAAATAGTTAAAAATATAGTGATTTTTAGCACTCAACATATCCCCACACTTAATCACATAACATCCTTGCGACCTTAAAAAAGGACAATAGAAGCTCAAAATACTAGCTCATCACTTTATCTTCATCATTAATCACATGAAGCAACCTTGAAGAAATTGGCATAACTGCTTCCACAAAGGAGATGAAATATTTGCCACACTGATGCTCTCATGAGCTAGTGATAACCTTATTCGCTACCAAAGGAGTAGAGAAAGGATCTCCTTCTACAATAAGGCAAGGATCTCTATAGTGGATAATAAATGGTTACCACTAGGCATATGCAAAGCTAAGAAAGGCCAGAAAAAGGCCTTGTTGATAGTAGTAGGGGATAAATAGAACCGATGGCCATAAACCAATCCCAAAATCGTCTTGTAAGTCTCCAGAAACGAGTAACACAACTTTTCATCCCCCACTGAAGGGAATTTCAGGGCCACAGAGAGATGAAGCACAACCTTATAAATGAATCAACATCTAGTAGGAGAGAATAGTTACGGACTAGAATAGAATTATTGGATCACAAGTGTAGGAGTATTAGAAGGTGCCATTAAGACTATTTAAGCAAAAACACACAAAACCATGAAAACAAAGGAGGGAATTCATGCAAAATACCAATATACAAACCACAATTGAGATAGAAAAAACTTAAGGAAAAGAACAAAAACGACAAGACTAAACTAGACAACCCCTAACAATCCATAGCCTATAGAAAAAATTCGACATGACCTATACACACATGCGACCAAAAGCTTCATACTATGAAAACAAATAGGCACCCCATCTCCTCATGCTCTAGTAATCTAAATAAAATATACTCAATTCTCACCATATCCCTAACTCAGAACTAAGCAAAGAGACCATAATAGACTCATGATGGTAGAACCATTGACAATAGATAGGACTTAACCAAACCACCATTTTACTGATAAACCCCCATCCCCTAAGCGCATGTTGTCAACCTAAGATGCAGTGATATGGGTGGGTGGGAAGATTTATTTTATGGATAAAAGTTTTACTTTGCATTTTATTATTAAAGTATCCATTAATGCATAGTGAATTAGATTACGTAACCCAACCCCACTCAAACTTAGACGACATGACTTTGGTCTCTACTAATGCAATTCCTTGTTACAAATGCATGACAGCAAAGGTTCATTTTATTTACGAAGTAAATGTGTCTGCATCACATGTGCACGTGTATTGTGGACCATTATGGGTAAATTTTAATTTACAAAATTATGTGGACTATTGTGCCATGTGCTTGTGCAACAGCAAGGGTTTCTTTTACAAGTTAATGGTTGGTTGATTTTAATTTAAAATTTTATGCGGTGCACTCTACTAATCTTGTGGGTACAATGGTCAGGTTAATTTTAGTTATTACAAATTACATGTGTGTTATGGTGCACATGAGGGAGGAAATAGAAAATGGAACTTAGTAATGTGCATATGGCACTCCCAAAATACATGGTACTTTTGTGTTCATGGTAAGCGTATTTATGTTTTTTTCTTCTATTTTATTTTCATTTAAGAGTTTTTTCTTAAAGTGTGATTATACTTGTCAATTTGTTTGTTTGGATGGATTTATTTATGTAAATTGGATATCAATTTATTTTTTTTTTTTGTTTTTTTCCAATGATGATGTCATGTTGGGAGAAAGAAACTACAAATGGATGGATTTTAGTGAAGGAAGTATATTGGATTTTTAAAGAATTTCTTTAGCTATTGTTATGAAATTTTATGGATTTTTCCATGAATAACACCAATTTTAATGAAGCTTTCAATTGTTGTTGAATTTGTTTTGGGGGGGTTCCAATGGATTGAGGAGGGGACAAGGGATTTGAGGGGGAGACATGGAGGTTGGGGGGGTGGGCGGGCAGGGGGGGGATTGGGGGGGGATGGGGATGGGGAGGCCGGTCAAAGTGTGTTTTGGGGAGGGTCCAATGGGTTGAGGGGGGGACAAGGGATATGGGAGGGGTGGAATATGGGGGGAATGGAAATGGAGATGGGAAGGGGGTGGAGCATGGGTTGGGGGTGGGTGGGGTAGGGGTGGGAGGGTGGTGAGGGGAGGGTTTGTGGTTGGGGCACAACGGGGGGTTGGAGAAGGTAGACAAGAGGGTTGGGCTAGGTAAGGGGTGAGGTAGTTGAGCTATGTAGGGGTTGGGGAAGGACGGTAAATGGGGGAGGGTTTAGCAGAGGGTTGTGGGTGGCGAGTCTGTGGGGAGGGAGGGTAGTTTGACTAGGTAGGGGGTGAAGAAGGGTGGGAGCAAGGATTCTTGTCTAGGCGGGGGGTAGAGAAGAAGGGTAGACTGGGGGGAGGGGGAGGGTGGAGAAGGAGGGTAGATAGGGGAGGGGTTGACAGAGGGTTGCAGGTAGCGGGCGAGGTAGGTTAGGCGAGCAGAAGGGTTGCTAGAGGAGGAAGACACATGTAAGGTAGAGGGTGGAAGGCCCATGCTAGGTGGGGGTGAGCAAAGGAGAAGAAGGGGTAGGAGGAAGAAGGAGGTAAGAGGAGGAAGAGGAGAGGAAGGAGGAGGAGGAAAAGGTGAGAGGGGAGAGAGCTATGACAGGTTGAGAGAGAGAGAGAGAGAGAGAGAGGAGAGAGGGTACGATAGGGGACGGTTGGGGGATGGTTGTAATTTTTTTAATTTTTATTTCTGATAAAAGATGGGGTATTTTTTAAATATCATAAGAAATAAGTGTGTCCCCCCATCCCACGCAACGTGTGGTGGGGGTAAATGAATTTACTATGACATGATCAGACATAAACCGGGGAATAGGAGATGACATATTATTTTTTATGCCGAGAAGTGCTTAAAAATAGACAAAAATTATGAATATCAAGGGAAAAAAAGACTTCATCGAAGGTGGTAGCGGCAATCAATACGATTTTAAGTGGCAAGTCCCTAAAGCACTAGTGCTAATTTTCATAGAAAATCAAATGATGGCGGATGGCCGAGAGCTGGGGTTTTCCTAAATGCAAAATGGCGTCAAAATCCAATGCAAGTCTCGGAACTCCATTTCGAGGTCGTTTGATCCCCCATTTAATCCCCGCAAGGTTCAGGGTTGTGAAGCAACTACTAGATCTGGAAGCCGAGAAGAGCATGACGGAGCCCAGCTTTGTAGATTTCAATGCCAAGGAGCCAGCCGTCCAATCGGATCGTGAATCGGAGTCCGTTTGCACCCCCAAACAGGCTGAAAACCCTTCCATAATAGTGTGAAAGTGGTTTTTTTTAAAGTGAAAATTTTATAAATGAAATGAAATGAAACTCTAAATGAAGAAAACATGCAAAAACATATCGTGATGTAGGGAGGGGCGTTTTTTGATTGACGTCCCATTTTTTGGGGATGTATGTTCCTCTTGGATACTCAATCATGCAGAGAGAGAAGGGAAGATCCTTGATCCATGCAAAGAGGGCAAGATTTTGATGGTAACCACGTGCAATATGATGAAGGGAATGAAATTTTGATTTTCAGTCTTTCTCTCTCCTCCCTCTCTCTCCTGTAGAGAGGCAATTCATGTGCAAGAAATCAAGAAGAAGAGGGGCTAAAGAATGCTTGTGAATTGCTTCAAGATGAAGAGGAGGCCGAGGAAAGAGGTTCAACATTTAAGAATGGTTGGTGGTCGGTCTATGGACTGCCCAGAATAATTATTAAAAAACCCGCAGCACGTAAGATACGCAGTATGCTCCAATTTTATGAAGAAATTTGCTTGTTTTTATTATTTTATGATCCAAATGTTGTTCATATGCGATGAATTTTTATGTAAACCTTGTTTCCATCATGTTTGAGGGCTGTAACTACAGAAATACAGAACCCATAATGATTTAGAGCAGTTATTAATTCTTTAAAACTCGTAAAATATCATTTTTAATGGAAATTAGTGGTTTTTTTCGATTTTGGCTTGGGAAAAAGGGGTGGAAATGGAACAAAATTAGAGAAAATGTTAAGTTTCAGTCGAAATAATAATCCAATACAAATAAATCAAAAAATTCCTATTTTTCATGAATAATAAATAGGAAAAAATAGAGAAAATTGGGGTTTTCGCACTCAAAAAATATGGAAAAATAAGATTTATATCCGTGAATGTTTGGCGAGGTTAAAGCATGAGGTTAAGCCTCAGTTTGGCCTTGTCCTTTGTGTTATAGTCCGTGTTTATTGCTTTTTACATACAAAAATGATACAAAACGACCATTTATACCTATGTGTTGCAGCAACAACTAAACCGTGAGGGGGGAATGAAGTTTGTGCGACGATCTAATTGCTGAAAAGATATAAATTCTGATTTCTCTCTTTGTGTATAGCATTTAGGGATCGTTCCATAATTAAATATAGACGATTAGTAGTACGAAAGTTCCGGTGCTAGTCTATAAAGCAACGCAGCACGTAACGCTTAATTAAAATTCATGAAAGGGCTATTTTTCACACCTCATGTGGCTATTTTTAAAAATCATAAAATGGTTGTGCACAATTGCCATACACCTTGCATCAAGCATGCCATGTGGCATCTCCTAGAATGCATTGCAATTGATTGATAAGCTTTGACCAACGCTGAGAGGACAAGAAACATAAGTGTAGGTTTAGATGCGTGCTTCCATTGGGGAAAGTTTTGTGAAGCAAATCAAAATCTCCTGGAACACTGAATTATGAAAGAGTGGAGTTTGTACGAATGTTATATGTGTTAGTGACGCATCTTGGGGCTAAGCCCTGAGGTGTAGGAGAGTCGCAGTGGAGTCGTGGCAATCAACCAAGAGGTGCCTCCCTATGTGTATATTACGAGGCATTATGCCTATATGTTATGGGATCTCCCTCTGAGGAGAAGGGAAGGTGAACATTGGACTATATATTGGCTGCAAAATCCTCATAAGCATTTAGTGCAAAGTGAGTTTTAGACGCTTCTGGCCCGCGAGGCTGTGTGGTGGGGTTGTCTATCGTATGCATAAGGTTCGGCTAGTGCCATAGCCATTGCCGGCCCATTTTAGGTCCCATCAAGACATGAGCCAAACACGACATGATGAATGCCCTGACGTGCAAGATGAGGCAAAAATTGACGTTCACATAAAAAAAGACAAAAATATGGACAAAAATACATGAAAAAATTAAAAACACAAAATTCACGAACTAAAACAAAGTGCAGAAAGATGAAAAATGTTGGTTGAAGGTGTCACATAGGCTTATCAAGTCATAACACAGTTTTGACATGAGTTAGACACGTTCACATGAAAAATATAAAAAAAACGTGAAAACATAATCGAAAATCAATAACAAAAAAATTGAAAATTTGGAATGAAATGCAGTAAGAAGAAAAATGTATAGGTTGACGAGCTAAATAGGAATATCACATTGAAACATGATTCAGATGACAAACAAGGTGGTTCAAATAGTAAAATAATAAAAACACATACAAAAATCTGAACAAAATTAACTTTAGACAATCCGTCAAGTGAAATAAGAGGTAATAAAAATGAAAAAATTGTGAGGAATGGTGGCCAATATAGGGCTATCAAGTCAGAATGTGATTTGGATGGAAGAAGTGTACATTCATATGGAAAAATGGTAAAAACACGTAGAAAAACACAATTAAAAACTAACAATAAGAAATTAGTACATCAGAATGGAAGGGAGGAAAAAGGAAAAATGTCCAAGGGGACTAGTAGCTTGAGGCTATCTAAACAGAACACCATTCAGACGAGAAAAGAGCATATTCACATGAAAAAACTCCAAAAATTATATATAAATAAATCTCCAAATACGCAAAAATAAATAATGACCAATGGCAATAAAAAGAAAAAGTGTTCGAGAAAGAGAGAAGATCTTTTCTATGACATCAATGTGTACTTTTGGAGTGAAAAATGTATATTTGCTTTTAAAAACATATTCGATTCGCTTAAAATTCTTCAAAAGTTAATAACAGGTGTTTACCGTATTTACTGCAGCACAGAGGAGCAGATTTTTTTTTTTTTAAAATGAAATAGCAAAAAAGGTGCAGGATAAAAGAAGAAAAAGGCACCCTGAAAACTTAAATGTTCGGGCACAACCCTCGAAAAGTCTCAGTATTGCCCCAAGATAGCAAAAGAGTAAAAGGCACACCATTAAGTGTGGAAGCGCTCCCGAATCCTTGTAAAAGAGTGCCAGACTCGCTCGTGTGCAAATTGTATGCATTAGTTGGGAATAGGATAAATTAGAATGGTGGGAAATGGGAAAAAGGGCCTAGGCTACGGCCGGCCATGTAAAAAAGGGAAAAAGGGGATGACCACCCAAAAAGGGACTTAGGGTTTTTATATATAAAGTTGAAAAGTGAATGAGAAGCTCATTCTTTTGGTGTGTGGCAAAAGGAGTCTTCTTCTTCCTCTCTTCTTCTCTCCTTCTTGCTTGTGTGTGCTCTTGAGAGAGGGAGTGTGAGAGTGTGTGGGAGTGAGGGATCAAGAGGGTGAAGTTGTTCACCATCCCCTCTTCTCTTCTTCTCTTCTATTCTCTACTCTTCTCTTGCGCGCATGGCTATGGAGGATGGAGCTTGGAGATAGAGGATGATTGAGGATGCTTGAGCTAGCATCAAGAATCGTGGAGCTACTGGAGTGCAAGAGAGAGGAGAGTACTCGATCACGCAGCATCAAGGTAAGCTCACTACACTCGTAAGATCGACGGCGCATCAGCTAGGTGAGAGATAGCAATTAGAGCTCACTTGGAACGCTTGAAACAATAAGCAATCCGTGGGTCTTGGCAGTTGAGCGAAAGCTCCCACATTTTGGTTCCGTTGCCAGGACCAACAAATTCAAGCTTGAGCACTTGCGCGCCTCATATTGAGCATTGAAGTAGGGGATTCATTCCTGAAACAAAGCTTAAGATAGGTAGGAAGTTTGGGTGTTTCTGATCTTCAAAACAAGTAAGTATTTTGGGATATTTTGGTTGTTTGATGATTGGAAAACATGGAGAAATTAGTTCAGTTTTTGCTTTCGATTCTTGTTGCGTTTAGAATAGGCTAACATTAGGAAATCGCACCCAAGAGGCATAGGGTTTGTTGCTGTATAACAAGGAGAAAATCGGGGAAAACGAGTGGAAAATGGGGGAAAATGCTCATTTGAATGTGTAGGAATCGCAAGGAGAGTGATCAATAACATCCGGGTAGTGTTCAACAGGGGTATAAGTTCTTGGAGGGCAAGGAAACCCTCATTTGCAACTAGTTGAGAGTGAGAGAGAGAGAAAAAGAGAGAGAGAGAGATTGGGTGACCCATTTCGATCGATCAGCGTGAGGAGTTATGTTGCTATCGGCGATCCCCATCACTCCAGCATCATTCCTATTGAATCTTGTAGCTTGTAATAATCGATATCTTAAGATTTTGGACGACTTCATACTCGAAAGTGTGTTCGGGTCGGCGGAATCGGACGCTCGGACAACCTTTCGATCGGATCATCTTGTCCGATCGGACCACTCGGACACTCGGACCACTCGGACCAACCCCGTCCGATCGGACGCTTCGTTCGATTGAGGAAATTAGACCCAGAGATTAGGACACGTCCGCAATCGGACTACCCACCTGGTCTGATCGGACCACTTGTCCAATTTTCAAAAAATCGGACACTTGATCCCTATCCGATTCTGAGAATGGACAGCTCAAACTCGGACCCACCTGGTCCGATTCCGAGAATCGGACCATTGGTAAATCGGACCACTGGTAAATCGGACGTCCGATTCTCAGAATCAAACACACCCTTAGGTAGAAAAAAGAAAACATAAAAAATTGACCCCCTCAACCGACTGGAAGTGCAACCCGCTCCAAGACAACATAGCGAATGCCTTGTAGGCAGTTCCCGACGTAGGAGTCACGACCAAGGGATAGGGGGATAGTGCTCTAGCACTCCCCAACGACTTGACGCGTTGAGAATGGAAATCCAATCGTAGGACCTATGATTGACCCCCAAGTGAATAGCAATAAGCAGTGTAGGCCCTAGAACCTGCTAGAACGGCTAGGACTTGAGCAACAAAGCTTATCAGGCCGGAGACAAGACAAGAGGGCGTAAGCATATAGAGATTGATTGCCGCACTCACATTGAATTCCACACATGAAGTATACATAAGAGAGCTGAAAGCCTGATTGATCACAAGTGAACGAGAAACGACACATACTGAGTGATCATAAATTGAAGACTGTATTCAATAAGTCAAGGAACTCACTCAGATAAAACCACTCAAGGAACCCACTAGCGGGAGAGAACCAAGACACAGACAAACCATCAAAGCGCAGAGTAGGACCAAGCAAGGAGTGCCAACGATGAGGATCTGTCAAGTCTATTCAACCTGATCGATAGCGTAGTGGAGCGCGAGAACTCGACCATGACGGAAGAGAGCTTAGACCATCGATCTGATGAGGAGCTCGATTTGAACATATTCCCAAATGCTATTCAGCAGAGCTGGTGAGCAGTTGCGATGCGCACGCCTGGTACGAGCACCGCGGTAGGACAACAGATGCAATCATCGCAGATCTAGAAGAGGAGAGAAGGCTAGCCCACAAAGCATTGCAGGGCATAGCCAAGTACAATAGGGATCAGTAGACTAGGAGCCAAAGGCAAAGCATGGAGCTGCATGAGGTGCAGCGAGTACTGAACTTGGCTGGCCAAAACCGAACGGACCATGAGAGAGCACTAGAGGGAGACTTGACGTTGAGCAAGCTTCTCATGAAACAGTTGCTCGATAATAAAGCAGTAGAGCAGAGTGCAATCGCACTAGTGACATTGTTGCTCGCAGGATTAGGGGCAAACCAAGGCTCAAAGAGCTAGGCCAAAATACAAATTGTTGCCAAGCAACTCGATAAGTACCAACCTCATGACGACCCATACAGCTTTGTTGAGCAGTTTGAGCAAGTCTGCGAAGCCAACGGCCTCAACGACCAAACTCAACTCTCGCAAGCATTCGAGCTTTGCCTAGGCGACAAGGGTAGGACGTGGTATATGAGCCTAGATGTTGTAGAGCGAGCCAACTTCAATGATCTCAAGGATCTCCTCGTCAAGAGATTCACCGAGCCCGGATACTCCGATAACCTACTAGTACGCTTGATGAACATCAAGCAGAAAGAGAAGGAGGACATCCGCGACTACGTGACCCATGTGAGGAGTCTCTTCAAGAGAATCCCTCTGGGTGAGTGACCAACTCAAAGAGTAGTTTTGACTGTATTCATCAGCGGCATTCAGGAGGAGGAGTTATATAAGGCTTTGGCAGGCAATTCGAGCTTGCAGGGAGACGTGATAGCTAGAGTGTTTGAGGAAGCCATCAGAGTCGATGATCAGCTGAAAGAGCGGAACTCCAGGAGCTCGAATCTAGAGGAGACCAACTCGTGAAGCTTAGAGAAAGTGTTAGCCTCTAGTGAGCGGTCAATCCCATCATCCCAAGATAAGGGGAAGGCCATCGAGACAGACTAAGGCTTGACTGAGGTCAAGATGGAATTAGCCAAGTTGCAAGACATGTTGAGACGACCAACAAGCTCGCACATCCAATGCGTGTACTATGGCAGAAACCACTTGCTGGCCGAGTGTCAAGACCCTAGGTCAAGACCTTGTGCTAACTGCAGTAGGTTCGGCCATGATGTCGCGCATTGTAGATTACCAAGAAGACTTCCATATTTGCAACCCTACAGCCAGCCTTACCTAGCAAATAGGCCACAACCATTCTTCGGAAGGGGAGCCCCATTGGCTCTTCCCGTGCCTAACGATATGAAACCAGCCGTCCCTAGAATGGACATAAACCCTATAGGCATTCCTAGACCGCCTGGTCCTTATGTGACCCATCCACGGAGTGACGCTCCAGTTCACTACGTGGAGGAGCCAAATGAGGAAGAGACCTACATATACCCTTACGTCTCGCACGACGACGAGGGCAACGCGATCCTCATGGATTATCGACCCGTGCCAGTGATGGCATTAGGAAGGGGACGAGGTAGGGGCCTAGGAGGGCAGACGCATGATCCAGTCACCTGTTGGACTTGCGGTCACCCTAGCCATGTCTCATCACGCTGCCCTGAAAGAGAGCAGCAAAACAGAGACAAGGCTGACCAAAGATGCGAAGTGTGGGATCAACACATGGTACGATCCTCTACCATGATTACAAGATACATCACTCTATTCTATGCATTGCACTATAAGTCTTCTTAGCCTTCATTCTTGCACATATGCCACACAGGTGGGGAAGCACATATACACCATCAATTGTGCACACTGACATACTTTCTCTATATCATTCCCCTTGTCAAATTTTAAAACAGGCATGAGATATGGATCCCATTCCACTCCTCTCCGAGCAATGTGAATTATGGGATGAGAGACTAATCTATCATTCAAACATGAGTGATTACTAAGATTGAGTGTTGTATTCTTTGGCATTGACATCTTATCGGGTCTTTATCAATGATGCTACCTCCGTAGGTGCTACTTCCTAGTCCCTACCATGATGGAAGCATACTATCGCAAGCCATTGTACCTCTTGTGGATAACTGTAACTCCCCACTGCATGTTGTTGATCTCCATCAACAAACTGAATGTGCCAACTGTTTCTAACCTACCTCTTGTGTTCATTTATGTGTACGTTATGTCTTAATTGCGGAGACGTACAGATATGGGTCAACTCAAGTGTTAGGTCCATGTTGATTAGTCAAATTGATTTGTTCATGTTTTAAGTGTGGGGACGTATCCCTCCACATCTCGTCTCTATACATTCATAAATACACTGCTCTATGATTGTTACACAATAAAATATTTATTTTATGCCCCGATGGGGACCCTTCCTCACCCACCTCTCCTATTCTAACTTGTTTACGGGGTCTTCTCTTTCCCTTCTAGTTTTCATCATTTTGTTGACCCTACATGTGAGCTCATCCTATGTTCATCAATATTGCAATCTGATCTTCCAACATTGTTTTTCCCTTTGAATAGCCACTTTTCCTTTTTATAGCCCTCTATTGCAAGGAATAGTTCACCTATTGTGGGAGCTTTTGCTCAACCGCCGAGACCCACGGACCACTTATTGTTTCAAGCGTTCCAAGGAGCTCTAATGTCTATCTCTCACCTAGCCGACGCACTGTCGATCCTACGAGTGAAGTGAGCTTACCTTGATGCATGATCAAGTACCCTCCTCTCTCTTGCACTCCGGTAGCTCCACGATTCTTGATGCTAGCTCAAGCATCCTCAATCCTCCTCCATCTCCAAGCTCCATCCTCCATAGCCGTGCACGCAAGAGAAGATAGAGTAGAGAAGAGAAGAGAAGAAGAGAAGAGGGGATGGTGAAGAGCTTCACCGCTTGATTCCTCACTCCCACACACTCACTCCCTCACACTCTCACACTCCCTCTCTCAAGAGCACACACAAGCAAGAAGGAGAGAAGAAAAGAGGAAGAAGAAGACTCCTTTTGCCACACACCAAAAGAATGAGCTTCTCATTCACTTTTGAACTTTATATACAAAAACCCTAAATCCGTTTGTGAGAAGTCATCCCCTTTTTTCCTTTTTTACATGGCCGGTTGTAGCCTAGGCCCTTTATTCCATTTCCCACCATTCTTATTTATCCTATTCCCAACTAATGCATACAATTTGCACAGGAGAGAGCCTGGCACTCTTTTACAAGGATTCGGGAGCGCTTGCATTTGTGAAACCCCTGTGGTGACCTTCAACCCTATGTGCTACAACAATGTTGCTGGGTTTGGGAGCTTACTTGGGCGGCTTCCCCTCTTCTTTCAGCAATTATGTTTTCTTTTTCAACTTTAGCCAGACGGCGTGCCAAGGCTTTGACTCTGTTTTCATTCTGGTTAGCCCATTTCATATCTTTGAGGCTTTTCCTCTGCCTTTGAGCTGGCACTGTCAGCCTTCATTCTTCATCTTTCATTTCTATCCTTAGATTTTGATGATTTTCTTGTGTTGAGGTAGCCTCTTGGGTTATTTTCTCTACCTCTCTTTCATACCTATGAGCTATTTCCTCCCTCAGCTTCTCCAGTTCTTCTATGGCTTTAGTGATTTTCTCCATTTCAGCTTGCAAATATTTGTAAAGCCCCAATCTCCTCATTGTGCCATCATAGACGTTGCATGGTCTCAGTTTCTTCCGTGAAGTGCACCTACCATTCCTCTTCTGTATCTTCCTTAGCTTGTAGCTGCTCCTTAAACTCATTGGCTTCCCTTTGGGCCATAGCTATTTGGCATGTTCTCTCCACTTGGGATGCAGTCATGGCCTCTTTTTTGGATTCTAGCTCTGCTAGTGCAAGTTTCTTCTCCTCCTTGCCTTTCTCCAATTGAGAGAGAAGCTCCTTGATGTACTTGTCATATTCTTTGGGTGGCCTCTTTGTTGTGAGGAGATGGAGGTTGTGGAGCCTGCCACCTTTTGCATCTTTGGGTCTTGCCTCCTCGACTCGACGTCTATTGCAACTGATATTTTGGTTCCTACCAGGGGGGGTTCCTTCTCCTTCTCCTTGGCTCATTTCTCTATTCATGAAGTATGGATCCAAGCCATTAAGTTTTTGGTGTCCACGTGGCTCGTAGAGCTGGGTGTGGACATGGTGGTGGTGGTGGGGAGCATCACGAGAGTGGGAATGGGGGTGATTGGGGCCTTGCCCTTCCCTTCTTGCACTGTAGGTGGCACAAACTCCTAGCACATGGGCGCTTGAGCTTGGCCCTTCATCTCTAATCAAGCTCGTGGGATTCGGCTTGTCCTGCCTAGACTGCTGCTCAATGGACCTGCCCATGGTGAGGGCCATGTATTCCTCGTCTTTTTTTCTCAACTCCTTCTCCTCCTCTTCCTTCTTTCTTGTTCTTTCCTCATCGACTTTTTTGGACTCATGCTTTTCTAGTGCAATTTTCTTCTTCATCTTCTTAGCCTTTCCTGACTAGTCTACTCTTCTTGTTCCCTGTCTTCTTCTTCCTCACTCAGTATCCTTTTTCTGGACTGTGCCTTGTGTTCTTGGTGAGATGGCGACCTACTTGTTGTTTCATCCACTCCTTCTCTTGCTTCTTCCTGCCCTTGACCCAAGGCTTCCTTGATGATAGCGGTAAGGATCCCACCAAATCTAATGGTCGAGGCCTTTGAAGATGAAGCTTTGATTTTAGCCTTGGTGGCAGGGGATTACCCCCCCCCCCTCGAGCTATCCTCCCATTCCCAAAGCTCTTATCAAAGTCTCAATGGTCTTCCTCACAAAACTGTTGAGGTTCACCTCATCTAATGACCTTGCTGTGATGCTCTCTAGCAGGGGGACATTAATGTGGCTCATGATGTTGTTGTACCTCTAACTAGAAAAAAAGGCATGCACCATCTTTGCTTGGAGTTGGACTTAAGGATCCAAAATATCTACCAAAGTGATGCCATCATTGTTGTGGACCTTTACTTTTTCCATTCATAGCAAGGTATATACATCTCTGTGTTTGGCTTCCTCTCTACTTTGTTCAACAAGCCCAATGCCTTTTCCACCAACTCCGAGGTCAATTCAATTTGCACCCAACTAGTTTCCTCTCCCTCATGCACAGTTAAGGTGCCACGGTTCTTGTGCAAAGTCCTCAAAAACTCTACATAGTGAAAGTAGTTCACCCCTTGGCCTACTGCTTCCATGTATTTCTACATAGTGGAAGTAGTCCACCCCTTGACCTACTGCTTCCATGTATTTCTACAGATTGCATTGCTCCATGATCTGTCTCGTAGCCTGTTCTTCAATGGCCACGTCTTCTAGGTTGTTGAAGGCTCGTGTTTCCACTGAAAGACCGTACTTTGCATGTGTTCTTCCTCCAAAAAAGGTAATTTACTAGCCTTTTCTTGGCCTGCCATGGTGGGTATCTATCATCAAATCATATTCTCCATTAGTGTTATTCAGAATAATCACAAACAAAAGAGATCAATTACATATTTGTTGTACTGAATTTCTCAAGTGTAGAAATCGACTTTTCTTCCAATCAGTCTATTGATTTCAAATTTTATTAACCTTTTATGCACTCACAAGTTGTTCCATCTTGCCAACATGTGCCTTTCCTTTATTGTTTTACTTGTATGTTTGGTTTGATTTACCTTGCCCTTACCTTTGCCTACCCTTACCCCCTTCCCCTTGGAATTGAGAGATATCCTTCCTAGGATTGAAGGTAGGAGTGTAAAGGATGTGCTACGCATGGGTATAGTGCATTACGTCTGCATGACCCAAGAATACAAGTTTGGATTATCTTCCATGTGAGCATATCAGTCCGTGTCGAAAGTCCGATGGCAAGCTGGGTGATGTAAGTAAAGACATCAAGCAAGAAGTCACCAGAGTCCATGTGACTAGCAATGTGTAGCTCTTCCTTGATAAGGATGCGATCTAAGTAGGGGTGTCCTTTAATATATTCCTCCATGGATTGGTCAAGAATGGTCCTTAATACCTTATAAGAGGTTGGGGCAACATAAGTTGGGTCATATTCTGATGTTTTAATTGTATGTCATTGCTTGACATTTCACATGACCTAACATCCCTCCAGCAATATAAACTTCCTCTTGTAACTCCCTTTGCACTAACACTCAACTAATGTGTAATAGGGTTATACTCAATCTCTTTTGATGGCATGTCTTTTAGACCTTGCACATTCGTATGACCAACTCTCTTATGCCAAATTTCAATATTAGCCACAACCCATGAGCCTTATGCAAACATAGCGGCATCCATTTCAAGTAGACTTCCATTGAGATTAAACAGTTTCCCAATATGTCTCCCTTTTGAAATCAAAATTTCAATCATTTTTAGATCTTCTACATAACAACCATCACATGTGAACTAAACCTGCAATCCATGTTCTACCATTTTACCAATAGAAAATCAAAAAGGAAATGAGAGAGGGAGAGGAGAGAGAAAAAACATTAAACATAATAGGGAAAGAGAGAAAGAGAGGGAGAGCAAGAGGGAGGGAGAAGAAATGAGAGAGGGAGAGGAGAGAGAAAAAACATTAAACTGGTTTAGGGAAAGAGAGAAAGAGAGGGAGAGGAAATGAGAGAGGGAGAGGAAGAGGGAGAGGGAGAGAGAGCAAACATAGCGAGAGGAAAGAGAGGGAAACCTTAAACATAATAGGGAAAGAGAGAGGGAGAGGAAGAGAGAAAAAACATTAAACATAATAGGGAAAGAGAGAAAGAGAGGGAGAGGGTGAGGGACGGAGAGGAAATGAGAGAGGGAGAGGAAGAGAGAAAAGGAAAGAAGGAACGAGAGAGAGAGAGAGAGAGGGGAAAAACATTAAACATAATAGGGAAAGAGAGAAAGAGAGGGAGAGGGTGAGGGAGGGAGAGGAAATGAGAGAGGGAGTGGAAGAGAAAAAAGAAAAGAAAGATCGAGAGAGAGAGAGGGAGAAATTATTAAACATAATAGGGAAAGAGAGAAAGAGGGAGAGAAAATGAGAGAGGGGGAGGAAGAGAAAAGGAAATGAGAGAGGGAGAGGAGAGAGAAAAAAATTGGGGAGAGGAAATGAGAGAGGGAGAGGAAGAGAGAAAAGGAAATGAGAGAGCGAGGAGAGAGAAAAAACATTAAACATAATAGGGAAAGAGAGAAAGAGAGGGTGAGGGTGAGGGAGGGAGAGGAAGAGAGAAAAGGAAAGAAGGAACGAGAGAGAGAGGAAAAAAACATTAAAGATAATAGGGAAAGAGAGAAAGAGAGGGAGAGGGAGAGGGAGGGAGAGAGAGAAGGAGGGAGAGGTTGTTGTTTTCTTGTTTGTAGTAGTAGTAGTAGTAGTAGTTTTTTTTCTTTTCTTGTTTATTGTTGTTTAGTTTTCTTGTTTGTTGTTGTTGTTGTTGTTGTTGTTGTAGTACCTGTATCCCGAGTGGACCTCGGGCTCACTACATCCGGATCTCTGCAGCATCCCCCTAACCATGAAGCACTCCCTCTGTCTGGCCCAAGTCTGGAGCATCAACCTCGTCTGCTCAAAACTGAAGCATCTGATCGCACCGAAGTAGATGTAATAGAGCGGCCTGACGATCTCCGAGACAACTCCTGGTCCGCCATGTCTTCGAATCTCGCCATCTAATCTGGAGATATGTGCATGAAGATATCCGGCAACTCCTCATCGCTCATCCTTCGACTCATCCTGATGATCTAAGTATCCACAAAAGTCACCTGTGCACACAAAAAATGATGTTAGCATATACAATTTAAATCATAAAAAGCACGATAATGTGAATCTTTTAAAAAATATCTTACTTAAAATGCATATCTTATGTACCCTATTAGTCAAGGAATTGAGTAAGTGGATGCTCCAAGTATGAAGTATCCTATCTATACTTTGAGAAAAAAATTGGATAGCATCAACTTTTGTTTAGTTTCCTTTGAAAGTGGTCAACATTCATTGTGTAAGCATGAATTGTGCATGTGTCCTGACTCCTAATGAAAATTTAGTCATTTTTTATCCCTTGATACAATACGTCATAGTAAACCCTCTAAAATGCAATATCATTGTGAAAAATTATCAAGTTGATTGCTAATTTTCCAAAATCTAGAGCATTATAAAACATTGCAACCTTTTGTCTGCCCTGGAACACCTGCCAATATCAAAATGTGCTTGTTCACAAACACACAGAATAGACAAAATAGGGAGGGAGGTGTTTTTTGTAAGCTTGATGGATTGGCTAGCGCTAGAGGTTAGATGGGAAACTCATAAGTGTTATTAGAGTTGGAGAAGAATTCCACCACCGTGCTAAAAAACATATTTAGTCTTTGTATGTGAGTGGAATGGGCATTCTTAGGGGAAGTTGTGGCAAGCTTGGAGGGGCCAGGGTGGCAATGAGATTGGGAGAAGAATTCATAGCGTGAAAAGGATAATAATTTGCATATAGCATGCTCAAGACATGCCCTCTCTTTTGTATGGGATCAAGGAACATGATTCCTAGCTTATGTATTTACGGGGTTCTTTCTCAATCCTTTGTCTATGACTTTGTGCATATTTGGACATTTGAAAGAAATGGCATGGTTTGTTATGTAAAATTCAATATTGTTTCTATAAAATGGTCTTCAAATATTCAAAGCCTAGAACATCATCTATGAAACAGAGTGAGAGCGTGAGGGGAGGGAGGGAGGCATAATCACTTGATTTCTCCCTCATTGTAGGGCAAGAAGATTCCTATGGCAAGCGAAGTTGAACACTCATTTTAAAATATCCAAGAGTGTTCAAATAACTAGACATGCTGGTCCCTCACGAGGTATCTATAGCAAAATATAATGGGCAGATGAAAGAGCCCTTAATCTATGGTATAGTTACTTGAGCCTTAAAACAAAGGCCAGCATTACTTTTGCTCTAGACTTGGATGAGAGTGCCAGTGAAGACTCAAGTGTTTTATGGCTCGAGACTCAATCTATGAATGGAAAAACATCACGTCCACATCTAGGTTGTATCCCACCCTTCAAGTTCAAAAACGGCATGGGGTTTGGAATTCCTAGCTTTTTTAAAGGCATGCCAAAACCATTGAATAGTTTAATAAAAGGCCCTCCCGTTTTCTATTTTGAAAATGTTGAGAACATTCCCAGTTCAGAGTGGGAGACCATCAAACAACATTTTAATGGCATAGATCTAGAGTTCACAGACTCTAGATATTTTTCAGCATGCTTTAGGCCTCGTGGTTATGTTCATAACCTTCCAGAAGATGGAAGAAGGTTGATCCTTCCCCTTGCTCCCATGACAATCTTTGAGGTGCTTTCAGAAACAAAGAAGTATTGGCCCCCATGGGATCCAAGAGAGAAGCTGAATTGCATAAACACACGACGTGCCCCTAGCACTCTATGTGGACTGATTTGAAAAATATGTATTCCCACAAAGAAAGCAAGATACCTTCATATCTTCAACAAGAGATTGTCCTTGCATGCAAAAGATGGAACTTGGTCTAGGTTACCCCAGGCCAAGCTGCCCCACTTGAACCCCATGAGATTGAGTCGGTGCTTGGATATGATCGTGACCACACTGGAGGCTGCTCTAGCCTTTCAAATCGGTATGATGCATTGGGCAACTCATTTCAGGTCAATACTATTGTGTACCATCATTCACCACTGAAAGAATTATATTCGCAAGGTTTAACAGTTCTGTCCTTATTCTCGGGCCTTTGTGAGGTAGAAGTGGCATTGCACAAATTGGGTATAATTTTGAAGGTTGTTATTGTGGAGATCAATGATAAATGTAAAAACATAATAGCCAATTCGTGGAACAAAACTAGCAAAACAGGCCAATTTCAAATGGAGGATGATGTTAGAGATTTTACTGATGATAAGTTGGCTGAGATTGTGGATGTAGTGGGAAAGATTGACCTCATAATTGGGGGTAGCCCTATCTCTCAAGCACCAATAGAGTAAGCAAGGTAGGCTTGGGTGGCAAAGAATCATGTCTTTTCTTTGAATTTCCTAGGATTCATAATAGTTTAAAACATATCATGCAAGCAAGAGGTTACCTTTGAATAGTTTAAAACATATCATGCAAGCAAGAGGTTACTTTTGAGTTGTTCGAAACTGCACCAGCATGCAAAAAAGGAAAGGAGGTGTAATCTGTATGAGATCTGAATCAGTTTTGGTCCTTGGTAGCCCTGCAAGCAACCTTCTTGAATACTAATAGTTGCTTGCCTTTGACAAACAGCCTATTTTTTGTACATTTCCTTTGTTATTACTGTTAAATTTACGGGACCCAAACTCTCAAATCGACCTTCTTAATTGTAGGTTCAAATCAGAAAACAACAAGTACAATTGTTCTTAATGATGGTACAACTATCATAAATGTAGGTACATCACTAATTAGAGCAAGTACAATAGGTACTGCTGTTGTAATAGAATTTACAGTAGCAAAGAATGAAGAAACAACCATGGAAAGACGGTGGGTAGCTGAAAGACAGCATGCTCAATTCTTTGTTTTAGTTTGTTCTCATTTTATGGAAGAATATTATGCAGATGATTGGCTGAAAATTGGCCAATACTTGAGCACTATGGCAAAGAAGGAAGATTGGACTGATGAAGAGTTCAAGAGAATCAGAAGAAAGGCTTATGGCTTCTTTCTCAAAGACGACTACCTTTGGAGGCATGCAAAGAAGAAAGGAGGAGCGCATGTTCGTGTCTTAGGAGACTAGAAGACTCAAAGACACGTCATGCAAGATTTTCATGGAAGCCTATTGGCTAGCCATAGAGGCATATGGGGCACTTTTTCCAAAATAAAAGAGAAATTTTGGTGGCAAAATATGTATAAAGACATTGAGCATTTTGTTGAGCATTTTGTTGAGTCTTGTCATGTTTGTCAAATATACTCTATGGTTAAGCATAGTGATGGGCTTCAGCCTACCTTTCCTTTATCCATTCATTACAGATGGGTTATTGATTTAGTAACCATTCCAACAGGAATTTGGAACATGAGATATCTAGTGCTTGCTAGACAAGATCTCACAAATTAGGTGGAAGTGTTTTGCAAGTATGGCTGTGTTGCCAAAGGAACTGCTGATAGAGGAGAATTGGATGCCGATGAGGCTCGCCATTTCTTTGCTCAATTGGGAATCCAGCTATCTCTTACATCAACCTAGAATCCTGAAGGCAATGGTAAGAGTGAAAGAGGTCATCAACTAATTCTCAAAGCTTTGGCAAAGTCTTGTAGAGGGAAGATGAGAGAATGGCCTAAAATGCTTTCATTCGCATTATGGGCTGATAAAACTACCCATAGTGCAGTGACAAGTTATATGTCGGTTGAACTAATGTATGGGCATCCACCTATTATGACTATTGAGGAATCTATTATCAATTGGAGTATCTTGCCTTGGGAAGAAGGCATAAATAGAGAAGAGTTGCTAATTTTGCGCATAAGGGAGCTTGAAAGAAGGCCATAGGATGTCAAGACAGCCATTGGAAGGCTGAAGGCAGCGAGGTTGAAGAATAAGAAGAGGTTTGACAAGTGTCATCGACTCCATCCAAGAGATATCCAAGAGAATGATTGGATACTTGTCTATGACAGCAGCCTAGACAATCAGTATAGTTCGCATAGGAAGCTAGCCAAGTGATGGTTTGGACCATATGTGGTGAAGATAGTACATGATAATGCTACTTACACTTTGGCTGAAATGGATGGGACCATGATCAAGATACCAATAGTCGGCAAACGTATCAAGCTCTTCAAACCAAGAGAATCTTCTACTTATGAGCTTGATGACTTGGAGTAAGCCATCTACTTGAAAACAATGAAGAAGAAGAAGATTTAGAGAATGAAGATGAAGATATGTTAGAAGAAGAGCCTCCTTAACCTACAAATTCATGAAGTGGCACATGCCGGAGGATGTGCAGGTTAGGAGGGGGTGAATATCAAAGGGTTTTCTATTCATGGCATAAAACATGGAGTTCTTATGTTTGCAGAAGAACTTCATTAGGATCCACATAAGAATCTTTCATACATAATTTAGTCATTATTCCCTTACATTTGTCTTAGATGTCATTTAATCTCATAAGTTCCTTTGTAACTTAACATGCAATTTTCAATTTGTATTAAGAAAAATGGCAATGATAGTGTATATGAGGACCTTCAACTTGATCAACAGATGGTAATTGATAGTTTACAGGTGATGTCACATTGGTTTATGAAGTTCATTAGCTTGGAAGATCCAAATTTTGTCAAGAGCACTCCAAAGTTGACTAGGTCCACAAGTGACATGGAGTAATAGTTGCAAAGGACTTATATGATCTTTATGAACTCTTTTTTGTGTGGAAGAAGGAGAGGAGTCCAACACGTGTTTTGCGGGGCATTTTTCTGCCTGCACACCTGTGGAAGATGGAGGGAGAGTTGAAGACTATGGTGAATGCTCCAAAGCATGCGAACACAAAGCAAACTGAAGATCAAGAGAAGATACAAACAAAGAAGGTAAGAGTCCTTTTGCCCCATCCATTTGGTAACATGGAAATGAGTTGTATGACAATCCATGAAAGGGAAAAACAAAGATAAGGTATTCAGCCTGCTCTTATGAGCTTCTTCTTCCTTTCTCTTACCATATTCGTGTACCATTGAAGCCCTTCTTGTGCCCAAGTACTTGGGTGACTTTTGGGGCAAGTCAAGAGGTGATTTTTGCCAATATATGGGCTGAATAGGCTCTCCCAAAACTGTCATAAACAGGGCAGCCATTAAAACTCATTCATTTGAAGGGGTTTCTTAAAATCTAATCACTTCCTTGTGTAGACAATGCTCCCGAAACAATAGGGCATTGGTTGAGATTGTATTGAGGGCTGGAAATTATTGTTTTAATGCAGGGCTGAAGTACATTTGTGGTTCTATTGATGCATTTTTATCATCGTTTGGACTCTATGTTTGTTGTAATGAGTTCTATCTCTCTATATCTTGTATCTTGAAGTCTCAATACATGTATCTTCATGAAATGGAGGGTATTAGAGCTTGAATTTGTTGTAGGAAATGGAACAAAACCTTATATAGATCTATGCATAAACCTCATGGTTATTGATGTAATCGGATGCAAGTATATTATGGTAAACTTACATGACACGGCTATGTAAGATATTGGTTACTCTCTATCTCATCTACTCTCTCCATAACCCGATAATCCATCAAACCCCAATATTTTTCCTCTCTCCCCTTTAAATCTCTCACTCCTCTTTTGCCCTTGTGGTACTCTTTACAAAAGTACCCATGGCAACTCAAGGTCCCCTTTCTAGCAAGATTTGTCCTAGAAATATTGATAATAAGAAAGTGAATGTAGTCTTGTTTCCCATCTTTAAGGGAAAGTACAATGAATGTTAATGGTATTTTGAGAAGATTGCAAAAGAAGAAGTGTTGGATACTATTTTTTAGTGGATATTATCTTTTTGGAGTTTAAGTAGTGCATTATTTTTGGGTACTTGGATTATATTTGTACTTTGTAGACATCATCAGATAATCATGGATGTATTATTTTGTGAGAGCTGGTCTCACTCCCCTGCATATTTTATTCACCACCCGCAATTAGAATTGTCACACCCACAAGTATTGTGTGGATTGTGCATATGTATTTGTGATTACAATATCTTAGGCTTAGTCTAATTAGGCTACGGTTGAAGTGTGCAATGATAATTAACCAGCCTAGAGTCCACTACATATGGGTAGGATGCTTAAAAAGAGGGCGTAAACCCTGAACATAAAATTCAAAAGGGGTGCAAATCCCAACTCTAACCCTAATTCTTAGTCTATATAAGGGTGGGAGGTCTTAGTTATATTAAACCCTTTTGGCACATCCATGCTACAGAAGCTTTATCAGTGTGACTAGTCAAGCTTTTGTATTCAATCTTTCTAGTCTATCATCATTCTTTCATTTCTTTGAGAGTGACTCACAGGGAGAGAGTAAGAGATATGTTGAGTAAGGGATTGAGGGAATGTGAATCTCTTGGTCATTATCTTGCTCTTCTTGTATTCTCTACTACCTCTTCGACTCATTGGTGTGCTTGATAGTGGATATGAAGGAGTGTTGCAATTGGATCATGTTGATTGTAGTTGTGGAACCATCTTCAAGTCTTCCAGTCATCAAATGCAAGAAGTTAGATGAGTTTACTATAACTATAGATAGTCTTGCATTTTTACTTTCTTGGGTTGGAACAGAGGATGCTTGGTTAGTTAGAGTGCAGTGTTGAGACAAGGTGAAAGATTGTCATGCTGAAGTGAGTTGTAGCTTTTGAAACAATATAAGTCCCTAATCTTCAACAATGAAGACCCTAATCAACAATACTAGAACAATGAAAACCCTAATATTCATGTAGCCGAGTTCATGGTAGAAAAATAATAGAACCCTTGAGCATTGGTTGGCAATATTTTCAGTCACTTTCAAAGGCGAGGCATTTCAGTGGTATGAGAGATTGGCAGTAGGAACTTTCAACACATGGGATAACCTAAAGTTGGCCTCCCTCACTAAATTGAAGCGTGAAGGTTTTGAAGAGTGGATGCCACAGGAGTTTATGAACTTAAGTCCAGTTCTCTAGTAAATGGGTGGAAGCATATGTCTGCAGCAGAATGGAATCCATACTAAAAAGATGGACCAACCATCATTTGGATGAAGATATAGAGAAAATGGATTTTTTCATAAAGGCCTACAACTAGAGAATCTCATAAGTATGACCTGAGGAAGAGGATTCTTACCTCCTCCCATGATAGGAATTTTATATCCATCAAATGGAGTCCCATAGCTATCCCTACTCTCATATGAAAATAGTGTTGTAGTATGGTGCACCAAAGCCACAGTGATCGTAGACAACAATACTTGAAATGATGCTTCAACCACAATAACAATGGCCTTAAATAGTTCATCAAATGGTGGCGACTCAACAACAACAGTGAAACCCTACCAACTGTAACCAACAACCATTGTCTCAACATAATCAAAAGTGGAGTGTTACAAATGTAGAGAAAATGAACATATCTCACCAAATTATCCAAACCCTTAAAGATCCATGAAATATAAACCCTTATGCACTCAATGCAAAGGAGAAGGCCACACTACAAAACACTATCCCACTTCGGCTCTTGTGAAAGCCAACACCAATGATAACCAACAAAAGACTCAAGAACCTACCTTCAACTTAGTGAATTTGAAAGTTGCCGTGAAACAACGGTACCAAGAAAATAGAAACTATAGTTCCTAAAGCATCAAACAAGGAGGGCACTTCCTTGAAAGAGTCGCATCTATACCTAGAAGCAATCCATGGGACCTTTATCCAGAAAGTGGAAGGTGAAGAGCAATTAACTTTTGTAGATACAGATGGTACAGAACGTTATCTAAAGGTGGGTATTAGTCTTCTAGAAGAGGAGATGTCGGTCTCGTGTGACCTATTGAAGGAGAATTAAGTCTTTTTTCATGGTTATATAAAGATTTCAAGAAGGGCATTGATCCCACAGTGTATCAACATCACATTGACCTCAAGCCTGATGCCAAACCTATGATGCAAATATAGATGTGTATGAATCCAAATTACTCCACCCTAGTGAAACCCAATTATTGAAACTCCTTGAAGGTGAGTTTATATATGCAATAGGGCCAAAAGTGAATGGCTTTCACCTATTGTGGTAATACCCAAGAAGAATGGAAAGCTACAAATATGTGTGAACTTCGGAAAGCTAAACTCTAAAGCAAAGAATGATCATTTTCCTATTTCTTTCATAGACCAATTGTTGTACACAATGGCTAGATATGAGCTCTATTTTCTCTTGGATAGATTCAGTGGGTATAACTAAGTTCATATAGTAGAAGAAGATCAATCCAAAACAACCTTCACAACAGAATGGGAAACCTATGCTTACAGAGTGATGCCATTTGGGCTCCGTAATACTCTTGCTACCTCTTAAAGAGTGATGATGGTGATCCGGGTTTTTTACAACCTGGATTATTACCACAAAATTTTGGCCAAAGCCCCTATCAAGAGCTTACCATATCACTTTGGGTTTACTCTTCAAGCTATAGGTATACTACATTACTTCTCGATTACGATAACTCTAGCAAATGGGGGGAACAAGTTCTTAGAAGGCATGTCAATGTAAAGGGTCAAAGAGATGGTTATCTTAGTGAAGATGAAAATGGATTACACCTAGGAGTTGAGTGAATGCATAGATTTTTCAAAGGACTAGCCTCCAACTACACATGGGCTCCGTCTGCATCACTAAGATTTGGAATCTATCACCATCATTAGAGGACACCTCACCCTAGCACACAAGTCAATATCCACATCATGGTGTCATTTGGATCTTGCACAAAAGCTTACAAGCATGGACCCCTTTTGTCACATGCTTATATGTATTTATATACATATGGGGGACTAAAGTCAAAGCAGCTTTTAGAAGCCGTTTTTTATAATCTCAATAACTCCAAAGAAAAAGTAAATTTCAAGAAAATTCTTGTGAAGGCCGATCGGTTTCGACCTGGTCTACAAAGTTGCAGAAGAAATGTTTTTCAAATTCCTCACGGATTTGAAGTTACGAAGGCGCAGACTGCTGGCTACATGCAATTTTCTTCTCTCTTTCACCACACCAACTTTCCACTCTATCCTTCTTGTAAATATATTATAATAATGTGCTTTGGGCACCCACCTCTTGTAATCTAGCTCCATTTCTCTATTTTTTCTACCACCACCCTTGGCTTCTTGCATGATGACCAAGGTGGGGACTTGTCCCATTCACTATGCTCCATATTTTCAAAGATGCCATACATCATCTAGGATTATGTTAATCAAGAAGATTAGCTTAATCTAATCCCTCATGGAGGCTATATAAAGAGCCCATGGAGAATGAAGGGGAAAGGAATGAAGAAGGACAATGACAAGTCCATGAGAGCATTCTAGAATACCCTCATCTCTTTGAGGGAAGCTATGAGTGAGTTCTTTTATTATGTAGCATAATGGCAAGCTTCCTCTACCTCTTCTCCTATTATCTCCCTCTCTTCTCATCTTCTCATTCCATGTAGCATGATGGCAAGCTTCTTCTACCTCTTCTCCTCTTGTCTCCCTCTCCTCTCATCTCTCTCTCTCTTATATTTCAATATGGTGTCTAGTACGTATATTCTCTCTTGTAAATTTGTGTCTTGGTTCTCTTGATTCTCTTTGAGAAAATGGATGTCCTAGCCCATCCTCCCTTTGGCTAGGTGGTGCCCCTCTTTAGTTCTCTTAGTGAGGATTGGAGATTAGATGGGTAAGAGGCAACCCGTTCATCATTTCAGCCCTCATTTTTGGTGCCCCCACTAAGGACATTCTCAACCACAATTCTCTACCTCCTTATGTGGAATGATACAACACATGGTGGTGCATCCTCTACAATAACTTTCCCAAGTGGCTCTTCCTCAACGCCTTCACCAACTATTTTTGAAGCTGGTCGAAGTCCACGACTCCCAAAATTGTCTCCTAAAGAAGCTCAAGAAAGAAAGTATGCCTATCGGATGACGGCACACATGCGGGTAAAAGGTGTTCACTTTAGAAATTCCATTATCTCACAAGGGAAAAAAATATGTTGCCATCAATTGCTAGGTTCTCATAATTGTGGTGAGTGTTTTGCAAACAAAGTGAAGGCCCTTCCAAGAGGTCCTAGTCTCCAAATCATCAAATCCCTCTCTCTCTCTGGCCTAATCCACATCAAAGGAGGACAACTATGCATGAACGGTGTGGAGTTTTGTAGAAGTGCAAAGTATGGAGACTACCTTCAACTGTTGTTAGCCCGAAGGTTGGGTGTGGTTGAAAAGGTGGCCATCACACCTTATGAAATATATGTCGCTGAGGATGGACACACCAAGGCAAGAACAATCACTGGTGAGTAAATTCTCCGTATAGCAAAGTTGGTGGGTTCCAAAAAAATATATACTTTGGAAAAAATCATTCGTAATTCAAGAAAGTGCATTCCCTCTACTCCCTTAAGTAGTCTCCACTCATGAATAACAATAATGGCCCGAATTTCTACACATTTCACTCTGTACAAAACATCCGAGTTAATGTATGCATCAGTAGGAAGATTTTCTTCCAACAGCGTCTTATCATGTACTTTGGGGCTGAAAGATTAAGGGAGATTCTTGTATCACCAGAACCTATAATCTTCCCAATGCTAGACTACAATGCATCCTTCAATGTACATGTATTTATCCTATTATAATAGTCTCTCATGAATCAGAACGAGTTGTATGGACCTATCCGTCCACTTGCTATGCAAACTGTGCATATTGTAGCTAGCACAAAACTTAGATTCCAAGGCATTATTAGAAGCATACTAGGGCCTAGACGTCTTGATTAAATCAATGCATCTGTGAACCCATTCATCCTTCCCCTTATAAAATACAACTTAAGTCTAGACATTTTCATCTTCATACTCTACTAAGGCAATATGGCATTTCCAAGTTTTTTTGGGCACAAAGGGGAGAAAGCTCTAGACTTTTTGGATGACTTAGAAATGGCCTTCCTAGTCACAGGCCGGGATGATGAAGCAACCAAAGTACGGGCCTTTCGTTTAGTTCTAAAGGGTGATGCTCGAGTGTGGTATCAAGATCTCCCGGAGGCTACAAGGGGTAATTGGGAGGATCTCAAGACCGCATTCATGCACAAGTACCAAGATACAGAGCCACCTGAAGATATTTGGAGACAACTCTTAGATCTTCGCCAAATCGTAGAAGGGGAATACCAAACCTATGAAGGCATGTTTATAAAATTGTGGGATAAATGGACAGCATCTTTAGCCGAGGGAGAAAGAGTACCTGATTGCCTTAAGAAAGATTGTTTTCTGGCCGGACTCCATCCTCTACTAAGGGAGAAGGTCAAAGGAAAGTTTCCCACATCCTATAAAGAATCAATCATTTATGCGAGGGAGAAAGATAGAAAATTGAAGTATCAAGCCCAGTTGAAGGGGGGAGTTGAGCCCGTGCAGGTTTTAACAACCATGCCAAGGCCTAGAGAAATAGCAAAGGCCGCACCTGAACTGGAGATACCACAGCAAGAGCTCCTACAACGCATTACTAATCAACTTGAAAGCCTTTCGTTAAATTTGGTGCAAGGAGTACGACCCCCTCCCCTCATAAATGAAGGTAATCGAGGTCCAAGGAGACAAGAAAGAGAGTATGTTTGCTATAATTGTGGGGAGACTGGCCATGGTATGTACTTTTGCCCTCATCCCAGGCATTTTCCAAGAAATGGGTTCTAACCAAGAAGGAGAGGACAACAAGTGACACCACCTAGGGAAAGGTTTGTTCCACCGAATCCAAGGTCTCCACCACCGGTTCAAGTTCTACAGCATCCTCGACCACTTGCAGAGGTGCCGCCCTTGCCTGTTCAACCGCCAGAGAATCATGATGTTAGGATAATTAGTTTAGATGAGAGTGATGCCAAAGGGAAGGCCAAAGTAGTAGAGGTTCAAGCAATGCCGGTGAAGAAAGCCCAGAGAATTGAGAGAATGGAACCTACACCACCAAAGGAGGTTGAAAATATGGAAGAGGAGGCAGAGTCATCAATGGCTGCAAAGACATGCAACAGTAAAGAGAGGAGGGCTCGCTCACGCCGACACATTGAGCTAGATGATTTTTCCATGGGTAAAGGTGCTAAAGCTTATGATTTGCTTGTTGATGTGAGGAATCAAGGGCCAAAAATTTCATGGCCACAATTACTACATCTATCTCCAACAGTGCAGCGACAATGGTCAAAGATGGTAAGCATTAGACCCATGAAGAATAGACATGTGAATGCAATCCAGGCTAGAAAGATGAAAGATATTGTGCCTTTAGTGGAAGCCGAAATCAATGGGCAGAGAGTGTCAAAGACATATGTGGATGGAGGTGCAGAGATTTGTGTCATGATGGAAAAGTTGATGCATCGTTTGGGATTAGAGGTAAATAAAACTACTAAATTTAGGGCCAAAATGGCTAACAATGTAGTAGTAAATTGTTTGGGAGTTATAAACAAAGTCAAGGTAAAGGTGTGTGGAGTGCAATTGGAGCTTGACATGTATGTGATGCCAGTGAAGGGGGACGGCTATCCACTCATTCTTGGGCGACCATGGCTAATGGGAATGAAAGCCAGACAAGATTGGGAGACAGGGGCTTTAGAGCTAAGGCCACAAAAGGGGCTGCATAAAAAATGGAAGAGCACTATCTACAACATGAAGGAGGGCCGACAGGAGGATCTTGTGTTAGAAACCACCGCTGATGAATGGAGTTCCAGCGAGGATTGGTCATCTATGACAGAGGGAGAGTCTTCTAATGAGGAGGAAGAAAGCTCTCTAGAATTGATGGGGATTACATTAAAAGGGCCTTCAAGTAGTGCAATTCCAAAGCAGCTTCCAAAGGTTGAGAAGGAGGGGTTAGAAAAAATGTTGGCTAAGGATCTATTAGTTGAGGAGAAGACAGCCTACATGGAAGTGGTGATAAAACACTCTACACTTTTTATTTCTGATTATGAACACATCACAGGTGTGACAGCAGTACAACATCACATTAATCTAAAAGAGGGAGCACGACCAATGGTGCAGCGACTACGACGATTGGGGGTAGTTCAACAAAACGCTCTACTCACTGAGGTGCAACGACTTTTAAAGGCAGGCTTTATCTATCCAATAGGGGATTCAGAGTGGGTTTCACCTATGGTGGTGATACCCAAGAAGAATGGAAAATGGAGGATTTGTGTGGATTACAAGCCGCTAAATGCCGCAACTAAGAGAGATCACTTTCCTCTTCCCTTTCAGGATGAAATACTCAACGAGGTGGCCGGGCATGAGAGATACACTGTTTGTGATGGGTATTCAGGTTATTTCTAGATTCGAATAGCTGAGGAGGATCAACAGAAGACTACCTTCATTACACCTTGGGGTTGTTTTGCTTACAAAGTAATGCCATTTGGATTAACAAATGCCCCAGCTACCTTCCAGCGATTCATGAATTATGTCTTCCAGCCATATTTTGGGAAATCCATTAGGGTCTTTATTGATGACTTTTGTATTTATAGTTCTAAGGCTTTACATCTAGGAAAGGTGGATGAAGCTTTCAACCGCCTTGCACAAATGGGGGGGCAACTAAACCATGAGAAGTGTCGCATTTGCGAAAGCAGTGTAACTTTGTTAGGGCATGTCGTAAGTGAGAGGGGCATTGAAGCAGATCCAAACAAAGTTAAGGCCCTATTGGCAGTGCCATCACCATCTTCTGTGAAGCAACTAACCTCTTTCATTCAAAAGGTGCGATATATGGGGCAGTTCATTCATCTCCTCTCCCAATTAATATTTCCACTGCAACAGTTAACCCACTCTGAGGAGCTCCTGTGGAGTGACGAAAGCGAAAGGTGCTTTCACGAGGTGAAGAAGGCTCTTAGCACCCTTCCTATAATTTTACAGCCTTGTTGGGATCAAGAGTTTTTTGTCAACCCGAGTTTTGGGGAAGATGCTCTAGGGGCAGCACTAATACAAAAGGATGCTAAAACTGGCCTAATGAGACCGGTTTACTTTTCTAGTAGAGTAATGACAGCATCAGAATTAGGGTACAAGATGGTCGAGCTGATGGTTTTGTCTCTAATGTTTGCTGTAAGAAAATTTCGTCCTTATCTTCTCCCTAGGCCATTCACAGTGATCACGACAGAAGAGCATTTTCCCTATGCCTTACAGCACATGGATGTTTCAGCTAGAATCGCTAAGTGGGTGATACAACTCCAAGAGTTTGACTACACCTTCAAGGTGGAAGATTCTACTCGAGCTTGCCTAGCTGATTTGTTGACCCATAGATGCCATCAAAAGAAGGAAAAGGAGAAGGGAAAGGTAAAAGAGGAGACACCTCCTCTTGAGGAGCCACCACGGGTGGATAATGCCCATGCCCTCTACTTTGACGGAGCCTACAAGCGTGTTAAAGACAAAGCGGCAGCAGGAATAGTGGTGTTCAGTCCCGAAGGTGACAAACTTTATGGAGAAGGTATCAGCTTGGAGGATGTCCATTCTAACAATGAGGTAGAATATCAAGCCTTGCTTTTAGGTTTGAGGTGGTGTCTCTCACATGGTGTCACTCGATTGAATGTTTTTGGGGATTCTATGCTAATTGTTAAGCAAATGAAAGGAATCTAGGCTTGTAAAAATGATAACTTAGCAATGAAAATGAGGGAAGCTAAATCTCTCATGAGAAAGCTACAGAAAGCCCAAATCTATTTTGTGCCAAGGCGCACAAATGGCAACGCAGATGCTCTAGCAGCTGAAAAATTGAAAGAGGTAATGGTGGGCATCATTGCAGTAAATCTTCCCTTGTTTCAGGGTAAGTTTCAACTAAAGATGTGCTTTATTTTCTCGAGCAAGGTGAGGCACCTACACATATGAGTAAAAGTGAGAAAAGGTGGCTAGCTACTAAGGCCACTAAATACCGTTTGATAAATGATGTGTTGTATTGCAAAGGAAAGGATGTAGTGCTTAGAAGGGTGCCAACATCAATGGAAATTATAGATGTGATTAAGACTTGCCATGAAGGGGTTTGTGGCGGACATTTTGCTCAAGAAATAACCAGTAGGAAGATTCTCCAAGCCGGTTTTGTGTGGCCTAGTCTACATCGAGATGTGCAACATTGGTGCCGCACTTGTGACGATTGCCAAAAGGCCGGACCAAGGAAGCTAGTGCATGAGGAACAAAATCCCATAACTACATATGGCTCATTTGAGAAATGGGGGATTGATGCAATAGGGCCACTCCCACGAACTCAATCTAGCAAGGAATACATCATAATAGGAGTAGACTACATGACGAGGTGGGCAGAGGCTTCAGCAACTAGTAGGATCACAGCCCAAGAAGTGGGAAAATTTTTGTTTGAACATATTTGTTGCAGGTTTGGTACACCTTTGGAAATTATCTCTGATCGGGGTCCTGGTTTTAGGGCGAACCTAGTAGGGGAGCTAATGGAAAGGCTAAAAATCAAGCACAGGCATTCTACTCCCTACTATCCATAGTGTAATGGTTTGGTCGAAAAAGTGAATGGGCTGATTTGTAAGATAATTACCAAGCAGGTACACATGCATCCCAAGCACTGGAATAAAAAATTGAATACAGCTCTTTGGGCCTACAAGACTTCATTTAGAACCTCATTTGGCTATACTCCATTTCACCTCGTCTATGGCCAAGAAGCTTTGCTTCCTATAGAGGTGCAACTGGCCAGTTTGAGTGTTTTAGTAGCCAGTCAAGAGAAGAATCAAGATAAGAAGTTGGAGGAAAGGATCTTGGATCTAGAGAGGCTGGAGTTAGATAGAGAAGCAGCAGTCCAACACTATTCCATGCAGGCTGAAGAGAGGAGGAAGACCTTTAACAAGAAGCTGGCTAGCAAACACATAAGGGAAGGATCACTTGTGCTACGTTATGATAATCTCTTTGATAACATAAAGGATGCTAAACTTGTGTTCAAGTGGGAAGGGCCATTCATGGTCATAAGGAGATATTCAAATGGCAGCTATAAGCTCGGTGACATGGATGGGAAGGTTCACAAGACAAGGGTAAATGGATGGCGATTGAAGCCTTATTTTCAAAGAAATATGAACACTTTGGAGCAGCCATTCAATGAAGAGCCACCAATGAGGGGGTGCAGTCCTCCTGCTCTATTGGACCATCATTATCAAGCTAGAGGCATGAATACCTCTAGCCTAAGGGGAGGGCTAATGATCCGGGTTTTTTACAACCCGGATTATTACCACAAAATTTTGGCCAAAGCCCCTATCAAGAGCTTACCATATCACTTTGGGTTTACTCTTCAAGCACTAGGTATACTACATTGCTTCTCGATTACGATAACTCTAGCAAATGGGGGGAACAAGTTCTTAGAAGGCATGTCAATATAAAGGGTCAAAGGGATGGTTATCTTAGTGAAGATGAAAATGGATTACACCTAGGAGTTGAGTGAATGCATAGATTTTTCAAAGAACTAGCCTCCAACTACACATGGGCTCCGTCTGCATCACTAAGATTTGGAATCTATCACCATCATTAGAGGACACCTCACCCTAGCACACAAGTCAATATCCACATCATGGTGTCATTTGGATCTTGCACAAAAGCTTACAAGCATGGACCCCTTTTGTCACATGCTTATATGTATTTATATACATATGGGGGACTAAAGTCAAAGTAGCTTTTAGAAGCCGGTTTTTATAATCTCAATAACTCCCAAGAAAAAGTGAATTTCAAGAAAATTCTTGTTAAGGCCGATCGGTTTCGACCTGGTCTACAAAGTTGCAGAAGAAATTTTTTCCAAATTCCTCACGGATTTAAAGTTACGAAGGCGCAGACTGCTGGCTACATGCAATTTTCTTCTCTCTTTCACCACACCAACTTTCCACTCTATCCTTCTTGTAAATATATTATAATAATGTTCTTTGGGCACCCATCTCTTGTAATCTAGCTCCATTTCTCTATTTTTTCTACCACCACCCTGGCTTCTTGCATGATGACCAAGGTGGAGACTTGTCCCCTTCACTATGCTCCATATTTTCAAAGATGCCATACATCATCTAGGATTATGTTAATCAAGAAGATTAGCTTAATCTAATCCCTCATGGAGGCTATATAAAGAGCCCATGGAGAATGAAGGGGAAAGGAAGGAAGAAGGACAATGACAAGTCCATGAGAGCATTCTAGAATACCCTCATCTCTTTGAGGGAAGCTATGAGTGAGTTCTTTTATTATGTAGCATAATGGCAAGCTTCCTCTACCTCTTCTCCTATTATCTCCCTCTCTTCTCATCTTCTCATTCCATGTAGCATGATGGCAAGCTTCTTCTACCTCTTCTCCTCTTGTCTCCCTCTCCTCTCATCTCTCTCTCTCTTATATTTCAATATGGTGTCTAGTACGTATATTCTCTCTTGTAAATTTGTGTCTTGGTTCTCTTGATTCTCTTTGAGAAAATGGATGTCCTAGCCCATCCTCCCTTTGGCTAGGTGGTGCCCCTCTTTAGTTCTCTTAGTGAGGATTGGAGGTTGGATGGGTAAGAGGCAACCCGTTCATCATTTCAGCCCTCAATGGTTGCACTCCAAAATCATCTCCATGATTTTATGGAGGTATACCTAGATGACTTTTATGTCTATAGTCTCATCCATGAGAATTGGGGACACCTAGAGTAATGCTTTGATAGATGTGGAAAGTATTGGATTTCTTTCAACCCCAAAAAATGTGACTTTGGAGTTTCTTCACAAGTTCTTCTAGGCCACATTGTCTTTGCACAAGGGATAGCAATAGACCTTATCAAGATTGATAAGGTTGCAGTTCTAACAGTGCCAACCAACCTCAAACAGTTGAGGGGATTCCTTGGCCATGTGGCCTATTATAGACAATTCATTGCACACTTTCCAAAAACAAAGGCAACCCCCTTGCATAAGCTCTTGAGGAAAGGAGACAGTTAGTTTTGACAAAGCATTCAACATTCTAAAGCAGTGTCTAATTGAAGCACCGATCTTGAAACCTCTTGATTAGACGAAAGAATTACATGTGTACACTTATGTATATATCGTAGGGTTAGGTGCAGTCTTATGTCAAAAATGGTACTCAAAGTTAGTCTAGCCTATCTACTATGCAAGCCATAAGATCATTGATCAAGAAAAAAACTACACAATGGTGGAGTTAGAATGCCTCACAATGGTGTTTGCCTCTTAGAGAAATTCTAGCAGTACCTACAGTTGATGCATTTCAATTTTTTTGCAGACCATGAGGCACTGTTCTTCTTGATGAATAAGGTAGATGTGAAAGGCCAAATTATGTGGTGGATCCTTTTGTTCAAAGATTTTGACTTTATAGTGGTTACAAAACCTAGTCGCTCCCATGTCCTCATTGATCATCTATCGTGAATCCCTTAGAGCGATGGAGAGGAAGAACATGACCTAGACCTCCCTTATGCTTCCCTCTTCTTGGTTGAAACTGTAACCCCAGGGTATGCAAATATAGCCAACCTCTTGGAAACTCAATAATATCCGCTTGGCTGTGAGAAGAATATGCTTTTGTTGAAATCAGCCCCTTACACAGTGTTAGGTGGTACTGTCTACAAGAGAGACAAAGATCCCTCCTCTCCTGGTTGAAACTATAATCCCATGGTATGCAGATATAGCCAATCTCTTGGAAACTCAACAATATCCTCCTAGCCATGAGAAGAAGAAGCTTCTATTTTAGTGAGCCCCTCACACACTGTTAGATGGTGCTTTGTACAAGAGAGACAAAGATGAAATGTTGCGTAGATGTGTTACAAGGGAGGAGATTGAGAAAGTTCTAAAATCATGCCATGATGAGCCTTGTGAAGGACACTTCGTAGGAGAATCGATTGCCAGAATGTCTTTACTCATAGGATATTGGTGGCCTACATCACAGAAAGATGTCTATGACTACTACAAACATTATGATGCTTCTCGGATGGAAAAGCCTATAAAAACTAGCGCTATGCCCCTACAGTCCATTCTTTTCCTAAAGATGTTTAAGAAGTGGGACATTGACTTCATTGGGGGCCCCATCAATCTTCCAACCAAAAGAAAGAAGAATAGATACATTTTGGTATGTACAAGCTATGTGACCAAGTGGTATGAAGCCAAAGCTCTGAAATGAGATAACAACAACAATATGGCCCTTTTATGTACGAGAATACCATCACTTGCTTTGGTAGTCCCTTAGAGCTGGTAAGTGATTAGAGGTCCTTACTTTCTCAATAAGATTATGGAAGAATTGATAGTGGTTCTTACAAGATACGCCATGGCAAGTCCACACCCTACTACTCCCCAGAGCTAGTGGCCAAGTCAAAGTTACCAATGGCATTCTCTGTTCAATCCTAAGAAGGATGATTATGCTGCACCTTGCCATGCTTGGGATGATTGACTTACAGAGGCCCTCTAGGCATATAAAACCTCTTATAAGGCTACTCCAAGTCACTACTTCAAGGCAGACATCTTTTCAATTGGTGTAGGGTGTAGAATCCGTCTTCCTTATCGAGCTAGAGCTACCCTCTTTGCGAGTGGCTATCATTGAATGCTTGGGAGATTTCGATTTGCTACAATGTTGTCGTCTACATTTGAAATGTTTGGATGAAATATGACAAATAGCCTGATAGTCTATGGAAGCCACATAGCATCAACAATGAAAGGCTTACCATGATAGTTTCATCAAGAATAAGGAATTCAAACAAGATAACCTAGTCTTGACCTATGATTTGAGATTTGGCAAGTTGCCAAGAAAGCTCCAACAATGCTGGATGGGCCCCTACAAGAGGTACTTGCTATAAATTCTAACTACTCTATCCAAATATAGGCCAGTGTGGATGCCTTTGAAGATCCCTTTGTAACAACTAATGGCTATAACTAAAGAAGTACTTCCATCCTTGGGGATCCTAATAATCACCGCCAGTAGCCCCTTCATTACTTGTGAGTCAATTGGTAATGCTCTACACTCTAATACTGATAGTCATCATTTTGATTTTGATGAGATATTTGATACTTTCTATCCCCTCAATTCAACCTTCCACCCCTACTCTCCTACCTTCATGTCTAATCCCACAGTGATGGAGTGGATGGTTCTACTAAGTTATGTTCTAGCCATGTGAATAAAGAGAAAAAATAAATATTTTTGTTATGGGAAAAAAGGATTGTGGTCCTTGCCATGCCGATCTACTCTTCAGGAAAAGGTGGAAACACCCTCCAGAGTAAAGGAAAAATAAAAGAGGAAAAAAATTAAAAATAAAAAATTGTTATGAAAGAAAATGAAAAATTTCATTGTTAGAATATTCCTCGCTCTCCGAGTAAAGGTGGTGAATATCATTGGGAAGGAAGCTGCCTGTGGAAAAGGTGCTAACACCCCGCAGTCAATTCCTTAATCAATCTTCTAGGATCAAGTTCTGAGGTCGCCTCCCTTGGTGCGTTCTATCCTACGACACTCTATAAAGCATATTTTTTCTTCAGTAGATGATATATTCCTCTATTCCAACACAAGTTCTTGATCTGTTGCCTATCTTGCTGGGTATGTCTCTTCATCAAAACAGATACAATTCGACATTATCAACAAGTTAACATAGATCTTTATTAACAACCCCTTGAGTGATGTGAGTTTTCATCCTAACAAGATGAGGATGTGAGTATTGGATGCCCTTTGTATTCATCAACAGAGCATGATATAGAGAGAGGGTTGAGTGTGACTAGTTTTTCCTTCAATCAATTGAGAGGTGAAAATCGAGGGATGTTACGACATTGGTGATCATGCATGTTTCTATTTTCCTATCCACACATGGTACGATCCTCTACCATGATTACAAGATACATCACTCTATTCTATGCATTGCACTATAAGTCTTCTTAGCCTTCATTCTTACACATATGCCAGACCGGTGGGGAAGCACAGATACACCATCAATTGTGCACACTGACATACTTTCTCTATATCATTCCCCTTGTCGAATTTTAAAACGGGCATGAGATATGGATCCCATTCCACTCCTCTCCGAGTGATGTGAGTTATGGGATGAGAGACTAATCTATCATTCAAACATGAGTTATTACTAAGATTGAGTGTTGTATTCTTTGGCATTGACATCTTATCGGGTCTTTATCAATGATGCTACCTCCGTAGGTGCTACTTCCTAGTCCCTACCATGATGGAAGCATACTATGGCAAGCCGTTGTACCTCTTGTGGATAACTGTAACTCCCCACTACATGTTGTTGATCTCCATCAACAAACTGAATGTGCCAAGTGTTTCTAACCTACCTCTTGTGTTCATTTATGTGTACGTTATGTCTTAATTGTGGAGACATACAGATATGGGTCAACTCAAGTGTTAGGCCCATGTTGATTAGTCAAATTGATTTGTTCATGTTTTAAGTGTGGGGACGCGTCCCTCCACATCTCATTTCTATACATTCATAAATACATTGCTCTATGATTGTTACACAATAAAATATTTATTTTATGCCCCGATGGGACCCTTCCTCACCCACCTCTCCTATTCTAACTTGTTTACGGGGTCTTCTCTTGCCCTTCTAGTTTTTATCATTTTGTTGACCCTACATGTGAACTCATCCTATGTTCATCAATATTGCAATCTGATCTTCCAACATTGTTTTTCCCTTTGAACTAGCCACTTTTCTTTTTTATAGCCCTCTATTGCAAAGAATAGTTCACCTGTTGTGGGAGCTTTCGCTCAACCGCCAAGACCCACGGACCGCTTATTGTTTCAAGCATTCCAAGCGAGCTCTAATGGCTATCTCTCACCTAGCCGACGCGCCGTCGATCCTACGAGTGTAGTGAGCTTACCTTGATGTGTGATCGAGTACCCTCCTCTCTCTTACACTCCGGTAGCTCCACGATTCTTGATGCTAGCTCAAGCATCCTCAATCCTCCTCCATCTCCAAGCTCCATCCTCCATTGCCGTGCGCGCTAGAGAAGAGTAGAGAAGAGAAGAGAAGAAGAGAAGAGGGGATGGTGAAGAGCTTCACCCTCTTGATCCCTCACTCCCACATACTCACTCCCTCACACTCTCACACTCCCTCTCTCAAGAGCACACACAAGCAAGAAGGAGAGAAGAAGAGAGGAAGAAGAAGACTCCTTTCGCCACACACCAAAAGAATGAGCTTCTCATTCAATTTTTAAATTTATATACAAAAACCCTAAGTCCCTTTTTGGGCAGTCATCCCCTTTTTCCCTTTTTTACATGCCCGACCGTAGCCTAGGCCCTTTTTCCCATTTCCCACCATTCTTATTTATCCTATTCCCAACTAATGCATACAATTTGCACAGGAGCGAGCCTGGCACTCTTTTACAAGGATTCGGGAGCGCTTCCACACTTAATGGTGCGCCTTTTACTCTTTTACTATCTTGGGGCAACACTGAGACTTTTCGAGGGTTGTGCCCGAACATTTCAATTTTTAGAGCGCCTTTTCCTTCTTTTATCCTGCGCAGTTTTGCTATTTCCTTTGTTTTTTTTTTCATTTTCCCGCTCCTCTGTGCTACGGTAAATACGGTAAACATTACCCCCCTCCTAACCAAGTGCCAGTCCCATGACACAGCAGTGGGAGGTAGTGGAATAGTTGGGTGGCTGCTAAGCGGACTGGTGGGTATATGATACAGATTCAAAGGTGAGGGTGTGAATGAGAGGTGATGGAGTTGAATGACGATGACCAGGAGAGATTCTGATGTGCTTTAGGCTTCATGAAGATGCTCGGCATTTCTCGCACAGTTGTGGCTTCCATTCTGCGACGGCTGATTGGGGTTCCAGTTGGCTGGTGGAAAATATGTAGCCGGTCGTCCCTTGAGCACAAAAAATGCTTAATCAATAAGCAATCCCTTAGGAGGATGGTATTAAAGGGATTTATCCTGGAGAAGCCCCCCCGAACTCTACCTTGAAAAAGATATGCTTTGTCTTCGCATTGAAAAGCAATGTCTTTGATATGAAGATCTTTGTCTTTGAGTTGAAGGTCTTCAGAGCTGCGTTGAAGATCTTCAACCTTGTATTGAAAATCTGCAGGCTTGTGGAATCAATAAGCGATCCGTAGATCTTGAGGCGTTAGGCATGCATCTTTGGAAGATGAGCTTCCAAGATCTATGCCAATGGCAGATCTATTACTGAGTACTCCTTTTGCTTGATTTGGTTCAATCATGGTAGCCATGAGTAGGCAGATGGTTGGCGACATGAAGCATGTTGGTCCATCCACTCCAATGTAGAAAAGCTCCTGAAACAGCATCAATGGTGTCATGTCCGGCACATGAAAAAAGTTTTGGTCATTAAAGGATGCCATGGGTGATCTTCTTCAGCTGAGTAGCCGGTTCTTGAAACTCGAACATAACCTGCAAGAAAAATTGTGCACTCCCTAAGGGGTGTGTCTGCCTCTCCATGTAGTACGTGGTGCCCGTGGTAGTGGAACTAGGAGATGGGTCTAACCCTCGACAAGCCCTTGGTAATGTCCCACACTTGAGGACCCAGTTTGTGTGTCGTTGGAGGTGCAGTGCAAGTCTTAGGGTGACAGGTCTGAAAGCCGTGCCCTTGATGTGCCCTAAGTGTGAAGTGGGGAGGGGGCTAGGGAGAACCCTAGGTGCAGTGACTATGGTGCACAACAAGGCGAAGGAAAGTTGCAAGCGGATCATGTGAAGTCCTCTCTCTCTTATCTTTGCTTAGTAGTAGATTCATCCCTTGGCTTTGCTATTCTTTGTTGTTGTCGCTTCTTTCCAATTCACCTTTTCTTTTGTTGCCTTGTGGCTTCTTCTTTTTCCGAAGAGGCTATACATAGATGCATGTGGTACAAGGGCATGACGGGAGTTTAATCCTCGTCATCTGAATGGCGGGTAGGGGATTGTGGAGGGCGGGGGTCTTTGTTAAGGAATCAGCAAATCAGCAAGTAGCCCTTGATATTGAGGTGGGTTTTGAGAGTGGTGGTGGAAAGGAAAGGGTGGTTGCACTGTGTGAATTTACTATCGCTTATATCCTCAAGCAGTGCAATACAGAAGGATGGCAAAAGAGTAGCGTGTATCATGAGGCGAGTCATGGTGCTACTGTCTATGGCATTGAGTTCGAAGTAAAGGGGTGGGAGGTGGCGTTCTTGAGGTGCAGGCTCTTGGTGGATTAGGACCTTAATTAGTCTAAGATAATTACATGTTTTTATGAAGGCGGGGGGATCAGGACAGGATGTGAACTCACTAAGGAATCTATCTATAGAACTGTACAAATTAGGGAGGGTAAATATAAGGGCATCCTTATAGAAGGTGCTATTGGCATTATAGATGATGGGGAAGTCGAACCTGCCATGGATGGACAGATTAAAATCCACACCTACCCTTCGAGGATATGGAATGAAAGTGAGGTCGTTTCTCTCAAAAGGGAGGGTGTTACAAAATGCCATCCAAGCATCAAGGTTGACATAAAAAATGCATCTTCTCCAGGTGGGTTGGCAATTATAGCCCTCCACCGATCTAGGCACTTGGAGGACTTTATCATGCCAAAATTCACGGTCCTTGGGTCCCCAAGCAGTTGGGTTGGCCTCTCGCTCCGTTAGCCACCTGTCCTTGAGCCTTGCACCCATAGCGATTACATCATTTACAATTTCAATGGGCAGTACTCTGTTTCGTGTAGTGAGAAGCTCAAAGCTCAAGTCGAAGGGGTTGCGGGCACATTCCTGCCCTTCCCTGATGATCAACTCTACATGGAATCTAGCGGGGAGATCCTCAGGGCGTGGTGGGAGAGGGGCAGGTTGTCTTGGGACAAGTTTAACGTTCAACTTCTTCCTTGCCTTCTGTACCGTTTCTCTTCTGCGCTTAGCCAGGGCTGCTTTCCTCTCAGCAGATATGTCAATGGGTTGCACTTCATCTTGTTGTGGAGGAGGGGGTGGTGAGACATAGTCCTCCTCCTGAGGTCCCAGATCAAACTCTGGTTCACCCCCTTCTACTTGCACGTCTTCTTGCGCCTTTTCTTTTGTGAAGCCAAGTTCATCGATTTCTTGCACCGTCAGGCCTACCTGTGCAAGGTATTTTCTTTGCTCCTCCAGGCTCTGCGGCGGGCCTCCTAGTTGCAATGGTACGTGTAGGCCTGCTGTTAGGGCTCTGCGTGCAATGGCTAGCTTCTTCTACATCTGATCATTGGTCTCGTTTTCTTCCATTTTGGTGGAGTGAAGTAGTGTGTTGAGGAAGGTGTGGTGCTAGGCTATCATAGAGAGTTGGGTAGCCTCTGCCTAATTCTCAGCCAACACTCTATCCCCTTCTGCTTTGGCTAGTCGGCATGCCAGGTCTCGTACACTTCTTTCGTTGTGGTCCGCCCATTCCTTCGCTCTCTTTTCCATATCTTCCAGGCTCTCCCCCTGATGGAGGGTCATAGCCATGAGACGTTGCTCCTAGTCCTCGAGCTCGTAGTGTAGGCGAGACTTCTCCTGGTGTTCCTTGGTGATTTGTGCATTGAGCTGATCCAGCTTCACTTGCATCCTTCGCATCTACTCTTCTCTTAGCTAGTCTAGCTCTACAGCCTCCTGTTTGATCTTCTCGAGTTGGTTTTGTGCCTCCAAGTTGACTACAGTAAGTTGGTCATTCTTGCGCCGTAGGTGAGCAGTGGTCTCCCTCTCTCCGTTGAGGCGTTCCATTAAGATTTTTCTTCTTTCCTCCTAGGCAGCATCACGTTCCTTTAGGGCTTTTGCTTCTTCTGCATCTCTATTGCTGGCTTCCTCCTTTAGCACAACAATCTCCCTTTGGTATTCTGTTATCTGCTTAGTTTTCTCTAGCTGGAGAGTGGCTCTTGATTCTGACTCTGTTGCCAAATCTTCCATGGCAATTCTCTTTTCTTCCTTGGCCTTTTCTAGCTACGAGAGCAGCTCCTTAACATACTCATCGTATTGGCCTACTGGAGGTGGGGGATGGGACATGGTGGCAGTGGTGATAGTGGCTTCAGTTTTTTGTCTTTTAAGCTCTGGTCTTGGCTCCACATCAGCCGTGGTTGCCCTCTTCACTCCTGATGCTGGGGTGGCCATACCTCACTATGCTGTTGTACCTCTAGCTCGAGAACAAAGTGTGCACCATTTTTGCTTGCAGCTGGATATCTGGGTTTGGGATGTCTGCTAAGCTAGTCCCATCGTTGGTATGGACCTTCACCTTGTCCATTCCCAACATGGCATAGACATCCCTCTTCGGCTTTCTTTCCACTTTATTTGGCAGCCCCAATGCCCTTTCCACCAATTCTGGGGTCAGCTCAATCTGTACTTGCCGGGTGGCTTCATTCTCACGCATCGTGATGGTGCCTCTGTTTCTGTTAAAGGTGCGCAAAAATTCGGCGCAGTGGGTGTAGTCCACCCTCTGGCCCACTGCGTCTAGGTATTTCTGCAGATGGCACTGGTCTATAGTCTGGCGCACTGCTCGCTCTTCAATGGCCATGTCTTCAAGGTTGAAGATATGATGGAACTTCAATTGGTTAAAGGCTCTAGTCTCCACCGTGAGGCCATTGCTCCTCCTCCGAGAAGAGGAGCTTGCTAACCTTGTCCTGGCTTGCCATGATCGATGCCTGCAAGTTCAGCCATTTCCACTATTAGTGCTTTTTGACAAGTAACTTGCTGAAAAAAGAAAATCATAGCAGATTTTATTGATCTAAAATATTTTGAGTATAGCCTTAACTTTTCTTTTCAGACTTTTACCATTACATTTTACCATTGCATTTCAAATTTTATTGACATTTCATACTTGGTTCACTTTTTAAATTCCACCTTACCCCCTCCCCCTTTGGAACGAGAAGAATCCGTCCCAAGATTCGAGGTTGAGAGGACAAGGGCATTCAGCATAAAGAGCGTCAGTCTATTTGCGCAGGAACCAAGCATAGAAGTTGGGGTTGTACTCTAGCTGAGCTTCTCGGTCTAATTTGAATGGACAGATACCCACGTGCGTGATGTATGTCAGAATATCAGTTAGGAGATCGCCAGAATCAACCCTACTTGCAATGTGGAGTTCTTCCTCTGTTAAGAGGCGGTCAAGGTAGGGATGCCCCTTGATGTGCTCTTCCATGGGACGGCCACAAAGAGTGGTTAATACTCGATACATGGTTGGCGCGACATTAGTGCAGTCGTACTCTGTTGTTTTGATGGCGTGGTGCTGCTCAGCGTTGGTCATTATGCAGCACCCCTCAAATTCCCATTGCAGCCTAAGAGTGTACCAATGCTTCAAAAACATGGAGTCAGTATCAACGAGCTTGGATAACTCAGTGATTTCATGATCAGTGATAGCAAAAGTGGTTCGCTGATTGTAGGGTGTGATGAGACATTGTTTAATGGCTTCCTCTTTGGAGATCTCGCTGTTGAGCAACTCAGCACAGCAGAGCGAGAAGCTTTTGCAAATGCGAATTCAAAGGTCTCCCAAGAGCAAGGCATATTGCGCACTTCCGTTGCAAAGGGTTCTTCCGATAGACCTAAGTCCAAGCGGTCGTAGCTGAGGGCTAGCGAGATGAAGGTGACATCGAGTCGTTTAAGGCATTCCACCACGTCATCCCTAGTGTCCTTTGCAAGGTCAGCCGCGGCTAGCGCTAGAAAGGATTTTCATTCATAGGAGGACGTAAGGCCGACAGGTGGTTGAGGTTTGACAGAACAAGAACTTTTGACTACGAAGATGGGCGGTTGGAAGGGTTTGTGAGTTTGTGGTTGGGCCATTTGGATGTTGAGTGGATTGGGGGTAGCCATGACGGACAGGCTACGACATTTAGGTTGTAGTTGGAAAGGCGGGTTGACTTCGGCGGGTGATGACTCTTGTGACGAAGCCTACGGTTTGGGCTGATAGACTTGTGGGACTCCCTTGGGTCTAGGTGTGGATGGGGCAAATGGTTGTGGTTCAGGAGAGCACTGCGACTTGCGGTTTTGAGGGTTGATGGAACGCAGTTTGAGCAAGCTTGAGGTCGGTGTATGAGTGGTGCCTTTAGGCGTGTGGGCCTTAGGGATCCGCAGCCAGGTATTTCCCTCGTAGTAGCCTTGCGCACGTAAGAGGGCTTTAGGGACCCATCTTTGCTTGATCATGCGGCGCTTTCTGTTACTGCGTCTTGGCCTCCTAGGGCTAGAGTTTTTGGTCCTATGAGGATAGGAGTGTCGACTTCTAGGCGATGTTGCGGCTGTTTGGGCTCCTATTGAAATCAAGGCTGTTGAGCCTGATGTTTTAGTACTATGTGTTGTGATTCCTGAATTCTGGAAGGTGGCAGCCGCGCACGACCCCCCTCCGTAGATTTGGTCATGGAGAATTCTATCGGTGGCTTTACAGGCGGTGGTGAACTTGCGCAGCCCTTGCTGAAAGCTCTGACAATGCGAACGTTGCCTATTGCGAGGTGGATGTGCTGCGAATCATAATCGACATTGCAGTTAGTCTGCTTTTTGAAAGTTCGCCCCAGCAGTGACTCCGTGCCTGCATCTTTAACATTTGGCAATACGTAAAAAACTATTGTGACAGTCTCACACTTGATAGAAATGGCTACTTTGCACTTACCGAGGAGTGCGTAGGAATGGGCCCCATATGGGCTCAATTTAGCATTCGTGGGCTGAGGTGGTGGGCTGCCAAGTTTGGTCCAATGATCGTGAGTTAGGACATTGCAGTCTGCTCCCTCATCAATCAGAGCATTGAAAGCACAAGTTTGTTTTGCAGTGACCGTTATGTGGAGGTATGCGGGCTCTACGGCTTCCTCATCCTCATCATCAATCTCCATGATTGTGGCCACTCATACTTTGACAAGCAGTTCCAATATCGGGGGCTCGTGCAAAGGATGGGTAGGAGGGTAGTACTTCTTGACATGACTGCCATTGAAAAAGCCTATTCCTTCACCATCTAAGGTTTCGAGTTCAACATTGCCTGTGCGGCTGATCGCACGAACCTTGAAGGATCCAAGGCCTCGAAATTTCATTTTCTGTTTATGTCCCTTAACGGAGTAGAGGAGCACTAAGTCGCCCTGTTCAAAGTCGCGCTACCTAACATGCTTGTCAAACAACTCTTGCGACGGGCCTTCTCACATATCAGTGCATGGGTGGCTAGAAGACGGGTTTCTGATAGGCGTTCGAGCTCGACCAGGCGTTGCGTCCATGCCTCCTTCCCTTCCCATCGTTCTTGAAGGGCTATTCTCAGGAATTCTAAGGGTAGGATTGCTTATGTTCCATAGGTCAACCTGAACGGGGTTTGACCGACAGCCGTTTTATAAGCTGTACGGTAAGCCCACAAAGCTGCCATAAGCTTGTTGTCCTAGTCACTTCGTGAGGCTAAGACTACTTTGGTCAGGACATTGACGAGAATCTTATTCGTGGATTTTGCCTGACCGTTCGCTTGAGGATAGTATGGAGATGATTTGCGATGGATAATGAGAAAGATGGACAGGAGATGCGCTATCACTTCATTGATGAAGTGCATGCCCTAGTCACTAACCAGTTTGATGGGGCAGCCAAATTGCTAGATCAACTGCTCCCATAAGGACTTGGCAGTCGTCCTAGCATCGTTTTTTCATGTGGCTCTTGCCTCTACCCATTTTGTGAGGTAATCCGTGGCCACAATGATGTACTTGGCTTGTGAGTACTGCACCGCAGGACTAATGGGTCCTATGAAGTCGATTCCCCATTTTTCGAAGGGTTGGCAAGCAATAATTGGGGTCAACTCCATTTGATCCTTGCAAATCGGGACTTTTGTCCATTGGCACTCGTCACAATGCTTGACGAATCGTGTGGCATCATGGAAAAGCATAGGCCACCATAGTTAAGACTGCAGCACCTTCTGTGCCATCGTGTCTCCACTAAAGTGTCCTCCCGAAATGCCGTTGTGTGCCTCCGAGAGCACATTGTGCATCTCATACTCACACAGGCATCTATGCAGCAATCCGTCTTGCCCCAGCCTATATAGTTGGCCTACAATCAGCTTGTAGGGCTGGATCTTCAGGATCAAGTGCCTAAGTCGGGCTTTTTCTATTGGTCGCTTAGGTAGTCCGTGCTCAAGCACTTGGACTATGTCGTCCACCCAATATGGCGTTAGATCAGCCTTAAATAAATCTCTCTCGCTGGACAGGTTAAATAGATGGGCATCGGGTAATTCATCCACAATACCTTGTCCGGCGTCTTCTCCCGTGGGGACGCGTGACATGTGATCAGCCATGTAATGATGTTTTCCCTTTTGTACTACCACAGAGAAATCGAACTCTAGAAGCAGAAGGAGCCATCAAGCTATGCGTCCTGTAGCACAAGATTTGTTCATGAGATAGAGCAAGGATTGATGGTCCACGATGAAGGTAAAGGGTGTGGCCAAAAGATAATGCTAAAATTTCTTCACAGCAAACACCATGGCTAACCCCTCCCTTTCTGTTGTCAAGTAGTTCATTTTCGTCTCAGTGAGTTGTTTGCAAGCAACGCTCACTGGATAATCTAAGTTGTGTTTGCCAAGTTGGCACAACACTGCCCCCACAGCGAACTTGAAAGCATCGATGTGCATGTGGAAGGTAATGGTCCAATCTGGGGCTCATAGAATTGGTGCTCTTTTAAGAGCCTTTTTCCATTCTTCATATGCTTGTTGGCATGCCTCTGTCCATTTGAAGACGATCAGCAGATTATATAATGGTCTGGCGATCAACGCATAGTTCAGTACCGCCGATAGTACCCTGTATGGCCTAAGAAGCATTGAACTCCCTTGTAGTTAATTGGGGGTGGAAGGTCAACAATAATAACCTTGACCTTTGAGAAGTTAGTGGCAATGCCGTTCTTCGACACTACGTGTCCTAGGATGCATCCGTGCTTTACCCAATATTGGCACTTTAAGGGTTTCAAGGAGATACGATATAAGCGACACAGTTCAAAGACCGCACGGAGTTTGTCTAAGTGTTCAATCAAGGTCGAATGGACACGCATATCATTGACAAAGACTTATAACTCCTTGCGAAGCATGTCCTTAAAGATGGTTCACATGAGACGTTGGAAAGTGGCAGGGGCATTGGTCAACCCAAAGGGCATGACTATGTATATAAAGATGCCCCACTCAGTGGCAAAGGCGGTCTTGTGCCTGTTTGCAGAATGCACTTGTACCTAGTTGTACCTCAAGAAGCCGTCCAGGAAACTATAGGCTTCCTTGCCTGCCACCCTCTCAAGCTTGTGCTCGGTGTACGGCAATGGATAGTTGTCCCTCTTCGTAGCAACGTTCACCTTCTTGTAATTGACACACACTCGGATTTTTCCATTCTTTTTTATCACGATGACTATGGGTGATACCCAGTCTGTGTGATCAATTTCATAAATGAATCTATCTCTCATCAGCTTGTCAATTTCCTCTTTGACAGCATGAGCGTGTTTTGGATTCATAGGATATGGTCGATGCTTGACCGATGTTGCGTCTGACATCATGGGTATGTTGTGAGTCACGACACTCGGATCTACCCCCTTAAGTTTCTCTAAGGACCAGGCAAATACGTCTATATACTCTCGCAAGAGAGCAACAAGACTCGTTTCTTCTTGATTAGTCAAGTCATCAGCAATGAATACTGGCCGAGGTATTTTCCCTTCTTGGGCTAGGTTTACCTCCTTGACTTTGGCTGGTCCCTCGATTGGTTTGCTCGTCTGCCTTGACATTTGGCCCCTAACAGAACTATTACCCTATTCCCTGTTTTGAATTTCGTGAAGCATTTAGGGAGGGCCTGCGGCTTTCGTTGTTCTTCTTTTCATGTATCCCTGGGTTGCTTTGCCTTTCCCTGCCTTAACCGTCTGCGCCTCAAGTGGACGGGTAGGTCCCCCTTGGTGCGTCTGGTCGTGGGCAGCCTAGGGATCTCTGGATCACTATCCAAACTAACTTCCAATTCAAAGTCAATCCCTCCGTCTTCGCTAGAAGAGGTGGTCTCCCCTGGTGGCCACAGTTCAGATGGTGATTCAATCCTAAGCACTGATGTCATTCCTAGCTGGGCTAGGCTTGCTTGCTCACAGTCTATGGCTCCTACGTATTCCAACCAAGCGCGATCACATTTCATGCGCATGACTCCTCGCTCTACCCTAAAGGTCTGCCTTTTCTGCGGCTTGGAGTCTGCTCGTATCTACTCAATTTCTTGTCCTTCAGTGTTGTATTCTACGGTATCTACTTCACCCTCGCTCTCATCACTGAAGGATTTGCAGTCTTCATATTCGTTGCTAGAATCTTCATCATCCGACTTCTCGTCATCTCCTAGGGTTTGGTATGTCTCGTGTCATTGGTCAGGAACTAGGGCCTAGTTATACATGAGGTTTAAATCATGCATCTTGGTCCATTGCCACCTGGATTCCTCTAAGAGATCTTGGAGTGGTTTGAAGTTTGCAGCTAGATTGCCAGTTAGCTCGTCTATTAGGTATTCCAGTATCCCTTGGAGTTTCCTTTTGTTGGATGGCACTTGGAAGATGACAGGCTTAGGTTTTCCATGGAGGCTTCCTGCCATCATGCAGATTGGTATAGAGAGTGATTCATTAGACTTGCTGATCGTTTTGATGGCTTGCTCATACGCCTCATGGTCTGAGAATGGCAGGTTGATTGTAGTGAGAACGTGCATCCAGTCCCGCTCATCCTCTGGGCATGGGGTATACTTGGTCAAGGGCCCATAAGACTTCTTGACCTGAGTGTTACCCTTGAGCATAGCAGAGATGGCGTCTAGGTCAATGGCTGAGGTCTTCCAAATGTCCATCTCTATCCTTACGGCATCCGTTCTATTGCCAAGGAAGATCAAGCCATTACCCCAATCTTTGATGACTCTAGCGTTGCGCATCCAGGGTTGGCCTAATAGGATATCATAGTCCACTCTCTTCATGACTATAAAGTCAACAGAGAACTGGACCCCTGCGATCTTCACTGGCCAATTCTTAAGTACCACGAATGGCTTCACTCTCATACCATTTTCTAATGTGACATTGAACCTAGCAGTTTTGAAAGGTGGGTTTCCCCAAGTCTGAAGCACTACGTGGCTAAGCACACTAACCCCACCTCCCATGTCTACGATTCCCTTTCTTGTTGTGTCACCTAGGGCTAGGACCGGTAAGACCGCGTGCATCTCAAAGCCTTCCCAAAAGGCATTGACATGCAAGGATTTAGGCACGGAGTGCAGCATCAAACTTGGTAATTGTGTTTCTACATCATGGTCTTGAGGGTCTGCCGTGACCTGCTCTTGTGACCCTTTGACCCACTACTTAAGATCTTGCCATAGGGTAGGATGCTGCCTAAGCAGATCTCCCAGGCTAAGTGTTACAGGGATAGTCACTAGCGTGGTCGTGAGATCCTTGGATATTCGCCCTCCCCCGAATCGAGATTTTCCGGGCCAAAGTCTGCAAGACTGATCTGCGACTCTGTCGCGTCAAGGCTTGGTCTTAGCGGCACTGCTTGTGGCGCAGTTGCTTCTGTCGACTTAGGTTGAGGTGGTGATATTGGCGTGCTTACACTGGAGAGATCATCGATCTCATCCTCTATGATGGGCTCAGCATCTTTGAGATGCTCTTGAGCCTTCTTCACCCATTCCTTCACCTTTTCTATGGCCTCTAACTATCGCTTTGGATGCGGGCATTCCCCTACCTTAGCGCTTCCCTTTTCGGCCGTCTTAGGGGCTGAAGTCTCTGCCTCTGCGTCTAAAACCTTCTTTCTAGTAGGCAAGGCCGTAGCACCCTCAGTTTTTAGTGCGACTTTAGCTTCCGATCTCTTCTTTTTCCGCCTGCAGCTTTTCTTCCCTACCGAGGTTGCGTCAAGATTGCTAGGTCATGGCAGAGAGATGCTGGTTTGCTTCCTTTTTTGTCTCGGGTCATGACCCGCAATGGAATAAGTGTGGCCTCCCCATCGAGGTTTTCGACACCAAACAGCCCCAATGGGACAGATGGCAGGTTGGCTGAGCTAGAGGATGGCTTTCCCTTTGGGCAATCTACGAAAAGATGGGTCGTGTCATTCGTCCACAGTCCATAAATCATTCCATGGTAGAAACACATGATTCATTTGTTTTAGCTCAGCTAGGTTGGCGTGATATGAGATTGCCCATTCTATGTACACTCCCATGGCCTAATAGAGTTCCATGCTCAGAAATAACCTGGCCTCAACTTGATTTTAAGAAAATGGGATCATTGACATTTAGGAAACCGGGCAATGCAAAGTATCCATCCATGGAGCTTGCATATGCTTGATATTTTCAAAGTAATGGAGCAAACCTGCATCCTCTTCTGGCCCAGCAAATAGCACAAGGAGTGGAAATACTGCTGGGCCAAACTCTGCTCCATCTACTCCTTCTACTCAAACACCAGGTGATGTTATGTCTATTGCTGGTGCATTGCAATACAGTGGCAGCTCCTCAAAGCCTTTAATTCTATATGGAGCAGATGGTACTGGAACTCTAGCTACTTCATCAAATCAACTGGCTGAGATGGATCGGTTTGCAGAAGATGGGTCATTGGATGACAATGTTCAATCTTTTCTGTCACATGAGGAAGCAGACCAACGCAAACCACTATTTAGCTGCAATAAAAGAAGTCCAACTGGGCATGGTTTTTCATTTTCAGAGGTTACTTCTCTTCAAGCAAGCACTAGTAAAGTCATATCGTGTCATTTCTCATCCGATGGCAAGCTTTTTGCTACTGCTAGTCACAACAAAAGGCTGTTTTGTGGAACATGGATACCATGAAATTAAAAAGTACGCTTGAGGAGCACAATTGCTTGATTACTAATGTGTGATTTTTTCCAAATTCTAGGCGCCTTGCTACATCATCTTTTGACAAAACTGTTAGAGTCTAGTGGTACCTCTACTAGTCACAAGGCATGCCTTCACATTTGGGGTTGCACCACCAATGATGCAAGGTTCAACTCCACAGCAGGCACAACAGCCTGTTCAAGTCACATAGGCTAATGCACAGCCTTGGCCTGCAATATCCAATCCAATTCCTGTCTTTGGTCCTCCTCTAGTGATGAATATTACTCAACCAAGTTCTATGCCATTGAGTACGCTTGCAGTCTTCCGCCTCTTCTTCACAGTCTCAGCATGAATATCCTTTTATGTTGCCTTCTATATATAGCAGTCCATGTCAATTTTGAGGGTTTCAATCTGTTGTGGAAATACCACTTACACTTTGAATTCGGAAACAGAAAGACCTGTGAGTCACCCCTCACAAATCGAATGCCTCTGTCTAGGATAGATCTTTGATCTACTGAAGCGGCAGAGTTCAATTTTGAGCACCATGGATTCATCCCTGTCGCAAGTACTTGCAGTCGATGATTCACAATGCCAAAAGGTCCCAAGCTAGGTGGTGGTGGAGGCAAGGTACCCAGCATTGCTCTTCAAAGCAACAACTCACCACTTTTATTAAGAAGCTTTATGTGATGATTCCTAATAACTTGAAGAAGGAGATTTCTCCTCTGCTTACCGCTTGCATCCAGGCTCCGAAGGCATCACGACTTGTCATGCGGAAAGGTCAGTCTCGGTCTCTTGGTGCAATGTCATTCTCACCTCATGCAACGCAGGTCCGGTGTGGCTAGCGTCCTCAAGCAAGTCCGTCGATCTACCTACAGCAGATCTGATGCACTCCCTCATGCCATGGACAGTGTGGGAGCTGCTGGGCCTTCTCCTCTATGGGGGCTATCGAGGGCGCCCATGCCATTGCAACTCGTGAGCTTGCAAGCCTCTCTGAGCAGGAGCTTGTGAGCTGTGTGCATAGCAATTACGGGTGCAATGGTGGGCTTATGGACCCCTCGTTTGAGTGGGTGATTAAGAATGGTGGCATCAACTCAGAGGATGGGTATCCTTATGTCAGTGGCACCAGCAGATCCAAGTTCTGCAAGTGGCTAAAGAAGTTGAAGAAAACTATCACCATTGATGGCTATGAGGATGTCATCCCTAATGATGAAGATGCCCTCATGTGTGCTGTGTCACAGCGCCCTGTCAGTGTTGCAATCAATGCTGGGACCTATTGGGGTAAAGGCGCCTCTGCCGTGCCGCCCCATGTATTACTACACTGACAGTACCCACCACTACACACTGCAGGTGGCAGGCGCCCGTCACGTCACTTTATTCTTTACATTCATTTTAGTGACTAGTAAATAAAGGAAGGCCCGATTACACATTGTGACTGTTGGAGTTTCAATTTCTTGTCTCTCTCTTTCTTGCTCTTGCTCTCCCGCCATAGCTCGCGTGCAAGCTTCGATCCTTCTCACCTTTCAACTGGTATCAGAGCTTGGCTTCCTCTTGCTGGAGCTCAACGTGGTGCTTCTCTACCTTCGCATCGACTCCCTTCATGCATTGGATCTCCATCCCGGCAGCCATATCCGATCTCCCCGAGCTCCCGTCACTCCCCGGCTTCTCGAGCACCTTCCCGGCCTATTGAGGCACCTTCAAGGCATTGGTACTAAGGTATTTGATCATTCTTTTAGGGTTTTATATCAGTCTATAGGTTGCAAACAACAAGGGCAGCCATGGCTTCAAACCCTTGAAGCTTATTCCCCTCATATTGTGCCTTACACTTATCAAGGCTCAAAGAGGCTCATCATAGGCCTTTGATAGGCCCTTCTTGAGTCCCCCATTACCCCCTTTCAGCCCATGTGGAGCAACAACAAGTTCAACACCAACAAGGCAGATTGCGGCATTTTTTCCAGGCTGTTAGCACTCGTCTACTTCGACTCCACACTTGGCCATTGCTTCTTGCTCTCTACCTTGATCAAGAGGGCTATTAGACTTCATGTTTGATGTCATTCAAGCTTTGGGCATTGGTCTTGATCATTCAAGGCTGATTTCTTCAGATTTGGGACTGTCATAAACTGTCATAATAGGCTGAAAACAGGGCATCACCATTGGCATTAGCATTTGTTGCTTACACTCCATTCCGGTGCTATTTGATGCCCGTATGCAGTCTATTTGATGCCCGAATGCCTTGGGAATGTATGCACATGATTATGCCATGATTTTGGCCTGAAATATTGGTTGATTTGGGACTGTCATTTACTATTATACAGTGCTGGAAACAGGGCAGCCACACTAACAGGCTGAAAACAGGGCAGCACCATTCGCATTAGCATTTGTTTCTTACACTCCATTCTAGTGCTATTCAATGCCCGTATGCGGTCTACTTGATGCCTGAATGCCTTGGGAATGTATGCACATGATTATGCCATGATTTTGGCCTGAAATATTGGCTGATTTGGGACTGTCATTTACTGTTATACAGTGCTGGAAACAGGGCAGCCACACTAACAGGCTGAAAACAGGGCAGCACCATTGGCATTAGCATTTGTTGCTTACACTCCATTCCGGTGCTATTTGATGCCCGTATGCGGTCTACTTGATGCCCGAATGCCTTGGGAATGTATGCACATGATTATGCCATGATTTTGGCTTGAAATATTGGCTGATTTGGGACTGTCATTTACTGTTATAAAGTGCTGAAAACAGGGCAGCCACACTTGGCATTGGCATTTGATGCTTATACTCTACTCCGGTTACCTTGTTTGATGCGCATATGTGGCCTACATGATGCGTAGTGCCTTGGGAATGTATGCACATGATTATGCCATGATTTTGGCCTGAAATATTGGCTGAAATTTCTTAGTTTTGATAGTCAAAATTGGCTGTAATAACAGTGGGCTGTAATAATAGTTAAGCTTCATACATTACATGCTTTGGTTCATGATATATGCCGCTTGGTTCTTCTATGCTTTACCGACATTGGGAGCTTTGCCTTGGATGTATTTGAGGATTTCCGACTCAGTTTGATCATTTACTTGATTGCTTCCATCAACAGCTTCATGTATGCCATGCTCTCTTGGGATGCGTATGACACATTGACTTGGTCACTTGTCACTGGTACTTTGTCTTGGGTTTCTTGAGCCCTTGAGCTCGTTTGTACGCCTTTTGTGCCAATGGGAGCATCTTGCATGCTTACTTGACCTTGAGCAGGGATTACATGCTATTGGAGCAGTCTATGTCATTGAGTAGTTATAGATGTATTGAGACTTTGGGATTATACTCCGACAATTGGATGTTGCATTGAGTATATGTCTTGGTTCACAGGATGCTTATGAGCTGAGTCTCAGTTTTGGATCCGCTTTCTTTTGACCAGACACCTATTTGGGTCAGGTTTTGGCAGTTGGTTCTACATTTTGCCTAGATTGTCTGGGGATGTGCCTCTTACTGGCAGATGCTATTTGACATCTCTCAGTGTTATGCTCATGTATTTTCACTGTCATTTGGCTTTGCTTTGTCCTCTTTATGTTGGCTTTGGACCTAGCATTGTTTAGTTGACATTAGATCCAGTTTTGGGACAGTTTGCTCTCATGATTGCAATTCTGAAATTTATCACAACAAGCATTTATTGGTGGACTCGGCAGTATTTTTTATGCTGAAATATCCTGATTTGGTGTACCGCACCTAATACTAAGTGGGCAGCATCTTTTGGCACACTTTTCTCACCATTTGGAGCTCATTTCAATGGATTTTGAGCATTTTCTGCAGTAAAACAGCCAGTAGTTTTATATTGTCTGTGCATTTCCAGCCTGCATTATGGCATCCTCTTCGACTGATAATGCCATATTTAACATCACCAAGTTGGATGGTACCAACTACTATTATTGGAAGAGTCAAATTTGGCAACTCTTGGTGCAGAAATCTCAGATTAAGCCACTTCGGTTGAGCGGGGAGCAGCCTGAAACTATGGACAATGACGACTGGCTTGAACTTGATGAGCTATGCAAGTCCACGATTGTATTGTCTCTCACTGAACAGATACATTATAATGTATTTGAGGAAGCACAGAGTGCATGGGATCTATGGAATAAGATCAAGAATCTTTATGATAAGAAAAGTCCGGCGAGTTAGATGTACTGGTTGAAGCAGCTTATGGATCTGCGCATGAAGGATAACGCGACTATGTCTGCTCACTTGAGCCAGTTCCATGCTATACTGAAGAACCTGACTTCGCAGGATATCACCTTTGGAGAGGAAGTAACTCCTCTTTTCTTGCTTGGGACTCTGAATGGGTCATGGGATGTATTCCACATTGCCCTATGTGCCTCTAGTGCTACTCTGAAACTGAATGATGTTGAGAGTGCTCTTCTGCAGGAAGAGGTTAATCGCAAAAACTTGGATGCCTCTCGTATTTCACATGCTTTGACAGTTAGAGGCAGGAATGACAGGAATGATCGTGGTCATGGCCGTGGCCGTGACTTGCAAAAAGGTCAGTCTAAATCTCGTGGAAAGTCGCGTAGTAATTCGCGTGGGCGCAATGCTAATGTCACTTGTCATCATTGTGGGAAAAAGGGCCATATCAAACCACAGTGTCATGAGTTGCGCAATGAGAAGCACAATGATAAGGGGAAAGAGAAAGTGCAGGAAAAGTCCTCTGATCGTAGCATAGTACCTGCGAAGTCCAGCTTCAAGATTGAAGAAATTAATGTCATGCAAACCGAGGATTCTGATGGTAGTGATGAGTTCATACTTGCAGCTAGTTCTTCTGATGCCTCACACTTGACTGAGACACCTAGTATGTATGCACAGTGCTGGTTATTGGATTCAGGTGCATTCTTCCATGTGACGCCTTACCGTGAGTGGTTTCACTCTTACTATACTGTATCTGGATCAGTCAGACTTGAAGATGACAGGTCTCTTGATATTGTGGGCTATGGAGATATTCAGTTGCAGTTTTCCACTGGTAGTTCCTTTTTGCTCAGGGATGTACGTCATGCACCTATGCTTGCACGCAGTCTTATGTCTGCAGGAGAGTTGGATGATGCAAGGTTTCATGTCTGTTTTGGGGATTCTGCGTGGAAGATTACTAGAGGCAGACTTGTGCTTGCTAGGGGCGCCAAGGCTGGTAGCCTCCATCCTCTTGTTGTATATGGGTCTTCTGTAGACCATGTTTTGGCAGTAGGCTCTATCCCACATGTATCACTTTGGCATGCCCGTTTGGGGCATATGTCTTTGAAGGGAATGAAAATGTTATCTAGTTTGCAGTATCTTCCGCCTTTGGACTATGCACGTTTTGACTCGTGTGATCATTGTCTTTATGGTAAGAAAAATACATCTATGCATAAGAAATCAGGTAGGCCATGCATGAGTGAGCCCTTAGCTTTGGTGCATTCAGATGTTTGTGGGCCCATGCCGTGTATGTCTATGGGTGGTGCGAAGTACTTTGTTACCTGCATTGATGATTTTTCTAGGAAAGTATGGGCTTATCCCATAAAGCAAAAGTTTGATGTCTTGGCAGTCTTTCAGCGTTGGCTTGCTCTTGTTGAGAACCAGACTGGGTATAGGCTGAAATGCCTTAGGACTGACAATGGGGGAGAATATGTCTCACGTGCTTTGAGCAGTTTTGTGATGATAGGGGTATTAAGCGTCAGTTGACCGCCCCTTACACCCTCGCCCAGAATGGTTTGGCTGAGTGTATGAAGAGGACTATTCAGGAGTGTGTCCGCTCTATGCTTAGCCATGTAGGCCTACCACAAAGCTTTTGGGATGAGGCAATTAGTACGGCAGTGCATGTCATAAAACGATCGCCTTCTAGTGGATTGGATTTCCAGATTGCAGAGGAAGTTTGGGCTAGTAAGCCACCCTCTTATGCGCATCTTCGTGTCTTTGGATGTGAGGCATTCTGCCATGTGCCCAAGGACAAGAGGAGTAAGTTGGATCCAAAGAGCATTAAATGCATCTTTCTTGGTTATGGTGATTCAGGAGAGATGGGCTATCGCCTATGGGATCCGCAGGCGCGGAAAATAGTACGCAGCCATGATGTAGTCTTCCATGAAGACAAGATGCACAGGTAGCCTGAGAAGGTGGTTGAGATCTGTAGAGTGATCTTTCAGGAGGAGCCTAGAGCTCCTGCACAGCCATTTGGACAGCCTACAGCCAGCAGATGCTCATGGTCAGGGTGTTGGATAGGCAGCTAGACAGGCAGCAGAGCCTACAGTGAGACGGTCTGCTACTAGAGACAGACGTCCACCTGATAAATTTCAACCCTCTATGCATTATGTTTTGGTTACAGATGCAAGAGAGCCTTTCACTTATGATGAGGCTATGCGCAGGGGTGACAGTCACTCCTAGGAGAGGGCTATGCAGTCTGAGATTGACTCCTTACAGCATAAAAATGAGACTTGGGATTTGGTTGCCTTGCCTAAGGGTAAGAAGGCTTTGCTATGCAAATGGGTGTACAAGCTGAAAAGTACCCCTAGACACCCCAAGCCGGAATACAAGGCTAGATTGGTAGCAAAGGTTTTAAGCAAGAGCATGGTGTAGACTTTGATGAGGTCTTTTCTCATGTGGTTAAGATAACCACCCTGCGCTTGGTCTTGGCTTTGGTTGCTCAGCTTGACTTAGATCTATATCAAATGGATGTCAAGACAGCTTTCTTACATGGGGACTTGCATGATGAGATCTATATGGAGTAGTCTAAGGGCTTTGCAAAACCTGGCAGGAAGCACCTAGTGTGCAAGTTGAAGAAAAGTCTTTATGGCTTGAAGCAGGCACCTAGGGAATGGTATCATAAGTTTGATGCCTTTATGCAGTCACAGGGCTACAGCAGGAGTGCTATGGATCCGTGTCTTTACACGAGGAAAGCCCGTGATGGTTCATTGCTTATTTTGGTACTCTATGTGGATGATATGCTGATAGCAGGAAAAGCTCATGATGAGCTAGATGCTCTTAAATCTCAGTTAAAGAAGAGCTTTGAGATGAAGGATTTGGGACATGCCTCTCATATACTTGGTATGCGCATTAGATGCGGCAGGCATCAGGGACTCCTCTACTTGTCACAGAGGGAGTATATTCATAAAGTCCTTGAGCGCTTCTGCATGCACGACGTAAAGCCTATTGGCTGTCCATTGCCTTCTTATGTGAAGGTATCACAGGCCGATTGTCCGCAGATAGATGAGCAGAGGGCCGAGATGGCCCATATCCCTTATGCTTCAGCCGTGGGTAGTTTGATGTATGCCATGATAGCCACTCATCCAGATATTTCCTTTGCAGTTGGTGTTGTGGCACGCTATATGGCTACACCTGGCAGGAAACATTGGGATGCCGTGAAGGGTATCATGAGGTACCTGAAGGGCACAACAAATATGTGTATTTGCTATGGTAGCCAGGATACAGGGGTCGTGGGGTACACTGACTTCGATTATGCAGGACATGCAGATAGTAGGAAGTCCACTTCTGGCTATGTATTCACCTATACTGGAGGTGCTGTCTCTTGGATGTCCAGGGTTCAGAAGTGTACGACTTTGTCTACCACTAAGGCCGAGTATGTTGCAACCACTGAGGCTTGCAAGGAGGCCATATGGCTAGGCCGTCTAGTTACTGACCTTGGGATTGATGCTATACCTACACTACATTCAGATTCTATGAGTGCCATTCAGTTGGCTAAGAATCCGGTCTTCCATGCGAAGACGAAACGCATTGAGGTGAGGTATCACTTCATACGTGGTGTCATGGAGGATAAGTCTGTTGACCTTGTCAAGATCTCCACTGACGAGAATCCTGCAGATCTGCTCACGAAAAGCCTCACTACTGAGCGCTTTGCCTTCCTCAGGAGATTGATGGGCATTGGATGAGATGTTGCCTTTCCTCATCCCTTGTACCTATGTATAGTTGTAATGTCTTTTTCTTTTCTTTTCTCTCTCACTGGGGCAGATTCGCCTTTAAGTGGGAGGTTGTTGGGGTAAAGGTGCCTCCACTGTGCCACCTCGTATTACTACACTGACAGTACCCGCCACTGCACACTGCAGGTGGCGGGTGTCCGTCACGTCACTTTATTTTTTTACATTTGTTTTAGTGACTAGTAAATAAAGGAAGGCTCGGTCACACATTGTGACTGTTGGAGTTCCCATTTCTTGTCTCTCTCTTTCTTGCTCTTGCTCTCCCGCCATAGCTCGCGTGCAAGCTTCGATCCTTCTCACCTTTCACGACCTCTCACTTTCAGTTGTATGCAGATGGTATATTTATTTCATGCTCTGATTCCAAGAAAGCTGCCATCTTTGCCTGTGTACCTGAAAAGTAGGGTTTATGGTTGGAAAATGAGACTATGATTTGGGGGAAAGGAGACTTAGGAGAGAGAAAGGAAGGATCTAAAAACTAGGCTCTGATACCAACTACAATGAAGGAGACCTAGGAGAGAGAAGGAGAGAAGGGAGAGACTGCAGAGAGGAGAGAGAAAGAGGGTGATGAGGAGAGAGAAATACTAGGAGTAGAGAGAGAAAGGCATGAAGAGGAGAGAGAAATGGCTCGCAGCCATGGAAGGACAAGGAAGAAGGTGAAGAAGGTGAAAGGACATATGCATATTTATAAAATGGTACCTATGCAGTGTCCCTTACACCTTTTATACTTAGGTCAACTTGACCTAAGTATTTCCCCTCCATTACAATCCTTGTGACCATCCCAATGTGACTATGACTAAAACATTATCTATCCCTTTTTCCAATTGCACTATATGGATGGCTCATGAGCTAAGGGACCTAAGAATCATCATAAATAACATTCTGGGCATATTGAGCAAAATCCCAAGTATATTTATATATCTATTTTCTCTGTCATCACCCCATAAGTGGATCTTAATGCCATACATCTCCTTTGGCCTCATACGTGTCAAGTGTCATACATGGATGCCATGAGTACTAAAAGGGTGTCTAAATGGGGGTATTTCATCAAAAGTGGGGTGACCATGGATTGTAAGGCCTTTGAAATGCAAAGGTGATATGGTAAAGAAAATTTTTTACTTTTCTTTTCACCATTTGTATTGCCAAAGAGAGCTTTTTTTGTATTGTTTCTTTGTTTGATCTATCATTCCATCCATTGTCTCTTCATCCATAATTTCTTAGAGAAGTATTTTGTATTCTTTTGCTTCATCATTTCTCCCACTGTTTTGTATTATTTTTCTTGATCCATCATTTCATCTATTTTCTCCTCGTTCATTACTTCTTAGAAAAGTATTTTATACTCTTTTGCTTCATCATTTACCCATTGTTTTGTATTCTTTTTCTTCATGTTTCTTCACTCATTATTTCTTCCCTTAGCAAAGAAGTGTTTTATTTTATATTCTCTTCTTCTTTGGTTTATGCACCCATTCTCAAACATTTGCTCCTATTTTCAAATAAGGATTTTTATAATTATCCTCTTCTTTGGATTTTACCGTTTTTTGAGTTGCATGCATAGGATTGTAAGAGGTTGTTGCATTTTTTGTCTAAGGGATAGTGATGTGCATTTATCATGGATATTGTATTATGATTTTTTGGGAGGAGGTTCTTATGGAAGATTTCAATGTCTTTCTTTGGGTTTTATGTGAGTCTTGGAACAGACTCACCATCTTGTCATGTGCTTTGTGTAATCTTCTGAGAGCCTCAAGAGTTATTGCCATATAGTAATCCCTTGATTTTTCTAAAGTAGTAAGGAGTATTTTCTTTGGATTCTCCTAGAGATGTTCTCATGACTAAGGAATGTATTTTCCAATCTATTTTTGGTTAATTTCACAAAAGAGTGTTGATTAACATACCAAATCCTTTTGTTGGATAGTCAATAAATTGCTCTTTTCATGCTTGGTACTATTAATCACAAAGGGGATAGAGACAGGGATGCTCTATAGGATTGGAGTGGTTTTCATTTTGTCTTGTTGGCATTCAATTGTGTGGGGGGTTTGCCCAAAACATTATTGATCACCTATTTGGAGAGTCACTTTGATAGAAGACATAGCAATGAAAAAACATTGCTTGATTTTGTGTACTTTTTTGCAAGAATTTTGACCTCTTGTTTGTCTTGAGTAACCTATTTGATAGAAATAGATTTTCTTTGTCAGTGAAGGATGCTTTTTGTAGGGTAGTATTGTTGTAGAAATTTCAAGTACTCTTTTCATTTCCTCTTTTGTAGAAAAAGTGGAGAATAACCAGGCTATGGGTACATTCAATTGCATCTGCATGTATGAGAATTCATTATTTGATAAGGTGATACTAAGGAATTAGGATTAGTTACCTAAGGAGAGGAAGGGGAATTGAGATTTTCTCCAAATATGTCATAAATAGTGTCTTCACATTTCCTTTCTTGTCAGTGATTCAAATCGATATGGTGAACATTATTTTGGTGATGACGAGCATCCATATAGCATAGGCCTTTTAGATGTGCCCACACTTGAATAGATCTCTTCAAGGTGTCAATGGGATTGGATCCTTCAATAATTATCTCATCATAGAGATGAGAATCTTTCCAATGACACCATTGTTTTTCTACTTCATATGACCTTTGATCCAAGATCAGTTCATCCAAAGGAGAAGCAATGAGAGGTCTATTAGAATGTGTGTGTGTGTGTGTGTGTGTGTGTGTGTGTGTGTGTGTGTGTGTGTGTGTGTGTGTGTGTGTGTGTGTGTGTGTGTGTGTGTGTGTGTGTGTGTGTGTGTGTGTGTGTGTGTGTGTGTGTGTGTGTGTGTGTGTGTGTGTGTGTGTGTGTGTGTGTGTGTGTGTGTGTGTGTGTGTGTGTGTGTGTGTGTGTGTGTGTGTGTGTGTGTGTGTGTGTGTGTGTGTGTGTGTGTGTGTGTGTGTGTGTGTGTGTGTGTGTGTGTGTGTGTGTGTGTGTGTGTGTGTGTGTGTGTGTGTGTGTGTGTGTGTGTGTGTGTGTGTGTGTGTGTGTGTGTGTGTGTGTGTGTGTGTGTGTCCCAGCTTATGGGCCTCACAAGCCCAAACTAAAGGATCACCACTCAAGATACTCCTTTGGGAGACAGGTGACAAGCTTGAATAACAACCAAGACTCCATCAGGCCACTTTGGAAGCAATCGAGGGAGAAATCGGTGCTATGTAGCAAAGGTCTCACGCCCTTTGCCACTCGCACAAGAAGGGAGTATACATTGATGCATTCAGTATCTTGCATACACTTGCCACATGAAAGTGTCTTGTGAGCCATGAGGTTGCTCTTACCTCTTAACTTGGTCTCAACTCATGGCACCATGAGGTGGGTTTGAAATACGGTGTTGCCTCAGAGCACTTCTTCAATACCCAGGTACACTTATTGCAGGAGAGTGTGATGTGAGCAATGCGCAATTTTCACCCAAAAAGTGGAAAGATGGCAGGGTTCTCTCCATCTCCAAGGGAAACTTAGACTAACTCCATGTAGATCAATGAGTTGAATGGACTGTTGAATGCATGAAGGGTTAATGTCAGGGATGTTAAGGCTTTCAGTCAACTCCTCGCTAGGTATATTTGATGTGGGGCTCCCTCAGGAGGGAGTCTCATCATGATGGAAAAATGACACAAAGAAGTTGATGAGTAATGCAAAGGAGGCAATTGTGCAAAGATCTTGAGTGCATCAAGACCTTACAAGACCCCTCTATCTTCTCAATGAAATCAATAAGTCGCGTGGATGAGAAACATTGTGTGGCTTGTATTAATACAAAAAGGTTCATTACTGATGCGAGTGTATCCATATTTTCTCATGAACATATTAGTGCAACACTTCGTTCCCCTTGAACTTGTCTCATGTGTGGCTTCCCTAGTAATGCAATCGAGCCAGTCACATCAGTCCCTAAAGTGATGCACGGGGAGCTGAAGGGCACGTTACTGCATCAGTAGTCCACCACACTAAGGCTTGCAGGAGGGTGTAATCAGTGTGCCTTCCTCCCCCCAACCTCAAGGGAGGGTCATATCTAGAAAGCATTGTACAACCAGTGCTAATGATGGTGACACAACCAACTCTACCATGGTGGGACCCTTAATGCGTCATGTTGAGATTCACCCTATCCTTACAAGGAGGGACAGAGACTTGGCTCTTGCACAAAGGTTGATGAGCTTTTGTGAGTCCTTAGAAATTGTGATATGGAGAGTTGGAAGCTTAACTAAATGGTCTATGTGGGGCGCCTTGAGACATATGCTTCGATTTGAGCTCTACCACAAGGTTGAGAGGTGCAACAGAATCAGGTGCTTGGGAAATCAATCCGTGCATTTCGATGTCACGGTTGAATCTCGTGAAGTAGCCTTGAGCATTTTGACTAGTGTTAAGGAAGAGCATACATTTTGCCACTGGCACAGTTGCCTATTGGTGCCTTTTGGAGAGCATAAGGTTGTAGCCCCATCACACTCAAGTCTGGGTCTCGATAAGAGACTAATCTTTGCGAGTTTGAATATTAACTCACTACGCTCTAAGCGAGGTGGACTTGATATGCTAGCTCAAGAAGAACACTGGTATGTGATTGGATTGCAAGAGACCTGAATTTTTCAAGTAGGATGGTCATTGCAGTTGCATGGATACGGCTCATTCCAATGCATGGGCTCAAGTAAGCCCGGTAAGAAAGGATTGGTCACCATAATTTCAGGGATTATCGAGCATTCAAGCCATGCCATTCGACTCCCAATTGCATACTCGTGCAGTTTTTTCCCTACAATGTAGGGAAGCAAGGGCCATCGATCCATGGGAATGTGTATATCCCCAAGAAGTAGTTGTGTGCAAGGAGAAGAGAAGTCTGAAGATATGTGTGCAAAACTTTGAGCACCCTCCATCAGAAAGGCATTCCAATCATTGTCAAGGGTGATTGGAACTGTAAATGAACAATACTAAGTCGGTATTTGGAGACACATTGCCCCGAATTCGCTATATTGCACACAGTTGGCTATGGGTTAACATAGCATTCCAAGATGGCACATGGAAGGTCGGACTTGGACTTCTATGTCAGGAATGACGTCGTGATCACTCGACTCTTAGCAACCCATGTTTTCAGAGGAACTAACATCTCCGACCACTGGCCTGTTACCTGCAAGATGCAGACAGTGGACGGCCGGCCTAAAAGTGGTCCCAAGAAGCCAAAATAAACCATGTGTTCCTTGCATCGATTGCGAACATGGTAAATGTGGCGGCGAATGCCTTCCTATCTAGCAATAGATGGGCATCATTAATCGACTTTTCTCTTTCCCTCCCCTTCTCTCTCACGTAGATTTTCAAAATATCTTACTCAAGCTTGTAATTCTCTCTCTCTCTCTCTCTCTCTCTCTCTCTCTCTCTCTCTCTCTCTCGTTTTTCTTTCCTCCCATCTCCCTCCCTTTCCAAAATTTTTTACCTTATCTCTTTCCCCATTGTTTATTATATCTATATGTACATAATTTTAGTATTTCATTAACCTTATTTATTATGTATTACGAATATATTAATAATTACAATAAGTTAAATATATATTGTATTATCAATAAATATAATCATTATATGTAATGTTATATATATATATAACATACTTATTTATAAATCAAATTATTAATCATCATTATAATTATATATTTATAATAATACTTTCATTTTTAAATATTATTTAAAAACATTACTGGTGTAATTATGATAATGATTAATGATCAATTACGTTATTAACACAATTAATAATTGTGTTTTTAATGTCATGAACGTTATTTATGTTATTAACGTTTTATAATTAATAATTTTGCTATTAACGTTTGTTGTTAGGAATTACGCTAATAAGACTTGTCAATTAATTAATATATTAAGTATTTATCGACATAACACATGAAAAACTTGATGCATGCCCACGTGACAATATGGAGGAAGAGCAGCGCCGCGCACTCTATCAGACGATCGGGCGATCAGAAGAAGAACCGAAATGGGACAAGTGGAGCAAGCAGAAGGACGCCACGTGGCCCCGCAAAACCTTCTATTAAAGATAGTAAAATATAGAAGAGATAACCAAGCGGGACGGCACTTGCTTCGTGTCTATGGTAAGGGGGGTCTTTAAGGAGGGGAGAGTGGTGATCGACGGCCCCTTTTTTGCCCCCATCACATCCGATCATCAAGGCCGTCGATCACCGTTGACTGCGAAATTCAATCGTGAGAATGTCTTGTCGCCCAAGTGCCTGGCTCTGCGCGTGCCCTGCTTCGAATCTGCCCGGCCTCGAAAATGTCCGGCCTCGCGCGTGGCCTCTTCCGAATGTGTCCGGCTTTGGAAGTGCCTGGCCCAAAATGTGCCCAGCCTCGAAAGTGCCCGATTCCGAATGTGCCTGGCCTCGAAAGTGCCCGGTTCCAAATGTGCCCGGCCCCGAGCATGCCCGATCTCGAAAGTGCCCGGATCCTGGGGTGCCCGGTCCCGGGCGTGCCCGGTCTCGGACGTGCTCGGATCGTGGGGTGCCCGCCCTTGCTTTTTTATTTTAAAAAAAGGGAACAGAGTTTAAATTCGAATGAAAAACCCGGGCTTGTACCACCTTTGAAGCAACCCAGTACGCGCGCGATATGCATGGAGAATTCGTGCCAAGCTTGATCCAGTTGGATTCGTGCTTGATCTGTAGAGATGGAGAATGCAGTTAACTGAATTCATGCTTGATCCAGCTCGATGCACTGAATGAATAGATAAGGTACATTTGAATGCTCGCACCACCTTCGAAGCACCCAACATGCATGGAGAATTCGTGCCTTGATCTGGATGCACTGAATGAATGGATAAGGTACATTTGAATGCTCGCACCACCTTCAAAGCACCCAACATGCATGGATAATTCGTGCCTCGATCCGGATGCGCTGATGAATGGACAAGGTACATTTGAATGCAAAATGCAGCTGAATTCGTGCTTGGACTGGATGCACTGAAGGGATAAGGTACATTTGAATGCTTGCACCACCTTTGAAGCACCCAATATGCAAAATGCATGGAGAATTCGTGCTTGATCTCGATGGAGAATGCAACTGAAATCGTGCTTGGTCTGGATGCACTAAAGGGATAAGGTACATTTGAATGCTTGCACCACCTTCGAAGCACCCAACATGCATGGAGAATTCGTGCCTTGATCTGGATGCACTGAATGGATAAGGTACATTTGAATGCCTGCACCACCTTCGAACCACCCAATATGCGACATGCACAAAGAATTCATGCCTTGATCTGGATTCATGTGTGATCTGGATGGAGAATGCAACTGAAATCGTGCTTGTTCTGGATGCAGTGAAGGGATAAGGTACATTTGAATGCAAAATGCAACTGAATTCGTGCTTGGTCTAGATGCATTGAAGGGATAAGATACATTTGAATGCTTGCACCACCTTTGAAGCACCCAATATGCGAAATGCATGGAGAATTCGTGCTTGATCTGGATGGAGAATGCAACTGAGATCGTGCTTGTCTGGATGCACTGAAGGGATAAGGTACATTTGAATGCTTGCACCACCTTCGAAGCACCCAACATGCATGGAGAATTCGTGCCTTGATCTGGATGCACTGAATGGATAAGGTACATTTGAATGCCTGCACCACCTTCGAAGCACCCAATATGCGACATGCACAGAGAATTCATGCCTTGATCTAGATTCGTGTGTGATCTAGATGGAGAATGCAACTGAAATCGTGCTTGTTCTAGATGCACTGAAGGGATAAGGTACATTTGAATGCAAAATGCAACTGAATTCGTGCTTGATCTGGATGCACTGACTGGATAAGGTACTTTTGAATGTTTGCATGGCAATGGATTCGTGCAACGGAATCCGTGCTTGATCTGGATGCATAGAATGGATAAGGTCTGATCGGCGATGCATAGAATCAAGTGTTCTGCAAAGAAGGCAACCCCCTGCTAAGTAAACACATTGTAATCCTTGCAAATGGCAGGCTCCATGGCATATGCTTCTGGAGAGGATCAAATTCCAGCAGACATCATTGACAGTAGTGGAGAAAATTGCATGTCTTTAGATGTATACTCCTCAGATGCTGATTCTGTTTCTGAAAGCAGCGAGGAATCCAATGCAGGGAACAACTCCTTCACAAACGACCATGATACTTCAAGTGATAACCGCAAATGGCCACACACAAATGTGCCTAACGCGCAAGATTTCATGTCATCCAAATATTTAGCCTTTACAAGGCCGTTGTATGAGACAATGACTCAGGATATTACTAGCACAAATCATGCAACCATCGAGAGCTTGAGGCATGCATGTCCATACAAGAGCATTGATATACGAAGATGGCAAAAAATAAAAGAGAATGTATGCATTGCTGCGAACGGCCGTTTGTGCTTGAAGTCAAAAGACAAGCTTTACATTGCATGGGTCGAAGAATGGTCTGATATCGTTTGGGATGCTCACTTCGATAGAGATCACGGATGTCACAGGAGCTTGGCTGAAACTCTCAGCATCTGAAAAGGCATTGGTGTACAGATATCTTGCATCATGGGATTCCAACAAGCTATGTGACTGTCCTGGTGCTTACTTGTGCTTGTCAAAAAGTGCATCGTGTATCTGCTGAAGAGTTTAAACATACTTTGCTAGCCCAAGAGAATGCGACTGAGACATTTTAGTGTTGGATAGACGAGGTGCAAGAAGTGTTGGCAACAATTCAGATCAAGCACAATAGTCAGCTAAGAAAGGGCAGGCCATGGAAGAGAAGCTGCCGGGATGTCAGGTATATGAACGGTACGATTGCCATCGTAGTGATAAGCCCCAAAAAAGAGACACAACTGTGTGAAGACCTAAACAATCCAAGCGATGTGGCTGTCCCTTTCGTGTGAATGTGGTTTACAAAATAGTGCTTGACAGGGCTACAATATTTCTATACGCAGACCGCAAAGGGCATCAGCCGAGTACTCGTAGTGACAGATACAATATGCCCGTGCACGAGTATGTAACGCGTTGTTGTGTGGATGATTTGTTTGACGTGGGTTCAGTTAAGCACGTAGCAAAAATGAGCTCAAAGAAAGAAACATGGCAGATGTCCAGAGTTCCTCTTTTGGATAGGGCAAGACATAGATTCTTTATGATACCAAAAGAGGTTGCTCAACTGGCATACAAGTTGCGGATGGGAAGTGAGGTGTCTGACAATGATTGGGTTTCAATGATGCACGAGGCATATAAGTTGAAGGAGGCTGGCAAGGTGTTGTATGTGCAGCCATATGATCCAACTGCTGAAAATGTGGCAAAGCAACCATTTATTTTGATACTGCAAGACGAGTGGATGTTGGAAATGTGCAAGCGTTTGTCTCCTAACAATGCATGGGCTCTAGATAGCACTTTGAAAACCAATATGTTCGGTCTTCCGTTGTACGCAGCCGTCTCACCAAACCATATTGGGCATGGGATTCCTCTATGGCTCATGCTGTGTTCGGCTGATCCAGGGACTGCACAGGAGATTACTACACTAACAGTAACCATCAAAGTTTTATTCTCAAGAATGGATCACGTGAGACCAGCGGCTATTGTTATCGAGAAGTCTCCTACAGAGTACTCTGCCCTTCTTAATGTCATTGCTAAAGATCCACACTGCTGGCAGTCCCATGATGCTGAAAGACAGCTGATAGCATGCAAAATTTTACTATGATAGTTTCATGTCAAGAAAGCTTGGGTAGAAAACTTGTTGCCAAAGGTTGGAAGCGCTGATAGAAACTGCATGTACCAGATAATGAGTCAATTAATGCATTTCACAAGTGAGAAAGACTTTGACACATTGTTTGATGCAACCATGCGCGAGTACTCACAGTTTCTAGATGTCACAAGCTACATTTCTCATGGTTGGTGTGGTAGAAGCTCACAGTGGCGATATATGTGGCCCAAATTTGGGCAATTGTTTTACCATGGAAACCGTTGACATGAAAAACTTGGTAGAGTGATTGTGGCACCACATTAAGTACACCTTGCTAGATGGAAGGATCGATCGATCCATAACTGAGCTTGTGTATGCATTGGTTGGTGATAGTTAGACGGGCACAAGGATGGGTGGAACTGCTCTTGAATGGTTCAAGATGAAGCAGGGGATCGCAGAGTTGGGCAGATATGCACACAGAGGGGCATCCAAAGGCCATGAAAAGCGCTTGCAAGGGGGATACCGTATATGCAAGCGCTTCGAACTTGACCCATCTACTGTCCTAGTGGTAAGTGAGGAGTCCATGCTATTCAAGGTTTTAAGCGAGTCAAACTCGGACATTTGGTACAATGTTTCCGTGCAAGCAAGTTACTGTGACTGCCTTGACCAGACCATAGAATGCAAGCACTTACTTGGGTTAAGACAAATTTTACATACAAAATTCTCACATCTTCACGATGCTCTTCCTGTGGTTGACCATGCTATGTCCATGCAAGGAGCATTACCAGCAGTTGGGGTGTATGAAGATGTTGATGCTAACATGGATATCATGGAACCGCAGAAAGATGCATGTCTGCAGGCTGAAATCAGCGAGCTACGTCAGAGTTTGGAAAGACTTGAGGACGTAGCAGCCTCTTTGTCTACTGCTGATGTCAGGGGCTGTATTGAAAACATGAAAGCATTGCAGAGCCATATAGTTGGATTGCTTGCCCCTGGAATCATTGAGATGCCATTCGAGGGAAGTATTCGGCAGATCCAAGCAAATGTGACGGAGACAAGACTCAGGCATGGTGCAAAGAAGAGTGATGTTGATCCGAAAATTGGAATCTCACCTAAGCGGCCAAGGAATAAGACAGGCCGACTGCCAAAAAAACATCAACGAGGCCGTATACGAATCAGGTTTCCTCAGCAAGATCGTATTCAGTGTCCACATTGTTGTAGCAAAACATTAATCACTGACTGCCGGTCCACATTTGCTTGCAAAACATGTGATGCAATGCTGCCTTTGGGTGCTAGAGATTGCTCGTAGCACATTGATTGGTCTTATAATCACTGCATTCCATGGCGATGCAATGTTGTGGAATGGAACAATTGCAGACATTGCGTATCAAACCGAAGGGGGGGCAAGGAGCTTTCTTGTTCAAATGTCAAGTGCCAGCTGAGTGGAGGCAATTAGGGCCTCCAAATGTAGGTTGGTCCCCCGCTATGGCCTCTAAGTAGAGAGCACGGCTCCTTGGGCCACGCACTGCTTGCTATGTCCCAACTTTTGTCTGAGGATGAACATGTTAGTTTGTTTCTTTGTGGCAGACTATATGGACTCTGTGGTCACACATCTCTAAGGCAGCAAGGATGTCCATTGAGTCCACAGCTTTTTGTCATATCCTTTGTTGATGTTTTTACGACATGCATTTCAGCTAGCTACAAGTGCCAGGTCTAGTATGCCTTTCTGGCCTGTGGGGGTTGTTGTCTGATTCTGAAAACTCTGCAATCGTTTGCATTTGGTGGGGAACTTTGCTGAGATATGATAATGATGATGATACGTGGGTCTTCTAATTGTCACACCCCCAAGCTGCTGAATAGTTGATTGCTCTTCACCAGCCATTTGCTTGTGGGTCTGATCACAGTTCAAAATGTGCATTTGTCTATATGTGGGTGCTCACTGTTGCAAAGTTGATAGTGGGGCTATCTATGGACAAGTCTTCTCTCAGCTGCATGGCTACCTCTGGTATACAGCAGTTAATTATTCTGATATCTAATGAAAAGCAGAAAGGCAACTATGCAGACCCTAAGGCTATTGTATGCATATTTTTTAGGAAAAACAAGACTGAGAAACGAGATAATCAACTGCATATTGTATGCATATTCTCTTTGGCATTGCGTGATAATCATGTCAGCATAACACAATCTACAACAGTTAATTAATCTGAAATCTAATGAAAAGCAGAAAGGCAACTATGCAGACCCCAAGGCTATTGTATGCATATTTTTGAGGGAAAACAAGATTGGGAAACGAGATAAAATGTACTGAGTGTGGGGGAGGGAGACAGTTAGAGGTGGGAAGGGACTCTTTGACATAGAAACTTTGCAGATGAATCTTTGGGTGTGTGGATGGCCATTGGGATGTTCATATATTGAACTTGCAAAGGATTGTGATGACTTTGTCTGGTTTCTGTGATCGAAGAAGTGGCTTTGTCTGATCAGATTGCGAGGCACCATCGTCGGGTTTCTGTGAGGGTGGTGCTGAAGGTTCTCAGCATAAGAGATGGCAGCATAGCTCATTTGATTGTTAGTCTTGTTCTCACAAAACTCTCTTGGATCCAGATTTATGTGGTCTTCTTCTAATGGAGCTTATTGAGAAGGTGATAAGCAGCCTTCCAATGGACATGGAATGCTACACTCAGACTCTGGAGTCTGTGTGCAATGCTTGCAGTACTCTCCAAGCAGGACCATGGTGCTTGGTAGACATCGCAAAAATAGAGGGAATGGCTGTCTTTGATGCTGCAAAGGAAAACATGAAACCATTCACCTCAAATGGAGGCCTTGTTGGTCTCTGATCTTGACCGATCTGTGCATATTCTTGGTGACAGGATTTGGTGCTTCCAAGGTTTGTTGGAAAGTATTTACAAAAGCGTTCAGCTTTCCTTAGTCCAATTTCCATCTTGTGGAGAGAGATGCCTAGGCTCTCCTGATTTCGTTACCTTGCATGGCATTGATTGCCCACATATCCTCGTTGATTGCCCACATGTCCTTATTGGTTTCTTTGCCTTGGGTGACATTGATGTCCCACATGTCCTTACAGAGGATGTTGTTCTATCATTCAGTACCATAGTCAAAGCACACAGCTTTGCAGAAAATGATGGGTCAGCTATGTTTCCTAGTATCGCTATAGTATATTGGCCATCTCAGTTCCAATCTTTTGGATTGTTGTTACAAGAGTTTATGCAATGCAAGTTTCTCAATGCTCGGCAATGGAATTTGATACTGAGAATTTGCATATTTGAGGGAAATTGTATAGTGTCCAGCTTTCAGCTTACTTGGTAAAAGGTTTCCGATCTCCGTCTCTTCCTGGCACCCATGCTTAAATGAATGTAGTGCAACCCATTCTTTGTTGTTGTGGTTTCTATTTAGAGCAGCTCTCTTCGTTGTGGTCTGTAATTGCTCTCTAGAGGGGTGGACATGGCTAGGATTGGCTCTGATCCCATACTGAAAAGGTTTGTAATTGCTCTCCAGCTCCCATCCGCAAAGTTGGCACATCCTCTCGTTTGCTGCAACATGGCTCCATCGACCTCTCTCAATCATTAGCCAATGTGATGAGGTGCCAATCTATCCAATAGCAACTCGAAGCCTGCCATGTGAATTTGAGACAACAAAAGATCATCTGCATATAACAAAATTGGTATCAATACCCCTGCCAGGCTGGTTCCCATACCACCCCATTTCTGTATGCATTCTGAAATCTCGCCAATGTACAATCCAAACAAAGAATGGGAGCATGATAAAATAATTGAAATAGATAAAGCATGTTCTGCTCCTTTTTGAGGAGCTGCTTGTACTTGATCCATATCATGGTAACACTTTTTGTCATGTTGCTTTTAGGTACATCAATTGCATCAACTGCCCTAGTCTTCGAAATAGATGGTTACCATATTACTCTGACACTCCTGCATTTCCTAGAGGGTGGAAAGCCTATGTAAAACTGGGGCCACTGGGTAAGTAGCTTGTTTAGAACAAGGCTATCGAGGGCCTTGGCTTCTCATCACTGCCATTGGTGCTTGGGGTCCTTCTACTATAATGCCCTCATGCACTTGTCTCATGTGTTTCTGCTCAAGTAGTTCAAATGTCTAGATGTGCCCAATTCATGAATTGGGTTTGCAATGAATTGAAAATCTCACATTGGTATAGTAATTGAACCTCAAGGGGACTTAGATTGGACATGCTGGATTTCACTAACTTGGAAATATCTTTGATTTTGGCTGATTGGAAACAGTTCGAGATATGACTTAAGCCAGAAAAATGATATCAGCCACCTACAAAAGTAGCTCTTGTTCAACAAGACCAATCCATGGCTCTACAGATGTATACCTCAAACTCTTATGTATAATGTATCTAGGAGGGTGTTTTGTACATATCTTCTAGTGAGAGTTTGTAAAGAAATCTATTTCCAGTGTGTGCATGTCCCTAGTGTCACATGCCTCTGCAGGCGGGCTCTAGTCTATCTGCACTCATCATCATACCAAGCATTTTGAGGGGTAGTGCATCTGCATGGTGTAGTAGAGCTTAGTGATTGAATGGGAATGCCTTTGTGAGCTGATGTATGTAACACCTTTGCTAGAGATTTAGTGACATCCACAAGAGGTTCAAGCTGGTCTAGCTGCCTTAAGCCATCTTGTACTGTATCACCATGGATATGCGAAGTTTGCTCTAGAAACTCATAGTGCAGAAATGTGTGTGCTTGTGTGCATGTTTCTTGTATTCGACCACATGCCAGGGTAAATTTCAAGATTGCATGGTCGAATGCTATACTGATGGGCTTGGCAAATATCTCAAATCGCCTAATTTCTGGAATTAAAGCTAGTGACCCCATTACATAGTCCACAATGCTGGCTCCTTTTTTACTGTTCCAACAAGTGAAAGCGTGGTTTTAATTTGTGCTCGCAATGCTTAGTGATGTTGGTATGCATAGTCTGCTTTTTTATGGAAACAATGCATCAGGGTTTCACATCTTGGACTACAGATGATAATACTTTCATGCTTTCAGAGGACAGGTGATAATACTTTCATGGCCCTATCTCACAGAAGAGGTGTTACACTAACATTAACTCCTCCCACAAAATGGTTTCCCGAACTCTAGAGGTCAATAAGCTAGTGTAGAAGATATCAGATGGGAGATGAGTAATGAGAATCATCACCATACCTTTGGATGATATCGTCCTACCAAGGGATGCAAGCACATCCTGCAACTCCTCCATCTTGTTGATGTGATCCTTCATAGAAGAAGAATCATCAAGGGGAAGCATTTAGAGCTTCTTTTCTATGGTAATACGGTGGGCAAAGGTCTTCAGCTGGTAGAGAGAAGATAGCTTTGTCCAAACCTTAGCTTTGTCCTCCACTGAACAAGGTAGCGGGGTTTAGGGTTGAAGGTATTCCATATGCACTCCACTTTGTAATACCAAAGGGAGTAGTTAGTGCCATTAAGGTGATCTTCTTTGGGCAACGATGTAAGAACAAACATCTGTACAGATGGTGCCAGAATGGCCATGTGGGGCCCTCCAATAGGTGCCCTATTAGAAACATATAAAGAAGCAAAGGGGGCAAGGGGAGGCCGAGGGGGAAAAGGCCACTCTGATCTTCTGGACATGTTAAAGTGACAATCTTTGGATGATGGTGTCTCTTATCTTTGATCTTTGCGTCGCTCTTCGTGATGCTTTGATTGGTGAGACCGCTTGTCTTCGGAAGAATGGATTGACTTATCGTCCAAGTCATCAAATGCATTGAACTAGTAATCCATATCTCTTCAAAGGAAGTATGCAAACACAACAAACTGCTGCATTTTGGTGTTGGGCTGCCCGAACGGAGGAGAAATCAGCTACACCCGTACAAAACAAGTTGTAGATGCCTTGCACACTTCGTGGAAGGCCTGAACAAAGCAAAAAAAATCTATGTCTTTGCAACAAATCTGCACCAAACAGCAAATAGAGTGTGGTCTTCTCTTCGTAGAACCTTCAGGTCCTCTCTTTTGGTGATGATACCATGTGAGAGTGCAGAATGGAAGAAGACACGGAGAGAGAAGGGAAGAGAGTGACTACAAAGAGAGAAGAGAATGGATGAGGAGATCTGCATTGAACTCCAAAAGAATGCTAAATACAATGTGGACCGATCAGTCCATGCACGCAACCCAAACCATCAGCGTCAAGCATGTTGAGAAATCAAATGATGTATGCCTAGAAGAGGCTTTGTATAAGAGAGATGACAAAAATTGTATGCTCCAGAAGAGATGTCCAAAATCCCATAAGCACAGAGAGGAAGAGTGGTACTATCCAAAAAGGCTATATAAGCATGTACTTGACACTCATTTCAATGTAATGGCACTATCAATTTGATTCACTCAAGATTGTGTTTATGAGTCCAAGCTAATCTATCTTGGAACCTAATTCACTTGAGTTACAATCTCTCATTTTTTATAATGTATCATGTGTTTGATTTGCATCCACCATAGTTAACTAGCTCTAGATCCGTGTTTATCAACAGAGCAAGGGCACTGGATGAAGCTGATGATAGAGAGAAGCACCGAACGAGGGAGGAGTGCCACTGGATGTCGGAGAGTGCTGAAATTTGCAAGACAATGTATCTGCCAATAAATTGGGCCAGCTATAAATAGCTAGAAATTACCAAAACTAGCCGACTGCTGCAAGGACATGTCAAAAATATGGTGAACCTGCTCCTGGTGCTGAACTCAATGCAACGATTGATCAAAAATGGCAAATCATTATGATCCCTTTGAGTATGATGTGTTATGTCTACCACTGATACCGTGTCTACCAAGTATTTTGATAGTGTTGCTTCTAAGCAGTGAAGCACATTACATCATGGTATGTCCTATTTATATTCTTAAAATGTACACCTAATGGGGGTTCTGTCACATGTGCCAATGATGTCTCTCAATTGTCAAAGGCATTGGAAAGGTCAGACGTGCGTCAGTCTTTGGTGATGTATTTGCATGTGCTTTATGTCTCACTGATAAAGAAAAATCTAGCTTTTGTTTAGCATCGCCGAAGTCGGATGCCAAGTTACTTTTGATGGTACCTGTTGCTTGGTCTATGTCTTATGCATGATAGCGGTATAGTGTTTACTGGGACTCTTGCCAGAAGCTTATATATTCTCAATGCTTATGGCAGAGAGGCTATTTGTGGATGCTTTTAGTGGCGCTGCTATGTTTGTGGCTTCTCTTGGATTTGTATGCATCCTTTTCAGACCTAGGCAAGGCCTACAAGATTAAAAATATATTTTAAGATTAAAACATTAGGTTCTTTTGGGATATATGCATGTACTGCAAAAAAGTTTAGCAGTCCAAGCTAGAGACAAGTGGTGAAGTTTGTGGGTTAACACACAACAGAATGTACACATGATCATCAAATATGTTGGAATTCACAAATGCATGTCAATCTATCACATCTTTGGTGATTTCTTAGTCCAATCTGGTGGTTTACCCCTTGCGAAACTCCATTTAATCTTAGCCTAATATTATCAAAGTATGAGTGTTATGTTTATGGTTAGGTCATTTTCTGCTGACTATTTTTGAACTTCAAGAGTACTACACCTTTAGAGAGCTCTCTATTTTATTGTAAGTGATTTTGATCAATTTGAAGGACCTCAACTGCCTCATGAACTTCTAGGAGGGTCCTTAAGACTCCTTCGAGTCCACTCCTATGCATGGTTTTAGTGGAAGCTGAGATAAACCATTCGGCAATGCTGAGGTGGTTGCTATGATTATATTGTTGGACTTGGTATACAGTAACTCGAAAAGTACTTTTAAGATTCCTTCTGTTTCTGCTGCCTTGGTTTTGTAAATCTCAAAATTGTTGATTGCCCTTCTTAAAGCTGGTTGCTCCTGTGTGTGTGAGTCAGCAGCCTGTTTTTCTACATTCAGATTGCTTGACAGCTCTATGCAACATAGTGTTGTATCATCCTTCACAATTTTTTCAAAGCCTTGCTATTTTGTTAGCATGATGTTGAGGAAGGGCTTTGGGTCTATTTTGATATTTTCATTATGTCGGTCAATCTCTATGCATTGGAGTGTTTCTACATTTAATGAAAAGCTTAAAGGCAGAAATTCTTTCCCGACTGTCAGAATATGCTTTTAAAAACACAATGTCAGAATTCAAAAACACAAGATGATTGTCTATTGGGATTCTAGAGTTTTACTATTTTACATTTCAGTCTAAATTTTTGGTTTGACAGTGGAGTTATTTTTCATGACATGTTAGCCATAAACTTTGGATTTCGAATATAATATGTATGTGATTCAAGCTTGAACTTTGATTGTTTCTGTACATGTGGAATGACGACATCTATATATGGCTAATTGGTTCTTATAGGTGATTTGAACTTTGATTGTCTTTGTGAACATGTCGAATGACAGCATATATATGAGTAATTGATTCTTACATGTGATTTTATAGATTCTTGCATCAAATTTGGACGGGTGTTGGTGGATTTTCTGAGACAAGTCAACATGCGTGTATTTGTTTAATATATATGTGCTTATTGCTCTTTCCCCATTTTGCTAGGTAGGGGCAAAACAAATAGCAGGCAAGACAAAACACTGCATACATGAGAAAAATTGTAAGGTTTGAAACACGATACACCTATAGGAAATGGTCCCTATGCTTCCATCATTGAGCTACTGTTCCTAGCATCTATCTGGCTGCTCCAGCTTGATATTGCCTATAACACCTGTAGTTGATCTAGAAACAAGTACCATTTCAGACTAAATTCTGAGCTTGCCATAAATTCACAGAGACATTGGCTTGGCGGTTTGTTGTCTTCCAGTTTCAGTGATGCATGCCAGACTTTATGCATCATGGGTGCTGCTGCTCTGTCAATGTCCTTCCTGCCATATCCTTGTGGTGTTAGGTTGCCCCTAATTAAAACTGCTGTGTCCATCAGCTTTATAGACTCTTTGTAGGCAGGCAACAAATTGGGACAATCCTGTGGTAATCTGTGAGCCTGTTTGACAAGGATTCTGTTGATTGACACTGTCAAAGGCTGTTGAATTGATTGCGGGACATGCATGTGTATACCATGTGCACTCCACACATGTATGTTACATCCATACATACACACCCTTAATGTGCACCATGTAAGTGTGTACTGCTTGCAATATTAGGTAGGTTGAGGTGCTTGAATATTTTGCTAAATCTCTTGACTCCTGAGACATCTACTCAGCATAGGCTTTTAAACTTTCAATTCTTGAGTACCATAAAGTTGCTTGCAAAAGTAATTGTTTGGCATGAGATGATTCCTATTATTGAAGATCATCATTTTACAAACAAAACTTTTTCTGAAAGGTTTGCCTCTGGCCATGCGAGAGCTGGGATATCCATTTATTAAGCATGATGTCTATTTTGGTGCCCTGAATAGTTGTATATTTCCTATCTGCCAAACACGTTTCATACTTGTTGCCATTTTGGTAGACTCTTAGTTAAAAGATTGGATCATGTTTACAACGTGTTGTTTTAACCTATTAACATACGTATGCTAGCACCTTTTCCTCAGTGAGACCACTTTTGCAATCAATAGTAGTCTATTTTGAAATGGTGTTGATAGGTGTAGTGGGTCTCATTGCAGGTCCTCCTTGAGCATGATATTCTACATCTCTGCCAATGTTAAGGTTGAGGTGTGGCTAAGAATGGAATTGGCTGTTAGACTTTGGACAACTGGTGTTCTCGACTTGAGGATAAACTTATGGTTATCATAGGAAAAATGTTAAACTGCCATTTCTGAGACAAAGTTAGTGAGACAACTTAAATAAATCAACTGAGCCCCCTCCCTAGCAATATAATCGTGATTCGCCAATGAATCACCTATATGTAGCTTTGTCCATTGTGATGCCACCTGATGATGTCCCTCGATAACACTTTTAACTCTGAGTGTTTCACTTGTCTTATTAGCAAGCATTTGATATTTCTCTTTTGTGGCAGTCCCAGGTAAAGTTACCTAGTGCCACCTGAATATAGCTGCTAGCATATTGCCAATGTGCCACATTAAATGCCGTAATGGACACTAATTTGACATTTATATTTGGGAAGCAGGTCTTACTTTGTTATAGACACTGTTTCAGTGCGTTATATCTGGAAAGTAGGTTTTCTGCAGGGTAAGGGTGAACTACTAGAATGGTCTGATCACAAAAAGGTTTGGTAGGTCTTCGGATACCTCGGTCAATGCCATGTGTGTCTGCACTTGTCGTCGTTTCGCCTGGCAAAGCCTCAAATGGCACAACAACAATGTTCAGAATTCAATCTAACTTGATGACAACATTCATACGCAATATTTTCTGATGCCAGTTTCTGATCTGCAGATAAGAACAATGAGAAATCCATAGTGTACGTTTTTAAAATCATCCCAAATGGACATGCAATGTACTCACTTGGTGCCAACCCCGAACAGGCCAATGAGTCAGCAGCAGGGACTTGATGTTCTTCATGACGAATATCATCGACAGACCTGGCAGCGGCTTGATCTTCCTCATCGCCAAGATCAACCGAAGGCCTGTCAGGGACAGGATTCTCTTCCTGGGCAAGATCATCTGCAGGCTCTTCTGTACCTGCATCGTGGTTAATTGTTGTTTAGGCAATGCAAAACCTCAGTGCTAAAATAAATTGAAACCACTTACATGCGAAAAATAAAAACTTACAAGTGAACTCCCTTGAAAGCATCCGATTGATGTAAACAAATGGCAGTCCTTTCTTGGTTGGAGATTGTTGCGCCTTTGCTTGCTTTCTGGAAACCGGTGGCACCACATATTTGCGTACAGGAATAAACTTGCCAGAGCGGAGCTTCCTTGGTGAAGGCACGTGGGGTGTTTCAGGAGATGGCGATGCCACATGCATGGCTGGCTGAGGGGAGAGTGGTGATGGCACGTGCATGGCTTGTTCCCCTTGCGATCGGAGCTTCCTTGGCAATGGCACTTGGGGTGTCTCGGGGGATGGTGATGCTGCATGCATGGCTGGCTGAGGAGATGGTGATGCCACGTGCATGGCTTCTTGCCCTTGCGATCGGAGCTTCCTTGGCGAGGGGACTTGGGGCGGGAGATGGTGAGGCCACATGCATGGCTTGCTTAGGAGATGGTGATTGCTGCTCTTGTGATCGGAGCTTCATTGGTGAGCATGTTTGGGGTGCCTCGGGGGATGCTGACGCCACATGCATGGCTTGCTTAGGAGATAGTGATCGCTGCCCTTGTGATCGAAGCTTCATTGGTGAGCGTGCTTGGGGTGTCTGGGAGGGTGCTAATGCCATGTACTTGGACGAACTCCACAACACACCAGGACACAAAAGTCCTAAACCATGCTGTGCAGCTACGCTATCGACCATGGGCATGGATGGCATACCCTACAATTACTGCATTCAGGTTCTTTGATCTACGTGGAATTCTTTATTCTATACCAGGAAGCTAGCTTTCACATCCATGATGTATGATATTTGATTAGCTACGGTGCAACACAAATCGCAGAACTGTAGAGGAACTCACCTGAGTAAATTCTCGTCTCACAGGCCGTCGATACTGAAGGTCGACACTCCTTGCTCCAGAGTTTGCGCACACCACCCTTTTGCTCTGCTGCTCCATCGTCAATGTCCATGATATAGGAGTTCGTGGCTTGCACCACCTCTAATCCCAGGACTGGCACCTCGATGATACTTTCCCCCTTTCACAGCGTTCTTCCAATTCCCTGCAAAATCCCCTCGATCTTCCACACGCGTGACGCTCTCCAAACCATGAGAATGGCTGGCTTTTTTGCCACATGCAAAGCTTGCGGCAGCGACACGCCCGGGGCCAGCCACCCCAGGATCCGGGCACATTCGGAACCGGGCACTTTCAAGGCTAGGCACATTTTGGGCCGGGCACTTCCAAAGCCGGGCACATCCGGAGGAGGCCACGCGTGAGGTCGGACATTTTCGAGGCCGGGCAAATTCGAAGCAAGGCACGCACGGAGCCAGGCACTTGGACGACAAGACATTCTCACGATCGAATTTCGCAAGACAATCGGATGTGATGGGGGCAAAAAGGGGGCCCTCGATCACCACTCTCCCCTCCTTAAAACCCCCCCCCCCCCCCCCCCCCCCCCCCCCCCCCCTACCATAGACACGAGGCGGCACTTGTCTTGTGATGGCCAGGGGCCCGCGCTGTGGATATCGAGGGTGTTTGTCCACCATCGTTTGTTTCCGCCCTGTTTCTTCATTCATGTGTTCACACGACGAAGTAACAGCAGACGATAGCCTATATGAAACTTGCACCATATTTTGTAGTTGTACTCGTGAGAGAACGCACGCGCGCGCACACACACACTCTCTCTCTCTCTCTCTCGGGAAGATGATGATATCCGTGACAATTACGATAATGTTCATGATCAAGATGGCTGTTTTATTTCCTTCAGCTAGCGCAGCTGTTCCGCTCGTCTCTCACACGGTAACCCTCCTCTCTCTCTCTCTCTCTGTCATTCATAGAGTAGACGCTCGCTCTACTCCCGTGTAGATTTTCTTATTAAAAGAAGGGCTTCGGGAAAATGTCACATGGGGAGGTTCTCGATCTTGTCAAAAAGCAGTGCTGTTTTAAGAAACACCCAAGCCCAAACATCATCTCTTGAAATGGAGTGGGAAAAGTGGACCTATCCCAAACATGCTTGAAAGTAGGGTTTCACTTTTGATTAGAGTTTTCTTTTGTATTTTTAATTAGATGAGGGGTTTTAGAAACCCCCATGCAGCCTCGTTTTTCATTAACAAACTTTTTCTTGCTAGGGAATTGTTCCTTGGCGAAATGCTCATGCGAACAACTCCTTAGCCTCCTCAACAATAACAAGGTTGCACTATTGCGTGTAATAGCATTGCCTTTTTTTAGCATGAGAGAGAGAGAGAGCACCCATTTTCTTTAATTTTTGATGAAAAACTCTTTTTTCTCAAAAAGTAAGCTAAGTGGACTACTTAATTGAAATTAAAAGTGAAGTGAGTAATTTTTTTGAGACACGTACCACCTTGTCACCACACAATTGCATAAGTATATGCCCTAAAGGGCAATGCTAACAAATACTCCTCCCTCCCTCTAAAACAAAAAAAAAAGGGGGGGGGGAAGATAGAACCTACATGAAACACATATCCCTTAATGCATACTTGCTTTTTTTTCATTTCACATTAGAGTTATAATCTCATAGTTGAATAAGTTCAACATACTCTTTTCTCATATCAAGCTAGGCTTGGAACTTCTTGAAAAATTAAATACTCCTATTTGTTCACATAGAGCAAACATTTAGTATAAGTGTACAACTAAGGCTTTGTCTTAACTTTGTTTGTGTGTTTTGGTTTCATAGCTTTCAAGTGGGCACATTGTGGATTGCATCCATATCAAAGATCAACCTAGTTTGTACTCTAGGCCCGAAAAGGAAGTGGTAAGATGCATAGACTTGATTCTCTTAGTGAAATCCATTAGGTTTTGGACCATATTTTCCTTAGCATTTGTATAAACATATTAGTAAGGCTCACTTGAAACTAAATTTCAAGGGGAAAGTTTCAATTGTTGTCACCTTAGTCAAATTTCTTTTTAAAAACATGAATGAAGGTAATAACTATGTTTAATAAGTAGGATGAAAAATTTGCACATCAACCATGCTTGAATCCTTTTTTCTCATTAGAAGACCACATAAATAAACATGATGGCACTCACTTAGAGAGCATTGATCTCAAAGACCCAATGTGTATAGCGCAATGAAATCTATGCCAACTTGTATAAAGTAAATTGATTTTCCTTGCTTGTTTACTTGTATAATGCTTCAAATTATAAATATGGCAAGGTATTGGTGTTTTGTGAAAAACATTAGGGATAATTTCCCATGCAATAATTAGTAGTAGAGTATGCCCTCTTTTTATTTAGTTGTAAGTATTGCTTTAGGTATTGTCCTTACATATGTAGAAAGAGTGAAAAGCAAGGATTTTAAAAATCCCTTCACATTTACACCTACTTTTCAATGACCTTCTAAGACTTATTTATACATTGTATATAATTCATATTTAGATATGTGGCATACCTACCAATGGTTCAAGAAGTTATGTCAAAGTATTGTTGCTTCACACATGCATAAGATATGTTGTGGAAAAGTTTCTTAATGCCATCTTTCAAAAATACCTTTTGATTAGTTAGATGCCTCTTAAACACACATAGATAATATAACTAATATTTGTAAAAAAAATAATGCTTCTTTTACAAAAGTGTTATGGGAAAGTAACCAAATGAAGCCATAATTTTGGTCACATCACTCCTTTCAAGTTTTCCTAGTGAACAAGAGAGACTTAGAAACCATTTGACTTTAGCGATCATACTATCCCACTTGATTTGCATGTCTTCACCTTCCAAAAAATTTATTGGCTCTAGCATGCCATATGAATTCCAGAACAAACATGTGTGCCAAGTGATAGCCAAAAAAGATTGGGTTAGGTAGCTACCCATGCAACCCAAACATGTAGGACAATATAGCTCAGATTCATTGCTGCTAATATTCCATTTCCTTGTTCCTTCGAGCTAAAGGCTTCTTGTTGTGCAACCATCCTAGAGGGCATGTCAAATTGACTCCTCTTTTCAGGATATATGTGGCCCATGAGAAATACCTCTTCTTTTCAACTTTGCACCATACTTTATGGTTCCTTGTGCTACTTTCTAGGCAAGACTTTGATGTTCTAGTAGGACTTTTAGTGACTAGATGCTAGATAAAATCCTCTTAAATTGATGAAGAGAGGTGTAGATGTTCTAGGCTTTGTTTACACTTTCAAGCTCACGATCATCAATGTTTATTATTGGCTCCATATGCATTCCTATGAGCTCCTATTATATGATTTACATGCCCAATGTTGTCTAATGGTTCCTCTTGCCTAAGAGCACTGATTTGACAAATTCCCATGTTGGGAGCATGTTGGTCTACAAGATTGTGAACATTTTTTTGTTCCTCTTAATTCCATTAAGTCAATTAATTGCCCATTATCAAAAAATTAGTGTCTACACTTGTAATAACCACCACCTTTAATAATAAAAAATCATTTCATGCCCAAAATTATTGAGAATGGGTGACAACTTAATCTAAGAACATTGTATATTGTTACTAGGATCAATTATTGCATGCATAAGCTCCCCTAAGATAAGAGTCATTGCTTTCACTCAATTACAAAGTGTAAGATCCCCTAAGATAAGCTTCATTGTTGAACATGCCATCCAGTTTGATAGCCATTAGTGCTTGAGATGTCATAATTCCCTCTCCCTCAATCTTCGAGTTTGTACATAATTTCAAAGTTTTCCAATGATTCTATTCTCCAAGTATTTCAATCCATGGTAGCTTTTAATGACAAAACCTCTTCAACAATTTCATTCTTGAGACAAGTGATTCCGAACTAATATGAATTAGCTACAGTTCGCTAGTTTCTAAATCTTTTTATAGACAATCCATGGATATCAAAACAAAATATATGTATTCTTTCCATTTATTCCGAAGATATTTGCCTCTAAGTGAGTCATAGGCTTTTTAAAGTCTAGAAGTTATCAAAGGGGCCTATAGCCTTATGGTTGGATGTTTGAAAAGCTTCAATGTCTTGAGTCTAATGTGTAGGGGCTAGGAGGTTGTTGACCATCAAGTATTTTCTTACTTACTCTATAAAAGTGCCAGGTTGTCCTCCAATCGCTTATTCCTATAACTAATCCCTTGCAATTGGCCTTGCTTCACATAGTGGTCAATTAGATAGAATAAAGGATGGGTGGCTAGTGCAAAAAATATGGGGCTAATAGAGCATCCCTATCTAACACGGATTGGAGAAGCTTGGCATTCATGAAAATTAGTGCTTCAGTATCCTCACCTAATATACATGGCCACCCTAGCTATCTTACTGTAAAATCCCATCTTTAGAATTACTTCATTTAGGTATCCCCATGAAACCCTATTAAAGGCTTTTTCTAAATCAAGATGGAGAATGTAAATTTTTTTGTCTTGAGACGTTGGCCCATTCTATAGCCACCATAACATGGAGCACATTATTTATTAGTGAATTCAAATTTGCATACATGATTAATCTTCTACTGAAGTGGATACTTAACTTCTCATACTCCTCCATTGCTACTTGATAGTTGTTTAATCATTTCCTCTACACAAGAGAGCTCCTCTCTTTCATGGCTATGTAGCTAGATACCTTGTACTTGAATGCATTGTTGGACCAATTGAGTGAAGTCCAATCTCCTCATGGGTCCAGAGAGTTACTCACAACTGATGCTTTAATATTGTCAATGTATCATTCCACCATATGTGTAAAATCCACTTGATTGAGATATCAAGCATTTGCAACTGAAGGTTTGTGTTGATCTTCTAACCTTTCCAATAAGAACTCAAATTGATTATTGCTAGCCAATAATTTGATAGAGACATGTGTAGTACAACAATTGACTGATTCTTAGGGGAAGCCAATTGCCCTCTATGATGTTGTACCATCGGTTTAGATGTGCCTAGTACCCTAGGGTAACTAAGAGAATTATAGGTTAAGGCACATACATCTAGTTACAAGTTATAGTATTGTGCTAGTATATGTGTGCGGCACCCATGCACATGTGTGCATGTGGATGTGTGCATGCACATGTGTGCAACTAATAGTATCATGCTAGTATATGTGCATGAACACACGAACATGTGTGCATGCATGCATAGACATGTATGCATGTGTGTGCATGTGCATGTATCTATGCATATGTGTGTACATATGGGTTTGTGTGTGCATGTGTGTACATGTGTGTATGTGTACATGTACATGTGTGTTTATATGCACATGCATGCCGTGTGTGTGTGTGTGTGTGTGTACGCGCGCGCGCGTGCGTGCGTGCGTATGTGCGTGCATGCGTGCATGTGCGTGTGCGTGTGCGCACATGAGATAAGATTGCAAAACATAAGGGGGTTGAACACATGAACATGTGTGCATGCATGCATATACATGTATGCATGTGTGTGCATGTGCATGTATCTATGCATATGTGTGTACATATGGGTTTGTGTGTGCATGTGTGTACATGTGTGTATGTGTACATGTACATGTGTGTTTATATGCACATGCATGTCATGTGTGTGTGTGTGTGTGTGTGTGTGTGTGTGTGTGTGTGTGTGTGTGTGTGTGTGTGTGTGTCTGTGTGTGCGTGTGCGTGTGCGTGTGCGTGTGCGTGTGCGTGCGCGTGCGTGTGCATGTGCGTGTGTGCACATGAGATAAGATTGCAAAACATAAGGGGGTTGAACACATGAACATGTGTGCATGCATGCATAGACATGTATGCATGTGTGTGCATGTGCATGTATCTATGCATATGTGTCTACATATGGGTTTGTGTGTGCATGTGTGTACATGTGTGTATGTGTACATGTACATGTGTGTTTATATGCACATGCATGCCGTGTGTGTGTGTGTGTGCGTGTGTGTGTGCGTGTGCGTGTGTGTGTGTGTGCACGTGCGTGTGCGTGTGCATGTGTGCACATGAGATAAGATTGCAAAACATAAGGGGGTTGAAGCACTATGGGATTAAGCACCAAACTTTAATCGCTAGTTGCAACCAAAGAACTAAACACAAAAGCTCAATCCTAAGTACAACCATTTAATTGGATTGAATAAATTTTTAATGATTGTGGTGTCATATGTAGTAAGGGGTGCTAGGAACTATCAATAATAATTGAATTTTTTTTGTGTTGAACAATATTTTAAAAAAATTCTAACTCTCATCTAAATAGAATCTTTGGTCACCACATAACAAAGATAGTGTCACACTATTAATAATAATTGATTGAAAATTGTTGTGTTGGATGAAACATAAAATTATTGGCACCTATCTAGATTGAAGCTTTGGTCACTTAGGAGTAGAGATAGTAACTCATCTACTTTGGTTCTACCATTTACATGTCCCATTTGACATGTGTTTTTGATTGCACACGTATGACAAGCTCTTTGAACATAGTGGAAAAGCACGTCATGCACTCTCTAAATCTATGTGAAACATATTTATTTTTTGAAACTCACACTTGTATGGATAGTATTTACATGATACCTTTGCACATGGATAATATTCCTCCAACTTGTGTTAATTCAAATAGTCTAACAACTTGTCTTAATTCAAATAGTCTAACCTAACTTGCATACATGCCACAAATTTGGGCATAAAAAGGGTCATCATGCACTCTCTAAATTTATGTGAAACATATTGATTTTTCAAAACTCATACTTGTATGGATAGTATTTATATGATACCTTTGCACATGGATAGTATTCATAGAACTTGTGTTAATTCAAATAGTCTAATCTAGCTTGCATACATGTCACAAATTTGGGTATATTTGCAAAACTTCAAATACAACTACTTGAAATTTAAGGTAACATGATGTAGTGTGCAATATTGGAGACTATTTTCTAAAGTATAGATGGAAGTTGTTTTGATACCCTTTATATAATGTGTACACAAAGTTAAAATCTATCAAATGAATTCACTTCTTAGTTTAATTTGACATCCATACCAACTTGCTTCAACTCCAAGTGACTTTGATGATGGAAATACCCTCTTTGGTACTTAATTAAGTAATAAAAAGAAGAGAGAGATAAAGGTGTATTCAAATATATACAAATTTCTCTATCTTTGCTACTTTATTATAGTAGTATGAACGTACCCAAACCAAAATAGTTTGATGCTCATATGGAAGACTACAAAAGTTTCTTTTGTTTGTCTAGCATTATCCACCACCTCTTAATGGTAAAGACACCATAGGAAGACCACGAGCTCAACAACGCTTTCAAAAGGAAGTGCCAGGTGGTTGTCCTAATGGAAGTATTCCTATTATGAGAAGCGAATTTAAGAGCTCAAATGCTACACATAATAAACGGCGGCGTGGTGTGGAAGAATCACCAATCGATGGATACATTCACAAGGTTCATGTTGAGAGATGAAATTTGATACTTTCCACTTCATTCTTCTAGGTTTACTTAAACCTATTTATATTTACAAGCCTATTTTGTGGATGACTTGTCTGTAGTATGGAACTTATCGTTGTATGGATAATGATGCATTCACCGGACTACAAGTAAGTACAACAATCAACCAACCTCCAACTGACAATGGGGAAGCAAGCATTTCACAAGTATGGGTAGTCACAAATTATGGAGATCCAAACATCATGGCAACTATAGAAGTTGGCTTGAAGGTATTTGTATTACACTACTTTCTCTACATAAATGTTATGTTCATTTCTCCTTTTAGTCAAATGGATTGCATTATAAGTACTTATGTTCTAATACTTCTTTTTTTTTGTAGGCTCATATTGGATAATTATTGAGGTGTAAACCACTGGAATTCTTTAAACATGTAACCTAAATGAACCACCTTGTTTTGTAATCCAAAGGTCTATAGTAGTACTAAAGTAAAAAGGTAATTATATCATTAGAGGATAGACTGAAACCCTTACCCAAGGTTTATAGAAACCTTAGTGTGCTCACATCATCCTACATCTAAAGTCAGTCTTTACTTAAAGCCTTCCCAAAATATTTATGGACTTTTTCTTAGCTCTCACACACCTTTAAAAATGCATATAGCAATTGCCTTAAATTACTTAAAGGAGTCGTTAAAAAATCACATATTCAAGAATTCATGAATTTTCATAACTTTTGGGAATTCCTAATGTGATTAATATTTGGACGACTCCCTGAAGATACTGTGCAACACCATCTTTGTGATCACATGTTGAAAGTAATCAAACATGTAGAGTTAGGGCCTAGGAAAAATAGTGAGACACTCCCTTTGAACTTGCATACCAGCCCATGAGACACACTCTAGAAGAATGGGATGACCACCCATGCTCACGGCTATATCACACAGATAATATACCTTCCTAGCCACAAACACGATTACCCCACTTCATGATCCGATAAGGTTGCCAAGGCGGAGGTTGAAGTTCCATAGAGGTCGACAAATAAAGCTGAATGTATGATCAATTCTAATATTTGAAGTAGTGATAGCCACCTCAAGTGTCTTCAGAGAATAATATTCACCATATTCTAAATTCGATCCCATAGCTGCTAGAATCTTAGCCATGCCAACACAAATTGTTAACATCCACTACCTGTTTGTTTATACATGACAAGTTGGAATATGGATCCCTTATGCATAGTTTGCATACTTTTTTATGCCGACTTCACTTCAACTAGAAGAAGTTTTTGAGTTATTTAGACTAGATCAAGCGTACGCAAAAAATGCGCAACAGTATGACTTTTGAAACTTTTTCCTTTTAGTTGGACAAAACATGATGATAACTCTCTAGAAGACAAAGTCTAGCTTCCGTGAAGGTGTGGTTTTCCATGAATTTTTTATTCTTCTACATGTGTAGTGGAGAGAATGGTAATAGAGAACATCTTCTTCCACCTCTTTTTGAGGTCAAAGAAGAAAATAAAATTTACATATACTAGATCCTTCTACTTTTGGAAATGCTAGATTGTTGCTAATTTTAGCCTTTAAGAAATGTGTGAAGTTGTTGTTTTGACCATTGAGAATGAAGGCCATCCACATTTCTTGCAAGAAATCACAATGTTATAACTAATATTGTCTTTATTGGTTAAGTTTTAGTCCCTTTCCACTTGTCTTCCATGAACTTGGTCCACCCTTATTGGCTGTCAATATTTAGATTTACCTATTATCATATGCCCTTATTAGCAATGTATGTTAAAACCTTTTGTTTTCATGGGGATGGTATGGAGGAGGATAATACACATTAGGAAAAGAGACGAGTCACCCTACCCATCATAGTTATAAGTATGATTTTTTGATTCATGATTAGTAGTATATTGTCTGACCTAAGATGCTCACCATTTTTCACAATGGCCACAATCTTCAGCTTCATAATTAGCATTCATGGTTGAGTTGGTGATCCCAATCTATTGACAAGAGAGAAGGCCAATGTATTTTCTTTTGCTATGAGCTTTTAAAACCCAGATGTCCCATGCAACAAATTCAAAGGTGACCAAGCCCCATGAAATGTATTACTAGACCCAATTATTGCCCTTGAACAATGACTAGTCTCGTAGCATATTTTTCATGATGTTCCATGAGGCTTGGCTACAAGCAAGTGCCACTCCAATACTTGCTCCAATAAAGGTGAGGCTAAGAATGATAGTCCTTATGATATTGGCTGTCAATATTTAGATTTACCTATTATCATATGCCCTTATTAGCAATGTATGTTAAAATCTTTTGTTTTCATGGGGATGGTATGGAGGAGGATAATACACATTAGGAAAAGAGACGAGTCACCCTACCCATCATAGTTATAAGTATGATTTTTTGATTCATGATTAGTAGTATATTGTCTGACCTAAGATGCTCACCATTTTTCACAATGGCCACAATCTTCAGCTTCATAATTAGCATTCATGGTTGAGTTGGTGATCCCAATCTATTGACAAGAGAGAAGGCCAATGTATTTTCTTTTGCTATGAGCTTTTAAAACCCAGATGTCCCATGCAACAAATTCAAAGGTGACCAAGCCCCATGAAATGTATTACTAGACCCAATTATTGCCCTTGAACAATGACTAGTCTCGTAGCATATTTTTCATGATGTTCCATGAGGCTTGGCTACAAGCAAGTGCCACTCCAATACTTGCTCCAATAAAGGTGAGGCTAAGAATGATAGTCCTTATGATAAGATCATGTGTAAAGCTCTAGAATCTTTGGGAGGAAGATGAGATCTTCTTGAATTTGGCTAATCACTAAAATTGCTTATTTTGGCACGAGTGCACAAGAACTTTGATTTTCCATTGTCATATCGATTAGCATAGTCATCATTTACTCTTGAATCTCTCATTTAAGCCACTACACTAGTAATAATAGGGTGATACTATATCAATGGATTATTTTTATCTTCTTGCATAAACATCCACAAAATCCAATCAAAGTATCAAACTGTTATCAATGAGATTACAGAAACTCTAGTGGCACTCTAAACTTGTAGCACATATCCTCGAAAATGAAGTTGCTAACATATTTCTTAATGATTCTAGTGGTGGACTTTGTCCTAGCCCATCTTGGGAGATAATTCATAATAATAGGCATGTACATATTTTTCCATACTCTAATGCGCAATTTAAGATCTAATTTCATAGATCCCCCATTTCTCAAAGATATCATAGGTCCAATCAAACCCTCAAATTAAGGCTTTAGAATCCTCTTGCCCATTATTTGACTTTGCAAATAGGGTTTTTATCTTCTCTTTTCATGGCACCCTTCTCAAAATTGAATCAATTTCTTTCATTAACAAATCACAATCTACCATGGTGTATTTTCCAACTTTCCCCAACAATGAATTATTTGTAGTCACATCTATCTCTACAATAATTCTTTCTTATCAACAAAACTTTATCTTTAAATCTAAAACCCTTATCCTTGATACATGGGCATTGCCATAATAGCAATGAATATCATTGTAATGACCTGTTGAGCTGCTTCAAGAGGCACAACATTCTCCTTTTGCTCTATATGTTGAAGATTCCATGCTTCTAGTCCCATCAAGCTTTACAATTCTTTCTCATTGTCTATATGAAGATGAGTAATGGGTTTGATTTTTATCTTAAATTCCTTCCTCATTGAAGAATATTTTCTATTAGCTACCATCCTATTCTATAATAACATCACTTATTACTATTTGGAAGAAAATATTCTCTTAATTTACCTAATATAATTAATTCAATACATTGCACAATCTCTTTATTCTTTATTGTAATAGGTACTAGTCATCTAGCTAGAATATAATATGTGGATGTCTGGTTGGTTTTTTAAGGCATACATGTGCACATACTAGTACATTTCAAGTGTTTTTTAGACTAATATTTGTTTTACACTATTATACTTTCAGGTTGAACAAGATGTGTATGGAGATGATTATCCCCATTTATTTGTCTTCTATACGGTACAAGAACTCATTATATATATTTTTGAGCATCTATATTATAACACATTAATGTCTGTATTTGTTTTGAAATTTTAACCTTGAGAACAATTAATTTCTCATCAAAGTAGAATGGACTTGTGCATGAACATGACATCTTGTTTAAAGTGGTGGAAGAATGAAAAGATAGTAATTTGTTTCATTCTATAGGGTATAGACTTTGCAAGTGCTTTAAAGAAAGAGGTGGTTATCATGCATTTTTTATTTATTGCTTATATTGTCACTTTTCTCATTGCCATGACATTAAAACACATTGGTTTAGAAGAAGCAAACTAGATTATCTACTGTTTTCAAGAAAGAAAACTCAATGGGTACACTACATCATGTTAGTATTGTATAAGATATACAGTGGATAAGTGAGATGTTTGTCTCCAAGAACTTTATGCCAAAAGGGGACATGCCTATTCCCATTGCGAACCTAATTGACACCCTAGTTTAAGGCTATGCTCCTTATACTAGTGTACCAATCTCCTAGTACAAGATTGGTACTAATGTGCTCATAAAACTTGCCATTAGTTCCTACTATTTATTCTTATTACAAAGAGTTTTTGAATTTCATAATCACATGGGCTTTTTATCCTTCTTGGAATTTTAGAGGTTGAGAGAGTGTTGATGGCTTTGAGGAATTCAACCAAGGACTCAGCAATATCCAAGTATAAGAAATATTCTTTGTTATATAAACTTCATTGCTCGATGAAACCATTCACTCATCAATGGCCAATTATGTTTACCTAGAATCATTAATCTTACAAAATAATTTTAAAACACATATCATGAACTTCACATCCATCCTACATGTGGAAACTGACAAGCAATTACTTAGATGACTTGGTTAGTTAATGGATCTAACATCATCCTCAAAATCTTTAACTCGAAATAGCATCACCAGGCTCACATTTCTTAGCATTTTAGGAGATAACTATCATTGATATTCTCATTCTTCAAAGTGGGAGTACTACTTAAATCTAGGTAGTGTATAGTAGTTAGTTGGAATTGATAGAAGATTATGTGAGCAAAATGTTAGTGTTGGCAAGCAAACAATAGTTGATTATGCTTGCCATACCTAAACAATAACTAATTTTTCTTAAGCAATCGTTTGTAAAAGATATAATTCTTGATCCCAAATATAAATCCCAACGTATTTGCAGATTTAATTTATTAAATCTTGGCCCTAAGATGGAAGAATACTTCAATGTATGTGGGATGCTAGCGTGACAACACAAAATCTAACTCTCACTAAATGTATTGCATTTTTTTCAATACGGTGCAAGGGTCAACACAATCATACAAAAATAAGATCATGTGACACACTTACCAAGCATGCACATAGAGCACTGACGATTTTATAATTGTACATCCATGTGAGATCATACCCATTTTTCAAAATTTGAAAATTTTTCTTTTTTCCTTTCATGTGAACATAAGATTTTTCTCAATAAGACATCCCCATATTGGTTGCCTATAATGCTAGAAAAGCACTTTTGATCAATATTTTTTATGATTTGTGTAATAGCAACTAGAATGGAGAGAGGAGGACAACATAGCTATTAGAAGTAGCAATTAAAAATAATTGGCATGTTTAGAAGCGCACTCAAAGAGCAATGCCCATCAACATTGCTTTTTCATCCACTCAATTGTGCTTCTACCCACAAGTCATATCTTTAAACCCATATATATATCAACATGAAACTAAATTCATAAACACGATATTGATAGCATAGCATTGAGTAGAGGATTTGACTACAATTATTAGTTTGAGTGCTAGAGGCGCATGTGTAAGAAAGCCCACAAACTACATGCATTTAGGGGATATTTTGAAACCTCTCTACTTGAATTAATATGGCAACAAACTGTCCCCCCTTTATTAAGATAAATAGTAGGCTTTTTTCCAATATGCATTTGTGTAAGCGTAATCTTAGAAATTTACTAAAATTTAAGCAAGTAAAATACTCTCTTAGTTGTAAGGTACTCTTGATTGTTGGTACAAGTATGGTACATGAATAGTTTTCCAAATTATTACAATTGTTTCACCTAAAGCTATTAGGGAGCATTCAAATCCCTCATATCCTATTGAGTCTCTGTCCCTATATCAATTAAATTAATAAACAACTAATGCTATCCTTCTTTGGACTCAAGAATTCGGAGGATCTTGAAAAGTGAAAGAAGATAAAAAGCCACTGAAGTGATATTATCCTCAATCTCTAGTTCTATCTTCAAGTGTGTTTAATAATGAATATAAGCAAAGTCTAATTGTATGGGCATAAAAATAGTGCTAATAAGATTGTAGACCAATGTCATGTCGCTAGTTCAAACTATCTCACTCACTCTCCTATATCGGTAAGAATGATTGGTGTATAAAACCCCTTCGCACAAGTTAATAAAAGGGGCAACACTTGTAGAGCCTTTAGTATAAGAGGTTGGTAGCTTCAAGTCACTACCCTTTTTATTTTGATGATAGAAGCAATTTGTTCTAACATGAAACATCATATGAAAGGTTTAAGATCTCAGCTAATTGATTGTTTTTTCCACTCATTTTTCATAGGATGATAGCTACCAAACAATTTGTTACAATATGGACTGCAATGGGTATGTCCACACGAGCAACAAATATGTTTTGGGGGATGCGTGGACTACTTGCTCTTTTCCAGGAGGCGTGCAATATGGATACACAATAACCCTACTTAAGGTACATTTTTGTTTTAATGTGTGCAATCCATAACTAAGGTATGAAATTGCATGGCTTTTAAACGGTCACGTAGGCTTGTAACTCCAATGCTAATAGAAAAACTGGCATTTTAGTGTATTTCTACAAGCTAGAATTCTAAACTACCAACCAGTTGACATGTCCTTAAAAATGCCAATGTATTTTTTCGAGAAATTTAGTAATAAAACCAGCCTTTCAAGCTCATAGATTTCGAATTAATAAAACCCAGCTGCCTTGGAAAATTGCATTTATTGGTATGGGTTTGGGAAGAATGGTTCTGTACAAGGAGCACATATGGTTTGGTATGTGTGGTGTGAAAACAGGGAGAAAATTGGAATTTCTACATAGACGGGGAACCCGTGGGTTATTGGGATGCGAATGTGATAACGATATGGCAAGACAGGCTTGGAGATAGGTTAGAATTCGGGGGGGAGGTGGCAATCAGAAGTGCGTCCTCGACAACCGGCATGGGAAGTGGCGTCGCTGCAAGTAGTGGCTATCCATGGGCAGCCGTCTTTGAACAACTCAAGTACTGGGATGCAAACCGAAACTTGCAGACGTTCGATCCTTCCATGCTTGCATCTTCCATCGACAACCCAAATTGCTATAACACCAGCGAAATCTTCACCTCGCCATCCTCCAACCTCAGCCCTTGGTTCTTCTATGGAGGCCCTGGAGCTTCCGAACCAGCTTGCGTCTACTAAAATAACTACGTCCTTACGTTGAGACATCGTGGGGTTTCTCATGTCAAACCCACCCGCATTTTCCTCCTCCAGTCGTGCCAAATCAGGATGTAAATGTTCGGACAACCAAAACACTAAAAGAAACGCTCTCACATCTTATGATACTTGAGGCTGTCAAATATAACACTACTTAGTTCCAAAATATTTAATAGGCACACATGCTTTTTGTCATGTTCATGTATCGTGTCCAACAATGGTGGTTGAAATGCCAATTGGAGGAAAGGATGGCTTGCAGTATAACATATCTTGTAAAGTGTCTAAATTGGGTAACAATCCACAATGAGGGTGAGGATGTTGAACAAGAGCCCTACTAGATTGGGCATCCTTTGAGCATTTATCTACTCGTGATAAACTGATCATACGCATATATACTAAACATACAACAATATAAAATAAAACCAACTTGACAATTTGAGTATTATTTGTTGTTTAGGTTGGTATAAGTTCTTTCAGAGAATGTTGCAAGGATTTGGTTATTACTTTTTCCTTGCACATGTGGTTTAACATTGGATTGGGATCTAGTAAAAAATATCCATGAAATTTAAGAAACTAGATGTAACTCTATCCACCCAATGCCCAAGCAAATCACATCAAGTTTTCTATGAAGCCAGCCATAACCTTGGTGCATCCATCCTATCACTAGGAAAACTGACTCCAAAACATCAACACAATGAACTCCAATAAGAAGATGAGAAAAATAGACTCCAACCCAAACTTCAAATAATGAATGTTATGTATCCCATTGCATCCATTTCTACGAGACTCAACATTACAAGTTAATAGATGTACTCTTTCATGCGAGCTTTTAGGATGGTGTGACTCTTATTATACCTTCCTAATTAGCCCTAAGAGTTCAGAATTCTACAAGGCACATTTATTTGATTTCTTGGGATATTCTTTTAGTTGCACACACCTCAAACACTCTTCGCTTATCTAGGAGATGGTAAGTAGAGAGTAATAAGAAGAACTCCACTACAAGATACAACCCTCATACTGACATTCAAAATGACGCAAATATTCATAAAAAGAATTGTCCCCGTTGTTGCTAAAAGTGTCGGTATAAGCCTCTCTACAAATTCGTTAGAGAGATCGTCAATACTTGCATTGCTAATAGCATTTTTGCGATGCAAATAGCAATGCTCTTCGATGCTAATAGCAACACATGTAGTAAATTAATTATGCAAATAGCGATGGTTAACTGCAAGACTAATAACTTATAAAATAAGTACAAGACTAGTGATGACAACTCATGAAATTACATGGAACCATATAGAGGAGAGCCAAAACAAACATGAAAATCTGTTTGTAAATATCACAAAATACGATTTTATACAAAGGATGATAAGTATATCAAAGGAATGCTATATGGAAGAGGCATGCATAGATCACATGACAAAAAAAGAAGATGGTGTGTGGTCCACGAATCTAAGCATGTGCTACAAATCCTCACCATCTGAAAGCTCATCCCAATGCAAAGGAGCATCGAATGGACTTTGCAAAATGAACAACTAGACATTAGCCCACTATACATAATACATCATTAAAAAAACCAGTGACTACCAACAAGAAAGAGGATTGACTTATTGGGTTGCCACACTCGTACAATCTATCGATAAGTTCAATGAGACCACGTGTCTTTGCATATCGAGTCTTCAAACCCATGGGATCGCAGTTTGTGATGGAGTACTGCAAAGAAAATAGAATAGCATTGTTAAAAACACGATTATTAGTACAAGTGATATTCCAAATAAGAAAGTGAGAAGAACAAAAAGAAAACTTACAAAGTCCTCCAAATAAGTCTTGTGGCCAGCCACTTCCTAGATGATGCACGATCCCTACCTCCAATCGTGTCCTTGATGCCTCCCGCTACTACCACCATCCTCCCGGAGAATTTGTAGCCTTCTCCTCGAGTCCACCAATTCTCTACATCTAGCCACTCGGGCTTTGAGGCACCACTCTTAATTACCTTGTGTGCATATGTTCATTTTTGTGACATGTATATACACATACACTCCATCCACCACCCAGTGAAAAACCTCTTTGTCGCCATAGGTACCAGAAACTCCTCATGTAAAGATATCACTACATAGTCCTTCCTTCCCTCGAGTATATTCTTAGAATGGTCCAGAATGTTGTGCCTAAATACTTGTTGGCACAACTCCCTCATACAAGACATCACCCTTATCTTCTCATCATTCATGATTACAGCACATGTCATGTCATGTACGAGGTAACCGTACCCTACTGGGGTATGTCTAAGGTGTTTCCTCTCCCATGTGCAAGGACCACACTCCTAGGCATAACCAAGAGAGCCCTATATGTTTAGCATACCTGCAGGGGTATTATCTCTCGGACTAGCACCCATAGGGGTGCCACTTGCGAGGACAATTGAGTAGAACGCGGAGTCAAGGGAGTAGATGTCCCTACAAGTGTAATAAATCCTAAAGGTGACAAGTATCCACCAAATCGATGAGACCGAGACACTATATTGGTGTCTCCACAACACCAACCTAAGCCTTCCTCTCTGGAACCAATACGAGAGAGGAGCAGCAATCCTCTCTAGAATCGATTGCATGCTCACAACATCCACATCTTTGTAGCACCCCCCTGAACCACTCCCTCCATCTGGGGTAGTCTAGAGCATTAGCCTCGTCTACTAGAAATGGAAGCATTAGAGCATGCAAAAGTAGACCTCATAGAATGGCCAGATGATGTCTGTGATAGCTCCTAGTCTACCATATCTCTAAATCGAGTCATCTGATATGGAGACATATGTAGAATATCTCCTAGAGCTCCTCATCGATTATCCCTTGACTCATCCTGCTCTCTAGATATCATCAGAGGTAACCTCAATAGATAAAAGATAATGTTAGCATAATCAATATAAAGATTTAGATAAAGCATGATAATATAACTCTGAAAAAAAGGATGCTAATTAAAACACGTGTACTAAAATACCCTTAAAAATGAATCATCAACAAATTGAGCAAGCGCATGCAAATACAACTCAGCCTATGGGCCCATACGAATCTCTTGGTATAGCTCGGCATACAGTGGAAGGCCTTTAGATAGGTCACCACACAAAAAGAGGAGTCCACTTCATTCTCAAAAAATTCTTGGCCTCTTGTCTCTTCGTCTATGTCACCTCATGTACATGTCTCCTCTATATGCTCCAAGCCCCCTTCACCCCTCCACCCTCTACAATATACAAACCCTCCACTACATACTCTCCTTGTCTATGCTGAGAGAACATTGCTTTCATCATACACCCACACACTCCGAGGAGTTGATGGTACAACATACCACCATCGAGGTTGTCAGGCATTTGGATAGAAGATTACCTGTTCAATATCACATATAATAGTGAATCAATATTTTTTATTATTTCACGTCATGGAAAAATTAAAAAAATAGGTCATGCAGCTATTCACAATAACTTGGCAGGGCAAACGTGTCACATATATTAATCCATCTTTTCTCAAAATCTATTTTAGAAATTTAGATAGACCTTGCCGAACGGTGTCCTATCACTATGCGGACATGATGTGAAAAACTCTGCAGTGTATCATCATCCGACTTTCTTATTGATAAAGAGTCTCAATGTGATCTGAGTCATTAGTACTAGTGTGAGTGGCATGGATTATCCAAAAATACTAGATTTTTGGATAATTTTAGCCTATTTTTGATATTGTTTATTGTAAAAATTTGAAAAAGTTAGAAAAGCTTCTAGATTAGGATGGCATGGAATTTTTTTTTTGCTTTTTCAACCAGTTATTAGATTTTTCATAAAAAATATAGATTGGTAATATCGCCCATGTCACTATCGCTGTTGACAAGCAGAAAACTACATTTTGAACTGGAAAAGGAAGAAGGAGTGATCTGGGAGATTCCTAAACGGGTGTCCTAGGTGCCCTTGGGGTTTTACGCCCCTTTTCAAGCCAATGGAGCCATCAAATTTGGGTTTTGAGTAGCAGAGAAGAAGCTGTTATTTTGATCCACGTTTTTTGGTCTACAAAGGAGCTCCAGGAGATCTAATGCCTAGAGAGTGCTTCTGAGTAGTGCTTGACAAAGGATTTCGGGTTTTGTCAATACATATTGATTTGATTCATTGTGTTTTTTCATTATTGTGTTTATCTCTTGTGTATTCTTTGTCTTCTCTTCCATCTCCTATCTCTACTTCCTTCTACCTCTGATCCTTGGTCGATACGAACTTTCGATAAAAACCCCTCCGGCATTGGTGAGCCTGACGTGAAAGGTTATCAGAAGAAGGAAAGACAAGATGGGGGAACCTTCGAACACAATCTCCAGCGATGTTTTGTAGTAGTTGCTATAGAATATGAATATGCTTATGTATGTACAACAACAACAACAAGTGATGCAGGATTGTGCTCAATCAGAAAGTGTTGTAATGAATGCTTTGCAAGCACTTGAGCGTAAGATTAAGTTATTCAATGGCAAGAATGTAGCTGCATACATACATACCTATGCTCAAAAGATGGAATTCTTTGGGATGGCTCAACTTTCATGGAGCTAGTATTTTGTATGTGTTACTGTACATGAACTGAAAGTGCGAATTACTGAATTATACATGTAGGATGTTGACTGGGTAGCTTTCAAGAAGACATTCAAGGAATAATTTTACATTGAGGATACGAGTTTGATTACGCACAATACTTTTTAAGAGTGGGTTTTACAACCAATAAGGTTCTTGTGCCTGAAGAATTGTTAAGAGAATTTGAAAGTAGATTTGAGCAATTGGATCTTGCAAAACATCAAGCTCTTGCGAGTCGAAAAATTGAATTGTTTCTATAGGTAGCTAATCTTGAGCTTCAAGAGAAGCTTGATGATTTGCTAGAGGATCAGACTACAGAGACAGGTCTTAAAACAGAGTGAAAACATGTCAAGGAAGCTGTTACTACACTTGTGAAAAAGCATAGAAGAAGAGAAAGATTGCATGTCTCTAGCTTGCCCACTGTTATGGGCTAAACAGTTGAAGTATCCAATAAGCCACTCGCTTATGCAGCTAACCCTATGATTGAACCTGGTATTGTTCCCTCTATTAGGGAATATTTCTTAGATGAATTGGTCAAAGGGATGTGGGATATTCAATTCAAGGTTGCAAAATTGGATGAAAAAGGATAAGAGGAAAGGGGACGGGCAACAGTCCCTAAACCAAGAAAAAGATATATATGGTGTGATAGTTTGCAGCATGAGAGAAAGGATTGTACTGCCTATCAAGAGGCCTTCGCACGACAGCTCATCTTTTGGAAAGATGGCAAGATCCATGCACAAGAAATGGGATTGCCTTTTACTTTGAATTTTGGAAAGGGAGGTATGCAGAAGTTGTTGGAAGACTTGGCTATCCAAGATGCTTATGTAGCGGTACATGCTTCGAGTTTTGATCTACAGTTGGATAGAATGCATGGCCAAGTGATGGGTAGTCTAAAGGCTGAAATATGGACACATGCTTTACTTGTAGTTGAAAAGAGAAAGGTTACTGATAGTAAAATGTCTCATGGTGGGCTAGACATTCGTGACATAAGTGGTTGGGAATCGCCGGTAGATGCATGTTTAGTGTATGCATATTTAGCAAAGGTACAAAACATAGATGTACTTGTGGAAGAAAAACGAAGGAGAGATGAAGATAATGTAGGGACATATAAAAGAATGACAAGAAGAAGTGTGATCAGCCTAAAGCTACAAATCAGCCACATCTTGAGCATATTATGGAAGAGGTCAGTCAGGAGCAAAAACATGATAACAAACAGGAGGGCAAAAAGAAGGGCAAGCACCTAGGATATAAGTTGCAATCTGACATTGAGACAACCACAAATCTTAAGAAGGTTCTTGAAGAATGGATCTTAAACGGTCGAGTTGAATTCACCTTGGGAGAGGTGCTCGGCATTGCTAAGCAAGAATTTCATGATGAGATCATTGACATAAGTAAGAGAAAGCATCAGTTTCTTGGTGATACCACTAGTGCATTGCTGCAATTTGAAGAGGAAACTGGTTTGTTGGATATTCGTGCTGAATATGAACATGAAGTAAGTACGGAATTATCTATGTAGGATGCTACTAATCAGAGGTGGACAGCATGTGGAAAAGAGAAGAAAGTTGTTGAAAATGCATTGTCTTGTAGCAATATGTATGGTAGAGTAAGGCACATGCAACAATATGGGGAAGAGACTTTAGGATTTATTTCTCAAAGTCACTACACAAGAAATCATTGGGCCATGGCTACCACTGAAATGATAGTGAAAATAGGTGAATGTGAAACTCGTTGTGTTGCTTTACTTGACCATGGTTTGAGATAAATTTCATCGAGCGTGGATTGTATGAAAATGGTGTATGGCTTGTAGACATTGATCATGGTTGGCGTATGAGGGCTGCAAATAATTCTTTGAGAGAGCTCTATGCTTCATGTCCTAATGTAAAAGTGACGATTGGTGATGTACAAGAAGAGCAACACTTCTTTGTGTAAGATAGTTCCTCATATGCAGTGATTTTGGAGTAGCCTTATATTACAAGAGTGTGTATGGAAACAAAGGTGCTTGATGATGGTTCTACTTATACAAGAGTCAGAAGCAAGGATGGGAGGAAAGTAGTCTAATTTCTTACTGTTTTTGTTAATCATCCTAGAAATCATGATACACTTCCAAAGTCTCCTTTGGCTCCAAATGCAAGGCCATTCAAAGACCTAGATTTTCATGAAGCACTGCTGTAATGTGAGGCTACAGTAGTGCTGTTTAGAGGATGTACTCGCCTCTTGATGGAATGAATTATGTATTTACTATTGGTTATTCTCAGTTTACAGCAAACAATTTATGTTGGTTTAAGCCTATGGAAGCTATGTGCAAGGCTGAACACATATTTATGAAATGGGCTACTAAGGAACTGAAAGCATTGGGACTGTTAGATGAAAATGAAGGCATTTCAAGCATCTTTTATGGACTAAATATTAATGACACTATGGCTAAAATTTTAGCAACTATATATGGAGAAAATGAGGCTTAAAACAAAGTGTTGTCAATATGTTCTTTGGACATGTATGATGTTATAACATTGTTTAATCAGTAGGAAGGATTAAAATGGACTGAAGCACTTGTGGAGACAAAGTATAAGAGAGTTGAAAAAAAGGTGAAACCAATTGCTTTGCCACTTCCACCAGAAAGTGAGGGTCTCCATGAAAGAGTGTGAAGGTAGCCAAACGGTGTCGTGTCACTATGCGGATACGGTGTGAAAAACTCTGGAGTGCATCATTATCCGACTTTCTTATTAATCAAGAGAGTCAATGTGATTTGAGTCATTAGTATTAGTGTGAGTGGCACCGATTATCCAAAAAAACTAAAATTTTGGATAATTTTTACCTATTTTTTATATTATTTATCGTAAAATTTTAAAAAAGTTAGAAAAGCTTCTAGATTAGGATGGCATGCAAAAAGTAAGTTGCTTTTTCATCCAGTTATTGGATTTTTCATTAAAAATAAAGATTTGTGAAATCACACGCGTGGCAATCATTGTTGACATGCTGAAAACTACATTTTGAATTGGAAGAGGAAGAAGAAGTGATCTTGGAGATCTCTGAACAAGTGTCTTGCGGTTTTACCCCCTTCCAAAGCCAATGGAGCCATCAGATCTGGGTTTTGAGTAGCAGAGAAGGAGTTGTTATTTTGATCCACGTTTTTGGTCTACAAAGGAGCTCTAGGAGATCTAGTGCCTAGAGAGGGCTTCTGAGTGTAGTGCAGACAAAGGATTTCAGGCTTTGTCAATACATATTGATTTTATTCATTGTGCTTTGTCATTATTGTGTTTACCTCTTGTGTATTCGTTATCTTCTCTTCCATCTCCTATCTCTACTTCCTTCTACCTCTGATCCCCAGTGGATATGACCTTTTGATAAAAACCCCTCCAACAACGGTTGCTTCAACTCCTTCTAACACCACTTTAAACCACTGTACATGGAATATAATATTGAAGAAGCTACAATAATCTACGGAGATAACACATTGCAAGCTTCCAAAATACTCCATCTCATCTTTTATAGTATTCAGATCTATGGCTCGCCATCGGCTCTCTTGCTCGAGCTTTGCCATGACACCACAATTTGTTGTGGAGCGCATTTTGTCGATGTGCTTAATACATAAATGTTGCCTGCACGACCATGCAACACTATATATTTTTTACTATACACCAAAATGGTTAGATTAGTTGTGTATAAAATCTAAATACGAGAGAAAATAAAGTATGCGGTCACCTCGAAATACATCTCCTCTGGAATTCCCACTCCTCGGTAGAGATATATATCCCTTTACGAGAAGCTGCAATCAAAGCTCTATATAACCATCACATAGACATAAACCGCAACATCTCCTCCAGGAACTCGGTATATCAAATCGGTCAATGGCATCTATTGTGTTGAAATTTCAATTGTGCTTCTTCTCGATATTTTCTGGCCTGCTCGTACCTAGCGAGCCACTTCTTCATGGATGCATAATGCAACATTAAAAAATGATTCACTTTCTCCTCCATGGTAGTATCCATCCTTTTTTCTACTCCATTTCCAACCACCACATCTCCGATTAGTCTATCGTCATCCTTCAGTTATGACCATAGTATATTGTTGTTTGAATCTACCGTCGGTAATCACTTTGAAATATGCATTAATGCATCTAATACTAGCTAACCTTTAGCCATGCTACCTTTTGCAGTCAATCTCATTGTTGCATAAAGCCCTTCATGGTTTTCATGAAGTGCTCCAGACATCCACAATGTATGGGGACATGTCCCACAATCTCCACTTCATCTATGAGATGCACTAGGAGGTGAGTATGTATCATGAGCATGCTTGTAGGAAGGTACATCTCAAAGAGATAGAGCATCTCCATTGCTCCCCACCTTGTGGATTCAATTGAAGATGTCTTGATCTCCTTCTATGAGATCCATTATAGTAAATTCGACAATCTATAAATTGCCTTACGTATTTCTCGAGTGAGGCACCCTATGATTGCAATTGATAGTACAAACTATCACAAATGGAGAAGCATTACAGACATTGAGTAGACAATAAATAGTAAAATATTGAGGCTACTTGCAACCATGATCAACACAAATCCGACATATCTTTATACCAATCATGGGATTTTAGCTATAATAGTTTGTCATCTTTAGACATATCTTTAACCAATCATGGGAGCCCGAGGTAGTTGTAAGTGACCATGAGTGCTTGACTATGGCCAAAGTGCCTCCATCTTGCCTATCTCCTTCAAATCCATTCATGCCCCTACAATATCTCTCTATTCTATGATTGATCCTATAATAAGTTGCCCACATTCTTGAAAATATTCATGGGATTCAACAAATGGTTGATTTGTAAGTGGTTCCAATATGGCAACTCATAGAAAATTGAGAATCGCCACATTTCACTTGGATGTGACTCCTTGTGAACCATTTTCAACTCATACCAGCTTTGAGCATTCATTCGTGCTCGAGGTCGTCCAAGAAAACCTTTCCTCAATTCATGACCCTCCAACAAGAAAGTAGTATGTCCTTGATATACCATCTTCTTCATGGTCCATGACCTTTGCGAGTCTAACTATGGCCTACAAAATGTACATGTATGATAACCTGAGATAACCAAACCTATCACAACACCCCTATTTAGTCAACACAAACTTGAATAAGCTATGTTAGATATCACAAACTTCAACACAAACTTGCACGACCCCACTTACTTGAGTACTCCCCAAATCCTGGAAAGTCATGCATGGTTCACATAAGAATGGCTCGCATATTAGCAAATTGTCAACCATAGTGCTTGCTCATATCTTCCACAATGACCCCCTCCTCCCACAAAATCTTGAGCTCATCAACTAATGGATGGAGATAGATGTTCATCTTCTTGACTTTGTAGTGCCGAGGAATGAGCAAGCTAAGTATTAGGTATCCTTTCTTTGTAGAAAGCCATGGCAGGATGTTGTAGTTAACAAGAACTACAAACCACACACTATAAGATGTTGAGCAGAGACCAAATGGATTCATGCCATCCAAAGCAAGACTGAGCCGAAGATTCCTTGGCTCTCACACAAAGCCTAGAAAGGCGAATTCAATGTGGCTCCATGCATGTGAATTTGTTGATATTCGTTAAACTCCATATATGGATCTATTCTGCACATATCACGTTGCCAAGCTCGCCATGCCCGACGTATGGAAATATGTGATATATACACGGTATAAGTTGAAAGTGTTTGAGAACCTTCTAAGGAATGGTTTGCCCTTGCAAGTTCTGTCGATACCTATGAGCATCATGTTACAACTATATATATCATCTCTCACTTGACTTGGGTCTTAGCTATATATACTAACTCTACATCAATATGAATCATTATTTGGGAGCATGTCTTGTGTATCTCTCTCTACTCTCTCTCTCTCTCTCAACATAGTATCAGAGCTGCTATGGATGCGTAGCAACAAGGAAGATAAGTTGTTTCATTGTTTATACTTGATTGAATTCTTTGCACAAGTGATGATTTGATACATGAACTTGTTCAAGTTAGAAGTATTAGTTAATTTTGTCTTTAAAAACCTGTCAATTTTGTCGTGCTCTCGAATCCTGTCAAAACCACTTGTCAATCGAAGTTCTGGATCAAAAGTTATGACAGTTCAGGATTCAAGACAACAATTCTGCTAAGTAGAAGTGTGGAAAGGCGAACGATGGTGTTTTCCAAGTGCACAGTACTCACATATTCCCATATGTGGATGAGATTTAAGATCCATACCTTGCACAAGACCACGACAATAAAGATCAAGAATTTTGGCAAAATCAGAGCGTGCAAATCATTGATGCCATAATTTGCAATTTGCATCTCCAAGAGCAATAACAACATTTGCAACCGTATCGTTCAATGATAGCTCAAATAGATTACCATGTCGAGGAGCCACTACTATAGTATGTCCATCTTTCTCTATACGACATTGATTATGATCAAAGCCAACAAAAAAACCAAGATCAACTAGACGAGCAACAGAAAGAAGATTTCTTTGCAAATCTGGAACATGAAGAACTCCTCTTAATATTCTAGTGGATGAAACAGTCCCCAGATATAAATCACCCACTCCTTTGACTTGAAAAGTCGTATCATCCGCAAGGTAAACAAACTTCTTGACAGGAAGAGAATGATAATTTTGAAGCCAGTGCGATTGGTATATCATGTTTCTAGTGGCACCTGAATCAACGATGAAAAGAGAACCATCATGAACATGAAGTACCTTTTCTGGAGAGATATCATGATGGACGAAATTGAGCTCCTGATGAGTATGATCATCATCAGTTGTAGTTTGTTGAACAATATAAGCTTGAGAACTTTCTTCATCATATATGCGTTTATAACAACGATGAGATGGATGATTTGTATGTGCACAATAATCATAAGGAGGAAAACTTTTGGATGAGCAAGGTTGCTTTGTAGTAACTCCATGCTCCTCATCATATTGACATGCCCAGCAATCGGAAGCCACATGGCCTTTCTTATCACAATAAGAACAATGTTTGTTAGGATAAGCAAGACGAGAAGATTTACTGCCTTGATTAGAGCATCCACCCTACTGAAAAACGTGAAGTAGGACGCTTGCGAGCAACAAAAGCAGCATCAAAATCCCTTTGTTCGTGAGTGACCAAAACAGCATCAGATTTTTCCAGATGATGCTCATGACGTTGAGAATATTCAATAAGAGATATGCATGCTTTGTCAAAGTGGATATCATCCTTGTTAGACAAAATAGTGATGATATTGTCATATAAAGGATCTTTGATGCTATGAAGAAGTTGAGTAACAATCTGATTTTTAGCAACAGGAGCACCGGCAGCACCAAGTTGATTGATAATGTCTTTAAAAGCCTCGATATGAGAGTGCATAGAAGTTTGGAGATATAAAATTTCGGTGAGATTGATTTCTTCTCAAACGTTGAGATAAGATACTCTCAAACAGCATGAGAGGTTTCCAGATGAAAGACATCCAACACATCACACTTTGGACATGTCTAAATAGTCCCGTAGTCTCCTTGAAACAACATACAATTGTGGACACATGCGTGGATGTTGTTATAGTCCATACAAAGCTTTCGTTACACCAATCCTACATCATCACATAACTCAGGGATCATGTTTCCAGGTGATAATATGTGATACTTTAGCAACTTGAAAAAAAATCAAAAAATACCTTGAAGAGCACAAGAAGTGTTTTTTATTTTGTAATAGAGTAAAAAAATTTAATGGAGCATAAAATATACCTGAACAACTTGGTCACACTCATATCGCTCCACCTGTACTTTGCTTACACACTTAGGAGCGCAAGTAGCGTCTTCAGGTGCAAGATACTCGCCCCCCATTATATAATGGTATAAACACTTCTCTCAGTGGATTAGATGATTCCGCATCCATGGGTATTAATGCATCAATCATTGCCTCCATCTTAGGTTCCATGATTGAAGGAAGGTCCAAAAGGCTCATAGTCTCCTCTCGTATCAAGGGTGCATTCTACGACATGCCCTCCAATTAGTGTATTAGCTCAGGCACTCCATCCATTGCACACCCACAAACTCTTATAATGGGTCACAATAGGTGCATTCCTTGGAATGAAGTGTCACCTCTCTGTACAAATTTCATGGACACATCTAATATTTTTGTATATAATACTCAATTACTTTGTGAATCGAAAGCATGATTAATACACACTTTTCTTACCATTCGCTCAAAATCTAAGATCGTTTGGTCAATGATGTCCAATTGAAACTCACCGAAGCGTCGTACGTGTTCCATGGACAAGTGACACTTTTGTCTGATTGTCAGCTTACATTGAGTGCAAGGACATGGGACACGATGATTAACATATGCCTCGTGATCTTGGACATCACGACCATTATCATTTTCCATTTGGTCTATGTTACCACAAACAATAGGTTTTTGTTCCTCTCGTTTGTGATCCTCCTCCATTTTAATCTCTACTCCTCTTTCTCTCCCTTTTCTTTTATTTGTTTTCCTCCTTTCATCTCTCTTTGTCCATTTGGCTCCCTTCATCCTTCTTTTTTTCTCTCCCCACTCCTCTTTCTCTTTCTCTTTATCTTTTTTTATTTGACTTCCTTCATTCTTTTTTATTTCTCTCTCCCCACCTCTCTCTCTCTCTCTCAATGTTTCTTTCTCTCCTCTATCTTCCCTCCCATTCTCACTTTTTCTCTCTTTTTCTTTCTCTCTTTTCCTCTCCACTCCCACTCAACACATCTTGTAACAATAAAAATCAAAGATAGAAAATAAAAAACTTATAAAATAAGGACATTGAAAGACCCTCTACCCCCACCTCTCTTTGTGTCTCTCTTTCCCCTCTCCTTTTATTTTAGTATCATTCGATTCTCTCTAATTCTCTTGTTGTTTTCATTTTTCTCTCTCACTCTCTATTTATTGTTATGTCTATCTCTCTTTTTCTCCCTAGCTCTTTCCCTTTTTCTACCCCTCCCTCACTCTCTTTTCTTTTCACTCTCCTTTCCCTCTTTACCTCACCCTTTTCTTCAACCTCTTTCTTCATTCTCTATTTCTCTTTCTCTTCCCCCTCTCTTTCTTTCTCTCTTTCTCTTTCTTTGTTGCCTCTCTCTTTGTTTCTCTTCCCCCCTCATTGCTTCTCTCACTCATTCTGCTCTCTCCTTCTCTTCATATCTCATTTCTCTCTTCCTCTCTATCTTTCTTACCCTTCCCCCCTTTCTCTCTCTTTCTCTTCATCTCCCTTCCTTCTTATCTCGTTTCTCCCTTCCTCTCTTTCTTTGTTACCTTTTCTCTTTTTCTCTTTCACGTCTCTCTTCCTCTTCCTTCTTTCTTCTCCCTCTCTCTTTTCCTCTCTTCCTCTCTCTCTTTCAATGCATCTCATTATAAAGAAAAATTAAAAAAGGAAAGGAAGAAAACACAAAAACAAAGCATACAATGTACCTACCACAAAGGCTCGAGCATGAAATCTCTTCCACTGATCCGGGTTTTTTACAACCCGGATTATTACCACAAAATTTTGGCCAAAGCCCCTATCAAGAGCTTACCATATCACTTTCGGTTTACTCTTCAAGCACTAGGTATGCTACATTGCTTCTCGATTACGATAACTCTAGCAAATGGGGGGAACAAGTTCTTAGAAGGCATGTCAATGTAAAGGGTCAAAGGGATGGTTATCTTAGTGAAGATGAAAATAGATTACACCTAGGAGTTGAGTGAATGCATAGATTTTTCAAAGGACTAGCCTCCAACTACACATGGGCTCCGTCTACATCACTAAGATTTGGAATCTATCACCATCATTAGAGGACACCTCACCCTAGCACACAAGTCAATATCCACATCATGGTGTCATATGGATCTTGCACAAAAGCTTACAAGCATGGACCCCTTTTGTCACATGCTTATATGTATTTATATACATATGGGATACTAAAGTCAAAGCAGCTTTTGGAAGTCCTTTTTTATAATCTCAATAACTCCCAAGAAAAAGCAAATTTCAAGAAAATTTACGCGAGGCCCGATCGGTTTCGACCTGGTCTACAAAGTTGCAGAAGAAACTTTTTTCAAATTCCTCACGAATTTGAAGTTACGAAGGCGCAGACTGCTGGCTACATGCAATTTTCTTCTCTCTTTCACCACACCAACTTTCCACTCTATCCTTATTGTAAATATATTGTAATAATGTGCTTTGGGCACCCACCTCTTGTAATCTAGCTCCATTTTTCTATTTTGTCTATCACCACCCTTGGCTTCTTGCATGATGACCAAGATGGGGACTTGTCCCATCCACTATGCTCCATATTTTCAAAGATGCCATACATCATCTAGGATTATGTTAATAAAAAAGATTAGCTTAATCTAATCCCTCATGGAGGCTATATAAAGAGCCCATGGAGAATGAGAAGGGGGAAGAAGGAGGGACAATGACAAGTCCATGAGAGCATTCTAGAATACCCTCATCTCTTTGAGGGAAGCTATGAGTGAGTTCTTTTATTATGTAGCATAATGGCAAGCTTCTTCTACCTCTTCTCCTCTTGTCTCCCTCTCCTCTCATCTCTCTCTCTCTTATATTTCAATATGGTGTCTAGCACATATATTCTCTGTTGTAAATTTGTGTCTTGGTTCTCTTGATTCTCTTTGAGAAAAAGGAAGGAGGGACAATGACAAGTCCATGAGAGCATTCTAGAATACCCTCATCTCTTTGAGGGAAGCTATGAGTGAGTTCTTTTATTATGTAGCATAATGGCAAGCTTCCTCTACCTCTTCTCCTCTTATCTCCCTCTCCTCTCATCTCTCTCTCTCTTATATTTCAATATGGTGTCTAGTACATATATTCTCTCTTGTAAATTTGTGTCTTGGTTCTCTTGATTCTCTTTGAGAAGATGGATGTCCTAGCCCATCCTTCCTTTGGCTAGGTGGTGCCCCTCTTTAGTTCTCTTAGTGAGGATTGGAGGTTGGATGGGTAAGAGGCAACCCGTTCATCATTTCAGCCCTCATTTTTTGTGCCCCCGCTGAGGACATTCTCAACCACAATTCTCTACCTCCTTATGTGGAATGATACAACACATGGTGGTGCATCCTCTACAACAAATTCCCCAAGTGGCTCTTCCTCAACGCCTTCACCAACTATTTTTGAAGCTGGTCCAAGTCCACGACTCCCAAAATTGTCTCCTAAAGAAGCTCAAGAAAGAAAGTATGCCTATCGGATGACGGCACGCATGCGGGTAAAAGATGTTCACTTTAGAAATTCCATTATCTCACAAGGGAAAAAAATGTGTTGCCATCAATTGCTAGGTTCTCATAATTGTGGTGAGTGTTTTGCAAACAAAGTGAAAGCCCTTCCGAGAGGTCCTCGTCTCCAAATCATCAAATCCCTCTCTCTCTCTCTGGCCTAATCCACATCAATGGAGGACAACAATGCATGAACGGTGTGGAGTTTTGTAGAAGTGCAAAGTATAGAGACTACCATCAACTGTTGTTAGCTCGAAGGTTGGGTGTGCATTAGGGCCAAAAACGCTTCAAAAATGGCACTTGTAAGAAAGTGATTAAGTTGCTAATTAGTTGAGGTTTAGGAAGAATAAAACCTCTAAATTTGGTTGTCCAGATGTGATTAATGAGAGAATATTTGGTTCATTGAAGAGGTCGGCCATTAATTGCCCTAATCTTTTAATCCGGGTCAGGGGTCACCTTTTCGGCCGTTTATTGTCTTGGAACTCGAGAGATTTTGTATTTTCGAGATTTTCGTACGAACTTCGCATTTGTTTGCTCCCGCGTTTTCTTTCTATACACTATTCTCTTTTACCATTCCTTTTGCTGCACTTGCTTTCTATCACTGTGAGATTCTTGCTCGGTTCATTTGCCAGAATGTCTAGCAATACTACTTCAAATAACACAGGCGCAAGCACACGTAAATACAAGCTATCTATTCAGCTAGATCCGACTTACACATCTTGGAGAAGTATACATCATCGAGTATTGATAGATGAGATTGAAGCCAACAGGTTGCGAACACAAGGAATGAAGCATATAGATTTGTGGGTGGATGGAAATATCTATCCCAGGGATCCTTCTACAGGTAAACCACCTCCTTTTTTGAATGTCCATGACTATATAAGATATGCTGGAGAAGGTTACAATGGAATGCTTGGCTACTGTATGAGGTTATACTCTGCATCTTACACATATATAGCTCAAGTGCACGAAATGAAAAAAGCACTAGAAACTACACAAACAAAAATTTTAGAGTTGACAAGTCAGATTGATATTTTGAAAAATGTTAACAATTCATTGCAGAATAAGCTAATACGCTTGAGAGAAACTCCAGTAGGATTAAGAGAGAGGAAGAGACCGTTAAAAAATATAACCAGCTTGTGTGAGAGAGCAAAGAAAAGAAGACTAAATCTTACAAAGAGATATGTCTCTAACATATTAGGCATAAATATCCGAGAGAATGAGGAAAGAATCAAACTTTTGAAGGAAACCATGAATAAGAAAGACATTTTGAGGATTCTTAAGTCACCAGAAAATGTGGATTTGAGAGGTCCAACTCTGAGAGAGTTAGTGAAGGATTTAAAAGGCACAGTGAAAGCAAATGAAATCGTAGAGACATGCGATACTGTGGGTATAAGTCGGAAAGGTTACCGTGCTATCTCTGGATTATGGTTTAAAAATCTTAAACGCAATAGGGTAACTATATTTGGATTGCCCCGAGCCCTTGCAGTTTCCACTGCAAGAATTTCCATGAATCGCAAGATTCCACATGTTTTTGGAGATTACTTTCACATCGAAAGGTCTATGTCCTATGAAAAACAAAAAAAACAGGCAATTTTTGATTACAATGAGTTTAACAATATATGGCTTGATCTAAAAAAGGTGCAAATTGCAATGGTTCACATGTATAAAATCACAGTAGAAGAAAGTTATGGTGTTCTAAAGTTTGCCTTGAAGTTGGATGAAGCACAGATTCAAAAGGGACAAAAGATGGAAAGAATTAGCATTTGCCTCATGAACATGGCATTGGACCATGGCAATGGCGAGGGCAAAGCTCCATTGCATAAGATCCAATCCGAGATGGAGATTTGGTGGATTGGTGCAGCCCAGGTACCAATTGAAAATCATCAAACGTTGAAATGGTTGTTCAACCATACAGGTATTCCAAATATCATTAAGTCTCAAAGTGAAGGCGAAATGTTGGTAGTTGATGGGGTTGGTAAATTTAATGTGGAATGGCATATGAGTGCTGATTTGAAAACTATCAAATGTATGCTTGGAATATGTAATGGTGCAAATGCAAAATATCCTTGCATTTATTGCATGGAAAGTGTTGGATCCAAAGATTGGAGTAGTTTGCGACCAGTAAGAAGAGCCCCAAATAGAGACTCTATAGATTTGAGTAAATTTAAAAACATAGAAGACATCTGGGATCCCATTCTTTCCATCTCTCTTAAGAATGTTCATATTTGTACTTTGCATGCAGAGATTAGAATAATCGATAAGCTTCTCAGGTTGCATCTTGACTATGCATATTCCATTAAGCCATTATCTTTATCAGATGAGTGTATTGATAAATGCGAGGCATTGCTATCGAAAATGGGATTTCATGGGGGCCAAGTTCGCTTGAGAAAGGATCCAATACTTTCAGGAAAAACAAGAGATATATTGGCCGATGTCTCTATGGGAGGCTCAAAAGCTAGACGATTCTTAGGAAACCATTCAGGAAAGCAGGTGAATGCAGCTTGGGAGTGTTGGAGAGAGCTATGTGACATCACAACAAATGTTGCAAGCACGCCGAGGCTTGCATTTCTTAGAATGGAGGTCTGGATACACCTTGATGTTTTTCTGAAACTCCTCAGGCAACATAAGACAACATATACATATGCGGAAGAGTTCAAAAGATCAATCACAAAGCTTGTTCAAGCGATAAAAGAGGCATGGGGAGAAAAAGATATCACTTTTTATCTGGTAAAGTAATAATTATTTAATATCGGCTTATTTTGACAAGTTTTTCAATTGGTATAAAATTTGTGTTACTTTGTATTGCAGCATATTCTTCATATTCATGGACCTTTCTTTGTGGAGGAGCATGGCCCCTTAGCAACTTATAGCAACCAAGGCATGGAAAAATCCCACTATCAAGCACGCACAATGTATTTTCGAGGCACAAGGCATGGGGGAGGAGGTACAAAAAGCAATGCTTTGGAGGAGCTATTCAACTGGTTTTTTCGACGACAACTTCAAAGAATGCAAATAAAAGACGGCAATGACACATGAGCAATCGCACTTTTATATATAAGAAAGAATATATACAAAGCTAGCTTTCCAAAACTCTAACATTCTCTTCCTCCTCGGGAATCTTTCCTCTATAATGTAGAAATTTTTTTCTCTTGTAGCCAGCTATAGATTTTACATCAGTTCTGCTTGCAGCTAAGGCGTAGGATGAAAACGCCAAAAAGTATCCTGCTCTAGAAGCAGAGTAACCTGGACCGTAGCCAAAAATCCTAATTGCTGCAGTCTTTTCCAAAAACATTATTTTGTGGGCATTATATTGTAATCCTGAGAAACCTAGAAGCCTTGTAAGAGCTTTAATACAAAGTATCGGCCATGCTGCGTCCTCTGAGAAACTACTATGAAGTACAAAAAAGGATTCAGGGTCAATCCTGGCCAAGTAGTGGCCGAGTGCAATGTCTTTGGTGGTGTTACTAGCAATTCTCGATCCTTTGGCACGCCCCAAGAAGTTATCTGTATCGGCAATCTCCAACTGCAAATAAAACCCATACTGAATGAGCATGAAATGTAAACCTACCAATGTGTAAAAGCAAATTCAAAATTATCTTACCACTTGATTTTCATCGTACTCCAATTTAAATGGATTCCATAAATTAATTGATGATGCTGTCTCATTGGTGTTAGTCAATTCTTTAACATATTCAGACTCCTCTCTTCCAAAATTGGAAATGCCGAGCTCGCTTTGAATGCGATCGAAGTCCTCATCAGTAATACTCAACTCTTTTTCAGCTTCTTTGGCCTTTTCAAAACAAAGAGAGAATGCCTCACCAGCATCAATAAACTTATCATCTAGAGTTTCTTTATCAAGCTTCAGAATCTCTTCCTTTGATTCATTTTCTGTGTCAATTATCCCATTAGCAGCATCAAAAGCTTCTGCAATAATTGCAAGACAATAATCTTCCCTGAGTTTAAAAAGTTTTTGAATATCTGAGAGTAAAATGTACTCCTTGTCCTTGAAAGGTATACATGGCAGGGAAGGAACAATATGGTGAGAACTCTCATCAGGTTGAGGGTTTGTATCTCCTTGGCTCTCCTCAATGATAGTCTCAGCTTTGAAGTGAGCAACATCCAAATTCTCAGCAATGGAAGCCTCAAAATCTGTATCTACAACCTCCTCTGCTTCCCTTTCATCTGCCAGATCATCCAACATGCAAAAGCTGGCAGTCTTTGCTCCTTCCAACTGTTGCTCCTCAGCTTTCATAGGGTATTTGACAAGGATGAATACAATAAAAGCAGCAGATTTTCTCATCATCTTGCAGTTTCTGGAATGAGTGCAGCAAAATATGTCTGTTAATTGAAACCTCTCCAGAGAGTGAGCCCTGCACTTTCTAGTAAATACTTTCTTTTCATTTCCTGTTGACCCAATGGGAATATGGACATATTCAATTGTGCCAACTTCAACAGAAGGACCTGCAAGAGTTTCAAACTCCAAAAAGTCCTCCATAATAAAATTTTCACAAGATTTCAGAACTTTGTCAAGTTCCCAATCAGGATTAAAAATATTTTTCACAACTCCATAGAATGAGACATCCATTCCATTCTGAAGCATAAAATCAAGTAGCCTCTCTGATGGAGTGATATCAATGAGCTCTGATACTCCTTGACATCTCACTACTGGCGTTCGCTTCCCTGGAGATGTACTTGGCTTTCTCACACTGGTGGCAGAGGATGGAGAGGAAAAGGAATGCACAAGCTGATCAGCTGTTGATGAACTTGAGCCTTTTGAAAGCCTTCTTCTTTTACCAGTTCCTGAAAAAACCGTGGATTGTATGGGTTCAGACATGTTTCTAACTTCTCACGATACGGCGCGATAAGAGAGAAACGATTGAGACGGAAAGGCCCCCTCGCGCCGTATCGGCGATCCCAGTAAGAAGTGCTAGAGCCACAACAAAAGTAGTCACACGAGCCTCAGGAACGCTGAAAGAAGACTAGAGTATGGGTTCAGACATGTTTCTAACTTCTCACGATACGGCGCGATAAGAGAGAAACGATTGAGACGGAAAGGCCCCCTCGCGCCGTATCGGCGATCCCAGTAAGAAGTGCTACAGCCACAACAAAAGTGGTCACACGAGCTTTAGGAACACTGAAAGAAGACTAGATCTACAGAACCTCCAAAACGAAGCGAAGAGAGAAAAGAGAAGAAAGCCAAAGGTCGCTCTCGCGCCGTATCAGCAAAACAGACAAAGGTCAGAAACCAAAAAAACCGTACAGATACGAAACACACCCTTATGTAGGCGCGGATTATGCCACCTGGCAGTATCCGTTGGGTAACACGTGTGCGAAAACCACGTGGCGAACAAGTGGACCCGTAATTAGTTGACACGTAGCATACGGACCATTAATGCAGACACGTGGCACAATCAGTATCGGAGACGTGTCTGACACGTGTCATGATTTACCTGGGTATATAAGTGGTCATTTATCCGACGTGTACACTTTTCCGCAAGCAAAAAGAGGTGTGCCGATACGGAGCGAGGGCGTCCAAATGGCGTAGTCGCTTTCTCCTTATCGCGCCGTATCGGCGTGTCGTCTCTGATACGGAGCGAGTGCGTCCAAACGGCCTTGTCGCTTTCACCTAATCGCGCCGTATCGGCGCCTCACCTCTGATACAGAGCGAGTGCGTCCAAACGGCCTTCACGCTTTCACCTAATCGCGCCATATCGTCGCCTCACCTCTGATACGGAGCGAGTGCGTCCAAACGGCCTTCACGCTTTCACCTAATCGCGCCGTATCGGCGCCTCACCTCTGATACGGAGCGAGTGCGTCTAAACGGCCTTCACGCTTTCACTTAATCGCGCCGTATCGGCGCCTCACCTCTGATACGGAGCGAGTGCGTCCAAACGGCCTTCACGCTTTCACCTAATCGCGCCGTATCGGCGCCTCACCTCTGATACGGAGCGAGGGCGCTGGAACGGTGTGGTCGCAATCTCCTTATCGCGCCGTATCATCTTCACATCTCCGATACGGAGCGAGGGCGCTAAAGCAGTCTGTGCGTTCGCTTCTCATCGCGCCGTATCGTCTTGTCATCTCCGACTCCTATTCGTGCCGTATTATCTTCTCATCTTGTCCTGGTTGTTTTTTTTCATTTTCTGGATGGCAAGGACAAAGCAAACTGCAAGAAGAGTGTATTTAGATGGGAAGGACAGTGGGGGTAGAAGAAAGTTAAAATTTGATGAATCTAAGGGGGTAGAAGAAGCTGGTCCATCACAGGCTCCAGAGCATTCAAGAACAGAAATCCCTCCTACACCAGGTGTTGTCCTTACATCTTCCATAAATGTTACTTCACCTGAAGTTGAGGAAGCAAAGGATGAGGCTTACCCTGTGAAAGATTCATTCCCTTCAATGGTACCTGAGCCCACATCTGCTGAAGCCACTGAACACCCCAAGTCAGAAAAGAGAAAGAGGAAGTCCAGGTTCTTCTATATGCAAAGATGTTTCAGTGAAATCAGGAAAGCCCAAAGAGCTACCCAGCATGTCATTCCAAAAGCTGCTTTTATAAGGGTGGTTAAAGAGATCTCTGATAGATTGTCTCAAGTGGCAACTGTCTCTGGTCTAAATAAGAGGTGGCAACTCTCAGCCATTCTTGCCCTGCAAGAGGCTGCAGAAGATTTTGTTATTGATTTCATGAACGACGCTTATATTGCTGCCGCCCATGCTCATAGGATCACCCTTATGAATAAAGATTTCAGCATCATTAGCAGAGTGAGGTATAGGTTTGACAAAGTCCTGAGGCCCTTGCCTTCCAATGATCAAAAAGCCTTTGAAATCCTCAACATTCCCCCAAAATTGTCTAGGAAAGAGAAAAAGCTTAAAGTTGAAGATGTTAGTGACCTTTACCCTACAAGGGGTCCCACCCAGCAGGGTGCCACCCAGCAGGAGGCTTTCTTGAGTGAAGAAAATCAAGAGATGTTTGAAACTGAAGAGGATGTTTACAAGAGGAAAGCCGCATCACTTGCTCCCGTCAACAGCGAGAGGATGGGCAAAGTGTATGGGCAAATTCTTGTGAATGTTGCTGGGGAATCTGAGGAGGAATATCTTAGTATATCTCCCGAGGACAAGCCCATGTTGGAAAAAAGGGATGTCCAACTATCTGACTCCGTGGTATTTTGTTGCATAAGGTAAGGTTTTTTGTTGCATAAGTTAAGTCTTTTCAATTATATTTTGGATGAAATTGGTATTGAATAGCTTTTGCTATTATCTGCAGGGCATTGGTGTCCTCTCTCACTCTCGATATCCGAAGAACCATATACATTGTGGATCCACTTCTCTCTGTGGGACTTTTTGCAAAATCTGGTTCTAATATTTTACCATTTTTTCGTAGCTTCGATAGTGTGAGAAATTACCACATCTTTTTCCCTTATGTAGAAAGGTATTTTTCTTTTTCTGTAGAGGAGAATTTATGTTCATTTGCTTTCACCCTTCTACTCACCTCTTTTATGAATTTGCAGAGGGCATTGGAGTCTCATCTACATTAATTGTCTTTCAAGGGAAATTATCTTTATGAATTCTCTCAGCGGTGTTCACGGTCAAGCACGGATGTATGTTGGAAGAAAATTACTTTCTTTGATTTCTTTTATAAATAATATTTTGAACTTACAAAGCTTCCTTTTGCAGTGCTGCTAGACTTGTTTCTACCTTTTTGGATACAACATACGAGGATCTTGCTGATCCTCAAAGGCCGTATACTTTTCTTCTACAAGAAGTCCCATTGCAAAGCGATGCGCATTCTTGTGGATGGAGAGTTATCTCAAACATTTGCAGAATAGTGGATTCAAAGCTGTTACAAATAGAGGGAGTGAATGTAAGTTTATTTCATTTGATGTTTGTGTAACCCTTATCATGATGTCTTTTCACTAACTTATAACATTTATTCTTACAGTGTAGAGACTATCCTGAATCATATATTTGGTGGATAAGGGAGAGATGCATCGAGCTGATTCTAGACAAAGCAATCACACCATATGATCCTGACTCCCCTCTTCCTCCCAATACATCAATGGCCAAGGGCACAAGCAAGGGAAAGGTCAAGGGAAAGGGTAAGGACAATGGCAATGGTAAAGACAAGGGCAAGGGAAAAGGCAGTGGGACCACTGCTGCAGAGTCTAAGAAAAAAGGAATGCCAGTGCTCTCTCCTCTTAAATTTGATCCATCCCCTCTTAAGCCCCAAGAAAGGAGACTACCTGTAAAGGTCAAATTTTTCCAACAATCAAAGAAAGGCCCCGTGAGAAAAAATATCTTTGAAGAAATCGATAAAGAATGAAAATAGCAAACATAAGCATACACGAGCCATTTTATTTTGGCTTTGTACATTTTTATGCAATTTTTGTATCTCATTGTGTAATGAAAATTTTCACTTGTAAATCGAATGCAATGTACATTTTATACACGAGCCTTATTATTTTGGCCTTCTACATTTTTATGCAATTTTTGTACCTCATTGTGCAATGAAAATTTTCACTTGTAAATCGGATGCAATGTACATTTTATTTATACACATTCGAAAGGCGACTTGCTTCACGATAGCTTATGAAGTTCCCATTTAAAAATATCTTAAGGACAGTCTATTGAGATAAATTCCTGCCAAGTTTTCATTCTTAAGGCCCCAAACTCACAATTGTGGGAGACAAACAACTCGTACAAAAGAAAGAGCGCTCGGCTCTTTTACCAATTGTTACACCATTCACTTTGAACTTGTATGTAGGGGATATATTGTCTAGCAATTCCAATGTATCCCTCACATCTTTTAGACTCCAATTGGAAGTAACACTCACCTTCTTTACTTCTTCATGCGGAAAAACGTGCACCACAAGTTCATATGGTGTGTTCTCTGTATCAGAATCCAAGGGAACCCAAACACCCAATCTTAGTTTGTATCGCCTGTACTCAAAGGCCAAAGCGAGATTTTGGCGAGGGATACTGTAAGCCAGAGCCAAGGATTGAGGGCATGCACTGCACCTCAAGATATCACCTTTATGATCGCACTCTCTAGATTTCCAATGCGTCCCTATAGTCTTGTCCAAATCCTCTTCCGAAAAGTTTCTACTTAACCAGGATACCTTCATTCTTTGTAAATTTGCTGTTTTGAAGCAAGCCACGAAGATATGGAGGGGTACAAACCGTGATAAACGTATTCTTCTTGAGATCCTTCCAGCTGTCATGGACTTCTTAATATCCTGAGATATTTTGAATTTGAAACTTTGCACTGTTACCTTGTCAGGAATCTCCCAATTTAGAGATGAAAGACTTGGCAATGGCAAATCTTCGATATTCCCATACCTATCCGCTTTAGAGGGAACCACATACTGTGCATAATATATAAAAACCTTGCATTCACTATAAAAAGACACAGTTTGATCGGCATAAATAATGTCTGCCAATCCCTTATGAATGGCATGGAAAGTTCCACTTAGGCTTTCCACAGGTTGCCATTCAATACTTGTTGACGGAAAGATATCTACAATGACGAACCGTTTGTTAGAACTTGCATAAATGGAAAATAATTATATACGTTATTCAACTTATAACTTACAATGTGTTTGTTGGGAAACACGTTCGTTTGGAGGCAAGTGCATATCCTTGGCCATGTAAACATGTTGCACCTTGACAAACCAGCCTTCGGGCATAATTTTGAAGGCAATGATACGCCCCTTCCAGTGATGTTTTATATCTTCTCGTTTCCTTCTTTTCACCTTATGAGAGCCCTTGCAAGATGGCAGCATGGTAACCCAATCGTTTACAGCAAAGGTTTTGGGCTCAAAATTTCCATCTACTCCCTGGCTATAGACTGTGCAAGAGTGTATTAAACGAGAAGGGCACCTGGAGGAAGCCATGAAAAGAATGAAAGCGCAGAGAAAGAAGCTCAAAGAGGGGTGAATGAACTAAAAAGTAGCGCCAAGAACCCAAACGAGTATGTATTGGGCGCCAAAAACAATATTGAAAGATCTCCCGACTTTCAAAAAACTCATTATTAATTTCATCACATCTCTGTCATGTATTTTGTCAGATTTGTAAGTAAATAACGTCTTTGGGACTCCAAAACATGTCAGACTTTAGGGGTTTTGGCTAAAAAAGAAGAGAGAATCACGAAATGGACTCCACTATCTCTAAAAAAGAGGAGACAAGAATACCATATTCTTGCACACGTGGCGAACTCTCTTTGGCCCTTTCCTTAATCCCGTGATTAACAAAAGTGCATTTTTTGAAGCGTTTTTGGCCCTAATGGTTGAAAAGATGGCCATCACACCTTATGAAATATATGTCACCGAGGATGGACACACCAAGGCAAGAACAATCACTGGTGAGCAAATTCTCCGTATAGCAAAGTTGGTGGGTTCCAAAAAGAAACACTCTGGAAAAAATCCTTCATAATTCAAGAAAGTGCATTTCCTCTACTCCCTTAAGTAGTCTTCACTCATGAATAATAACAATGGCCCGAATTTCTACACCTTTCACTCTGTACAAAACATCCAAGTTAATGTATGCATCAGTAGGAAAATTTTCTTCCAGCAGCGTCTTGTGATGTACTTTGGGGCTGAAAGATTAACGGAGATTCTTGTATCACCAGAACCTATAATCTTCCCAATGCTAGACTACAATGCATCCTTCAATGTACATGTATTTATCCTATTATAATAGTTTCTCATGAATCAGGATGAGTTGTATGGACCTATCCTTCCACTTGCTATGCAAACTGTGCATATTGTAGCTAGCACAAAACTTAGATTTCAAGGCATTATTAGGAGCATACTGGGGCCTAGACGTCTTGCTGAAATTAATGCATCTGTGAATCCATTCATCCTTCCCCTTATAAAATACAACTTAAGTCTAGACGTTTTCATCTTCATACTCTACTAAGGCAACATGGCATTTCCAAGTTTTTTTGGGCACAAAGGGGAGAAAGCTCTAGACTTTTTGGATGACTTAGAAATGGCATTCCTAGTCACAGGCCGAGATGATGAAGCAACCAAAGTACGGGCCTTTCGTTTAGTTCTAAAGGGTGATGCTCGAGTGTGGTATCAAGCTCTCTCAGAGGCTACAAGGGGTAATTGGGAGGATCTCAAGACCGCATTCATGTACAAGTACCAAGATGCAGAGCCACTTGAAGATATTTGGAGACAGCTCTTAGATCTTCGTCAAACTATAGTAGGGGAGTACCAAGCCTATGAAGGCATGTTTATAAAATTGTGGGATAAATGGACAGCATCTTTAGCCGAGGGAGAAAGAGTACCTGATTGCCTTAAGAAAGATTGTTTTCTAGCCAGACTCCATCCTCTACTAAGGGATAAGGTCAAAGGAAAGTTTCCCACATCCTATGAAGAATCAGTCACTTATGCGAGGGAGAAAGATAGAAAATTGAAGTATCAAGCCCAGTTGAAAGGGGGAGTTGAGCCCATACAGGTTTTACCAACCATGCCAAGGCCTAGAGAAATAGTAGAGGCCCCACCTGAACCGGAGATACCACAGCAAGAGCTCCTACAACGAACTACTAATCAACTTGAAAGCCTTTCGTTAAATTTGGTGCAAGGAGTATGACCCCCTCCCCTCATAAATGAAGGCAATCGATGTCCAAGAAGACAAGAAAGAGAGTATGTTTGCTATAATTGTGGGGAGACTGGCCATGGTATGTACTTTTGCCCTCATCCCAGGCGTTTTCCAAGAAATGGGTTCCAACCAAGAAGGAAAGGACAACAAGTGACACCACCTAGGGAAAGGTTTGTTCCACCGAATCCAAGGCCTCCACCACCGATTCAAGTTCTCCAGCATCCTCGACCACTTGCAGAGGTGCCGCCCTTGCCTGTTCAACCGCCAGAGAATCATGATGTTAGGATAATTAGTTTAGATGAGAGTGATGTCAAAGGGAAGGCCAAAGTAGTAGAGGTTGAAGCAATGCCGGTGAAGAAAGCCCGGAGAATTGAGAAAATGGAACCTACACCACCAAAGGAGGTTGAAAACATGCAAGAGGAGGCAGAGTCATCGATGGCTGCAAAGACACGCAACAGTAAAAAGAGGAGGGCTCGCTCACACCGACACATTAAGCCAGATGATTTTTCCCTGGGTAAAGGTACTAGAGCTTATGATTTGCTTGCTGATGTGAGGAATCAAGGGCCAAAAATTTCATGGCCACAATTACTACATCTATCTCCAACAGTGCGACGACAATGGTCCAAGATGGTAAGCATTAGATCCATGAAGAATAGACATGTGAATGCAATCTAGGCTAGAAAGATGAAAGATATTGTGCCTCTAGTGGAAGCCGAAATCAATGGACAGAGAGTGTCAAAGACATATGTGGATGGAGGTGCAGAGATTTGTGTCATGACAGAAAAGTTGATGCATCATTTGGGATTAGAGGTAAATGAAACCACTAAATTTGGGGCTAAAATGGCTAACAATGTAGTAGTAAATTGTTTGGGAGTTATAAAGAAAGTCAAGGTAAAGGTGTGTGGAGTGCAATTGGAGCTTGACATGTATGTGATGCCAGTGAAGGGGGACGGCTATCCGCTCATTCTTGGGCGACCATGGCTAATGGGAATGAAAGCCGGACAAGATTGGGAGACAGGGGCTTTAGAGCTAAGGCCACAAAAGGGGCTACATAAAAAATGGAAGAGCACTATCTACAACATGAAGGAGGGCAGACAGGAGGATCTTGTGTTAGAGACCACCGCTGATGAATGGAGTTCCAGCGAGGGTTGGTCATCTATGACAGAGGGAGAGTCTTCTAATGAGGAGAAAGAAAGCTCTCTAGAATTGATGGGGATTACATTAAAAGGGCCTTCTAGTAGTGCAATTCCAGAGCAGTTTCCAAAGGTCGAGAAGGAGGGGTTAGAAAAAATGTTGGCTAAGGATCTACCAGTTGAGGAGAAGGCAGCCTACATGGAAGTGGTGATAAAACACTCTACACTTTTTATTTCTGATTATGAACACATCACAGGTGTGACAGCAGTACAACATCACATTAATCTAAAAGAGGGAGCACGGCCAGTGGTGCAGCGACTACGACGATTGGGAGTAGTTCAACAAAACGCTCTACTCACTGAGGTGCAACGACTTTTAAAGGCATGCTTTATCTATCCAATAGGGGATTCAGAGTGGGTTTCACCTGTGGTGGTGATACCCAAGAAGAATGGAAAATGGAGGATTTGTGTGGATTACAAGCCGCTAAATGCTGCAACTAAGAGAGATCACTTTCCTCTTCCCTTTCAGGATGAAATACTCAACGAGGTGGTCGGGCATGAGAGATACACTATTTGTGATGGGTATTCAGGTTATTTTTAGATCCGAATAGCTGAGGAGGATCAACAGAAGACCACCTTCATTACACCTTGGGGTTGTTTTGCTTACAAAGTAATGCCATTTGGATTAACAAATGCCCCAGCTACCTTCCAGCGATTCATGAATTATGTCTTCCAGCCATATTTTGGGAAATCCATCAGGGTCTTTATTGATGATTTTTGTATTTATAGTTCTAAGGCTTTACATCTAGGAAAGGTGGATGAAGCTTTCAACCGCCTTGCACAAATGGGGGGGCAATTAAACCATGAGAAGTGTCGCATTGGCGAAAATAGTGTAACTTTGTTAGGGCATGTCGTAAGTGAGAGGGGCATTGAAGCAGATCCAAACAAAGTTAAGGCCCTATTGGCGGTGCCATCACCATCTTCTGTGAAGCAACTAACATCTTTCATTCAGAAGGTGCGATATATGGGGCGGTTCATTCATCTCCTCTCCCAATTAATATTTCCACTACAGCAGTTAACCCACTCTGAGGAGCTCCTGTGGAGTGACGACAGCGAAAGGTGCTTTCACGAGGTGAAGAAGGCTCTTAGCACCCTTCCTATAATTTTACAGCCTTGTTGGGATCAGGAGTTTTTTGTCAATCCGAGTTTTGGGGAAGATGCTCTAGGGGCAACACTAATACAAAAGGATGCTAAAACTGGCCTAATGAGACCGGTTTACTTCTCTAGTAGAGTAATGACAGCATCAGAACGAGGGTACAAGATGGTCGAGTTGATGGTTTTGTCTCTAATGTTTGCTGTAAGAAAGTTTCGTCCTTATCTTCTCCCTAGGCCATTCACAGTGATCACAACAGAAGAGCATTTTCCCTATGCCTTACAGCACATGGATGTTTCAGCTAAAATCGCTAAGTGGGTGATACAACTCCAAGAGTTTGACTACACCTTCAAGGTGGAGGATTCTACTCGAGCTTGCCTAGCTGATTTGTTGACCCATAGATGCCATCAAAAGAAGGAAAAGGAGAAGGGAAAGGTAAAAGAGGAGACACCTCCTCTTGAGGAGCCGCCACGGGTGGAGAATGCCCATGCCCTCTACTTTGATGGAGCCTACAAGCGTATTAAAGACAAAGCGGTAGCAGGAATAGTGGTGTTCAGTCCCGAAGGTGACAAACTTTATGGAGAAGGTATCAGCTTGGAGGATGTCCATTCTAACAATGAGGCAGAATATCAAGCCTTGCTTTTAGGTTTGAGGTGGTGTCTCTCACATGGTGTCACTTGACTAAATGTTTTTGGGGATTCTATGCTAATTGTTAAGCAAATGAAAGGAATCTGGGCTTGTAAAAATGATAACTTAGCAGTGAAAATGAGGGAAGCTAAAGCTCTCATGAGAAAGCTACAGAAAGCCCAAATCTATTTTGTGCCAAGGCGCACAAATGGCGACGCAGATGCTCTAGCAGCTGAAAATTTGAAAGAGGTAATGGTGGGCATCATTGCAGTAAAGCTTCCCTTGTTTCAGGGTAAGTTTCAACTACAAGATGTGCTTTATTTTCTTGAGCATGGTGAAGCACCTACACATATGAGTAAAAGTGAGAAAAGGTGGCTAGCTACTAAGGCCACTAAATACCGCTTGATAAATGATGTGTTGTATTGCAAAGGAAAGGATGCAGTGCTTAGAAGGGTGCCAACATCAAAGGAAATTATAGATGTGATTAAGAGCTGCCATGAAGGGGTTTGTGGCAGACATTTTGCTCAAGAAATAACCAGCAGGAAGATTCTCCAAGCTAGTTTTGTGTGGCCTAGTCTACATCGAGATGTGCAACATTGGTGCCGCACTTATGACGATTGCCAAAAGGCCGGACCAAGGAAGCTAGTGCATGAGGAACAAAATCCCATAACTACATATGGCCCATTTGAGAAATGGGGGATTGATGCAATAGGGCCACTCCCACGAACTCAATCTGGCAAGGAATACATCATAATGGGTGTAGACTACATGACGAGGTGGGCAGAGGCTTCAGCAACTAGTAGGATCACAGCCCAAGAAGTGGAAAAATTTGTGTTTGAAAATATTTGTTGCAGGTTTGGCACACCTTTGAAAATTATCTCTGATCGGGGTCCTAGTTTTAGGGCAAACCTAGTAGGAGAGCTAATGGAAAGGCTAAAAATCAAGCACAGGCATTCTACTCCCTACTATCCACAGTGTAATGGTTTGGTCGAAAAAGTGAATGGGCTGATTTGTAAGATAATTACCAAGCAGGTACACATGCACCCCAAGCACTGGGATAAAAAATTGAATGTAGCTCTTTGGGCCTACAAGACTTCATTTAGAACCTCACTTGGCTATACTCCATTTCACCTCGTCTATGGCCAAGAAGCTTTGCTTCCTATAGAGGTGGAACTAGCTAGTTTGCATGTTTTAGTAGCGAGTCAAGAGAAGAATCAAGATAAGAAGTTAGAGGAAAGGATCTTGGATCTAGAGAGGCTGGACTTAGATAGAGAAGCAGCAGTCCAACACTATTCCATGCAGGTTGAAGAGAGGAGGAAGACCTTTAAGAAGAAGCTGGCTAGCAAACACATAAGGGAAGGATCACTTGTGCTACGCTATGATAACCGCTTTGATAACAGAAAGGATGCTAAACTTGTGTTCAAGTGGGAAGGGCCATTCATGGTCATAAGGAGATATCCAAATGGCAGTTATAAGCTCGGTGACATGGATGGGAAGGTTCACAAGACAAGGGTAAATGGATGGCGATTGAAGCCTTCTTTTCAAAGAAATATAAACACTTTGGAGCAGTCATTCAATGAAGAGCCACCAATGAGGGGATGCAGTCCTCCTTGCTCTATTGGACTATCATTATCAAGCTAGAGGCATGAATACCTCTAGCCTAAGGGGAGGGCTAATGATCCGGGTTTTTTACAACCCGGATTATTACCACAAAATTTTGGCCAAATCCCCTATCAAGAGCTTACCATATCACTTTGGGTTTACTCTTCAAGCACTAGGTATGCTACATTGCTTCTCGATTACGATAACTCTAGCAAATGGGGGGAACAAGTTCTTAGAAGGCATGTCAATGTAAAGGGTCAAAGGGATGGTTATCTTAGTGAAGATGAAAATAGATTACACCTAGCAGTTGAGTGAATGCATAGATTTTTCAAAGGACTAGCCTCCAACTACACATGGGCTCCGTCTGCATCACTAAGATTTGGAATCTATCACCATCATTAGAGGACACCTCACCCTAGCACACAAGTCAATATCCACATCATGGTGTCATTTGGATCTTGCACAAAAGCTTACAAGCATGGACCCCTTTTGTCACATGCTTATATGTATTTATATACATATGGGATACTAAAGTCAAAGCAGCTTTTGGAAGCCCTTTTTTATAATCTCAATAACTCCCAAGAAAAAGCGAATTTCAAGAAAATTCTCGCGAAACCCAATCGGTTTCAACCTGGTCTACAAAGTTGCAGAAGAAACTTTTTTCAAATTCCTCACGGATTTGAAGTTACAAAGGCGCACACTGCTGGCTACATGCAATTTTCTTCTCTCTTTCACCACACCAACTTTCCACTCTATCCTTCTTGTAAATATATTATAATAATGTGCTTTGGGCACCCACCTCTTGTAATCTAGCTCCATTTTTCTATTTTGTCTATCACCACCCTTGGCTTCTTGCATGATGACCAAGATGGGGACTTGTCCCATCCACTATGCTCCATATTTTCAAAGATGCCATACATCATCTAGGATTATGTTAATCAAGAAGATTATCTTAATCTAATCCATCATGGAGGCTATATAAAGAGGCCATGGAGAATGAGAAGGGGGAAGAAGGAGGGACAATGACAAGTCCATGAGAGCATTCTAGAATACCCTCATCTCTTTGAGGGAAGCTATGAGTGAGTTCTTTTATTATGTAGCATAATGGCAAGCTTCTTCTACCTCTTCTCCTCTTGTCTCCCTCTCCTCTCATCTCTCTCTCTCTTATATTTCAATATGGTGTCTAGCACATATATTCTCTGTTGTAAATTTGTGTCTTGGTTCTCTTGATTCTCTTTGAGAAAAAGGAAGAAGGGACAATGACAAGTCCATGAGAGCATTCTAGAATACCCTCATCTCTTTGAGGGAAGCTATGAGTGAGTTCTTTTATTATATAGCATAATGGCAAGCTTCCTCTACCTCTTCTCCTCTTGTCTCCCTCTCCTCTCATCTCTCTCTCTCTTATATTTCAATATGGTGTCTAGTACATATATTCTCTCTTGTAAATTTGTGTCTTGGTTCTCTTGATTCTCTTTGAGAAGATGAATGTCCTAGCCCATCCTTCCTTTGGCTAGGTGGTGCCCCTCTTTAGTTCTCTTAGTGAGGATTGGAGGTTGGATGGGTAAGAGGCAACCCGTTCATCATTTCAGCCCTCACCACCTCCTCTTCGCGACGTCCCTTCTTTCTCCCTTTCACACTTCTCCCTCTTCTTCGTGTACAGCGGTGGTGGAGGTAGTGACAATGAGATCTCCTTCTCTCTCTTTCCCTCTTCCTCTCCCTCTTCCTCTCAAGGCAATGAACTCTCTCACTCTCTCTCAAAAATATTTGCAGCAAATTCCGTGCTCGGGTTTTCGGCCCTTTTCTTTCATTAGACTAGCATCAGAGTTAGCATTGCTAGTGACATAAATAGCCACACCCCTATTATTCGTTGCAAAAACTATCATTGCTATGTCTCCATTCTCTTGTAGTCCTCAATATCATGGAAATGGATTATAATTCTTAGGTTGAGATAAAAGTCTCAAGTGATCAAATCTTGGCTCATCAACATGTCATGTATGGTGACTCTAGATGCTTGTTGTGAATGAGGTTGATTCTTTAGTAGTGGCTACCCTCCTTAGTTTTAGAGTCCTTAGTGAGATACGTCTCTTACAAGATACAAGGAGGAAAACCTTTCCTAATACAATTGTTAGGGCCATGATCTATACTGATGATGATTGTAGTCTTGATGAGCCTGAGTTTTACTTTGAATTTGAATGCCACTAGATGTGATTGCTAGAGTTATCCCTTTTAAGGGAGTGGTGTATCAACTTAGAGTGACACATGTTTCTTATTCATTAGTCAACTTCATGTTCTCCTCCTTTCTTTCCAGCCTTAAGGTAGCAAACAAATTTTTGATATTAAAATAGTAGACATGCTTGTGTCTACTATTCTTTAACAATGGTGAACTCCCAATCTAAGCATACTATAGTTCTCCTTTACTTATTGGTTGAGCTCATCCTAATGCCCTTCTAGAAGGTGCCTAGATAGCTAATTGGAAAGAAATGCTCCCTATCTAAGAAATGGAGAAAATGGGTAGGGATTGCAATAAATGCAATCAAGGAAGTCAACATTGGCTTAGTTGAGTGTGTAAAGGGAAGTGTATTTTCCATGCAAAAGAAATGTTTTCATTGGATATTTAATACGTTGGTAAGAAACCCCCCTAGCATAGGTGTAACCACCGGTAGGTAGTCACGTGCTCATATCTTATTAGACTTCATCCAAATTTTGGAAAAAAATGGAGGATATTACATATTATGTTTTTCCGTCCCAAATCATTATAGAGATTGTTAGTATTAGAGGATCAAATAGCAATAATGACCTAGTAATCGAATGGTCTATGAGAGATCCATGCCCCATTTCTTTAAGGAACATGAGCTTTGTTGCATTAGCTCTACCACATGATAGTTAGCTACCTTTCTTCCCTTACAAGAGGTGATTGGCTACCTTTTTTGGAGTCATATTGGGATTGTGTTTCCTATACCTTAGCTTCCCATGATCTTGTGTTAAAGGCTTGAAGAGTGTGCATTCTACATGTGGCCAATTATTTATTTGATGTGTTGACCTCATCACACCCTACGCTTTCACAATCTATAACTTATTCAAATTTTATAATAATCTAAGCCTTACATTACTTGGCATGCCTAAGTCCTCTGGTAATTAAGGGGATAGGGGTCCAACAACTCATGTAAAGTACCTGATAAAGGCCATTCCAAGATAAAGCTTTATTTTAGAATATCAATCACATTGACCTAGGTAGGGTAGTGTTCCAAAGTAATCATTTACACTAATGATGTTGTAGCCACTACAAGATACATTCCATATATGGACGTCTAAAGCGATGAAAATATTCATTAAAAAATTTCCTCCGTTGTCACTAAAATCATCAGTATATATGTCTCGAAAGATGTATTTCTCTTTTCCTCACTATTTTTATCGCTATTTACATTACTTTTGTGATGCAAACAGTAACAGAAATAGGTGTTACCTATACAAATAGCGATGTTGTGCATAGTAAATTTGTGATGCTAATAGCGATGGCTACATAGGGGAAAAAAAAGGTGGTAGAGCATGCAATTGTCATAGAAATTCAATATTCAAATAAGTACAATATCGATGCTGATAACTCACAGAACTACATGGAATGATAGAGAGGAGAGTCGAAAACAAACAAGGAAATATATCTACAACTATTGTGCAATGCAAGTCCATAAAAAGGATGAGAAATATATCCATTAAAAGCTACATAAAAAGAGCATGCAACATGAATCATAGGACCAAAAAAGGAAAGGATGTCTACTCCATGAATACAAGCGACTACTATAGTTTCTCAGTGTCTAAGAGCTTGCCTCAGCGTAATGGAGCATCAAATGGATTCTATTATATAGACAACTAGAGATTAATCCACAATACATAATACATTTTTAAAAAAACTAATGAGAGAAAATAAGAAAGAGGCATGAATTACTGGGCCGCCATATGTATATAATTTTTCAATGAGTGCAGTAAGACTGTATCCGTAAACATGTAGGATTGCGGTTTGTAATCGAGTGCTACAAGAAAAATAAAGTAGCATTGTTAGAAATAAGATTATTTGTACAAGTACTATTTTAAATAAGAAAGTGAACAAAAATGAAAGAAAACTTACATAATTATCCAAATAACTTCTATGTTTGCCACTCCCTAGATGATGCATGATCCCTATCTCCAGCCATACCCTCGGTACCTCCCACTATTGCCACCATCATCCTGGAGAGTCTCATATCTCCTACCTAAGTCTAGGTGAATCCCTTGTATCCAACCACTTAGGCTTACCACTCTCTTTATTACCTTGTGTGCATCTGATTGCATATGTGACATGTATACATGCATCTCGGGGGGATCACTCATGAATATATGTATATATAACATGAGTTCAAAATAAAGGGTTTTTAAAACACCATCTTTTACATACAGAAGGGTGTCATATGAAGGGGTTACTTACAGATTCAATAGAAAAGGGTTGTGTTTTATTCAAGAAAAATTCATAGATTAGGATATTTATAAATAGACCATGAACGCACGTCATATAGAGAATATATATATATATATATATATATAGTGAACCCCCCAAGACATGCATACAATCCATCATCCATCCTATGGAAAACCTCTCCATTGTCATAGATAGTGGAAACTCCTAGTGCAAGAATGCAACCACATAGTCTTTGCTCCCCTCCAATATATTTTTCCAGTGATTTAGGATGTTGTGTCTAAATACTTGTTGCCATAACTCTCTCATGTATGCCATCACCCTCCTCCCCTCATTATTCATGAGTATGTCACATATTTTCTCATCCACTAAGTATACATACCTTAGTAAGATACATCTAAGGTGCACCCTCTCCCACATATGACTACCCTCCTAGCATAACTAGGAGATCCATGTCCCCATCTAGTATACCTATAATGATAATATCTCTCAGAGTAGCACTCGTAGAGGTGCCACTCTACAGAAAGCTAAGTGAAACCTAGAGTCATGGGAATAGATGTCCCTACAGGTGTGATAAACCCTAGAGAGGTGATCAGTGTCCACTCAACGACAAGATGGGGACATTGCATCGGTGCCTCCCCATAGCATCGACTTGAGCCATCCTCTCTAGAATCAGTACAAGAGCAAGGCGTAGCAACTAACTGTGGGGTCACAACATCCACATCTCTGTAGCATCCCTCCAAAATCACCACAGCCACCCCCTCTACAGATCGCAAGCGAGACATTTATGGGGCTCCCTCCATAGTTAGTCTAGAGCATCAACTCTACCTACTAGAGTTCAAAGTGTCAAAGATTGCTGAGGTAGAATACATAGAACCCCTAGACGATGACTGAGACTCGCACATCGTGTTTTGAGGTGGGAGTGTATGATATTTTAGTAGCTTGAAAAAGAAATCCAAGAATCCTTAAAGAGAGTAAAAACTATTTTTATAATGGAGTCAAATTAGAGAAAGGAGCATAATATGTACTTGAATAACTGAGCCACACTTGTATTGCTCCATCCGTACTTTGCCTTTACACTTAGAAGCGCAAGTAGTGTCTTTAAATGAGATACACCACCCATCATATAATGGTATGGATGCCGCCACTCTTAATGGATCAAATAACCCAACATCCATGGGTAATAATGCCTCGATTATTACCTCCATCTCAAGCCAAAAGATTGGAGGAAGATCCAAAAAGCTCACCATCTCTTTTGGTATCGAGGGTGTAGTTAGTAGCATGCCCTCCTATGGGTTTATTAGCTCAAGCACTTTATCCATTGCATGCCCATGAACTCTTCTTATGGACCGCAGTAGGTGCATTCCTTAGGATGGAACATCACCTCTCTATAGACATTTTTAGGGCACACCTAAAATTATTGTATATGATATTCAATTATAGTTTGAATGTAAAGCATGATTGATACACACTTTTCTTACGTTAACTCAAAGTTTGAGATTGCTTAGTCAATGATTTCCAATTGATGTCCGAGGAAGTTCAGTCATGAATATTTGTATGTATCACATGGGTTCAACATAAGGGATTTTTAAAATAGATTTTTTACACATTTTTTACATACAGAAGGGTCCCATATAAAGGCATTACTTACAGATTGAATAGTGAAGTATTATGTTTTATTAAGGAAAAGTTTATAGATAATAATATTTACAAGTAGGCATTGAACGCACATGATATAGAGGGGGTATACATATAGTGAACTCCTCAGGATTGAAACTTGACGAAGCGTAACACGTGGTCTATATACAAGCAATGTTTTCATCAAATTTCGAGCTTGCATTGCGATGAGTAGAAAGGCATGGGATACACTAATCTAGATATGTATCACGATCTTAAATCTTGTGGCCATCATCATTATCTAGTTCATCTATGTTACAACAGAAATATGCTTTTGTTTCCCTCATTATTTCTCTTCCTTACTCTCCGTCTCACTCTCTCCCTCATTCTCTCTTTGTTTCTCCCTACCTCCTTCCATCCTTGTGTCTTTATTTCTCCCTCTTTATCTCTCTTTATTTCTCCCTCTCTTTATCTCTCTCTCTTCCTCTCCCTCCCTCTTTGTCTCTTTTTCTCCTAGGCTCTCTCTATTTCTCTCTCTCCCTTCCTCTTTTCCTATCTGTCAAATCTCTTTACATTTCTCTCTTTCCTCTTTGCCTTTCTCATTATCTCTTTGTTTCTCTATATATATATATATATTTATTTATTTATTTATATTTATATTTATATTTCCCTTCCTGTCTCTATTTGTGTCTCCCTCTCTTTGAATTTCTTTTTTTCCCCTCTCTTTCCCTCTCCCTCCCTCCCTCGCTCCCTCACTCTCTCGCTATTTTTCTCTTTCCCTCCATCTCTCTGTTTGTCTCTCCCTACCTCTCTCTTCTTTTCTCTCTCCTCTCTGTCCCCGTCTCTATTTTTACCTCTCCTTTGTCTCTATTTCTTTTCCCACCCCCTCTCTGTCTTTCCCTATCTTTGTTTCCCTCCCTTCCTCTTTCTTTCTTTGTCCTTGTTTTCCTCTCCCTTATTGTTTCTCTCTCTCACCTCCTCTCTCCCTCTTTGTTTCTCTCTCCCCCATCTCCCTCCCTCTTTTTTTCATTTCTCATATTTCTCTTTCTCTCCTTCGCTCTCTATATTTTTCATGAAGCCCCCTATCTCCCCCTTTTTCTTTCCCTCTCTCTTTCTCTCTTCCTCTCCCTCCCTTCTTCTCTCTATTTCTCTGATCACTCTCACCCTCTCTCTCAATGCATCTCTCCACAAATATAAAATAAATAAATAAGAGAAGAAAACAAAAAAACCAAGAAAGGACAGGCAATGTACCTATCTCAAAGGCTCAAAGATGAAACCCTTCGCACCTCCCTTCTTCTTTGTTGCCTTCATGGCTTCCCTCCCTTCTTTGCACCCCTCTCCTTCTTCTTCGTGTACAGTAATTGTGGTAACTGAGTTGTTGATGATCTCTCTCTCTCTCTCATCTTTCTCTCTCTCTCTCTCAAAGCTTTGAGATCTCTTGCTCTCGCTTTCATTCCCTTTTGCAAATGGTTTGAAGAAATGCCGCACTTGGGTCTTGGGTATTTCTTCTTCTTAGAACACCCTCACTATTTGCATGGTTATTAGCATCACAAATAGCAAGGCTATTTGCATCACTAATTTTTACTAGCAATGCAAATAGCAACACCACTATTTTTTTAAATCAAAAACATGTATTGTTATTTTCCCATTCCCTTGTAGTGAGCCCAAATCATTTAAGCATGTAGATCAAAGGGTGGTGCATGAGTTCAAACTTTTGATATAGCTTCAATGTATATGTCCATTCATGTCCAAAGAAATTGTGTGAAGTAGAGTTTAATCCATTATAAATATTCAATGTTAATGATGTAAAATTTACTCTACCAAGATATGTTACTAAATTAAACGTATGTAATAATAATTTAATGGGTACACTTGTTGTGATATATAGTTAAATGTTACCAAAGAAGATGGTATAGCCTTGAGCCACAATATTGTAGGCAAGGGAGTGTTTCAAAGAAATCCATTGCACCAATGGTATAGTAGCTTAAGTGTTTTGAGAATTTGAGTGATTCAACGAGTGGTTTCATGGATTCAAACTATGGATTTGGCCTTAATGGCTCTATGTCCAAGTCACTACTACAATATATAATAGTCTAGCTACAATGAAGTAACATTTTTGGCTAAATCAACAAATGAAGAAAAAAACCAAGAGAGAGGTAGTACCAACCATAAGACCTGATGTTGTCAATGTTCTAGCACAATGTAAATTGGTACATCCCTAAAACACAACTTTATGATAAAATCAATTCCCACTAGATAAAGGTTGCAAAGATACCATAGTACTCTCATCCTACTTACCAATGAGTACAACAAGGTGGCAAAGAGATGACTAATTACATTCAATACACATGTCTGATTTAGACACATGTTTAAAAAATACAATAAATAGATATGAAGTTTTCTGAGAATGACATTATATAAATTTATAATAATAATAGTGGTCTATTTAGAGAACTTCAATATATGAGGTGAGTGATTAACACTAAGCCTTAGACCTTGGCTAGATATTTACAAAAAATATATTTAAAGGTTCTATTAGACCCTCTAAGGCCCCTTAGTACATCTAGAATCTCATATTTGATCTTGGACCATCTGTCCCTTGGCACAAGTGGACAGTGAAGTCTTCCAAAAATTTGTCATTTCTTAGATTCCATATGCCTTGTAAGGTGACTACCCTTATAATACTCTAGAGATACCAGGTCTGATAATGAAATGTGCATTTACTCCCCAATAGCACCACTTTACAATCTAGCACTTCATTGAAGCCCACTTTCCTCACCCAAAGTTGAATAAGCCTACATAAGGGCCTCACTTCTCTACACTCCTAGAAAAGGTGTCTTATAGATTCTTCTTCCCTCTTGCAAAAAATATAAAAGGGAGTAACAAACATTACCTTAACCTCTTCCAAGTAGGTAGCTTGTTCATGTAGACCTTCATAGCATAAACTTAAGCCTTCTTAAAGGATGTGCCTTCCTCATCCCTTTGAATCTTCTCATCAAGGTCCCATTATGTGGAAACCATGTTCTCCAATACTCTATTGCCTTCCTTAGGAAATTATTTCCCCTTGGAAAAAGGTCTTTTGGTTTTTTGCATTGCCACAATGGCTTACTAGTCCAAGCCTTTAGAAATCTAATTATATTACATTTTGTTGTAATTCTAAAAGAAGGCCAATGCTCTCTAACTTTCTCCAAAACCTTGTGCATAAAATAAGATTGTTTGTTGGTCAAACCAAAGTGCTTTACAATCACCACCATAGGTTTAAAAGAAAGACAAGAGTAATTCCAAATATCCTCCTAAAAATAGATCTCCTTCTTCAGTTTTTGACAATTTGGCTATTGGTGACCGACCCTATCTGAAGGGTCACAAGCATCTTTAAAATACTAGATTGATTGCTTCAGTGAAGAATCACCCTTCATGTCTTTAGATCCTATCCATGTAGCACTATCTAGAATCTCCTGCCTAGCCTCCACCAATGTTTTGGCCAGCTAAGAATGGGAAATGTTAATCCTACAACAACCAACCCAATAGGGGAATAAACCAAGCACAATTAAGGCCTCCAAGTATTTTTTTACCAAACTCCTTAATCCAAGCCTTAACAATACATGTTCACGGTTGAGCTAGGTCAATTCTCTTAAGAATATCATTTAACAATAGGGCCCAAACCACCCTCTAGCTCACTAGTTGTAACTTGCTCCCAAGAAATAGATCTCCATCCTCCCTACTCCTATTCCTTGATCTAGAGAAAGTTAGCAAACATTCGCTCTATTCAAACCCATCTTTCTCTACGAAAGCTCATTAACATAGGAGGGAAAGTGGTAGCAAAAGCAAGTATTTCTTTAATGACAACCACTTTGCCTAGTAAGAAGAGAGGTCTTTCTTTCTAGGCCCCTCAATCTTATTCTTAACTTTCTTAATCATCCAATTAGCTCTTTCTCTCATTGAAATACCAATCCATAATGATAAACCCAAATATTTAAAGAGATTTCCTATTTCAAGAAGCCTTTCAACTTACTTTGATAGTCCTCAAATTGCTCTAGTTGGACTCCCACAATGCCTAAAAGCTATTCTGTGAAAGCTTTGGCAATTTGGCAATATCCAAGTCATCTCTCAAAATTTTCCCTTTGCCATCTTCAACCAAATATATCCTCTATTTCATCCTCTTAGCTCTCAAAGCCTTGAGAAAGGCACTCTTTGGTGCATACCCAACTAAATTCTAGGAAACCCTCAATTGAAATTTGGCCACCTCCTCCACTAGTATTGATAAAGCCCTTCCATGTAAGATTCAATATCCTTCAATAGTAGCTAGTGCATGAAAAAGTATCGAGGGGCATATCTAATAGCCCGCATAACCACTTATTTATAGGTTTTGTGTAGCTCTAATTTGTCCCTTCTATGTTGAGCTTGAGCATGACCAAAGTGTTTTTCCACATCCACTAAATACCATATTAGAGAATTTGCGAATCTCCCAAGTTCCACTTTCAAATAAGGAGTAAAGATTTGACCAAGTGGCTAAATCTTAGCCCCATATTTGAGAGTGGGAATTGGAGGGATTGCTTATATAGTATCTAGGGAGGTTTTCACCTTCAAGTAAGGGGATAATATTCGACCATATATCCAAATATTAATCACATTAAGAATTCCCAAAATTTATGAAAATTTCCAAATTCTTGAATATATGGTTACTACAAAAATCATACATTTCTACCAATTACTAATGGGGTTGCCCATACACATTCTTGCACTTGGTCCATGCTTCCTTCAAGCTCTATCTTTTGGGAATTATTGGTAATATAAATAAAGACCAATCAATACCAATGTTATAAACCTCATTTATCCTAAAAATACACATAACAGGGACATGATATGAAACATGAACCTCTTAGAGGTAGGAGATTCTAACCTCAAGACTTATCAACCAAGCACCTTGATTCAGATAAATCCTATCCAAGTGAACTGCTCTCCAATAATCCCCAACTTGTTTATTATGCCAAGTAAGCTTAGGGAGATTATGACCACCAAATTTCATAGCTAGGTCCACAAGCTCCTGGGACACTTCTAAATCGTGCCATTTATCCCGCTCCAAGCACAAAAGTGAGAACATGTCATGTGATTTGTTAGAATAAGCTGTCATGTTTCGATCCAAAAAAAAAAGGCATTTTACTCTAGCTTAACTGCTAGGACCCCTACCCAAAGAGTTGCTCGATCAGCTAAAGAGTTAGGCCCATATATAGACACTATGATGCATTTTTATATGCCGCATGGCGACCCCCTAAGAAGCCCCCAGATACATTGGCAAAATGACTATATGTAAAGCCATTGTATTAATTAAGGTTTTAGGATAGACAATTATGTTTTCTCTACTTCTAAATTACCCACATAAAAGTATCATTTCATTTATCTCTGTAGTCCAACTATCATCCAATAGTAACTTTCTTTACTTATTTACTACCCTCCTATCATTACCGTCTAACCCCTTAGTTTGAACTACAACTCATAGATTATAAACTTTGGTAAACTCGAGAATTAAATCAGAGAAAGAAATTATCTTAAAACTCTCATTTCATCTATACTCTCTGTTAATTATTTAATATAAACCCCAATATCCACTAATTCTCATTTCAGTCCTGAACATCATTTTACAAAAGAAGTACCTATAAATAAAATCTATTCTTAATAAAAATATAGGAGCATGTTCTTCACAGATAATAAACTACAATCTCTTTTGCCTTCATCTCTTAATTCCTTTATTATCATGAGTTATTGATTTTTTATTAATACAAGTCCAGAAAAATAAAAATATTCATAAAACTTATATCCGACTATAAATCATCAAACCCAATTGACCATACATGCATCATAATACATGTAGTTGATATACGAATTTACAACCATAAATTCCTCCATTTCCTCTTAATATTCACTAATTATCACTAAAAAATACCAAAAAACTATCAGTTTCACACTTAAAATTCAACAACTTAAATTTCAGACATCCATTTCACCTAAGATCTCATGATTCAATGCATTACCACATAATACAACTCTTTTTTTATTTTTATCTTTAATATTTCATTAATACTCTTAATGATTACTAATTAGGGCCAAAACCAACCATTTTTAGCACTAAGATGTCTATATCTCTCATTAAACTCATTTCCAGGTTATGAGATTTCATTTTTAGGTCATTCTTAATGTTTTCCTACTCTTTTTTTTATCATCTCTCATTAACATCATGCAAAATTCTTAATTTCAACTAATTAATGTAAAAAATTTTAGTTTTTACCCTAATTTCAGCCATTCCTTTATCATTTTAATGTATCTAAGGTAAGAACTTTATTTCTTTAGTGCCATTTCACCTTTAAAATCAGAAAATAAATGCATATGATCACAAAATATCAATTCTTTCCATTTCTTGATCAAATTTCAATGAAAACCAACATACTCAATTAACCAAGTAATTAGAGTTGTTCCACTGTATTTGAAAGTGCTAGTGCTTTCTCCTCCACTCCCTTCACTTCTTGAAATCAACAAACTATTTAATCTTCCACTTCTCTCACTAATATTCACTAATCCTCTCTAAATCTTGTAGAAATTCTCTCTCTCAATACCCAAGAATGGTTGCCAAGAATGGAATGAGGCTGAAGGAGATGCAAGACGGGATCAAATGCAACCTTTCATTGCTGGAAATGAGGCAAGGAAATCAAAGAAGTCATCAGCATCTTTTCTTGCATGATGGCGACTATTTTTTGTGTGTTCTCCTCTCTTCTCTCAACCTCTCTCTTCACAAGACTCTCCCTTCATAACTTCTTGATCAACCTCTTTTCGAAAATTGTCCATTTCCCACTTGAACGTGTTTTTTTTTGCATCTCTTCACATCTCTGGACCTAATTTGTCCCCCCCACCATAGCTTCTTAACCCGAAATTTGTGTATGCATACTAAATTTTACCAATCTTTCTACCCGTCTCCAATTTGTCTAGGCTTTCCACTTAAACATTTACTGCATCTGCCTTCTACCACTTTATATTTTTCCATTCCCTAAATTTTTTACTAAAACATATCCTAACTCTCAACTTCTAAATCCTCCCCCAACACTTCTCAAATATGGCTTTACATCCCTATTTTTAATTAAAATTTATAAAAAATAATATATAATTCAAAGCCAAAAATCTTCAATTTTGCCAAAAAATAATGTAAAAATGGCACAAAATAAGGAGTTATCATTTCTTCCACACTAGCTTTAGTGAGCTCCTAGTTTGTTTTCTCACCAAAAAGGGGTCACCAGCAACCTCTTATTAGGTAAAGAAAAGCTTGTACTCTATTGGTCTCTATTCACCCCATGTTGTATATTCTCAGATTTGTGATTTATTTTTTTGCCAAAAAGGGGTTGCCAGTAGCCCCTTATTAGGTGAAGAAAACCCAAAATCCAATTGGGAAAAAAGTTACTCTTGCAAGGAATGGGTCCCCATTACTTAGTTTATTTTAATAAACAATGTGCCTATACATTCCAAAGAAATCTGATTTATATTGCACATTATTAAAAACTAGCTCTAATGATGAAACTTGCTCTACTTATGAAGATAATTGTTATTATTAATGAGGTATTATATACCAGTTCATGGAAAAAAGACTTGGGAAACCCTCCCAACACTAGCTTATTAAAACTATATTTGTAGTATAGAACAACAAAATGAACTAGTCTAGCAGATAGTCACTTGGTAGTTAAGTACAATTGGGTGTCGACACTATCGGGATGGGTGACCTCCTGGGAATATTTTCCTACAAGCTAGGAAGAGCTCCTTACGCGTAGCCAATGGCTACTACAAGATATAAGCCTTATACCGACGTTAAAAGCGACAAAAATGCTAATAAAAAAATTTACCCCCATCGTCGCAAGAAGCCTTGTTATTAGCGACGACATAGAACAATTGGTATTAGCGTCGTTTTCAGCATCGCTATTTGCGTCAATATCAGCATCGCATTTGCGATGTAAATAATGTCACTTTGCGATACTAATAACGATGCTAATAGCGATGCATGCAGTAAATTTGTGACGCTAATAGCAACGGTAACAAGGGAAAAAAATTGTATGATAGGGTAAAATAGTTTCAGAAATGTATATAATGCTCGAGTAAATAAAGACAAAGTGTACTTAAATCATAACATTGATACATGAAATAAATACATGATCACATAAAAAAAGTGACCGGTACAATCATGGCAAGATAGTACTACCACATAGAAAATGTCTACAGAGATCATGTGACAAAAAAAGAAGGGTATGTGAGCTCTAGGGATCCAAGGACGAGCTATAGATCATCACCATTCGAAACCTCCTCCCGCCGCAAAGGAGCATCGAATGGACTCTGCAAAAAAAGAAACAACTACACATCATTACACCATACAATAATGAATTCTAATTAAACATGGTAACTACAAACAAGAAAGATGAGTGACTTACAGGGCCGCCGCATCCATACAATCGGTCGATCAATGCAGTGAGAGCGTGCCTCTCTGAATATCGAGTCTCAAGGTCGATGGGATTGGGATTTGTAATGGAGTGCTGCAAAGAAAACAAAATACAACTGTTAGAAACACGATTGTCAGTACAAAGGATATTGTAAAAAAATAAGCAAGCAAAACAAAAAAAAAACTTACAAAGTCCTCTAGATATGTCCTGTGGCCGCCACTCCCAAGATGATGGACCACTCTAGCCTCTAGTCGTGCCCTTGCCACCTCGCGTTACTATCTCCAACGTCCTAGAGAATCTGTAGCCTTCTCCTTGAGTCGATGCCAGTTGTCTGTGTCTAGCCACTTGGGCTTTGCAGGCCCACTCTTGAGTGCATTGCATGCGTCCGATTGTCTATGTAATATATATGTACGCATGCACTCCATCATCCAGCCCGTAGAAAACTTATCTGCTGTGGCTGGTACCGGGAACTCCTCATACAAGGATGCTACTATATAGTCCTTGCTCCCCTCCGATATGTTCTTCCAATGATCCAAGACATTGTGTCAAAAAACTTATTGGCACAACTCTCTCATAGGAGCCATCACCCTCCTCCCCTCAACATTCATAATGATGGCTCATAACTTATCATCTACAAGGTACGCATATCCCTTTGGGGTATGCCTAAGATGGGTCCTCTCTCACCTACGACCACGCTCCTGGGCATATCCAGGAGACCCCTATACATCTGGTATACCGACCGAGATAGTATCTATTGGAGTAGCACCCATAGGGATGCCACTTGCGGACAGCTGAGCAAAAGCTGAAGTGAGTGGAGTAGACGTTCCCATAGGTGTGACAAATCCCGGAGGAGGTGACGAAACCCTAGCAGAATGACGAGATGGAGATACTGCGTCCGTGCCTTGAGGGGTGCACTATATATATATTCTCTATATAATGTGCGTTCATGGTCTATTTATAAATTTCTTAATCTTTAAATTTTTCTTAAATAAAACACAACTCTTTTCTATTCAACCTGTAAGGAACCTCCTTTATATGACACCCTTCTATATGTACAAAATGTATTAAATTGGTGTTTTAAAAACCCCTTATTTTGAACTCACGTTATATACACATATATTCATGAGTGACCCCCCCCCCCCCCCCCCCCCCCCCCCCCCCCCCCGAGGTCCGTGCCTCCACAGCAACTATCTGAGCCACGCTTTCTGGAACCGCCATGAGAGCGAGGAGTAGAACCTATATCCAGAGCCGACCACTGGCTCATTGCATCCAGATCTCTACAACATCCCCCTGAACCACTCCCTCCGTTTGGCCCAAGTCTGGAGCATTGACCTCATCTGCTCAATACTGAAGCATTAGATCGTGCCGAAGTAGATCTAAATGAGCGGCCTGATGGTGTATGAGACAACTCTTGGTCTACTATGTCTCTAAATCTCGCTATCTGATCTAGAGACATGCGCGTGAAGATCTCCTGTAGCTCCTCATCGCTCATCCCTCGACTCATCCTGATCTAAATATCCACAAAGGTCACCTGCACAGACAAAATTTGATGTTAGCATAATCAATTTAAATCATAGAAAGCACGATAATATAAATCTTTAAAAAATGATCTTATTTAAAATGCATATCTTATGTACCCTTATAAGCGATTCGTTAACGAATTGAGGTGGATGCTCCAAGTATGAACTACCTATGGTCCCATGTCAATCTCCTGACACAACTCGGTATACACTGAAAAGTCGATAGACATGTCACCACAAAAGGATGAGTCCACCTCGTTCTCAAAGAATTCTTGGACTCGTGTATTTCCATCATTGTTACCTGATATTGGCTCCTCTACATACTCTAAGCTTTCGATGGCTCCACCCCTTGCAATATCGACCCCTCTATTTGCATATTGTTATCATCTATGCTTGAAACATCGCTTTGATCATATACTCTTGCACTTCGGGGAGCTCAAAGTTATAACACACCACCATCGAGGTTGTTCGGGGTTTGGATAGAAGATTAATTATTCACAATCACGTACAAGAGAGATTTAACTATTGTGACATGTACCATGTCATAATACAATTAAAAAACAAATGAGTTCATGCACATGTTCACCATGGACCAGAAACAAAAAGGTGTACAAATCCGTCCTTTTTTTTTCAAAATCTATTTCGAGAAATCTAGATGGACCTCGTCAAACTGTTGCTCCAACTCCTTCAAGTACCACTTTGAACCACTGCACATCGAATAGTATCATGGAGAAGCTACAATAATGCACCATAACAATACTTTGCAAGTTTCCAAAATAATCCATCTCATCTATAACCATGTTTGGATCCGTTGCTCGTCGTCAGCTTTCTTGTTCGAACCTTGCCATGATACTAAAATCTATTGTGGGGAGCGCATTTTGTCAATACGGTCCACACGGAAATGCCGTCCACGCGACCATGCTGCACTATATATTTTGTACTGTACATTGAAACACTCAATTAGTTATCGCATATAAAATATAGATACGATAAATCCTAAACATGTCATCACCTTTGGACTACATCTCCTCGAGAAATTTCACTCCTGGGTTGAGACCTCCGCCCCTTCACGAGACGTTGTGGTTAAAGCTCCATGCAACCATCGCGTTGACATAAACCGCGGCATCTCCTTCATGCCCTCGGGATATCGAATCGGTCGATGACACATACTACGTCGAAATTCAGATCGTGCTTCCTCTTGATCTTTCCTTACTTTACTGGTACCTAGCGAGCCACGAGTCCATAGAGGCATGGTGCAACATACAAAAGCGATTCACTTTCTCTTCCATTGTAGTATCCATTCTTTTTTCTATCCCATTTTCAACCACCACATCTCTGGTCAGTCTATCATCGTCCTTTAGCGACCATAGCGTACTGTTGTCTGAATCCACGATTGGTAACCATTGTGAAATATTCACTAGCGCCTCAAACACCAATCAACCTCCAACCATGCTACCTTCTGGCCGAGCTTATTGTTGCACAAAGCCTTTCTGGGTTTTCATGAAGCACTCTAAAAAGAACATCCATCGTGTATGGACAAGTCCAACAATCTCCACTTAATCTATAAAATGCACAAGAATATGGATTTATATCGCGAACATGCTGGTAGGCAGGTATTTCTCAAAGAAACAGACCGCCATCTCCACTTCTCCCCGCCTCGCGGATTCAATAGAGGATATCTTAATCTCCTTCTATGAGATCCATTGCAGTAAAGTCGACAACCTGTAAATTGCCCCGCATATTTCTGGAGTTAGGCATCCTGCGATCGCGATCGGTAGTACAAATTGCCACAAATGAGAAAGTATTATAAACAATGACTATAGTCCAAATACCAAAATACGCAGGCCACTTACAATCCATTCGTAGTACAAACCTGGCATATCTTATGCCAATCATGGCATTTTAGCCCTTATAATTGATCGTCTTTAGAAAACGCAGACCTGAGAGAACGCATCATATCCGTCGAAGTGTGGATAGACTTGACTATTTGCTTCACAATGTGCTCTTCTTTATTGGAAAAAACCCAAGGAGCACGAGCGAGCTACAAGTGACCATGAGCACTCGACTGTGGCTAAAGCGTCTCCATTTTGCCTACCTCCTTCAAATCCATTCGTGCCGCTATAGTGTCTCTCTTTCCTGTGATGTGGTAGAAAACTGATTTTGTTTGGATGTGACCCCTTGTGGACCATTTTCAGCTCGTACTAGCTTTGGGCATTCATACGTATTGGAGGTTGTCCAAGAAAACCTTTCCTAAGTTCATGACCCTCTAGCAAGAAAGCGGCGTGTCCTTGATATACCATCTTCTTCATGGTTCGTGACCTTCGGGAGTCTAACACACAATGGACATGCATGATAACCTGAGGTAACCAGACCTGTCCCAACACCTCTATCCATAGTGAATACAAACTTGAACGAGCTATGATAGATATTACCAATGCGAACGGAAGCCTACCTGAGCACTCTTCGAATCCCGGAAAGTCATGCATCGTCTACATGAGAATGGCTTGAATATTAGCGGACCGTCGACCATCGCGCTTGCTCATATCTTGCACAATGACCCCCTCCTCCTGCAAAATCTTAAGCTCATCGACTAATGGAAGAAGATACACATTCATATTTTTTACTTTATAGCGGCCGAGAATGAGTAAGCTAAGTATGAGATATCCTTTCCTTGTAGAAATCAATGGAGTGATATTGTAGTTGACAAGGACTATAGGCCACACACTGGAAGAAGTTGCGCACACACCGAATGGGTTTACGCCATCCATTGCAAGACCGAGCAGAAGATTCCTCGGCTCTTGGGCAAAGCCTGGGAAGGTAAAGTCAATGTGGCTTCATGCACGTGAATCCACTGATATTCATTGAAGTCCATTTGTGGACCTATTTTGTACATGCCATGTTGTCAAGCTCACCATGCCGGACATACGAAACATGTGGTTTATACGGGGGATAAGCGAAAAGTGTCTGAGAACTTTTTGAGGGATGGTTTTCCCTTGCAAGTCCTGTTGATACTTGTGAGAACCACACTTTGGACATGTCTCTATAGTCTCATATTCTCCTCGAAACAGTATGCAATCGTTGATACATGTATGGATGCTGTTGTAGTCCATGCCAAGCTTTCGTAAACAACTCGATCACACTCGCATCACTTCACCCATATTTTGTTTGCACACTTAGGAGTGCAAGCAGTGTCTTCAGGCGAGATACTCGGTATCCATCATATAATGATATGGATGCTTCCTCTCTAAGTGGATCAGAAGTATCGACATCCATGGAAATCAATGCATTGATCATTTCCTCTATCTCAAGCTCCAAGATTGTAGGTAAGTTTGGAAGGCTGCCTATCTCCTCTGGTATTGACTATATAGATTAGGCAGTACCTTCCAAGTGGTGGATTGGCTCATGCACTCCATCCATCACACGCCCACGAACTCTTCTAATTGGCCGCAAAGGGTGCACTCCTCCTTGGGACGAGACGTCGCCTACCTGGATAGTTCAGCCATACCCAATCTTTTTGTATATGGTATTCAAGTAGCTTGCGAATACAATGCATGATTGATATAAAATTTTATTATCGTTTGCTTAAATTCTAAGATCGCTTGATTAATTATCTCAGATTGAAACTTACCGAAGCGTCGTACGTGTTCTATAGACAATCAATGTTTTTATCTAATTGCCAGCTTACATTGAGAGTAAGGACATGGGACACGCTGATTAAGATACATCTCGTAATCTTGAACATCACGACCTTGATCATTTTCCATTTTGTCTACCTTACGACAAACAATTTATTTTTGTTATCATTCTTTTTTTCTTTCCTAAATTCTTTGAGAATGGATTTTTTCTCTTGTAACTCAGCAAAATTAACGTACGTAAAGTCTCCACCCACCCATAAATTAACATATGTTGGAGTGTTTCCCGTCTTGTGGTATTGCACCGGACCTCGCCACCACTCTCTCTTTGTTTTTTATCCATTCATTCTCTCCTCTCCTTCCATCTCTCTCTCTTTTTCTCTTTCTTTATTATGACGTATGTTTATTCCCTCTCTCTCATTCCTTCTTCCTTTTTCTCTTCCTCCCCCTCTCTCATTTCCTTTAACAAAATATATATCTCTCTCTACTACCAATTTCCTTTAACAAAACATCTCTCTCTCTCTATCACTACCACTACCACTACCACTACAATAAACAAGAAAAGAAGAAGAAAAAAAAAAACAGCATCAACAACTACTACTACCACAACAAACAAGAAAAGAAGAAATAACTACTCCTACTACCACTACAACAAAAACAAAAACAAACAAGAAAACTAAACAATAATAAACAAGAAAACAAAAAAAATTATTACTACAACAACAACAACAAACAAACAAGAAAACCACTACTACTACTACAACAACGACTATGACTACGACTACAACTATGACTACAACAAACCACTACCACTACCACTACCACTATAATAAACAAGAAAAGAAGAAAAAACAACTACTATTACTACTACAATAACAATAAACAAGAAAATAAGAAAAAACTACTACTACTACTACTACAACCAAAAACAAGAAAACTAAACAACAATAAGCAAGAAAAGAAAAAAAACTACTACTACTACAATAACAACAAACAAGAAAACTACTATTACTACTACTAGTACTGGTACTACAATCACGATTACGATGACTACGACCACCACAACTCTCTCTCTCACTACCACTACCACTACCACTACAATAAACAAGAATAGAAGAAAAATCAATAACTACTACTACTATAACAGCAACAACAACAACAAAAAAGAAAAGAATAGAAACTACCACTACTACAACAACAAGAAATAAGAAAACTAAACAACAATAAATAAGAAAAGAAAAAAAAAACTACTACTACTACTACAACAAACAAGAAAACCACTACTACTATTATTACTACTACAACCACAACTACGACTATGACTACCACAACAATAAACCACTACCACTACAATAAACAAAAAAAGAAGAAAAAACAATAGCAACAACAATAACTACTACTACTATTACAATAATAACAAATAAAAAAAGAAGAAAAAACTACAACAACATCAACAACCAAGAAAACTAAACAACAATAATTTACAAGAAAAGAGAAAAACTACTAGTACTACAACAACAATAAACAAGAAAATAATATTACTACTACTAGTACTACTACTACAATCACGACTACAACGACTACGACCACGATTATGACTAGCACAACAACAACAAACTAGAAGAGAAGAAATTAAACAACAACTACTACTATCACTACCACTACTACTACTACTACGACCACTACCACTACTACTACTACGACTACCACAACAATAACAAACAAGAAAATAAGAAATTAAACAACTACCACTACCACTGCCACTATCACTACCACTACCATGACAACCACAAAAACAACAAACAAGAAAATAAAAAATTAAACAACTACCACTACCACTACCACTACCACTACCATGATTACGACTACGACTATGACTACCACAACAACAACAAACAATAAAAAAAGAAAAGAAGAAATAAAACAACAATAATAATAACAATCAATCTCTTCCTCCTCTCTCTCTCCCTCCCTCTCCCTCTCTTTCTCTCTTTCCCTATTATGTTTAATGTTTTCTCCCTCTCTCTCTCATTCCTTCTTTCCTTTTCTCTCTTCCTCTCCCTCTCTCATTTCCTCTCCCTCTCCCTCTTTTTCTCTCTTTTCCTATTATGTTTAATGTTTTCTCCCTTTCTCTCTCGTTCCTTCTTTCCTTTTCTCTCTTCCTCTTCCTTTTTCATTTCCTCTTCCTCTCTCAATACACATGATTTTTAACAAAAACAAGTAAAAGAAAAAGAGAAAACACAAAAACAAAGCAAGAAGGAACAATGCACTCACCATAAGGGCTCGAGGATGGATTCGACGGCTCCTCTTTGCGATGGCGGCTCCTCTTCGCCCTCCGTACACTTCCTCCTCTTTTTCATGAATGGCGGCAGCGCCTTTTCTCTCTTTCTCTCCCTCTCTCATTTCCTCTCCCTCTCTTTCTCTCTTTCCCTATTATGTTTTATGTTTTCTTCCTTTCTCTCTCATTCCTTCTTTCCTTTTCTCTCTTCATCTCCCTTTCTCATTTCCTCTTCCTCTCTCAATACACATGATTTTTAACAAAAACAAGTAAAAGAAAAAGAGAAACACAAAAACAAAGCAAGAAGGAACAATGCACTCACCATAAGGGCTCGAGGATGGATTCGACGGCTCCTCTTTGCGATGGCGGCTCCTCTTCGCCCTCCGTACACTTCCTCCTCTTTTTCATGAATGGCGGACAGTGCCTTTTCTCTCTTCCTCTCCCTCTCTCATTTCCTCTCCCTTCCTCTCCCTCTCTTTCTCTCTTTCCCTATTATGTTTAATGTTTTCTCCCTTTCTCTCTCGTTCCTTCTTTCCTTTTCTCTCTTCATCTCCCTTTCTCATTTCCTCTTCCTCTCTCAATACACATGATTTTTAACAAAAACAAGTAAAGGAAAAAGAGAAAAATACAAAAACAAAGCAAGAAGGAACAATGCACTCATCGTAAGGGCTCGAGGATGGATTCGGCGGCTCCTCTTCGCGATGATGGCTCAGCTTCGCCCTCCGTACACTTTCTCCTCTTTTTCATGAATGGCGGCAGCGGCAGTGAGAAGCTTTCCTTCTCCCTCTTTCTCTCTTTCTCTCCCTCTCCCTCTCCCTCTGAAATGCAAGACGGAGTTCGCTCTCCCTTTCGATCTCTCTTTCGTGTACTCGCGCAAAATAACGTGCTCAGGTTTTGGCCCGCATTTTTTTTCATCTAAGCATCGTCACTATTTGCGTGCGACACAAATAGCAACGCCCTTATTTTGTGTCGGAAAGCGTCGTTGTTATGCATCCATATCCTTGTAGTGGGCCAACCAAGCCTTCGTAGCCCGTTGCCAAGTATGCCAACGCCAAGATGCCAAGGTTTATGTCTTGGTCGCCACCTTAAGTCATGTGCCTTGGAGTGACGCCCACCCGATGATATCAGAGGGGATTTGTTGAGGAGGGGAGGACTTGTGGGTTGATTAAGGGGGCGTCGGTGCCCCCTTCCTAGCACGTTTGTGGGTTTGTTGGGAGGAGGCGAGGGGAGAAAGTTCATAGTACTTACCTGCGTCCGCCCACTTGTCGCACTGCGTCCGTCCCTATCGACGTTCGTCCCATTCGCGCGTGCTCTCTCAAGGTGGAGGGAAATCTCTCTCACTCATGTAAAGACAAAAAAAAAGAGTAAAAAGTGTTATTTAATTTTCCTAAGTTGAAAAACTAATTAACTAACTAATCAATAATGATTAGTAATAAAGTAAATAATTAATTAACTATTAATCAATTTTTTAATTTCTTATTTTAGCAAGTTAACTTAAAAATCAAAAAGAGTTATTTAATTTCTCCTAAATTGAGAAATTAATTAACTAACTAATCACTAGTGATTAATAATTAAATAATTAGTTAATTAAAAATTAATTAACTATGAAATAATTAACTAATTATTAATAAAATATTAAATTTATTATTTATTAATTAGAAAATTAATAAAAATTAAGTAATTTATTAATTAATAATTTTTTAAATTTATTTATTTAATAAAACAATAATTAAGTAAGCAACTAATTAATCAATAAATTAATAGCTAATTTATAATTAATTATCTAATTAAAAACCAAGTAACTAATTAAGCAACCATTCAACCAATTAAGAAATTACTTATTAATCAACAAATAAAATTATATTTCATATTAGATACTTTATATGTTAGCTATTACTTATTTACTTAGCCAATAAAATTATATATTGATCGATTAGTTGACATTAATAACTATTTGTTTAAAATTAATAACTACGAACTAAAAAATAATTACAATAACATATAACTAGTTACTTAAAAGTAATAAATACTTTATTAAAACTAATAAATGATAAATAATAATTTATTTTTATTAATTATTTATGAATTACTTAGATATATTTAATTAGTTATAAATTAGTTTTTAACAACCAATATGTATCTTTTATTCAAGTAGTAATTACTAATGTTAATATTATATATTAAATTTATTTAAAAGTATTAAATAATTTAATCACTTAATTATTTAGCAATTAGAAATATTTATTACTGAATTAATTAATATAAGTTTATTTGTTAAAATTTTATCCATTTAATATAAATCAAGTAATATTAAACACTATGGTATTCATTTGTTCATTGATTAGATATTTAGTGTATCGGTTAAATTATATCAATTAATTTATTAATTCATAATAGTCAACTTGTTTTATAATCCATGTATATCAACTAGCTTATTGATTAATTAGCTATTATAGTACTCAATTAGTATGAAGTGAATCATTAGTATATTAATATTACTTAACTTGTTTATTAATTTACATATTCCTACTAATCATTTCATATACATCAATGTACTGTAATCGTAATATTAAATAATCAGTCAGTATGATTGTACATTAATACGTTAATTGTATGGGATATTTTTTTAAGGGAATGAAAAGAGAGTACAAGTGCATGTAGATTAGGATCGTTCTGCCCACCAAGAAAGGGATTATCGGCGTGCCTACATCATCTGTCTTAGTTATTTGGGCTTATGATCCAAGGTATGAGAGAGTGTGTGCGTGTGGGCCAGGACGGCTAATGAGAGAGGGTGTATGTGGATTGGGATCATCTTATTGCCAAAGAAGGGGTCACCAACAGCCCAATGTTTAGTGTAGAAAAATATGAGCAGTACCCCCCCTTTTGCCTCTTTCCTACATCTCTCTCTTCGTATGGCACATGTCTCCCAATCTCCCTCTCTCTCTCACTCTCTCTCTCTCTCTCTCTCTCTCTCTCTCTCTCTCTCTCTCTCTCTCTCTTTGACATGCATTTAATGCCCCACTATGTCAAAGTAGTTATATAAGGCCACACACCCCCTATGACATGCCTCCCCCTCCCTCAAGTTGTGGATTATTTTCTTAATCTCGCAGGTATATACACCTCTCCCTCCCTCCCTCCCCCCCCCTCTCTCTCTCTCTCTCTCTCTCTCTCTCTCTCTCTCTCTCCATCACCCCCGATCTCTCTCCCAAGCTCACTCTTGGTGCTCTCCAACCCCCCCTCTCTCTCTCTGAAGAAAACTTGCACATTGTATTTGGAAGCAGAAGAACTTTTTCAACACCACCTATATAGTGACCAACAATGCAATGCCAACACTACCTCTTAGCACAACCACATTTTATTTTGATGAGGTGTCGTTGTTATAGAATCCATTTGGATGGCAAGCCTTTGGTGAACTTGTCTATCTTAATTTTACAAGAAAAAGCACGTTTCCCATAGATAAGACAATATAAATGTACATTTGGATTGCTTATATGAATTGACTTGTATCATATTTTTTGGGGAGAGGAGGGGAAGGGAGAAAGAGGGGGAGAGGAGGGAGCTATCAATACATTGAAATTAAAGTTCTAAAAACACCGAGTGGCTACCCAAGCATTCACATTATGTGTGTGTGTGTGTGTGTGTGTGTGTGTTTATGATTTAAGAGAAGTGTTTGTTACAACACATGCCATAATCTGATGTGCGACATTATGATACAATGTGGACTAATCACATGCATGAGAGAGAGAAAGTGAGAGAGGGAGGGAGATAAACATGGAGAGTGAGTGAGTGAATAAGATTTATATATGTACAATATGTGTGTGTGTGTGTGCGTGTGTGTGTGTGTGTGAGGGAGAGAGAGAGAGAGAGTAAAATATAAAGTGAGAGTGAGAAATTGCATGTACAACCCTAAACTAAGAGAGAGTAAAGACATGGAGTAATTCATGAGAGACAAACATAGGGGGGAGAGAGAGAGAGAGAGGTGTGGACCGTGGTGTTCCATTGTTTCAAGGTGATCCCATGAAAGAATCCATGTTATGTACTAAAGAGAGAGAAATCATTTGCATGAGGTGGAGTGCTATTTGATCAAGTGTGCTAGAAAGAGAAAAAGAGATTATACACATAGAGGGAGAAACATAGAGAGAGAGTGTGTGTGTGTGTCTGTGTGTGTGTGAGTGAGTGAAAGTAGTGGTGGCAATCGTGGAGGTGGTGGGGATAATGGTAGTGGTGGTGGAGATGGCAATAGTATTGGTGGCGGCCATAGAGATGGTAGTAGTGGTGGTGGAGGTAGCATGGTGGTGGTGGTAGTAATAGCGACAATGGCAGTGGTAATGATGGTGGAGGAAATTGTTGTGGTAGTGGTGGTGGAGGTCAAAAAAATCAAGGGGTGGAATAAGTGGACTATGTGGAAGAAGAAATGGAGGCTGCCTAGAGAAGCTCGCTTCTGGGACACACTCGGGAAGATGAGTTGATTCATTTGATCTTGAAACACCTCCATCCATTTAGATTGAGGGTGAGGTCAGGTCGATGCCCTCTAGTGAGGGCATGTGATTCCTTTGATGAAGGATGATGCTAAGAAAGAAGAGATCGAAGATGACTTAGACATAGGTAAAGACAAGAAGGAAGAAGTAGAGCTTAGAGACACTACTACTCCCTATATAAGTGTGGCGAGACAAACATTAATCACAATATCAATGCAATACAAGATGTACGATGATAACCATAATTCTATAATGATTATGTGAGCTCGTCGTACCTTCTAGTCTCATTCGCTACCCAACATACCTTCTACTATGATCGGCTCGAGATTGGCGACCAATTTGGTTGCTCCACCTGGCAAGTTTTGCCATGTCATTAGCAAATCCTCTTTAATACGGATATGTGGCAATCACACAGCCTGACACAGTGGATGTATTTTCTAACTGAACCAATAAATAAAGAAATAAACTTGTCTACATGGCTACCCATCTGTAGGAGTTCTAATTATTGGTCCTGCTCTTTAGAGAAGGAGCACAGTTTTCAAGTGCGATGCTCAAAGTCAAACTTGACCACTTTAGCCCTTTTTCCCCTTTGAATTTTTATTTTGAAAATTCACACTCATATCATAAACATAGAATGTTTGTAAGCATTTCATATCTAGATAAAAGCTAATTCTTTGTAAATATATACCTTTAGAATGTTTTAAAGCTAGAATAATTTCTCATTTTCATTTCTTAGAGCTCTGGTTCCTTTTCAATGGTAATGAGAGAGAGAGAGAGAGGGAGGGAGGAAGCAGACGTGGAGCTAGAAGGAGAGAAACAGGGAGAGAGACTTGGGGGCAAGGGAGAGAGGGCCTTTCTATTCCCCTTATGCATCATCCTCAAGGTCCCTTCCTATGTAGCCAACACCTATGCCATCCTCACTTTCATAGACACCCATCATGACTTGCTAATATGCCAGTGCCTATTGAGCCATAATGAGATGTTGATATCAATAAAGGTGAGAGAAATATAGGTAGGTAAGCGAGAGGGATGGGGCTGGGGACAGGGACGGGGACAGGGACGGGGACAGGGACGGGGATAGACTGAGAGATAGGCAGGTGAGTAGGATGTTCAAAAAGCAAGGGAGGTAGTTGATTTGAATGCAAGTATCACTTCATAAATGCTTAGGATGAATCTCAAGCTGTAGATATTGTTATATAATAGAGTGTGTTGCCAAGTGGGTCATAGCAATGTATGCAAAGCTATATAGCTTGTCACATAGTAAGGTTTTTAATTAGTATGCTCCTCAATGAACTTTTTGGTTTGCTATCAATCTTGACTAATATTTAGAGCATGTCACATAGATGGGGCAGGTGGCAAAAATGCTTGTTGATTTGCTATTGCATGTCCATGTGAAGTCCAAATTAATTTATTTTCCCAATTGCAATGGTAATGTGAGTATTGCCCCTTGTTTCTCTATTATACAATGATCATAAACCTTGAAAGGATGAGGAAGTCCCTTTGGTGTTGCAATCAAATTTTTGGATTATCTCATTTTTTTTGTTCCCTTGGATTTTCATTGATACTACTCTTTGCAATCCCTTTTTCCCTCTAATATGGGTTCAATAATTGTTATCACGTTTATCCGTCTATAGGAGTTCTAATTATTGAACTTGCTCTTTAGAGAAGGAACAAAGTCAAATCTTACCACTTCAGCCCTTTTTTCCCTTTGAACTCTTATTTTGGAAATTCGCACTCATATCATAAACATAGAATGTTTGTAAGTGTGTCATATCTAGATGAAAGTTGATTCTTTCTAAATATATACATTTACAATGTTTTAAAACTATAATAATTTCTCCTTTTCATTTCTTAGATTTTTGGGGAGAGAGAGAGAGAGAGAGAGGGGGTGGGGAGCACATGTGGAGCTAGGGGAAGAGAGATAGACCCACGAAGGAGAAGGGAGAGAGGGCCTTTCTATTCCCCCTATGTATCATGCTCATGGTCCCTTTCTACGTAGCCACCATTTATGCCATCCTCACTTTCTTGAATACCCTTCATGACTCGATGATATGTCAGTGCCTATTTAGCCATATTCATGTACATAATGAGATGCTAGGAGGAATAAAGGTGAGAGAAATGTAGGCAAGTAAGTGAGAGGGATGGGAATTGGGATGGGAATGGGGTGAGAGCCAAGCAAGTGAATAGAATGTTTAAAAAGTGAGGGAGGTAGTTGATTTGAATACAAGTACATGGGGGATTCACTATTAGTAATAAGGAGACGTCACCTGCGTGCAATAAATATATGAAAATATCTCTTATCTACCCCCTATTTATGGGACCTTACCTTATAAAATGTACCTTCCTTCCCTTAAATAACCCCCCTCCCTTACACTTAGGTGGTACCATACAGTAAACCCTAGTGGATCCCCCAAGTACAAGTATCACTTCATAAATGCTGAGGTTAAATCTCACGCTATAGATCTTGTTACATAATAGGGTGTGTGGCCAAGTGGGTCATAGCAAGGTATACAAAGGTATAGAACTTGTCACATAGCAAGCATTTTAGCCACAAGGCTCCTGAAGGCACTTTTTGGTTTGCTTTCAATCTTGACTAATAGTTAAAGGTTGTCACATAGATAGGGCGTCATAAAAGTGCTTGTTGATTTGTTGTTACATGTCCACATGAAGCCCGAATTAATTTACTTTCTTAATTGCAATTGTACTGTGAGTATTGCGCCTTGTTGCTCTATTAAGCAATGATCATGAACCTTGCAAGGATGAGGATGTATCTTTGGTGTTATAATCAAATGTTTGCATTGTCTCCTTCTTCTTTTTTTGGTTCTCTTAGATTTTCATCGATACTATATTTCACAATCCTTTTTTCCTCTAATATGGCATTAATAGTTGTTATCACATTACTTGAATAGTTATAATGCATTGTGCCTCTCATTTGATTTTTTCTTTTCAAACAATAGCTCTATCATATTGGGAAAAAATAGTTCATTTCATTGAATTTGTTTTTAGAAAACAAAAGGTATGGGCTTCGTAGGGAATCTAGAAGGTGCAAATATGAAGATATTATTAGCTTTGATTTGGAAAACAAAAGTATAAGGCATAATGGTATTGAATAACTCTTAATGGCATCTTCAACAACAAGAATCATTATTTTTCCAAGTTCAAAATGAAAAGATATTGGTATTTGCAACCATGTTCATTTTCCTGACCACTAGGCTCCTTTTGTCGATGAGTAGTGTTAATAAAAAATAGATATGACAAGCCCTGGCCTGCAGGTTTAAGCTCCAATACAACAAACATAAGAGTTGATATCTAGCGCATGAGCCTTATGTGATGTCCTTTCAAGTAAGGAATGGCTCGTTGTTATAGAGAAGATAAGTAGATAACTTCATAAGCTTGTGAGGATGTTGTTATGATTACGCAATATAAATAACAATACGTTAGTTCACCATTCCACCTTTACTAATTATATGTTGTTCAGATAGATAACATAAATCTAAATTGTAAACTTTAGGCTATACACTCATTCTCTAAATATGCAAACCCTTAACCAATTAATGTATTGTTGCTCCATGGTATTATGGAATTATGTTTATCATGATATTTGACCAGAATTATGAAAGTATGTTTATAATGGTACTTCATTGTTGTAGATTTTGTTTATTTACCGCATGATCAATGACTTATCACACGAGACGAATATGTGATATTGATTGCATTATACGTGGTAGATAAATAGAAGGATACTAATGTATTTTGTGTTGTGGTAAGAAGATGACTGGTTAGAGTCAAACAAAATTATCATTTTTAGAGTGCACAATTTTGTGCATGGAGTTTATATGCTCTATAGCATAGAAAAATATTGTTGGAATTATTTTTTTATTATGCATCCATTAACAAACGAACTTTGCATGTTCAATGTCATGCACAATAGATTTATTTTTTATGTATGGCTTAGAGAAGAAAAAATACTATTTTTTGTAAAGCTATTAGAATAGAGTGTGTTTTGATTTATTTGCACAAAAGCAAGTCATGCATAATGTGGAAGGTGACAAACATAAAAAGAATGATTTCAATGTATTTTGGGCATAAAAACTTGATCTAATATTATAAATATGTGCATGGGGGAGGTGCTCACCCATGCATGGAGGGAGATTAAACCCCATCTTGTATCATGCATGCTTTCTCAATTTCTCTTGTCTCTTGTCTCTATTTTCTTTCTTGTTCAATTTATTTCTCTTTCAATTTTTGGTTAATAATTGGTCGTTGTATGGTAAAGTCCTTCAACATTGGTATTAGAGTAAGGTGATTGGTGGATACATCCACATCATTAACAAGGGAAACATTCATCTTAGAGGATAACACCATCTTCATCAATATCAAGAGATATAATATTGTCTATTTATTCAAGTTTTTGTCCCTTGGTTCGTGGCTAAAGGGTTCTCCACTTGTCTTTTAACTTAGTGGTATCAACATTATGTAAAGAGAGATATTTTTAAGAAAAGTTTTCTATACGACTAATTTATACTGAAGCTTTCTTATCTTCTTGATTGTAATCATGGTTATTTGAACATTTATTTTAAAACAAACATTGTCTTTCATAGGCATAAAGGCTATAAGGCTTATTGGCTAAGCTTTTATCAAAGGCTTCATGCGTTGTGGGAGGGGTTTTTTTCAAAAGTTCGAATCCACCGGGGATCAAAGAGGTAGAAGAAAGTAGAGATAGGAGATGGAAGAGAAGATAATGAATACATAAGAGGTAAACATGATAAAGAAAAAGCACAATGAATAAAATCAATATGTATTAAAAGAACCCGATATCCTTTGTTTGGCACTACTCAGAAGCACTCTCCACGCATTAGATCTCCTTGAGCTTCTTCGTTGAACAAAACGTGCATCAAATTTATAACTTCTTCTCTACTGCTCGAAACCCAAATCTGATGGCTCTATTGGCTCCGAAAGGGGGATAAAACCTCAAGGCACTTACTCACGGATCTCCCAGATCACTCCTTTCAATTCAAATTGTAGTTTTTAGCTTGTTTATAGTAACAAGCATACGATCTTGGAGAACTTGAATCATGCTCAACGTGTTCCATAATCGAGTAATTGCACCTGATTTTGTAGGCTCTACAAGTTTTATAAATTGATGCTACATGGTCTCTCCAAAGCATTATAAGTGTTGCAAAAGTGCATCTCCATCTATTACCAAGAAGGTGGCATCAGACCCTTACAATAGTAACATTTTCCCAAAGTGATATTTAAGGACATTAACTCTTTTCTTGAAATATGCTTGAAGAGCAAACATATCTTGCTAATGAATCTAAAATTGTGGGTAAGCTGTTGACATTGCCTCCAACAGTTCATCTCTTGGAAATCGTTCTCTTATTTATTGTGGCACAGACCGTGCAACTTATGCTAATGTGATTTTAACACTCTCCACTACATTACTAATAGGTTACTCAAAAGGGGTGAGCTAAGATGTGACCAAGCTCTACAAGGGGTCTCTGTGCCTTTGCAGGATCAATCCCACACTATACCCTCAAAAAGTTGTCGAGGTCTGCAAAGGATATACCTATAGCCCTATCATCTACCAACATGCAATCACTTGCCTTTAACTCTATCAGATGCATGATCACTTCATCTAGGGCATCCCTTGGCTTCCTACACAACCACAAGTTTTGGCCTAGGTACCAAAACTCAAGAAGATAGATGATGAGCTAGCCAATTGCATACACATCTAACTCGTTGCTATAGGTGGATTGGCATAGTAGGTCGTAGATCTCATGTGCAATCCAATGTCTTCTTCTCCTTTCCAACTCTCCTTTCCATAGACGCTCATCTATGAGGTGCATGGGATCATTTAAACAACCACAGTTAATTGCTGATCTTATCATGCCAAAAATGAGCATTATACCCCAGTCTATGATACCAACCCTAGGGACGTTCTCTTTGGTAAAGTCTAGTACCATGTTCTTAGCATGCAAGTCTGAATGGATGATGCAGGCAGTATGCACGACCTTCATCCCATCCACTAGTGCATGAATAATGTTCGGCATATTATTGATAACGCCCACAATCCTCGCTTTCTCCTCTGCATTAGACACATTGTCAAGATTAGGATTGAATCCCACTAATGGCTTACACAAGCACTCAATTGTTCTTCTATATCTACATTCCTTGGAAGAACCCCACATCAATACATTATTAAATTCAATGTATCACCATTGAATAAGAGGAAGACTGTAACCCAAGGGGACTCAAAAGTGAAGGCAATGCATCGCACAATCGGTGCATTAACCTTTTGCATCCCACACTCCACTTGAAACTGTTGTAACTTGGAATTATTAGAGCCCTTGTACATTTTGGCATCCCTAATTTGGCATCCCTTGTACATTTATGAGCATCACTAGTTTCTTTTTTTTCTTTTTGTGATGTGTACAAAAGCTTATAAGCATCCCAAGTGAACAAAAGTCTACAAGAAGGCTTCTTCCTTTTAGATAGGAATGGCTTTTTCTTTTGTCCTATCCATCTTTTCTTATGTAAGTGACCTCTTTCTTTTGTGCTTCTCCAAAGGCAAGTTGCCAGGTGAAAGATTTTATGGGCACAAATGAAAAAGAGAAATGGATACCCATATCTTTCTAGCTAAATATTTCCTCATAGATAAGATGAGGTTCATGATTATATGGCTTTGGGCTTGCTAAAAAATATCACAATGCACAGTTTAAAGATTGGTGCATCCTCACTTGTGCAACTACTTGATTTAGACATTAGGCATATCATATTTGTATACGTACATTAAAGCAACCAAGTGTTCCTTCTATAAAGCTATATTGAATTCATGCTTCCACTCACATGTCACACTTTCATGGGATGCCTTTGGAGTTGGTATGTGTAGCTATTTTATTCTTTGGCATCTAGTCTCTTTAGTAAGATTTCTCATACATGCTGAAGAAAAGGAAGAAACCATCAAAAGTAGAAAGAGAAGATCATTAAGTGTTCCATGCAACTTTGAAAAAGTTACAAAACAAGTGTGACAAGCAAAGAATCTATTCATCTAAATCATCAAAAAAGACACTCACAAGAGCCAAATGTCAAAACTACCATTATTTCATGGCGAAGATAAGGGGCCTATCATATTGTCATTCACTATTTTCATGTAAAAATTCGAACCTTTGGAGCCATTCACACATACAAAGCTTACATGGTGGCATAACTAACACGTTGCACTCTATTGTTGCAAAACCAACATTGGCATGGACAAAAATAGGTATAGCTACAATGTTTTGCCATCTTATTGACTCAAATAGCAAAGTTAGGCTCTTGATTTCTATTAGGAGATCCTAGAGTTCTAGATTTCACAATATAAATATGTTAGATGCAATAGTCTTACCTCATCGTGGACACTAGTTTCCTTTGAATCATAAGATTGGCCAGCTGGTTCACACAAAAGAAGAGCAAATAAATGAACAATCAATGAGTTAACAAGTACATAAGATTAGCCAAAGGCAAACAACTTTGCCCCATGTGCATCTAAAATTAGCGAGAGAAGAATAGCTTAGCCTCCGTGTAAATGTGATAAAATCATGCTGCTAACAGTGTATAGCATTGTTTCAATGCCATGTTAAGGAGAAAAGCCCTAACATGATAAGTGCACATGATAGGTTATTGTTTCACAAGCAATTTCACTACATCTTACTGACAGTAGTTTAGTTAATCTTAATATCAAGTCAAGGAAATAGGCATGACTGTTGTGTTGCTCGCAAGTGCTTACAAATGAAACATCCTCAAAATAAACAGTGCAATGTAAAGTACTGGACATTGAATGCCCTATAGAATCTTTTAGGATAGGTTGTTATTTCACATGCAATTTCACAACACGTTGCTGACAATAGTATAGCTAATCTTAATGTCAGTTCAAGGAGAAATGGATAGATGCTATATTGCTACTGTTGAGTGCTAGCAAATGCAACATCTCAAAGAGGGCAGACCATGTTAAAGTACTGGCCATTGAACGCTCTATGGAAAGGAGAATGCAATTGGGCAACACGCCTATGCACGAAAGAATGCATTATCACACAAGGAAGCTAGGAAAAATCTTTAGACCACATCAGTATAGAAGTCATACCTCTTTCGAGAAATAAGGCAACATCGCTGCTTCTTTCCGTAGAAGGGACCCCATGGAAATGTGAGATACATTGAGAAGCTTTGCAAGCCTGCTGGCTTAGGTCGTCTTTCCAGGTGCTGTGCCCGTGGGTCACTTGCAGAGCCGGCAGCGGACAAAGCCACTCCCATTCTTCGAGATCAAGGTCGTACCTCGGCAACGCGACAGCGGCAACAGCGTAGCACCTGTGATATAACTTTTTGCTCCAAGATACAGTGCTGAAAATCCTGTGCCAGTGGCAGGAGGCGGTCGCCATTGTGTGAGTGGATCACCGAATGGCAATGTTTGGAGGACGAATAAATCAAGGTGCCGGGGGGAAGAGGAGTTAACAACTGGAATGGAAGAGATCGACATAGAGGTGCCGAGCGATCAGAGAAGGGAGGGCAGCTTGATGAAGTGAACTGTAACAGACGACACAAAGAGAGAGAGAGAGAGAGATAGATGGTGGTGGTAGGCGGCCCAAAAAGAGAAGAGAGGAGGAGGGGTTTTAGGGTAGAGAAACCTTTGTGATGGTTTGATTCGTGTGAGAGTGAAGAAACGAATAAAGCATTGCAACTGAATCAACCATTTGAAGCTTTTTTTAATTTCTTTTTTTCTTTCATTGTTTTCAACTGCCAAATTTTTTTAAAATAATGTATGACTAGCATTTGTGCATGTTTTGTGTGCATGAAATGCTAGGACGGGAAGTTGTTGTGCGGTTCGCTAATAACTCATTTCTCTTCTTTCTCTTTCATGTTTTCTCTTTCTATTTTTAAGTTGTTTTGTTTCTCTCGCTCTCTCTTTCTCTTCCCTCCCAATCCTCTCTATAAATTCTCTTTTTTTTTTCTTCTTATCTTCATCTTTTATTTAATTTTATTTAATTTTCTCTCATCTCCTTATTTTCTCTCTCTCTCTCTATCATTTTAAAACAAAGAATGCTAAATATACATATAATCTCATCTATATAAGATGGTAAGAAAACACGTGCTCGCTTTATGTAATATTTAGACTAATTCTCTCTCTCTCTCTCTCTCTCTCTCTCTCTCTCTCTCTCTCTCTCTCTCTCTCTCCACAAACTTAAAAACAAAAGTAGTTTATAAAATTTGTAATATAGAATGTTAGACATACAAACAAACTCTTCTATGCACCATACTTACAAACATTCACCTTTATACGAATGTAAGGAATCACATGCTTGCTTCACGTGATATTTAGAAACAACAATGTTATACTAAAATGGATCGTAATGAAACAAAGACCAACCACTACCAAAAGACTTTCTTTAAGAAGAGACCTAGTCAAAACGAAGTTATCTCCTTTTTTGAGAAATTGTTGTTATATCCATTTAGGACATTCATAGGTGGAGTAGAGCATGACGCTAATATCTTTGGCCTCTTTCCACTAATCATGCCATGAAGGGAAGATATAAGACATCCTACTTTCAATTAGCAAGCCATGTAGGCTAAGTTTTGGACATCCTATATGCTATTTTTCATCTACACATGCACGACAGTTTCCAAGTACCATAGGTAAACGATTGATGTTAACAAAAAAAGACAGTCTCCAAGATGCCTAATAGAAATAAAACTTCATCGTCCTTGAGGAATCATTAGAAAAATCTTCATTCTCGAGCAAAACATGCAGAGGGTGAAGTAGGGGTTGATCCCATAATTTCTGTTGGTAATCGCATGGGAGATGCAATAGTCTTACCTCTCTTTTTAGCACCTACATTTAAACAAAATTACAATATAAATACATGGAACAACTAACAAAGACCATTTTATTTCAAAAATAATAATACCTCATTGAACATGTGTGAACCATTCAGTAGGTACCAACCCACATCCTTGAACTTGTACTTAAGCAAATGTCTCAGTATCTTATTAGTATGAGAGCATTGAAACCTCTTCTTGCAGTCAACCTCGTTCATATGCACCCGAAAACATTGCATGTATCTACAATGTATAACTTCTATAAAAACTGAGCACTTAATGTCAATATTAACATCATCATGTAAACACTCAACAACTCTTGCGACCATCCTTCTTGTGAGATCATCACTCGTTACTGCATGCAACATGCATTGTAGCTCATTTTCATAGTGGGTAATAGCGCCACTATAGGGTAGGCATTTGCAAAAGTTAAATAAATAGTGAAACATGAAAAATAATCCACTTCCAAAAGAGTATATGCTAACCAAATATGGCATGAAGAGAAATTCACCTATGTACCAAACTAGTGACCCTACATGGTCGTTAATAACTACATCTCTATAGAAAAAGCAATGCACATCACTGCACCTTCTAAAGTACATCCTTGTATACAATGTTTGTGGTCATATCCCCACCCTTTTCACCCAATAGGACTTTCACACCATAGGAAGATTACACCTTTGAAAATACAGCATTGAACTAACCATGTGTAAATACTGGCGCTTTAGATAAAGCCCAAATAATGAATTCACCGTTGTTGCGAGGGACTTTAATACTTTAATACTATCTCAAGTCCTGTAAAATACTCTGCAATAAGTGCACTCCAAGAAAGTGAAACACTACATCTCGAGAAAGAAGCTAGTCCAAGACCTCTTGTGCTTGTGCAAATGCACCACATTTGGCATACCTATCCACAAGAGCATTTCTAAACACAATCTTGCCCTCCAACATCCAAAGTCTAACAATCTCATTATGAGTTTTTTAACCCTTGTGAGCTGCTCCTATGGCAAGACATACTTTCAAGGCATAGCTAATCGTGATAATGGCCTCTTCACTATGCCCATGGTCAATATATCGAGCCATGAGTGCCTTCTATGGTGCGCAGATCGGACGCAGGTAGCTCACATAGTGAATTCCCAAAGGTCCCCAAGAACAAAGCACTCTACTTTTTAGCACAAAAATCAATGTAAAAACAAGCACGACATGAGACAAGAGACAAATTGGGTTGAATCTCCCCCATGCCTTGTGTGAGGGCTTCACAAAGCATGTATTTAATGTATATTTCCAATCTTTTTGCTCAAAAATAGCCCAATTACAAAAATATGACAAGCTTTTAGCTTTTGAGTTTGCTTTCTACCAAAAATAGGAAAATAAAGCTAATGGACGGTGCCCAAAGAGTCTGGCACGCCCAATCTCAATGTCCAAATAAAAATAACATATCCAGGCGCATAAGCGCATACAAAATAATAATAAATAATCGATGTCTCTATAGACATAATCAAAATATAGGCGTGGCGCCTATCAAAATATAGTCCAAAGGTCGAAAACCCGCTAGACTCCAATGCTTTCCTCCGCCACTGCTGCTATCTCTACACATCAACTGAAGCATTCACAATCGTTAGTAAAATAACACAATTAAACCGACAAAAGTGAATACCTAGCAGTCTTCAGCTACATAAATAAATCAACTGGTTAGAAATAAATCCTAACCTTAATTTATTACGAGTGCGCACTCTAAACTCATAAACGTTTATTAATTTAATATGCATTTTGCGGAATCACCCGCTATGGAATCACCCATGTACACACTAAATTAATAAAACGCCCGAAAAGGACAGGCGTCCCCATCAACTTCTCGCACAAAGAATCCTCTTTGCGTATGAGCCCCGGTCATCTAAGTTTACGGAATCCACCATAAAACCTCACGGAATCCACCGTGGAATATGCCTCCTGGCATCATACCCCCGGGGTGGGATAGCAATTGACCTCAATTGCTATTAGCTCAATGTGGAGCTAACAGAGTGGGGAAAGCATTTAGGTCTCTAGCGTGCATCCATTGTGCTTCTTCTACAGGATGATTCTTAAATTTCACGAGATATCTAGAGTACCTTCGGCCAGTTCTAGTGGTCATGTAATCAGTGTCTATGATGGCTTCTGGTTCAAGTATTTCAGTCTCTTCTTCTAGTAAAGGTGGGTTTTCATATACAGGGTGGATAGGTAATTGTCCTCTAAATGGTCTCAATAAACTAATATGAAAGGTATTATGAATTTTCCAATGTGATGGCAGTTCTAACTTGAATGCATTGTCATTAATCTTATGAATTATTCTAAATGGTCCGTAGAATCTAGGGGCTAATTTGACAACTGGATGTCTATCTACACTTTGCAGTCTACGCTTTTCTATTCTAAGCCAAACATAATCATCAACTTTGAAATTCATGGCTTGTCTTTTCTTGTTGGCTTGTTTAGTATATGATTGTTGGGCTTTAGCAATCATATCCTTTACCTCATCAAAAATAGTGTTATGCATAACAGCAATATCATCGGCACTTTGTATTCTATTAGACAAAGATGCAACAGGTGTAGATAATCTATGTCCATAAATAACTTCAAAAGGTGCTTTCTTTGTAGATGTGTGCGGTGTATTGTTGTATGCAAACTGTAATAAATGTAAGTGAGTGTCCCATGTCTGAGGTTTAGAGATAGTGTATGCACGTAAAAGATCTAGAATGGTGCTATTTGTGGCTTCTGTTTGTCCATTTGTTTCTGGATGAAATGCAGATGAGAAATCAATCTTTGTGCCTAGATTTGCAAACAGTGTAATCCAGAAATTATTACAAAATCTAGAATCTCTATCTGAAATAATCACTTTCGGCAATCCATGGTTAGTAAAAACAGTTTTCAAAAATAACTGTGCTGCTTGTGATGCTGTTAAAGTTTTCTTACATGCAATGAAATATGCTTGCTTACTAAATCTATCTACAATTGTCCAAATCATGTCATGGTTAGATTTAGTATTTGGTAAGCCAGTAATGAAATCCATAGATATATGTTCCCAAGGTTTAGATGGAATAGACAAAGGCATTAATAATCCATACTGTTTACCATGATGTCTCTTTATTCTTTGACAAATCAAACATTCAGAAACAAAATTAGACACATCTGCATCCATATGCGGCCAATAAAAATCTTCAGTTAACATGCGTAATGTAGAAATGATACCTCTATGACCTTGATATGGGGGACAATGAATTTCATTTAAAATAAAAGATCGGAATGGAATAGTAACACACAGTCTCTTTTCAAAGAACATGAATCCATCATTATATGACAATGAATCAACAGGAATGAAATTATTTTGAACTAATTTTTGCCAATCAGAATGAAAAGTAATATCCTGGTGATATGTGTCTTTCATAGCAATCAAAGAATCAAAAGATATAATAGAAATGTTATGAATTGCAGGTCTTCTACTTAATGCATCGGCAACTACATTTTCTTTTCCAGGTTGGTATTGAATGATAGGATGGAAACTTTGAATGAATGAAGCCCATTTGATATGGCGGTCAGAAATTTGGGGTTGGCTAAGTAGATGTCTAATGCTTTGCTGGTCGGTCTTTATCATGAATTCCGAACCCATTAAATAATGTTTCCATTGTTTCAATGCTTGTACAACTGCTAAGAGTTCCTTGTCATAAGTGGAATATTTAAGCTCAGAGGGTTTCAGCTTAGAACTAGAATATGCTATTGGATGGTTGTCTTGCATTAACACGGCTCCTATTCCTGATCCGCTAGCATCAGTCACAACTAAAAAAAATGGTCGGTTAAAGTCAGGCAATTGTAGGACAGGGGCATTGGTCAATGCACGTTTAAGTAAATCAAAGGATTTCTGCTGGTTTTCAGTCCATTGATAAACAATGACTTTCTTAAGAAGTTTGGTCAGTGGTAAAGCAAGTAATGAGAAATTACGTACAAACTTCCTATAGAAACTAGCAAGACCAAGGAATGAGCGTAATTCATGTACATTTTTAGGAATAGGCCAATGCAATATTGCGTCAATTTTCTTAGGATCAACTTTTATTCCTTCTTCTGATACAATATGACCTAGATATTCTATTTCTGTCTTAAAGAATTCACTCTTGTCAGGATTTGCAAACAATTGATTTTCTTTCAGTAATTGAAAAACTAATGATAAATGCTCATAATGCTCTTTTTCACTTTGACTGAATACTAAAATATCATCAAAGAAAACAATCACACAATATTGATATTTTAGAAAAATACGGTTCATCATTCTACTGAAAGTGGCAGGTGCATTAGTTAATCCAAATGGCATAACTAAGAATTCGTAATGACCAAACTGTGTCCTGAATGCAGTCTTAAATATGTCAGATCTATCTAACCTCACCTGATGATATCCAGATTTAAGGTCAATTTTACTAAATATAGAAGATCCTTGCAGTTTGTCCATAAGGTCGTCAACTCTAGGTATAGGATACCTATTCTTTACAGTGATCTTGTTTAATGCTCGGTAGTCAATACACATCCGATAAGTATTATTCTTTTTCTTGACTAAGAGCACAGGTGCACCGAATGGGGAACTGCTAGGTCGAATTAAACCTCTATTTAGTAATTCTTCTACTTGAGTCTGGATTTCTTTTTGCTCTATTTGATTGTGCCTATATGGGGCTTTGCAAGGTGGTTGTGTGCCAGGTATTAGGTCAATCTTATGGTCTTCTGGACGTGATGGAGGTAAACCTGGTGGTAGGTCTTCTGCAAAACAATCCTTAAAATATGCAAGAAATTCCTTATGTCTAGGGTGTATATGAGTTTCTTTTGCGTGCAATTCATTCACCCAAATGAGATATGATTTAGTGTTCTTGCGTAGTGCACGTTTTGCTTGAGTATGGGAAAGCAGTGGAAACATATGAGATGCATGCATACCAGATAATGTAATAGATTTTCCTTGAAAATTTATATTCATTGTGTGTGTGGAATAATCTATATTGGGATTATGTTGGTGTCTCCATGGCATTCCTAGAATAATGTCGCTAGACTGTAATGGGACAACTAAGAAATTTCTTCTTTCAATATATGGACCAATTTGAATTTCTAAATTTTGAACTTCTTGTGTGCCATTGTACCTAGTACCTAAAAATGCAGCTTTTATGCGATAGTGCGTAGGTACTGTATGCAATTTCAATTCCTTTACCAATTTTGCTGAAATAAAGTCATGCGTACTACCGTCGTCATGTAATAAAGTTCTTTCTTTTCCATGCACCATACATTTCATAGTCAACAATGAATGTAAAGTAGGCATACCTGGTAAAGTGTCTGAAGTAGTAGTAGGATCATCTTCTTCTTCAGTGAAATCCGGCATATACTCATGCTCGTCCTCGTCCATAGCTCCAAGGTAGTTGATATGTGCTGATGGCTTCTTTGAATGACAATTTGCTGCGAGATGGCCTGGCTGGTGGCACTTGTAGCATACGATAGGCTTGGCTTTGGTCACATTATTTGCAATGGCTGGGAGTCTGGGTATATTCGGATTTGCTTGTTGGATAGGCTTAGGATTTGGATTGACAGTGGATGGTAATGCGGGTGGTTTAGGCCAATTCTTGCGGAAAGATGGTGATGAAAAACGACCTGAATTAAACCTTCTGAAATTTGAATTGAATTGTTTAGATCCATAATTACCGTTTGCTTGGAATGGCTGTGGTCGTCGATCTCTTCCACGTAACTTATCTTCAGTGTCGTGAGCTAAGGAGATGGCATCTTCAAGAGTAGCAGGCTTGAACATATTCACCTCAGCGTAGTAATGTCCAAGAAGTCCAGACATGTACTTCCGCTTATGTGTCGTCTCTGGTACGTCTTCAAGCATGCGTAGCTGTAGAAGTGCATTCCAAAAACGCTCTGTATATTGTGGAATAGGCTCACGGTCGCGTTGTTGAAGTAAATCCCATTGCTTGATAGCCTTCTCATGAAATTGCGGTGGAATGAAATTTTGCATGAACTTCTTCTTGAAATCTTCCCATGTAGTAGGACATTCTATGCTCTTGCGGACGACAGTCCACCAAAGTGATGCTCTATCTATCAGATGATTAGTAACACACTTGATTTTATCTTTCTCAGGATAAGTTTCCTCATGGAAATAGTCATTAAATTGGCTAATGAATGATAAAACAGTCTTTCCTTCTCTTATGCCATTGAAAGTGCGAAACTTGAAACTTCGTTTACTTATCTTGGATTCCTTGCGAATGGTTTGTGCTTCAAGAGTGGCGTCGATGGTATGGCGAATCAGATCTTCAGCTTGGGGTTCTTCTTTATCAGTGGACGCTCCTTGTAGCTTTGTCAATTGCACTTGCAAGGCTTGCCTAGCTCTTCGCTCTTCGTCCAATTGTAACATGATAAGATCCAGCTTTTGTTCCATGGTAGGCTCGGGTAGGTCGTCTTCAGCCATAGGATCATCCATATGTGGGGTAGTCATCCTGTAAAACTCAACAAACCTTTCTCACTCAAAATCAGTTAGCGGGATGAGCGTAGCTCAAATTTGGGGTTACAAGGCTATGTATTTTTGGGTATTTTCTTCTTCAATTTTCAGAAATTCTGAAATATTTCTGTCTCCGTTTGCTGAAAGTACTTCAACGAACTTGTAGATAGGTAAAACAGCTTGCTGCGAACAACTTTCCAGTTCTGAGTTTTTGCAAACGAACAAGTCTTCTAGGAGTTTCGAGCGTTAGTCAGTTCTGATTTAGTCTGACTTGCAGAGTTGCAGACTTAACAGACTTGCAGGGTTGTAGACTTGCTGGACTTAGTCGACTTGCAGAACTTGCAGGACTTGATTAGTGTCGACTTGCGAAACTTGTCTTCTGGAGTGCGTGACCCGGAGTATGTCGACTTTGTTGCTCTGTGTGACTTGCAGAGTATGAAGGGTCTTAAGCTTAATTAGTTAAGCTTAAGCTAATAAGCTTAATTGCTTAAGCTTACTAAGGAGGAAATAACGACTCAAAATCGGCGTGATCCGTGGAGGACGAGAGGAGGTATTTGTTGACGTCGCGGATTTCTCGGACGTCCTCAGATACCTCGTGGAGAAGTTTCGTGGAGTTTCCCCCAATCTCTTAAGCTTTTAACTTCAACATTAAGCTTTTTGAAGCAAAAGTTATGGCTTCTTACTGTATTATCCACGATTTTAGTGAAGAAGATGATTGCATGGTCCTCCGCCGACAGAGAGTGGTCCTTCGCGATCTGAGAGTGGAAACAGGGGTTCTTGATCGCCAGAAGTCTGCCTGTATCGACGGTTCGCGACGAGATTGACTGTAGAGGCCGTTTGTTCCTGGAGCTCCGTCTTCGCCCGAGATTGGTAGCGATTGGAAGCCCTTGATCTCTGCTCTGCTCTGATACCACTGGTGCGCAGATCGGACGCAGGTAGCTCACATAGTGAATTCCCAAAGGTCCCCAAGAACAAAGCACTCTACTTTTTAGCACAAAAATCAATGTAAAAACAAGCACGACATGAGACAAGAGACAAATTGGGTTGAATCTCCCCCATATCTTGTTTGAGCGCTTCACAAAGCATGTATTTAATGTATATTTCCAATCTTTTTGCTCAAAAATAGCCCAATTACAAAAATATGACAAGCTTTTAGCTTTTGAGTTTGCTTTCTACCAAAAATAGGAAAATAAAGCTAATGGACGGTGCCCAAAGAGTCTGGCACGCCCAATCTCAATGTCCAAATAAAAATAACATATCCAGGCGCATAAGCGCATACAAAATAATAATAAATAATCGATGTTTCTATAGACATAATCAAAATATAGGCGTGGCGCCTATCAAAATATAGTCCAAAGGTCGAAAACCCGCTAGACTCCAATGCTTTCCTCCGCCACTGCTGCTATCTCTACACATCAACTGAAGCATTCACAATCGTTAGTAAAATAACACAATTAAACCGACAAAAGTGAATACCTAGCAGTCTTCAGCTACATAAATAAATCAACTGGTTAGAAATAAATCCTAACCTTAATTTATTACGAGTGCGCACTCTAAACTCATAAACGTTTATTAATTTAATATGCATTTTGCGGAATCACCCGCTATGGAATCACCCATGTACACACTAAATTAATAAAACGCCCGAAAAGGACAGGCGTCCCCATCAACTTCTCACACAAAGAATCCTCTTTGCGTATGAGCCCCATTCATCTAAGTTTACGGAATCCACCGTAAAACCTCACGGAATCCACCGTGGAATATGCCTCCTGGCATCATTCTAGGAGAATGTATTTGCAACTCACAGCTTATCAAATACTTGTTCTTCTTCTGCAAGAGAGTCGCATCTGCCATACATATCAACCATCGCACTGCTCGTAGATAGCTCCTTGTCAAGCACACTCTAAAAAACTTCACCATGCATATATCATCATTTATCTAGTCATGTGAAAGGCCACAAGACTTCAAGAAAATGACAAAGGTTACATCATCCAAAAACGTACCTTGCTCTTGCATCGCTTCAAAACATTATAAAGCCTTATCATTCTCATGATTCTCACAATATGCCTTCATCATATCAATCTGTGATACAACATCTTTTGTTAGCATGTTGTTGAAAACATGTGACCTTTTGCAACAGAACCATACCTCCCATACATGTCTACCAACACATTTCCTATTATAAGATCATTTCCTAAGCATGAGTTCTTGATCTCAGTATGCATTTCCTAGCCTACTCTCTAAATGCCCCCAAGGCTCCACAAGCTTTCAAATACATGATAAATGTAATAACATTTGCAAGTATGCTTTGCAACTACATCATTTTGTAACATCTCAATGCTTCTCCACAAGACCCATATTCTAGACACTCAATGAGCATGGCATTTCATGTGACCACATTTGGAACTTGTAAATTGCCAAATACCAATTGTGCTTCTATAAGGGAGTAGCATTTGTAATACATGTCCACAAATTTACTAGCCCCATACGAATCCCCTTCCAAGCCCCTCAAAATAATATTCTCATAGTTAGAAGCCTTTGCAAGATTAAACGGTGATGGCATATAGCTTGGGTGTGCTACAATTGTCATTATAATAAAAATGATAGAAACATGGTAGCCAAATTTCAGACACTACAAGATACAGGCCTCATATCGATGTTCAAAGCGATGAAAATATTCATTAAAAAATTTGCCCCTGTCATTGCTAAACACGTCGTCGCTAAAAAAATAGCATCGCAAATAATCATGCAAATAGAGACACGTGCAGTAACTTTGCGACTCTAATACCGACAATTACAAAGAAAAAAATATATAGTAAGGTGTACAATGGTCGTCAAAATGAAGGCAAAGTGTACTTGAATCCATAACTAGATTGATACTAAAAATAAATACAAGATGCGTAATGAAAGCGACAGTAGAATCATTGCAAGATATAAATGATGATAACAACATAGTGCATAGAAAATGCCTACATAAATCACATGACCAAAAAAGAAGAGGACATGCACTCCACAGATCCAAGGGCGAGCTATAGATCCTCTCCATCTAAAAGCTCGTCTCGCCGCAAAGGAGCATCGAACGGACTTTGCAAAAAAAGAAACAATTACACATTAGTCCACCATAGAATAATGCATTCTAATTAAAATTAACAACTACGGACAAGATAGATGAGTGACTTACTGGGCCACTGTGTCCATACAATCCGTTGATCAATTCAATGAGACCATGTCTCTCTATATATCGCATCTCTAGACCACTGGGATCACGGTTTGTAAGGGAGTGTTGCAAAGGAAACAAAATACAACTATTAGAAACACGATTATCAGTACAAGGAATATTACAAAAAAATAAGCAAGTAGAACAAAAGAAAAACTTACAAAGTCCATAAGTCAATTGGCCACCACTCCCAAGATGAAGGACCAGTCCTGCCTCCATTCCTGCCGTTGCAGCCTCGCGTTGCTGTCTCCAATGTCCTCGAGAATATGTGGCCTCCTTTCTAAGTCAGTGCCAGTCATCTACGTCTAGCCAATCGGCCTTTGAGGCTCCACTCTTAAGTGCCTTGCGTGCGTCCGATCATTTGTGTGACATGTATGCACGCATGTACTCCATTCAACCAATGGAAAACCTATCTCCTACAGCAAGTACCGAAAACTTCTCATGCAAAGATTCTACTATGTAGTCCTTGCTCCCCTTCGATATGTTCTCCCAAAGATCTAAGACGTTGTGCCGAAAAACTTGTTAGTACAACTCTCTCATACGAGCCATCACCCTCCTCCACTCATAATTCATGATGACGGCTCCTGTCCTATCATAGACAAGGTATCGACATCCCTCTACGGTATGCCTAAGATGTGTCATCTCCCACCTGCGACCATGCTCCTGGGAATATCCAAGAGACCCCTGTATATCTGGTGTACCTACGGGGGTATTATCTCTCAGAGTAGCATCCATACGGCTGCCACCTGTTTGCGCAGATGGCTGAGCAAAAGCTGGAGTGATTGGAGTAGACGTCCCCATAGGTGTGACAAATTCCATAGGTGACGCAAATCTAATAGAATGGCGAGGTGGAGACATTGCATCGGTACCTCCACAATAACCACTTGAGCCACTGTCTCTCGAACATGCACAAGAGCGAGGAGTAGCACCTGTATCGCGAGCCGACCGCGGGCTCACTGCATCCACATCTCCGCTACATCCCCCAAAATCACTCCCTCCCTCTGGCCCAAGTCTAAAGCATCGACCTTGTCTACTTCAAATTGATGCATCAGAGCGTGCCGAAGTAGATGGAACTGAACGGGTTGATGGTGTCTGAGAGACAGCTCTTGGTCTGTCATATTTGTGAATCGAGCCATGTGATCCAGAGACATATGTGTGAAGATCTCCTATAGCTCCTCGTCACTCATACCTTGACTCATCGTATTATCCAAATATCCACAAAGGTCACCTGCATAGACAAAAATTGATGTTAGCATAATCAATATAAAGATTCATGCAAATCACAGTAATATAACTCTAAAAATTTTGATTTGATTTAAAATGCATATTCTAGAGTATCCTTATAAGCGATTCATCAACAAATTGAGTAGTGGAAGCTCCAACTATGACGTAGTCTATGGTCCAATGTCAATCTCCTGACACAATTCCACATACACTAAAATGTTGATAGAAAGGTCACTACTAATAAATGATGAGTCCACCTCGTTCTCAAAGAATTCTTGGCCTCCTATCTTTCCATCATTGTTACTTGATTCTGCCTCCTCTACATGCTCCAAGATTTGGGCGGCCTCTACCCCTTGCAATATCGAGCCCTCTATATGCATATTGTCCCCATCGACGTTGGGAACATTGCTTTCATCATATACTCTTGAACTTCGGGGAGCTAAAGGTACAAGATACCACCATTGAGGTTGTCGAGGGTTTGGATAGAAAATTACCTATTCAAAATCACATACAAGAGAGATTTAACATTTATAACATATAGCATGTCATAATAAAAGTTTAAGAAACATGAGTTCATGCACATGTTCACAATGGGCAGGTAGCACAAATGTGTTGCACAAATCTGTCCATCTTTTTTTGGAATCTATTTCGAGAAATCCAGATGGACCTTATCGAAAAGTTGCCTTTGCTCCTTCTAATATTACTTTGAACCACTGCACATTGAATAGGATCATGGAGAAGCTATGGTAATCCACCGTGATAATACTTTGCAAGTTCCCAAAATACTATATCTCTTCTACAACAGTGTTTGGATCCATGGCTCGCTGTCGGCTCTCTTGCTCGAGCTTTGTCATGATACCACAATCCGTTGTGGAGCGCATTTTTTTGATATGCTCCACACAAAAATGTCGTCCACGTGATGATGCCAGGAGGCATATTTCACGGTGGATTCCGTGAGGTTTTACAGTGGATTCCGTAAACTTTGATGACCGGGGCCCATACACAAAGTGGATTCTTTGTGTGAGAAGTTGATGGGGACGCCTGTCCTTTACGGCTATTTCATTAATTTAGTGTGTACATGGGTGATTCCATAGCGGGTGATTCCGCAAAATACATATTAAATTAATAAACGTTTATGAGTTTAGAGTGCGCACTCGTAATAAATTAAGGTTAGGATTTATTCCTAACCAGTTGATTTATTTATGTAGCTGAAGACTGCTAGGTATTCACTTTTGTCGGTTTAATTGTATTATTTTACTAACGATTGTGAATGCTTCAGTTGATGTGTAGAGATAGCAGCAGTGGCGGAGGAAAGCATTGGAGTCTAGCAAGTATTCGACCTATGGATTATATTTTGATAGGCGCCACGCCTATATTTTGTTATGTCTATTGAGACATCGATTATTTATTATTATTTTGTATGCGCCTATGCGTACGGATATGTTATTTCTATTTGGACATTGTGTTGGGCGTGCCAGACTCTATGGGCACCGTCCATTAGCTTTATCTCCTATTTTTGTAAAAGCAAACTCAAAAGCTAAAAGCTTGTCATATTTTTGTAAATTGGGCGATTATTGAGCATGAAGATGGAAATATACATAAAATACATGCTTTGTGAAGCGCTCACACAAGGCATGGGGGGAGATTGAACCCAATTGGTCTCTGACATCGGAGGTACGGACAACCATTTACAAATTGTCTGAGTTGGTTCAGTTTGACTCCCAAAAAGAGATTCACACATCATCGATTGAATCCGTGAAATGCATGGTAGTAGAGATTGCTTGTCTTTTGGAGAAGTATCTTCCCACTAGCATGCTCACGATACAAACCCATCTTCTAGTGCATATTGTAGATGAATTGCAGGTTGTAGGTCCAGTCCATAGTCGATGGATGTTTTTCCTTGAACGGTTCATGAAGACCTAAAAGGGATTTGTGTGACAACGGGCTCATCCTGAGGGTAGCATGACTGAAGGTTGGTTAGTGTCGGAGGCCTTGGTGTACATTTCTGAGTGGTTGTCCACTGTGGACCGGGACAAAGGCTTGATATGGTCACTTAAGGAGGATGATCGTGTGAATGGAGATGTCCTAGTGGGAAATGGAATAGAGAAGAAGATGGAGCATCCATGGAGTCCAAGGTGAACCGATTTTGTATGCTGCATAGCGCTATGATGGAGAAGTGGCTGCAACGGTATGAGGATGCTCGAGCTGAGCGAGAGTCTGCAAGATCTGACTTTCGATGGAGTACGCGACAATGGCCCATTCGATATCCGAAGGTCTTAGAGGAGATGCCTCTACTCATGTCCACTAGATGGCTACATGAGGCCCTAACCAAAGCATCTCAAGATGGAGAAACAGTTACTGAAGAAGAGTGGGACTTCTCACGTGGATGCAATCCCAAGGTATGGATGCAATCCCAAGGCATGCAATCCTAAGAAATTACAATCTATATTGCAAATCGCAACTAATATACTTGTTCTTCTCCCAATATAAGGTCCATAGTGTAGCATGGTCACGTGGACGACATTTCAAAGTAGAGCACATCGACAAGTTACGCTCGACAATGGACTGTGGAGTGATGGCAATGTTTGAGCAGGAAAGCCGACGACGTGCCACAGATCCAAACCGTGTAGTTGCAGAGATGGAGTATTTCGGATGTTTACAGAGTATCCTTGCAGTGGACTATCGAAGTTTCTCCGTGACCATATTTGATGTGCAATGGTTCAAGGTTACTCTAGAAGGAGCAGGTGCAACTGTTCGGCGAGGGCCAAGTGGCTTTGTTGAGATTGACTCAACGAAGAAGTGGACCGATTTCAGTGATACATTTGTTTTGCCAAATCATTGTGAGCAGGTAAGAGACCCTAATACTTGACGCGCTTTAGCAATCTCAAAGTGGACTTTTATACTAATCGTAATATGGATCAGGTCATCTTTTTCCCTAATCCGCAACAACCTCAATGGTGGTATGTCATTCCCATGACATCTAGGAGTATCCCCGTGTTTGTTAGAAGCCCCGTACCGATCGTAGAAGAGACACCTTTAATAGCGGCAATGATAGAAGGCATACAAGAAACTAGGATGAACCGCCTGGAGGACCAAGACATCTCACCTATGGAGATAGAGGAGATAGAGGATGGGTTTTTTGAAAATGAAGCAGAGTCCTCATTTTGTGGAGAATTTTGTATAGATCTCCCGGTGTATATTGAGCTATGTCAAGATAAGATTGTGGAACCCTAAAGAAAAGTAACTCGATCAAAACGTTCCTCCCACTGCAGCAATGCCAATTTTTGCAAATCAGTTAGGACAATTTGTATGTTTTTGGAGTATGGTGTTTTGTATTATCTAATTTTTATTATTATTTTAAAATGAAGTCTTGCTAATTAAGTCTTAGTTCTATTATGTCTTGCAATTCATTATCTAATATTATTATTTTTCATTGTATGTGTAGGTTTAGGATTTGGGCACGGACAGCAGGATGAGTCACCATTTTACAGATGACGACATTGATGCGATGCTAGCGTGTTTCTCACCGAAGCAGCTAGCACAGGTCAGAGATAGAGCCGATGCACAGCTTTCCCGTTCCACCTCAGCACGATTGGTAGACTCTAGACGGTCCGATGCTTCAGTCTCCAGTAGACACAGTGGCAGGTCTCGCTTTACTTCAGAGTCACGTAGTCGAGGAGGAGGTAGCTCCTGTTGTGGGGATACAGATGCAGTCTCTCCCACTCGCACTGTCACCAGGGAGTCGACACCATCTTTCACTGGCGGTGACAGACAGACGTCTAGTGCTCCCACTCCTTCACGCACCCCACCGATCACTCCTAGGGTCGACAAGAAGTACACGAAACCCACTCCTCCAGGTATGTATTTCACTACAAGAGAAAGGCCCTATAGACGCGCACTGTACATGCGAAAAAGCGGGTGCGTTTATAAGTGTGTGTATTAGCGCGTCTATTCACGCTAGTATAAAAAATGCGTCTATATATCCACGCTGATAAACACGCTTATAGATACGAAAATAAACGCACATATTTTTCATTTCTCATAAAGTCCCTGAATATGACCAAACCTCTTAACAGCTAGTATTTGTTTGACTAGGGTATGATTAGATGTATATACGATATAATTACACCTGGATCATACGCTAGGACATGATATACATGAATAGGATCATACGGACATGATATACATGTATATACGACATGATATACATGTATAGGGCATATACATGCATAGGACATGATATACATTACCAACTTTACTTCTTTCTGAGTATTACAAATATACATCCAATCATTCAAAGCTAATTATATATATGTGATTTCGTGCCCTATATACATCCAATCATGCCTTATACAAATGTGATTGGATAGGGCATGATGATTGGATGTATATATAGATCAAAGGTTGACTTGTGCATTTGCAATATATATATACATACATACATACATGCATGCATGCATATATATATATATGTATATATATATATATATATATATATATATATATATATATATATATATATATAGAGAGAGAGAGAGAGAGAGAGAGAGAGAACTGATCAATAAACTCACATGTGTCATTTATTGTGCACTTAACCTAGCCATGCATGCCAATTCATAGCATGAGTAGATTGATGTAAATCAGTTGTCTTGTGCATGTGCAAGCTATTCCAATCATGTCAAGGTGCACTTATAGCTCACATATAATTTTAGATAAGGTGGACCACATGTAGCCAATGTGCACATGTACTCTTTTCATCATCTTTAGCCAGTGTGTCCACTTGTTGGTGACTAATACCAACAAGCCAACTACAAATCTCTTATCTATGAAATGTATAAGTAAATTAACTTGGCTAATTTGATGAGGCCAATTTTTCCTTCCATGGACAGTGTGGTTGGCTATATTCTAGTTCAAGGTTATAGGAACTTACAGAAGTCAATGGAGCATCCTAAAAATGACCAAACTTTAATTACTATATCAAGTCACTTCATGTAAATATCTTCGATTGATTGATGGATAATATGCCTTTCTCTATCTCTTTCGTATACACCTTCATTGCATTATCTCTCTCTAGCTAAAAACCATTCGTGCTTTATCCACCTATTGATACTTGTATGCAATTGTAAGTGGGATGGTCTAGTAAGTTACTACATATGTGCCAATTGACTTGCCAATGTGTTATCTCTTATCCTCAAGCTTTGTTATATATGTCACCAAATAGGTCAATTGATTCCCTAAATGCATCCATTGATTCCCTAAATTGTTTATGCGCGTCTGTAAGCGCGTGTAATAGGTATTATCTGCACATATACACGCGCTTATAGACGCGCCACGCAGGTATAGAAAAATTTAAAAAAAGTTGTGGCTTTCTTTTCAAACCTGTGCTTTCGTGCGTTTTTTGCACGTTTTTTGAGCCAAAGAGTAAAGAACAAGAGCCAAACAGCAAGGAAGAGAAGAAGATTCAAGCAACTTACCAAGAGAAGAGAGAAGGAGGACAAGGAGCTTGCAACCTAGCTGCCACCCGTTGGAACAAGCAAAGAAGATGAGTTCTTCTTCTCTCTCTCAATCTTGTTTGCTTTCTCTGTTTGTTTGTCTCTCTCTTCTCTCTCTTCACATGCTGGATCTTGTCATCTATGGAGGTTTTTTTACACGTTTTTTAAGCAAGTTTGAAAAGAAATGGTCCAACTGTGCGCGTGTGTTAGCGCGCCCAGATGACAGTGTACACGCAGGTATAGACGCGGAAATAGACGTGCTAAGAGACGCAGATATAGATGCGCACAGAGACGCAGGTATAGACTCAACATGTAATATATTTTATCTACACAGGGTAATATGATTTTTCTTGTGTAGATGTGGAATCCTGGCTTCCAGCACCCCATTCAACAAGGAGCAATTCATGGGAGAGATGACCAATTATCTTGGTCGCCCTCCCATTGCAGAGGAGGTTTTCAGTGTGATGTCTGGGACACCTATCACATCTTTGCCTACACAGGGATCAGCTGAGGTACATGGATCAGCCAAAGCATGTGCATTTGTAGAAGCACGTGTATCGAGTGAGATAGAGGATAGTGCATGTCGAGGGAGGAGGGAGAGTAGTGCGGGAGGACGAGGAGGTCGAGGGCTTTGTGGGGGTTGCCTAGGTGGTGGCTCTCGATCACCCTCACCGGAAAATGAGAGAGGTGAGCCTCCAAAAATGTACTACTCTGTCACTGATGTTGGTGGTATCTTGCATGACTTTGAGGGGAGAGAAGTGATAGCCTACTTGAGGAGTGTCGTGCATGCCACATACAAAGATTGCATGATTCCCTTCAAGCACCAAAAAAATGGTTTGTGGCAAGAGGTGCTGCGGGCAGTACATAGAAGGTACCCTAATCCCGAGAATTCACGATTCTCAGGTGATTGGGGACGGTCAGAGGTGAGAGACGCGCTTCATAATAAGAGGTCTCACCTTGTGACGCGTGCCAAGGAGTCATTGCGGAGACAAGAGTAGGGGCGCCTTGGATATGGCCAACAACCCAATTACCACCGCAAGGAGTGGAAAGAGGCCAAGAAGAGACCAGCGGAGAAAATGACAAGTCGCTAGCATGCAGAGGCGCGACGTATCCAGATGGCAACCATGGGATCGTCGCATTATGGATCGAGTGGCAGGGAGTCATGGGAGGCTGAGTTTGCAACTGCAATGGCACAAGCATCGGTGGTGGTAGCAATGATGATGCCTCTTATGAGGAGATATAGAGGAGCCCCATGCATGCATGCCTCCCTTTGGCTTGTAATTTTCATTTTTGATATGTATTACTTTCAGCTAGTGCTTGCGACCATGACGTCACAAGCACTAGAACTCATAATGTAAAAACGTTTCATCTATATATATGAAATTTCGTGTTCTACATACATTGTTTTGTTTTCAGTATCCAATCTTCGAAATAATATTTCTCTGTTTTCCCTAAGCATACAATTTGATGTTGATGGAGGGAAAAAAACTAGAGAGCATGTGGCTTGCAAAGCCACATGCTCTCTGGTTTTTTCTTTTCATCCCTCTGTTTTGCACGTCTATCAGCGCGTCTATCCTCGTCAAAAACTTGCAAGGTAAACGCGTTTTTAGATGCATAGATACACGCCTGTATAGACGCACAATATGAATATATCCATTTTTTTATAAATATGATTATATATTTATGTAGCGCGTCAATACGCGCGTCTATATGCGCATCTACATGGGCGTGTAACTCTAACTATAAGCGCGCTTTTAGACGCGATATGGTAGACGCAGAAATAGATGCAGTAATAAACACGCTCGACATTTTTTTTCACAGTTCAAATATTGTGTCTACAAGCGCGTCTATGGAGCCTTTTTGTTATAGTTTTTTCGCATCCTTTTTCGCAGTAGCACTTATCAATTCAAGTTGTGTTTGACACATTTGTATTAATATCATGAAAGTATCCCTTTGCAAAATCTTGCAGGTTACTCGTATCTCATAGATAAGGCCACTGGCCATTTATATAGGAATGAGGAGGGAAAAGCTGTCATCTCTAGGATGCATGAGTTGTACCAATAAGTATTTCAGCACAACATTATAGACAAGTGGAAGGCGATCCCAGATGCCAGCAAGGAGTACATAATCGTTACATTGTATCGAGAGTTCTCTCAGCCCTCTAGCAATGATAGATTTTCGAGAGGGTGGATGATGACGCGTATGTGTGACTATCAGTCGCATAGACGGTCTGATGCACGTGAAGCAGTCAATCAGGCCAAATCGAAGCCAGAGTGGCTGGATACAGAGGACTGGAGTAATCTCCAGGATGAGGCGACATCCAATCGAGAAAAGTGGAAGCAGTAGAAGGATGCAACAAAGGCGCACTTGGACGCAGGATCGGTGCATCACCTTGGTAGCGGCGGCCACGCAACATTCCTGGCAGTTTTCATAAGTATTAATAGGGTAGAGTACTCTAATTTAATGACATCCATGCTGATGTATGTATTTTGAACATGAATCTCAAGTACGTTGTTTTTCAATGTTTGTGTGCCACATCAAGGTTTTACGAATCGTGACCCGACTGCACTAGAGGTGACATATGAGGAGAAGCATGGCTTGAGTGCCCTGATCGAGAAGCTCTATGCTAGCGAAGGACCGGTAAGTAGTAATAAATATTATTTCTAATTTGAGAAATCTGTCATTATATGTCAGTTTGTATTCGGTACTCACAATTATATATGTATTTGCTGTTGCAGACTCCCTTCGGTATACCACTACAGTGAGAGGATTTTTCTGATGCGGATGAGTCGTAGAGAGTAGATTAGGCTACATAGGATTACTCCCCATCTTGTATTATGTAAGGCCTTATGGCCTCTATCCTCCATATGTAATAGCTAAGTATATATGATTCGGACTTCTATGTTGTAGCATGACTCCATATACACATCTCCATGTTATTCACCACAAATTTTTTTTTTCTGCAACCGTCAGTATCAGCGTCGGAAAATAATTATGTAATCATCGGTATTAGCGTCGGAAATTCCTCTGTAACCGTCGCTATTTTTGTCGCTAATTTCGTCGGTATTAGCGTCGCTAAATAGCGACACTATTACCGACGAAAATAGCAATGAAAATAGCGAGGCAAATAGCGATGGTTTTGTAGCGACGCTAATAGCGACGACGGGGATATTTTTCATATATAAAGAAAACATCGTTATAAACGTCATTATAGCATGTATATGTTGTAGTGCATTGAAATTCGGATTGCGCTTCTTTCCTATCTTTCCTGGCTTGCTCATACCTAGCGAGCCAGTTCTCCATGGGGCATGTTGCAACATAAAAAAATGATTCACTTTCTTCTCCATTGCAACATCTATCATTTTTTCTATGTCATTTTCAACCACCACATCTCCAATCAGTTTATCGTCATCCTTCAGTGACCATAGTATACTGCTGTCTGAATCCACCGTTGGTAGCCACTGTGAGATATCCACAAACTTAAAAACAAAAGTAGTTTATAAAATTTGTAATATAGAATGTTAGACATACAAACAAACTCTTCTATGCACCATACTTACAAACATTCACCTTTATACGAATGTAAGGAATCACATGCTTGCTTCACGTGATATTTAGAAACAACAATGTTATACTAAAATGGATCGTAATGAAACAAAGACCAACCACTACCAAAAGACTTTCTTTAAGAAGAGACCTAGTCAAAACGAAGTTATCTCCTTTTTTGAGAAATTGTTGTTATATCCATTTAGGACATTCATAGGTGGAGTAGAGCCTGACGCTAATATCTTTGGCCTCTTTCCACTAATCATGCCATGAAGGGAAGATATAAGACATCCTACTTTCAATTAGCAAGCCATGTAGGCTAAGTTTTGGACATCCTATATGCTATTTTTCATCTACACATGCACGACAGTTTCCAAGTACCATAGGTAAACGATTGATGCTAACAAAAAAAGACAATGTCTCCAAGATGCCTAATAGAAATAAAACTTCATCGTCCTTGAGGAATCATTAGAAAAATCTTCATTCTCGAGCAAAACATGCAGAGGGTGAAGTAGGGGTTGATCCCATAATTTCTGTTGGTAATCGCATGGGAGATGCAATAGTCTTACCTCTCTTTTTAGCACCTACATTTAAACAAAATCACAATATAAATACATGGAACAACTAACAAAAACCATTTTATTTCAAAAATAATAATACCTCATTGAACATGTGTGAACCATTCAGTAGGTACCAACCCACATCCTTGAACTTGTACTTAAGCAAATGTCTCAGTATCTTATTAGTATGAGAGCATTGAAACCTCTTCTTGTAGTCAACCTCGTTCATATGCACCCGAAAACATTGCGTGTATCTACAATGTATAACTTCTATAAAAACTGAGCACTTAATGTCAATATTAACATCATCATGTAAACACTCAACAACTCTTGCGACCATCCTTCTTGTGAGATCATCACTCGTTACTGCATGCAACATGCATTGTAGCTCATTTTCATAGTGGGTAATAGCGCCACTATAGGGTAGGCATTTGCAAAAGTTAAATAAATAGTGAAACATGAAAAATAATCCACTTCCAAAAGAGTATATGCTAACCAAATATTGCATGAAGAGAAATTCACCTATGTACCAAACTAGTGACCCTACATGGTCGTTAATAACTACATCTCTATAGAAAAAGCAATGCACATCACTGCACCTTCTAAAGTACATCCTTGTATACAATGTGTGTGGTCATATCCCCACCCTTTTCACCCAATAGGACATTCACACCATAGGAAGATTACACCTTTGAAAATACAGCATTGAACTAACCATGTGTAAATACTGGCGCTTCAGATAAAGCCCAAATAATGAATTCACCGTTGTTGCGAGGGACTTTAATACTTTAATACTATCTCAAGTCCTGTAAAATACTCTGCAATAAGTGCACTCCAAGAAAAAGTGGAACACTACATCTCGAGAAAGAAGCTATTCCAAGACCTCTTGTGCTTGTGCAAATGCACCACATTTGGCATACCTATCCACAAGAGCATTTCTAAACACAATCTTGCCCTCCAACATCCAAAGTCTAACAATCTCATTATGAGTTTTTTAACCCTTGTGAGCTGCTCCTATGGCAAGACATACTTTCAAGGCATAGCTAATCGTGATAATGGCCTCTTCACTATGCCCATGGTCAATATATCGAGCCATGAGTGCCTTCTAAGAGAATGTATTTGCAACTCACAGCTTATCAAATACTTGTTCTTCTTCTGCAAGAGAGTCGCATCTGCCATACATATCAACCATCGCACTGCTCGTAGATAGCTCCTTGTCAAGCACACTCTAAAAAACTTCACCATGCATATATCATCATTTATCTAGTCATGTGAAAGGCCACAAGACTTCAAGAAAATGACAAAGGTTACATCATCCAAAAATGTACCTTGCTCTTGCATCGCTTCAAAACATTATAAAGCCTTATCATTCTCATGATTCTCACAATATGCCTTCATCATATCAATCTGTGATACAACATCTTCTGTTAGCATGTTGTTGAAAACATGTGACCTTTTGCAACAGAACCATACCTCCCATACATGTCTACCAACACATTTCCTATTATAAGATCATTTCCTAAGCATGAGTTCTTGATCTCAGTATGCATTTCCTAGCCTACAATCTGAATGCCCCCAAGGCTCCACAAGCTTTCAAATACATGATAAATGTAATAACATTTGCAAGTATGCTTTGCAACTACATCATTTTGTAACATCTCAATGCTTCTTCACAAGACCCATATTCTAGACACTCAATGAGCATGGCATTTCATGTGACCACATTTGGAACTTGTAAATTGCCAAATACCAATTGTGCTTCTATAAGGGAGTAGCATTTGTAATACATGTCCACAAAGTTACTAGCCACATACGAATCCCCTTCCAAGCCCCTCAAAATAATATTCTCATAGTTAGAAGCCTTTGCAAGATTAAACGGTGATGGCATATAGCTTGGGTGTGCTACAATTGTCATTATAATAAAAATGATAGAAACATGGTAGCCAAATTTCAGACACTACAAGATACAGGCCTCATATCGATGTTCAAAGCGATGAAAATATTCATTTAAAAATTTGCCCCTGTCATTGCTAAACACGTCGTCGCTAAAAAAAATAGCATCGCAAATACTCATGCAAATAGAGACACGTGCAGTAACTTTGCGACTCTAATACCGACAATTACAAAGAAAAAAAAAAAGTAAGGTGTACAATGGTCGTCAAAATGAAGGCAAAGTATACTTGAATCCATAACTAGACTGATACTAAAAATAAATACAAGATGCGTAATGAAAGCGACAGTAGAATCATTGCAAGATATAAATGATGATAAGAACATAGTGCATAGAAAATGCCTACATAAATCACATGATCAAAAAAGAAGAGGACATGCACTCCACAGATCCAAGGGCGAGCTATAGATCCTCTCCATCTAAAAGCTCGTCTCGCCGCAAAGGAGCATCGAACGGACTTTGCAAAAAAAGAAACAATTACACATTAGTCCACCATAGAATAATGCATTCTAATTAAAATTAACAACTACAAACAAGAAAGATGAGTGACTTACTGGGCCACCGTGTCCATACAATCCGTTGATCAATTCAATGAGACCATGTCTCTCTATATATCGCATCTCTAGACCACTGGGATCACGGTTTGTAATGGAGTGTTGCAAAGGAAACAAAATACAACTATTAGAAACACGATTATCAATACAATGAATATTGCAAAAAAATAAGCAAGCAGAACAAAAGAGAAACTTACAAAGTCCATAAGTCAAGTGGCCACCACTCCCAAGATGAAGGACCAGTCCTGCCTCCATTCCTGCCCTTGCAGCCTCACGCTGCTGTCTCCAATGTCCTCGACAATATGTGGCCTCCTTTCTAAGTCAGTGCCAGTCATCTACGTCTAGCCAATCGACCTTTGAGGCTCCACTCTTACGTGCCTTGCGTGCGTCCGATCATTTGTGTGACATGTATGCACGCATGTACTCCATCCAGCCAATGGAAAACCTATCTCCTACAGCAAGTACCAAAAACTTTTCATGCAAAGATTCTACTATGTAGTCCTTGCTCCCCTTCGATATGTTCTCCCAAAGATCCAAGACGTTGTGCCAAAAAACTTGTTAGTACAACTCTCTCATACGAGCCATCACCCTCCTCCACTCATAATTCATGATGACGGCTCTTGTCCTATCATATACAAGGTATCGACATCCCTCTACAGTATGCATAAGATGTGTCATCTCCCACCTGCGACCATGCTCCTTGGAATATCCAAGAGACCCCTGTATATCTGGTGTACCTACGGGGGTATTATCTCTCAAAGTAGCATCCATAGGGGTGCCACACGTTTGCGCAGATGGCTGAGCAAAAGCTGGAGTGACTGGAGTAGACGTCCCCATAGGTGTGACAAATTCCATAGGTGATGCAAATCTAATAGAATGGCGAGGTGGAGACATTGCATCGGTACCTCCACAATAACCACTTGAGCCACTGTCTCTCGAACATGCACAAGAGCGAGGAGTAGCACCTGTAGCGCGAGCCGACCGCGGGCTCACTGCATCCACATCTCCGCTACATCCCCCAAAATCACTCCCTCCCTCTGGCCCAAGTCTAAAGCATCGACCTTGTCTACTTCAAATTGATGCATCAGAGCGTGCCGAAGTAGATGGAACTGAACGGGTTGATGGTGTCTGAGAGACAGCTCTTTGTCTGTCATATTTGTGAATCGAGCCATGTGATCCAGAGACATATGTGTGAAGATCTCCTATAGCTCCTCATCACTCATCCCTTGACTCATCGTATTATCCAAATATCCACAAAGGTCACCTGCATAGACAAAAATTGATGTTAGCATAATCAATATAAAGATTCATGCAAATCACAGTAATATAACTCTAAAAATTTTGATTTGATTTAAAATGCATATTCTAGAGTATCCTTATAAGCGATCCATCAACAAATTGAGTAGTGAAAGCTCCAACTATGACATAGCCTATGGTCAAATGTCAATCTCCTGACACAACTCCACATACACTAAAATGTCGATAGAAATGTCACTACTAATAAAGGATGAGTCCACCTTGTTCTCAAAGAATTCTTGGCCTCCTATCTTTCCATCATTGTTACTTGATTCTGCCTCCTCTACATGCTCCAAGATTTGGGCGGCCTCTACCCCTTGTAATATTGAGCCCTCTATATGCATATTGTCCGCATCGATGTTGGGAACATTGCTTTCATCATATACTCTTGAACTTCGGGGAGCTAGAGGTACAAGATACCACCATTGAGGTTGTTGAGGGTTTGGATAGAAAATTACCTATTCAAAATCACATACAAGAGAGATTTAACATTTATAACATATAGCATGTCATAATAAAAGTTTAAGAAACATGAGTTCATGCACATGTTCACAATGGGCAGGTAGCACAAATGTGTTGCACAAATCTGTCCATCTTTTTTCGGAATCTATTTAGAGAAATCTAGATGGACCTTGTCGAACAGTTGCCTTGGCTCCTTCTAATATTACTTTGAACCACTGCACATTGAATAGGATCATGGAGAAGCTATGGTAATCCACCGTGATAATACTTTGCAAGTTCCCAAAATACTCTATCTCTTCTACAACAGTGTTTGGATCCATGGCTCGCCGTTGGCTCTCTTGCTCGAGCTTTGCCATGATACCACAATCCGTTGTGGAGCACATTTTTTTGATATGCTCCACACAAAAATGTCGCCCACGTGATGATGCTAGGAGGCATATTTCACGGTGGATTCCGTGCCACCGTGGATTCTGTGAGGTTTTACGGTGGATTCCGTTAAACTTTGATGACCAGGGCCCATACACAAAGTGGATTCTTTGTGCGAGAAGTTGATGGGGATGCTTGTCCTTTTTGGGTGTTTCATTAATTTAGTGTGTACATGGGTGATTCCATAGCGGGTGATTCCGCAAAATACATATTAAATTAATAAACGTTTATGAGTTTAGAGTGCGCACTCGTAACAAATTAAGGTTAGGATTTATTCCTAACCAGTTGATTTATTTATGTAGCTGAAGACTGCTAGGTATTCACTTTTGTCGGTTTAATTGTATTATTTTACTAACGATTGTGAATGCTTCAGTTGATGTGTAGAGATAGCAGCAGTGGCGGAGGAAAGCATTGGAGGCTAGCAAGTATTTGACCTATGGATTATATTTTGATAGGCGCCACGCCTATATTTTGTTATGTCTATTGAGGCATCGATTATTTATTATTATTTTGTATGCGCCTATGCGTACGGATATGTTATTTCTATTTGGACATTGTGTTGGGCGTGCCAGACTCTATGGGCACCGTCCATTAGCTTTATCTCCTATTTTTGTAAAAGCAAACTCAAAAGCTAAAAGCTTGTCATATTTTTGTAAATTGGGCTATTATTGAGCATGAAGATGGAAATATACATAAAAAACATGCTTTGTGAAGCGCTCACACAAGGCATGGGGGGAGATTGAACCCAATTGGTCTCTTGCTCTTGTCGTTCATGCTTTTTACATTGTAATTTGTGCAAAAAGGTAGAGTTCATTGTTCTTGGGGACCTTCTGGGATTCACTACGTGAGCATACAGTGACCGATCTGCGCACCATGTGACCACGTTGCACTATATATTTTGTAATGTACATTGAAATGGTTAATTAGTTGTTGCATATAAAATCTAGATATGGTAGCTTATAAAAGATGTACATGTGGCCACCTTTGGACTGCATCCCCTCAAGAATTCCCACTCCTCGGTAGAGACCTCCACCCCTCCGTAAGAGGTTGAGATCAAAGCTTCATGCAACCATCGCATTGACATAAACCGCAGCATCTCCTCCATGCCCTCAGAATATCGAATCGGTCTGTGGTGCGTACTACATCACTACAAGGGTACACACATAGTAACGCTAAGTAGCGACGTTTTTTTTTCGCTATCTGCATCGCTAAAAATGTCGCTATTTGCGTCGCTGCGGTAACATTTCGTGGAAACCCAAATGTTTCTTTCAAACACGCGTGCGAAGGCGAAGAGAAAGAGAAAGGGAGGTGAGCAAGAGAGGGAGGTGAGCAAGGGAGGTGAGCAAGGAAGCAAGCCATGAGCCGCACGCGAGGAGAGGAGTGTCACCCACACAAAGAGGTCGTGGAAGAATAAGAGAGCACGATGGTATGCCCTGTTTTGGTTTCTTTACAATCTTTGTTTTGCTTTGCAATGTAGGTTAGAAAGTGTTGGTTTCTCTTCGATCTTTGTGTTGCTTTGTGTTACTTTGCAATGTAGGTTAGGAAGTGTTGAAAGAGAGAGAAATGGAAGCGAGTGTTTTCAAAAATTTTCTTGTATTGGTTTTAATTCTTTGCAATGTAGGTACGAAAATGTATGTGTGTGAGCATAGTTTAGAGCCAACCTCAAAGATAGATAAGTTTAGAGCCGAACTCAAAGAGAGAGGTATGAAAATTTTAAAAAAAGGACCTGAAATATATATAGCGGAGTGGTCCCAATATACAATATAGAATCGTTATTAAATTATCATTCCATTACATCGCAGTCAAGATGTCTAGCACTCATGACTAACATGGTGGTGATCGTGAGGCTTGGCTCAATCAACGTGTCCCCTGTCCATGCACGCAATGCAAACTGGCCATTCGTCGGAAATGTCATTTGTCCATAGAGCATATGCAATGGTATGGAGAGCTTCGAGTTGAGATAATCGACCAAGTAGTCTTGAATTACGAGATTGCGGTAGGTTCTCTCTCATTACTATATGACATGTAATTGATTTAAGTATAATAGTTTGGGGTTATCTTAGAAGTTAGCTCCTTAACGTCCTTTACAGGGTCAGGGCCATGTCGATACATTGCAGTCCGTAGATCTTTTGCATCCAATAAGACGGGTTCGTCCGCGCTCTATACAAATGCCGTCCGAGATAACTAACTGTCTCATAGAAGGTGATAACTCTCAACCCCCTTCTATGGGTGAGAATGCTAGAGACATGGACAATCCTCCTGCTTTTCTTGAGCCCAAGTTAGAGGACATGATCAAATCATTGCTTCCGACGGACTCGGAATCCCAAGATCCTTTAATTGCGGAGGCTGCCATTCCATTGTATGATGGGAGTCGGGTATCCCATTTGAAGACACTTCTTGCGTTGTTGAGCATACAAACAAAGTATGGATGGAGCGATGCGAGTGTGACAGAGCTATTCATGTATATTATGATGTGCATGATTCTTTATTGAAAGCCATTAAAATGTGCTATGTAGTACTCTAATAACATGCTTCATTGCAATTTGTAGAACGTTGAAATCCTACATTTTTCCTACCCAAAACACGATGCCTAAGTCTCATGATGATGCAAGACAAGTGTTGCGAAAGCTAGGCATAGATTATAATTGCATTCATGCTTGCCCCAATGATTGTGTTCTCTTCCAGGGAGAGTTTGAATTGTTGACCACATGTTCCAAGTGCGGTGCGGACAGGTATTGAAATGACTTGCAAGGACAAATTGTTCCGCAGAAGTTTTTGAGGCACTTTCCGCTGATACCGCGTGTTCATCACATTTTTCAGACCAAGATTTTTACAAAGTTGACTACATGGCATGCGGAAAATCGATACACTGATGGTGTACAGCGTACACCAGCTGTCTCAAAAGCATGGCATAACATTGACGAGACTTTCTCTAACTTTGCAAAGGAGACGAGGAATCTACGGTATGGATGGGGTAAATCCTTTTGGTTTACGTTCCACCTCCTATAGTGTATGGCCCATGGTCCTTGTTAACTACAATATACCACCATGGCTTTCCACCAAGAAAGAACATCTTTTGCTCAGCTTGCTTGTGCCTGGATGATACAAAGTCAAGAATATGGATGTCTACCTCTCTCCACTGATTGATGAGCTAAAGGATTTGTGGGAGGGAATTGTAGTGGAGGACATGAGCAAACATATTGGTAGGCGATCTGCAACTATAAGGGCAATTCTTATGTGGACCATGCATGACTTTCTAGGTTATGGAGAATGCTTTAGTAAAGCATGTTTTCTTGTTTTTCTAGTTTTCTTTGAGTGATGTTGATGTTATGACATGCCTCATTGTACATGTGTGTTCTGCAGGGCTAGTCACGTCAGGTTACCATGCATGTCCTCTGTGTGGACCAAGGTTGGATTCTCATATGTCAAAATCTATGAAGAAGATGGTATTTGAGGGACATCGGGATTTTTTGCCAGAGGGTCATGTCATGAGAGAAGGATTTCTTGGTCTCCCTCCTGCGAGAATGAACGCACTGAGCTGGTCTGATCGCGGATGGTGGACCAAGACTCGCTTCCCAGTGGAATGTGACGCTTCTCAATTTCCTATGAGCTGACTTATTGGAAAAAACTGAAAAGTAACCACCTTTTAGATCCCATGCACATTTTTAAGAATGTGGGTAGCTTGCTATGGGACCACCTCACTGGGCAACGAGACACACTAGGAGCGAGGATAGATTTGCAAGTAGTGGGAAAGATGGAACCATATTGGCCTGTAAGTGGCGTCGACAGTCGAGTGCAATTGCCGTGCGTTCCTTGGGTTTTGTCTGGCAATGAAGTGTGATGAGTAAAGGAAAACATCAAGTCCTTTCACACGCCGACTGGCCTGATGCATTCTCTCAAGACAGCATTCACAAAGGATGATCAACTGACAGGACTCAAATCCCATGATTGGCATAAGATGTGTCAGGTATGTATGGTATCAGGCTGTGTATGGCATGATTCTGCATATTAGATTTCAGAATCTCTGTTTTATTATACACAATATTAATTACATGGTTTTCACAGTTCGTATTGTCGATCGCAATCGCGGGGTCTCTGACATCGGAGGTACGGACAACCATTTACAAATTGTCCGAGTTGGTTCAGTTTGTCTCCCAAAAAGAGATTCACACATCATCAATTGAATCCGCGAAATGCATGGTAGTAGAGATTGCTTGTCTTTTGGAGAAGTATCTTCCCACTAGCATGCTCACGATACAAACCCATCTTCTAGTGCATATTGTAGATGAATTGCAGGTTGCAGGTCCAGTCTATAGTCGATGGATGTTTTTCCTTGAACGGTTCATGAAGACCTTAAAGGGATTTGTGTGACAACGGGCTCATCCTGAGGGTAGCATGGCTGAAGGTTGGTTAGTGTCGGAGGCCATCATGTACATTTCTGAGTGGTTGTCCACTGTGGACGGGGACAAAGGCTTGATATGGTCACTTAAGGAGGATGATCGTCTGAATGGAGATGTCCTAGTGGGAAATGGAATAGAGAAGAAGATGGAGCATCCATGGAGTCCAAGGTGAACCGATTTTGTATGCTGCATAGCGCTATGATGAAGAAGTGGCTGCAATGGTATGAGGACGCTCGAGCTGAGCGAGAGTCTGCAAGATCTGACTTTCGATGGAGTACGCGACAATGGCACATTTGATATCCGAAGGTCTTAGAGGAGATGCCTCTACTCATGTCCACTAGATGGCTACATGAGGCCCTAACCAAAGCATCTCAAGATGGAGAAACAGTTACTGAAGAAGAGTGAGACTTCTCACGTGGATGCAATCCCAAGGTATGGATGCAATCCCAAGGCATGCAATTCTAAGAAATTACAATCTATACTGCAAATCGCAACTAATATACTTGTTCTTCTCCCAATATAAGGTCCATAGTGTAGCATGGTCACGTGGACAACATTTCAAAGTAGAGCACATCGACAAGTTATGCTCGACAATGGACTGTGGAGTGATGGCAATGTTTGAGCAGGAAAGCCGACGACGTGCCACAGATCCAAACCGTGTAGTTGCAGAGATGGAGTATTTTGGATGTTTACAGAGTATCCTTGCAGTGGACTATCGAAGTTTCTCCGTGACCATATTTGATGTCCAATGGTTCAAGGTTACTCTAGAAGGAGCAGGTGCAACTGTTCGGCGAGGGCCAAGTGGCTTTGTTGAGATTGACTCAACGAAGAAGTGGACCGGTTTGAGTGATACATTTGTTTTGCCAAATCATTGTGAGCAGGTAAGAGACCCTAATACTTGACGCGCTTTAGCAATCTCAAAGTGGACTTTTATACTAATCGTAATATGGATCAGGTCATCTTTTTCCCTAATCCGCAACAACCTCAATGGTGGTATGTCATTCCCATGACATCTAGGAGTATCCCCGTGTTTGTTAGAAGCCCCGTACCGATCGTAGAAGAGACACCTTTAATAGCGGCAATGATAGAAGGCATACAAGAAACTAGGATGAACCGCCTGGAGGACCAAGACATCTCACCTATGGAGATAGAGGAGATAGAGGATGGGTTTTTTGAAAATGAAGCAGAGTCCTCATTTTGTGGAGAATTTTGTATAGATCTCCCGGTGTATATTGAGCTATGTCAAGATCAGATTGTGGAACCCTAAAGAAAAGTAACTCGATCAAAACGTTCCTCCCACTGCAGCAATGCCAATTTTTGCAAATCAGTTAGGACAGTTTGTATGTTTTTGGAGTATGGTGTTTTGTATTATCTAATTTTTTTAATCATTTTAAAATGAAGTCTTGCTAATTAAGTCTTAGTTCTATTATGTCTTGCAATTCATTATCTAATATTATTATTTTTCATTGTATGTGTAGGTTTAGGATTTGGGCACGGACAGCAGGATGAGTCACCATTTTACAGATGACGACATTGATGCGATGCTAGCGTGTTTCTCACCGAAGCAGCTAGCACGGGTCAGAGATAGAGGCGATGCACAGCTTTCCCGTTCCACCTCAGCACGATCGGTAGACTCTAGACGGTCCGATGCTTCAGTCTCCAGTAGACACAGTGGCAGGTCTCGCTTTACTTCAGAGTCACGTAGTTGAGGAGGAGGTAGCTCCTATTGTGGGGATACAGATGCAGTCTCTCCCACTCGCACTGCCACCAGGGAGTCGACACCGTCTTTCACTGGCGATGACAGACAGACGTCTAGTGCTCCCACTCCTTCACGCACCCCACCGATCACTCCTAGGGTCGACAAGAAGTACACGAAACCCACTCCTCCAGGTATGTATTTCACTACAAGAGAAAGGCCCTATAGACGCGCACTGTACATGCGAAAAAGCGGGTGCGTTTATAAGTGTGTGTATTAGCGCGTCTATTCACGCTAGTATAAAAAATGCGTCTATATATCCACGCTGATAAACACGCTTATAGATACGAAAATAAACGCACATATTTTTCATTTCTCATAAAGTCCTTGAATATGACCAAACCTCTTAACAACTAGTATTTGTTTGACTAGGGTATGATTGGATAGGGCATGATTAGATGTATATACGACATAATTACACCTGGATCATACGCTAGGACATGATATACATGAATAGGATCATACAGACATGATATACATGTATATACGACATGATATACATGTATAGGGCATATACATGCATAGGACATGATATACATTACCAACTTTACTTCTTTCTGAGTATTACAAATATACATCCAATCATTCAAAGCTAATTACATATATGTGATTTCATGCCCTATATACATCCAATCATGCCTTATACAAATGTGATTGGATAGGGCATGATGATTGGATGTATATATAGATCAAAGGTTGACTTGTGCATTTGCAATATATATATATATATACATACATACATACATACATACATGCATGCATGCATGCATGCATGCATATATATATATATATATATATATATATAGACAGAGAGAGAGAGAGAGAGAGAATTGATCAATAAACTCATATGTCTCATTTATTGTGCACTTAACCTAGCCATGCATGCCAATTCATAACATGAATAGATTGATGTAAATTAGTTGTCTTGTGCATGTGCAAGCTATTCCAATCATGTCAAGGTGCACTTATAGCTCACATATAATTTTAGATAAGGTGGACCACATGTAGCCAATGTGCACATGTACTCTTTTCATCATCTTTAGCCAGTGTGTTCACTTGTTGGTGTCTAATACCAACAAGCCAACTACAAATCTCTTATCTATGAAATGTATAAGTATATTAACTTGGCTAATTTGATGAGGCCAATTTTTCCTTCCATGGACAGTGTGGTTGGCTATATTCTAGTTCAAGGTTATAGGAACTTACAGAAGTCAATGGAGCATCCTAAAAATGACCAAACTTTAATTACTATATCAAGTCACTTCATGTAAATATCTTCGATTGATTGATGGATAATATGCCTTTCTCTATCTCTTTCGTATACACCTTCATTGCATTATCTCTCTCTAGCTAAAAACCATTAGTGCTTTATCCACCTATTGATACTTGTATGCAATTGTAAGTGGGATGGTCTAGTAAGTTACTACATATGTGCCAATTGACTTGCCAATGTGTTATCTCTTATCCTCAAGATTTGTTATATATGTCACCACATAGGTCAATTGATTCCCTAAATGCATCCATTGATTCCCTAAATTGTTTATGCGCGTCTGTAAGCGCGTGTAATAGGTATTATCTGCACATATACACGCGCTTATAGACGCGCCACGCAGGTATAGAAAAATTTAAAAAAAGTTGTGGCTTTCTTTTCAAACCTGTGCTTTCGTGCGTTTTTTGCACGTTTTTTGAGCCAAAGAGTAAAGAACAAGAGCCAAACAGCAAGGAAGAGAAGAAGATTCAAGCAACTTACCAAGGGAAGAGAGAAGGAGGACAAGGAGCTTGCAACCTAGCTGCCACCCGTTGGAACAAGCAAAGAAGATGAGTTCTTCTTCTCTCTCTCAATCTTGTTTGCTTTCTCTGTTTGTTTGTCTCTCTCTTCTCTCTCTTCACATGCTGGATCTTGTCATCTATGGAGGTTTTTTTACACGTTTTTTAAGCAAGTTTGAAAAGAAATGGTCCAACTGTGCGCGTGTGTTAGCGCGCCCAGATGACAGTGTACACGCAGGTATAGACGCGGAAATAGACGCGCTAAGAGACGCAGATATAGATGCGCACAGAGACGCAGGTATAGACTCAACATGTAATATGTTTTATCTACACAGGGTAATATGATTTTTCTTGTGTAGATGTGGAATCCTGGCTTCCAGCACCCCATTCAACAAGGAGCAATTCATGGGAGAGATGACCAATTATCTTGGTCGCCCTCCCATTGCAGAGGAGGTTTTCAGTGTGATGTCTGGGACACCTATCACATCTTTGCCTACACAGGGATCAGCTGAGGTACATGGATCAGCCAAAGCATGTGCATTTGTAGAAGCACGTGTATCGAGTGAGATAGAGGGTAGTGCATGTCGAGGGAGGAGGGAGAGTCGTGCGGGAGGACGAGGAGGTCGAGGGCTTTGTGGGGGTTGCCTAGGTGGTGGCTCTCGATCACCCTCACCGGAAAATGAGAGAGGTGAGCCTCCAAAAATGTACTACTCTGTCACTGATGTTGGTGGTATCTTGCATGACTTTGAGGGGAGAGAAGTGATAGCCTACTTGAGGAGTGTCGTGCATGCCACATACAAAGATTGCATGATTCCCTTCAAGCACCAAAAAAATGGTTTGTGGCAAGAGGTGCTGCGGGCAGTACATAGAAGGTACCCTAATCCCGAGAATTCACGATTCTAAGATGATTGGGGACAGTTAGAGGTGAGAAACGCGCTTCATAATAAGAGGTCTCACCTTATGACGCGTGCCAAGGAGTCATTGCGGAGACAAGAGTAGGGGCGCCTTGGATATGGCCAACAACCCAATTGCCACTGCAAGGAGTGGAAAGAGGCCAAGAAGAGAGCACGGAGAAAATGACAAGTCGCTAGCATGCAGAGGCACGACGTATCCAGATGGCAACCATGGGATCGTCGCATTATGGATCGAGTGGCAGGGAGTCATGGGAGGCTGAGTTTGTAAGTATTATTTGATTTCTTTTTTTAAATTAAATTTTGTAATTTGTTTCACTTCATTATGTAGTGTGTTTTAATACGTTGTATGTTCAAATTGTTTTGTAGTATCATATCGTTGGTAGGATGCCTACTCCTAGAGAGGTAGGCTACCATCGAGGTCATAACCGGGCATCCCCTTTGGCAGCATTTCTACGAGGAGGGACTCATCACGGAGGAGCAATATAATCACTCCATGAGGATTCCACCACTAGAAGAGGTATGTTTTATTTTTTACATGAAAAGTATAGATAACTCTAATTTATTGTTTGTAATGGTATTTATATACCTTAATCCTTTGTATAGGCGAACCCTAATGCAGTTCAGGATAGCGAAGGGGGACTAGTAGTAGCAGTGGCGGCAACGGCAATGGCACAGGCATCGGTGGTGGTAGCAATGATGATGCCTCTTCTGAGGAGATATAGAGGAGCCCCATGCATGCATGCCTCCCCTTGGCTTGTAATTTTCATTTTTGATATGTATTACTTTCAGCTAGTGCTTGCGACCATGACGTCACAAGCACTAGAACTCATAATGTAAAAACGTTTCATCTATATATATGAAATTTCGTGTTCTACATACATTGTTTTGTTTTCAGTATCCAATCTTCGAAATAATATTTCTCTGTTTTCCCTAAGCATACAATTTGATGTTGATGGAGGGGAAAAAACCAGAGAGCATGTGGCTTGCAAAGCCACATGCTCTCTGGTTTTTTCTTTTCATCCCTCTATTTTGCGTGTCTATCACCGCATCTAAATTGCAGGATAAATGCGCGTCTATTCTCGTCAAAAACTTGCAAGGTAAACGCGTTTTTAGATGCATAGATACACGCGTGTATAGACGCACAATATGAATATATCCACTTTTTTATAAATATGATTATCTATTTACATAGCGCGTCAATACACGCGTCTATATGCGCGTCTACATGGGCGTGTAACTCTGACTATAAGCGCGCTTTTAGACGCGATATGGTAGACGCAGAAATAGATGCGGTAATAAACACGCCCGATATTTTTTTTCACAGTTCAAATATTGTGTCTACAAGCGCGTCTATGGAGCCTTTTTGTTATAGTTTTTTCGCATCCTTTTTCGCAGTAGCACTTATCAATTCAAGTTGTGTTTGACACATTTGTATTAATGTCATGAAAGTATCCGTTTGCAAAATCTTGCAGGTTACTCGTATCTCATAGATAAGGCCACTGGCCATTTATATAGGAATGAGGAGGGAAAAGCTGTCATCTCTAGGATGCATGAGTTGTACCAATAAGTATTTCAGCACAACATTATAGGCAAGTGGAAGGCGATCCCAGATGCCAGCAAGGAGTATATAATCGTTACATTGTATCGAGAGTTCTCTCAGCCCTTTAGCAATGATAGATTTTCGAGAGGGTGGATGATGACGCGTATGTGTGACTATCAGTCGCATAGGCGGTCTGATGCACGTGAAGCAGTTAATCAGGCCAAATCGAAGCCAGAGTGGCTAGATACAGAGGACTGGAGTAATCTCCAGGATGAGGCGACATCCAATTGAGACAAGTGGAAGCAGTAGAAGGATGCAACAAAGGCGCACTTGGATGCAGGATCGGTGCATCACCTTGGTAGCGGCGGCCACGCAACATTCCTGGCAGTTTTCATAAGTATTAATAGGGTAGAGTACTCTAATTTAATGACATCCATGCTGATGTATGTATTTTGAACATGAATCTCAAGTATGTTGTTTTTCAATGTTTGTGTGCCACATCAAGGTTTTACGAATCGTGACCCGACTGCACTAGAGGTGACATACGAGGAGAAGCATGGCTTGAGTGCCCTGATCGAGAAACTCTATGCTAGCGAAGGACCGGTAAGTAGTAATAAATATCATTTCTAATTTGAGAAATCTGTCATTATATGTCAGTTTGTATTCGGTACTCACAATTATATATGTATTTGCTGTTGCAGACTCCCTTCGGTATACCACTACAGTGAGAGGATTTTTCTGATGCGGATGAGTCGTAGAGAGTAGATTAGGCTATATAGGATTACTCCCCATCTTGTATTATGTAAGGCCTTATGGCCTCTATCCTCCATATGTAATAGCTAAGTATATATGATTCGGACTTCTATGTTGTAGCATGACTCCATATACACATCTCCATGTTATTCACCACATATTGATGTACAAGTGTATACATATTTGCTTTGTCGCAGTAGCACTTCTCAATTTAAGTTCTGTTATTTTTTTAATAAATGCAGTGCACATTTGTGTTAATTAATATCATGAAAGTACTTGTTTGCAAAGTCTTGTCATTATTTGGGATCGATTGTCTAACTTCTTTGACAGCAAGAATTGTCTCTTAGCCCTGTGTGGCTCTAGCTGTGGCAGGGTTGCATCTGTAGCTCTGCCACAATTTTTTTTTTCTGCAACCGTCAGTATCAGCGTCGGAAAATAATTATGTAATCATCGGTATTAGCGTCGGAAATTCATCTGTAACCGTCGCTATTTTTGTCGCTAATTTCGTCGGTATTAGCGTCGCTAAATAGCAACACTATTACCGACGAAAATAGAGAGGCAAATAGCGACGGTTTTGTAGCGACGCTAATAGCGACGACGGGGATATTTTTCATATATAAAGAAAACGTCGTTATAAACGTCATTATAGCATGTATATGTTGTAGTGCATTGAAATTCGGATTGCGCTTCTTTCCTATCTTTCCTGGCTTGCTCATACCTAGCGAGCCACTTCTCCATGGGGCATGTTGCAACATAAAAAAATGATTCACTTTCTTCTCCATTGCAACATCTATCCTTTTTTCTATGTCATTTTCAACCACCACATCTCCGGTCAGTTTATCGTCATCCTTCAGTGACCATAGCATACTGCTGTCTGAATCCACCGTTGGTAGCCACTGTGAGATATGCACTAACGCCTCGGACACCAACCAGTCTTTAGCCATCCTACCTTCTAGTTGAGCTCGTTGTCACACAAAGTGATGCTAGGAGGCATATTCCACAGTGGATTTTGTGAGACCATGGTGGATTTCGTAAGGTTTTGTGGCGGATTTCGTAAAACTATATTTATTTGTCGAGGCTCGTACATAAGGTGGATTTCTTGTGCGAGAAGTTGACGAGGACGCCTATCCTTTTCAGGTGTCATGTTAATTTAATGTGCACGTGGGCGATTCCATAGTTGGCGATTTCACAAAATACATATTTAAATTAATTGATGTTTATGAGTTTACAGTGCACTCGTATTAAATTAAGGTTGGGATGATGGAATTCCAACCTATTTATTTATTTTGTAGTTGAAGACTGCTAGTAATTCACTTTTTTCGATTTAATTTTATTATTTACTAACAATTATGAATGCTTTGATGTGTAGAGCAGGCGGTGGTGGCATTGGGAAGTACTCGACGATAGCGTGTATTCAAATTACCTAGAAGAAATTATAATTTTTGATGGGTGCGTGTCTTATCATTAAGAGTGTGGCACTAATATTTATTTAGGTGCACTTATTTATTAAAGCGCTTGACAAATATTTATTATTTTGTATACGTATGGATTCATGTCTAAATATTTCATTATTGGATATTGTATTTGGGCATAGCGCGACTCTTGGGCCACCTAATCGCTTTATTCTTTATTTGGAAAAAACCAAACACAGAAGCTAAAGCATGCTCATTTGTAGATTTGGGCTATTTTTAAGCTTTGAGATGAATAAATTTATAAATACATGCTTTATGGAGCACTCACATAAGGCACGGGAGGAGATTTTACCCAATTGGTCTTTTTGTCTCATGCCGTGCAAGTCTATTCTCTTAATTTTTTAGCTTAAAGTAGTGTTCTTTGTTCTTGGGGACTTTCCGGTGCTCGCTACGTATGCATCCAGCATCCAATTTGTGCACCAATGGTATTAGAGCGAAGCTGAGATCAAAGGCTTCCAATCGCTTACCATCTCGCACGAAGGCAAAGCTCCTGGAATGAACGGGCTCTACAATCAATATCACAACAATCCATCAATACCAGCGTGTTCCTGGTAGTGAAGAACCCCTTACTGTGCTGTTGGATCGTGAAGAACCAGTCTCTAAGGGTGAAGGATTACTTTCCAAGGTTCTATATCAAGACATTTTTCTCAGAGAAGAAGAGAAGCCAATTCTCATTAGTTTAGAGATTATAAAGTTTAATAAGCTTTATAAAAAGCTTAAGGCTCCCGAATTCAGTTGTTTGCAGCGAAAGGATGCACACTCACGACAGTCGACGTTGACAAGAACATATCACCATCCTGTCGCAGATGATTGGGATAGTCAAAGCTTTTTTCTTTCAAGCTTAGGATTACCAAGCTTTCTAAAGTTTCAAATTTCAATCTTTAAGTTTTCCTCTAGTGGGTGTTCACACGAAGTACTTCTACAAATCAAACCTGAACTAGTTTTATAACTCCTTGCAAGCCTTTGTTCACATCTGTGCTATGACAGAGATAATTTTCAACAAATAGATTGTTATATGCAGTCTACACGTGCACAATATTCGTTGAAGAAGGATTTCATCAATTTCTATACCCTCAAAAAGGAGAAAGATCGTAAAAAAGTCATTAGAAAAAAGAAACAAGCCTTGTAAACCCAATTTTGAGCTATGGTCATCCCACTAACAAGATTTCGAGTGTGTGAGGTTGTTTGAAATTTTGCAGGATGATTGATCAAAATATGGAAGATTTTATGGCCGAAGGCAATTTACCGGAACCAATGATGGAGTAAAAACTCGACCTAATTATGATGCAGCTTCAAGAGGAACGAAGAGCATGTCAAACTTTGCAAGCCCAATTGGCCACTCTTCAATGATCTACTATCGAATAAGATGGACTGCAACCTGAAGATGTTATACGACATATTATTGATACAACACTCGAAGCACAATCTATCTGGAAAGAAACCAAGATAAGTAAAATAAATTTCAAATTTCATACTTTTAATGGGCTACGTGATGGAAGAACTGTCCTCGCTTTTACCAGTCAATTTGATGATAATTTTCATGAAGAACAGTATACTGAAAAAGACAAAGTCAAGTGTATCACTAACCATTTAGTGGACAAAGCATCGCTATGGTAGACCGTTGTCTGCAAAAGTATTGATTATCCTACTACTTAGGACGCTTTTCAAAAGAAAATTTTGTAGAATTTTCTTCCATCTCAATTCCACGAAAAAGTAATAGAACAGTAGGATCTTCTGCAACAAAGAGATAGTGAGCCTATTTCCTAATATACTGAGCGTTTATGGAATGCCTTATTGCAACTTTGAATGCTCGAAGATGTACCTAAGGCGATCCATAAGCGCAAGTTTATGTCTGGTTTTCTTGGTCACTTCTATGTGGAGGTGAACATGTTCAAGCCAATAACTCTCGAGGATGTGATTTCTTTGGCCCATGATGCTGAAGACAAAATTTGAGGGAGAAAGAAGCGACCACAATAATTCGAGGGCGAAAGAAGCGACCACAACAATTCTCAACTAACTATAACTTCGGTACAAAGCAATTCAATTCGAACTTTCAAAGATTCAATCAAAATCGCTTTGTTTAATCTTCTTTCCATAAATATTGGACATGACCCCCTTCTTTACCAAAAAACACAAATCCAAATCCTAAGCTATCTTTCCAGCCAAATCCCAACATTCCTAAGCTCCCAGCCATTACCAATAATGTTTCCAAAGCCACCCATAGTGTGCTACAAGTGCCATCAACCTAGACATCTAGTAGTGAATTGTCAATCCAAAAAGCCAACTGTTCACATCAACTACTTGGGAGCGATTGAAGATGAAGAACATGAAGAAATGCCCAATTTCACAGAAGACGATGATGATATCAGCTCTACTTCAAATACTTTACCAAGTATACCAAATCCTCATTCTTTATTCATGATGAAATGTATTGTGTATGGTAGAGAAAAGATTGTTTTACATTATGACAGGAGCACACACGACTTTATTTCTACAAAATTGGTCAAAGAATTGAATTTACATACTGTTTCAACTCGTTATCGCATCAAGGTTGCATTCTTAGATACTAGATATAATGGAACACAAGAAGTGAATGACTTAGAAATTAAAATTGGCGATTATGTTCGATGTACAAATTTCTTAGTTGTGCCGTTGCAATCTAGTGATATTATCTTAGGAATACCTTAGCATCATAAATATAATACTGATATAGACTATTCTATGCATTCAATGAAGTTTCATTCTTATGGGAAACAAATCGCATTACATGGTACACACACTTTTGATAATTTTACATTGCTTAGTCACACATATGCTAAATGTGCATTAAGAAAATGTAGCAAATCCTATTTAGTATGGGTGAATATGTAACATGTCCACTAGTATCATCCAGGACACGTCTTAGCAGTCCATTGGAAAGGATGTCTAGAAAGCTTCGCCCAACACTCCCATGGAATGTTACGGGATTTGCGATCTAGGGCTTTCCACGTCTGCCACGTTGCGGAAGTATTCCGGCCGTCCCCACTTAGGATCGACCTGAATTCGGATTTTTCTGATTGCTCATTTCTTAACAGCAATTAGCGTCGGACCCAAGCGAATTACTTTACGCAGAAAATGCCAGGTCTAAAGCCGATTCACGCTGCACTTGGTTCAAGGAGAATGGGAAACGAGAGGGATGCAAAGCTCAACCTCTCTGCCATAAGGCATAGTCCCATTCCGTTTTCCTAAAATAGCATAAATCGGGTAAGACATAACTCTAGGTCAACACTGTTGTTGTTCGTGTCCTTTGACGATCATCCCGCTGTTCTTTGAGATTTGAGAAAAGTTCCCGGCCAACCGGGACCACCCAACCGTAAAACGGACCTATGGCCCATCCTCCACACTTTCCTCGGTTTGTTTTAGTGGTGCGCAGATCGGACGCATGTAGCTCACGTAGTGAATTCCCAAAGGTCCCCAAGAACAAAGTACTCTACTTTTTAGCACAAAAACCAATGTAAAAGCAAGCACGACATGAGACAAGAGACAAATTGGGTTCAATCTCCCCCATGCCTTGTGTGAGCGCTTCACAAAGCATGTATTTAATGTATATTTCCAATCTTTTTGCTCAAAAATAGCCCAATTACAAAAATATGACAAGCTTTTAGCTTTTGAGTTTGCTTTCTACCAAAAATAGGAAAATAAAGCTAATGGACGGTGCCCATAGAGTCTGGCACGCCCAATCTCAATGTCCAAATAGAAATAACATATCCAAGCGCATAAGCGCATACAAAATAATAATAAATAATCGATGTCTCTATAGACATAACAAAATATAGGCGTGACGCCTATCAAAATATAGTCCAAAGATCGAAAACCCGCTAGACTCCAATGCTTTCCTCCGCACTGCTGTTATCTCTACACATCAACTGAATCATTCACAATCGTTAGTAAAATAACACAATTAAACCGACAAAAGTGAATACCTAGCAGTCTTCAGCTACATAAATAAATCAACTGGTTAGAAATAAATCCTAACCTTAATTTATTACGAGTGCGCACTCTAAACTCATAAACGTTTATTAATTTAATATGCATTTTGCGGAATCACCCGCTATGGAATCACCCATGTACACACTAAATTAATGAAACGCCCGAAAAGGACAGGCGTCCCCATCAACTTCTCGCACAAAGAATCCTCTTTGCGTATGAGCCCCGGTCATCTAAGTAAGTTTACGGAATCCACCGTAAAACCTCACGGAATCCACCGTGGAATATGCCTCCTGGCATCATACCCCCGGGGTGGGATAGCAATTGACCTCAATTGCTATTAGCTCAATGTGGAGCTAACAGAGTGGGGAAAGCATTTAGGTCTCTAGCGTGCATCCATTGTGCTTCTTCTACAGGATGGTTCTTAAATTTCACGAGATATCTAGAGTACCTTCGGCCAGTTCTAGTGGTCATGTAATCAGTGTCTATGATGGCTTCTGGTTCAAGGATTTCAGTCTCTTCTTCTAGTAAAGGTGGGTTTTCATAGATAGGGTGGATAGGTAATTGTCCTCTAAATGGTCTCAATAAACTAATATGAAATGTATTATGAATTTTCCAATGAGATGGCAATTTTAACTTGAATGCATTGTCATTAATCTTATGAATGATTCTAAATGGTCCGTAGAATCTAGGGGCTCATACGCAAAGAGGATTCTTTGTGCGAGAAGTTGATGGGGATGCCTGTCCTTTTCGGGCGTTTCATTAATTTAGTGTGTACATGGGTGATTCCATAGCGGGTGATTCTGCAAAATGCATATTAAATTAATAAACGTTTATGAGTTTAGAGTGCGCACTCGTAATAAATTAAGGTTAGGATTTATTTCTAACCAGTTGATTTATTTATGTAGCTGAAGACTGCTAGGTATTCACTTTTGTCGGTTTAATTGTGTTATTTTACTAACGATTGTGAATGCTTCAGTTGATGTGTAGAGATAACAGCAGTGCGGAGGAAAGCATTGGAGTCTAGCGGGTTTTCGACCTTTGGACTATATTTTGATAGGTGCCACGCCTATATTTTGTTATGTCTATAGAGACATCGATTATTTATTATTATTTTGTATGCGCTTATGCGCCTGGACATGTTATTTTTATTTGGACATTGAGATTGGGCGTGCCAGACTTTATGGGCACCATCCATTAGCTTTATTTTTCTATTTTTGGTAGAAAGCAAACTCAAAAGCTAAAAGCTTGTCATATTTTTGTAATTGGGCTATTTTTGAGCATAAAGATTGGAAATATACATTAAATACATGCTTTGTGAAGCGCTCACACAAGGCATGGGGGAGATTGAACCCAATTTGTCTCTTGTCTCATGTCGTGCTTGCTTTTACATTGGTTTTTGTGCTAAAAAGTAGAGTACTTTGTTCTTGGGGACCTTTGGGAATTCACCACGTGAGCTACCTGCGTCCGATCTGCGCAACAGTACTTTTTAGCACAAAGACCAATGTAAAAACAAGCACAACATGAGACAAGAGACAAATTGGGTTCAATCTCCCCCATGCCTTGTGTGAGCGCTTCACAAAGCATGTATTTAATGTATATTTCCAATCTTTTTGCTCAAAAATAGCCCAATTACAAAAATATGACAAGCTTTTAGCTTTTGAGTTTGCTTTCTACCAAAAATAGGAAAATAAAGCTAATGGACGGTGCCCATAGAGTCTGGCACGCCCAATCTCAATGTCCAAATAGAAATAACATATCCAGGCGCATAAGCGCATACAAAATAATAATAAATAATCGATGTCTCTATAGACATAACAAAATATAGGTGTGACACCTATCAAAATATAGTCCAAAGATCGAAAACCCGCTAGACTCCAATGCTTTCCTCCGTCACTGCTGCTATCTCTACACATCAACTGAAGCATTCACAATCGTTAGTAAAATAACACAATTAAACCGATAAAAGTGAATACCTAGCAGTCTTCAGCTACATAAATAAATCAACTGGTTAGAAATAAATCCTAACCTTAATTTATTACGAGTGCGCACTCTAAACTCATAAACGTTGGGTATGATGCCATGAGGCATATTCCACGGTGGATTCCGTGAGGTTTTACGGTGTATTCCGTAAACTTACTTAGATGACCGGGGCTCATACGCAAAGAGGATTCTTTGTGCGAGAAGTTGATGGGGACGCCTGTCCTTTTCGGGCGTTTCATTAATTTAGTGTGTACATGGGTGATTCCATAGCGGGTGATTCCGCAAAATGCATATTAAATTAATAAACGTTTATGAGTTTAGAGTGCGCACTCGTAATAAATTAAGGTTAGGATTTATTTCTAACCAGTTGATTTATTTATGTAGCTGAAGACTGCTAGGTATTCACTTTTGTCGGTTTAATTGTGTTATTTTACTAACGATTGTGAAATGCTTCAGTTGATGTGTAGAGATAACAGCAGTGCGGAGGAAAGCATTGGAGTCTAGCGGGTTTTCGACCTTTGGACTATATTTTGATAGACGCCACGCCTATATTTTGTTATGTCTATAGAGACATCGATTATTTATTATTATTTTGTATGCGCTTATGCGCGTGGACATGTTATTTTTATTTGGACATTGAGATTGGGCGTGCCAGACTTTATGGGCACCATCCATTAGCTTTATTTTCCTATTTTTGGTAGAAAGCAAACTCAAAAGCTAAAAGCTTGTCATATTTTTGTAATTGGGCTATTTTTTAGCATAAAGATTGGAAATATACATTAAATACATGCTTTGTGAAGCGCTCACACAAGGCATGGGGGAGATTGAACCCAATTTGTCTCTTGTCTCATGTCGTGCTTGCTTTTACATTGGTTTTTGTGCTAAAAAGTAGAGTACTTTGTTCTTGGGGACCTTTGGGAATTCACCACGTGAGCTACCTGCGTCCGATCTGCGCACCAGTACTTTTTAGCACAAAGACCAATGTAAAAACAAGCACGACATGAGACAAGAGACAAATTGGGTTCAATCTCCCCCATGCCTTGTGTGAGCGCTTCACAAAGCATGTATTTAATGTATATTTCCAATCTTTTTGCTCAAAAATAGCCCAATTACAAAAATAGGACAAGCTTTTAGCTTTTGAGTTTGCTTTCTACCAAAAATAGGAAAATAAAGCTAATGGACGGTGCCCATAGAGTCTGGCACGCCCAATCTCAATGTCCAAATAGAAATAACATATCCAGGCGCATAAGCGCATACAAAATAATAATAAATAATCGATGTCTCTATAGACATAACAAAATATAGGCGTGACGCCTATTAAAATATAGTCCAAAGATCGAAAACCCGCTAGACTCCAATGCTTTCCTCCGCCACTGCTGCTATCTCTACACATCAACTGAAGCATTCACAATCGTTAGTAAAATAACACAATTAAACCGACAAAAGTGAATACCTAGCAGTCTTCAGCTACATAAATAAATCAACTGGTTAGAAATAAATCCTAACCTTAATTTATTACGAGTGCGCACTCTAAACTCATAAACGTTGGGTATGATGCCAGGAGGCATATTCCACGGTGGATTCCGTGAGGTTTTACGGTGTATTCCGTAAACTTACTTAGATGACCGGGGCTCATACGCAAAGAGGATTCTTTGTGCGAGAAGTTGATGGGGACGCCTGTCCTTTTCGGGCGTTTCATTAATTTAGTGTGTACATGGGTGATTCCATAGCGGGTGATTCCGCAAAATGCATATTAAATTAATAAACGTTTATGAGTTTAGAGTGCGCACTCGTAATAAATTAAGGTTAGGATTTATTTCTAACCAGTTGATTTATTTATGTAGCTGAAGACTGCTAGGTATTCACTTTTGTCGGTTTAATTGTGTTATTTTACTAACGATTGTGAATGCTTCAGTTGATGTGTAGAGATAACAGCAGTGCGGAGGAAAGCATTGGAGTCTAGTGGGTTTTCGATCTTTGGACTATATTTTGATAGGCGTCACGCCTATATTTTGTTATGTCTATAGAGACATCGATTATTTATTATTATTTTATATGCACTTATGCGCCTGGATATGTTATTTCTATTTGGACATTGAGATTGGGCGTGCCAGACTCTATGGGCATCGTCCATTAGCTTTATTTTCCTATTTTTGGTAGAAAGCAAACTCAAAAGCTAAAAGCTTGTCATATTTTTGTAATTGGGCTATTTTTTAGCAAAAAGATTGGAAATATACATTAAATACATGCTTTGTGAAGCGCTCACACAAGGCATGGGGGAGATTGAACCCAATTTGTCTCTTGTCTCATGTCGTGCTTGCTTTTACATTGGTTTTTGTGCTAAAAAGTAGAGTACTTTGTTCTTGGGGACCTTTGGGAATTCACTACGTGAGCTACCTGCGTCCGATCTGCGCACCAGAAAAGGACAGGCGTCCCCATCAACTTCTCGCACAAAGAATCCTCTTTGCGTATGAGCCCCGGTCATCTAAGTAAGTTTACGGAATCCACCGTAAAACCTCACGGAATCCACCGTGGAATATGCCTCCTGGCATCATTTAGTTATGTAATTATCTAATACATTTAGTTGGACATGTAACAATCAGCTTCTTTAATTAATCCGTTAAGCACTGGTTCCTTCACGTAATCTTATCACGTGATATAGAAAAACAATATCAGATAAGTTCTTTATTAACATATCATCATATTTATCTTTGAAATACAAGGAGTTCCGCCTGTAGACTTGTCCACAATCCGCCCGAAGGCTATCCAGCAATCCACAGGGATCACTATTCCAAGTTTCTGCCCATAGACTAGTATGCGGGCCTCGAGATCCAATCCCGAGTCACGTTAGCCTCTTGTGCAGGACCCGGAAGGCGAGGGATTTATGGCCAGAGCCCCCCTTGGCACCCAAGCGTCCTCCTGCTCCAAGTAGCGCTCAACGGAGAGACCTCTCGCGGCAGGTTCAGTCCACGTTCCTGGCGCGGTCAACAACCCCCTTGGTTAGGGTCAGGCAGGCAGTCGGGGGTAACTGAAGTTGCCTCTTCCTTCAGGCCTTCAACCTGAAGTATAGATATTCATTTAATTTGTAATTCATAAGTCAAACAGTGCTCTAAAATCTCAAGCAAGCACAAACATTTCCTTTGATCATTTTTTTTGTTGTTGGCGCCAACATGCTCCATTCCGTGTCCTCCTTCCCCTCCAGCGCGACGTCGGCTGGATTGCTTATATAAGACAATATAAATGTACATTTGGATTGCTTATATGAATTGACTTGTATCATATTTTTTGGGGAGAGGAGGGGAAGGGAGAAAGAGGGGGAGAGGAGGGAGCTATCAATACATTGAAATTAAAGTTCTAAAAACAGTGAGTGGCTACCCAAGCATTCACATTATGTGTGTGTGTGTGTATGTGTGTGTGTGTGTGTGACGTGTTTATGATTTAAGAGAAGTGTTTGTTACAACACATGCCATAATCTGATGTGCGACATTATGATACAATGTGGACTAATCACATGCATGAGAGAGAGAAAGTGAGAGAGGGAGGGAGATAAACATGGAGAGCGAGTGAGTGACTAAGATTTATATATGTATGATATGTATGTGTGTGTGTGTGTGTGTATGTGTGCATGTGTGTGTTAGGGAGAGAGAGAGAGAGAGTAAAATATAAAGTGAGAGTGAGAAATTGCATGTACAACCCTAAACTGAGAGAGAGTAAAGACATGGAGTAATTCATGAGAGACAAACATAGGGGGGAGAGAGAGAGAGAGAGGTGTGGACCGTGGTGTTCCATTGTTTCGAGGTGATCCCATGAAAGAATCCATGTTATGTACTAAAGAGAGAGAAATCATTTGCATGAGGTGGAGTGCTATTTGATCAAGTGTGCTAGAAAGAGAAAAAGAGATTATACACATAGAGGGAGAAACATAGAGAGAGTGTGTGTGTGTGTGTCTGTGTGTGTGTGAGTGAGTGAAAGTAGTGGTGGCAATCGTGGAGGTGGTGGAGATAATGGTAGTGGTGGTGGAGATGGCAATAGTATTGGTGGCGGCCATAGAGATGGTAGTAGTGGTGGTGGAGGTAGCATGGTGGTGGTGGTAGTAATGGCGACAATGGCAGTGGTAATGATGGTGGAGGAAATTGTTGTGGTAGTGGTGGTGGAGGTCAAAAAAATCAAGGGGTGGAATAAGTGGACTATGTGGAAGAAGAAATGGAGGCTGCCTAGAGAACCCCTCTTCTGGCACACACTCGGGAAGATGAGTTGATTCATTTGATCTTGAAACACCTCCATCCATTTAGATTGAGGGTGAGGTCAAGTCAATGCCCTCTAGTGAGGGCATGTGATTCCTTTGATGAAGGATGATGCTAAGAAAGAAGAGATAGAAGATGACTTAGACGTAGGTAAAGACAAGAAGGAAGAAGTAGAGCTTAGAGACACTACTACTCCCTATATAAGTGTGGTGAGACAAACATTAATCACAATATCAATGCAATACAAGATGTATGATGATAACCATAATTCTATAATGATTATGTGAGCTCGTCGTACCTTCTAGTCTCATTCGCTACCCAACATACCTCCTACTATGATCGGCTCAAGATTGGCGACCAATTTGGTTGCTCCACCTGGCAAGTTTTGCCATGTCATTAGCAAATCCTCTTTAATACGGATAGGTGGCAATCACACAGCCTGACGCAGTGGATGTATTTTCTAACTGAACCAATAAATAAAGAAATAAACTTGTCTACATGGCTACCCATCTGTAGGAGTTCTAATTATTGGTCCTGCTCTTTAGAGAAGGAGCACAGTTTTCAAGTGCGATGCTCAAAGTCAAACTTGACCACTTTAGCCCTTTTTCCCTTTGAGTTTTTATTTTGAAAATTCACACTCATATCATAAACATAGAATGTTTGTAAGCATTTCATATCTAGATAAAACCTAATTCTTTGTAAATATATACCTTTAGAATGTTTTAAAGCTAGAATAATTTCTCATTTTCATTTCTTAGAGCTCTGGTTCCTTTTCAATGGTAATGAGAGAGAGAGAGAGAGAGGGAGGGAGCAGACGTGGAGCTAGAAGGAGAGAAACAGGGAGAGAGACTTGGGGGCAAGGGAGAGAGGGCCTTTCTATTCCCCTTATGCATCATCCTCAAGGTCCCTTCCTATATAGCCAACACCTATGCCATCCTCACTTTCATAGACGCCCATCATGACTTGCTAATATGCCAGTGCCTATTGAGCCATAATGAGATGTTGATATCAATAAAGGTGAGAGAAATGTAGGTAGGTAAGCGAGAGGGATGGGGTTGGGGACAGGGACGGGGATAGATTGAGAGATAGGCAGGTGAGTAGGATGTTCAAAAAGCAAGGGAGGTAGTTGATTTGAATGCAAGTATCACTTCATAAATGCTTAGGATGAATCTCAAGCTGTAGATATTGTTATATAATAGAGTGTGTTGCCAAGTGGGTCATAGCAATGTATGCAAAGCTATATAGCTTGTCACATAGTAAGGTTTTTAATTAGTATGCTCCTCAATGAACTTTTTGGTTTGCTATCAATCTTGACTAATATTTAGAGCATGTCACATAGATGGGGCAGGTGGCAAAAATGCTTGTTGATTTGCTATTGCATGTCCATGTGAAGTCCAAATTAATTATTTTCCCAATTGCAATGGTAATGTGAGTATTGCCCCTTGTTTCTCTATTATACAATGATCATAAACCTTGAAAGGATGAGGAAGTCCCTTTGGTGTTGCAATCAAATGTTTGGATTATCTCATTTTTTTTGTTCCCTTGGATTTTCATTGATACTACTCTTTGCAATCCCTTTTTCCCTCTAATATGGGTTCAATAATTGTTATCACGTTTATCCGTCTATAGGAGTTCTAATTATTGAACTTGCTCTTTAGAGAAGGAACAAAGTCAAATCTTACCACTTCAGCCCTTTTTTCCCTTTGAACTCTTATTTTGGAAATTCGCACTCATATCATAAACATAGAATGTTTGTAAGTGTGTCATATCTAGATGAAAGTTGATTCTTTCTAAATATATACATTTACAATGTTTTAAAACTATAATAATTTCTCCTTTTCATTTCTTAGATTTTTGGGGAGAGAGAGAGAGAGAGAGAGGGGGTGGGGAGCACATGTGGAGCTAGGGGGAGAGAGATAGACCCAGGAAGGAGAAGGGAGAGAGGGCCTTTCTATTCCCCCTATGTATCATGCTCATGGTCCCTTTCTACGTAGACACCATTTATGCCATCCTCACTTTCTTGAATACCCTTCATGACTCGATGATATGTCAGTGCCTATTTAGCCATATTCATGTACATAATGAGATGCTAGGAGGAATAAAGGTGAGAGAAATGTAGGCAAGTAAGTGAGAGGGATGGGAATTGGGATGGGAATGGGGTGAGAGCCAAGCAAGTGAATAGAATGTTTAAAAAGTGAGGGAGGTAGTTGATTTGAATACAAGTACATGGGGGATTCACTATTAATAATAAGGAGACGTCACCTGCGTGCAATAAATATATGAAAATATCTCTTATCTACCCCCTATTTATGGGACCTTACCTTATAAAATGTACCTTCCTTCCCTTAAATAACCCCCCTCCCTTACACTTAGGTGGTACCATACAGTAAACCCTAGTGGATCCCCCAAGTACAAGTATCACTTCATAAATGCTGAGGTTAAATCTCACGCTATAGATCTTGTTACATAATAGGGTGTGTGGCCAAGTGGGTCATAGCAAGGTATACAAAGGTATAGAACTTGTCACATAGCAAGCATTTTAGCCACAAGACTCCTGAAGGCACTTTTTGGTTTGCTTTCAATCTTGACTAATAGTTAAAGGTTGTCACATAGATAGGGCAAGTCACAAAAGTGCTTGTTGATTTGTTGTTACATGTCCACATGAAACCCGAATTAATTTACTTTCTTAATTGCAATTGTAATGTGAGTAGTGCGCCTTGTTGCTCTATTAAGCAATGATCATGAACCTTGCAAGGATGAGGATGTATCTTTGGTGTTATAATCAAATGTTTGCATTGTCTCCTTCTTTTTTTTTGGGTTCTCTTAGATTTTCATCGATACTATATTTCACAATCCTTTTTTCCTCTAATATGGCATTAATAGTTGTTAGCACATTACTTGAATAGTTATAATGCATTGTGCCTCTCATTTGATTTTTTCTTTTCAAACAATAGCTCTATCATATTGGGAAAAAATAGTTCATTTCATTGAATTTGTTTTTAGAAAACAAAAGGTGTGGGTTTCGTAGGGAATCTAGAAGGTGCAAATATGAAGATATTATTAGCTTTGATTTGGAAAACAAAAGTATAAGGCATAATGGTATTGAATAACTCTTAATGGCATCTTCAACAACAAGAATCATTATTTTTCCAAGTTCAAAATGAAAAGATATTGGTATTTGCAACCATGTTCATTTTCCTGACCACTAGGCTCCTTTTGTCGATGAGTAGCGTTAATAAAAAATAGATATGACAAGCCCTGGCCCGCAGGTTTAAGCTCCAATACAACAAACATAAGAGTTGATATCTAGCGCATGAGCCTTATGTGATGTCCTTTCAAGTAAGGAATGGCTCGTTATTATACAGAAGATAAGTAGATAACTTCATAAGCTTGTGAGGATGTTGTTATGATTACGCAATATAAATAACAATACGTTAGTTCACCATTCCACCTTTACTAATTATATGTTGTTCAGATAGATAACATAAATCTAAATTGTAAACTTTAGGCTATACACTCATTCTCTAAATATGCAAACCCTTAACCAATTAATGTATTGTTGCTCCATGGTATTATGGAATTATGTTTATCATGATATTTGACCAAAATTATGAAAGTATGTTTATAATGGTACTTCATTCTTGTAGATTTTGTTTATTTACCGCATGATCAATGACTTATCACACGAGACGAAAATGTGATATTGATTGCATTATACGTGGTAGATAAATAGAAGGATACTAATGTATGTTGTGTTGTGGTAAGAAGATGACTGGTTAGAGTCAAAAAAAATTTATCATTTTTAGAGTGCACAATTTTGTGCATGGAATTTATATGCTCTATAGCATAGAAAAATATTGTTGGAATTATTTTTTTATTATGCATCCATTAACAAACGAACTTTGCATGTTCAATGTCATGCACAATAGATTTATTTTTTATGTATGGCTTAGAGAAGAAAAAATACTATTTTTTGTAAAGCTATTAGAATAGAGTGTGTTTTGATTTATTTGCACAAAAGCAAGTCATGCATAATGTGGAAGGTGACAAACATAAAAAGAATGATTTCAATGTATTTTGGGCATAAAAACTTGATCTAATATTATAAATATGTGCATGGGGGAGGTGCTCACCCATGCATGGAGGGAGATTAAACCCCATCTTGTATCATGCATGCTTTCTCAATTTCTCTTGTCTCTTGTCTCTATTTTCTTTCTTGTTCAATTTATTTCTCTTTCAATTTTTGGTTAATAATTGGTCGTTGTATGGTAAAGTCCTTCAACATTGGTATTAGAGTAAGGTGATTGGTGGATACATCCACATCATTAACAAGGGAAACATTCATCTTAGAGGATAACACCATCTTCATCAATATCAAGAGATATAATATTGTCTATTTATTCAAGTTTTTGTCCCTTGGTTCGTGGCTAAAGGGTTCTCCACTTGTCTTTTAACTTAGTGGTATCAACATTATGTAAAGAGAGAGATTTTTAAGAAAAGTTTTCTATACGACTAGTTTATACTGAAGCTTTCTTATCTTCTTGATTATAATCATGGTTATTTGAACATTTATTTTAAAACAAACATTGTCTTTCATAGGCATAAAGGCTATAAGGCTTATTGGCTAAGCTTTTATCAAAGGCTTCATGCGTTGTTGGAGGGGTTTTTTTCAAAAGTTCGAATCCACCGGGGATCAAAGAGGTATAAGAAAGTAGAGATAGGAGATGGAAGAGAAGATAATGAATACATAAGAGGTAAACACGATAAAGAAAAAGCACAATGAATAGAATCAATATGTATTGAAAGAACCCGATATCCTTTGTTTGGCACTACTCAGAAGCACTCTCCACGCATTAGATCTCCTTGAGCTTCTTCGTTGAACAAAACGTGCATCAAATTTATAACTTCTTCTCTACTGCTCGAAACCCAAATCTGATGGCTCTATTGGCTCCGAAAGGGGGATAAAACCTCAAGGCACTTACTCACGGATCTCCCAGATCACTCCTTCTTTCAATTCAAATTGTAGTTTTTAGCTTGTTTATAGTGACAAGCATACGATCTTGGAGAACTTGAATCATGCTCAACGTGTTCCATAATCGAGTAATTGCACCTGATTTTGTAGGCTCTACAAGTTTTATAAATTGATGCTACATGGTCTCTCCAAAGCATTATAAGTGTTGCAAAAGTGCATCTCCATCTATTACCAAGAAGGTGGCATCAGACCCTTACAATAGTAACATTTTCCCAAAGTGATATTTAAGGACATTAACTCTTTTCTTGAAATATGCTTGAAGAGCAAACATATCTTGCTAATGAATCTAAAATTGTGGGTAAGCTGTTGACATTGCCTCCAATAGTTCATCTCTTGGAAATCGTTCTCTTATTTATTGTGGCACAGACTGTGCAACTTGTGCTAATGTGATTTTAACACTCTCCACTACAGATTGTTCACACATAACCTTGTGTATGCATTAGAATACTTACTAGTATTTTACATTTGCTAATTAGAAACAATTTATAGATATAAAATCTTCACCATGATATAAAGCATGACAAAATGCAAATAGTGAATTTCAAAACTTGAAAAAACTATCAATCATACAAAACAAATCGTAAATGAGACAGACATGAAGTCTTGGAATAATTACTCCTAAAAATTAAAAGCCCTTAACTTTATCTATAGACAGAAATTACAAGTCTTGTTTCATGGAGTATAGAGTTTTACAAAGTTACTAATATTTTCGAGACATGTTTAGATTAACAAGTCATGGAAACTCCAAAAGCTGAAAGATTGTTTTACAAGTCGCAAGTAGAGATTGTAAGAGTTAGGTTACTCAAAAGGGGTGAGCTAAGATGTGACCAAGCTCTACAAGGGGTCTCTGTGCCTTTGCAGGATCAATCCCACACTATACCCTCAAAAAGTTGTCGAGGTCTGCAAAGGATATACCTATAGCCCTATCATCTACCAACGTGCAATCACTTGCCTTTAACTCTATCAGATGCATGATCACTTCATTTAGGGCATCCCTTGGCTTCCTACACAACCACAAGTTTTAGCCTAGGTACCAAAACTCAAGAAGATAGATGATGAGCTAGCCAATTGCATACACATCTAACTCCTTGCTATAGGTGGATTGGCATAGTAGGTCGTAGATCTCATGTGCAATCCAATGTCTTCTTCTCCTTTCCAACTCTCCTTTCCATAGACGCTCATCTATGAGGTGCATGGGATCATTTAAACAACCACAGTTAATTGTTGATCTTATCATGCCAAAAATGAGCATTATACCCCAGTCTATGATGCCAACCCTAGGGACGTTCTCTTTGGTAAAGTCTAGTACCATGTTCTTAGCATGCAAGTCTGAATGGATGATGCAGGCAATATGCACGACCTTCATCCCATCCACTAGTGCATGAATAATGTTCAGCATATTATTGATAACGCCCACAATCCTCGCTTTCTCCTCTGCATTAGACACATTGTCAAGATTAGGATTGAATCCCACTAATGGCTTGCACAAGCACTCAATTGTTCTTCTATATTTACATTCCTTGGAAGAACCCCACATCAATACATTATTAAATTCAATGTATCACCATTGAATAAGAGGAAGACCGTAACCCAAGGGGACTCAAAAGTGAAGGCAATGCATCGCACAATCGGTGCATTAACCTTTTGCATCCCACACTCCACTTGAAACTGTTGTAACTTGGAATTATTAGAGCCCTTGTACATTTTGGCATCCCTAGTTTGGCATCCCTTGTACATTTATGAGCATCACTAGTTTCTTTTTTTTCTTTTTGTGATATGTACAAAAGCTTATAAGCGTCCCAAGTGAACAAAAGTCTACAAGAAGGCTTCTTCCTTTTAGATAGGAATGGCTTTTTCTTTTGTCCTATCCATCTTTTCTTATGTAAGTGACCTCTTGCTTTTGTGCTTCTCCAAAGGCAAGTTGCCAGGTGAAAGATTTTATGGGCACAAATGAAAAAGAGAAATGGATATCCATATCTTTCTAGCTAAATATTTCCTCATAGATAAGATGAGGTTCATGATTATATGGCTTTGGGCTTGCTAAAAAATATCACAATGCAGAGTTTAAAGATTGGTGCATCCTCACTTGTGCAACTACTTGATTTAGACATTAGGCGTATCATATTTGTATACGTACATTAAAGCAACGAAGTGTTCCTTCTATAAAGCTATATTGAATTCATGCTTCCACTCGCATGTCACACTTTCATGGGATGCCTTTGGAGTTGGTATGTGTAGCTATTTTATTCTTTGGCATCTAGTCTCTTTACGAAGATTTCTCATACATGCTGAAGAAAAGGAAGAAACCATCAAAAGTAGAAAGAGAAGATCATTAAGTGTTCCATGCAACTTTGAAAAAGTTACAAAACAAGTGTGACAAGCAAAGAATCTATTCATCTAAATCATCAAAAAAGACACTCACAAGAGCCAAATGTCAAAACTACCATTATTTCATGGCGAAGATAAGGGGCCTATCATATTGTCATTCACTATTTTCATGTAAAAATTCGAACCTTTGGAGCCATTCACACATACAAAGCTCACATGGTGGCGTAACTAACACGTTGCACTCTATTGTTGCAAAACCAACATTGGCATGGACAAAAATAGGTATAGCTACAATGTTTTGCCATCTTATTGACTCAAATAGCAAAGTTAGGCTCTTGATTTCTATTAGGAGATCCTAGAGTTCTAGATTTCACAATATAAATACGTTAGATGCAATAGTCTTACCTCATCGTGGACACTAGTTTCCTTTGAATCATAAGATTGGCCAGCTGGTTCACACAAAAGAAGAGCAAATAAATGAACAATCAATGAGTTAACAAGTACATAAGATTAGCCAAAGGCAAACAACTTTGCCCCATGTGCATCTAAAATTAGCGAGAGAAGAATAGCTTAGCCTCCATGTAAATGTGATAAAATCATGCTGCTAACGGTGTATAGCATTGTTTCAATGCCATGTTAAGGAGAAAAGCCCTAACATGATAAGTGCACGTGATAGGTTATTGTTTCACAAGCAATTTCACTACATCTTACTGACAGTAGTTTTGTTAATCTTAATATCAAGTCAAGGAAATAGGCATGACTGTTGTGTTGCTCGCAAGTGCTTACAAATGAAACATCCTCAAAATAAACAGTGCAATGTAAAGTACTAGACATTGAATGCCCTATAGAATCTTATATGATAGGTTGTTATTTCACATGCAATTTCACAACACGTTGCTGACAATAGTATAGCTAATCTTAATGTCAGTTCAAGGAGAAATGGATAGATGCTATATTGCTACTGTTGAGTGCTAGCAAATGCAACATCTCAAAGAGGGCAGACCATGTTAAAGTACTGGCCATTGAAAGCTCTATGGAAAGGAGAATGCAATTGGGCAACACGCCTATGCACGAAAGAATGCATTATCACACAAGGAAGCTAGGAAAAATCTTTAGACCACATCAGTATAGAAGTCATACCTCTTTCGAGAAATAAGGCAACATCGCTGCTTCTTTCCGTAGAAGGGACCCCATGGAAATGTGAGATACATTGAGAAGCTTTGCAAGCCTGCTGGCTTAGGTCGTCTTTCCAGGTGCTCTGCCCGTGGGTCACTTGCAGAGCCGGCAGCGGACAAAGCCACTCCCATTCTTCGAGATCAAGGTCGTACCTCGGCAACGCGACAGCGGCAACAGCGTAGCACCTGTGATATGACTTTTTGCTCCAAGATACAGTGCTGAAAATCCTGTGCCAGTGGCAGGAGGCGGTCGCCATTGTGCGAGTGGATCACCGAATGGCAATGTGGGGAGGACGAATAAATCAAGGTGCCGGGGGGAAGAGGAGTTAACAACTGGAATGGAAGAGATCGACATAGAGGTGCGGAGCGATCGGAGAAGGGAGGGCAGCTTGATGAAGCGAACTGTAACAGACGACACAAAGAGAGAGAGAGAGAGAGAGAGAGAGAGATAGATAGATGGTGGTGGTAGACGGCCCAAAAAGAGAAGAGAGGAGGAGGGGTTTTAGGTAGAGAAACCTTTGTGATGGTTTGATTCGTGTGAGAGTGAAGAAACGAATAAAGCATTGCAACTGAATCAACCATTTGTAGCTTTTTTTAATTTCTTTTTTTCTTTCATTGTTTTCAACTGCCAAATTTTTTTAAAATAATGTATGACTAGCATTTGTGCATGTTTTGTGTGCATGAAATGCTAGGAAGGGAAGTTGTTGTGCGGTTCGCTAATAACTCATTTCTCTTCTTTCTCTTTCATGTTTTCTCTTTCTATTTTTAAGTTGTTTTGTTTCTCTCGCTCTCTCTTTCTCTTCCCTCCCAATCCTCTCTATAAATTCTCTTTTTTTTTCTTCTTATCTTCATCTTTTATTTTATTTTATTTTATTTTCTCTCTCTCTCTCTATCATTATAAAACAAAGAATGCTAAATATACATATAATCTCATCTATATAAGATGGTAAGAAAACACGTGCTCGCTTTATGTAATATTTAGACTAGTTCTCTCTCTCTCTCTCTCTCTCTCCACAAACTTAAAAACAAAAGTAGTTTATAAAATTTGTAATATAGAATGTTAGACATACAAACAAACTCTTCTATGCACCATACTTACAAACATTCACCTTTATACGAATGTAAGGAATCACATGCTTGCTTCACATGATATTTAGAAACAACAATGTTATACTAAAATGGATCGTAATGAAACAAAGACCAACCACTACCAAAAGACTTTCTTTAAGAAGAGACCTAGTCAAAACGAAGTTATCTCCTTTTTTGAGAAATTGTTGTTATATCCATTTAGGACATTCATAGGTGGAGTAGAGTCTGACGCTAATATCTTTGGCCTCTTTCCACTAATCATGCCATGAAGGGAAGATATAAGACATCCTACTTTCAATTAGCAAGCCATGTAGGCTAAGTTCTGGACATCCTATATGCTATTTTTCATCTACACATGCACGACAGTTTCCAAGTACCATAGGTAAACGATTGATGCTAACAAAAAAAGACAATGTCTTCAAGATGCCTAATAGAAATGAAACTTCATCGTCCTTGAGGAATCATTAGAAAAATCTTCATTCTCGAGCAAAACATGCAGAGGGTGAAGTAGGGGTTGATCCCATAATTTCTGTTGGTAATCGCATGGGAGATGCAATAGTCTTACCTCTCTTTTTAGCACCTACATTTAAACAAAATCACAATATAAATACATGGAACAACTAACAAAGACCATTTTATTTCAAAAATAATAATACCTCATTGAACATGTGTGAACCATTCAGTAGGTACCAACCCACATCCTTGAACTTGTACTTAAGCAAATGTCTCAGTATCTTATTAGTATGAGAGCATTGAAACCTCTTCTTGCAGTCAACCTCGTTCATATGCACCCGAAAACATTGCGTGTATCTACAATGTATAACTTCTATAAAAACTGAGCGCTTAATGTCAATATTAACATCATCATGTAAACACTCAACAACTCTTGCGACCATCCTTCTTGTGAGATCATCACTCGTTACTGCATGCAACATGCATTGTAGCTCATTTTCATAGTGGGTAATAGCGCCACTATAGGGTAGGCATTTGCAAAAGTTAAATCAATAGTGAAACATGAAAAATAATCCACTTCCAAAAGAGTATATGCTAACCAAATATGGCATGAAGAGAAATTCACCTATGTACCAAACTAGTGACCCTACATGGTCGTTAATAACTACATCTCTATAGAAAAAGCAATGCACATCACTGCACCTTCTAAAGTACATCCTTGTATACAATGTTTGTGGTCATATCCCCACCCTTTTCACCCAATAGGACTTTCACACCATAGGAAGATTACACCTTTGAAAATACAGCATTGAACTAACCATGTGTAAATACTGGCGCTTTAGATCAAGCCCAAATAATGAATTCACCGTTGTTGCGAGGGACTTTAATACTTTAATACTATCTCAAGTCCTGTAAAATACTCTACAATAAGTGCACTCCAAGAAAGTGAAAAACTACATCTCGAGAAAGAAGCTAGTCCAAGACCTCTTGTGCTTGTGCAAGTGCACCACATTTGGCATACCTATCCACAAGAGCATTTCTAAACACAATCTTGCCCTCCAACATCCAAAGTCTAACAATCTCATTATGAGTTTTTTAACCCTTGTGAGCTGCTCCTATTGCAAGACATGCTTTCAAGGCATAGCTAATCGTGATAATGGCCTCTTCACCATGCCCATGGTCAATATATCGAGCCATGAGTGCCTTCTAGGAGAATGTATTTGCAACTGACAGCTTATCAAATACTTGTTCTTCTTCTGCAAGAGAGTCGCATCTGCCATACATATCAACCATCGCACTGCTCGTAGATAGCTCCTTGTCAAGCACACTCTAAAAAACTTCACCATGCATATATCATCATTTATCTAGTCATGTGAAAGGCCACAAGACTTCAAGAAAATGACAAAGGTTACATCATCCAAAAATGTACCTTGCTCTTGCATCGCTTCAAAACATTATAAAGCCTTATCATTCTCATGATTCTCACAATATGCATTCATCAGATCAATCTGTGATACAACATCTTCTGTTAGCATGTTGTTGAAAACATGTGACCTTTTGCAACAGAACCATACCTCCCATACATGTCTACCAACACATTTCCTATTATAAGATCATTTCCTAAGCATGAGTTCTTGATCTCAGTATGCATTTCCTAGCCTACTCTCTGAATGCCCCCAAGGCTCCACAAGCTTTCAAATACATGATAAATGTAATAACATTTGCAAGTATGCTTTGCAACTACATCATTTTGTAACATCTCAATGCTTCTTCACAAGACCCATATTCTAGACACTCAATGAGCATGGCATTTCATGTGACCACATTTGGAACTTGTAAATTGCCAAATACCAATTGTGCTTCTGTAAGGGAGTAGCATTTGTAATACATGTCCACAAATTTACTAGCCACATACAAATCCCCTTCCAAGCCCCTCAAAATAATATTCTCATAGTTAGAAGCCTTTGCAAGATTAAACGGTGATGGCATATAGCTTGGGCGTGCTACAATTGTCATTATAATAAAAATGATAGAAACATGGTAGCCAAAATTCAGACACTACAAGATACAGGCCTCATATCGATGTTTAAAGGGATGAAAATATTCATTTAAAAAATTGCCCCTGTCATTGCTAAACACGTCGTCGCTAAAAAAATAGCATCGCAAATACTCATGCAAATAGAGACACGTGCAGTAACTTTGCGACTCTAATACCGACAATTACAAAGAAAAAAATATATAGTAAGGTGTACAATGGTCGTCAAAATGAAGGCAAAGTGTACTTGAATCCATAACTAGACTGATAGTAAAAATAAATACAAGATGCGTAATGAAAGCGACAGTAGAATCATTGCAAGATATAAATGATGATAATAACATAGTGCATAGAAAATGCCTACATAAATCACATGACCAAAAAAGAAGAGGACATGCACTCCATAGATCCAAGGGCGAGGTATAGATCCTCTACATCTGAAAACTCGTCTCGCCGCAAAGGAGAATCGAACGGACTTTGCAAAAAAAGAAACAATTACACATTAGTCCACCATACAATAATGCATTCTAATTAAAATTAACAACTACGGACAAGAAAGATGAGTGACTTACTGGGCCACCGTGTCCATACAATCGGTTGATCAATTTAATGAGACCATGTCTCTCTACATATCGCATCTCTAGACCACTGGGATCACGGTTTGTAATGGAGTGTTGCAAAGGAAACAAAATACAACTATTAGAAACACGATTATCAGTACAATGAATATTGCAAAAAAATAAGCAAGCAGAACAAAAGAAAAACTTACAAAGTCCATAAGTCAAGTGGCCACCACTCCCAAGATGAAGGACCAGTCCTGCCTCCATTCCTGCCCTTGCAGCGCGAGGCTGCTGTCTCCAATGTCCTCGAGAATATGTGTCTCCAATCTACGTCTAGCCAATGGGCCTTTGAGGCTCCACTCTTAAGTGCCTTGCGTGTGTCCGATCATTTGTGTGACATGTATGCATGCATGTACTCCATCCAGCCAGTGGAAAACCTATCTCCTACAGCAAGTACCGAAAACTTCTCATGCAAAGATTCTACTATGTAGTCCTTGCTCCCCTTCGATATGTTCTCCCAAAGATCCAAGACGTTGTGCCGAAAAACTTGTTAGTACAACTCTCTCATACCAGCCATCACCCTCCTCCATTCATAATTCATGATGACGGCTCCTGTCCTATCATATACAATGTATCGACATCCCTCTACGGTATGCCTAAGATGTGTCATCTCCCACCTGCGACCATGCTCCTGGGAATATCCAAGAGACCCATGTATATCTGGTGTACCTACGGGGGTATTATCTCTCAGAGTAGCATCCATACGGCTGCCACCTGTTTGCGCAGATGGCTGAGCAAAAGCTGGAGTGACTGGAGTAGACGTCCCCATAGGTGTGACAAATTCCATAGGTGACGCAAATCTAATAGAATGGCGAGGTGGAGACATTGCATCGGTACCTCCACAATAACCACTTGAGCCACTGTCTCTCGAACATGCACAAGAGCGAGGAGTAGCACCTGTATCGCGAGCCGACCACGGGCTCACTGCATCCACATCTCCGCTACATCCCCCAAAATCACTCCCTCCCTCTGGCCCAAGTCTAAAGCATCGACCTTGTTTACTTCAAATTGATGCATCAGAGTGTACCGAAGTAGATGGAACTGAACGGGTTGATGGTGTCTGAGAGACAGCTCTTGGTCTGTCATATTTGTGAATCGAGCCATGTGATCCAGAGACATATGTGTGAAGATCTCCTATAGCTCCTCGTCACTCATCCCTTGACTCATCGTACTATCCAAATATCCACAAAGGTCACCTGCATAGATAAAAATTGATGTTAGCATAATCAATATAAAGATTCATGCAAATCACAGTAATATAACTCTAAAAATTTTGATTTGATTTAAAATACATATTCTAGAGTATCCTTATAAGCGATTCATCAACAAATTGAGTAGTGGAAGCTCCAACTATGACGTAGCCTATGGTCCAATGTCAATCTCCTGACACAACTCCACATACACTAGAATGTCGATAGAAAGGTCACTACTAATAAAGGATGAGTCCACCTCGTTCTCAAAGAATTCTTGGCCTCCTAGCTTTCCATCATTGTTACTTGATTCTGCCTCCTCTACATGCTCCAAGATTTGGGCGGCCTCTACCCCTTGCAATATCAAGCCCTCTATATGCATATTGTCCCCATCGACGTTGGGAACATTGCTTTCATCATATACTCTTGAACTTCGAGGAGCTAAAGGTACAAGATACCACCATTGAGATTGTCGAGGGTTTGGATAGAAAATTACCTATTCAAAATCACATACAAGAGAGATTTAACATTTATAACATATAGCATGTCATAATAAAAGTTTAAGAAACATGAGTTCATGCACATGTTCAGAATGGGCAGGTAGCACAAATGTGTTGCACAAATCTGTCCATCTTTTTTCGGAATCTATTTCGAGAAATCCAGATGGACCTTGTCGAACAGTTGCCTTGGCTCCTTCTAATATTACTTTGAACCACTGCACATTGAATAGGATCATGGAGAAGCTATGGTAATCCACCGTGATAATACTTTGCAAGTTCCCAAAATACTCTATCTCTTCTACAACAGTGTTTGGATCCATGGTTCACCGTCGGCTCTCTTGCTCGAGCTTTGCCATGATACCACAATCCGTTGTGGAGCGCATTTTTTTGATATACTCCACACAAAAATGCCGTCCACGTGATGATGCGAGGAGGCATATTTCACGGTGGATTCCATGAGGTTTTACGGTGGATTCCGTAAACTTTGATGACCGGGGCTCATACACAAAGTGGATTCTTTGTGCGAGAAGTTGATGGGGACGCCTGTCCTTTTCGGGCGTTTCATTAATTTAGTGTGTACATGGGTGATTCCATAGCGGGTGATTCCGCAAAATACATATTAAATTAATAAATGTTTATGAGTTTAGAGTGCGCACTCGTAATAAATTAAGGTTAGGATTTATTCCTAACCAGTTGATTTATTTATGTAGCTGAAGACTGCTAGGTATTCACTTTTGTCGGTTTAATTGTATTATTTTACTAACGATTGTGAATGCTTGAGTTGATGTGTAGAGATAGCAGCAGTGGCGAAGGAAAGCATTGGAGTGTAGCAAGTATTCGACCTATGGATTATATTTTGATAGGCGCCACGCCTATATTTTGTTATGTCTATTGAGGCATCGATTATTTATTATTATTTTGTATGCGCTTATGCGCACGGATATGTTATTTCTATTTGGACATTGTGTTGGGCATGCCAGACTCTATGGGCACCGTCCATTAGCTTTATCTCCTATTTTTGTAAAAGCAAACTCAAAAGCTAAAAGCTTGTCATATTTTTGTAAATTGGGCTATTATTGAGCATGAAGATGAAAATATACAGAAAATACATACTTTGTGAAGCGCTCACACAAGGCATGGGAGGAGATTGAACCCAATTGGTCTCTTGCTCTTGTCGTTCATGCTTTTTACATTGTAATTTGTGCAAAAAGGTAGAGTTCATTGTTCTTGGGGACCTTCCGGGATTCACTACGGGAGTATACATCGACGGATCTGCGCACCACGTGACCACGTTGCACTGTATATTTTGTAATGTACATTGAAATGGTTAATTAGTTGTTGCATATAAAATCTAGATATGGTAGCTTATAAAAGATGTACATGTGGCCACCTTTGGACTGCATCCCCTCAAGAATTCCCACTCCTCGGTAGAGACCTCCACCCCTCCGTAAGAGGTTGAGATCAAAGCTCCATGCAACCATCGCATTGATATAAACCGCAGTATCTCCCCCATGCCCTCAGAATATCGAATCGGTCTGTGGTGCGTACTACATCACTACAAGGGTACACACATAGTAACGCTAAGTAGCGACGTTTTTTTTCGCTATTTGTATCGCTAAAAATGTCGCTATTTGCGTCGCTATTTAGCGACGCAAATAGCAACATTTTTAGCGACGCTAATAGCGACGACTTAGTGCGGTAACATTTCGTGGAAACCCAAATGTTTCTTTCAAACGCGCGTGCGAAGGCGGAGAGAAAGAGAAAGGGAGGTGAGCAAGCCGTGAGCCGCACGCGAGGAGAGGAGTGTCACCCGCACAAAGAGGTCGTGGAAGAATAAGAGAGCACGATGGTATGCCCTATTTTGGTTTCTTTACAATCTTTGTTTTGCTTTGCAATGTAGGTTAGAAAGTGTTGGTTTCTCTTGGATCTTTGTGTTGCTTTGTGTTACTTTGCAATGTAGGTTAGGAAGTGTTGAAAGAGAGAGAAATGGAAGCGAGTGTTTTCAAAATTTTTCTTGTATTGGTTTTAATTCTTTGCAATGTATGTACGAAAATGTATGTGTGTGAGCATAGTTTAGAGCCAACCTCAAAGATAGATAAGTTTAGAGCCGAACTCAAAGAGAGAGGTATGAAAATTAAAAAAAAAAGACCTGAAATATATATAGCAGAGTGGTCCCAATATACAATATAGAATCATTATTAAATTATCATTCCATTACATCGCAGTCAAGATGTCTAGCACTCACGACTAACATGGTGGTGATCGTGAGGCTTGGCTCAATCAACGTGTCCCCTGTCCATGCACGCAATGCAAATTGGCCATTCGTCGGAAACGTCGTTTGTCCATAGAGCATGTGCAATGGTATGGAGAGCTTCGAGTTGAGATAATCGACCAAGCAGTCTTGAATTACGAGATTGCGGTAGGTTCTCTCTCATTACTATATGACATGCAATTGATTTAAGTATAACAGTTTGGGGTTATCTTAGAAGTTAGCTCCTTAACGTCCTTTACAGGGTCAGGGCCATGTCGATACATTGCAATCCGTAGATCTCTTGCATCCAATAAGACGGGTTCGTCCGTGCTCTATACAAATGCTGTCCGAGATAACTAACTGTCTCATAGAAGGTGATAACTCTCAACCCCCTTCTATGGGTGAGAATGCTGGAGACATGGACGATCCTCCTGCTTTTCCGGAGCCCGAGTTAGAGGACATGATCGAATCATTGCTTCCGACGGACTCGGAATCCCAAGATCCTTTAATTGCAGAGGCTGCCATTCCATTGTATGATGGGAGTCGGGTATCCCATATGTAGACACTTCTTGCGTTGTTGAGCATACAAACAAAGTATGGATGGAGCGATGCGAGTGTGACAGAGCTATTCAGGTATATTATGATGTGTATGATTCTTCATTGAAAGCCATTAAAATGTGCTATGTAGTACTCTGATAACATGCTTCATTGCAATTTGTAGAACGTTGAAATCTTACATTTTTCCTACCCAAAACACGATGCCTGAGTCTCATGATGATGCAAGACAAGTGTTGCGAAAGCTAGGCATAGATTATAATTGCGTTCATGCTTGCCCCAATGATTGTGTTCTCTTCCAGGGAGAGTTTGAATTGTTGGCCACATGTCCCAAGTGCGGTGCGGATAGGTATTGAAATGACTTGCAAGGACAAACTGTTCCACAGAATTTTTTGAGGCACTTTCCGCTGATACCGCGTGTTCGTCACATTTTTCAGACTAAGATTTTTGCAAAGTTGACTACATGGCATACGGAAAATCGATCCAGTGATGGTGTAAAGCGTACACCAGGTGTCTCAGAAGCATGGCATAACATTGACGAGACTTTCCCTAACTTTGCAAAGGAGACGAGGAATCTACGGTATGGATGGGGTAAATCCTTTTGGTTTACGTTCCACCTCCTATAGTGTATGGCCCGTGGTCCTTGTTAACTACAATATACCACCATGGCTTTCCACCAAGAAAGAACATCTTTTGCTCAGCTTGCTTGTGCCTGGATGATACAAAGTCAAGAATATGGATGTCTACCTCTCTCCACTGATTGATGAGCTAAAGGATTTGTGGGAGGGAATTGTAGTGGAGGACATGAGAAAACATATTGGTAGGCGATTGCAACTATAAGGGCAATTCTTATGTGGACCATGCATGACTTTCCAGGTTATGGAGAATGCTCTAGTAAAGCATGTTTTCTTATTTTGCTAGTTTTCTTTGAGTGATGTTGGTGTTATGACATGCCTCATTGTACATATGTGTTCTGCAGGGCTAGTCACGTCAGGTTACCATGCATGTCCTCTGTGTGGACCAAGGTTGGATTCTCGTATGTCAAAATCTATGAAGAAGATGGTATTTGAGGGACATCCGGATTTTTTGCCAGAGGGTCATGTCATGAGAGAAGTATTTCTTGGTCTCCCTCCTGCGAGAATGAACGCACTGAGCTGGTTTGATCGCGGATGGTGGACCAAGACTTGCTTCCCAGTGGAATGTGACGCTTCTCAATTTTCTATGAGCTGACTTATTGGAAAAAACTGAATATTAACCACCTTTTAGATCCCATGCACATTTTTAAGAATGTGGGTAGCTTGCTATGGGACCACCTCACTGGGCAATGAGACACACTAGGAGTGAGGATGGATTTGAAAGTAGTGGGAAAGATGGAACCATATTGGCCTGTAAGTGGCGTCGAAAGTCGAGTGTAATTGCTGCGCGCTCCTTGGGTTTTGTCTGGCAATGAAGTGCGACGAGTAAAGGAAAACATCAAGTCCTTTCACACGCCGACTGGCCTAATGCATTCTCTCAAGACAGCATTCACAAAGGATGACCAACTGACAGGACTCAAATCCCATGATTGGCATAAGATGTGTCAGGTATGTACGGTATGAGGCTGTGTATGGCATGATTCTGCATATTAGATTTCAGAATCTCCGTTTTATTATACACAATATTAATTACATGGTTTTCACAGTTCGTATTGCGGATCGCAATCGCGGGGTCGGAGGTACGGACAACCATTTACAAATTGTCTGAGTTGGTTCAGTTTGTCTCCCAAAAAGAGATTCACACATCATCGATTGAATCCGCGAAATGCATGGTAGTAGAGATTGCTTGTCTTTTGGAAAAGTATCTTCCCACTAGCATGCTCACGATATAAACCCATCTTCTAGTGCATATTGTAGATGAATTGCAGGTTGCAGGTCCAGTCCATAGTCGATGGATGTTTTTCCTTGAACGGTTCATGAAGACCTTAAAGGGATTTGTGTGACAACGGGCTCATCCTAAGGGTAGCATGGCTGAAGGTTGGTTAGTGTCGGAGGCCTTGGTGTACATTTTTGAGTGGTTGTCCACTGTGGACCGGGACAAAGGCTTGATATGGTCACTTAAGGAGGATGATCGTCTGAATGGAGATGTCCTAGTGGGAAATGGAATAGAGAAGAAGATGGAGCATCCATGGAGTCCAAGGTGAACCGATTTTGTATGCTGCATAGCGCTATGATGGAGAAGTGGTTGCAACGGTATGAGGATGCTCGAGCTGAGCGAGAGTTTGCAAGATCTGACTTTTGATGGAGTACGCGACAATGGCCCATTCGATATCCGAAGGTCTTAGAGGAGATGCCTCTACTCATGTCCACTAGATGGCTACATGAGGCCCTAACCAAAGCATCTCAAGATGGAGAAACAGTTACTGAAGAAGAGTGGGACTTCTCACGTGGATGCAATCCCAAGGTATGGATGCAATCCCAAGGTATGCAATCCTAAGAAGGAGCAGGTACAACTGTTCGGCGAGGGCCAAGTGGCTTTGTTGAGATTGACTCAACGAAGAAGTGGACTGATTTGAGTGATACATTTGTTTTGCCAAATCATTGTGAGCAGGTAAGAGACCCTAATACTTGACGCGCTTTAGCAATCTCAAAGTGGACTTTTATACTAATCGTAATATGGATCAGGTCATCTTTTTCCCTAATCCGCAACAACCTCAATGGTGGTATGTCATTCCCATGACATCTAGGAGTATCCCCGTGTTTGCTAGAAGCCCCGTACCGATCGTAGAAGAGACACCTTTAATAGCGGCAATGATAGAAGGCATACAAGAAACTAGGATGAACCGCCTGGAGGACCAAGACATCTCACCTATGGAGATAGAGGAGATAGAGGATGGGTTTTTTGAAAATGAAGCAGAGTCCTCATTTTGTGGAGAATTTTGTATAGATCTCCCGGTGTATATTGAGCTATGTCAAGATCAGATTGTGGAACCCTAAAGAAAAGTAACTCGATCAAAACGTTCCTCCCACTGCAGCAATGCCAATTTTTGCAAATCAGTTAGGACAGTTTGTATGTTTTTGGAGTATGGTGTTTTGTATTATCTAATTTTTTTAATTATTTTATAATGAAGTCTTGCTAATTAAGTCTTAGTTCTATTATGTCTTGCAATTCATTATCTAATATTATTATTTTTCATTGTATGTGTAGGTTTAGGATTTGGGCACGGACAGCAGGATGAGTCACGATTTTACAGATGACGACATTGATGCGATGCTAGCGTGTTTTTCACCGAAGCAGCTAGCACGGGTCAGAGATAGAGCCGATGCACAGCTTTCCCGTTCCACCTCAGCACGATCGACAGACTCTAGACGGTCCGATGCTTCAGTCTCCAGTAGACATAGTCGTAGGTCTCGCTTTGCTTCAGAGTTACGTAGTCGAGGAGGAGGTAGCTCCTGTTGTGGGGATACAGATGCAGTCTCTCCCACTCACACTACCACCAGGGAGTCAACACCGTCTTTCACTGGTGGTGGCGGACAGATGTCTAGTGCTCCCACTCCTTCACGCACCCCACCGATCACTCCTAGGGTCGACAAGAAGTACACGAAACCCACTCCTCCAGGTATGTATTTCACTACAAGAGAAAGGCCCTATAGACGCGCATTGTACATGCGAAAAAGCGGGTGCGTTTATCAGTGTGTGTATTAGCACGTCTATTCACGCTAGTATAAAAAATGCATCTATATATCCGCACTGATAAATGCGCTTATAGATACGAAAATAAACACACATATTTTTCATTTCTCATAAAGTCCTTGAATATGACCAAACCTCTTAACATCTAGTATTTGTTTGACTAGGGCATGATTAGATGTATATACGACATAATTACACCTAGATCATACGCTAGGACATGATATACATGAATAGGATCATACGGACATGATATACATGTATATACGACATGATATACATGTATAGGGCATATACATGCATAGGACATGATATACATTACCAACTTTACTTCTTTCTGAGTATTACAAATATACATCCAATCATTCAAAGCTAATTATATATATGTGATTTCATGCCCTATATACATCCAATCATGCCTTATACAAATGTGATTGGATAGGGCATGATGATTGGATGTATATATAGATCAAAGGTTGACTTGTGCATTTGCAATACATACATACATACATACATACATACATACATACATACATACATATATATATATATATATATATATATATATATATATATATATATATATATATATATATATAGAGAGAGAGAGAGAGAGAGAACTGATCAATAAACTCACATGTCTCATTTATTGTGCACTTAACCTAGCCATGCATGCCAATTCATAGCATGAGTAGATTGATGTAAATCAGTTGTCTTGTGCATGTGCAAGCTATTCCAATCATGTCAAGGTGCACTTATAGCTCATATATCATTTTAGATAAGGTGGACCACATGTAGCCAAATGTGCACATGCACTCTTTTCATCATCTTTAGCCAATGTGTCCACTTGTTGGTGACTAATACCAACAAGCCAACTACAAATCTCTTATATATGAAATGTATAAGTAAATTAACTTGGCTAATTTGATGAGGCCAATTTTTCCTTCCATGGACAGTGTGGTTGGCTATATTCTAGTTCAAGGTTATAGGAACTTACAGAAGTCAATGGAGCATCCTAAAAATGACCAAACTTTAATTACTATATCAAGTCACTTCATGTAAATATCTTTGATTGATTGATGGATAATATGCCTTTCTCTATCTCTTTTGTATACACCTTCATTGCATTATCCCTCTCTAGCTAAAAACCATTCGTGCTTTATCCACCTATTGATACTTGTATGCAATTGTAAGTGGGATGGTCTAGTAAGTTACTACATATGTGTCAATTGACTGCCAATGTGTTATCTCTTATCCTCAAGCTTTGTTATATATGTCACCACATAGGTCAATTGATTCCCTAAATGCATGCATTGATTCCCTAAATTGTTTATGCGCGTCTGTAAGCGCGTGTAATAGGTATTATCTGCGCATATACACACGCTTACAGACGCGCCACGCAGGTATAGAAAACTTTAAAAAAAGTTGTGGCTTTCTTTTCAAACCTGTGCTTTCGTGCATTTTTTGCACGTTTTTTGAGCCAAAGAGTAAAGAACAAGAGCCAAACAGCAAGGAAGAGAAGAAGATTCAAGCAACTTACCAAGGGAAGGGAGAAGGAGGACAAGGAGCTTGCAACCTAGCTGCCACCCGTTGGAACAAGCAAAGAAGATGAGTTCTTCTTCTCTCTCTCAATCTTGTTTGCTTTCTCTGTTTGTTTGTCTCTCTCTTCTCTCTCTTCACATGCTGGATCTTGTCATCTATGGAGGTTTTTTTGCACGTTTTTAAAGCAAGTTTGAAAAGAAATGGTCCGACTGTGCGCATGTGTTAGCGCGCCCAGATGATAGTGTACACGCAAGTATAGACGCGGAAATAGTTGCGCTAATAGACGCAGATATAGACGCGCACAGAGATGCAGGTATAGACTCAACATGTAATATGTTTTATCTACACAGGGTAATATGATTTTTCTTGTGTAGATGTGGAATCCTAGCTTCCAGCACCCCATTCAACAAGGAGCAATTCATGGGAGAGATGACCAATTATCTTGGTCGTCCTCCCATTGCAGAGGAGGTTTTCATTGTGATGTCTGGGACACCTATCACATCTTTGCCTAGGGAGGGCGACCATGTACCACATACAAAGATTGCATGATTCCCTTCAAGCACCAAAAAAATGGTTTGTGGCAAGAGGTGCTCCGGGCAGTACATAGAAGGTACCCTAATCCCGAGAATTCACGATTCTCAGATGATTGGAGACGCTCAGAGGTGAGAGAGGCGCTTCATAACAAGAGGTCTCACCTTATGACGCGTGCCAAGGAGTCATTGCGGAGACAAGAGTAGGGGCGCCTTGGATATGGCCAACAACCCAATTGGCACCGCAAGGAGTGGAAAGAGGCCAAGAAGAGAGCAGCGGAGAAAATGACAAGTCGCTAGCATGCAGAGGCGCGACGTATCCAGATGGCAACCATGGGATCGTTGCATTATGGATCGAGTGGCAGGGAGTCATGGGAGGCTGAGTTTGTAAGTATTATTTGATTTCTTTTTTTAAATTAAATTTTGTAATTTGTTTCACTTCATTATGTGGTGTGTTTTAATACGTTGTATGTTCAAATTGTTTTGTAGTATCATATCATTGGTAGGATGCCTACTCCTAGAGAGGTAGGCTACCATGGAGGTCATAACCGGGCATCCACTTTGGCAGCATTTCTACGAGGAGGGACTCATCACGGAGGAGCAATATAATCACTCCATGAGGATTCCACCACTAGAAGAGGTATGTTTTATTTTTTACATGAAAAGTATAGATAACTCTAATTTATTGTTTGTAATGGTATTTATATACCTTAATCCTTTGTGTAGGCGAACCCTGATGCAATTGAGGATAGCGAAGGGGGACTAGAAGTAGCGGTGGCGGAAACGGCAATGGCACATGTATCGGTGGTGGTAGCAATGATGATGCCTCTTTTGAGGAGATATAGAGGAGCCCCATGCATGCATGCCTCGCCTTGGCTTGTAATTTTCATTTTTGATATGTATTACTTTCAGCTAGTGCTTGCGACCATGACGTCACAAGCACTAGAACTCATAATGTAAAAATGTTTCATCTATATATATGAAATTTCGTGTTCTACATACATTGTTTTGTTTTCAGTATCCAATCTTCGAAATAATATTTCTCTATTTTCCCTAAGCATACAATTTGATGTTGATGGAGGGGAAAAAACCAGAGAGAATGTGGCTTGCAAAGCCACATGCTCTCTGGTTTTTTCTTTTCATCCCTCCGTTTTGCGCGTCTATCAGCGCGTCTAAATTGCAGGATAAATGCACCTCTATTCTCGTCAAAAACTTGCAAGGTAAATGCGTTTTTAGATGCATAGATACACGCGTGTATAGATGCACAATATGAATATATCCACTTTTTTATAAATATGATTATATATTTACGTAGCGCGTCAATACGCGCGTCTATATGCGCGTCTACATGGGCGTGTAACTCTGACTATAAGCGCGCTTTTAGATGTGATATGGTAGACGCAGAAATAGATGCGGTAATAAACACGCCCGACATTTTTTTTCACAGTTCAAATATTGTGTCTACAAGCGCATCTATGGAGCCTTTTTGTTATAGTTTTTTCGCATCCTTTTTCGCAGTAGCACTTATCAATTCAAGTTGTGTTTGACACATTTGTATTAATGTCATGAAAGTATCCGTTTGCAAAATCTTGCAGGTTACTCGTATCTCATAGATAAGTCCACTGGCCATTTATATAGGAATGAGGAGGGAAAAGCTGTCATCTCTAGGATGCATGAGTTGTACCAATAAGTATTTCAGCACAACATTATAGACAAGTGGAAGGCGATCCCAGATGCCAGCAAGGAGTACATAATCGTTACATTGTATCGAGAGTTCTCTCAGTCCTCTAGCAATGATAGATTTTCGAGAGGGTGGATGATGACGCGTATGTGTGACTATCAGTCGCATAGGCGGTCTGATGTACGTGAAGCAGTCAATCAGGCCAAATCGAAGCCGGAGTGGCTGGATAAAGAGGACTGGAGTAATCTCCAAGATAAGGCGACATCCAATCGAGACAAGTGGAAGCAACAGAAGGATGCAACAAAGGCGCACTTGGACGCAGGATCGGTGCATCACCTTGGTAGCGGCGGCCACGCAACATTCCTGGCAGTTTTGATAAGTATTACTAGGGTAGAGTACTCTAATTTAATGACATCCATGCTGATGTATGTATTTCGAACATGAATCTCAAGTACGTTGTTTTTCAATGTTTGTGTGCCACATCAAGGTTTTACGAATCGTGACCCGACTGCACTAGAGGTGACATACGAGGAGAAGATGACTTGAGTGCCCTGATCGAGAAGCTCTATGCTAGCAAAGGACTGGTAAGTAGTAATAAATATCATTTCTAATTTGAGAAATCTGTCATTATATGTCAGTTTGTATTCGGTACTCACAATTATATATGTATTTGCTGTTGCAGACTCCCTTCGGTATACCACTACAGTGAGAGGATTTTTCTGATGCAGATGAGTTGTAGAGAGTAGATTAGGCTACAAAGGATTACTCCCCATCTTGTATTATGTAAGGCCTTATGGCCTCTATCCTCCATATGTAATAGCTAAGTATATATGATTCGGACCTCTATGTTGTAGCATGACTCCATATACACATCTCCATGTTATTCACCACATATTGATGTACAAGTGTATACATATTTGCTTTGTCGCAGTAGCACTTCTCAATTTAAGTTCTGTTATTTTTTTAATCAATGCAGTGCACATTTGTGTTAATTAATGTCATGAAAGTACTTGTTTGCAAAGTCTTGTCATTATTTGGGATCGATTGTCTAACTTCTTTGACAGCAGGAATTGTCTCTTAGCCCTGTGTGGCTCTAGCTGTGGCAGGGCTGCATCTGTAGCTCTGCCACAATTTTTTTTTTCTGCAACCGTTAGTATCAGCGTCGGAAAATAATTATGTAATCATCAGTATTAGCATCGGAAATTCCTTTGTAACCGTCACTATTTTTGTCGCTAATTTCATCGGTATTAGCGTCGCTAAATAGCGACACTATTACTGACGAAAATAGCGATGAAAATAGCGAGGCAAATAGCGACGGTTTTGTAGCGATGCTAATAGCGACGACGGGGATATTTTTCATATATAAAGAAAACGCAGTTATAAACGTCATTATAGCATGTATATGTTGTAGTGCATTGAAATTCAGATTGCACTTCTTTCCTATCTTTCCTGGCTTGCTCATACCTAGCGAGCCACTTCTCCATGGGGCATGTTGCAACATAAAAAAATGATTCACTTTCTTCTCCATTGCAACATCTATCCTTTTTTCTATGTCATTTTCAACCACCACATCTCCGGTCAGTTTATCATCATCCTTCAGTGACCATAGCATCCTACTGTCTGAATCCACCGTTGGTAGCCACTGTGAGATATGCACTAACGCCTCGGACACCAACCAGTCTTTAGCCATGCTACCTTCTAGTTGAGCTCGTTGTCACACAAAGTGATGCTAGGAGGCATATTCCACGGTGGATTTTGTGAGACCATGGTGGATTCCATAAGGTTTTGTGGCGGATTTCGTAAAACTATATTTATTTGTCGAGGCTCGTACATAAGGTGGATTTCTTGTGTGAGAAGTTGACGAGGACGCCTATCCTTTTCAGGTGTCATGTTAATTTAATGTGCACGTGGGCGATTCCATAGTTGGCGATTTCACAAAATACATATTTAAATTAATTGATGTTTATGAGTTTACAGTGCACTCGTATTAAAATAAGATTGGAATGATGGAATTCCAACCTATTTATTTATTTTGTAGTTGAAGACTGCTAGTAATTCACTTTTTTCGATTTAATTTTATTATTTACTAACAATTATGAATGCTTTGATATGTAGAGCATGAGGTGGTGGCGTTGGGAAGCACTCGACGATAGCGTGTATTCAAATTACCTAGAAGAAATTATAATTTTTGATGGGTGCATGTCTTATCATTAAGAGTGTGGCACTAATATTTATTTAGGTGCACTTATTTATTGAAGCGCTTGACAAATATTTATTATCTTGTATACGTATGGATTCACTGTCTAAATATTTCATTATTGGATATTGTATTTGGGCATAGCCCGACTCTTGGGCCACCTAATCACTTTATTCTTTATTTGGAGAAAACCAAACACAAAAGCTAAAGCATGCTTATTTGTAGATTTGGGCTATTTTTAAGCTTTGAGATGAATAAAATTATAAATACATGCTTTATGGAGCACTCACATAAGGCACGAGAGGAGATTTTACCCAATTGGTCTTTTTGCCTCATGTCGTGCAAGTCTATTCTCTTAATTTTTTAGCTTAAAGTAGTGTTCTTTGTTCTTGGGGACCTTTCGGTGCTCGCTACGTATGCATCCAGCATCCAATTTGTGCACCAGTGGTATTAGAGCGAAGCTGAGATCAAAGGCTTCCAATTGCTTACTATCTCGCACCAAGGCAAAGCTCCTGGAATGAACGGGCTCTACAATCAATATCACAACAATCCATCAATACCAGCGTGTTCCTGGTAGTGAAGAACCCCTTGCTGTGCTGTTGGATCGTGAAGAACTAGTCTCTAAGGGTGAAGGATTACTTTCCAAGGTCCTATATCAAGACATTTTTCTCAGAGAAGAAGAGAAGCCAATTCTCATTAGTTTAGAGATTATAAAGTTTAATAAGCTTTATAAAAAGCTTAAGTCTCCCGAATTCAGTTGTTTGCAGCGAAAGGATGCACACTCACGACAGTCGACGTTGACAAGAACATACCACCATCCTGTCGTAGATGATTGGGATAGTCAAAGCTTTTTTCTTTCAAGCTTAGGATTACCAAGCTTTCTAAAGTTTCAAATTTCAATCTTTAAGTTTTCCTCTAGTGGGTGTTCACACGAAGTACTTCTACAAATCAAACCTGAACTAGTTTTATAACTCCTTGCAAGCCTTTGTTCACATCTGTGCTATGACAGAGATAATTTTCAACAAATAGATTGTTATATGCAGTCTACACGTGCACAATATTCGTTGAAGAAGGATTTCATCAATTTCTATACCCTCAAAAAGGAGAAAGATCGTAAAAAAGTCATTAAAAAAAAAGAAACAAGCCTTGTAAACCCAACTTTGAGCTATGGTCATCCCACTAACAAGATTTCGAGTGTGTGAGGTTGTTTGAAATTTTGCAGGATGACTGATCAAAATATGGAAGGTTTTATGGCCGAAGGCAATTTACCGGAACCAACGATGGAGTAAAAACTCGACCTAATTATGATGCAGCTTCAAGAGGAACGAAGAGCATGTCAAACTTTGCAAGCCCAATTGGCCACTCTTCAATGATCTACTGTCGAATAAGATGGACTACAACCTGAAGATGTTATACGACATATTATTGATACAACACTCGAAGCACAATCTATCTGGAAAGAAACCAAGATAAGTAAAATAAATTTCAAATTTCATACTTTTAATGGGCTACGTGATGGAAGAACTGTCCTCGCTTTTACCAGTCAGTTTGATGATAATTTTCATGAAGAACAGTATACTGAAAAAGACAAACTCAAGTGTATCACTAACCATTTAGTGGACAAAGCATCGCTATGGTAGACCGTTGTCTGCAAAAGTATTGATTATCCTACTACTTAGGACGCTTTTCAAAAGAAAATTTTGTAGAATTTTCTTTCACCTCAATTCCACGAAAAAGTAATAAAACAGTAGGATCTTCTGCAACAACAAAGAGATAGTGAGCCTATTTTCTAATATACTGAGCGTTTATGGAATGCCTTATTGCAACTTTAAATGCTCGAAGATGTACCTAAGGCGATCCATAAGCGCAAGTTTATGTCTGTTTTTCTTGGTCACTTCTATGTGGAGGTGAACATGTTCAAGCCAATAACTCTCGAGGATGTGATTTCTTTGGCCCATGATGCTGAAGACAAAATTTGAGGGAGAAAGAAGCGACCACAATAATTCGAGGGCGAAAGAAGCGATCACAACAATTCTCAACTAACTATAACTTCGGTACAAAGCAATTCAATTCGAACTTTCAAAGATTCAGTCAAAATCGCTTTGTTCAATCTTCTTTCCATAAATATTGGACATGAGCCCCTTCTTTACCAAAAAACACAAATCCGAATCCTAAGCTATCTTTCCAGCCAAATCCCAACATTCCTAAACTCCCAGCCATTACCAATAATGTTTCCAAAGCCACCCATAGTGTGCTATAAGTGCCATCAACCTAGACATCTAGTAGTGAATTGTCAGTCCAAAAAGCCAATTGTTCACATCAACTACTTGGGAGCGATTGAAGATGAAGAACATGAAGAAATGCCCAATTTCACAAAAGACGATGATGATATCAGTTCCACTTCAAATACTTTACCAAGTATACCAAATCCTCATTCTTTATTAATGATGAAATGTATTGTGTATGGTAGAGAAAAGATTGTTTTACATGATGACAGGAGCACACACGACTTTATTTCTACAAAATTGGTCAAAGAATTGAATTTACATACTGTTTCAACTCGTTATCGCATCAAGGTTGCATTCTTAGATACTAGATATAATGGAACACAAGAAGTGAATGACTTATAAATTAAAATTGGCGATTATGTTCAATGTACAAATTTCTTAGTTGTGCCGTTGCAATCTAGTGATATTATCTTAGGAATGCCTTAGCATCATAAATATAATACTGATATAGACTATTCTATGCATTCAATGAAGTTTCATTCTTATAGGAAACAAATCGCATTACATGGTACACACACTTTTGATAATTTTACATTGCTTAGTCACACATATGCTAAATGTGCATTAAGAAAAGGTAGCAAATCCTATTTAGTATGGGTGAATATGTAACGTGTCCACTAGTATCATCCAGGACACGTCTTAGCAGTCCATTGGAAAGGATGTCTAGAAAGCTCCGCCCGACACTCCCATGGAATGTTACGGGATTTGCGATCTAGGGCTTTCCACGTTTGCCACGTTGCGGAAGTATTCCGGCCGTACCCACTTAGGATCGACCTGAATTCGGGTTTTTCTGATTGGTCATTTCTTAACAGCAATTAGCGTCGGACCCAAGCGAATTACTTTACGCAAAAATGCCAGGTCTGAAGCGGATTCATGCTGCACTTGGTTCAAGGAGAATGGGAAACGAGAGGGATGCAAAGCTCAACCTCTTTGCCATAAGGCATAGTCCCATTCCGTTTCCCTAAAATAGCACAAATCGGGTAAGACATAACTCTAGGTCAACACTGTTGTTGTTCGTGTCCTTTGACGATCATCCCGCTGTTCTTCGAGATTTGAGAAAAGTTCCCGGCCAACCGGGACCACCCAACCATAGAACGGACCTATGGCCCATCCTCCACACTTTTCTCGGTTTGTTTTAGTTATGTAATTATCTAACACATTTAGTTGGACATGTAACAATCAGCTTCTTTAATTAATCCGTTAAGCACTGGTTCCTTCACGTAATCTTATCACGTGACATAGAAAAACAATATCAGATAAGTTCTTTATTAATATATCATCATATTTATCTTTGAAATACAAGAAGTTCCGCCCGTAGACTTGTCCACAATCCGCCCGAAGGCTATCCAGCAATCCACAGAGATCACTATTCCAAGTTTCTGCCCATAGACTAGTATGCGGGCCTGGAGATCCAATCCCGAGTCACGTTAGCCTCTTGTGCAGGACCCGGAAGGCGAGGGATTTATGGCCAGAGCCCCCCTTGGCACCCAAGCGTCCTCCTGCTCCAAGTAGCGCTCAACAGAGAGACCTCTCGCGGCGGGTTCAGTCCACGTTCCCGGCGCGGTCAACAACCCCCTTGGTTAGGGTCAGGCAGGCAGTCGGGGGTAATTGAAGCTGCCTCTCCCTTCAGGCCTTCAACCTGAAGTATAGATATTCATTTAATTTGTAATTCATAAGTCAAACAGTGCTTTAAAATCTCAAGCAAGCACAAACATTTCCTTTGATCATTTTTTTTGTTGTTGGCGCCAACATGCTCCATTCCGTGTCCTCCTTCCCCTCCAGCGCGACGTCGACTGGGGGAGAAGGAGGGGGGAAAAAATTTTACTTTTATTTTATTTGATATATTACATTCTCTCCCCCTTAGAGGAATTGAGATGTCCTCATCTCGAGATAAACTAGGAATATTGATGGTTGAGTGTTCCTTCATCTATCCAAGTGGCATCCTCTTCGGGATAGTCTTTCCACTGGACGAGGCATTCTCTCAAGGTTCTGGATCTTAATTGTCTCTCCCTAACATCTAAGATCCTATCAGGCCTTAGTTCAAGGACCCCTTGACTAGGCATTACAATTTGTTGATCGTCAAGTACATGGTTAGGATTAAGTACATATTTCTTCAATAGGTTGATATGGAATACATTATGAACCTTTAGGTTCTCAGAAAGTTTCAATTTATAAGCATTAGGTCCTAGGCTTTTGAGGATTTTGTATGGCCCACAATACCTTGGACTTAGCTTCTTGCAATCTCCTAAGGATAGAGAACTCTTTTTAGGGCGTACGCGAATGAAGACGATGTCTCCTTCTTCGAAGACCCTTTCTTGACGCTTCAAATCCGCGTATGCCTTTTGTCTATCCTTAGCCGCTTATATGTCTTGTCTTATTGTCTTAATTTGGTCATCCATCTCTTCTAAAATTAGCCTTGAAGCTTCAACCTTTAGGGTTGGATTAGAAAAGTTTAGGGGACTTCGACAGTCATGTCCATACAATGCTTGGAAAGGGGTCATCTGAATGCTCTGCTGGTAAGAAGCATTGTATGCAAATTCTACCAAATGTAAGTATTGAATCCACCCCTTTGGGGATGGTAGGCAATACTAAAACAGAGTTGAGTCCCAATAGCTTCAAAGATAGCTCTCTAGAAGTGTGATGTGAAAAGAGAATCACGATCACTAATGATTCTTCTAGGTAAACCATGTAGCTTGAATATCTCCTTGATAAACAATCTTGCAATGTCTAAGGCTTTATAGTTTGTCTTTACTGTAATAAGGTGCGCAACCTTAGTAAGCATGTCAACCACAACCATGATGGAGTTGTATCCTCCCTGGACTTGGGGTAGGCCTACAACAAAATCCATACTGATGAATTCCCATTTCATTTGGGAAATGTCAAGCGGTTGCAGTTTCCCTGGCATCATGACATGTTCGGCTTTGATACGTTGGCAAGACAAACACTCAGTGACATCTTTGAGAACGTCATCTTTGAGCCTCTCCCAATGGTAGCTCTTTCTAACTGCATTAAGAGTTTTAGCATAGCCAGGATGTCCTGCGAAAGGAGAATCGTGAGTTTCCCACAATATCTTTTGCTTAAGTGACTGGCTCGCTGGTATACACAGCCTTGTTCTATAGTAGAAAAGTCCACTATTAATGGAAAATTCCTCATACTTAGCCTGCGACTTTTGGTTTTGCTCCTTGATAGAGATCTCCTTTAGCATTGATTGGTAGGCCAAATCATGGCATGCTTCCTCTCTAGCTAACTCAAGTATAGGGTTGTTTGGCATAGATACTTTTGTAGCTAGAGATCTGGCCGTTGATGGTGATCCGGGTTTTTTACAACCCGGATTATTACCACAAAATTTTGGCCAAAGCCCCTATTAAGAGCTTACCATATCACTTTGGGTTTACTCTTCAAGCACTAGGTATGCTACATTGCTTCTCGATTACGATAACTCTAGCAAATGGGGGGAACAAGTTCTTAGAAGGCATGTCAATGTAAGGCGTCAAAGGGATGGTTATCTTAGTGAAGATGAAAATGGATTACACCTAGGATTTGAGTGAATGCATAGATTTTTCAAAGGACTAGCCTCCAACTACACATGGGCTCCGTCTGCATCACTAAGATTTGGAATCTATCACCATCATTAGAGGACACCTCACCCTTGCACACAAGTCAATATCCACATCATGGTGTCATTTGGATCTTGCACAAAAGCTTACAAGCATGGACCCCTTTTGTCACACGCTTATATGTATTTATATACATATGGGGGACTAAAGTCAAAGCAGCTTTTAGAAGCCGTTTTTTATAATCTCAATAACTCCCAAGAAAAAGCGAATTTCAAGAAAATTCTCGCGAAACCCAATCGGTTTCGACCTGGTGTACAAAGTTGCAGAAGAAACTTTTTCCAAATTCCTCACGGATTTGAAGTTACAAAGGTGCAGATTGCTGGCTACACGCAATTTTTTTCTCTCTTTTACCACACAAACTTTTCACTCTATCCGTTTTCTAAATATATTATAATAATGTGCTTTGGGCACCCACCTCTTGTAATCTAGCTCCATTTCTCTATGTTGTCTACCACCACCATTGGCTTCTTGCATGATGACCAAGGTGGGGACTTGTCCCATTCACTATGCTCCATATTTTCAAAGATGCCATATATCATCTAGAATTATATTAATCAAGAATATTAGCTTAATCTAATACCTCATGGAGGCTATATAAAGAGCCCATGGAGAATGAAGAAGGAGGGAAGAAGGAATGACAATGACAAGTCCATGAGAGTATTCTAGAATACCCTCATCTCTTTGAGGGAAGCTATGAGTGAGTTCTTTCATTATGTAGCATAATGGCAAGCTTCCTCTACCTCTTCTCCTATTATCTCCCTCTCTTCTCATCTTCTCATTCCATGTAGCATAATGGCAAGCTTCTTCTACCTCTTCTCCTCTTGTCTCCCTCTCCTCTCATCTCTCTCTCTCTTATATTTCAATATGGTGTCTAGTACATATATTCTCTCTTGTAAATTTGTGTCTTGGTTCTCTTGATTCTCTTTGAGAAAACGAGAAGAAGGACAATGACAAGTCCATGAGAGCATTCTAGAATACCCTCATCTCTTTGAGGGAAGCTATGAGTGAGATCCTTTAATATGTAGCATAATGGCAAGCTTCCTCTACCTCTTCTCCTATTATCTCCCTCTCTTCTCATCTTCTCATTCCATGTAGCATAATGGCAAGATTCTTCTATCTCTTCTCCTATTATCTCCCTCTCTTCTCATCTTCTCATTCCATGTAGCATAATGACAAGCTTCTTCTACCTCTTCTCCTCTTGTTTCCCTCTCCTCTCATCTCTCTCTCTCTTATATTTCAATATGGTGTCTAGTACATATATTCTCTCTTGTAAATTTGTGTCTTGGTTCTCTTGATTCTCTTTGAGAAAAGGAGAAGAAGGACAATGACATGTCCATGAGATCATTCTAGAATATCCTCATCTCTTTCAGGGAAGCTATGAGTGAGTTCTTTTATTATGTAGCATAATGGCAAGCTTCCTCTACCTCTTCTCCTATTATCTCCCTCTCTTCTCATCTTCTCATTCCATGTAGCATAATGGCAAGATTCTTCTATCTCTTCTCCTATTATCTCCCTCTCTTCTCATCTTCTCATTCCATGTAGGATAATGGAAAGCTTCTTCTACCTCTTCTCCTCTTGTCTCCCTCTCCTCTCATCTCTCTCTCTCTTATATTTCAATATGGTGTCTAGTACATATATTCTCTCTTGTAAAGTTGTGTCTTGGTTCTCTTGATTCTCTTTGAGAAAATGGATGTCCTAGCCCATCCTCCCTTTGGCTAGGTGGTGCCCCTCTTTAGTTCTCTTAGTGAGGATTGGAGGTTGGATGGGTAAGAGGCAACCCGTTCATCATTTCAGCCCTCATTTTTTGGTGCCCCCGCTGAGGACATTCTCAACCACAATTCTCTATCTCCTTATGTGGAATGATACAACACATGGTGGTGCATCCTCTACAACAAGTACCTCAAGTGGCACTTCCTCAACGCCTTCACCAACTATTGTTGAAGCTGGTCCAAGTCCACGACTCCCAAAATTGTCTCCTAAAGAAGCTCAAGAAAGAAAGTATGCCTATCGGATGACGGCACGCATGCGGGTAAAAGATGTTCACTTTAGAAATTCCATTATCTCACAAGGGAAAAAAATGTGTTGTCATCAATTGCTAGGTTCTCATAATTGTGGTGAGTGTTTTGCAAACAAAGTGAAAGCCCTTCCGATAGGTCCTCGTCTCCAAATCGTGAAATCCCTCTCTCTCTGGCCTAATCCACATCAAAGGAGGACAACTATGCATGAACGGTGTGGAGTTTTGTAGAAGTGCAAAGTATGGAGACTACCTTCAACTATTGTTAGCTTGAAGGTTGGGTGTGGTTGAAAAGGTGGCCATCACACCTTATGAAATATATGTCGCCGAGGATGGACACACCAAGGCAAGAACAATCACTGGTGAGCAAATTCTCCGTATACCAAAGTTGGTGGGTTCCAAAAAGAAACACTCTGGGAAAAATCCTTCATAATACAAGAAAGTGCATTCCCTCTACTTCCTTAAGTAGTCTCCACTCATGAATAATAATAATGGCCCGAATTTCTACACGTTTCACTCTGTACAAAACATCCGAGTTAATATATGCATCAGTAAGAAGATTTTCCTCCAGCAGTGTCTTGTCCTGTACTTTGGGGCTGAAAGATTAAGGGAGATTCTTGTATCACCAGAACCTATAATCTTCCCAATGCTAGACTACAATGCATCCTTCAATGTACATGTATTTATCCTATTATAATAGTTTCTCATGAATCAGAACGAGTTGTATGGACCTATCCGTCCACTTGCTATGCAAACTGTGCATATTGTAGCTAGCACAAAACTTAGATTCCAAGGCATTATTAGAAGCATACTGGGGCCTAGACGTCCTGCTGAAATCAATGCATCTGTGAACCCATTCATCCTTCCCCTTATAAAATACAACTTAAGTCTAGACGTTTTCATCTTCATACTCTACTAAGGCAACATGGCATTTCCAAGTTTTATTGGGCACAAAGGGGAGAAAGCTCTAGACTTTTTGGATGACTTAGAAATGGCATTCCTAGTCACAGGCCGAGATGATGAAGCAACCAAAGTACGGGCCTTTCGTTTAGTTCTAAAGGGTGATGCTCGAGTGTGGTATCAAGCTCTCCCGGAGGCTACAAGGGGTAATTGGGAGAATCTCAAGACCGCATTCATGCACAAGTACCAAGATGTAGAGCCACCTGAAGATATTTGGAGAGAGCTCTTAGATCTTCGCCAAACCATAGCAGGGGAGTACCAAGCATATGAAGGCATGTTTATAAAATTGTGGGATAAATGGACAGCATCTTTAACGGAGGGAGAAAGAGTACCTGATTGCCTTAAGAAAGATTATTTTCTGGCCGGACTCCATCCTCTACTAAGGGAGAAGGTCAAAGGAAAGTTTCCCACATCCTATGAAGAATCAGTTACTTATGCGAGGGAGAAATATAGAAAATTGAAGTATCAAGCCCAGTTGAAGGGGGGAGTTGAGCCCATGCAGGTTTTACCAACCATGCCAAGGCCTAGAGAAATAACAGAGGCCCCACCTGAACCGGAGATACCACAGCAAGAGCTCCTACAACGCATTACTAATCAACTTGAAAGCCTTTCGTTAAATTTGGTGCAAGGAGTACGACCCCCTCCCCTCATAAATGAAGGCAATCGAGGTCCAAGAAGACAAGAAAGAGAGTTTGTTTGCTATAATTGTGGGGAGACTAGCCATGGTATGTACTTTTGCCCTCATCCCAGGCGTTTTCCAGGAAATGGGTTCCAACCAAGAAGGAGGGGACAACAAGTGACACCACCTAGGGAAAGGTTTGTTCCATCGAATCCAAGGCCTCCACCACCAGTTCAGGTTCTCCAGCATCCTCGACCACTTGCAGAGGTGCCGCCCTTGCCTGTCCAACTGCCAGAGAATCATGATGTTAGGATAATTAGTTTAGATGAGAGTGATGTCAAAGGGAAGGACAAAATAGTAGAGGTTGAAGCAATAACGGTGAAGAAAGCCCGTAGAATTGAGAGAATGGAGCCTATACCACCAAAGGAGGTTGAAAACATGGAAGAGGAGGCAGAGTCATCAATGACTGCAAAGACATGCAATAGTAAAAAGAGGAGGGCTCGCTCACGCCGACACATTGAGCCGGATGATTTTTCCCTGGGTAAAGGTACTAAAGCTTATGATTTGCTTGTTGATGTGAGGAATCAAGGGCCAAAAATTTCATGGCCACAATTACTACATCTATCTCCAACAGTGCGACGACAATGGTCCAAGATGGTAAGCATTAGATCCATGAAGAATAGACATGTGAATGCAATCCAGGCTAGAAAGATGAAAGATATTGTGCCTTTAGTGGAAGCCGAAATCAATGGGCAAAGAGTGTCAAAGACGTATGTGGATGGAGGTGCAGAGATTTGTGTCATGACGGAAAAGTTGATGCATCGTTTGGGATTAGAGGTAAATGAAACTACTAAATTTGGGGCCAAAATGGCTAACAATGTAGTAGTAAATTGTTTGGGAATTATAAACAAAGTCAAGGTAAAGGTGTGTGGAGTGCAATTGGAGCTTGACATGTATGTGATGCCAGTGAAGGGGGACGGGTATCCGCTCATTCTTGGGCGACCATGGCTAATGGGAATGAAAGCCAGACAAGATTGGGAGACAAGGGCTTTAGAGCTAAGGCCACAAAAGGGGGTGCATAAAAAATGAAAGAGCACTATCTACAACATTAAGGAGGGCAGACAGGAGGATCTTGTGTTAGAGACCACCGTTGATGAATGGAGTTTCAACGAGGGTTGGTCATCTATGACAGAGGGAGAGTCTTCTAATGAGGAGGAAGAAAGCTCTCTAGAATTGATGGGGATTACATTAAAAGGCCCTTCTAGTAGTGCAATTCCAAAGCAGCTTCCAAAGGTTGAGAAGGAGGGGTTAGAAAACATGTTGGCTAAGGATCTATCAGTTGAGGAGAAGGCAGCCTACATGGAAGTGGTGATAAAACACTCTGCACTTTTTATTTGTGATTATGAGCACATCACAGGTGTGACAGCAGTACAACATCACATTAATCTAAAAGAGGGAGCACGGCCAGTGGTGCAGTGACTACGACGATTGGGAGTAGTTCAACAAAACGCTCTACTCACTGAGGTGCAACGACTTTTAAAGGTAGGCTTTATCTATCCAATAGGGGATTTAGAGTGGGTTTCACCTGTGGTGGTGATACCCAAGAAAAATGGAAAATGGAGGATTTGTGTGGATTACAAGCCGCTAAATGCTACAGCTAAGAGAGATCACTTTCCTCTTCCCTTTCAGGATGAAATACTCAACGAGGTGGCCGGGCATGAGAGATACACTGTTTGTGATGGGTATTCAGGTGATTTTCAGATTCGAATAGCTGAGGAGGATTAACAGAAGACCACCTTCCATGCCCTCTACTTTGATGGAGCCTACAAGCGTGTTAAAGACAAAGCGGCAGCAGGAATAGTGGTGTTCAGTCCCGAAGGTGATAAACTTTATGGAGAAGGTATCAGCTTGGAGGATGTCCATTCTAACAATGAGGCAGAATATCAAGCCTTGCTTTTAGGTTTGAGGTGGTGTCTTTCACATGGTGTCACTCGGCTTAATGTTTTTGGGGATTCTATGCTCATTGTTAAGCAAATGAAAGGAATTTGGGCTTGTAAAAATGATAACTTAGCAGTGAAAATGAGGGAAGCTAAAGCTCTCATGAGAAAGCTACAGAAAGCCCAAATCTATTTTGTGCCAAGGCGCACAAATGGCGACGCAGATGCTCTAGCAGCTGAAAAATTGAAAGAGGTAATGGTGGGCATCATTACAGTAAAGCTTTTCTTGTTTCAGGGTAAGTTTCAACTACAAGATGTGCTTTATTTTCTTGAGCAAGGTGAGGCACCTATACATATGAGTAAAAGTGAGAAAAGGTGGCTAGCTTCTAAGGCCACTAAATACCGCTTGATAAATGATGTGTTGTATTGCAAAGGAAAGGATGCAATGCTTAGAAGGGTGCCAACAGCAAAGGAGATTATAGATGTGATTAAGAGCTGCCATGAAGGGGTTTGTGGCGGACATTTTGCTCAAGAAATAACCAGTAGGAAGATTCTCCAAGCCGGTTTTGTGTGGCCTAGTCTACATCGAGATGTGCAACATTGGTGCCGCACTTGTGACAATTGCCAAAAGGCCGGACCAAGGAAGCTAGTGCATGAGGAACAAAATCCCATAACTACATATGGCCCATTTGAGAAATGGGAGATTGATGCAATAGGGCCACTCCCACGAACTCAATCTGGCAAGGAATACATCATAATGGAAGTGGACTACATGACGAGGTGGGCAGAGGCTTCAGCAAATAGTAGGATCACAGCCCAAGAAGTGGGAAAATTTGTATTTGAACATATTTGTTGCAGGTTTGGCACACCTTTGGAAATTATCTCTGATTGGGGTCCTAGTTTTAGGGCGAACCTAGTAGGGGAGCTAATGGAAAGGCTAAAAATCAAGCACATGCATTCTACTCCCTACTATCCACAGTGTAATGGTTTGGTCGAAAAAGTGAATGGGCTAATTTGTAAGATAATTACCAAGCAGGTACACATGCACCCCAAGCACTGGGATAAAAAATTGAATGCAGCTCTTTGGGTCTACAGGACTTCATTCAGAACCTCACTTGGCTATACTCCATTTCACCTCGTCTATGGCCAAGAAGCTTTGCTTCCTATAGAGGTGGAACTGGCCAGTTTGCGTGTTTTAGTAGCCAATCAAGAGAAGAATCAAGATAAGAAGTTAGAGGAAAGGATCTTGGATCTGGAGAGGCTGGAGTTAGATAGAGAAGCAGCAGTCCAACACTATTCTATGCAGGTTGAAGAGAGGAGGAAGACCTTTAATAAGAAGTTGGCTAGCAAACACATAAGGGAAGGATCACTTGTGCTACGCTATGATAACCGCTTTGATAACAGAAAGGATGCTAAACTTGTGTTCAAGTGGGAAGGGCCATTCATGGTCATAAGGAGATATCCAAATGGCAGCTATAAGCAAGGTGACATGGATGGGAAGGTTCACAAGACAAGGGTAAATGGATGGCGACTAAAGCCTTATTTTTAAAGAAATATGAACACTTTGGAGCAATCATTCAATGAAGAGCCACCAATGAGGGGGTGCAGTCCTCCTTGCTCTATTGGACCATCATTATCAAGCTAGAGGCATAAATACCTCTAGCTTAAGGGGAGGGCTAATGATCCGGATTTTTTACAACCCGGATTATTTCCACAAAATTTTGGCCAAAGCCCCTATTAAGAGCTTACCATATCACTTTGGGCTTACTCTTCAAGCACTAGGTATGCTACATTGCTTCTCGATTACGATAAGTCTAGCAAATGGGGGGAACAAGTTCTTAGAAGGCATGTCAATGTAAAGGGTCAAAGGGATGGTTATCTTAGTGAAGATGAAAATGGATTACACCTAGGAGTTGAGTGAATGCATAGATTTTTCAAAGGACTAGCCTCCAACTACACATGGGCTCCGTCTGCATCACTAAGATTTGGAATCTATCACCATCATTAGAGGACACCTCACCCTTGCACACAAGTCAATATCCACATCATGGTGTCATTTGGATCTTGCACAAAAGCTTACAAGCATGGACCCCTTTTGTCACACGCTTATATGTATTTATATACATATGGGGGACTAAAGTCAAAGCAGCTTTTAGAAGCCGTTTTTTATAATCTCAATAACTCCCAAGAAAAAGCAAATTTCAAGAAAATTCCCGCGATGGCTGATCGGTTTCGACCTGGTGTACAAAGTTGCAGAAGAAACTTTTTCCAAATTCCTCACGGATTTGAAGTTACGAAGGTGCAGATTGCTGGCTACATGCAATTTTCTTCTCTCTTTCACCACACCAACTTTTCACTCTATCCTTCTTCTAAATATATTATAATAATGTGCTTTGGGCACCCACCTCTTGTAATCTAGCTCCATTTCTCTATGTTGTCTACCACCACCCTTGGCTTCTTGCATGATGACCAAGGTGGGGACTTGTCCCATTCACTATGCTCCATATTTTTAAAGATGCCATACATCATCTAGGATTATGTTAATCAAGAAGATTAGCTTAATCTAATCCCTCATGGAGGCTATATAAAGAGCCCATGGAGAATGAAGAAGGAGGGAAGAAGGAAGGACAATGAGAAGTCCATGAGAGCATTCTAGAATACCCTCATCTCTTTGAGGGAAGCTATGAGTGAGTTCTTTCATTATGTAGCATAATGGCAAGCTTCCTCTACCTCTTCTCCTATTATCTCCCTCTCTTCTCATCTTCTCATTCCATGTAGCATAATGGCAAGCTTCTTCTACCTCTTCTCCTCTTGTCTCCCTCTCCTCTCATCTCTCTCTCTCTCTTATATTTCAATATGGTGTCTAGTACATATATTCTCTCTTGTAAATTTGTGTCTTGGTTCTCTTGATTCTCTTTGAGAAAAGGAGAAGAAGGACAATGAGAAGTCCATGAGAGCATTCTAGAATACCCTCATCTCTTTGAGGGAAGCTATGAGTGAGTTCTTTTATTATGTAGCATAATGGCGAGCTTCCTCTACCTCTTCTCCTATTATCTCCCTCTCTTCTCATCTTCTCATTCCATGTAGCATAATGGCAAGATTCTTCTATCTCTTCTCCTATTATCTCCCTATCTTCTCATCTTCTCATTCCATGTAGCATAATGGCAAGCTTCTTCTACCTCTTCTCCTCTTGTTTCCCTCTCCTCTCATCTCTCTCTCTCTTATATTTCAATATGGTGTCTAGTACATATATTCTCTCTTGTAAATTTGTGTCTTGGTTCTCTTGATTCTCTTTGAGAAAAGGAGAAGAAGGACAATGACATGTCCATGAGATCATTCTAGAATATCCTCATCTCTTTCAGGGAAGCTATGAGTGAGTTCTTTTATTATGTAGCATAATGGCAAGCTTCCTCTACCTCTTCTCCTATTATCTCCCTCTCTTCTCATCTTCTCATTCCATGTAGCATAATGGCAAGATTCTTCTATCTCTTCTCCTATTATCTCCCTCTGTTCTCATCTTCTCATTCCATGTAGGATAATGGAAAGCTTCTTCTACCTCTTCTCCTCTTGTCTCCCTCTCCTCTCATCTCTCTCTCTCTTATATTTCAATATGGTGTCTAGTACATATATTCTCTCTTGTAAATTTGTGTCTTGGTTCTCTTGATTCTCTTTGAGAAAATGGATGTCCTAACCCATCCTCCCTTTGGCTAGGTGGTGCCCCTCTTTAGTTCTCTTAGTGAGGATTGGAGGTTGGATGGGTAAGAGGCAACCCGTTCATCATTTCAGCCCTCATTTTTTGGTGCCCCCGCTGAGGACATTCTCAACCACAATTCTCTACCTCCTTATGTGGAATGATACAACACATGGTGGTGCATCCTCTACAACAAGTTCCCCAAGTGGCTCTTCCTCAAAGCCTTCACCAACTATTATTGAAGCTGGTCCAAGTCCACGACTCCCAAAATCGTCTCCTAAAGAAGCTCAAGAAAGAAAGTATGCCTATCGGATGACGGCACGCATGCGGGTAAAAGATGTTCACTTTAGAAATTCCATTATCTCACTAGAGAAAAAAATATGTTGCCATCAATTGTTAGGTTCTCATAATTGTGGTGAGTGTTTTGCAAACAAAGTGAAAGCCCTTCCGAGAGGTCCTCGTCTCCAAATCGTGAAATCCCTCTCTCTCTGGCCTAATCCACATCAAAGGAGGACAACTATGCATGAACGGTGTGGAGTTTTGTAGAAGTGCAAAGTATGGAGACTACCTTCAACTATTGTTAGCTCGAAGGTTGGGTGTGGTTAAAAAGGTGGCCATCACACCTTATGAAATATATGTCGCCGAGGATGGACACACCAAGGCAAGAACAATCACTGGTGAGCAAATTCTCCGTATACCAAAGTTGGTGGGTTCCAAAAAGAAACACTCTGGGAAAAATCCTTCATAATACAAGAAAGTGCATTCCCTCTACTTCCTTAAGTAGTCTCCACTCATGAATAATAATAATGGCCCGAATTTCTACACCTTTCACTCTGTACAAAACATCCGAGTTAATGTATGCATCAGTAGGAAGATTTTCTTCCAGCAGTGTCTTGTCCTGTACTTTGGGGCTGAAAGATTAAGGGAGATTCTTGTATCACCAGAACCTATAATCTTCCCAATGCTAGACTACAATGCATCCTTCAATGTACATGTATTTATCCTATTATAATAGTTTCTCATGAATCAGAACGAGTTGTATGGACCTATCCGTCCACTTGCTATGCAAACTGTGCATATTGTAGCTAGCACAAAATTTAGATTCCAAGGCATTATTAGAAGCATACTGGGGCCTAGACGTCCTGCTGAAATCAATGCATCTGTGAACCCATTCATCCTTCCCCTTATAAAATACAACTTAAGTCTAGACGTTTTCATCTTCATACTCTACTAAGGCAACATGGCATTTCCAAGTTTTTTTGGGCACAAAGGGGAGAAAGCTCTAGACTTTTTGGATGACTTAGAAATGGCATTCCTAGTCACAGGCCGAGATGATGAAGCAACCAAAGTACGGGCCTTTCGTTTAGTTCTAAAGGGTGATGCTCGAGTGTGGTATCAAGCTCTCCCGGAGGCTACAAGGGGTAATTGGGAGAATCTCAAGACCGCATTCATGCACAAGTACCAAGATGCAGAGCCACCTGAAGATATTTGGAGACAGCTCTTAGATCTTCGCCAAACCATAGCAGGGGAGTGCCAAGCATATGAAGGCATGTTTATAAAATTGTGGGATAAATGGACAGCATCTTTAACGGAGGGAGAAAGAGTACCTGATTGCCTTAAGAAAGATTGTTTTCTGGCCGGACTCCATCCTCTACTAAGGGAGAAGGTCAAAGGAAAGTTTCCCACATCCTATGAAGAATCAGTTACTTATGCGAGGGAGAAAGATAGAAAATTGAAGTATCAAGCCCAGTTGAAGGGGGGAGTTGAGCCCATGCAGGTTTTACCAACCATGCCAAGGCCTAGAGAAATAACAGAGGCCCCACCTGAACCGGAGATACCACAGCAAGAGCTCCTACAACGCATTACTAATCAACTTGAAAGCCTTTCGTTAAATTTGGTGCAAGGAGTACGACCCCCTCCCCTCATAAATGAAGGCAATCGAGGTCCAAGAAGACAAGAAAGAGAGTTTGTTTGCTATAATTGTGGGGAGACTAGCCATGGTATGTACTTTTGCCCTCATCCCAGGCGTTTTCCAGGAAATGGGTTCCAACCAAGAAGGAGGGGACAACAAGTGACACCACCTAGGGAAAGGTTTGTTCCATCGAATCCAAGGCCTCCACCACCAGTTCAGGTTCTCCAGCATCCTCGACCACTTGCAGAGGTGCCGCCCTTGCCTGTCCAACTGCCAGAGAATCATGATGTTAGGATAATTAGTTTAGATGAGAGTGATGTCAAAGGGAAGGACAAAATAGTAGAGGTTGAAGCAATAACGGTGAAGAAAGCCCGTAGAATTGAGAGAATGGAGCCTATACCACCAAAGGAGGTTGAAAACATGGAAGAGGAGGCAGAGTCATCAATGACTGCAAAGACATGCAATAGTAAAAAGAGGAGGGCTCGCTCACGCCGACACATTGAGCCGGATGATTTTTCCCTGGGTAAAGGTACTAAAGCTTATGATTTGCTTGTTGATGTGAGGAATCAAGGGCCAAAAATTTCATGGCCACAATTACTACATCTATCTCCAACAGTGCGACGACAATGGTCCAAGATGGTAAGCATTAGATCCATGAAGAATAGACATGTGAATGCAATCCAGGCTAGAAAGATGAAAGATATTGTGCCTTTAGTGGAAGCCGAAATCAATGGGCAAAGAGTGTCAAAGACGTATGTGGATGGAGGTGCAGAGATTTGTGTCATGACGGAAAAGTTGATGCATCGTTTGGGATTAGAGGTAAATGAAACTACTAAATTTGGGGCCAAAATGGCTAACAATGTAGTAGTAAATTGTTTGGGAATTATAAACAAAGTCAAGGTAAAGGTGTGTGGAGTGCAATTGGAGCTTGACATGTATGTGATGCCAGTGAAGGGGGATGGGTATCCGCTCATTCTTGGGCGACCATGGCTAATGGGAATGAAAGCCAGACAAGATTGGGAGACAGGGGCTTTAGAGCTAAGGCCACAAAAGGGGCTGCATAAAAAATGGAAGAGCACTATCTACAACATGAAGGAGGGCAGACAGGAGGATCTTGTGTTAGAGACCACCGTTGATGAATGGAGTTTCAGCGAGGGTTGGTCATCTATGACAGAGGGAGAGTCTTCTAATGAGGAGGAAGAAAGCTCTCTAGAATTGATGGGGATTACATTAAAAGGCCCTTCTAGTAGTGCAATTCCAAAGCAGCTTCCAAAGGTTGAGAAGGAGGGGTTAGAAAAAATGTTGGCTAAGGATCTATCAGTTGAGGAGAAGGCAGCCTACATGGAAGTGGTGATAAAACACTCTGCACTTTTTATTTGTGATTATGAGCACATCACAGGTTTGACAGCAGTAAAACATCAAATTAATCTAAAAGAGGGAGCACGGCCAGTGGTGCAGCGACTACGACGATTGGGAGTAGTTCAACAAAACGCTCTACTCACTGAGGTGCAACGACTTTTAAAGGCAAGCTTTATCTATCCAATAGGGGATTCAGAGTGGGTTTCACCTGTGGTGGTGATACCCAAGAAAAATGGAAAATGGAGGATTTGTGTGGATTACAAGCCGCTAAATGCTACAGCTAAGAGAGATCACTTTCCTCTTCCCTTTCAGGATGAAATACTCAACGAGGTGGCCGGGCATGAGAGATACACTGTTTGTGATGGGTATTCAGGTTATTTTCAGATCCGAATAGCTGAGGAGGATTAACAGAAGACCACCTTCCATGCCCTCTACTTTGATGGAGCCTACAAGCATGTTAAAGACAAAGCGACAGCAGGAATAGTGGTGTTCAGTCCCGAAGGTGACAAACTTTATGGAGAAGGTATCAGCTTGGAGGATGTCCATTCTAACAATGAGGCAGAATATCAAGCCTTGCTTTTAGGTTTGAGGTGGTGTCTTTCACATGGTGTCACTCGGCTTAATGTTTTTGGGGATTCTATGCTCATTGTTAAGCAAATGAAAGGAATTTGGGCTTGTAAAAATGATAACTTAGCAGTGAAAATGAGGGAAGCTAAAGCTCTCATGAGAAAGCTACAGAAAGCCCAAATCTATTTTGTGCCAAGGCGCACAAATGGCGACGCAGATGCTCTAGCAGCTGAAAAATTGAAAGAGGTAATGGTGGGCATCATTACAGTAAAGCTTTTCTTGTTTCAGGGTAAGTTTCAACTACAAGATGTGCTTTATTTTCTTGAGCAAGGTTAGGCACCTATACATATGAGTAAAAGTGAGAAAAGGTGGCTAGCTACTAAGGCCACTAAATACCGCTTGATAAATGATGTGTTGTATTGCAAAGGAAAGGATGCAATGCTTAGAAGGGTGCCAACAGCAAAGGAGATTATAGATGTGATTAAGAGCTGCCATGAAGGGGTTTGTGGCGGACATTTTGCTCAAGAAATAACCAGTAGGAAGATTCTCCAAGCCGGTTTTGTGTGGCCTAGTCTACATCGAGATGTGCAACATTGGTGCCGCACTTGTGACAATTGCCAAAAGGCCGGACCAAGGAAGCTAGTGCATGAGGAACAAAATCCCATAACTACATATGGCCCATTTGAGAAATGGGGGATTGATGCAATAGGGCCACTCCCACGAACTCAATCTGGCAAGGAATACATCATAATGGAAGTGGACTACATGACGAGGTGGGCAAAGGCTTCAGCAAATAGTAGAATCACAGCCCAAGAAGTGGGAAAATTTGTATTTGAACATATTTGTTGCAGGTTTGGCACACCTTTGGAAATTATCTCTGATCGGGGTCCTGGTTTTAGGGCGAACCTAGTAGGGGAGCTAATGGAAAGGCTAAAAATCAAGCACATGCATTCTACTCCCTACTATCCACAGTGTAATGGTTTGGTCGAAAAAGTGAATGGGCTAATTTGTAAGATAATTACCAAGCAGGTACACATGCACCCCAAGCACTGGGATAAAAAATTGAATGCAGCTCTTTGGGTCTACAGGACTTCATTCAGAACCTCACTTGGCTATACTCCATTTCACCTCGTCTATGGCCAAGAAGCTTTGCTTCCTATAGAGGTGAAACTGGCAAGTTTGCGTGTTTTAGTAGCCAATCAAGAGAAGAATCAAGATAAGAAGTTAGAGGAAAGGATCTTGGATCTGGAGAGGCTGGAGTTAGATAGAGAAGCAGCAGTCCAACACTATTCCATGCAGGCTGAAGAGAGGAGGAAGACCTTTAATAAGAAGTTGGTTAGCAAACACATAAGGGAAGGATCACTTGTGCTACGCTATGATAACCGCTTTGATAACAGAAAGGATGCTAAACTTGTGTTCAAGTGGGAAGGGCCATTCATGGTCATAAGGAGATATCCAAATGGCAGCTATAAGCAAGGTGACATGGATGGGAAGGTTCACAAGACAAGGGTAAATGGATGGCGACTGAAGCCTTATTTTCAAAGAAATATGAACACTTTGGAGCAGTCATTCAATGAAGAGCCACCAATGAGGGGGTGCAGTCCTCCTTGCTCTATTGGACCATCATTATCAAGCTAGAGGCATAAATACCTCTAGCTTAAGGGGAGGGCTAATGATCCGGATTTTTTACAACCCGAATTATTACCACAAAATTTTGGCCAAAGCCCCTATTAAGAGCTTACCATATCACTTTGGGTTTACTCTTCAAGTACTAGGTATGCTACATTGCTTCTCGATTACGATAACTCTAGCAAATGGGGGGAACAAGTTCTTAGAAGGCATGTCAATGTAAAGGGTCAAAGGGATGGTTATCTTAGTGAAGATGAAAATGGATTACACCTAGGAGTTGAGTGAATGCATAGATTTTTCAAAGGACTAGCCTCCAACTACACATGGGCTCCGTCTGCATCACTAAGATTTGGAATCTATCACCATCATTAGAGGACACCTCACCCTTGCACACAAGTCAATATCCACATCATGGTGTCATTTGGATCTTGCACAAAAGCTTACAAGCATGGACCCCTTTTGTCACACGCTTATATGTATTTATATACATATGGGGGACTAAAGTCAAAGCAGCTTTTAGAAGCCGTTTTTTATAATCTCAATAACTCCCAAGAAAAAGTGAATTTCAAGAAAATTCCCGCGATGGCCGATCGGTTTTGACCTGGTCTACAAAGTTGCAGAAGAAACTTTTTCCAAATTCCTCACGGATTTAAAGTTACAAAGGTGCAGATTGCTAGCTACATGCAATTTTCTTCTCTCTTTCACCACACCAACTTTTCACTCTATCCTTCTTCTAAATATATTATAATAATGTGCTTTGGGCACCCACCTCTTGTAATTTAGCTCCATTTCTCTATGTTGTCTATCACCACCCTTGGCTTCTTGCATGATGACCAAGGTGGGGACTTGTCCCATTCACTATGCTCCATATTTTCATAGATGCCATACATCATCTAGGATTATGTTAATCAAGAAGATTAGCTTAATCTAATCCCTCATGGAGGCTATATAAAGAGCCCATGGAGAATGAAGAAGGAGGGAAGAAGGAAGGACAATGACAAGTCCATGAGAGCATTCTAGAATACCCTCATCTCTTTGAGGGAAGCTATGAGTGAGTTCTTTTATTATGTAGCATAATGGCAAGCTTCCTCTACCTCTTCTCCTATTATCTTCCTCTCTTCTTATCTTCTCATTCCATGTAGCATAATGGCAAGCTTCTTCTACCTCTTCTCCTCTTGTCTCCCTCTCCTCTCATCTCTCTCTCTCTTATATTTCAATATGGTGTCTAGTACATATATTCTCTTTTGTAAATTTGTGTCTTGGTTCTCTTGATTCTCTTTGAGAAAAGGAGAAGAAGGACAATGACAAGTCCATGAGAGCATTCTAGAATACCCTCATCTCTTTGAGAGAAGCTATGAGTGAGTTCTTTTATTATGTAGCATAATGGCAAGCTTCCTCTACCTCTTCTCCTATTATCTCCCTCTCTTCTCATCTTCTCATTCCATGTAGCATAATGGCAAGCTTCCTCTACCTCTTCTCCTATTATCTCCCTCTCTTCTCATCTTCTCATTCCATGTAGCATAATAGCAAGATTCTTCTATCTCTTCTCGTATTATCTCCCTCTCTTCTCATCTTCTCATTTCATGTAGCATAATGGAAAGTTTCTTCTACCTCTTCTCCTCTTGTCTCCCTCTCCTCTCATCTCTCTCTTTCTCTCTTATATTTCAATATGGTGTCTAGTACATATATTCTCTCTTGTAAATTTGTGTCTTGGTTCTCTTGATTCTCTTTGAGAAAATGGATATCCTTGCCCATCCTCCCTTTGGCTAGGTGGTGCCCCTCTTTAGTTCTCTTAGTGAGGATTGGAGGTTGGATGGGTAAGAGGCAACCCGTTCATCATTTTAGCCCTCAATGGATTCTGCAAGATTAGGGAATTTAGGAATGCCTTGCAACTAAGTGCATCGGCAACTACATTCTCTTTCCCTGGTCGGTACTTGATTTCAAAGTCATATTCTTCCAACACTTCAATCCACTGACGTTGCCTCATGTTGAGCTCGTTCTGGGTAAAGATCTATTTGAGATTCTTATGGTCGGTTACTAGAGTAAACTTGTTACCCAACAGGTAGTGTCTCCAAAGTTTTAGAGCATGGATGAAAACTAGTAATTCCAGATCATGCGTAGCATAGTTCTTTTCATGACTCTTCAATTTCTTTGAAGAGTATGCTTTTGGATGACCTTCCTGCATAAGTACACACCCCAAGGCAAGAATGCTAGCATCAGTTACTACCTCGAATTCCTTATTGAGGTCTGGAAGTTTTAGAATAGGTGCTGATACCAAACTTTGCTTCAATCTATCGAAGCTATTTTGTTCGGGAGTTGACCATGTAATGGAAGTTTGCTTCTTCAATAAGTCCATCAGAGGTGTTGCAATCAAAGCATAGTTTTTTATGAAGACCCTATACCATCCTGTCAATCCAAGAAAGCTACGTATCTCTTTGATGGATATTGGTATTGGCCACTCAAGCACATCTTTGACCTTGGCTAGGTCCACTGAGATTCCTTCTGCTGATACTATGAATCCTAGATATTCAATTTGATGCTTGAAGAATGCACACTTCTTCATTTTTGTAAACAGCTTATGTGACCTCATTGTCTCAAAGACAATATGAAGTTGGGGTTCATGATCTTCTTCCTTTATAGATCTTGTCTTATTGTCTTAATTTGGTCATCCATCTCTTCCAACATTAGCCTTGAAGCTTCAACCTTTAGGGTTGGATCAGAAAAGTTTAGGGGATTTTGATAGTCATGTCCATACAATGCTTGGAAAGGGGTCATTTGAATGCTCTGCTGGTAAGAAGCATTGTATGCAAATTCTACCAAAGGTAAGTATTGAATCCACCCCTTCGGCCCTCGACAGCAGTATGCCGTAAGCATATCCTCGATGACTTGATTTACTTGCTCTGTTTCGCCATCTGTTTGGGGACGGTAGACGGTACTAAAACAGAGTTGAGTCCCAATAGCTTCAAAGATAGCTCTCCAGAAGTGTGATGTGAAAAGAGAATTACGATCACTAATGATTCTTCTAGGTAAACCATGTAGCTTGAATATCTCCTTGATAAACAATCTTGCAATGTCTGAGGCTTTATAGTTTGTCTTTACTGGAATAAGGTGTGCAACCTTAGTAAGCATGTCAACCACAACCATGATGGAGTTGTATCCTCCCTGGACTTGGGGTAGGCCTAAAACAAAATCCATACTGATGAATTCCCATTTCATTTGGGGAATGTCAAGCGGTTGCGGTTTCCCTGGAATCATGACATGTTCGGCTTTGATACGTTGGCAAGACAAACACTCAGTGACATATTTGAGAACGTCACCTTTGAGACTCTCCCAATGGTAGCTCTTTCTAACTGCATTAAGAGTTTTAGTATAGCCAGGATGTCCTGCGAAAGGATAATCGTGAGCTTCCCACAATATCTTTTGCTTAAGTGACTGGCTTGCTGGTATACACAGCCTTGTTCTGTAGTAGACAAGTCCACTTTTAATGGAAAATTCCTGATACTTAGCCTGCAACTTTTGGTTCTGCTCCTTGATAGAGATCTCCTTTAACATTGATTGGTAGGCCAAATCATGGCATGCTTCCTCTCTAGCTAACTCAAGTATAGGGTTGTTTGGCATAGATACTTTTGTAGCTAGAGATCTGGCCATTGATGGATTCTGCAAGATTAGGGAATTTAGGAATGCCTTGCGACTAAGTGCATTGGCAACTACATTCTCTTTCCCTGGTCGGTACTTGATTTTAAAGTCATATTCTTCCAACACTTCAATCCACCGACGGTGCCTCATGTTGAGCTCGTTCTGGGTAAAGATCCATTTGAGACTCTTATGGTCGGTTACTAGAGTAAACTTGTTACACAACAGGTAGTGTCTCCAAAGTTTTAGAGCATGGATGACAGCTAATAATTCCAGATCATGCGTAGCATAGTTCTTTTCATGACTCTTCAATTTCCTTGAAGAGTATGCTACTGGATGACCTTCCTGCATAAGTACACACCCCAAGGCAAGAATGCTAGCATCAGTTACTACCTCGAATTCCTTATTGAAGTCTGGAAGTTTTAGAATAGGTGCTGATACCAAACTTTGCTTCAATCTGTCGAAGATATTTTGTTCGGGAGTTGACCATGTAATGGAAGTTTGGTTCTTCAATAAGTCCGTCAGAGGTGTTGCAATCAAAGCATAGTTTTTGATGAAGACCCTATACCATCCTGTCAATCCAAGAAAGCTACGTATCTCTTTGATGGATACTGGTATTGGCCACTCAAGCACATCTTTGACCTTGGCTGGGTCCACTGAGATTCCTTCTGCTTGAATTTGACCGAAGTCTTCTTTCTTCCCTGAAAGAATTCCACCTTAGCAGTTTGCCTGGTACAAGTAACCTCACGACCATTTGCCAATTCCACAAGCAGGGTAGGTGCTTCTACTGTGGTTATTTCTAATCTTTTTTCACATGCTGGTGAGATAAAGGAATGTGTACTTCCACAATCAATCAAGGTCTTGAAATCTTTACCTTGATAGTCTGACGGTGTCTGAATCACCGAGAACTGGCGATTTGGCCCTTTCTTATGTAAAGCGGCATGGACTGTCGCTCTTTCGAATTCTGCTTCCATGGTTGGATCTTCCTCTTCTTCTTCTTCACACATTTGCCTATTGGCAATGCAAGCGGTTCTTCCTCTTCCTCGGGTAGCGGCTGCTTGACCACGGCATGTTCCTTGGAAAGGCGCTTGGCGATGTCCTCCACCAAGCTTGGGATATTGCCTCTTGAAGTGACGGAGTTCGTTGCAGTGGAAACAACGGAGGTTTCGGGCATTAATTTGAGTAGAAACAAAGTTGTTGACATTATTCGTCCTTGCTTTCTTTCTTTGTCCCTGATTATGACCTTGAAATCTCTTAATTTGAGTTCTGAATGCTCCTCTGTTCGGGTCATTGTAAGACCAAGCTTTGTTACCCCTTGGTCTAGACTGTATCTCCTGAATTATAGGCGCCACTCGAATGAGTGCATCCTAAAGATCTGATGGATGCATAGATTCGAGACGGGTATTTGCTGATGGATTTAAACCCGCACAAAATTTGGACACCTGCTGTGTCATGTCCATCTATGGCACATACTTTAAAAGTGAGACGAATTTAGAGTAGTATGCGTCAAGAGTGAGTCCCAGCTATTTTAGCTTGTAGAACTCATTCATCTTCTGAGTGCGATATGCAGGTGGTAAGTATCTTCCCTGCACGGCTTTTTTCAGCTGGTAACAGATCCTTTTGCGATCCCTTGATCCCTACACCATTGCTTCCACCAACGTCTGGCTTCACCGGTGAGCTTTAACTTGGCGAGTATAGCCTGATTGGCGGGTGCAATACCGGCTTTTACGTGAGCTTCCACAAAAACGAACAGCTTCACGACTTTTAGGTCTTTCAACCACTTGATCCTCTTTAGGTTGGTCTGTAGATAAGCAAACCGGTGGGCGGCTATATAGTAGATTCCTAAGGCACCCGTCCATCTTCGTTCCATGTACAAAGGTGATGGATTATAGATCTGCTCCAGGATGTTTATCATCCCAATCCTTTGTCTATAAAGCAGAGAATGCATTGCAGTCATAAACATGACTCGAAATACCAAGAATTTGTTCCATGCTTCATAATTCTGCAAGACAGCATTGAAGGTAAGGAAATGTTTGGACAGCAACATTTGCTTTGCAATTTCATAAAAACAATTCCGTTGTTGATCGGCTCTGATACCAGAACTCATTCATCTTCTGAGTGCGATATGCAGGTGGCAAGTATCTTCCCTGTACGGCTTTCTTCAGCTTCTCCCAAGTAACAGATCCTTCTGCGATCCCTTAATCCCTACACCGTTGCTTCCACCAAAGTCTGGCTTCGCCGGGGAACTTTAACTTGGCAAGCATAGCCTGATTGGTGGGTGCAGTACCGGCTGCTTCGAAGTACCATGGATTCAATCCAAATTTTAGCATCAGCTTGGACGAATCTGCCTCTCCTATCAAACTTGGGTGGCTTAATCTGCTTGAGAAGAAACTTCTTCTCCTGGATTACAACAGTATTTGATGTAGGAGGTGAATTAGGAACCTGTACCTAGGGTTGTGCCTGAATAAAGGTTTTCTTAACGTTATTATACGATAATCGTCGTTAACTTATATCACATCTTCAATTCCGCTATAATGTAACCAATGTAGCTACTTAACTTTTTATCAACTCTTATGCACAATCAGACATAAAAAGAAGTCTTTATTTGTATTTATATGGGCATAGCCCTTTTGAATACAACGTTTCATGCGATGATAAGCCAATTGTTACATTTAGTTTGGGGAGAACAACGTTGTATTACATTTATCTATAGGGACTGTATAATAATAAGGTTTCGGGTCATGGATCTTCAGGAATCGGTAAGTCATTGGAAGTTCACGATATCCTTTCCGTTGGAATCCATACTTCTCATGGTGGCCCAACACTTTAATCTTGTCGGCGGGGATTACACGGGTTACTTCCTCATATACATATGAGTTCATCTCAACCCTCCGATCTCGAATATGTAAAGTCGAATTTATGTGAGCGTCCACAAAAACGAATAGCATCACGACTTTCAGGTCTTCCAACCACTTGATCCTCTTTAGGTTGGTCTATAGATAAGCAAACCAGTGGGCAGATATATAGTAGATTCCTAAGGCACACGTCCATCTTCGTTCCACGTACAAAGGTGATGGATTATAGATCTTCTCCGGGATGTTCATCATCCCAATCCTTTGTCTATAAAGCGGAGAATGCATTGCAGTCATAAACATGACTCGAAATACCAATAACTTGTTTCACGCTTTGTAATTCTGCAAGACATCATTGAAGGTAAGGAAATTTTTGGACATCAACATTTGCTTTGCTTCATTTTATTATAATTTCACAAAAACAATTCTATTGTTGGTCGGCTCTGATACCACAACTCATTCATCTTTTGAGTGCGATATGGAGGTGGCAAGTATCTTCCCTGCACGGCTTTCTTCAGCTTCTCCCAGGTAACAGATCCTTCTGCGATCCCTTGATCCCTACACCATTGCTTCCACCAAAGTCTGGCTTCGTCGGTGAGCTTTAACTTGGCAACCATAGCTTGATTGGCGGGTGCAGTACCGGCTGCTTCGAAGTAATCCTCCATGGATTCAATCCAAATTTCAGCATCAGCTTGGATGAATGTGCCTCTCCTGTCAAACTCGGGTGGCTTAATCTGCTTGAGAAGAAACTTCTTCTCCTGGATTACAACAGTATTTGATGTAGGAGGCGAATTAGAAACCTGTACCTGTGGTTTTGCCTGAATAAATGTTTTCTTAACGTTATTATACAATAATCATCGTTAACTTATATTACATCTTCAATTCTGCTATCATGTAACCAATGTAGCTACTTAACTTTTTATCAACTCTTATGCACAATCAGACAAAAAAGGAAGTCTTTATTTGTATTTATATGGACATAGCCCTTTTGAATACAACGTTTCATGCGATGATAAGCCAATTGTTACATTTAGTTTGGGGAGAACAACGTTGTATTACATTTATCTATAGGGACTGTATAATAATAAGGTTTCGGGTCATGGATCTTTAGGAATCGGTAAGTCGTTGGAAGTTCAGGATATCCTTTCCGTTGGAATCCATACTTCTCATGGCGGCCCAACACTTTAATCCTGTCGGCGGGGATTATACGGGTTACTTCCTCATATACATATGAGTTCATCTCAACCCTCCGACCTCGAATATGTAAAGTTGAATTTACGTGAGCTTCCACAAAAACGAACAGCTTCACGACTTTCAGGTCTTCCAACCACTTGATCCTCTTTAGGTTGGTCTATAGATAAGCAAATTGGTGGGCAGCTATCTAGTAGATTCATGAGGCACCCGTCCATCTTCATTCCATGTACAAAGGTGATGGATTATAGATCTGCTCCAGGATGCTCATCATCCCAATCCTTTGTCTATAAAGCAGAGAATGCATTGCAGTCATAAACATGACTCGAAATACCAAGAACTTGTTCCACGCTTTGTAATTCTGCAAGACAGCATTGAAGGTAAGGAAATGTTTGGACAGAAACATTTGCTTTGCTTCATTTTATTATAATTTCATAAAAACAATTCCGTTGTTGGTCGGCTCTAATACCAACTGTAACGTGTCCACTTGTATCATCCAGGACACGTCTTAGCAGTCCATTGGAAAGGATGTCTAGAAAGCTCCGCCCGGCACTCCCATGGAATGTTACGGGATTTGCGATCTAGGGCTTTTTGCGTCTGCCGCGCAGCGGAAATATTTCGGCCGTTCCCACTTAGGATTGACCTGAACTAGGGTTTTCCTGATTGGTTATTTCTTAACACCAACTAGCGTCGGCGGACCCAACTTTATGCAGAAATGCCAGGTCTGAAGTGGATTCACGTTGCACTTGGTTTAAGGATAATGGAAAACGAGAGGGATGCAAAGCTCAACCTCTCTTCCATAAGGCATAGTCCCATTCCGTTCCCCTAAAATAGCGTAAATCGTGTAAGACATAACTCTAGGTCAATGCTTTTGTTGTTCGTGTCCTTTGATGATCATCCCACTGTTCTTCAAGATATGAGAAAAGTTCCCGGCCAACGGGGACCACCCAACCGTAGGACGTACCCATGGCCCATCCTCTGCACTTTCCTCGGTTTGTTTTAGTTATGTAATTATCTAACACATTTAGTTGGACATGTAATAATCAGCTTCTTTGATTAATCCATTAAGCACTGGTTCCTTCACATAATCTTATCACGTGACATAGAAAAACAATATCAGACAAGTTCTCTATTAACATATCATCATATTTATCTTTGAAATACAAGGAGTTCCGCCCGTACGCGTGTCCACAATCCACCCCTGAAGGATATCCAGCAATCCATAGGGATCACTATTCCAAGTTTCCGCCCGTAGACTAGAATGCAGGCCTCGAGATCCAATCCCAAGTCACGTTAGCCTCTTGTGCAGGACCCGTAAGGCAAGGGATTTATGGCCAGAGCACCCCCTGGCACCCAAGCGTCCTCCTACTCCAAGTAGCGCTCAATGAAGAGACCTCTCGCGGCGGGTTCGGTCCACGTTCCTGGAGCGGTTAACAACCCCCTTGGTTAGGGTCAAGCAGGCAATCGGGGGTAACTGAAGCTGCCTCTCCCTTCAGGCCTTCAACCTAAAGTATAGATATTCATTTAATTTGTAATTCATAAGTCAAATAGTGCTCTAAAATCTCTAGCAAGCACAAACATTTCCTTTGATCTTTTTTTTTTGTTGGCAAACTGCTAAGAATCTTTCCTTTTGAATGCATCCAACACTCAATCCGGGGTGTCTTGCAACTTGGCAAGATCCCTTATATTCTGGGTTAGGGCGTACCCTATTAACCCAACTTGGTCAAACCCTAAAGTTCATTGGATACTTCAGTTTCCGATTTTTAACCTTCCTTACTTAGAAGGATATCAAAGTATACATCCTCTTGCAAGATAACTTGCGTAAGGATCCGCCATCCTTGTTGCAAGAATTTAGCCTTTCTTCTTGTGAATCAATCACAAGACCATATTACTTCATACTTGCTGCGCAAGTCCTGCATCGTACTATGCGATAATGGGGTTACGAAACAATCCGTTTCAGTTTCTTTAAGCTTACGTTTGTCAGACCTAGGGTCTCCTAGCTTTATTATTTTCTTTTAAGAAACTCAGGGACAAACCCTAGTTTCTTTTATGTTTACAATTTACTGACTCTATACTTAGGGAATGTGGGCAAGTATTTAAGGTATAAACGTTTCTTGGATTTTAATTCATTCCCAATGAATATTTCGTAGCATAGGTATTTCTAAGACTATATTAATTTGGTTAACTTTAGAAGGTAATATCGAGATCACCTCCGCATGATTTGTTATCTATGTGTCAATTGATTTTTCAATCCTAAACTTTATCGATTTGAGGTTAGGTAAATTCAATTAATCTTCCTTTTTCCTTGCAAACAAAACTCATGCCAAATAAGCAATCTTTCCCTTGCTAAGTTATGCAGTTAGCAATGATAACTTCCTAGAGTTTAAGCATCGTATGAATCCTTTCATGATTCGTACCTTCCATGATGATTCGTTGTAAAAAGAATAGGGGTTAATAGTGCAAGATGCAGTTTTATACCTTCTAGGCTTAACTGAAGTATACTACTTTAGTGGGTAAATAATCTTGCTCATAATTCATTTCAATGCATAATGCTATTTGAAGAAAAATTGTGTTTATACTTTATTTATTTTGCATGTTCCATTAAACTAAATTCCTTCATCGTGAATAACTAGGACAAAATATATCTTATCCCTAACAATTCATCTTGCATGATTGAATTAAAACTAATATAAAATCAAGAAGGAAAAACGTGGGTTTGGGGTGAGATATCCACATGGATATCAGGAGATGACCCTCCCGCAGCTACTCCTTGGACTTTCTTAGGAGGCATCGCAATTGTAGTCCTTCGAACGTTATCGAAGGGTTTCGAAAGCAAAGTCGCAACCTCAGAGGACCTTGACTAATTTCAGGATAGAAGATCAATCAGGCGAATAAGCAAGATGAGAAAATGATTTCAAGACTCTGTTTATTTCTGCCAATAGCAAATACAAGGTTCAAGAAGAAGAAATCCGAATAGCCTCTGGGCATAGATCACCAACATGGCAGCGACTATGGTTCAAAAACAATTATTCTGATTTAAAGCAATAGATCCGATCACTGAAAGACCAAGCTGGTATATAGCATGCAGTAATGGAAGTTGTTTTTATCTGACAGATTGTGTCGGGGAAGTGGCAGCTTCTTGCAAGCTTACATTGTAGGGAAGCATCACAAATTTAAAGTGATGATTCTCTTCTTCAACTTAAGCATCTGTAGAAAGACTTTGAGCTCCTGATAATTTCATAAATGATTCACCGATCAACCACTTCACGATACCCATATGGTGTCAAGATCATAGGCTGCTTCTAAGTCTTTGTACTATCTGGAAGAACAAAGGGTGTCTCTAGCTTTCCTAACAAGCCTGAGTATTTCTGGAAGCATGAGTAGAACTTACAATCCCCTTCCCTAAAGTTTATCTGCAATCTTGCATAGTGCTTCAGTGAGTTTTTCTAGCACCTGTACAGTACTTTCATTGTGTTCCTTTCTCTGACTTCTGTCAAGATGACTGTTGAAGTTTCATGAATCCACATGAGTGGCTAAAAGCTTACTATTACATTCCAGCATTCCTAAAATCTCCCTGTGGAAATCAACATCTTCTCCAACAGGTGGACGCTTCCTTCTTTTTCGACCAGGCAACACATCAGCCTTATCCTCGCAAGTGTCCACACTGATATTTCCGTCTATAAACTTCTTCTCATAGTTTCCTGTTGCCGCCGCTGGTTGCTGATGATGATGATAAGCTTCTTTCGTTACAGAATCCCATCATCCTCTCCATGATTGATTGTGTATGTTTGGTGGCCGGAGCAGGCTCGATTAATCCACTTGGTACTGATGGATATGCTTGGTGCTTTAACTTATCGAATTTCTGTCAATCCAAGTTTTTTTTTCTGTGATGTGAGCTTTCTTTATTCAGATTATTCGAATCAAGGCTGTGTGTCTCACTAAATAATGTTAATGTGAGCTTTCTGTACTGAGATTACTCGATTGCTCTCTATCTCTCTATCTCTCTTCTCATATCGGAGAGACGAAGTCTGCAAGGTTCATTACCACTGACTTGCCATGTCTGACATTGCTTCTCCTCCTTTTCTGCGTGTGAGGTCCGTTTTTACATACAATTCCACCCTTTGGCTTATCCCTCGATTTTTGAGGATACATATAGTTCTTCTTCGATGCTTTTCTATACTGAAGACTCCCATGACATTGGATCAAGATCATTCATGGTCATTCCAGAATGCAGCACCACGTCATTTCCTCCTTGAATAAGGCTCTGTCCTCCTCCCACAGGTCCCTCGACAGCTAACTATAGTAATCTCCGCACACCTTTTGGATACCACCGAGGCAGCATGCAGTAATGGAAGTTTTTTTTATCTGACAGATTGTGTCGGGGAAGTGGCAGCTTCTTGCAAGCGTACATTGTAGGGAAGCATCACAAATTTAAAGTGATGATTCTCTTCTTCAACTTAAGCATCTGTAGAAAGACTTTGAGCTCCTGATAATTTCATAAATGATTCACCGATCAGCCACTTCATGATACCCATATGGTGTCAAGATCATAGGCTGCTTCTAAGTCTTTGTACTATCTGGAAGAACAAAGGGTGTCTCTAGCTTTCCTAACAAGCCTGAGTATTTCTGGAAGCATGAGTAGAACTTATGATCCCCTTCCCTAAAGTTTTTCTGCAATCTTGCATAGTGCTTCAGTGAGTTTTTCTAGCACCTGTACAGTACTTTCATTGTGTTCCTTTCTCTGACTTCTGTCAAGATGACTGTTGAAGTTTCGTGAATCCACATGAGTGGCTAAAAGCTTACTGTTACATTCCAGCATTCCTAAAAGCTCCCTGTGGAAATCAACATCTTCTCCAACAGGTGGACGCTTCCTTCTTTTTCGACCAGGCAACACATCAGCCTTATCCTCGCAAGTGTCCACACTGATATTTCCGTCTATAAACTTCTTCTCATAGTTTCCTGTTGCCGCCGCTGGTTGCTGATGATGATGATAAGCTTCTTTCGTTACAGAATCCCATCATCCTCTCCATGATCGATTGTGTATGTCTGGTGGCCGAAGCAGGCTCGATTAATCCACTTGGTGCTGATGGATATTCTTGGTGCTTTAGCTTATCGAATTTCTGTCAATCCAAGTTTTTTTTCCTGTGATGTGAGCTTTCTGTATTCAGATTATTCGAATCAAGGCTGTGTGTCTCACTGAATAATGTTAATGTGAGCTTTCTGTACTGAGATCATTCGATTGCTCTCTGTCTCTTTGTCTCTCTGCCTCTCTTCTCATATCGGAGAGACGAAGTCTGCAAGGTTCATTACCACTGACTTACCATGTCTGACATTGCTTCTCCTCCTTTTCTGCGTGTGAGGTCTGTTTTTACATACAATTACACCCTTTGGCTTATCCCTCGATTTTTGAGGATGCATATAGTTCTTCTTCGATGCTTTTCTGTACTGAAGACCCCCATGACATTGGATCAAGATCATTCATGGTCATTCCAGAATGCAACACCAGGTCATTTCCTCCTTGAATAAGGCTCTGTCCTCCTCCCATAGGTCCCTGGACAGCTAACTACAGTAATCTCCGCACACCTTTTGGATACCACCGAGGCAGCATTTGAAGTAGAGAAATATCACCACACGCAGACAAAAAGAGCTGTTCTCGCCACTGTAGATAACCAGCGAGTCCCATCTTCTTCCTTGCGATTGAAGTAGCACTTGAGATAGAGCTTGTTGTAAAACACCACATATTTGGAGAAAAACAAGCAACTACCACAGTACACCAAAGGGTTGGAAACTGTTGCAATCCTGGCCAGAGCCTCGTTGAAATTTTTCTACGTGTTCTCGAATCATAGATCCTTGGGCACTGAGATTTTGCAATCTCAATCCTAGCAGTGCATTGAATGCTGCCATGAACGCTCCCATAGCACGTCCATCAAAAAGCCTTTTCCTTTCATGCATAGATGCAGGGTATTGAATATGCTTTGCTCTTGTGCCAATTAAGCCTCCCTCGATTGCCTTGTGACTCCTTCTTCTGTCGCCTTGATCTGTGTTGTCCCGTAGAGCTATTTCGATTCCTTTTCCGGCCGCTTTTTTGCCTCCAAACTCCCTCTTTCAAAAATAGTCCTCTTGATTTTTCTTTCTTACGCCCCCTTTTACCTCTTTCCCAAATTTGAAAAATATCCCTTAGATATTTGAAAGTTGAAAGCATTAGAAAGCCTCAGTATTCTAAAAATTCAAGCAGCTGGCTTCGATGGTTCAGACCTAAAGAACCTAGAGCCCCTCCCTTCCTATGCAATTTATTTACCAGCTTTTCAATATCCTTGTCCGCAATCCTTAGTTGGAGCAATCTGAAGCACATTCAAGAAATTTCCTCTATACAGAGCCCTGAAGCCATCCTTGCTCCATAGGTCTGAGATGGCCAAAGTGAAACCCTTTCTTGTATTGTTTGAGTTCGCCATTGATAAAATCTTACAACATTCAAGTGGAGCTACCACTACTCGTGAAACAGCAGCTGAGATGCATCCTGAAAGAAGGTGTTGACGAATCCTTTGTTTTGATCTGTGATAACCAACTTATCCCTTCTTACTGTGCCTTCCAGATGACAATGGAAAGGACATATCAACATCTCCAAGGTCAACCATAGCTGAAAAAGAAGATAATAAAAGACCCCTCTTTACCATATTACCACGCAGAATAAAGATGCAAACATAACAACTAAATATGTACAAAATATCAACTCCCACACACACAACTTTTGGGTGGATTCCACACCTCGGATGCGCAGCAGTACGACAACACAAATGAACCCTGTTCTCTAAAAGGACTAATTAAGGAAGCTGATTTTGAATGTCACATATAAATGTGATAGGATCTAATTAGAAAACTAAAGCTATCAAGGGACCCCCGATAGGTTCGTCCTACGGCAGGGTGGTCCTAGAGAACTGGGAGGCTTCTCACACGGTTTTACTATCATTTGACCTTTAGATATTGTTAAGTTAGAACTAGATTCATGCCCTTTTTGGGGACCAAAATGGGACTATGCCCTATAGGTAGAGAGGTTGAGTGGCTCATCCCTCTCGTTTCCCATTCTCTTTGAACCAAGTGGGGCATGGGTCTACTTCGGATTGGATATCTCTGCATAACATAGGATGTCCAGGACCAACACTAGATTGTTGTCATCAGGAGACCTTGATTACTAGGAACCTAGATTTCAGGTGGATCCTAGTGGGTTCAGCCATGAACGTTCCGTTGCAAGGTGGAGTCTAAAAATCCTAGGCGATAAACCTCGGAACATTCCATGGGATTACCGCGCAACGATGTTTAGATTCATTTCTCGATGGATCGCTAAAACATGCTCGGATAGCCAATAGACGGGCATGTTACAGTTAGTATCAGAGCAAAACTTTGTAATGCTACATGATTGATTAATGTATGGTTTGTAGACATATCCTAAACAAAATAACCTATGTGGTATGACTTGATTGTCAGGCACCTTCTACACCCACGAGTGCTGACATGCAAGAGAAGAGATCCCTTCTCAAGTAAATTAAAGCACCTAAGTTTGATGGAGAAGGGATAGACGTCGCAACGGAGGCCGAGATATCGATTGAGTCAATGGATGACTATTTCTTTACTTTGGGAACTTCCTCTATCAATCAAGCAATGATAGGCAAACTTAAGTTAGTTGGCTAGGCTCCAATATGGTTGAAGCAATGGTGCAAAGATCAAGGTGTTTCTGAAGCCACTGTCACTTGGGCTCAGCTAAAAGATGCTATACACGGATGATACCTTCCATCAACCTACCAGACTTAGAGGATAGATGGATTCTTCAAGCTCAAGAAGTTGGAATTAACCTTGGAAGCTTACTACTCAAAATTTGTAACCCTACACACCACCTATGGATATTGTGCAGCAAGTATCCAAGTTTTTCCCTGGCATAAACACTCCTCTGAATCACCCTCTTGAAGCAATACGTCCAATGGACTTGTAGGATGCGTTACTTCGAGCAAAGCGAATCGTCCAAGAACTTAATTCGGGTAATTGTGACAAATGGGATTCCTGAGATCAGGGCAAGAGATGCCATACATGCAGAGATATAGGGCATATCCGTAGGTAGGAGATGTCCCTACCGTCAGTGCTTCCACTGCAATGAGCTGGGACACATCCGAGCTGATAGTCCTAACTTAAGTCCAGAAGACATTGTGCCTCTAAGGAAATGAAGCAACATAAGTGCAGTCTATGGATATATAGAGGATTCAGACAAAGACCTAGAGCCTACTACACCTTTTCTGGATGATTAGAAATCCTAAAAGTTCTATCAACATGAAACACAACTTGTATGGGAATAAACTTTACTCTTGTAACTACAGTTAACCCGAGTAATACAAGTTGCATCAATTTTGAGCCTAGAACTTGCAAAAGAATAGAGATACTCTAGCAAGGAATGACAATTATAACTTGTAATGAATCTTCCTTAAGTGTTCTTCTCGATTGATATAGATTGGGTCTTACCAGAATGTCGAAGCTTGTAAGTATTCTTTAGTATTGCAAGAAAAGACGATTATCCATGGAGCTCAGTTTCGAACTAAGGAAATGAAAAATTGGGAATAGAGTTTCTGAGATAAAGGACCACTTTGATCCACTAAAAGAATCCTAAGGCGAATTGGTCTAATGAAGAAAATCCTACCAAGGACGACTAGGAATCTTGTGACCGAAGGTGATAAAGCTCAATGTTATTTTTATTATAAGGAGTTAGATCATTTCAAAAGGGAATGCCCAAAGCACCCTAAACACCGATGTTTTCAGTGCCACAACATTGGACATATGTAACGTGTCCCCTGGTATCATCCAGGACACGTCTTAGCAGTCCATCGAAAAGGATGTCTAGAAAACTCCGCCCGGCATTCCCAAGGAATGTTATGGGGTTTGCGATCTAGGTCTTCCCACGTCTGCCACGTAGCGGAAGTATCCTGGCCGTTTCCCACTTAGGATCGATCAGAATTAGGGTTTTCCTGTTTGGTCATTAGCTAACAGCAACTAGCGTCAGACCCGAGCGAACTACTTTACGCAGAAACGCCAGGTCCGAAGCGGATTCACGCTGCACTTGGTTCAAGGAGAATGGGAAACGAGAGGGATGCAAAGCTCAACCTCTCTACCATAAGGCATAGTCCCATTCCGTTCCCCTAAAATAGCGTAAATCGGGTAATACGTAACTTTAGGCCATCGTTCTCGTTATTCGTTTTGATGATGATGATCATTCCGCTGTTCTTCGAGATTTTTGAGAAAAGTTCCCAACTAACCGGGACCACCCAACCGTAGGACAGACCCATGGCCCATCCTCCGCACTTTCCTCGGTTTGTTTTAATTATGTAATTATCTAACACATTAATTTGACATATAACAATCAGCTCCTTTAATTAATCCCTTTAAGCACTGGTTCTTTCACGTAATCTTATCACGTGACATAGAAAAACAATATCAAGCAAGTTCTTTCTTTACATTTCATCATTTTATCTTTGAAATACAAGGAGTTTCACCCGTAGGCTTGTCCATAATCTGCCCGAAGGCTATCCAGTAATCCTCAGGGATCACTATTCCAAGCTTCTGCCCGTCAACTAGTATGCGGGTCTCGAGATCCAATCCCGAGTTACGTTAGCCTCTTGTGCAGGACCCGGAAGGTGAGGGATTTACGGCCAGAGCCCCCCTGGCACCCAAGCGTCCTCCTACTCCAAGTAGAGCTCAACGGAGACCTCTCGCGGTAGGTTTGGTCCACGTTCCCAGCGCGGTCAACAACTCCCTTGGTTAGGGTTAGGCAGGCAGTCGGGGGTAACTGAAGCTGCCTCTCCCTTCAGGCCTTTTAGCTGAAGTATAGGTACTCATTTAATTTGTAATTCATAATTCAAATAGAGCCCTAAAATCTCTAGCAAGCACAAACATTTCCATTAATCAACCCAACTGTTTGGCAAACTGCTAAGGAAGTGTTCTTTCCTTTTGAGTGTAACAGCACTCGTTCCCAAGGTGTCTTGTAAATTGGCAAGGTCTTTTACATTCCGATGTAGGGCATACCCAACTTGGTTAACCCTAAAGTTCCTTAGATATGCTAGTTTCTGGTTTATAACTTTCCTTATTTAGAAGGATATCCAAAAATACATCTTTTTGCAAGATAACTTGCGTAGGGATTTGCCATCCTTGATGAGGGTTTTTACCCTTTCTCCTTGTGAATCGATCACAAGACTAAATGATTTCATACTTGTTGCGCAAGTCCTGCGATGGAATAATCTGTTTAGATTCTTAAACTGACGTATGTCAGGCCTAGGGTTTCTTCTTTTAAGAACCTTAGGGACAAACCCTAGTTCCTTATCTTTACGAATTAATTGTCCCTATAGTAAGGAAAGTAGTCAAGTGCTTAGGGTATGAATGTTTCTATGTTTAGATTGGTTTAGTTATCTTTTGGAAGGTAACATTAATCGTCTTGTTACGGTTTTTCTATCCTTGTGACAATTTACTTTCCAGTCAATACACCTTAATTTTGACTTCCGTTTTCCTTACAGATGAACTCATGCCAAATAACAACATTTGCCTTGCTAAGATGTGCAATTAGCAAAGATAACTTCGTAGTAATTTGAGCATCGAAAGAAACCTTTCATGAATTTAACCATTTACAACGATTCGTTGCGAAAGGAATAAGACTAATGGTGCAAGATATAATTTCTAAACCTTAGGATTTAACTAAAATATACTACTATTGTAAATGGTTAATCTTGCTCGTAATTTATAATGCTTGATGCAATTTGAAGAAAGCTAAGTTCTATACATTGTCATTCATAAGCTAAACTCCTTCGTTACAAATAACTCGAACAAATATATCCTATCCTTAACAATTTTTCTTTGCATGATCGACTTAAAACCGAATTAAAGCCAAGAAGAAAAACCTGGTTTTGGGGTGAGATATCCACATGGATACCGGGAGATGACCCTCTTGCAGCTACAGCTTGGACTTTCTTCGGCAGCATCATAGTTCGAATGTGAGATAGCCTTTTCCTCTTTCTTTTGGAATTCCATCGTCTCTTTGGATCAAAAAAAGTTTATGGGTGATTGTGGTTTTGCAACCACGGAACCCTTGGAGGATTTTGACTTGGGGTAGAAGGAATAGAAAGCACTTATTCTCCTTCCTTCCCTTTCTTTTATCTTTTTCCCACTCTTCCTCCTTCAATCCTTCTTTTCACTCCCTCTACTTTTCCTCCCTATCTTTTATCTCACGGCTATTTCTCCCTTACGGGATACCATCCGAGGCCATGATGATGGTTTGGATTTTTAGGTTCGGGGGGAAAATAATAATGGGGATACAGGGGATTAAGAAGAAAGCTTAGGGAGTTGTGGGAAAATAAGAGTTATGAGGGGGGTTGAAAAAGGGTTAAAAAGGTTATAAGGGGGTGAAAAAGGGCTTAGGGGAATTAAATCCGGGGGTAGGTTCCCAAAGTCAAGGGAGGGGCTTAAGGGGAAAAGGGAATTTAAAAAGCCTGGGGGGGTTTAAAACCGGGGGGGGGGGGGGGGGGGGGAAGGGGCTTAGGGGGGGATTAAAACCCGGGGGGGGGGGGGGGGGGAAGGGTTTTAGAGGGATTAAACCCGGGGGGGAAAAAAGGGTTTTAGAGGGATTAAACCTGGGGGGGGGGGGGGGGGGTGAAAGGGGGCTAAGAAGGTCCTTTAGAAGCTTCCCCCCAGGAAGCTTCTAAAGCTTCCACGTGGGAGGGGGGTAATAAGGCCGTGTGTTGACGGTGGATGAAGATGGCAGTGGCGAAATTCGGCGCCCTTGACTGGTAGAAGTGGCAGTGGTGTTCAGCAGAGCCGTCGTCTGTGTAGAGTCGGCAGCGGTGTTTGGCTTAACTCTCCATCAAGATCTCTCTCTCCCTTAGTGTCTCTCGTACCTCACGGCAACAGCAGGCGCAGCCTTTCCGTCTCTCCCTTCCTCATCTCTGGCTCGTCATTAAATAGTGGAGGGGGGAGGGGGATCTCCCCTCCCCTGCGTGTTGACACACATGTCCCCCCTCCCTCCATAAGGCTCCAACAAGGAGCTTAATGGCTCCTACTATTTCCCTCCCCCTCCAGCTCGTTAGTCGGGTGGAGGGATAGGGGGAAATTAAAAAAAAATAAAATCCATTTATCCAATTCGTTTTTTTCGCGGAATATTACAACATAACACGTCAATTTCCCCAACAGTACTTAAAGAGAACTTGAACTTACAAGGAATGAAATTGTACAAGCTCCAGTGATCCATAATATACGAGATACTTAGGAAAAACCTACAAGATATTCCTGAGATGTAACTACAATAAAATTTTCTCTTGTAATCTCCAGACTTGGATATATCTAATACAATAAGTTATGTTTCAAAAGACCACATGCTTATGAGTTGCACTACTTGAGTCATTACGAGTAGCATAGCGGATGCATGGTGGGTCCTAACCCACAAGTCCTAAGCCCCATCAATTCTTGTCTACCCCAATTATTCCGAGATGAGGATATCTCGAGTTCTCTAAGGGGGAGAGGATGTAATGTTCCGGCTTGCCCTCATAGAAACCCCACCCCCCTTAGAAAATTAAAAATAGTTCAAAATATTTTAATGATCTCCCCCCCCCCCCATCCGTAGCCGAATAGGTGGCGGGAGGGAAGGAAAAAGGAGGAACGTCGGCATCGATAGCTTCAAGGGGGGGGACTGAGGTCGTCAATGTGGAGCGAGCTGCTAATGAGGACGAGATGGGGTAGACTGCATGGTGGCAGCTCCACCCTTGCCACCCACATGGAGGGGAGGGCCTCCATCACGTTCCCCCGCTCCCCCAATAGTACCAGCTCTCCCCCATTATATAAACCCCCCCAATCGCAATAAAGGAAGAGGGCCAGGATGCTGTGGGAAAGAAAGAGGGAGAGAGAGAGAGAGAAACAAAGAGAGGGAGAGAGAGAGAAGAAGAAGAAGAAGAAGAAGAAGAAGAAGAAGAAGAAGAAGAAGAAGAAGAAGAAGAAGAAGAAGAAGAAGAAGAAGAAGAGGAGGAGGAGGGAGATAGAGAGGGAGAGAGAGAGCGAAAGAGAGGGAAGGTTCTGAGAGATTCCTCCCTTCCCCTCCTTAAAGAGGGTGACCACACACTCCATTTCATCACTGCAACTTATTCCCTTTTTCCACAGGTTAAAACCCCCTTGCAAGATAGAGGACAATCACCCCGGCATAGTACCTCGCCAAAAAGAGAGAGAGAGAGAGAGATATATATATATATATATATATATATATATATATATATATATATATATATATATATATATTTATTTATTTATTTATAAGCTGAAAGTATGGCCCCCAAACAAAGGGAGACATACACCAACCCTAATTTTGCATCCAACAATGGAGCTCGGGGGGTTCATTATATATACATTCTCTATATAGTGTGCATTCATGGCCTATTTATAAATATCTGTGAATTTTTCTTGAATAAAATACAACCCTTTTCTATTCAATCTATAAGTAACCCCTTTATATGACACCCTTCTGTATGTAAAAAATTTATAAAAATACTATTTTTCAAACCCCTTATTTTGAACTCGTGTTATATATACATATATTCATGAGTGAAACCCCCGCCCTCGAGCAATGGAGCCACCGGCAAGTGCATTTTTGGGAATATGAATACAACATCAGGTATGGATAATTCATATCCGAATATCTAGGTATTAATTGCTATCCTTGCTATTCATTAGGACATATGTTGTATCACCTTGGCATGTGCATGAGTTCATTTTAAATAAGTATACGAAATTATTTTTCAATAGTTAATGAACTCATAGGGGATTTTAGGAAATTCTTTCCATAACCATAGATGACTATACGTAGATTTATTCATATGACGCATTGAAGTTCGCAAAAACCCTTGTATCCAAATAAAATCATTGCATCCCAATGCTATCCAACAAAAATCATACATAGAATAAAGGGCATATAAGACTAGTTAAGGTTTATGCACATAGATGGTGCATGCATGGGAAAGATTATATGAAACATACATCGATGGTACACAAATTAATCTTGTATTAAAGTCTTGATAATATCATGAACTATTAGTTTACTGGGATCTTGAAGTGGTGCATAGCTAGTACAAACAACAATCATTGGGATTAAAACTACAATGCCTTGAGATTTGCCGATAGTGACTATGTTTATCAATCCTATTCTGGGTTGGGCTAGATGCAACAACAACTCTAGGGGAAGCAAAGAGCTCAAGGATTAGGAAACCCTAAGTCAAAGGAAAGATCGATGCTTTTGTACTTGTTGGGAAGAAGGATGGGTTATCGACCAATGTAAGTGACTACTAGAACTTATGTCTTGTACAATGTTTGAAACCCTAACATTTTCCGTAGCCAAAAGAAGGGTGTGTTAAGTAGGTTTTACATAGAACCACTCATGATCTCCAAGGGGGAGAGCAAATGCACGATGGAAAGGTTATCACGACTATTCCCCCAATGTAATTGGAATAGGATACCTTTGTTTTTTTGGATTGATCAAATAAGTCCGAAATGCTTTTCCATTAAACTGATTGTTGGGATGTGGTTTGGATGATTATTCCAAGTACTTGTGTTTGATGCTAAATGCATGGTAGGAGTTAGTGATGACAAGTTGCCATGAGGAAATAAAGGAATGTTTCCTTGGAAGATGATATTAGGTTGATTGCCTTGATTGTGCTTGATTCTTAATTGGACTAATTAAGGAAGGATATTTTCTGTGGGTGGATCATCTCCAAGGTCACATCGTGTTTCAACTGGAAATGGCACTACTCCATTCACGGGTCGAAGGTTTAGTAAAAAGGTAATCCACGAAAGTGTGTCTCACTCCTAGGTCGCTTGGGGTCAGTGGAGCTCCAGACACCCCTTGCCTTGTCTAGAACGAAGTTGTAGACTGCCGTGAGTCCAACGTCTAGGGCGTTGGAAGATCTTATTCTAGATAATGGATGAAAATTATGGTGCCATGTGATTTGGACCCGGTATTTCTGTTGGACAGAAGGGAATATATAATTTCTCCTGTATGGGTAGGAGACAAAGATCAGCGTGAAGATAAGTCAAGGAATCTGTTTGAACTTGTTTATCAAAGGATTGCTTGCTATGTATTCGTGCCTATGCCATAAATGATGTAAAACACCATCTTAGGGAATATGAGAATTTCCCATAAGTTTAGGACAGGTGGTCAAATATTTGGATGTGTCATAACTTGAACACTATAACTCCAAATCGAGTGCTCTATACCTTAATAGATTCCATTTTTCAAGCGGTTTCCAATGATAGGTCACATTATATGGTTTTGAGAAACTTATGGGTATGTTATCTCGGTGCCACCTTTTTAGTATTCAAAAAATGGGAATTGGGAGATTCCCAAACTCACTAATATTGTGTTGTAAACAAACCCTCTTCCATAAAAGGCCTAATTAATGAACATGACTTTGAATGTCACACGTAAATGTGATAGTACCTAATTAGAAAACCAAAGCTATGAGGGGAAGTGGGTGGTGGGGGGTCCGTCCTACGTAGGGTGGTCCCAGAGAATTGGGAGGCTTCTCACAAGGTTTTACCATCATTCGAGACCTTTAGATATTGTTAAGTTAGAACCCAATTCATGCCATTTTAGGGGCTCAGAATGGGACTATGCCCTATGGCAAGAGAGGTTGAGCGGCGCATCCCTCTCGTTTCCCATTCTCTTTGAACCAAGTGCTGCATGGATCTACTTCAGATTGGGCATCCCTGCGTAAAGTAGGATGTCCAGAATTCGATGCTAGATTGCTGTCATGAGGCCCTAATTACTAGAAACCTGAATTTCAGGTCAATCCTAGTGGGTTCGAACCACAAAAATTCCATTGCGAGGTGGACTTGGGAAACCCTAGGTGACAAACCTCGGAACATTCCATGGGAGTGTCAGGCAACGATGCTTAGATTCGTTTCTCAGTGGACCACTAAAACATGCTTGGATAGCCGATAGGTGAGCACGTTACCATTGGTATCAAAGCAAAAGTTCATAATGCTACATGATTGATTAATGTATGGTTCATAGACATATCCTAAATGAAATAACCTATGTGGTATGGCTTGATTGTCAGGCACCTTTTGCACCCACGAATGTTGACATGCAAGAGAAGAAATTCCTTCTCAAGCAAATTAAGGCATTCGAGTTTGATGGAGAAGGGATAGACACCGTAGGGGAGGCCGAGATATGGATTGAGTCGATGGATGACTATTTCTCAGCTTCCAGAACTGCCTCTACCAATCAAGCAATGATAGCCAAACTTAAGTTAGTTGGCTAGGCTCGGATATGGTGGAAGCAATGGTGCAAAGATTAAGGTATTTCTAAAGCCGTTGTCCCTTGGACTCAGGTGAAAGATGTTGTATGTAGATAATACCTTCCACAAACCTACCATACTATGAGGATGAATGAATTCTTCAAGCTCAAGCAGCAGGAATTAACCTTGGAAGCTTACTACTCAAAGTATCCTAACATGCACTTAGGAGTCATCTCACCTAAAAGAAGGCACATTACCACTAGGGGGAAGCCCTCCATCAACTCCCTACCACTTAGGACTCTCTCAAGAAAAAATATAAAATGCTAAAGCCCAATTAATCAAATTTTGATTTGCTCTTTTATCCATCATCACTTATTTTATTTTAGCCTAATATGCCTTTTATATTGCATAAATGCCCCAAGGAAACTAAGGCATCAACCTCAGGCATGATTCATAGGAACCTACTAGGATCTCAGAAAATGACATAGGGAGTTTTCTTTTACTTCTTCTTTGTGCCCCACAACTAGGTCTCATCCCAATGATGACAAGGCATTGGACTAGAGCTTGACTTGCACCCAAGAACCTACCAAGCCCTCACAAGGTGACAAGTATCTTCTAGGCTTTTTTTTAAATTAAAAAAATTATGGAATATTTGGTTTATTCATCCCATTGGCAATCCTCTCAAAAATGGCCCCTCACTACATTATGGGTCTTTTATCATGATAAGAACCTAGCTAGAACTCACACCTAGGCTAGCTACCTTCATGAGGGAATTTTGACACCTATTGTCTATCATGGCTTGCTAAAATGACACTCCCTTTTGACTTACAAACACCCTTTGAAAATGAAAATTAATAGATATATCCCTCCTAATGGACCACTCACACCCCACTCCAAGTCTTTGCATGAAATCCATGTGGAATACCACATAAAATTCCCTACCCCTCATCTTAAGAAAAAACAATGAGAAAAACTAAGGCAAAGTAATAGAGACACTTAGTAGTCAAAACAATCCACACCACAACTCTTGACACCTCTTCCAATCACAAGGACACTTAGTACTCAAAAGAGTCTAGGTCACAACTCTTGAAACCTCTTTGAATGTAGACCAAAGATCTTATATAGCACCACTCAACAATAGTACACTTTCAAAGAGGAAATGGAATGGCCCTCTTGGCCTAATGAGATATAGTAGTATAGCACAAACACATTATGCACCCAACAAAGCTTAATCCTTGTTCTCTAAGAACTCACATGACACTCTATAGTAAATCAAAGGGCTGGGCCCCTTAGATCTCAATAAGGCTTCATATACAAGAACAGTATCAACTTTTTCTATAGCTTTTAATCTTATCTACCCCTCCATTGCAAGAAGGTAGAATGACATAAAGCATTTGTGTCTAGGGAGCATTATATGTTTGTAAGCTTATGCTTAACATTCTAGAATATTACAAAAGCTCACACCTCTTTCTTTGAATATACATTACAAGGTTTCACACAATCCACTGCTTAAACAATGATGCAATATCCCCCAATAGGTCACTTTTTTCATACAAGCCTAGAAACTAGGACGCACTTTGTGCATCCCACCAACTTTTCCACTAGCATTTGGCTCACTATTTGAATCATTCATTATAACCTTAATTTCTCTAGCTAGAATTTTGGATCTCCATTCATCCTTATGAAATGCCTTTTTTCCATCAATAAACATAGTATCTTGATTATCATTCACATTCTGAATCAAGGGGACTTGTCGTATAGGGTAAGAGCCAAATGAAGGTGAGGAGTCTAAATAAATCCCCTTCTTCCTTATCTTTCTCTTCTTTTTCCTTCTCATCTTTATTGCATAAAGGCATCTTATTTCAAATGGACTCCTTAGTATATGTTTTCTCGTTACTTCAATAGAAGAACCATTAGGAGCAATCCCATGTGTCCCAATTTCTTTCACGAAAAATTCCTTTGAATTGGTCATATGGGGTATCTATAATGGAAATAAACATGGTATTCTCATAGGTTCTTACAACCCCTATTGTTGATTAAAGGGCCTAGAAGGCTCTATCATATCTACATGTTGTGTAAAAGAACTAGGGCCTCTACTAGAATGCATAGGGACTCTATCATAATGCATGGGACTTCTTGACTCCTCAATTGGATGTACATGACTCATTCCCTTCTCTCGGAGTCTATACTCTTCAAGATCTCTACTATTTTTACTTCCTTGTTGAAAAATGTATTGAAAGTCCTTATGTAGATGTAATGTATGGAGGGAACTCCAATAGTTTTCCCAAGTAATTTGAACATCATGCTCATAACATTACGGCCCAAAAACGTTTTAAAATGGAACTTGTAAAAAAATGATAAAGTTGCTAATTAGAGGAGGTTTAGAAGAAAAAACCCTCCAAATTTGGTTGCCTGGGCCTACTTAATGAGAGAATATATGATTCATTTAGGAGGTTGGGTATTAAATATCTGTTAAGTGTCACCTTTTCAGTCTTATTCTCTTGAAAATTGCAAAATCTTGAATTTTTGAATTTTTGCACCAAAACACACCACTCGTTTGTGTTCCTCGACGTTCATTTTCTACACCTCTCTTTCATGTGATTTTTATTTTATTCTCTATGATATTGTTGTCCCGTTTAGGATTCCCTACCAAAAGGTTTACTAGTACCTCTTCTAGCAATACATGCGCAGGCCCACCATGCAAGTATAAACTTACTATTCAGTTAGATCCTATCTATTCATCTTGGAGGAGTATACACAATCTAGAATTTCGGACAAGGATGAAGCTAATAGGTTGTGGTTACAAGGAAAGAAGCATGTAGAATTATGGATGGATGGAAATATATATCCCCTAGACCCTTCTACAAGTAAGCATTCTCCTTTTTACAATATTCACAACTTCATAAGGTATGTTGGAGATGGTTGTGATGGGATACTTGGCTATTACATGAGGTTATATTTTGCATCTTTTACATTTATAGAACAAATGCATGAAATGAAGGAAGCATTAACATTGGCATAAAAAACTATTTCTGAGCTAACAGACAAGGTTGATAAGCTAGAAAACTCTAATAAGTAATTGCAAGAAAAATTATTGTGCTTGAAAGAAAATCCAATAGGATTTAGACAGAAAAATACCACTTAAAATATAATAGACTTGTGTAGTTAGGTGAAGGAAATGAAACTAAATCTTGCAAAGAGATGTGTCTCTAATATTTCAGGTATTAATATTTGAGAGAACGATGAGAGGATTAAGCTTATTAAAGAAACCATGACAAAGAAGGACATTATAAGGATTCTTAAATCACCTGAAAATGTAGAATTGAGAAGCCAAACTTTGAAAGTGTTAGTGAAATATTTAAAAGGAACAGTTAAACAAGATGAAATAGTAGAGACATGTGATACTAGGGGTATCAGTCATAGAGGTTATCGTTCTCTCTCTAAATTGTGGTTTAAAAATATTAAATATCATCGAATAAGTGCATTTGGTTTGCCTCAACCTCTTGCAATTTCAATTTCTAGGACATCTATTAATCGTAGGATTCCAAATGTTTTTGGGGAGTATAATCATATAGAAGGATCCATGCCCTATGAAAAATATAAAACAAAGGCCTTTTGTGAATACAACACATTTAATAATATTTGGATTGATCTTAAAAGAGTTCAGATTGGAATGGTCCATATGTATACATTTACTGTCCAAGAATGTGGTGGTATTTTGAAGTTTGCACTAAAATTGGATGAAGTACACATTCAAAAGGGACAAAAGATAGAAAGAGTCATCATCTGTATCATGAACATGGCATTGGATTACAATACTCGCAGGGGGTAAGAACAACAATTTAAGATACAATCCGAGATGGAGCTTTGGTGGATTGATGCGGGCCAAGTACCAACTGAACGCCATGAAATCTTAAAATGGTTATTCTCTCATACAAGTATTCTTGATATTATAAAGTCTCAAAGTGAAGGTGAAATATTGATAGTCAATGGTGTTGGTAGTTTTAATGTTGAATGGCATATGAGTGTTGACTTAAAAACTATCAAATGTATGCTTGGAGTAAGTAATGGGACCAATGCAAAATATTCTTGTATTTATTGCATGGAGAGTTTGGGATCCAAAGAATGGAGTACTTGGTGGCCAGTAAGAAGATACCTGACTCGAAACTCTATAGATTTGAGCAAGTTCAAAAACGTGGATGGCTTATGGGATCCTATTTTCTCAATCTCTCTAAGGAACATTCATATTTGTACATTACATGCAGAGATTAGAATAATTGATAAGTTGCTTAGATTGTATCTTGACTATGCATATTCAATAAAACTAATATCTTTGTCAAATGATTGCATTGATAAATGTGAGACTTTACTATCAAAAATGGGTTTTCATGGAAGTCAAGTTCACGTTGTGGGAGGGGTTTTCTTTGAAAGGTCGAATCCACTGGGGCTCAGAAGTAGAAGGAAGTAGAGATAGGAGATGGAAGAGAAGATAGAGAATACCCAAGTGGTAAACACTACAAAGACAAAGCACAATGACTTGAACCAATATGTATTGAACGAACTTGAAAGAACTTGGAATCCATCTCCAGGAATTAGATCTCATGGAGCTTCTTTGTAGAACAAAACGTGCATCAAAATTATAGCTCCTTCTGTGCTACTCGAAACCCAAATCTGATGGCTCCGTTAGCTCCGAAAGGGGGATAAAACTCACATAGTACTTGATGTGCACTCGTGATAAATTAAGGTTAGGATTGATTCACTACAAGGAGTTGAGCTTATAGCGACGACGCGTAGTGGCGTCACTATTTGCGTCGCTTTACCGACGCAAATAGTGACGGAAAAAGTGACGCAAATACTAATGGTCCATAAGGAAAAAAACGGGCCGAAACCGAGCGCCACTTTATTTCTCATTTTCACGTTTTGTGTTTTGAGAGCGAGAGCGAGGGAGAGAGTGATCGTCGTGAGAGAAGGAGAGGAAGAAGACTTGCTGCCGTCGCTGCCGTCACCGCCATTGTTCGCGAAGAAGAGGAGGAGCCTTCATTGCAAAGAGGAGCTGCCCCACACTCACCATATTTCATCGGTGAGTCTTCCTCTCTCCTTCTTTTGCTTGTTTAAGGTTTAAATCACTTTCTCTTTTGCTTGTTTAGGAGAGAAAATGAGAGAGAAAGAGAGGGAGAGGGAGAGAGAGGGAGAGAGAGGGAGAGAGAGAGGGAGAGAAAGAGAAAGAGAAAGAGAGAGAGAGGGAGAGAGAGGGGGAGGAAATGAGAGAGGGAGAGAAAGAGAAAGAGAGGGAGAGTGCATTCTCTCTCTCCCTCTCCCTTTTGCTTTTGGAGAGTGTTAGGATATATTGTGAGAGGGAGAGGAAATGAGAGAGAAAGAGAGGGGAAGGGAGAGGGAGGGAGAGAAAGAGAGGGAGAGAGGGAGAAAGAGAAAGAGAAAGAGAAAGAGAGGGAGAGGGAGAGGGAGGGGGAGGAAATGAGAGAGGGAGAGAAAGAGAAAGAGAAAGAGAGGGAGAGGGAGAGGGAGAGGGAGAGGGAGAGGGAGAGGGAGAGGGAGAGGGAGAGGGAGGGAGAGAGCATTCTCTCTCTCTCTCTCCCTTTTGCTTTTGGAGAGTGTTAGGATATATTGTGAGAGGGAGAGGAAATGAGAGAGAAAGTGAGGGAGAGGGAGAGAAAGAGAAAGAGATGTCTACTCAAATGGATAGCTTTTGTCTACTCAAGATGTAGTCCACCTGTGTGTGTATATATTGGAACGATAACATATCCATGATTATGGTAATGGTATGCACTTTGCTTTTTTTAATGGGTACCATTACATTGACTCCTTAAGAGGGCTAAAAATTGGTCATACACTTTACAAAGTCTAGTTAGGAGATTTAAGATGCACGATAATAGACTTATCGATAATGGTATGCAATGTGATTTGCCATGGGCCACGTACATTGGTGACTCTTTAAGATGGCTTAAAATTGGTCATATCCTTCATAATGTCCAAGTAGGGGATCTAATTGTGATATGTATAATTCCTTGTTTTTGTATTAGCTTTATAGGCATAACAAATTAGTAATCATGCCAACTAGTCAATGGAAGGACTAAAAGAAAATGATACCCTAGCTAATGGTCATTATGGTACTTTATCAAAATGAACCCAAAAGTATTACTATAGAAGAAGAATCCCTTAAATTGAGCATAGGATATTTTCTTCAAATGTTATGACTATGAGTAGAATTGATTGGAACAAATTTTATAACTATAGTTGATAAATTTTATAGATGGCATTAATTTTTATACATGGACCTAGGATAAAAAAACCACATTACTAAGATGCTTTTTGTTGAGACTGATTTATTATTAGACTAAGAGATCCTCAATGATGCTCATAAATTTTGTTGACTAAGATTACTTATACTCAAAGCCCTCTAGTGCAGTTGTATAAGTAATCCTAGTAGAGCCCCTCTAAGATACTCAAAGTACATAACCTAGAGACCGTAGCTAGGTATATAAGGTATAATGGCCATACAAGAAGTGTTGAGATATCGAGCTCCACTCGTGATATGCCAGGGTGACCGTTGTGCATTTATGTCACCGATGTGTCAGTTGCAGATGCGGTTGGTACATCGCCCATGAATAATAGCTACATGACAGCTATCCTTATCTACTCTAGTTCGTGGCTCAGTTAGTATGCCACCTTAGTTAGTTGAGTTTGGTTTGAGACCCATATATAGGGTTCTTCTATTTCTTTGTACCAGAGTTCTTTTTGGCTTACACAACTAAGAAGAGGAAAACTGTTTTCAGCCTCCACCCTTGTGTGTATTCCCCCATTGTGCAAGCAAGAAAGCTACAAGTGAGACTCCTTCCTTCTCTCCCACAATCTTAACATGGTATCAGAGCCTTGTTCGTGGTAAGGAGCTCAAGAAAGCAAGCCAGGCTCGCGGTGTTCTGGTAAGAGGAGCAGTGTTGCTTTCATTTTCTATTTTGGGAGCAGATCTCTGCAGGTAGCACAGCCGGAAATTGCAGGAGTGCATTGTCTTAGGTTGAGACGCCCTTTGCAGTGAAGCAAGAGGGCAATATATGCTGCGGGTAAGGGCTTTAGCCCTTGGCGACCTTGTTTTTTTGATTTGAGGCTATTTCGGGGCCTATTTTGGAGGCGGAAGTTTTCTGCACGCACTCAGGAAAAGGCCCAGTTTTATGCTGTGCAGCCACTGTTCTACAGGTCGGTGAAAAGTTACTGTAGAAATTGCATCGTATGCTTGTGCGTAGAGACATTGGGAGTTACAGAATCATCCCTGTTGCCTGTTGATGCAAAATCGTCACTAGGAAGTGACTGTGTGGTCAAATACCACTTTCACCAGTTTTGCAGATTTGCCTTTGTGAGGCTGAAGCTGTGTTCTTTGCAGTGACAAAACTTTTTGCAGTGTTCTGTAATGGCGTTTGATTCTCTCTCACAGATTGTCACTAAAAAGCTTGACAAGAACAACTTCCAAGCATGGAAGTTTAGAATGACGAATTTCCTTATGGGAAAAGGATATTGGGAATTTGTTGTAGGAAATGAAGAAGAACCAGTTCTTCCTGATGTTCCCAATCAACAGCAAATGCAGGCATTTAAAGCATGGCATGAGAGAGCCAGGAAAGTTATGTACTGGCTGTCTATCAGCATTTCAGACTCTATGATTGTGCATATTCAGGATGCAAGTACGCCAAAGGAGGCATGGGATACTTTGTCAAAAATGTATAGCACAAATACGCAAGCCAGGAAAATGCAGCTCAAGCAAGAGTTGCATAATGTGTAAAGAGAAAATATGAGCATCAATGACTACCACATGAAGGTGAAGAAGATTGCAGATGCACTTGCTTCCATTGGCTCGCCTGTGGAAGATGATGATTTAGTTTCTGTGACCTTGAATGGTCTAGGAAAGGATTATGCACAGTTTCGAACATCCATTTCCGTCCGTGAAAGATTTCCTGATTTTGAGGAGTTGATTGCTCTTCTAATTTCTGAGGAGTAGAGAAATGGTGTGAGAGCGGAATTTAGGTGACGGGAAGTGCTTAAAAATAGCTAAAAATTATGAATATCAAGGGAAAAATATTCACCGTCAAAGGCGGCGGCTCGATCTAGGACGATTTTAAGCGCCAAAGTGCTTTAAAGGCGCCCGAGCGACACTTGTTGATTTTTCATAATTTTTCAGAGAGTCGTGCGGGTTGACAAAAGCTACTGGCCAATGCGGGATGCTAAGCCGGACGCCCAGGATTTTTCAGAGCTCGATTCCGAGTCCGGACGGGGAAATGGCCAAGAAACCGGTCAATATGCGAAGAGGTGGACAAAATTTGGCCAAAATGGGCAAGTGACCCTTGGGAGCCCAACATTTAAATGAAGCATGACATTTCACATGAAATGTGAATGAAGGAATCGTGGAGAAGAGCACGCAGACAGGCACCGGTTTTTTCGCTCCATGGATGGAGATGCATCATCCAGCCTGCAAACAACCCCCCCCAATCATCATTGCCCTTCATTCCCCTCTGTATCCTGACTCTATCGCCGCCCTTCGCTCGCGCAATGATGCCCTCTTTGGAGAATTCTGATTTCAGTCTTTCTCTCTCCTCCCTCTCTCTCTTCTAAGAGGCAGTTCATGTGGGGAGAAGAAGGAAGAAGAAAGAATGATGGAGGCTTGTCCGGCATGGACCGGATTGCTCCACGGGCTGAGAATGGTGATTCATGATGTTGCTGGACATGAAGTGTTGCTGTTTTCCTGATTTGCAGCATGGAAAAAAACCCGAAACACGCGTTTAAGCGGTAAACTAAAAAATTACAAAGAAAATTTAGTGTTTTATGCTTTTGATTGATGGAATGCCGTTCATATGGACTAAGATTTGATTATGCTGCTGATTCTTCTGAGTTCTTACTGCTTATAACCAGAAATTATGAAAAACATGCATTTCATGGCTCGAAATAATGTCAAGAAACCTGAAAATGCATGAAAAATGGGGAAAAACAAGGGTTTTGGGCATATAAATGGGGAAAACCGTCGATACACATCAACTAATCTTTCAATTTTGTTGCAAATGAACTAAGGGCCACAGCCCAGGAACTGGTTTTCATTTTCAGCAATTTAAAAAATACAAGAAAATGAAGAAAATGGCGGGAAAATGATAAAAAAACCATGAAAAATAGGGGAAAAATACATTTGGGGCTACGAAAAATATAGAAAAATAGGATTTATGTTTGTTGATGTATAGCAAAGCTGGGGCATGAAGTTATGCTTCAGTTCAGCCTTGTTTATATGTTTTAGTGCGTGTTTTCTTCCTTTCTCCACATAAAATGACAAGGAAACCCTAAAAGAAATGAATGCAATGATGCACTATCAATGGGGAAGGGTAGAGTTGTGGAAAAAATGGTTAAATGCCGCTGAGCATGAGGGATAATTTGCTGATTTTATATGCATTGCATCTAGGACGGAATAATACTGATAAAAATTAAAACCTAGTAGCACGAAGATCACTTCGGTGCTAGGTGTTGCAGCGAAGCACAAAGCGGTTAGAAAGAAAAGCATGAAAGAGATGTTTTGCACTTGCACGCTACTGGTTTTTAAAATGTTTGAGCACTAGGCATCCACCTCTTTGCATGATCATTTAGAGGAAATTAAAAGTATCAGAGTTAGCTCCTGGACATGCATAGCAATTGTTTTCAGTAGGCCTTTGACCCACCGTTGAGAGCGTGAGGTTCCTATGCTGTAGGCTAGTCGTGGGATCATAAAGGGGAAGTCAAGTAAGGACAATGGTACATTCCTGGATACGTTTATTTGGTACCTTGAGCGACGTTTGTGCGAAATGTCTAAATGTTGAGCGGCGCATCGTGGGGCCAATCCCCAAGGTGTAGGAGAGTCGCAGAGGGTTGACGGCATTCAGCCGTAGGGGGAACCCCATGTGTATGTGATTCGAGCCTTTTGGCTATGTGAAAGGGACTCCCTCTGAGGAGTAATATTGGGTTAGGATCAGTTGGACTACAACGTATTACAAACACAATGTTTAGGAAGGCAGAGATTTTGATAGACGCTCCTGGCCGCGAGGCCGAGGGGTTGTCTTGCGCATAGTGACGAGGTCCGGCTAGTGCATGAGCCAGTGCCGGCCCGTTTTTAGGTCCATCAGTGGTGCGTCTGCCGGGAGCTGCTCAAAAGTGGCGGTTCTCGAATCGTGGTTGTTTAAGGACCAACTAGCAGTTTATGCCAAAGGATACTGAGATTGATCCGTTATTTTTTAATAAGCATCGTCTAGCAGAAATCCAAAAGCAAGAAAGAGACGAAAGAGCTAGGCGACGTGCTGAAATTTTTAGGAGATATTCTCCTAAGCGTAGCGGTGCTGAACCCTTACGAGGGAGTGGATCTAGTGGTCTTAGGACCACAAGTAGTAAGTTAGGAGAAGGCGGAAGCTCTAGTGCTCCCCTTCCTGCCATAAGCCAGTCCACGTCAATTGCGGGAGGTGTAACCCCACCATTCCCTATTCCTAGTGCAAATCCAATCCTCGTCATGGCGCAGCCTATTGCAATTCCAGCAGGAACGACGGATTTGCCGGCTCTAGGTTACCCGCTACCCATCTTTAATGGGTTAGTTGAGGAAGATGCAGAACTCCACATTAGGGAGTTTCAAAATCTGATGTTTAACTGTCGCATTCAAGAAGAAGGGCATTTAATGATGTTCTTCAACATGACTCTCAAAGGAAGAGCTGCTATATGGTATCATGGTTTAGAAGCCGGAACCATATTGAACATTGATGCATTTTATGGAGCTTTTCGAAGGGAGTTTGCCCCTGAAAGGGGTGGGCAATATTGGTTGCGTGTACTCAACGTGACCCGCCAAGATCCACACGAGGATATTCGTGCTTATGCGAAGAAGATAAAAGAGGTCTTCCGTAAGTTGGACACCTCTATTCCTATCCCCGCAGCTGCCCAATTGCAATATTTCCTACATGGTTTGGACTTTAATATCCAATTGCAGTTGAGTAGTGTTCCCTTGGGGGATATAGATACTGCCATTACACGAGCACAACAGGTGGAATCCCGACTACAAGCAGCCTATGCTTCTAGAGGCAATTCGAACATGGGTTTAGTATTGGGAAACAATATGGCAATAGCCAATGGCAGTAGTGGCCAAGGGATAGCGATGGCTAACCCTAATGGGAGAGGGAACATGATACAGAATGTCCCTTTATTACCAGCTTCCCCTAGCATGTCGATGCCTACGGGCAGTCAAATGGCTCCGAGTAGTGGAGGCCAGGCGGTCAATTCTAATACCATGCCTGTGACTCAACAACCTGTGCCTAATCGAATTGTTAGGCTGATGGAGCGACATGGTAATGACCAAGGCTATGAGTCGAGTTCTTCCAATGTTCTTGGCGAGGTTAAGGACATGATGAAGCATTATACCGACATGATTACGGAGCAGTATCGACAAATAGCTGTTGATGTCAACTTCCTTAAAAAACAACAAAATTTGATAGGAAGTAGATACCCGGAGGAGGGTGCACCGTCGAGGTTTAGTTGCAAATGGTGTGGCGGGCAGCACTATCCAAGAAATTGCCCAAATGTTAAGTGCGACATTTGTGGAAAATCTGGCCATTTAGCAGCTACTTGCTGGAGTAAGATTAGTTCCCTCCAGCGAGGTAGTCGGCAACCCGGGCCTGTTAATCACCGTGCCCAAGGAAATGATTCCCAGCGAGAGGACGGGCCTAAACAAATACTTCAACGACCAAAGACTACAGTGGAGGAGCTACCAAGTGGTAGTGGGGTTAGTTTGATTGAGGCTGTACGCGTTAATGATGCTGAAACCTCTAATCTACGAGCTGTCCTTACAAGAGGTAAAAAGGGTAGAGAAGCCGACATGGATAAGCCTGTCGACGGAAACCCTAAACAAGGCGACAAAGGAACGCAAGTTTTGGATCCTGCCCTAGAAGGGGGACCTTTGAAGCCCATGGAGAGTAAAGCCGATAAGGAAGCACCAAAGAAGAAGGTGAAAGTTAAGAAAGAGGCAATAAAGCCAGTTCAGCGACCTAAAGAGCGGATGGTTTGGCGTGAAAAGCGAGCTCTATCGAACTATCATGAATTCGATTTGGCGGGCTCTCTTTGCGAAGTCAAGCCGGATGTGAACCTTTTGCAGCTTATTAAGCTTTCCCCAGGAGTACGCAAGGAATTTAGAAAGATCCTACGTACCGGGTACATCGTAGAACCTTTGGGTATTGCCCGAGTTGGTGATGAATGGTTTGAGCATGCTGAGAAGCATTGCCCAAGGGTTGCAGCCTATGTCGATGGGATATTAGTAGATTATGCCATTGCCGACACTGGATCATCCGTTAACATTATGAGTTCTGAACTGATGGAAAGGTTGGGTCTTGCGATTCAGAAAGATACTTCCACAATTCTCAGAATGGCAGATGATAGTTTGAGACAGCCGGAAGGCTGCATTACTAAGGTCCATGTCACTGTTGCAAATGTAGAATGCATGTTGGACTTTAGGGTGATTCGTTTTGCAGGGCGGCCAAGTTATCAAGTATTACTTGGACGACCTTGGATCTTGCAAGCGGATTGCCAAGTGGATATACCTGCCGGTCGATTAATATTCGGCAGAGGTGCCCAGCGTGTGGTGGTTGATGCTTACCCTGAGTCCCCGCAGAGTGAGAGAGCTCCTCTATCTTCTACAGAATTGGAGACATTAGAAGATTTATCTGCTAGTGAGACATCATTGAGTGATGAGTCCAAAGAGGGATCCACCACGGAGGACATCTATCAGATCACTTTGAACGAGCCGATAGAGGGCCAAGAGCGTATAAGAGATGCAGATGTTATCGAGCTAGACCTTGGTACGCTTGGTGATTCGCGGCCAATCAAATTAGGCTCTATGCTTAGCACAGCAGAAAGGGAGGACTATGTGGCCTTGATCCAGGAATTCCGTGATATTTTTGCCTGGAGTTATGATGAGTTGAGAGGCATTCCTCCTAGTCTTGCTGTTCATACAATTCCGTTGAAAGAGGGCAGTCGTCCTGTACGGCAGAAAGTAAGGCGTATGCCTTTCGAATTGAGGGACGGGCTGTTTGAAGAGTTACAGAAGCTTCGAAAAGCGGGTTTGATTTTTCCTGTGCAACACACGGAATGGTGTTCGCCAGTTGTGATTAGAAAGAAGAAGAATAATCAGATCCATTTATGTGTAGACTTTAGGGAGCTGAATAAGCAGACAGTTAAGGACTACTACCCATTGCCATTTATTGACCAGATTTTGGATCAATTAGCGGGTAGGGAGATATATTCGTTTATGGATTGCTTTGCAGGATATAACCAAATGGCAATTGCAGAAGAGGACAAGTTGAAAACAACTTTTATCACTGTATTTGGTACTTTTGCGTACCACGTGATGGCTTTTGGTTTATGCAATGCGCCTGGTTCGTGGCAACGAACAGCCGATAAGACATTCGGTGACATATCCCCTGACGAGTTGAGGGTGTTTATTGATGACTTAGGGGCTGCCACCGTGAGAGAAAGGCAGTTGATCATTTTGAGAAAATGCTTTGAGCGCTGTAGGCAATTTTGCATCGCCCTAAACCCATGGAAGTGTGCTTTTGGAGTACCTTATGGGCTATTACTGGGCCATGTGGTCAGTTCGGTAGGAATTGCGACAGACCCCGAGAAGGTCAAAGTTATAGTTGCCATGGGCCCACCACGCACTCCAAAAGAAGTTCATAGCTTTCTGTCTTCGGTTGGTTACTACCGTAGATTCATTAACGCCTTAGCAGAAAGAACGTTGCCGCTTACAAATTTATTGTCCTTTAGCTGTTCGTTTGTGTGGGGTGACCCTTGTAAGGTAGCATTCGAGGATGTGAAACAAGAGCTAGCAAGAGCGCCCATTTTAAAAGCACCTAAAAGAGGTGAGGTGTTCTATATATTCTCAGCAGCCACCATGTATAGTATCAGCTGCTGTTTAGCCCAAATTTGGGAAGAGAAGTGGTACCACCCGATTGCTTTTGCTAGTCGGAAGCTGGGGGTATCCGAAATCAATTACACCTACATGGAGAAGCTGTGTCTAGCGATGGTCTTTGGGACCAAGAAGTTCAGGCATTACATTCTCTATGAGAAAGTCGTGCTTTATACGAAGGCGGAGGGACTTCGACTATTGATGAATAAGTTACAGCCGCCTGATCGTTTAGCGAAGTGGTTGATCACTTTGCAGGAATTTGATTATGAAATCAAGAGTAAGCCACCGAGGTTGCAAGGCATCGTGGAATGTCTAGTGGACTTTGGGGAGCCGAAAGAATCTGTGGCTGAAGGTAGTGACATGGAGATGATATTTAAAATAGATACGGCATCTATTCCCTCCTGGTATGCTGCAATAACGCATTATTTATCAACGGGAGAGGCGGGATCCGAACTATCTAAGGCTGAGAAAAGGAAAATTAAGCAGCAAGCGTTAAAGTTTGCCTTGATCGCAAGTACATTATATCGGCAAGGGGTTGATGACATCTATCGGCGGTGTGTGATGCCTGACGAGGTGCCATTCATTTTGGAAGAGTGCCATGATTCTGCTTGCGGTGGCCATTTTGCTGGACGGCTTACAGCACAGAAGGCTTTAAGAGCAGGTTATTGGTGGCCTGCCATCTTCCAGGATGCGTTTGCGTATGTTAAGCGATGCGATATTTGCCAACAATATGATAGTCGAGAGAATAGGAAACGACCACTCACCCCTATTATGGCGATACTTCCATTTGAGAAGTGGGGAATAGACTTTGTGGGTCCTATTACTCCGTCATCGACTACGCAAAAGCGATACATCATTGTAGCAACTGACTACTTCACAAAGTGGTCAGAAGCACGAGCAACAAGGAAAGATGATGCTAAAGAAACTGCTTGTTTCCTTTTAGAGCAGATAATATGTCGGTTTGGTCCGCCGAAAGAATTAGTGTCGGACCGCGGAACCCATTTCCTGAATAAGGTGATCAAAGGTTTGACAGAGTTGTGGAACATCAAGCATAACAAGACAACCCCATATAATCCGCAAGCCAATGGGCAAGTCGAAAGTACCAACAAGCAGCTTGTGGGCATCCTGTCCAAAACTGTGTCGGAAAAGAAACGGGATTGGGATAAAAAGTTATACGTGGCAGTGTGGGCCTATAATACGACTTTCAAACGAGCCACTGGCCATACCCCGTTCAAGTTAGTATATGGGGAGGAGTGTGTCTTGCCTTTAGAGATTGAGCTGCCGACTATTCGGTTCGCCATCAATCATTCTTTGAGCGATGAAGACGCTCTTTTTGAGCGCTTGACGACACTGGCACATTTAGATGAGCTTAAGTTGCAGAGCTTATTGCACCAAGAAGTGGCGAAGCGCCGAATGAAGAAGCTACACGACCTCAAAGCCAAGAAATACACCTTCAAGAAAGGACAACTTGTTCTGTATTATGACGCACGACGTGAATTATTCCCAGGCAAGCTAGAACCCAAATGGGATGGGCCTTATAAGATCGTTAGAATAGAAAAGAATAAATCTACAGTGTTGTTAGCTGACCTTGAGGGGATAGAATTTAAAAATAAGGTTAATCTTAATAAGATTAAACCTTATTACTTCTGATTGTACTAATGCTATGACTGCCTTGCAGGTCTAGGAAAGATTGATCAAACATCTGCAAGGAGATCGTGATAGAGGTTGATGGGTCGTCTGATCCCTTATTTAGAACACCCATATTTGGAACAGAGATATCATCAGGGAAAGCTCATTTGGTGGAGCAAAGGATACAAGGTGATTGAGCAAGAAGGCGGGACATTTATTTGGGAAATCACGGTCTTCTGCCATCACTGCCTACAAATTTTGACGAGCATCCCTGTCGAATTCAATGATGATGGAGGGATGGAGCCTACAGTCCACCCGTTGAATATGCTGAATTTCGATTACCATAATTACGAGTAGAGTTCAGGATGGCAGAATATGTAAACCCTTTATGGACGTACACCTTGTACTTTGATGGGGCGTCCAGGGGTGCATGCAAAAAAGGAAGTGTAGGAGTTGTCATCCGCGACCCTCGACGACGCATTGTCATGAAGTTAGCTGCTTATCTCGGGGCGAATTTTACTAATAATATGGCCGAATACAAAGCCCTGATTATGGGTTTGAATATTGCAAAGAAGGGTGGTATCCGCCAGTTGTTGGTGAAAGGGGACTCTCAGTTGGTTTTAAATCAACTCAATGGGACGTACATGGTGCGGAACCCGATCCTTTGTATGTACCATCATACTGCCATAGCCCTGCTAGACGAATTCGATAGAGTGTCTTTTCAGCTGATTCCAGGGAATTGGAATCAGTTTGCCGATTCATTGGCTAATCTTGCGTATGAAGAGGACCTCTTCTTTAATTGTGGCCCTTGTCCCGATATATCTATTGATGGTGAGACAGGACCTGGTCGTTTGTGGGGTATGCTTTCTGAACATGCCCTCTTTGGCAGACGATGGTTGATTTGGGTGATGCAGAGGGTAAGCGAGACTCATCTACCTTTATTATCTCGGACCCACAGACTGATTCGACGACATGTGATGCGAACACCTCTTGCGATATACGCAGGAGGGATAGGTCATAATCTACTGCACCTAGTTTAGGGCTACAAGCCCTATTTCCCTGGGAATAGTATGCTTTGATGTCTATCATGGTTGTTTCCAGGAGGATGTTATGCATAGTATTGTTTTATTTCATTAGGCCAAGAGGGCCGATTCAGTTTTGTAGCAAAGTCATGTCTGAATTCATTAGGCCAAGAGGGCCATTTCCCTGTCTAGTGCGGGTGCGTTTAATTGGGTTTTTGTTTAGTGTGGTGCTGGACAGGTTTCGCGGGTTGTGGAATTTTTTGGAGCCTGGAGGAGCCTTTGCTGCGATGGAAGCTTCTGGTGGCCACTCCAGGTGATATTTCTCCTTTACTAGTACCTTTCTTTCCTGTTATATGTGTATTTGTACTTGTCGAGGGGGCACATTTTTTTTTGGGACCGGCAACCAAGGCATGAAGTCCCAGGTTTAGGCTACGTATGTTTGAGGGAGGTCGGAGTAGTCATTGCCTCCTGTAAAGACATTGTTAGACATTGAAAGACCTGTTTTAGAAGGAAGTCCTAGTGGCCCTGTCCTGCTAACCTGCTAGGGAGCCGTTCTAGGAGTTCCTGTTAGTAGTGAGGCAGTTAGAGAAGCCTGCTAGAAGATAATAATAATGATGTCAAGAAATCCTGAATATCCTAAAAGATGAATATAAATGCGAAGGTGTGTAAAAAGGGGTTCTAACCCCTATCAATGAAAAGAAAAGAAATGAAAATATATAAGTAGTTGATCATTGCCTTGCAAAGGCCTGGTAGGTTCCTGGGGACGAGTCAGACCCGGGGCCGATACCTTGTCTTCCTAGGGGTGGCTTATTGCTGGAAAAAGTAATATCAAAACCAGGAAGGTTGGAGCGAAAATAAAAGTGAGCGTTAGAAAAGGATTAAGTGTCGCCTTGCGAGGGCTTGGTAGGTTCTTGGGTGCCGAGACAGGTCCTGAGACCGATGCCCTGTTCTCCTTGGGTCACTACGCTCAGCTCCCTCCTTTTTACATGCCCAAGTATGTTCATCCAATAAAAACCCTAAAAGAAGACATGTACTGAAAGAGAATACTCTTTGATCAGGCTATAGGAGTCCTCGCCTTGTAGGAGCTCCTAGTTGTGTTGTCTTTAGTTGGTAAGTAGTTCAGACTACCACTTAGGGCAACCTCTTTGGCAGTTCTTTTTCGTTTGGCTGTGTTGGAGCAGCTGGTTAGTGACTCGCTTCGGATCTTCTCTTAGATGATGCTGGGCCTATTCCTTGTGGATATCATGCTTTGGTTCTGTCCAGGGGTAGGGGAAGCATTGTGCTGAGTTTTATTATATATTTGTTTTGTATCAGTTTGATGCTTCTTTGGTTGTTTATGTGCAGATATGTTCGTGGATTCGACGGGCTGAGTCGCCCTATCCCGTGGTCGCCAATGAGAGCGGAATTTAGGTGACGGGAAGTGCTTAAAAATAGCTAAAAATTATGAATATCAAGGGAAAAATATTCACCGTCAAAGGCGGCGGCTCGATCTAGGACGATTTTAAGCGCCAAAGTGCTTTAAAGGCACCCGAGCGACACTTGTTGATTTTTCATAATTTTTCAGACAGTCGTGCGGGTTGACACAAGCTACTGGCCAATGCGGGATGCTAAGCCGGACGCCCAGGATTTTTCAGAGCTCGATTCCGAGTCCGGACGGGGAAATGGCCAAGAAACCGGTCAATATGCGAAGAGGTGGACAAAATTTGGCCAAAATGGGCAAGTGACCCTTGGGAGCCCAACATTTAAATGAAGCATGACATTTCACATGAAATGTGAATGAAGGAATCGTGGAGAAGAGCACGCAGACAGGCGCCGGTTTTTTCGCTCCATGGATGGAGATGCATCATCTAGCCTGCAAACAACCCCCCCCAATCATCATTGCCCTTCATTCCCCTCTGTATCCTGACTCTATCGCCGCCCTTCGCTCACGCAATGATGCCCTCTTTGGAGAATTCTGATTTCAGTCTTTCTCTCTCCTCCCTCTCTCTCTTCTAAGAGGCAGTTCATGTGGGGAGAAGAAGGAAGAAGAAAGAATGATGGAGGCTTGTCCGGCATGGACCGGATTGCTCCACGGGCTGAGAATGGTGATTCGTGATGTTGCTGGACATGAAGTGCAGCATGGAAAAAAACCCGAAACACGTGTTTAAGCGGTAAACTAAAAAATTACAAAGAAAATTTAGTGTTTTATGCTTTTGATTGATGGAATGCCGTTCATATGGACTAAGATTTGATTATGCTGCTGATTCTTCTGAGTTCTTACTGCTTATAACCAGAAATTATGAAAAACATGCATTTCATGGCTCGAAATAATGTCAAGAAACCCGAAAACGCATGAAAAATGGGGAAAAACAAGGGTTTTGGGCATATAAATGGGGAAAACCGTCGATACACATCAACTAATCTTTCAATTTTCTTGCAAATGAACTAAGGGCCACAGCCCACGAACTGGTTTTCATTTTCAGCAATTTAAAAAATACAAGAAAATGAAGAAAATGGCGGGAAAATGATAAAAAAACCATGAAAAATAGGGGAAAAATACATTTGGGGCTACGAAAAATATAGAAAAATAGGATTTATGTTTGTTGATGTATAGCAAGGCTGGGGCATGAAGTTATGCTTCAGTTCAGCCTTTTTTATATGTTTTAGTGCGTGTTTCCTTCCTTTCTCCACATAAAATGACAAGGAAACCCTAAAAGAAATGAATGCAATGATGCACTATCAACGGGGAAGGGTAGAGTTGTGGAAAAAATGGTTAAATGCCGCTGAGCATGAGGGATAATTTGCTGATTTTATATGCATTGCATCTAGGATGGAATAATACTGATAAAAATTAAAACCTAGTAGCACGAAGATCACTTCGGTGCTAGGTGTTGCAGCGAAGCACAAAGCAGTTAGAAAGAAAAGCATGAAAGAGATGTTTTGCACTTGCACGCTGCTGGTTTTTAAAATGTTTGAGCACTAGGCATCCACCTCTTTGCATGATCATTTAGAGGAAATTAAAAGTATCAGAGTTAGCTCCTGGACATGCATAGCAATTGTTTTCAGTAGGCCTTTGACCCACCGTTGAGAGCGTGAGGTTCCTATGCTGTAGGCTAGTCGTGGGATCATAAAGGGGAAGTCAAGTAAGGACAATGGTACATTCCTGGATACGTTTATTTGGTACCTTGAGCGACGTTTGTGCGAAATGTCTAAATGTTGAGCGGCGCATCGAGGGGCCAATCCCCAAGGTGTAGAAGAGTCGCAGAGGGTTGACGGCATTCAGCCGTAGGGGGAACCCCATGTGTATGTGATTCGAGCCTTTTGGCTATGTGAAAGGGACTCCCTCTGAGGAGTAATATTGGGTTAGGATCAGTTGGACTACAACGTATTACAAACGCAATGTTTAGGAAGGTAGAGATTTTGATAGACGCTCCTGGCCGCGAGGCCGAGGGGTTGTCTTGCGCATAGTGACGAGGTCCGGCTAGTGCATGAGCCAGTGCCGGCCTGTTTTTAGGTCCATCATGGTGGTGCATCTTCTTCAGGAGGAACTTCAAAAGAAGTTGTCTTCTACTCAAATGCTGGAAGAGGTAGAGGCAGAGGTAGAGGAGGCCGATATGGAGGCCGTGGTAGAAATCAGAATATGCAGCAAACTCAAGAAAACTATTCCTATGGAGGAGGACGTGGTAACTCTAGAGGCAGGGGGAGCCAAAGGGGTCGTGGTGGATGGCAAAGAGGCCAAAATGCAAACAGTAATGTTGAATGCTACTACTGTGGTAAAATGGGTCATATGGCTAAAGACTGCTATAAAAAGCAGAATGACATCATGAATGGAAAACTGCAACAAGGAAATTATGCATCTTCTAGTAGACATGGTGATGACAGAAATGAGCACTTGTTTATGGTGCAGCACATGAACAATTCTGTGACAAGTGCAGAAGAAAGTAATGATGTATGGTATGTTGACTCAGGTGCATCAAACCACATGACAGGTCATGCAGAATGGATGGAGGATGCAAGAAAAATGGAAAAACCAGGATTTGTGGAGACTGGTGATGATACTGCATATCCTATTGTGCAGATTGGAAAAATTCCTTTGTCTATGCAGGATGGGAAAAAGAAATACCTGTCCGATGTATTTCATGTCTCGAATATCACCAAGAATCTGGTTTCTGTTGGTCAAATGGTTGAGTAGGGCTTGCAGGTCAGATTTAATCCTCATGGATGCTTTGTTGAGGATATGAAAAATAAAGGTCACTTGATAGCAAAAGGAAAGAAGAAGGGCAGAATGTTTACATTGGATGCAGACATGTCTGAATTGAGTGCAGCAATGTTTGCACATGGGACCGGTGTAGTTGCAGATATTGATATCTGGCATAAACGCATTGGTCATGTTAATGTACAGCGACTTAAATCAATGCAGGCCCAAAATATTGTTGCAGGTTTGCCTAAATTCAAGGTTGCAGAAATGCATAAGGTATGTGAAGCCTGTCAGTTTGGAAAACAGGCAAGGAAACCATTTCCTAGACATGTTCAAGAGAGTGAGAAGCCATTGGAATTAATCCACTCTGATGTGTGGACTACTAAAGCTGCATCTCTTGGAGGTTTTCATTATTTTGTCACTTTTATTGATGACTATAGCAGAAAAGTTTGGGTGTATTTTATGAAAAAGAAAAGTGAAGTTTTTGGGCATTTCAAAACTCTTAAAGCTATGGTTGAAAAAGAAACAGGCCTGCAAATAAAATGCCTAAGGTCAGATAGAGGGGGAGAGTACCTCTCAAATGAGTTTGCAAGGTTCCTGCAGGAGCATGGCATAAAGCAGCAATATTCATGCAGTCATACCCCACAACAAAATGGAATTGCAGAAAGGAAAAATAGGCATATTGGAGAGGTATCTCATGCCATGCTCAATGAAAAAGACTTGCCAGATTTTTATTGGGCTGAAGCAGTTGCTACAGCAGTCTACATAATGAACAGGACTCCCACTGCAGCAATACATGGAATGACTCCAGAGGAGAGGTATACTGGTAGGAAACCAGATATTTCTCATTTGAAAATTTTTGGTTGCATTGCCTATGTACATGTGCCAGATGAGTTGAGATCCAAGTTGGATCCAAAAGCTGAGAAGTGCATCTTTATTGGTTACTCTCTGTAGAAAAAAGGGTATAGATGCTATAACCCTTCTACTCGTAAGTTTACAGTGAGCAGAGATGTTGTTTTTTATGAGATGAGTAGCTGGTATAAACCAGTAAATGTGATTGATGATGTAGATGCACAAAATGGTAATGGTGCACAGAATTCACAGCAGCAGTCACAAAATATTAGTGGACCTGGAGCATCCTCTAGTAGTGGTTCACATTCTTCGCCATGGACAGGCAGATTGAGATAAGGAGAATCTTCTCAAGGCAGTGCAAATAGTGGTATGCAGGTGTCACGAAAAGGAAAAGAGAAGGTAGATCAGCCCATGGTTGATGTGAATGCAGGTCACTCTTATGTGGATGGTGAATCCAGTGGCTCAGAACAGAGCATTGATGATGAGTTGGGTATTCCTTCTATTGTTACACCTGGAGTAAGGAAGACCAGGGATGTTTTGAGAGCACCTGGGAGTGAACCTACTTTGCGTAGGTCAACCAGAGTTAGGTATCCTGTGGATAGGCTGAAATATGATGGATTTACAGCCATTCACTATGCATACATGGTCAAAGTGATACAGGAACCAAAACCCACTTCTTTTGAGGAAGCCATGGGAAAAGAAAAATGGGAGAAAGCCATGGATGAAGAAATGGATGCCTTGGAAGAAAATGCTACATGGGAATTGGTACCTTTGCCTAAAGGTAAGAATGCAATTGGCTGTAAGTGGGTTTATAAGGTAAAGCACAATGCAGATGGTTCTGTGAACAGATACAAGGCAAGATTAGTAGTCAAGGGGTATGCACAAACATATGGCATTGACTATGAAGAAACATTCAGTCCGGTTGCAAGGATGGCAACCGTAAGAGCAGTCATTGCTATGGCTGCATCAAAGAAATGGTCTTTACATCAGATGGATGTAAAGAATGCCTTCTTGCATGGTGATTTACAAGAAGAGGTATATATGGAGCAGTCACCAGGTTATGTGCATGCTATTCATCCTGAGTTTGTTTGCAGGTTGAAGAAAGCCTTGTATGGCTTGAAGCAAGCGCCTAGAGCATGGTCTGACAAGATAGGACAGTATCTTGCCACTATTGGCTTTCAGATTTCCAAGGCAGATTTCTCACTTTATGTGAGAAAAACAGAGAAAGGTATTATGCTACTTGTCATTTATGTTAATGATTTGATTATGGCAGGTGATAGTGATGATGATATCCTTCATGTGAAAATGCTATTGAAGCAGAAGTTTGAGATGAAGGATTTGGGAGAGCTGCATTATTTCTTGGGTATTGAGGTGATTAGATCACCAAGTGGGATACAGCTCTTGCAGAGGCAGTATGGATTGGACATGCTGTCCAAATATGGGATGACAGGCTGTAAGCCTATTTCAGTTCCTTTGGAGCAGAATGTGAAGCTGAGCACAGATGCAGGTGAGCTTTTGGAAGACCCTACTATGTACAGACGCATAGTAGGAAGCTTGATTTATATGACTATTACCAGGCCAGATTTGAGCTATGCTGTTGGATTGATAAGTCAGTTTATGCAGGCTCCAAGGAAACCGCATTTGGATGCGGCTAGACGCATACTCAGATATGTGAAGTCCACATTGCAGTATGGACTATTTTATGAGACTGGGGTTCAGATACAGTTGCATGGATACACTGATGCTGATTGGGCTGGTAGCATTTCTGATAGACGATCTATCAGTGGATATGTGTTCTCTTTTGGGAGTGCTACAGTCACTTGGAGCAGCAAGAAACAGCCTACAGTTGCTTTATCTAGCACAGAGGCTGAGTACAGGGGTGCAGCAATGGCTGCATGTGAGGTAGCTTGGTTGCATAAGCTACTTTATGATATGCATTAGCCTACAGATGGGCCAGTTGTCATTTATTGTGACAACATGAGTAGTATACACTTGGCAAATAACCCAGTCTATCATGCTAGAACAAAGCACATTGAGGTGCATTATCACTATGTGCGGGAGAGGGTTTTACTAGGTCTTATTGATCTAGTTTATGTCAGCACAGAGGATCAGGTAGCTGACATATTCACGAAGGCATTGGGCGCAGAGAAGCTGCACAAGTTCAGAGACCTACTTGGTGTGCAGGAATTGGGATTGAGCTCGAGGGGGAGTGTTGAGATATCGAGCTCCACTCGTGATATGCCAGGGTGACCGTTGTGCATTTATGTCACCGACGTGTCAGTTACAGATGCGGTTGGTACACCGCCCATGAATAATAGCTACATGACATCTATCCTTATCTACTCTAGTTCGTGGCTCAGTTAGTATGCCACCTTAGTTAGTTGAGTTTGGTTTGAGACCCATATATAGGGTTCTTCTATTTCTTTGTACCAGAGTTCTTTTTGGCTTACACAACTAAGAAGAGGAAAACTGTTTTCAGCCTCCACCCTTGTGTGTATTCCCCCATTGTGCAAGCAAGAAAGCTACAAGTGAGACTCCTTCCTTCTCTCCCACAATCTTGACAAGAAGACATCTCAATAATTTACTGATCACCACTAAATCCCAAAGAAGAATTTTGTTCCATCCCCTTCAACTTTATATTCACCTTGTGAAGAACTTCATTAATCATAGCATCCTTGTCACCAATTATTTTGTTGCAATGATGAAGTAACATATTCATCACTTTTCCTTTTAGCATCTACGGCATTATCCAATCTTTTAGTCAAGTCCAAACGTTTAGTCTTCAACTCATGAACCTTATGAACCAATGCTTTTTTTTTAACAATAATGAATAATTATCTACCGTCACAAACAAATCCTTGAGCATGGTATATGGCCGAGATATAACATCAATAAATCTCTCAACTACTATGTCCCATGCATTCTTTACATCAATCAGTAAAGCATTTTTTATATCTTGAAGTTTAGATTTCAACACCATGGATGCATGAATATCAACCTCAATGTTTTACAAAATTTGCTTTTCAATCTCTTGCAGAGGCTCTCAAGCAAGAGCTTATGGTCAACTTGCAACTTGACATACATCTCCATAAAGCTATCCATTTGAGCCTCATTTTCCCAAATTGTATTACAAGTCATTAAATTGTTTGTTGTAATGTAGATAAGATGGAAAACGAAGGAGGTCTTGTTGTTCAAGATCACGAGGCGTATCTTAATCGGCGTGTCCCATGTCCTTGCTCTCAATGCAAGTTGGCAATTAGACGAAAACACCGATTGTCTATAGAACACGTACGACGATTTGGCGAGTTTCAATCTAAGATCATTGATCAGGCGATTGCAGATTTTCAGCAAACGGTAATTTGAAGTTAATATCAATCATGCATTGTACTCGAAAGCTAATTGAAAACCATATACAATAAGATTGGGTATTGCTGGCAAAATTTCTATCCAGGGAGGTGATGTCTCGTCCCAAGGGGGAGTGCACCTTTTGCAGCCAATTAGAAGAGTTCGTGGGCGTGCGATGGATGGAGTGCAGGAGCCAATCCACCACTCGCAAGGCCAATCTATACCATCAATGCCAGAGGAGAGAGACAACCTTCCAGACCTACCTACAATCTTGGAGCCTGAGATGGAGGCAATGATCGATTCATTGATTCCCATGGATGTTGAGACTTCTAATCCACTTAGAGAGGAAGCATCCATACCATTATATGATGGGTGCCGAGTATCTCGGTTGAAGACACTGCTTGCACTCTCAAGTGTGCAAGCAAAATACGGGTGGAGCGATACGAGTGTGACCGAGTTATTCAGGTACCTTGCACATAGGCTTCATTGTTTTTTTTTTTGACACTATTACCTGCCCACTAGCATGCTCAGGATACAAATCCACCTTCTTATGCATCTTGTGGACGAAGTGGAGATTGTTGGACCTGTCCATACGCGATGGATGTTCTTCCTGGAGCACTTCATGAAAACCCTGAAAGGCTTTGTGTGACAACAAGCTCGGCCAGAAGGTAGCATGGCCAAAGGTTGGTTGGTGTCAGAGGTGTTAGTGCATATTTCACAATGGCCACCAATGGTGGAACCAGGCAATGAAATGCTATGGATGCTGAAGGACGATGATAGACAAACTGGAGATGTGGTGATTGGAAATGGGGTAGAAAAAAGAATGGATGCCTCAATGGAAGAGAAGGTGCATCGCTTTTATATATTACACCATGCCTCCATGGAGACGTGGCTCGCCAAGTACCAGATTGCAAGGCAAGATCGAGAGGAAGCGCGAGCTGAATTCCGACGTAGTACGCATCATCGACCGATTTGATATCCCGAAGGCATGGAGGAGATGCCGCGGTTTATGTCAATGCGATGGTTTCAAGGAGCCTTGACCGCAGCATCTCACGAAGGGACAGAGGTCTCAATGGAGGAGTGGGAATTCTGGAGGGGATGTAGTCCAAAGGTGATGAGGGGTTTAGAATATGTTGTATCTAAATTTTATATGCGACATCTAATTTGAGTGTTTCAATGTACAGTACAAAATATATAGTGCGGCGTGGTCGCGCAGACGACATTTTTGTGTGGAGCGTATTGACAAAATGCGCTCCATAATGGACTGTGGTGTCATGGAAAGGTTCGAGCAAGAGAGCCGGCAACGAGCAATGGATCCAAACACGGTTGTGGATGAGATGGAGTATTTTGGAAACTTGCAAAGTATTATTACAAGGGGTCGATATTGCAAGGGGTGGAGACCGTCGAAAGCTTGGAGCAAGCATCGGCTAACAATGATGGAAATACAAGAGTCCAAGAATTTTTTGAGAACGAGGCGGACTCATTCTTTTGTGGTGACATATCTATCGACCTTCCAGTGTATGTGGAGTTGTGTTAAGAGATTAACATGGGACCATAGGATACTTCATACTTGGAGCATCCACTTACTCAATTCGTTGACCAATCTCTTATAAAGGTACATAAGATATACATTTTAAGAGAGATTTTTTTAAAATTATTTATATTATTGTGCTTTGTATGATTTAAATTGAATATTCTAACATCATTTTTTATCTGTGCAGGTGACATTTTCAGGATGAGTCGAGGGATGAGCGATGAGGAGTTGCAGGACACCTTCGCACGCATGTCTCCAGACCAGCTCGCGAGATTCAGAGAGATGGCAGACCAGGAGCTGTCTCGTACTTTGTCAGGGCACTCTACTAGATCTGCTTCAGTGCGATCAAATGCTTCGGCTTCGAGTAGATGATCTCGGCGCTCACGACTTGGGCCAGAGGGAGGGAGTGCATCGAGATCAGGGGAATGCTGCTGTGGAGACACAGATGTGGTGTCTCCGTCTCCTCTTTCAGCTGGAGCTGCATCACCTCCAGGATTTGTCACACTTGTGGGTATGTCTACTCCAGTTACTCCGGCTTTTGCGCAGCCGTCAGCAGGTGGCACCCCTTTGGGTGGCACTCCGAGAGAGATTACCCCCGTCGGTACACTGGATGTAGAGGGGTCTCCTAGATATGCCCAGGAGCGTGGACGTAGATGGGAGAGGACCCATGTTAGGCAGACTCCTAGGGGTTATGGATATCTGGTCGATAGTAGGTCAGGAGCCATCGTCATGAATGATGAGGGGAGGAGGGTGATGGCGCGCATAAGAGAGTTGTGCCAACAAGTTTTTCGGCACAACGTCTTGGGTCATTGAAAGAAAATATCGGAGGGGAGCAAGGACTACATAGTAGCATCCTTGCACGAGGAGTTTCCGGTGCTAGCCAAAGTAGATAGATTCTCTATGATTGGATGATGGATTGCATGCGTGCATACATGTCACACAGACAATCTGACGCTCAGGGGCAATCAAGAGTGGGGCTGCAAAGCCCGAGTAGTTAGATGCAGATGACTGGCACCAACTGAGGGATGAGGCTACAGATTCTCCACGACGTTGGAGTCAGTAGCGTGAGGCGGCGAGGGCACGACTCGAGGCCGGAGTGGTCCATCATCTTGGGAGTGGCGGCCACAAGACATATTTGGAGGACTTTGTAAGTTTTTCTTTTGTTTTGCTTGTTTGTTTTTTTGAAATATTCTTTGTACTGACAATTATGTTTCTAATAGTTAGCATTTTGTTTTCTTTGTAGCACTCCATTACAAATCGCGATCCGATAGGCCTTGAGACTGGATATGCAGAGAGGCACGGTCTCAATGCATTGATCAACAGATTGTATAGACGCGGCGGCCCTGTAAGTCACTCATCTTTCTTGTCCGTAGTTACCATGAGATATTTGAATGCATTATTGTATGGTTGATTGATGTGTTGTTTCTTTTTCTGCAGAGTCCGTTCGATGCTCCTTTGTGGCGGGACGAGCTTTCGGGGGACGAGGATTTGTAGCTCGCCCTTGGATCCTTGGAGCTCACACACCTTTATTTTTTAGTCGCCTGATCTATGTAGACATTTTCTATGTATTAGTGATATCCTGTCATGATTGTACCAATCACTTTTTATGCGATCATGTATTTACTTCATGTATCAGTTTTATGATTTCAGTATACATTCTTTTTGTTTGCAAGCGCTTTGTATACAGTAGTGCAGAAACTATTTTGTATGGCTCTCATACAGCCCTGCCACAAATTTTTTTATATTCCTGTTATCGTCGCTATTAGCGTCACAAATTTTATTGCTCGCGTCGCTATTTCCATCGCTATGCGCGTCGCAAAATGTCGCTATCAGCCTTGCTATTGGCATCGCTATCAGCGTCGCATTTTAGCATCGCAAATGAACGCTGATAGCGATGCCAATAGCGACACTGATAGCGACGTTTCTATGGCATCATTAATAACGATGCTTTTTGCGAGGACGGGGGCAATTTTTGTTGTTTGTATTTTCATCACTTTAAACGTCGGTATAAGGCCTATATCTTGTAGTGATTTCTAACCAATTGATTTATTTGTGTAGCTGAAGACTGCTAGGTATTCACTTTTGTCGGTTTAATTGTATTATTTTACTAACGATTGTGAATGCTTTAGTTGATGTATAGAGATAACAGTAGTGGCGATGGAAAGCATTGGAGGATAGCGTGTATTCGAGTTATCATCTATATTTTGTCGCGCCTATTTATCAAGGCGTTTGATATTTATTTATTATTTTTGTATGCGCATGGACGCATGATTTAGATATTTGTATTTGGACATTGTATTGGGTATGCCTGACTTTTTGGGCGCCCGCTCATTAGCTTTATTCTCTATTTGGCACAAAAGCAAACTCAAAAGCTAAAGCATGCTATTTTGTAATTTGGGCTATTATTTGAGCTTGAAGATGATTAATACATAAAATACATGCTTTGTGGAACACTCACACAAGGCATGGGGGGATATTGCACCCAATTGGTCTCTTGTTCATGTCGTGCAAGTCTTCTACATTGATTTGTGTGCAAAAAGTAGAGTTCTTTTGTTCTTGGGGACCTTCTGACACTCACTACGCGCACTTACGGCATCCGATCTGTGCACTAGTGGTATCAGAGTGAAGCAGAGATCGAGAGCTTCCAATCGCTTACATCTTGTGTGAAGATGGAGCTCTTGGAACGATCGAGCTCTATAGTGAGTTTCATTGCAAACGGTCGATATGGGTGGATTCCTAACGGTCAAGAACCTCTATCTGCAGCCTCTGATTGCAAAAGACCGGCCTGAGGAGGCGGAGGACCACTCCTACATCTCCCTCTCCAAGTCGTTTTTTTTCCACAGACAAACAGATAAGCTTCCATATCTCAAAAAAGTTTAAGCTTAATTCAAAGCTTAAGTGAGCTTGAAAAGCTTATTTAAAAACTTAAGGGGTCCAAATTTTTCCGTCTGGTATCGCGGCATCTTCTGGATGTAATTGGCAGCGTGAAAAACAGCCCCCCCCTCAAAATTCGTCGACAGCTTCAGTCTTATTAAGCCTAAGTCACTTAAGCTTTACAAAAGCTTAATCATCTAAGTCCTCCAAGTTGTTTTACTTCTGCAAGTCTTGCAAGTCCACAAAAGTCAAAATAGACTTATCTCAATTACTCCCATAAAGACTGTTCCTGCGCAGAAGCACAGAATTATGGCATTGCTCCCTGGAAGACTCTGTTCACACACGCAGACTTGCTGAACCAGTTTCAACACACGCAGAAGGTTATATGCATTTTCTACGAAGACTACGAATACCGCAACCGCAAAAGACTAAGACCGTAAAAGCCAAACAAAAATTTATAAGCCTTGTATACCTGACTTTGAGCTACGCTCATCCTACTAATCAGATTTCGAGAGTGTGAGCTCTTTTGGATTTTACAGAATGACGGAACAGAACATGAACGATTTAATGGCTGAAGGTGATCTTCGTGAACCTATGATGGAACAAAAATTGGATTTGATTATGATGCAACTTGATGAAGAACAAAGACCTCGACAAGCTTTGCAAGTCCAATTGGCCAATTTGCAACGATCTACCACTAACAAAGATGGATCGCAACTTGAAGATCTTATGTGACGTACCATTGATGCGACGCTCGAAGCTCAATCCATCCGCAAAGAAACAAAGATAAGTAAAAGAAATTTCAAATTTTGTACTTTGAATGGATCTCGAGATGGAAAGATTGTACTTGCATTTATCAGTCAGTTTGATGATTACTTTTATGAAGAGACATATGCTGAAAAAGACAAAATTAAATGTGTCACTAATCATTTAGTTGATCGAGCATCTCTATGGTGGATTGTGGTTCGCAAGAGCATTAATTGTCCCACTACCTGGGAGAGTTTCCAAAAGAAGTTTTTGTAGAATTTTCTTCCTCCTCAATTCCATGAAAAAGCCATAAAGTAATGGAATCTTCTTCAGCAAAGAAATCGTGAACCTATTTTCCAATACACTGAACGTTTTTGGAATGCCTTATTGCAAATATACATGCTCGAAGATGTACCTGAAGCGACTCACAAATGCAAGTTTATGTCCGGTCTACTTGGACATTACTATGCTAAAGTTAATATGTTCAAACCAACAACCCTTGAAGATGCAATTTCTTTGGCTCATGACATTGAAGACAAGATTCGAGGAAGAGACAAGCATCCACAACAATTTGAAGCAAATGGTAACTATGGTTCCAAGCAATTCAATTCAAATTTTAGAAGATTCAATTAAAGTCGTTTTCTTCCATCATCATTCCGTAAGTCTTGGACATGACCACCTGCTTTGCCATCAAATACCAATCCAAACCCTAAGCCATCCTTACAGCCAAATCCCAATATTCCTAGACTTCCTTCCATTGCCAACAATGTATCTAAAGCCAAACCTATAGTTTTTTACAAATGCCATCAAGACATCTAGCAGCCAAGCCAATCGAAGAAACCACCTGTCCATATCAATTATCTTAGAGAAATGGAAGATAAAGAACATGAGGAAATGCCTGACTTTACAGAAGATGATGATGACATTGCTAATCCTTTAGATACTTTGCCAGGTATGCCAACTCCACATTCTTTGTTGACAATCATGTTTCTAACAGTTAGCATTTTGTTTTCTTTGTAGGACTCCATTACAAATCGCGATCCGATAGGCCTTGAGACTCGATATGCAGAGAGGCACGGTCTCAATGCATTGATCAACCGATTGTATAGACGCGGCGGCCCTGTAAGTCACTCATCTTTCTTGTCCGTAGTTACCATGAGATATTTGAATGCATTATTGTATGGTGGATTTATGTGTTGCTTCTTTTTTTGCAGAGTTCATTCGATGCTCCTTTGTGGTGGGACGAGCTTTTGGGGGACGAGGATTTGTAGCTCGCCCTTGGATCCTTGGAGCTCACACATCTTTATTTTTTAGTCGTCTGATCTATGTAGACATTTTCTATGTATTAGTGATATCCTGTCATGATTGTACCAATCACTTTTTATGCGATCATGTATTTATTTCATGTATCAATTTTATGATTTCAGTATACATTCTTTTTGTTTGCAAGCGCTTTGTATACAGTAGTGCAGAAACTATTTTGTATGGCTCTCATACAGCACACAGTGCTATATGTGGCAGGGCAACTTACTGCCCTGCCTACAAATTTTTTTTAATCCTTGTTATCGTCACAAATTTGATTTCCTTATCCCTATGAAAGATACTTACCATCAGGATCTTACTTTTCAATCTGATTGGAATAAATTAGTTGCAAATAATTGGATTCCTATTGATTCACTGTCTTACAATAATGGATTCATGTTTTATGAAAATAGATTATGTGTTACAGTTCCATTTAGATCTTTTGTTTTGAATGAGATTCATTGTCCTCCATATCAAGGTCATAGAGGTATTATATCTACTTTGCATACATTGACTGAATTTTTTTATTGGCCACATATGGATACTGATGTATCTACCTTTGTTTCTGAATGTTTAGTTTGTCAAAGAGTTAAAAGACATAATGGTAAATAGTATGGTTTATTGATGCCTTTATCTATTCCATCACAACCATGGGAACAAATTTCTATGGATTTTATTACTGGTTTACCTAACACTAAAACTAACCATGATATGATTTGGACTGTTGTAGACAGGTTTAGCAAACAAGCATATTTCATTCCATGCAAGAAAACTTTAACTGCATCTCAATCGCATCGATCGTACGTCATATAACATCCACTATGCCTTTTGCATCTACAAATGCCTCTACAATAATTTCCAAGAAATAATCTTCTCTCAAATTGAAAAAAGTTTGGAGATCAGACAATAATATGTATTCCTTGTCTTTAATTGGGAAAGTAGGCAAAGATGGAACGATAAGGCTTGAAGGACTGTCAGGATGGCTCATCAACCTCTATAGTGGTTTCTTCAATTACTGTCTCTACTTTGAATTTAGTAACATCCAGGTCCTTTGCAACTAATGCTTCCATCTGGGTGTCTAGTTTCTCCTCAACATCAACTTCATCTAGTATCTCTTTAAGAAGTCAACAGCTAGATAAGTTTGAGGTTTCTTTATGCTTTTCATCAAATTTTAAAGGGTATTTCACAAGACAAATACAATGAATGCAGTAGACTTAAGCATAAGCCTTCATTTTTCTAGGTGTAAAGAGCATAACTCAACTGCATAAAATCTATCAAGAGAATGATAGCCACATTTCTTGGTAAACAAGGACTTCTCAGTGCCTGACCTTCCAACAGGGGTGTGAACATACTCCTTGGAATCCAACTGAACAACAAGATAATATGCCAACTCTTCAAACTCTGCAAAATCTTCCTTGCAAAAGTCCTTTGAGAAATCAAGAACTTGATCAAGGTCCCACTCTGGATTGAAAATCTCTCTAGCTGTTGGATAGAAAGTAATGTCAATATTGTTTTCTATGAGAAAATCCAAAAGCTTCTCAAAGGCCGTAACATTTGTAATTTAAGAAAGTCATAGGACCTTCACAGGAGACTTTGAAGCCTTCCTTGAACCTTCACCTGTCACTAACATATGAGATGCTATTGAAACATCTGAAGCAACATAATCGTTTGTCATTGTGGGCTCAAGGACTCTTTTCCCCTCTATAGATGTGGAGGCAGACATGTGTGACATTTTTGTTCTTGACATCTTCTTGAGAAACAATAGCTCTCTGCTTGTCTATACAATGAGAATATAAATGTATAAACCTCTTGAGGTGCAGCTCTTGCTCCATGTTGGATGATTGAATTATACAACACAAATTGAAGTGTCTACGAATATCAAAACCCCACCATTGTGCCATTCTGGCTCGAAAGTCAGTAGGGATTCTATACTGATACGACACGAAAGAAAAACATATGTGAAAAAACCTTGTGCAAGGATTGGCAAATACAATGAGATTAGAAGAAAATCAAAACCTTTATATTCACCTTTTTGTGCCTTGCAGAAGGACTTTGGAAATTGCAGAAGAACTTTGCCTTGCAAAAGGACTTTGGAAATTGCTCAAGTGTGTGGTGGAAGACGATTTCGACAGGGGAGAATCTGGAAGTGCTGTGGAGGATGAGAAGCGAATATGACATGATAAGAGGAAAATCAAAACCTTGTTATTCACCTTCTCGCTCTATTTTTGTGCATGTTGCCTTGGGGATGGACTTTGGGAATGTGCTCAGGCGTGCGTGGAAGACGACTTTGACGGGGAAGGATGTGGTAATTTCTACAGTGAAGTGTACGGAATGACGTGCGAGTTGGGAATGATATTATGAATGGAGGGGGTGACGTGGATTATGGATGGAGTATAGAATGTGGGGGTGACGGAGTGGGTGATGTTGGGAGAATGGGATTATGGACAGACATGCATCTGTGATTAAGAAGGGGACGGAGATGGAGATGGACAATTTGGACTTTGAAAGGAGCCGAGGGGAGAAGAAAAAGAGATCGAGTCAAGGGGAGAAGGGGAAGGAGAAAGTGACGTTGTGTCGAGCAGGGCGGAGAGGAAGACGTTTGGCACACGATAAAATCAGGAGGAAAAGGATGTGAAAATTTTTGAGTGGACTTAAATAAGCGTGAGGAGGGAAGAAGGAACATTCCAGAAACCCTAATATCACAGTGAATGAGAACATGACATGTGGACATCAGCAACCCAAGTATATAAGAACTCCTCATTTGGCGCAAGTGCAAATTCAAAGTTGTCGTACTACATTTGCATTGCTCATTCATTTGCGTTTTGTTGGAAGCCCGCAATATGAAATGATAAGGGCAAAGAAGGAAATCAAATACACCTAATCACATTGTATTGACTAAACTTGTACGAAGCTAGGAAGACGGGTCCAAGGCCTACAACCGTCTTGGCTTCCATATGAAGTGATAATGTTAAAGGAGGATGTCAAATTTGTGTAATCGTGTTGTATTGGAAATCTCAAGAAGCAGGGAGAAGGGGTTCAAGGAATAGCATCCTTTCGGCTTCCATATGAAGCAATAAGGTCAAAGGATCAACCTTAGATTCGCGCTATCACGTTTTATTGGGCTAAGCATTATTTCACCTTCCATATCATGCAAGAGGAGTAAGTCACCTTTGTATTTGGCTTTCTGATCGCGCCGTGTTGGTTTCAATGGCCAAGGCAAAAGAAACTGCAAGAAATGTGTTGGTGAAGAAATCCTCTGAAGAAGGGCTAACTGGTAAAAAACACAAGAAGGGCTTATTAATTTAAGCTCGCGGGGGGGGGGGGGGGATTTGTGGTTTATGAGGCGAAGGGGAGTGGGGGTTTAATGGCCCCACGGGAAGGGGTTAAGGGTTTAAGACCGGGGGGGGGATGAAAGGAATAAAGGGAATAAAACCGGGAGGGGGGTGAAAGGGTAAGTGAAGGGTATAGGAAGGGGGGATAAGAGGAGCCCCCCCTTAGAAGCTTCAAGAAGCTTCAAGAAGCTTCTATGGGGGTGAGGAGCCATGTGGGGGGAAATTCCGATGGCGAGGATGGGAGGGGGTACGGGGGGTGAAAGACTGCAGGTGGCGGCACTAGCAACTGGTCTGGGCGGCGGATTAGGCAACGGCAGCAGTGGCGATTCAGTGTGGTGGCATACTCAGTCCAGCAGCGCTCCACGACGGCTCCCTTTCCTCCTCAATGGTAGGCGGCAGCATTCGTCTCTGTCCTTTCCTCCTCCTTCTCATAGACCATGGCCCTCTCTCAATTTGATAGGGGAGGGGAGGGAATCCTCCCCCTCCTGTGTGTCATGGTACATGCCTATGGAGCCGAGCAAGCTCCAGCGAGGAGCTTGCTGGCTCCTCTATCCCCTTCCCTCCTTCCAGCATGACGCGCGCCGCTGAAAAAAAAAGAAAAAAAATTAATATCTGAAATATTACATTCTCTCCCCCTTAGAGGAATTGAGATGTCCTCATCTCGAGATAAATTGGGGATATTGATGGTTGAGAGTGTCTTCTTCTATCCAAGTGGCATCCTCTTTGGGATAATCTTTCCACTGGACGAGGCATTCTCTCAAGGTTCTGGATCTTAATTGTCTCTCCCTAACATCTAAGATTCTACCAAGCCTTAGCTCAAGGACTCCTTGGCTAGGCATTACAATTTGTTGGTCATCAAGTACATGGTTAGGGTTGGGTACATTTTTTTTCAATAGGCTGATATGGAATACATTGTGAACTTTTAGGTTCTCAGGGAGTTGCAATCTATAAGCATTGGGTCCTAGGCATTTGAGGATTTTGTACGGCCCCCAATACCTTGGACTTAGCTTCTTGCAATCTCCTAGGGATATAGAACTCTTTTTAGGGCATACGCGAATGAAGACCATGTCTCCTTCTTTGAAGACTCTTTCTTGACACTTCAAATCTGTGTATGCCTTCTTTCTATCCTTGGCCGCTTGTATGTCTTGTCTTATTGTCTTTATTTGATTATCCATCTCTTCCAACATCTGCCTTGATGCTTCAACCCTTAGGGTTGGATTAGAAAAGTTTAGGGGACTTCGACAATCATGACCATACAATGCTTGGAAAGGGGTCATCTGAATGCTTTGCTAGTACGAAGCATTGTAGGAAAATTCAACCAATGGCAAGTATTGAATCCACCTCTTCGGCTCTCGACAGCAATATGCCCTAAGCATATCCTCGATGACTTGATTTACTCGCTCTGTTTGGCCATCCATTTCGGGATGGTAAGCGGTGCTAAAACAGAGTTGAGTCCCAATAGCTTCAAAGATAGCTCTCCAGAAGTGTGATGTGAAGAGAGAATCTCAATCACTAATGATTCTTCTGGTTAAACCATGTAGCTTGAATATCTCCTTGATAAATAATCTTGCAATGTCGGAGGCTTTATAGTTAGTTTTTACTGGAATAAGGTGTGCAACCTTAGTAAGCATGTCAACCACAACCATGATCGAGTTGTATCCTCCCTGGACTTGGGGTAAGCCTACAACAAAATCCATACTGATGAATTCCCATTTCATTTGGGGAATATCAAGCGGTTGCAGTTTCCCTGGCATCAGGACATGTTCGGCTTTGATACGTTGGCAAGACAAACACTCAGTGACATATTTGAGAATGTCACCTTTGAGCCTCTCCCAATGGTAGCTCTTCCTAACTGCATTAAGAGTCTTAGCATAGCCAGGATGTCCTACGAAAGGGGAATCATGAGCTTCCCACATTATCTTCTGCTTAAGTGACTGGCTTGCTGGTATACACAGCCTTGTTCTGTAGTAGACAAGTCCATTATCAATGGAAAATTCCTGATACTTAGCTTGCAACTTTTGATTCTGCTCCTTGGTAGAGATCTTCTTTAGCATTGTTTGGTAGGCCAAATCATGGCATGCTTCCTCTCTAGCTAACTCAAGTATAGGGTTGTTTGGCATAGATATGTTTGTAGCTAGAGATCTGGCCGTTGATGGATTCTGCAAGATTAGGGAATTTAGGAATGCCTTGCGACTAAGTGCATCGTCAACTACATTCTCTTTCTGTGGTCGGTACTTGATTTCAAAATCATATTCCTCCAACACTTCAATCCACCGACGTTGCCTCATGTTGAGCTCGTTCTGGGAAAAGATTCATTTGAGGCTCTTATGGTCGGTTACTAGAGTAAACTTGTTACCCAACAGGTAGTGTCTCCAAAGTTTTAGAGCATGGATGACAGCTAGTAATTCCAGATCATGCGTAGCATAATTCTTTCCATGGTTCTTCAGTTTCCTTGAAGAGTCTGCTACTGGATGACCTTCCTGCATAAGTACACAACGCAAGGCAAGAATGCTAGCATCAGTTACTACCTCGAACTCCTTATTGAGGTCTAGAAGTTTTAGAATAGGTGTTGATACCAAACTTTGCTTCAATCTGTCGAAGCTATTTTTTTCGGGAGTTGACCATGTAATGGAAGTCTGTTTCTTTAGTAAATCCGTCAGAGGTGCTGCAATCAAAGCACAATTTTTGATGAAGACCCTATACCATCCTGTCAATCCAAGAAAGCTGCATATTTCTTTGACAGATATTGGTGTTGGCCATTCAAGCACATCTCTGACCTTGGCTGGGTCCACTGATATTCCTTCTGATGAAACTATGAATCCTATATATTCAATCTGACGCTTGAAGAATGCACACTTCTTGATTTTTGCATATAGCTTATGTGACCTCATTGTCTCAAGGACAATCCGAAGTTGAGGTTCATGATCTTCTTCCTGTTTAGAATAGACTAAAGTGTCATCGAAGAAGACAAGCACGAAATCATCAAGATATGGCCTAAAGATATCTTGCATTAATCTATTGAAGGTGGCAGGTGCATTTGTAAGCCCGAATGATATAACCAGGAACTCAAAGTGCCCATATCTTGTATTGAAGGCCGTCTTTGGGATATCTTCTTCCTTGATCCTTATCTGATAGTAACCTAACTTGAGATCAATCTTGAAGAAGATCTTCGCACCTTGAAGATGATCAAGAAGCTCATCTATTCTAGGAATATGATACTTGTTCTTGACTGTTGATTGATTCAACCCTCGGTAATCAATACATAGTCGAAGTGTCCCATATTTCGTTTTCTGGAATAGTACTAGAGCTCCCCATGGTGAATTGCTAGGTCGGATGTAGCCCTGATCTAACAGTTTCTTGATTTGTTCCTTCAGCTCAATTGCTTCTGGTATGGACATTCTAAAAGGTCTCTTGGCAATTGGCGCGGCTCCAGGTACTAACCTAATCTCATGATCCACTTCTCTTTGAGGTGGAAGCTCAGTCAACTCTTCAGGGAATACGTCCGTGTATTCCTTTAGCCAAGAAGGTCCTTCATGAGACTCTTGCTTTTGATCTAACTTGTTGAGTTTGATCAAGTAAACGGGTAATCCTTTTCTGACTCCTTTTATGATCCGAGATACTTTGGCCAATTGGATTCTTGGCACTCCTACCTGACCTTGAGTTGTGACTAATTCCCTTTCAGAGTTTCGAAAGGAAACTTGACCCTTTCCACAATGAATGTGGGTGTTGTTGGGCTTAAGCCAATCCATTCCGAGTAGACACTCATGGATACCTAAATTCATGACTCTGAATTTAACCGAAGTCTTCTTTCCTCCCAGAAAGAATTCCACCTTAGCAGTTTGCCTGGTACAAGTTATTTCACGACCATTTGCCAATTCCACAAGCAGGGTAGGTGCTTCTACTGTGGCTATTCCTAATCCTTTTTCACATGCTGATGAGATAAAGGAATGTGTACTGCCACAATCAATCAAGGTTTTGAACCCTTTACCTTGATAGTCCGACGGTGTCTAAATCACTGAGAATTGGCGATTCGGCCCTTTCTTGTGTAAAGCGGCATGGACTGTCGCTCTTTCGAACTTTGCTTCCATGGTCGGATCTTCTTCTTCCCCTCCTTTGCACATTTGCCTATTGGCAATGCAGGCGGTTCTTCCTCTTCCTCGGGTAGCGGCTCCTTGACCACGGCTTGTTCCTTGGAAAGGCGCTTGGTGATGTCCTCCGCCAAGCTTGGGACATTGCCTCTTGAAGTGACCGGGCTCATTACAGTGGAAACAACAGAGGTTTCGGCCATTACTTTGAGTAGGAAGAAAGTTGTTGATGTTATTCATCCTTTCTTTCTTTCTTTGTCCCTGATTATGACCTTGAACTCTCTTCATTTGAGGTATGAATGCTCCTCTGTTTGGGTCATTATAAGACCAAGTTTTGTTACCCCTTGGTCTAGCTTGCACCTCCTGAATTATAGGCGCCGCTCGAATGAGTGCATCCTGAAGATCTGATGGACGCATAGATTCGAGACGGGTATTTACTGGTGGATTGAAGCCCGCACAAAATTTGGACACTTGTTGTGTCATGTCCATCTACGGCGCATACTTTAAAAGTGAGACAATTTTAGAGTAGTATGCGTCAAGAGTGAGTCCTAGCTATTTTAGCTCATAGAACTCGTTCATTTTCTGTGTGCGATATGCAGGTGGTAAGTATCTTCCCTGCACGGCTTTCTTCAGCTTCTCCCAGGTAACGGATCCCTCTGCGATCCCTTGATCCCTGCACCATTGCTTCCACCAAAGTCTGGCTTCGCCGGTGAGTTTTAATCTGGCGAGCATAGCCTGATTGACGGGTGCAATACTGGCTGCTTTGAAGTAATCCTCCATGGATTCAATCCAAATTTCAGCATCAGCCTGGATGAATCTGCCTCTCCTGTTAAACTCGGGTGGCTTAATTTGCTTGAGAAGGAACTTCTTCTCCTGGATCACAGCAGTACTTGATGTAGGAGGCAAATTGGGAATCTGTACCTGCGGTTGTGCCTGAATAAAGGTTTTCTTAACGTTATTATACGATAATCGACGTTAGCTTATATTACATCTTTAATTCAGCTATCTCGTAAACAATGTAGCTACTTAACTTTTTATCGACTCTTATACACAGCCAGACATTGATAAAAAGAAGTCTTTATTTGTATTTACATGGGCATAGCCCTTTCGAATACAATGTTTCATGTGATGATAAGCCAATTGTTACATTTAGTTTGGGGAGAACAACGTTGTATTGCATTTATCTACAAGAACTATGTAATAGTAAGGTTTTGGGTCATGGATCTTCAAGAATCGATAAATCATTGGAAGTTTAGGATATCCTTTCCGTTGAAATCCATACTTCTCATGGCGGCCCAACACTTTAATCCTGTCAGCGGGGATTACACGGGTTACTTCCTCATATACATATGAGTTCATCTCAACCCTCCGACCTCAAATATGTAAAGTCAAATTTACGTGAGCTTCCACAAAAATGAACAACTCCACGACATTCAAGTCTTCCAACCACTTGATCCTCGTTAGGCTTGTCTGTAGATAAGCAAACCGGTGGCCGGCTATATAGTAGATTCCTGAAGCACCTGTCCATCTTCGTTCTATGTACAAAGGTGATGGATTATAAATTTGCTCCAGGATGTTTATCATCCCAATTCTTTATCTATAAAGCAGAGAATGCATTGTAGTCATAAACATGACCCGAAATACCAAAAACTTGTTCCACGCTTCGTAATTCTGCAAGACAATATTGAAGGTAAGAAAATGTTTGGACAACAACAATTTCTTTACTTCATTTTATTGAGATTTCATAGAAACAATTCCGTTGTTGGTCGGCTCTGATACCAACTGTAACGTATCCACTGGTATCATCCAGGACACGTCTTAGTAGTCCATTGGAAAGGATGTCTAGAAAGCTCCGCCCGACACTCCCATGGAATGGTACGGGACTTGCGATCTAGGGCTTCCCGCGCCTGCCACGTAGCGGAAGTATTCTGGCCGTTCCCACTTAAGATCGACTAGAATTTAGGGTTTTCCTGATTGGTCATTACCTAACAGCAACTAGCGTCGGACCCAACGCCAGGTCCGAATCGGATTCACGCTGCACTTGGTTCAAGGAGAATGGGAAACGAGAGGGATGCAAAGCTCAACCTCTCTGCCATAAGGCATAGTCCCATTCCGTTTCCCTAAAACAACGTAGATCGGGTAAGACATAACTCTAGGTCATTGCTTTCATTGTTCGTGTCCTTTGACGATCATCCCGCTGTTCTTCGAGATTTGAGAAAAGTTCCTGGCCAACCGGGACCACCCAACCGTAGGACGGACCCATGGCCCATCCTCCGCACTTTCCTCGGTTTTTTTTAGCTAGATAATTATCTAACACGTTAGTTGGACATGTAACAATCAGCTTCTTTAATTAATCTGTTAAGCACTGGTTCCTTCACGTAATCTTATCACGTGACATAGAAAAACAATATCATACAAGTTTCTTGTTAATATATCATCATATTTATCTTTGGAATACAAGGAGTTCTGCCCGTAGGCTTGTCCATAATCCGCCCGAACGCTATCCAATAATCCATAGGGATCACTATTCCAAGCTTCTGCCCGTGGACTAGTATATGGGCCTCGAGATCCAATTCCGAGTCACGTTAGCCTATTGTGCAGGACTCAGAAGGCGAGGGATTTACGGCCAGAGCCCCCCCTTGCACCCAAGCGTCCTCCTACTTCAAGTAGAGCTCAACGGAGAGACCTCTCGCGGCGGGTTCGGTCCACGTTCACGGCACGGTCAGCAACCCCCTTGGTTAGGGTCAGGCAGGCAGTCGGGGGTAATTAAAACTGCCTCTCCCTTCAGGTCTTCAACCTGAAGTATAGATATTCATTTAATTTGTAATTCATAAATCAAACAATGCTCTAAAATCTCTAGCAAGCACAAACATTTCCTTTAACCGATCTTGTTGTTGGCAAACTGCTAAGGAATGATTCTTTCCTTTCGAATGCATCAGCACTCGTTCCAGGGTGTCTTGCAACATGGCAAGATCCCTTATATTTTGGGCTAGGGCGTACCCTATTAACCCAACTTGGTCAACCCTAAAGTTCATTGGATAATTTAGTTTCCGGTTTTTTAACCTTCCTTAATTAGAAGGATATCAAAGAATAAATCCTTTTGCAAGATAACTTGTGTAAGGATCCGTCATCCTTGTTGAGGGTGTTTAACCATTCTTCTTGTGAATCAATCACAAGACCATATGACTTCATACTTACTGTGCAAGTCCTGCATCATAATATGCGATGAAACAATCTGTTTCAGTTTCTTTAAGCTGACGTTTGTCAGACTTAGGGTCTCCTTTTATTATTTTCTTTAAGAACCTCAGGGAAAAACCCTAGTTCTTTTACGTTACGATTTATTGACCCTACAATCAGGGAAGGTGGGTAAGTATTTAAGGTATAAACGTTTCTTGGATTTAAATAATTCCCAATGCATATTTCGTAGCATAGGCATTTATAAGTTTATATTAATTCGGTTAAGTTTTAGAAGGTAATATCGAGATCAGCTCGGCACGATTTGTTATCTATGTGACGATTGATTTTTCAGTCCTAAACTTTATTGCCTCAAGGTTAGGTAAATTCAATTAATCTTCCTTTTTTCCTTGCGAACAAAACTCATGCCAAATAAACAATCTTTCCCTTGCTAAGATATACAGTTAGCAATGATAACTTCCTAGAGTTTAAACAACCTAAGAAACCTTTCATGAATTTCACCTTCTATGATGATTCGTTGCAAAAAAAGAATAGGGGTTAATGGTGCAAGATGCAGTTTTTATACCTTCAAGATTTAATCGAGATATACTACTATAGTGGGTAGATAATCTTGCTCGTAATTCGTTTCAATGCATGATGCTATTCGAAGGAAAACTATGTTTTATACATTATCCATTTTGCATGTTCAATTCAACTAAATTCCTTCTTCGTAAATAACTAGGAAAAAATATATCTTATCCCTAACAATTCATCTTGCATGATTGAATTAAAACCGATATAAAACCAAGAAGGAAAAACCTGGTTTTGGGGTGAGATATCCACATGGATACCGAGAGATGACCCTCCCACAGCTACTCCTTGGACTTTCTTAGGCGGCATCGCAGTTATAATCCTTCGAACGTGAAGGCAGCTTTACACTCCTTTTCGGAATTCCACCCGCTTCAATATGTTAAGGGATTGACCACGAGAAGGGGGTATTAAGACCTTTAAGGTCTTAGCTTTTTCGGGAGGGAAAGGTTTACAAATCCTAAAAGAAAAGGCCCCATAGGGATTTATACGCGGTGAAAAGGGGTGTGTGTGAATGTGGTTTCAAAAAACATATGAAGGGTCTTGAAAGGGTATAAAAAGGGGGATCTTGAACGGATTTCTAGACACGGGGTAAGTCCCAAACCAAGGGGACAAGTGAAGGGTGAAAGGGGGTAAAAAATACAAGAAGGGCTTATTAATTTAAGCACGGGGGTGGATTTGTGGTTTATGAGGCGAAGGGGAGTGGGGGTTTAATGGCCCCACGGGAAGGGGTTAAGGGTTTAAGACCGGGGGGTGAAATGAATAAAGGGAATAAAATCGGGAGGGGGGTGAAAGGGTAAGTGAAGGGTATTGGAAGGGGGGCTTAGAGGAGCCCCCCCTTAGAAGCTTCAAGAAGCTTCTTCAAGCTTCTGTGGGGGTCAGGAACCACGTGGGGGGAAATTCCAACGGCGACGATGGGGGGGGGTGAAAGTCTGCAGGCGGTGGCGCTAGCAGCTGGTCTGGGTGGGGGATTAGGCAACGACAGCAGTGGCCATTCAGTGTGATGGCGTACTCAGTCCAGTGGCACTCCACGACGGCTCCCTTTCAACGGTAGGCGGAAGCATTTGTCTCTGTCCTTTCCTCCTCCTTCTCGTAGACCATGGCCCTCCCTCAATTTTATAGGGGAGGGGAGGGAATCCTCCCCCTCCTATGTGTCATGGTGCATGCCTGTGGAGCCGAGCAAGCTCCAGCGAGGAGCTTGCTGGCTCCTCTATCCCCTTCCCTCCTTCCAGCACGACGTGCCCCTGAAAAAAAAAGAAAAATAATTAATATATGAAATATTACAGTTAAGATGGTTTTACATGCAGAGGTGTTTTGCAGAGATCAGGAAAGCTCAAAAGTCAACTAGGCACCTCATTCCTAAGGCTATATTTTTTAGATTGGTCAAGGAGATATCTAATAGGTTGTCCTCTGTTACTTTTGTGGATGGCTTCAAGAAGAGATGGCAGTTGTCTGCCCTCCTCTGCTTGCAAGTGGCAGCAAATGGTTTTTTGATAGATTTGAATTACATTAATGAATAAAGACTTTAATATGGTTAGTAGACTTAGATATAGGTTTGACAAAGTTTTGAAGCCTCTTCTATTGACTAATCAAAAGGCATTTGAAATCCTCAATGTTCCACCCAGAAGACAGTAGAAAGAGCCACCAACACCCAAGATTGAAGAGGTTACCCATTTGTATCTTACAAGGGTTGCAAGTGAGAAGGAATTTGTCATGGAGAAGAAAAGGAAAGAGGTAATAGAAAATGAGGATTTGATCTAGCAAAGAAAGATTTTGACTCTTGGCCTAGTGAACTACAAGAGGATGGGAAAAGTGTACTGCCAAATGGTTGTGAATGTTTTTGTTAGTCTTGAGAAAGAAGACTACCTCAGCATTTCTCTAGAGGATAAGATCCTATTTGAGAAAAAGGATACTCAACTAACAGATTCAGTAGTTTATTATTGTTTGAGGTAAGGTCTTTCGCTTCTCTTTATTTATAATGAGTTTTTCCAAGGGTCCTTATATTTCACTCATTTTCTTATTCATTCTTTACTTTGTATACAAGGCATATGTTGCTTCTCTTAGCATTAATATTGCTAAGAGTATATTTGTTATTGATCCACTTCTCTCAGTGGATTTTTTTTCAAAATCTGATTCAAACATTACAAGGTTTTTTAAGGACTTCAATAGTGTCACAAACCATCATATTTTTTTTCCATACATTGAAAGGTACTTTCTTCAACATTCTATCTTGATGTTTTGTCTTTAGGGTTATTATTGCTCACTTGTCTTTTGGTTTGCAGAGGACACTAGAGTCTAATATATATCAACATTCCTGCAAGAGAGGTCATTTTTATGAATTCTCTTGTAAGAATCCATGGCCAATCAAAGATGTATTGTCAATAAACACTCTTTATTTTATCTTTATTAGATAAATTTTATAATATTCAATAATAAGTTAATATGTGCAGTGCTGCTAGACTTGTTACTACCCACATAGACACTAGCTTTGAAAGCATTGTTGATCCTTAGAGTCCTTTCAAGTTTCTACTTCAAGAGGTTCCATTGCAAAATTAAGGGCATTCCTAAGCTTTCCACATTGAAATTCAGTCCATCTCCTCTAAAGTCTAAGGAGAAAAGAGTGCTTGAGGTAATTAAGTTCTTTGAGCAACGAAAGAAAACACCTACTAAGAGGAAACTAGTGATGGCAAATGAAAGTATGAAAGATGAAGCAACTTTTCCAAAGAAGGAGAGAAGTCTTAAGGATGGAGAAGCTATAGATCAAGGAGAAGATAAAGATCAAAGAGAAGCTAAAGAATAGACTTATAATTATCAATTTGTTTATTTGTACTGAAGTAACATTCCCACGGTCCTTATACATTTGTAGTGCAAAATTCTAACCCAAAATGTAATGATATGCCATATTGATCTTATCCATGAAAGACGATTTTTTGTTCATAGAATCATAGAGAATTATAAAGCTTATACTAAGTCTTTCCTATTAAATTGTACTACAATTTTGTAACTCATGATATAATGAAATCATTTTGGTCCACAAATGATGATTTGTTATTCACAGAATCATTGCAAAGCTTATACCAAGATTTTTTTTAATAGTACTTCTCAATGTGTAGAATTCCATGTTTCTAGCAACAATATTTGTGAGAAAAAGAAAGATTCAAAATTATTTATACATGCATATTTATGGTCTGAAGCTCACAACACTAGGAAGCAAACATTTCATAAATGATAGAGAGCTCTCAGCTCTTTTTCCGATTACAACACCATTTACCTTGAACTTATATCCAAGAGTAACATTGTCTAGAAACTCCAAGGTGTCTCTTACATCTTTAAGACTCCACCTTGAAGTAATGGTCACCTCTTTTACCTCTTGAGAGAAGGTGGTGGGCTGAGATGAAAGATTTTGATCATGAGATAATACTAGAGCGTAAAGGAGCATAGATTGAGGTTAGAAGGATCCCAATGGCTATTGGGAAGCATCAACATCCCTCCAATCATGAGATACATATGCCATAAGGTGTGATTTTATGAGTAAGCGGTAGATTTATTATTTTATGATAAATTTTGATTGGAAATGGTTGCATTTGGTTACCAATGCTCAATATGGGATGAAATGTGATAGGAAAATAATTCATAATAAGATTAATCAATCTAAATAAGTAAATAAAAAAATATTAGTAACTATCCATAAATCAATAGAAAAAAAAAAGAAAAAAAGCAAAAAATTATGTTTTTTGCATCTGACTAATAGAAAAATAATAATATTTGTATTTGTGAATGTATGATAAGACTAAGATATGAGGTTTAGCCTTAGTTTGAACCCTATCTCTATGTTAAAGTGGGTTTTTATTGCTTTCATGAAGGAAAAATACATAAAAAATATGCTCTAAACCTACCACCGATTTTGTAATCTTATGTGATAGGGAGAAGGGGGGTGTTAAAGGCTTAAAATACACTAAATTTTGATATTTTTTTAATGCATGGAATATAGAATACGTGTGGTTTAAAATTAAGAGGGCCTAATAGCACGAGCATGCTCGGTGTTATTGGCCTTAGGCAATGGAGCAATCTCCATTAGAACAAAGGCATGAAAAGTCATGTTTTTGGATCTTCACAATGTTGGTTGTTAGAGAATAAACTTGTTTGACCACTATACATCATATACAATTGCATTGCATACACCATATGATATCATCCTGGATGCATAGCAATTGTTTTCATGAACGATGACCTACCTTGAGTGTGAGGTACCTTGAGCTAGAGGGTTAGTGGTTTGATCTCTTTTGGGAATATTCAATGAGGACTATCTATTATCTCCTGGATTGATCAATTGAAAGAGTGGATTATGTAGTGTATGTGCTTTATATATTTTGACGCATCTTGGGGCCAAATCCCCAAGGTGGTGTAGGAGAGCCATAATGGGGCCGTGACAATCAACCAAGGGGCACTCCCTTTGATTGTGCTTATGTGGTGTATAACACCGAAATGTGTAGGTAGTCCCTTTGAGGAGTGTGGGAAGGGTTATCCATTGGATTAAAATCCATACAAATGCAAAGTTATGTATTTGAGGTTAGGGTAGTATACCCCTTAGATGCTCCTATTGCGAGGCCATAAGGGGTGGTTTGGGTGTGTAGTAAAGACTCGGCTAGTGCCGTAGAGCTAGTGTCAGGCCCGTTTTAGATCTTGACAACCTTAGAAACATGATTAAATTTATTTGCATGATACATACAAGAGGACCTAACCCACAATACTGTAATCATGTCTTTAGTGGGAAAAACTTTTAATACCATGCCCATTGGTCAACCATGTACTTTATCAATCCACACAGGATAAAAATCTTATCCCTAGGATTCTTTGTTTCACTAATTCTACAAGCCTTGATAACACTAAAGAAAATTGTAACCATATATGTGAAGTAATCTCTTGTTCCTTTTCCTTTTACTTACAAAAAGCTCATCGTAAAGATAAACATGCATCTTAGTCCCTGAAAGGGTCATTAAAAAGTATTGGAAAATGCAACACTTGTCAAGACTACAAAATGAACCCAATAGTGGTTTGCTCCCACTCAAGCACTACTGAGCCTTAAAATACCAAACCCCATGGCATTGCAACCACGAGTATATAGTAATTGGAACCCCAAGAGAGACATCAAGAAAATGGGGTTTCTACTACAAGAAAATCTATCTTGTATCATCAACAAACATCTTTTTTATATTTGATATGTCCACAACAAAGAAAAGAACACCAGAAACAAGAAATCTTTACATAGCTTCATAAAAACAATTCTCCCACGGCTTTAACTTGAACCAGAATCCATTATGCTCTTCATGTTCTTTATAGAATTCATCAAGAAAACACTAAGACACAAGATAATAATCACTTTGAGTGGAAATCATCATATATTATTCATCTTCAAAAGCTCCATAGCTTTCTCTCACAATCTCTCATAGGTAGATACATTGTCTGGTATAAATTTGGCTATCTTTCACACACACTCTCTCTCATACATTCTCTCTCTCCATTCTACAATAAGATCATCAAGAATAATAATTCATAACCCCTATTAGGTCGTGGATACCCCCTCCAAGAGGTATGTCTAGTATGAAAGGTCACCAAGACCACTATAGCATCCCTTGAGAGCTCACTATTGTCACTGTCACTTTAGTCTTTACTTCAAGTCTTTCATCAATAGCTAGATCTTCAACTTATTCGAGCTTATTTGAACTTATATTCATCCCTTTCCAATATTGAAAAACTTTTCCAAGCTTCACATTTATCCATATCACACTTACAAAGGTATATAGAACAAAATAGAACAAAGGCAGATGATCTACAGAGGGTCAATAGAAGGTATCAAAAAGCCTTTAGCTCACTTAAAAAATTCAAAACCATCAAAAATCAATCAATAAGCTTCCAAAAACTCTCAAACATCATCAATCATCACTCAAACCCTTCATATAGAAGAAAAACAAAAGGTCAACAGACTCAAACATGCACAATCAAACACTAATAGGACATCAACAGAACATGTCAGAACATCATATCTTCGTTATAAAACATAATAAAAATTCAAACATAATCAACCTCATCCAAAACACTCCCAAATACTTCCAAAACAACTAGACATCATACAAAATGGTGCACAGATCGGGTGATGTATGTGTGCGTAGCGAATGTCGGAAGGTTTCCAAGAACATAGAAATCTACAAATCTTCATAATTGCAAGTAAAAAGCAAAAGAGAATTCACATGACATGAGACAAAAAACAAAAATTGGGTGCAATCTCCCCCCATGACTTATGTGAGCACTTCACAAGGCATGTATTTATAAATTTATTTATCTTCAAGCCCAAAAATAGCCCACTTTGCAAATATCATACTTTTGCTTTTGCATTTGCATTTGCCTAAATAGGGTTGTGCCCAAATACAAATATCAAATAATGAAATATTTAACCAAGAACCTTTTTTGCGCATACAAGATGATAAATTTTTTGTCAAGTGCTTTAATAAATAAGCGTTCTTGAAAAAATATTAGCACCATGCCTTTAGTAATAAGGTGCACACCCACCATAAAACATAGTAAATTTTCTAGGCATTTGGATTCATGTCATCACCCGGTGCTACCCAACGCCATTGTTAGCCTGCTCTATACATCAACTAAAGCATTCACAATTTTTAGAAAATAACTAGATAAAACCCAACAAAAGTGAATACCTAGTAGTCTTCAGCTTCAGCTACAAAATAATTAAATAGATTGAAACTCTTTCCTGACCTTAATTTAATTCAAGTGCACACTCCAAACTCGTAAATGTTTATTAATTTAATATATTTTTTTAACAAAATCACCTACTATGGAATCACCCACGTACACATTAAATGAATATGACACCCGAAAAGGATAGGCGTCGTCGTTAACTTATTGCATAAGGAATCCACCTTGTGTATGAGCCCTGGAAAATTAAATAAAATCACGGAATCCACCATGGAATATGCCTCCTAGCATCACAAAATCTATAAAAAATAAATCATTTGATCCACAGAAATCAACCAAAAAATCAAATCATATCGACCCTCAACATATCCCCACACTTAATCAAGGAGCATCCTCGCGAGACCTAAGAAAAAGGGAATATAAGTTCAAATTATCTCATCTCGATCTTCTTTAGCATGTTCAATAAACCATCCAATCACGACCTGAACTTATAATCTGTATCTAATAAAGAATACAAAAAAAGGAAAAACCCTTTATTCATATTTATCTTGACTTTGAAATAGAACAGCATGATAAACTTGTAAAGGATATAAGAGGTTTGTTATCTTCCGCCAAAACCATCCATCCCATAGATAAAATCTCAAACCACCATTATTCATCTTCTCAATTAGCTTCATCTTCTTCTTTAACTCCAGGCAAGAGGGATAAAATACCATATATACACCATAAAACATATAAACAACTCACATGGACACAAAACAATGTAGTCTATATGGTGCATGCTCCCAAAAAATGAAGAGCAAGGAGAAATATTGTCATTAAAAAGGATCAATGCATCCAAGAGAGTGTCCACAACTATGTAGGATGAATGTATTTTTTCTTAAACTTCATACTCAACTTGAGATGTTCCAAACTCTTGTTCTTATCTACAAAATATACATGCACATTATGAAGAATTATGAAGAAATTGTAAGCAACACATTCTTTCCAACATGATAATGAACCTCGTAGGAAAAGCTTGTGCAAAATAATATAGAACATCCATCTAAGCAACAATCACATCCTCATTTGGATTAATCATCAAGTTGAAATACTCTTTCTAGTATTCAGGTGAGACTATTGATGCATAAAAGCAAGATACCAACAAAAATGAGACATCAATTGTGCTGAACTATCCTCAGAAGAATATTGGACTTTAGCAAATTGCAGATAAGAAGTGGAACATTGTGCTGAAGTGTCCCAAGAACCAAGAATGATAGACCAATTAAACATTGGTCATGTCAAAGAGTCATTCAATGTCCACTACCGTCAATGGAGGATATCACTGTAATACCCAAGAGTATCCATCACTGATTTTGGGGAGGAAGATTAATATAATTTGATGGAGGGGGATAAGACAAAGCATAGAATGAAGAAATATGAAGGGATAATGAGGGTGGGAAAGAAGTGAAAGAAATTAGGAATTTTTGAAGGGATTCTATTGGAAAAACAGAAGGAATAGGTTGAATAAGAGAAGTAGTTTCAATAGGAGTAGGTGACGATATAGGATCAACAATAAATGGACATGTAGTAAAAACTTGAATGTGAGGGGAAACAACATGAGTAAAATATAAAATAGAGATGCTATCAGGATTATATTGGAGAATGGCAACATACAATGGTAATTGATAAGAGATTAAGGAATATGATAGGATATCATGAAGATCATAAGGATAAATGGAATAATGGAAATCAAAGGTTGAAAAGAAATCTTCATTGAATAAAGGATTGTTAACAATATGGTTTAACAATTGAGATCTCAAGGGTTGAACATCTGACTTGTGAAATACACTCCGTCGAGAGGATGAGGCTCCAAAACATCAACCTCCAAAGGAGGATGCCAAGCATAGCCTTTAAACCACAATGTCTGCCTGATGTAAGTCTTTAGGCCATCAACCATATTCAATTCAGTTGAATGGACATACATGACTGCCTGTAAAATAAAATCTTGTACATAAAAGTTTATATCCTCCTCATCAGGGATGTGCAAATCTCCTTGGAGATACATAAAATATAAGATTTGAGTTTCATGAGAGATCAAGTCATCTACAAATCTATCAAATATTGCTTTAAGTAAATTATCTGACCACATATTCTGCCACCCATCCTCTGGAGGTTCTAAATATACATTACTCAAAGTGATATACAATGAAAAGTGTTGATGCTGATACTGAATCCAAAAGGATGATGGAGGTGACACCAACTCAGCATAATGGGTAAAATCCTCCTAGACACAATTCATACGCTATTGAAGGGGTTCTACCTTTGCACAAAATCCATCACATACTTTAGCCTTTTGGTGTTTTAACCCTTAGATGAACAAGAAGGAAAATTGGAAAAATCTAAAGGAGAAGATAATGGGAGACAAAGGCGCGCCATAGAAAATATGAAAACACAAGAAGTGTAGAAAAGTCCTAAATCAAGGAGAAAGGTATACAAGAAAAAACATATGTCAATATTTTTGTAAAAGAGTGCAAGATGCACCATGATTTGTTTTAAGAGCATCATGCTCTCACCCGTGCAAATTGTAAAGGTAGACAAGTGGTAGGAAGGAAGCTAGGAAGATAGGAGGACAATGGTAAAAAGGGCCTAGGCCATAGCCGTGGCCATGTAAAAAAGGGGATAAGGGGATGATTGCCCAAAAGGGATTCAGGGTTTTGTATATAAAGTTGAAAAGTGAATGAGAAGATCATTCTTGTATGTGGCCAAAAGTATTTCTCCTCCTCTTCTTCTTCTTCTTCTTCTTCTTCTTCTTGTTCTTCTTCTTGAGCTTGTGCATGAGAGAGAGTGTGTGAGAGTGTGAGGGAGTGAGTGTGTGAAGGTGAGGGACCATGGTGGAGAAGCTCTCCATCTTCTCCTCTCTTCTTCTCTTCTCTTCTCCTCTCTTGTCTTACTCACAGTAATGGAGCTTGGAGTGTGGAGCTTGAGAATGGAGCTTGCTTGAAGCTTACACTTGGATCATGGAGCTACCGGATGGATCTCGCTTGAGGAGGCAACTCAATCAGGCATGGAGATAAGCTCACTACAATTGTAGAGATGGATATCACGCCGGCTATGTGAGAGATAGCCATTAGTGCTCGGCTTGGAATGCTTGTAACAATAAGCGGTTTATGGGTCTTGGTGGTTGATCACCCCTACATTTTGGTTCCTTGCCAGGACTGACAGATTCAAGCCTTAATCACATGCGTGCTTCGAATTGAGCATTGAAGTAGGGTTTTCCCCGAATGGGTGCTTGAGGTAGATAGGTAGAAAGCGAGGGAGTTTGAAGAGGTATTCGATCTCCTTAGCAAGTATTTTTTTGGTTTTTTGGAATTGGAAAAGTAGGTTGGAGTAGTGTAGGAGTAGTCTTTATGATTTCTGTTTTTTAATATTTAAGTAGGGTAGGAGCAAAACAATGTGAGCACACAACAGGGTTTTTGATGTTGTAAAACAGGGCTAAAATAGGGAAAAGAAGGAAAAAAAACTAAAATTCTGAGTTAAATGATAGTAAGAGGATCAAGACTAAGGTGTGTGCAAACCTGGGTAGGTGCAACAAGAGGCCAGGAGTGGCAAGGAAGACCTCATTTTTCATTTGAGAGATCATTAGGAAAAAATAAACTTACAAATGGGCCCTTAAAAATAATATAGTTTAAGATGTGGGCCTTTTGGATTGTTCAATAGGAAGGCTAGATATTGATATCCATGGAGGGTGAATCTTCTCTCTCCAAATCTTGGGTTTTTTATTTAAAAAGGGGGTAGTGGGGGATTTTAAAAAAGGGAGAATGAATAGTACACAAAATTTGAGTTTCTCTCACCTCGTATTTTCGCGTTTCTTTTGGAAAATTTTCAGTTTCAAAATTTTTCCCTCTTATGAAATTAGTTTGACCCAAAAGTTGAGGCAACATACCACTTTCCCTCTCTTCTCTATAGTCATGAGTTTTCGTCTCCATTGAAGCTCCCTGCTAAAAGTAATTAGGGTTTTAAGTGTTTTGCTTACCTCTGCACTTTCTTCTCCATGCAGCTCCAAATTTTGGGTAAAACACAGGTGCTCATCTCTTTTTGCATTTTCTCTTGTTTGTTATTTTTTCAATAGGGTTTGATTTGGTTTCTTATTGTTATTATTGTTTTATTGCAAAGGTTGTTTGGGGTAGGAGACAGAGGTGCTCATCTCTCTCTCTCTCTCTCATTCTCTCTTCTTTGTTTCCCCCCTCTCTCTATGTGTTGTTTCTCATTTATGTTGTGTTTTCAATAGAATTTGATGTTGGTTATAATTGTTGTTTTCTTACACAGTTTATTTGGAGCAAGAGGCAAAGGTGTTAATCTCTCTCTCTATTTGGTTTTTTTTTGCCAATATATTTTCAATACAACATAATGTTAGTTCTAACCCTTGTTTTTGTTTTATTGAAGAGATCATTTTGGGTGACATTGCATAAGTGCTAATCTCTCTCTCCCTCTCTCTTTCTCTCTCTGTGTTTCCTCTTTTCTACTGTTTTTTCAATATACCTTCATGTAAAGACTAACTCTTGCTATTGTCTTTTGCAAAGATCAATTTGGGCAAGATTGGATAGGTGCTCATTTCTTTCTCTCTCCCGTGTACTCACACACTCTCTCTTTCTTCCTCTCTGCATTATCCCTTTTCTACTATCTTTACAATAGGGTTTGATGCTAGTTCTAACTTAAGGATCAATTGTTGTTGTAGCACTTAACATAAGGTAGAGCAGAGATTCTGCAGGTCAATTTACAGGTAAATCTGTCATATTTTGTGGTGCCAAAATTTATTCATTTCATTAGTGACTTTTATGTTTGATGGGATTGATGTTTTCTTACGTCAATCATTTGCAATGGGTTTCGATTAGCAAAGATTCAATCTTATCTTCAGCAGATCAATTAAGGGCAAATTGGCCCTGTTTTGTATTGCTTCTATTCATGCAGTTATCTAGATATTTTTTGCTAAAAGAGATTCATGCAAGTATTTTTGTTAAAAGGGATTCATGTAGGTTTTTTTTTGTACATGTAGGTATTGTACAAGGTTTAGGTGAAGCACATAATTCTCGATTGACTACTTTGATGTGATGAGTGATTCCTTTGTGTTGGATGATATGGATCTGCTGGAAGTTGATGGTTCAAAAATCCTCTACTTCATTGGTCCTATGTGTCCATTTGGATCTCCATGCCAATTGGTAATGATCCATGAAATTCTTGTATCATATAATCCATATGACACACAATGTGTTGAGTCTTAGAATATCTCAGGTGTCAATCCAATGTGCCTATTCAGATTTGCATGCCATGTGGTTGCTATCCTTGTAACAACTAATCTATAATACCCACATTTCATACAATGTATTGAGTCAAATCAGACTCCTCTTCATTATAATAAAATTTATTTTGACAAAATTCTCTAAGTATTCATGTGCTATTCTTTTCATTATATTTCATGTAAATGGTATGATTAAAGTGATGCCTTGAAATTGAATCTATACTTTGTGTCGATATATATATCCACATGCATTTCGATACCGATGTTTATATATGTTTACAAAAGTGTAAATATCTATTAATGCCATGTTGATTTGTATGGCATATTGGTGATTACTAGACAGACTTAAAATGCTTTTTATTTAGAGGTTAATACATACATCTTTACATCTAATGTGAAGGCTATAATGCCTGAGAGAAGAACAAGCATTCTCTTGATAGAAGTACGTAATAGAAAATATGAAGGGAATTGGATCACTGATACGTATCATTGCTCGTCTTTGGTATATATGCGTCCAAGTATGAAGGAAGCTTTCAGGGTGAAGGCATATGCAATTGCAAATGTATCAAAGCACTGGAAGGGTATATGCGTCCAAGTATGAAGGGCACAATATGTATATGCATCCAAGTATGAAGGGCACAATGGGCGCAATATGTATTTGTTAGCTAAAATTTTAGCTCTTGGACAAATGTTAATGCAGAATCCACATGTTAGCTTCTATTTTAAACTAGATGGCAGGAAAATTCGAAGCCCAGCTGAGGATACTGTTACCAGCGGAAAGTGTGTGGCTCCACATAATTTAGCAATTGTAGAGTCTCCCTAAAAATCCGAACACCACAAGTTGTAATATCCAACACCTATAAATTTTTGGATTTTTTTGGCCAATAGAATATTGTCGCTTGCAAACTTGCAATATTGAAAAATTATGGTATTTATGCAAAAACATACACTTGTTATATACTTTTTACATCAACACATTTACATATGCATTTAAGCTTTACAAAGATGTAAGTAAAGCCATAACTAAATATTGTATAGGAACAACCCTTAATGGTTTAAAACTTAAGGTTTTTAAAGTAGAACTAGTTTAGTTTTAAAGTAGAACAATCCCAGATCTAAGATAAGAAGAAATACAAGAATGCCCTACAAGTGGACAACTACGAGACTTGATGAATGGGTGAAGCAGGAATGACCTTGTTGACAAGCTTGGACTTGCCCTGATTAGTTCAACTGTCCAACGTAGCGGAGGCACAACTCAGCAGCCTGCAATTTCCTGTGCCTGATAGCTTCAGCTTCCATAAGCTCTAGATCTAGATTTGGAACAAGTGGGGCAGCAACATAACCACTATGAAGATCTTCCCTAACATGTGTAGGAGCATAATCATGGGCATACAGAGTTGCCCTAGGCAGTGCTGGAGCTGCAACTTGCAGAGGTGGAGCTCGCACCCGTGGTGGTCCACGTGACACATTGCTTTTGGTTACAGGTTTATGCTTACCTACATTAATAGGCTTGGGCTTCGCCTTTGCTTGTTCTCGCTCATCCGGGGGTCGGTAGAACTTGACTAGCCTATCAACCTACTCAGCATTGAGCTCGACATTGAACTTGCCACGATTGAAGTAATTGTCCTTAATGGCTTGTTTAAACTCATTAACTTCTAGTGGCATGCATTCCTTGTGAATACGGAAGTGAACCTAAGATGGAAAATTCGAGTGTCTGAATCTTAGATATGCCTTAGGCACCAGGTGCTCCTTTGGGACTTTGCTTTCTCGGCTTCCTTCAAGGGCGTTGCAAGTTATTTTTTACTTTGGTAAAAGTGGGGGGCTGATCTCTGCTTTTTGGAGGGATGAGTCCTGGATTTTAGGGGGAGAGTTCCGTCGATCCAGAGGGAAAAAGACTCATGTTGAGGAGTGGCGAGATACTTCTGAGAACAGAGGCTTTGCTGCTGCAAGCAATTGGGATGATGGTGACACACAAACTGGTGCTCTTGATTTGCAGCCAAGGCCCAATGATGTTATTCCTAAGGAGGAATGCATTGAAGCATAAGGCTTAGGAGAGATGCACATGTAACGGAGGAAAAAGAAAAGCAATTGACAAAGGAAAAAACCTCGAGATTAGCTATTGTATATGACAGAGGCACCCTTATTCGGTTGCTGCTTCGAAGAACAACAGAGTCGGGGAGACGATGGAATTATTCAATTCGATCGATAACCAAATTATCGTTTCCCTAAACAAATTGTAGATCTAGTTGTCCTAATTTGTCATTGGGGTCACACTTCTCTTCTCACTTTAAGCTCACGCCTCGTGGGTTGCTGTAACTTGCTGCCCATTGGCTTTGATTCTCTTCGAACTTGTGATCTTGCCGCTGAATTCACATCGGGCTCGTGTTCGAATACAGGTCGAGACAGGCTTTTGATGCAGCAATCTTCAGCTCCTGCTATTCAATTTGATCAACAATTTCGAGATTGAAATCGGATTAGCAGTTTGAGAACTTCGTGTTCGCAGCAATAGAAGAGATGGAAGCAGCGACGACGACTGTATACCATGCCTGTGATTGTGCTTTGCGATCGTCACCAATTGTAGAATTGGATATGAGACAAGCTCCAGGAGCATTCAGATTGGTTTGTGCAGCACAAAAGCCAGAGTGCATCTTCAAACATTCTGTGCAATCCCAAGAAAAACTGATAGCTTTCTGATAGTCAAGATAAGTATAGCTGGCATTTTGGAAGGACAGGGTTTTATCTATTGAGGGAGAGTCGTGTGATGTGACATGAAATGCAGCAGCTAGAACAGCAAGGGCCACAATTACACCAGCCAAACTGCTTATCGCCAGAGGACGTCTTCCAGCTCCACTTCTAGCTCTTCACAGAAGACATAAGTTTGTACATGAATCACTGCCTGATATTGTTGGTTGAGATCTCCAAACGAGAGCATTGCTATTCACAGCCCACAGAAATTTAGAGGTTCACAAGGCTGAGGGAGTGGGAAGCATGCTGAGTGTGTTGTGAGTGTACCTGCCCTCAGAGATTCCTATCATGGGCTGTGAGTTGACTCCCTATGTCCTCTTGCGTTGTTCAGATGATTCCATTACTCCAGACGATGTCCTGAGATAGCACCTGTGGATGACTTTTATCTCAAATATGTGTGGTTTTGAATTCAAAGTGATAGGAGGGTTGCAGTCTACAATGTGCACCCCTCAGAGCCAGCTACCCTTCAATGCCTAGGATGTAACAAAGCAAAGACAGTTAGCAAGAGTTACCACTGTTCTCTTGAGTGCTTTGCAGACTGTTGGAAGATACTAGCAGAGCAGATTTTCTTGCCTTGATCATTTATTGGAGTTGAAGACATTCTCTTGAAGACTGGATGACATATTTGAAGCTCTTGTATTCTAATTTATATCTTCATATGGTTTTCTTGAGAGGATTGACTCTCTTGATTGATCATTATATTTGTAATCCGTCTTGCCGCGTGTACTTGAACCAAAAATTGTAATACACTTAAACCATGGCATCATATTCGTCTTGATTATTTGTTTCGCTTGATCTTTCGTCTTGGAATTTCTCAAGGACCTTTGTGGTTGTGAATTTGTTTTCGAAAACCCTTCGACATTTTTGGTGAACCCAATGTGAAAGCGTCACATTAAAAAAACTTTCAGGATGGGAGATACTTTAGCATCAATTTCAGCCCTTCTACAATTCCTACTTTGTCATCTACTTCGACTCCAGCATCGACTTTTGCTGCAAGTACTTGTACGGATGATTTAAAGCAGATTTTTCAGAATATGTCTATGTATATGCAACTTCAAAATCAGCAGAGATAATTTTATATGCAGCAATAGCAGCAGTTATATCAATAACAGTTGTCTCAACAAAGGCAACTATATTCGGAGCAAGAGAATGCAATCAACATGACTAAGGCGATTGAAGCAGTTGAAAATGAAAAGAATCTATTTGATGGCCGTAATCTATCGGCTTATTTGAAGACGTATGAGATTAAGATGGGATTTTTTGGAGTACCAATAGGACTTATGAGTAAATATTTTCTTTGTCTTGTCACACTCGCCTTGAGGGTAAAAGTGACTGATCTTTTCCTTCAAAATTTGCATTGGCAAGATTTTAAGAAGGCCCTGAAAGAGGATTATTTTCTTGAGGACTTTGGGATGGCTACACAGCGGTCATTCCAAGAGTGAGTCTACATGCCAAACAAAGGTCTAGTTGCTTCAAAATTGATACGAGAATTTGAAGAGAGGTATAGTTAGCTTGATGCTATTGAACAAAGAGCATTGGATATTGAGAAAGCTAGGCTTTTCTTGCAAGCTGCAGATCCTGCTCTTCAGGAAGAATTAGAAGACCTTCTTGAGGATTGCACGAAGCCTATGGGTCTTAAAACAGATTGGCAAGATGCCTAGGATGCAGTCTCGACTTTGACCAAGAGGCGGGTATGGAAGACCCGCCTACAGAATGGATCCATGACACCGACGCCATCTTCTCCTCCTATGTCTGCTTCTACCCTTGTCATTTCTTCTCTTTCTCAGCCAGTTACTTGGCCTATGCTAGTGCCTACTGCTTCTAATCCTCCTGTTCCAAGACTGATGCCGTCTCCTTCTGCTCCGAAATCATCTGCTCCTTTGGTTCCTTCCTCTCTTGATGACATAATCAAAGGCATAGCGGATTTGATATTGGAGTCAGTTAAAGTAGAATTGGTGCGAAAATTAAAAGAGCAGTTAGCCTCGACTGTGCCTACTATTTCTTCTAGTACTCTATAACGTGTCCACCTATTATCTTCAGGACACGTCTTAGCAGTCCATCGGAAAGGATATCTGGAAAGCTATGCCCGGCACTCCCATGGAATGTTACGGGGTTTGCGATCTAGGACTTTTCATGGTTGCCATGTAGCAGAAGTATTCTAGATGTTCCCACTTAGGACCGACTTGAATTAGGGTTTTCCCTATTGGTCATTTCCTAACGGAAACTAGCGTCGAACCCGAGCGAACTACTTTACGCAAAAACGCCAGGTCCGAAGCGGATTCACGCTGCACTTGGTTCAAGGAGAATGGACAACGAGAGGGATGCGAAGCTCAACCTCTCTGCCATAAAGCATAGTCCCATTTGGTTCCCCTAAAACAACGTAAATCGAGATCATTTATAACTTAGACTCTAGGTCAATGCTCTTGCTATTCGAATCATTTGAACGACCTTCTTGCTGTCCATCGTAATTTGAGAAAAGTTCCCGGCCAATCGGGACCACCCATCCGTAGGATGGACCTATGGCCACATCCACCACACTTTCCTCAGGTTGTTTTAGTCATTTAATTACCTAACACATTTAGTTGGACATGTATCATTCAGCTTTCTTAATTAGCCCGTTAGACACTGGTTCATCACGTAATCATAGCACTTGACATAGAAAATTAATGTCAAACAAGTTCCTTGTTAATAGGTTATCACATTTATATTTGAAATACATAAAGTCCAGCCCGTAGGCTTATCCACAATCTGCCCGAAGGCTATCCAGCAATCCAGAGGGGTTACTATTCCAAGATTTTGCTCGTAGACTAGTATGTGGGCCTCGAGATCCAATCCTGAGTCACGTTAGCCTCTTGTACAGGACCCGGAAGGCAAGGGATTTACGGCCAGAGCCCCCCCTGGCACCCCAGCGTCCTCCTGCTCCAAGTAGCGCTTAACAGAAAGACCTCTCGCAGCGGGTTCGGTCCACCTTCCCGACGTGGTTAACAACCCCCTTGGTTAGGGTCAGATAGACAGTTGGGGCTAACTGAAGCTGCCTCTCCCTTCAGGCCTTCAACCTGAAGCATTAGATATCCATTTATCCTTTAATTCATTGATCAAACAAAGAAAAATAGTGCTCTTAAATTTGTAACAAGCACAATCATTTCCATTGGTCGTTATTGTTAGCCAACTGCTAAGGAGTAAATCCTTCTTTCTGAATGCATCCAGCACTTGATCCGGGATTACTTCCGACTTGGCAAGATCCCCTATATCCTGGGTTAGGGCGTACCCTATTAACCCGACTTGATCAATAACTTAAGTTCATATGTTATTCCAATTTATTGGCTTGTCCTTTGCTTCCAAGCAATTATCTTTACCTTAGAAAGATACTATATTAGGATGATTATTCATCCTCTTGCAAGATAACTTGCATAAGAATATGCCAATCTCACTCCGAGGAATTGGCCATTCCCTTGTGATCAAATCATAAGATCATGCGACTCTACAACTTGTTGCACAAGTGACTTTGGGACTATTTACCCATCGAATGGAGTCACGAAATAATCTGTTCCTGATGGCATTAGGCCGACTTGTCTCTTAAGGTTTCGAGTTTCATCTTTCTAGCGAGAGATTCTTAGGAAAACCCTAGATCACTTCTCGCAAGTATGTCCTACTATCCCTACATTCCGTGAATGTGGGCAAGTCTTTAGGGTATAGGAGTTTCAGCCTTGGCAATACGAGCGACTAGGTCACGTGTTAAATCCTAGTTAGTTCTTTGGAATTGAATTAACTCTTCCTAAACGAGTCCCTTCGCGGTTTTTAGGTGTTTAGGTTTAAGCCAACTTGTCTATTCTTGAAGGTAATTACACTATCATTTCCATAATCACATGACTCATTGTTTGCGCATAAGTTGATTTTCAAACTCTAACTTTTTGGTTTAAGATCAAGCATAGGTTAGGTTATAGCCTAATTCCAATTAATCATCGAACAAGATTCATGCTAAAACCTGCAGCCTTTTACTAATAATTATGCAATTGAAAAACGATATTTATACCAATTGACTAGAGTTATGCAACTTAAGAATCATTTCATACCTCGCTATTCCCTATGGATTATTAGCACTTTCCTTAATGACTCATTGCGAAGAAGATATGTCCTAATAATGCGACATGCAATTTATACTCCCATGCCTAAACGGAGTGCACTATCTTAATTCCATTTTGTAAATATGGACATTAATCTAAGTTCAATTCATTGAAATGCACAAAAACTACTTGCTAGAAACGCATATCAATCTTCTGCTCACTTTATTTTGTTCATTTTATTAAAAATACTAATAGCCAAACTCTTCCGTCGTGAGCTAGTTCTTTTAAATTAACCAAGGTATTTAAGACAAAAAAATACATCCTATCTCCAAAAATCATCCACGCACGATTGAATTATAACAACGTAAAATAAAAATTAGAAAGAAAAACCTGGACTTGTGGTGAGATGTCCACGTGGATGCTAGGAGACGATCCTCCTGTGGTTGCGCCTTGGGCTTTCTTAGGAGCCATCGCGAATGTGACCTTTCCGTCTTGGATGCAGATTTATGACTTAGCCATCTCCTTTTGCACGCGTAGGTCCCCTTTGTTACAGCTTGCACCGTCTTTCGGAAATGGTTTTTAGAAGGATTCCTCCTTGAAGTAGGGACTTCACAATTAGGACCTTACAATCGTCAAGAACGACGTTATGAAAATGCTAAGGGCTTAAACTCCGGGAGGGGTTTTAAACGGTCTTAGTGGATTGGAAAAAGGAAAGAAGGAGAATGTATAACTCGCCAATGAGGGTTTAAATCACAGAGTAATTGGGCTCTCAACCCACTTGAACGGTTATCAAGAATGGGCACGAGAAGAGCCTTTTCCTAAATCCTGAGGGGGGGCGGGAGGAAAATAGCTCTTGGTGGAAAGGAAAAAAGGGGGAACAAAGGGGAAGAAAGGGTGTATGAGACCTTTGAAGAAGGGTTTTTAGGTGGGGGGAAAAAAAAGGGGCTTAAAAGAGGCACATGAAAACCCTTCAAGTCAAATTTGGGGGGAAAAGGGGGCTTATAGAGCCCTTAGGAGGGAATTTCTAGGGGGGAAAGGTGTAATATGAAGGCTTAAATAGGCCACATGAAGGGAGGCTTAGGAGGCCCACCTTTGGAAGCTTCCAAGGAGCTTCTAAAAGCTTCTGGGGTTTCAGAATCCCACGTGGAAGGAGTTGAATGCAACTCGATCGGCGACAGTGGCCCCACTCCTTCTCTCCCTCTCATGGGGGCGTCGACAGATTCTCCCTCCTTCATGACAGAGACAGCGTCTCTCCTCCTTCTCTCCCTTCACGGCAGCGGCAGCGTCTTCCTCTTGTTCCATGGCAGCCACCTTCCACTCCCTGGCTATGCCCATAGCATTTATATAGGTGAGGGGAGGGGGATCCTCCCTCCCCCACACGTCAATACGTATGAGCCCCCCCCTTCAAGCTCCAGCAAGGAGCTTAGTAGCTCTTGCCAAACCCTTCTCCTCCAGCATGACAATCGGCTGGAGGAGAGAGGGATTATTTTTTAAAAATTTTCTATTATCCTAACCTAAGAGGAGATTCGTATGCGAAATGCGTAGTTAGATTCAAGTATATTATATGCTCCTAGTGCACCTGGGAGTGCTCGTAGTGCACCTACAAGAGAGATGGAAGATGTATTTGGTGTGATAGTACAGACCATCAGTATTGTAGGGATTGGAAATCTTTTCAAGATGCAAGGAGGAAGAATTTGGTATTTTGGGGACAAGATGGAAAGATCTGGTTGACTGAAATAGGAGCTGCGCTTGCTACCAATTTTGGGAAAGGCGGAATGAAGAAATTAGTAGATGACATGGCTGCACGTACTTCTTATGTTGCAGCTAGAGGAGATGTCTCTACATATGGAGTCCAGATTGAGAAAGGTTCAGAGAGTTAGTCAGCATTATGGACCTATGCTATAGAGATGGCAAACAAGGGGAAAATCTAGCAGACTGTTTTGACTAGTGCATGTTCTCGCATCAGATCTGAAACAGGTTGGGATTCACCTATTGACATGTACACTATTTATGCCTACTTGGCTAAGTATTAGGAAGTAGATATACTTGTTGAGGAGAAGCGTAAGAGAGATGAAGAGAATCCAAATGCATCTAAAAAGACTAGAGGGGGCGAGTTTGTTACTCCACCTACTGCAGGGCGGTCTTCGAGACCAGGGCCAGAACGACAAATGGAGGATGCTCAAAAGAAATAAAAGAGGCAAGAACCTAGACAGAGAAACTAGCCAGGATTTAGATTAATTTTCGATATTGAGACATCTACGGACATGAAGAAAATCTTTAATGTCAAGATACTTGGCAGTGAGGCGACTTTTAATATTTCTGAGGTTTTGGGCATCTCGAAAAGAGAGTTTCAAGATTAGTTCCAAGAAGTCCTGAAGAGAAAAAGACATACATTGCCTACTACTGATACATAGGGAGTTTTGATTGGGGAGTTGGATGAAGATGAGGATGAGGTTTTGGTAGGCATTACAATTTGTTGGTCATCAAGTACATGGCTAGGATTAGGTACATACTTCTTCAATAGGCTGATATGGAATACATTATGAACCTTTAGGTTCTCAAGGAGTTGCAATCTATAAGCATTAGGTCCTAGGCACTTGAGGATCTTGTATGGTCCACAATACCTTGGACTTAGCTTCTTGCAATCTCCTAAGGATGGGGAACTCTTCTTTGGGCGTACGCAGATAAAGACCATGTCTCCTTCCTCGAAGATTCTATCTTGACGCTTCAAATCTGTGTATGCCTTCTATCTATCCTTGGCGGCTTGGATGTCCTGTAACCCTCAAGGTTGGATCTGAGAAGTTTAGGCGACTTCGACAGTCATGACCATACAATGCTTGAAAAGGGGTCATTTGAATGCTTTGTTGGTAAGAAGCATTGTAGGCAAACTCAACCAAGGGCAAGTATTGAATCCACCTTTTTGGTTCACGGCAGCAGTGTGCCCTTAGCATATCCTCGATGACTTGATTGAGTCACTTTGTTTGGCCATCACTTTGGGGATGGTAAGCTGTACTAAAACAAAGTTGAGTCCCAATGGCTTCAAAGATAGCACTCCAGAATTCTGATGTGAAGAGACAATCACGATCACTAATGATTCTTCTAGGTAACCCATGTAGCTTGAATATCTCCTTGATAAACAACCTTGCAATGTCTGAGGCTTTATAGTTTGTCTTTACTGGAATAAGGTGTGCAACCTTAGTAAGCATATCAACCACAACCATGATGAAGTTGTATCCTCCCTGAACTTGGGGTAGGCCAGCAACAAAGTCCATACTGATGAATTCCCATTTCATTTGGGGAATGTCAAGTGGTTGCAACTTTCATGGCAAACACTCAGTTACATATTTGAGAATGTCACCTTTAAGCCTCTCCCAATAGTAGCTCTTCCTAACTGCATTGAGAGTCTTGGCATAGCCAGGTTGTCCTGAGAAAGGGGAATCATGAGCTTCCCACAATATCTTCTACCTAAGTGACTAGCTTGCCGATATACATAATCTCGTTCTATAGTAGAGAAATCCACTATTGATAGAGAATTCATGATACTTAGCCTGTAGCTTTTGGTCTTGGTCCTTGATAGGGATCTCCATTAGCATCTTTTGATAGGGTGGATCATGGCATGCTTCTTCTCTTGTTAGCTCAAGTATTGGGTTGTTTGGCATGGATACCTTTGTAGCTAGAGATCTAGCTATTGATGGATTTTGCAGGATTAGAGAATTAAGGAATGCCTTGCGACTGAGTGCATCGGCAACTACATTCTCCTTTCCTCATCGGTACTTGATTTTAAAATCATACTCCTCCAGCACTTCAATCCACCATCGTTGCCTCATGTTGAGCTCGTTCTGGGTAAAGATCCACTTGAGGCTCTTATGATTTGTCACTAGAGTAAACTTGTTATGCAACAGGTACTCCAAAGCTTTAGAGCATGGATGACAACTAACAGCTCTAGATTATGGGTAACATAATTCTTCTCATGGTTCTTCAGTTTCCTTGAAGAGTATGCTACAGGATGACCTTCTTGTACAAGCAGATATCCTAAGGCAAGCCTGCTAGCATCAGTTACTACTTCAAACTCCTTATTGAGGTGTGGAAGTTTTAGGATATGTGTTGATACCAAACTTTGCTTTAATCTGTCAAAGCTAGATGGATGTTTGCTTCTTCAGTAAATCCATCAGAGGTGCTGCAATCAAAGCATAGTTTTTGATGAAGACCCTATACCATCCTGTCAATCCAAGAAAACTGCGTATTTTTTTGACAGTTGTTGGTATTGGCCATTCTAGAACATCTCTGATTTTGGTCGGATCCACTGAGATTCCTACCACTGATACGATGAATCCCAGATATTCAATCTGACACTTGAAAAACACACACTTCTTCATTTTAGCATAGAGCTTATGTGCCCTCATTGTCTCAAGGACAATCCGAAGTTGGGGTTCATGATCTTCTTCTTGTTTGGAATAGACTAAGGTGTTGTCGAAGAAGACGAGTACGAAGTCATCAAGATATGACCTAAAGATATCCTGCATTAAATTGTTGAAGGTGGCAGGTGCATTCGTGAGCCCGAATGACATAACTAGGAACTCAAAGTGTCCATATCTTGTGTTGAAGGCTGTCTTTGGGATATCTTCTTCCTTGATTCCTATCTGATAGTAACCAGACTTGAGATCAATCTTGGAGAAGATCTTCGTACCCTAAAGACGATCAAGAAGCTCATCTATTCTAGGAATAGGGTACTTGTTCTTAACAGTTGATTGATTCAACCCTCTATAATCAATACACAGTCGAAGCGTTCCATCTTTCTTTTTCTGGAATAGTACTGGAGCTCCCCATGGTGAACACCTAGGATGGATGTAGCCCTAATCTAGCAGTTGCTTGAGTTGCTCCTTCAGCTCAATTGCTTCTGGGATGGACATCTTATAAGGTCTCTTTGCAATTGGCGCAACTCCTGGCACTAGCTTGATCTCATGATCCACTTCTCTTTGAGGCGGGAGTTCTATCAGCTCTTCAAGAAATGCGTTAGCATACTCCTTTAGCCATAAAGGTTTTTCACTAGACTCTTGCTTTTGATCTAACTTATTGAGCTTAATCAAGTAGACAGGTAGTCCCTTTCTAACTCCCTTTATAATCCGAGATGCTTTGGCCAATTGAATTTTTGGCTTTCCAACCTGACCTTGAGTTGTGACCAATTTTCCTTTAGATTTTCAAAATGAAACTTTGCCGTTTCCACAATGAATGTGGGCATCATTAGGTTTAAACCAATCCATTCTGAGTAGACACTCATGGATACCTAGGTTCATGACTTTGAGTTTGACCGAAGTCGTCTTTCCTCCCAGGAAGAATTCCACCTTAGGAGTTTGCTTGGAACAAGTGACCTCATGACCATTTGCTAATTCCACAAGCAAGGTAGGTGCTTCTACTGTGGCTTTTTCTAATCTTCTTGCACAAGCTGGTGAGATAAAGGAATGTTTACTGCCACAATCCATCAATGTTTTGAAACCTTTACCTTGATAGTCCGATGGTGTCTGAATCACAGAAAACTGGCGATTCGGGCCTTTCTTGTGAAGAGCGGCATGGATTTTTGCCCTTTCAAACTCTACTTCCATGGTCGAGTCTTCTTCTTCACATATTTCCCTATTGGCAACATAGGCGGTTCTCCCTCTGCCTCGGGTGGCGGCTCCCTGGCCATGGCCAGTTCCTTGGAAAGATGCTTGACGATGTCTTCTGCGAAGTTTGGGACATTGCCTCTTGAAATGACCGGGCTCGTAGCAGTGGAGACAACGCAAATTTCAGCCATTGCTTTGGGTAGGGACAAAGTTGTTGACATTATTAGTCCTTGCTTTCTTTATTTGTCCCCGATTTTGACCTTGAACTCTCTTCACTTGGGGTCTATATGGTCCTCTGTTCTGGTCATTATAAGACCAAGTTTTGTTACTTCTTGGCCTAGCCTCCTGCACCTCCTGAATTATGGGGGCAGCTCAAATGAGTGCATCCTGTAGATCTGTTGGGCGCATTGATTCGAGACAGGTATTCACTGGTGGGTTTAAATCAGTACAAAATTTTGACACCTGCTGTGTCATGTCCATCTGTGGCGCATACTTCAGAAGTGAAACAAATTTTGAGTAGTATACATCAAGAGTGAGTCCCAGTCGTTTTAGCTCGTAGAACTCATTCATTTTTTGTGTGCGATAGGCAGGTGGTAAGTATCTTCCTTATACAACTTTCTTCAGCTTTTCCCAAGTAATGGATCCTTTCGAGATCCCTTGATCCCTGTACCATTGCTTCCACCAAAGCCTGGCTTCGCCGGTGAGCTTCAGCTTGGCGAGCATAGCCTGGTTGGCGGGTGCAATATCGGCTGCTTCAAAGTAATCTTCCATGGACTCTATCCAAATCTCTGCATCTGCTTGGACAGTCCCACCTTTCCCGTCAAATTCTGGTGGCTTGATATGCTTGAGAAGAAATGTCTTCTCTTGGATCATGGCAGTACTTGATGTAGGAGGCGAACTGGGAACTTGTACCTAGGGTTTTGCCTGGATAGAGGTTTCTTAACGTTATAACTCACTAATCGTTTATGATTTATATTTGATACCCAATTCAGCTACTGTCAACCAAGAGATCTAGCCTTTTTATCAATTGTCAAAGACAATACATACATTGATAAAAAGAAGTCTTATTCCATTTATATGGGTCTAGCCCTTTCGGAGTACAATATTTCTTGGGATGGCAAAGCAACTATTACATTTAGTTCGGGGAGAATAGTGTTGTAGTACATTTATCTACGGGAACTGGATAATAGTATGGTTTCGGGTCATGGATCTTCAGGAATCGGTAAGTCATCGGAAGATTAGGGTATCCTTTCCTTTGGAACCCATTCTTCTCATGGCGCCCCAATACCTTGATCCTGTCAGTGGGGATTACACGGGTCACTTCCTCATATACATATGAGTTCATCTCAACCCTCCAACCTTCGATATGTAAAGTTGAGTTTACGTGAGCCTCCACAAAAATGAACAGTTTTACGATCTTCAAGTCCCCCAAGCACTTGATCCTCTTTAGGTTGGTTCAAAGTTACGCAAACCGGTGTGCAGCTATGTAGTAAATTCCTCAATCACCCATCCATCTCCATTCCACGTGTAAATGCGATGGATTATAAATATGATCTAGGATGTTCATCATATCAACCCTTTGTTGATAATCCGAGGAAGGCATCGGAGTCATAAACATGACTCGGAACACTAAGAACCTGTTCCATGCTTCATAATCTACAAGACAACATCAAAAGTAAGGAAATGTTCTGAACAGCAACATTTGTTTTACTTATTCTTATTAAGATTTCTTTTTTAAAAAAAATCCTTCGTTGGTTTGCTCTGATACCAACTGTAAGTGTCCACTTGTTCCCTTCAGGACACATCTTAGCAGTCCATCAGAAAGGAGGTCTAGAAAGCTTTGCCCGGCACTCCCATGGAATGTTACGTGGTTTGCGATCTAGGAATTTCTGCGTCTGCCACGTAGCGGAAGTATTTCGGCCATTCCCACTTAGGACCAACCTAAATCAGGGTTTCTCGTAATGGTCATTTCCTAAAGAGCAACTAGTGTCGAACCCCGAGCAAATTAATTTACCAAGAAACTCCAGGGCCGAAGCAGATTCACGCTGCACTTGGTTCAAGGAGAATGGAAAATGAGAGGGATGCAAGGCTCGATCTCTCTGCCATAAGGCATGGTCCCATTCCATTCCCCTAAAACAGCATAAACCGGGATTATTATAACTTAGACTCTAAGCCAGTGCCCTTGCTATTCATTTCTTTTAAGAAGATCTCCTTGCTATCCTTTATGATTGAGAAAAGTTCCCGGCCAACCACGACCACCCATCCGTAGGACGGACCCATGGCCACATCCACTGCACTTTCCTCAAGGTTACTTTAGTTGTCTAATTACCTACCACATTTAGTTAGACATGTATCAAGCAGCTTCCTTAATTAGCCCATTAGACACTGGTTCCTTTACGTAATCTTAGTGCTTGACATAGAAAAACAATGTCAAAAAAGTTCATTTTCGACAAGTTTTATTTATCTTGGGAATACATCCATAAAATCCAGCCAGCAGGCTAATCCATAATCCGCTTGAAGGCTATCCATCAATCCACAAGGATTACTAATCCAAGATTTCACGCGTAGGCTTATCCATAATCCACCCATAGACTTATTCATAATCCGCCCGAAGGCTATCCAATAATCCACAGGGATTACTAATCCAAGATTCCTCCTGTAGACTAGTATGCAGGCCTCGAGATCCAATCCCGAGTCATGTTGGCCTTTTTTGCAGGGCCCGGAAGGCGAGGGATTTACAGCCAGAGCCTCCCCTAGCACCCAAGCGTCCTCTTGATCCAAGCAGTGCTCAATGAAAATACCTCACGTGGCGGGGTTCGGTCCACCTTCCCGACGTGGCTAACAACCCCCTTGGTTAAGGTCAGGCAGACAGTCGGGGGTAACTAAGGCTGCCACTTCCTTCAGGCCTTCAACCTGAAGCATTAGATATCTTTTCATCCTTTAGTTCATTGTGCAGACGAATCAAACAGTGCTCTCTAAACTGTTACAATCACAATCATATCCAGTGGTCATTATTTGGCCAACTGCTAAGAAGTGAATCCTTCTCACCGAATGCATCCAGCATTCGATCCGGGATCAATTGCAACTCGGCAAGATCCCCAAGGGTTTGTTTGTTAACCGTTATGTCCTTGGGTTAGGGCCATACCCTATTAACCCAACTTAACCAATACCTTAAGTTCTATTAACAGTAAATATGTTGCTTCAAATTATTGATTGGTCCTTTGCTTCTAAGAAAATATCTAATTCCCTTATCTTGGTCACTTTTCCCAAGAAAGGTGCTATATTAGGACGACTACTCATGCTCTTGCAAGATAAAATTGTGCAAGAATCTGCCAATCTCATTCCGAGGAATTAGCCATTCTCTTGTGATCAAACCACAAGATCATGCCACTCTGCAACTTATTGTACAAGTGTCGCATCTAATCCATGGGACTATTTCACCCATCGAACGACATCTTCTTGATTACGGAATCATGATTAGATAAGAAATAGGGTTTAGGGCATCTTCATATTCAATCCATTTTTGATTGCACTAGGCCGACATCGTCGGTCCTAGGGTTCCAACTCAATCCGAGTTTCATCTTTTTAATGAGTCGTCCTTAGGGTAGAAACCCTGATTCGTTTCTTGCAAGTACGTCCTATTGTCCCTACATTCCGCGAATGTGGGCAGGACTTTAGGGTATGAGAGTTTCGACTTGGCAATAAGTGAGACTAGGTTAAGTCCTTAACGTGCTAAACCCTAGTTAGCACTTGGAGTATATTGTATCGATTTAACCATCCCAAGTGAATCCTTTGCAGTTTAGGTGTTTAGGGTAAACCAATTTACTTGTCTATTCCTAAAGATATTGTCTTGATCAAAGTGGGGAAAAAATAGTTGCATTATGTCATAATTCATGTAAGCACGTGATTCATTTCCTCTAGATTCGCAATCCCTGACTTTCCTTGTTAAGACCAAGCACATGTTCAAATTCGCATAACTTCTACTTGATCCTACTAGGACATGTATTCATGATTCATGCTACTAAGCTTTAAGGTTTTATGTAAAAATGAACCATGCAACCTTTCCCTAACTTCATTTCTGAATGAAATATTTGTAGCTGATTGAGCATTACGCAACCTTCCCTAACTACTACGTAGTTGAATAAGATTTATGCCAATTGACTAGAGTTAACCTTCTTCATGCAACTTTAGAATCTTTTCATGCTTTGCAGTTTCCTATTCTTGATAATGACTTTTAATGAATCATTACGAAGAAGATTTGTCTACAATTGCGACATGCAATTTAATCTTTCTGTGCACATAATCAAAGGTGTACTACAATAGTTTCAACTTTGTAATGGTGGTCATTAGTCGATCTAGATTCTTTACTTTGCAATGCACAAAAATAACTTGCTAAGAATGCATAGACATCTTATGTTCTTTTTTCGTACGTACAATTGAAAAATTCAAATGACCATTCTTCCATCGTGAGTTACTTCTTTCAAAAATAGCCAATGCATTTCAATCGCAAAAGTGCATCCTAATTCCATAAATTAACCATGCATAATTGCAATTTTTCGACGTAAATCAAAAATAGGAAGAAAACCTGGACTTGTGGGTTCGGTGAAATGTCCACATGAATGTTCGGAGATGATCCTCCTGCCTTGTGCCTTTTTAGGGGCCATTGTGAATTTGACCCTCTTGCCTTGGCCGCAGTCTTATGATCTTGGCCCATCTCCCTCGTACGCGCAAATCCCTTTGAGGTACGGCACCTTGATAGAAGTACCGATTTGCGGAATTTGGCTTTGGAAGGCCTTAGGGTTCGAATCTTGGGCCTTCTTCTTTCGGAAAAGAGGGATTTGTGAGAGGGTTCTTGTGAAAGCCTTGTGGAAATGGAGGCTTGAGAGATTCTTCTCCTTGAAATTCCGACTAGGAATGGTTTTATGGGCTTTGTGAAAATGGGGACTTATGCACTTCTCCTTCCTTTCATAGAAGTTTCGAGAATAAAGATCTTTGTGGAGAAGGAGTGTGGGGGAAAAATTAGAGCTGGATTTATGGGGAATTTTATAGGAAGGCCTTATAGGCTTCCTCTTCAGAGCTCGAGGGAAGAAAAATTGTCTTTTGGAGGGTTCAATGGGAAGGGACCTTTAAACTTGGCAAGGGATTGGGCTTGAGATGGATGCAATGGAAAATCCCTTAAATCACGAGGTACAATGGACTTTATAGGGGCTTTAAAACCGGCTAATATGGACTTGTGGGAGTTGCAATGGAAAGGGGGTTTAAAAGAAAACCGGGGGTAAAAATTGCTTGTGGGAATGCAATGGGAAAGGGGGCTTAGAGAGCCCCCTTAGAAGCTTCCAAGAAGCTTCTAAGAAGCTTCTAGAGGCCTCCAGCAGCAGCTGCCAAGGATCAGCTAGAGACGATGAGTGCGGGAAGTCGAGGTACTCTGCAGTCAAGAGGGAGGCACCGACGTGTCATTGACGGCTCCCTCTCCTCCTCACAGTGCAGTACGACACTCTCTTCCTTCCTCCACATGATGTAGCACAGCGTTTCATCACTCTCCCTCCTTCCTCCACACTTGTTACAGTTGACGCAGTATGGCAAATCCTCACTCTACCTCCCTTTCACCCCCTTAGAGGGAGTATTTATAGTCTCGGGGGGAGAGAGGACCTACCCCCTACGTGGCCCCTTGCATGGCGTCTTCCCCTCCACCTCTCAAGTTGCCATAATAGCCCATCCCCTTCCCTCAGCCATGCTTCAGATGGGGAAAGGTTAATAATTAAAATTTTTTGCAAAAAACCTATCATTATCCTCTTGACCTCCTCCCAAGAGGGAGTTCACTTGTGGTTATGCGGGTTTTTTAACCTTGGTCCCGTTTTGCCAGTGGAGAGTCATGATACCTCGCGTACAATTTAAAGATTGCACCGTCGGTAACTCCATTTCCGGGATTGACCTTTGCGTGAGTTTCACACGGATTGTGGAAAGTCGGAATAGTAATATTTTTTAAATGAAAATATTACACTATAAGCATCCATTCACATCATCATCATCATTAACTACTACATTAATAGATCAAAGAGCTTCCACAATACTCTTGATCTTCAAGGCATAATCATTAATATATTGGTTCTCTCTTTTCACCTTATTATACTCCTGAGTTGAGTTGTAGCTTTCTGGCCTATGTATTTACTTTGAACAACCTTGCTAAACTCTTCCATGCAATAGCAAGATTTTTAGGTTCCTACAAATAGCCCATCATACTATCTGTAACACTAACAAACAATAAACACATGACTTTACTTTGTGTCTTCTCCTAATCTTTCTTCACCTTCAATTGTTTGCAATACCATTTCGTGTAGGAACTTTAGGTACTGCTACTGCCATGTCTCCTTCAATGTAATTTCAAACACCTTAGTCCTTTAAGATATTTTTCATCTTCAATATCTATGTAAGGCAATTATTCTTATCAACTTGTTGACAATTTGGTTGAAGTTGTCAAACATTTTGATCAACCAAAAACCTTTCAAAAAACTTACAATCCACAAACAAGCTGATACCATGTGCATCATAACTAAACACGTATCCCTTTTCATTTATTGCACAATAATAACTGTAATTTGCAATCTATGTGTAAATGCCTTTTGAGTCTATAACCCCAACAAACACCTAAAATCTTACCAATTTGAAATTTGTAACTTGTGTACATGTAAACAATGGACATAGTTGAAATTGCAATATAACAAAAAACTACTTTGCCAGGACCACTTGCAAGTTCAGAATAGAGGCCAAAATGATGTCAAGTGCTAGAAAACATAGTGGAAAAAGCCTAAAGGAGTAGGCTCCAATATATATACTATTCTTTCTGCTCACCAAGTTTCGTTGCAATAACAGATTACAACTCTACTAGCCTCATGGCCGTCCTACATCTATAACCTAAAGTAAATCGAGCAAGGTGGAAGAGCTTCTTACCCCTTTCTTACTTGCTTGCTTTCATGCTCCAATGCCTTTGACCTCAGCCTTTAATCACGCTCCACATGGTCATGGGATAGCTACGTTACCATGTAAATAGACAAGGGGGAAGAGAGGTAAAGCACCCAAGAGCACACTTACAAAAAAACAATGGAGACTTGAGAACGCAGAGAGATAGGGCTGAAATATTTTTCTTCTTCTTTCTTCTTCTTACACACAAAAGAATTAAGTCTACAACATGATGAAAGAGTAATGTGAAAATACCACAACCTATTTATACATTGTCTCTAAGTATAAACCCATTAGGAAAGAAGAGATGACACAATAAATGTTCTATAACCAATGATAAACCACGTGGGTATGCTTTCATGAGTACTTGTAATTTGATGTTTTTGTTGGATTATTGACTATTGATTTGTGATAACATGAAAAAATATCATTTTACATGTTCTAATTAGGACAAGATTGTGCTTTTTGTTTATATTTATATTTTTAAAGAAATCTTGATTTTGACCATATAGATTGGGGTATTTGAATCTTGGAAATCTTGGTTATAGGCTTTCAATGTTTGAAATTTTCCATGATGATGAAAGTGGTGCACACGAAGTAGATTTAGAGAAGAGAAATGTGAATAAGAAGTAGAAAAAAAAGAGAAAAAGAAAAAAAATACAAGTAAAAGAAGAATAATAATAGAAAAAGAAATAAGAAAAAGAAGAAAAAGAGATAGAGAAAGGGAAGGAAGGAGAAAAGAAGAAGAAGAAGAAGAAGAAGAAGAAGAAGAAGAAGAGGAAGAAGAAGAAAGAATGAGAGCAAGAAGAAAAGGAAAAATAAGGAGAAGAAGATGCAGTAGAAATTCATTGTCAATTAACTCCTCTCTAACATTAAGGTACATTAATTTGAGACCAAAGCATAATGGAGGAAACCAAGGTACCTTGGCAATGTAAAATAGCAGTGGTCGTGCATCTACCCATGGTTGTGCTAATCTCATGAAAAGATGGTTGATTGACTAGGTTTGAGTATATTACAAATAAATCAATTTTCATGAGATTTTACTTGAAATTTCATAACTCTTTCCCTTGAAATGATGCAGGTAATCACATACAAATTTAGAAGCATATGAAAATAATGTCAAGGGTACTTTAAACATTGGTAAAAATAGTGAATCCAAACCCAAAAAAAATTCTAATGCCCCTCCACCTAGTCATATGTAGCTCTTGCTCCTAAAACTCTTTCATGAAACTTGAGAAGTTCCTCACATTCCATTGAAAGAGAATTATGCTCCCACATCCATTGCATAAGTAGTTAGAGCAAGTAAATGATTTGAAATTTGAGTTTTTTCCTAAAATGATACCCAAATATGTTAGGCTCATAATGGTACCTTGCAATTATCAAGTATCTATATGGCTAAAGGATAATATTAAGCACATTCTTCAACACATCATAGAAACTTAAATAGAGTTAAAATTTAGTTTCGGTACCATTCAAAGTGATGTAACTTACTTCATATAATCAAGTGCTTCCTAAATCGTACTACATATATCCTATTTCTAAAAATCATATTGACTAGAAAATAACTTAGTTAAGATCGATGAGGCCTCATTATCAACAAGTAATATATTTTTCTTTAAAGGGTTGAAAAATGGATAAAAGCAAGGAAAGCTCATGGATGGCATTATGATTAATAACCAAAGTTGCGATTTTCATTTGTAGTATGATTCTTTTGGGATGTATGTGTGCAATGACTACCTTATCCTAGATCCATGCTTGTGATAACCAAATGAAAAGGTGGATTCCTAGGTAAAGTCTTGTATACCAAGGGTCTATTTAATTGACTTTAGTATTGGATCATGAGAAAAGAGAAGTGTGTCCCCGTAATGTAAGAAATTTGAGAAGGGTTAGTGAAATTTAACGAGACTATGGGCTCATAAATTTGGTGTGATCATGAAGAAGCATGATCTCTTGGGCTCAAAAGATCCCATCACAAGCTAGAAAGCTTTGTCCACTCTATACGGGGCCTTGTTTTGTAATAAACTATTTAAATTAACGTTGTTACGCTGTCATACTGCTGCACATTCGAGGTGTGGAATCCACCAAAATGTTGTGTGTGTGACATTTGTTACTTTGTACATACTTAGTCGTCGTGTTTACATTTATTTTCTGCATGCGAGTATAGTGGAGAGAAGTTTGGAAGCATAGTAATGGATATGTTTGGGAAGTTTGGATCAGTTTCAGAAGCACTAAAAGATCAATTACCATCTACCTTGGATTTTGCAATGGAATTTTCTGCAGTTGAAATGTTAAGGGTCTGGCAAGCAGTGCCGTTTTTGATACATATGGACTTGGTTGGGACTAGTTTCTGCTTCAAGAAAGGTTCTTTGTGATTTATTAAAAGATGGTTGTAGCTGTGTTCTGATTCCTGGAGATGTTAGAGAGATGCTCTTTATGGAACATGACCATGAGATAGCTTATCTGAAGCAGAGAGTTGGTTTCATACGTGTAGCATGAGAGACAGGAGCTCCTTCAGTGCCTTGTTTTATATTTGGGCAGACCCATGCTTACAAGTGGTGGAAACCCAAAGGTTGGGTATACAATCAGATCTGTCGACCGCTTCGCTTTGTGCCACTTATGTTTTGGGGAATGTTTGGGCCCCTATACCTTTTTGTCATTTGATGCATGTTATTGTTGGGAAGGCTATTTTGAAATGTATGGCTATTTTAAAAAAGGGGCTTTTTGGGGGGAACAACGGGACGATGAAGAGAGGTGCCTTAGTTGGGAGGAATAAAAAAGAAAACAGGGAGAGAGGGAGATAATTGCTTTTGGATGGAGAAGACGTCGATTGATGCTAGGAGGCATATTTCACGGTGGATTCCGTGCCATGGTGGATTCCGTGAGGTTTTACGGTGGATTCCGTAAACTTTGATGACCCGGGCTCATACACAAAGTGGATTCTTTGTGCGAGAAGTTGATGGGGACGCCTGTCCTTTTCGGGCGTTTCATTAATTTAGTGTGTACGTGGGTGATTCCATAGCGGGTGATTCCGCAAAATACATATTAAATTAATAAATGTTTATGAGTTTAGAGTGCGCACTCGTAATAAACTAAGGTTATGATTTATTTCTAACCAGTTGATTTATTTATGTAGCTGAAGACTGCTAGGTATTCAATTTTGTCGGTTTAATTGTATTATTTTACTAACGATTGTGAATGCTTCAGTTGATGTGTAGAGATAGCAGCAGTGGCGGAGGAAAGCATTGGAGTCTAGCGAGTATTCGACCTGTGGATTATATTTTGATAGGCGCCACGCCTATATTTTGTCATGTCTATTGAGGCATCGACTATTTATTATTATTTTGTATGCGCCTATGCGCACGGATATGTTATTTCTATTTGGACATTGTGTTGGGCGTGCCAGACTCTATGGGCACCGTCCATTAGCTTTATTTCCTATTTTTGTAAAAGCAAACTCAAAACCTAAAAGCTTGTCATATTTTTGTAAATTGGGCTATTAAAATACATGCTTTGTGAAGCGCTCACACAAGGCATGGGGGGAGATTGAACCCAATTGGTCTCTTGCTCTTGTCGTTCATGCTTTTTACATTGTAATTTGTGCAAAAAGGTAGAGTTCATTGTTCTTGGGGACCTTGCGGGATTCACTACGTGAGCATATAGCGACCGATCTGCGCACCAAACAATGATGGAGAAGACAACGACAATTGAGAAGAAGACCCACTTGCCCTCCCGGTCGTGATTGCCATCCTGGGATGCCACCAAGCGACGATTAACATGGACTGAATTATTCTCCAATTTAGTTTTATTTAATGTTCACTCTTAACATCGCATGATCGGGAGGAGGAGTCATCCGCAGTCGAAGCTGCAGATGCTTTATGATGGAGTCAAGGCCTGCGATAAAGGTATGAAGGTGACTTCTCTGACTTCCTTGTGTGGCGTTGCCCCGTGAGCACTCGCGGTGGAGCTCGCACCTTTGCTAGTGTTGTGTTGCAGTGATATGGGTACGACTATTAGCGCATCACCTTCTCCAGCTGCAGCGACTCCCGGCATGTCCATGCTTGTGTGGTTGAATTTTAACAATAGGAAGATCATGGCACATCAAGTTGTTTGGGCGACCGTCAAGATTGCAATCGTATGCAGTAACACCGAGAGTGATGTACACCAAGAAGATTGACACTTTTAGCTAACATGCTCATCAGGTTGGTGGACTGTTGCATTACTTATATATATCCTCTGAGAATGGAGAGATTTTTCATTTATTGATCATGTATGCTTTGGTCCTATGGTATGTATGACTTCTCGGAGCCTGGTTTTTCTTGTATCTGTATCGGACATAGGAGCTAATCCTCTTCAATAGGCCTTTCAGTGAGCGAAAGGTTTTTGCAATGGTGGTGGTGTTGACAATTGTGGTCGTATTTCTGACCAATGTTGGGTCTCTCCTTATTTCAGCTGCTATGGTTGGGTTGTCTATTTAGTTGCAGTAAATGCTACAGCAGGTTTCTGGAGGGCCACACAGAGTGCCTTTCGTGCAAGGGTACAGGCTTCTTCATACTCAGTGACAGTTGATTCCTCAGAGCAGAGTGTTTGTTGAATTTCTTATGTGCAACCTTGAGCCCTCTGTAGGAACAACAGGACTTTGTACTGAGCAAAGAATTTGTGCAGCAGGAGCTGAGAGGAACGAACATTGAAGAGCACAAAAGGAATGTATAATAAAGATTAATCAACATCTTCTGAGGGAATGGAAGACATCAACCTATCGTAGGGAGGCCAAACTTGTGACAGAGAAATGTTCAACAGAAATCATTACTTTTTCAGGTCTGTCAAACTTACAGATGCTACAAGAAGCAGAACTTCCACCACCTGATGCCTATGAAGACATTAAAAAAAAAATCAGAGAACATTAGCAAAGACTTATTGCTCGTTTGACCATGCAATGTCATGCGAATTTGATTTCTGTATTGGGTCACAACTAGCACCTACTGATGCTTCTCAGATTGACATTTAGTACTAAACCTGTTCAAAGAGGCTGGAAGGCCGGCTATTTCCTGCATTCACATGTATGTTGGAGTTTGTGATGTCTCGCATTAATCAACTTTACGAAACTTACAAGAGCCATGTGTAAATGCCATAATCCATTCATATTGTAATGCTGTCATGAAATCTGAAGGATTAACTGACTTTTCCATGGAAGATGCTCCCCATAATCATATGCTTGAGCATACACTCACAACCATAAAACAAACCCGTCTGGAACTTGTTGTTGTGTGGAAAATTGGTCAATAGGATTATTCACATGTTGAATCTTCTATCCTGAAATTAGTCAAGGTCATCTGTGGTCGCGACTTTGCGTTCGAAAACCCTTCGACAACGCGAGCGGTGATCGAGAGCAAGCCTCACTCACAACCCAATAACGAGACGTTAAGGAGTGCTAGTTGGGACAATTGACTTTGTCGGATGCACAACACAATTTGAAAATTTCAAATATTTGACAATACACCACAAGCCACACACAAAAATAAGACAACACACAATGCCTAAACAACTAAAACCCAAATTCGAGTAGAGCATCACAAAACCATAACACAATGAAAATATCAACAATTCAAAAACAAACCAAGTGAAATATATTCTCGTACCTTAATAACCTTGAGCCAACACTCGGTGACACAAATCCAAACTCTTCAACTTCCAAATTGGCATGACAAGAGCTCACTCTAGAATGGGACCCTCCACTCTCCTCTCTCACAAAATACAATTGTATATGAGAGGGATGGCCCTTAACTCTCCATTCTCATCTCCTTATATAGTTTTCTATCCACACTCACATACATTAGGCTTTTTGCTTTTTGCTTTTTTATTTTTCTTTTCTATTTCTTTTTACTATTTTCGTTTTTTCTACCCTATGCCTGTTTGCAACTTGTTTGGATCATAACTTCGTCATTTTAACTCCGAATATAGTTATTTGGATACTCAATAATCGGAACGCATCTGATCGACAAGGTAATATGAGTAGAATTACAAAAATCCATTAAAAATGGGCAAAAATATTGATTTTTGTAAATTGTATCATTTTTCTCCATCTTTTATCTTGGATGACTTATTCCCTTCCTTGGCTTATTGTTCTTGTAATTGCACACACTTTCAGCACAGATGTCCTCTTTCTCTTTAAGAAATACTTACTAATGATGTAAAACTTACGACCTTTTCGTTTGATCCTTGAGTCTTCAAAATAAATATTATCTGGATATGAACCTATTTTTTTTAATGCAGTGCGTCCTAGTAAAAATATGGTTTTTTAAATAAACTCCATGTCCAATCATTCATGATTTGGAAAAATATGCAATGTTGGAATTCATGCTATGCAACCAATCAATCGATGCTACACACAATAATAATGAATGCACTTGAAAAATTTGTTTCTAAGCTATTTACATGTGATCATGCCATGCATAATGCAAACATAGTTCCTTGATTAATTTAAAATTCCTTATCCTCACCTCTCAACTCTCATCAATAAAATATCAATCTCTGCTCCACCTATCCAAAATCTCACAATCACTCAAGAAATGATGGTCCTCAAGATGTTGACGAGATATGAACAACCCATCTCACAATTGATGGCGTCCTTCACGACCCTCTACTCACCCAACCACCGTACACACTCAACCAGAGGTTCCTAACTTTGTGATGAATATCCCAAATATCGTGCATGCAAGAAACATGTAATGTGTCCACATGTTCCCCTCAGGATATGTCTTAGCAATCCATCGGAATGAAGATCTAGAAGACTCCGTCCAACACTCCCATGGAATGTTACGAGGTTTGCAATCTAGGACTTCCCGCATCTGCACACGTAGTGGAAGTTTTCTGGGCGTTCCCACTTAGGATCAACTTGAATCAGGGTTTTTCCTAATGGTCATTTCCTAAATGGCAACTAGCTTCGAACCCCGAGCGAACTACTTTACGCAGAAATGCCAAGGCCGAATCGGATTTACGTTGCACTTGGTTCAAGGAAAATGGAAAACGAGAGGGATGCAAGGCTCGACCTCTCTGCCATAAGGCATAGTCCCATTCCGTTCCCCTAAAACAGCGTAAACCAGAATTATTGTAGCTTGGACTCTAGGTCAGTGCCCTTGCTGTTTGTGTCCTTTGAAACGATCTTCTTGGTGTCTTCATGATTTGAGAAAAGTTCTCGGCCAACTGGGACCACCCATCTGTACGAAGGACCCATGGCCACATCCACCGCACTTTCCTCAAGTTGTTTTAGTTATCTAATTACCTACCACATTTAGTTAGACATGCATAAAACAACTTCCTTAATTATCCCGTTAGGCACCGATTCCTTCACGTAATCTTAGCACTTGACATAGAAAAACAATGTCAAACAAGTTCCTTTTCAATAGCTTATCATATTTATCTTTGGAATACATTTATAAAGTCTAGCCCATAGGCTATCCATAATCCGCCCGAAGGCTATCCAGTAATCCACAGGGATTACTAATCCAAGATTCCACCTGTAGACTAGTATGCGGGCGTCGAGATCCAATCCCGAGTCACGTTGGCCTCTTGTGCAAGGCTCGGAGGGCGATGGATTTACGACCAGAGCCTCCCCTGGCACCCAAGCGGGTTCGGTCCACCTTCCCAGTGCAGTTAACAACCCCCTTGGTTAGGGTCAGGCAAACAGTCGGGGGTAACTGATGTTGTCTCTCCCTTCAAGCCTTCAATCTGAAGCATTAGATATCTTTTCATCTTTTAATTCCTTGAGCAAACAAAGCGAACAATGCTCTTTAAAAATGTTACAAGCACAATCATTTCCAGTGGTCGTTATTTAGCCAACTGCTAAGGAGTGAATCCTTCTTTCCGAATGCATTCAACATTCGATCGAGGATCAATTCTGACTTGGCAAGATCCCCAAGGGTTTGTTTGTTAACCCTTATTTCCTTGGGTTAGGGTCGTACCCTATTAACCCAACCTAACCAATACCTTAAGTTCTATTAGCAATAACTATGTTATTCCAAATTACTGATTGGTCTTTTGCTTCCAAGCAATTATCTAATCCCCTTATCTTGGTCACTTGTTCCCAAGAAAGGTACTATATGAGGATGATTATTCATCCTCTTGCAAGATAAACTTGCATAAGAATCTGCCAATCTCATTCCGAGGAATTTGGCCATTCCCTTGTGATCAAATCACAAGATCATGCGACTGTGCAACTTGTTGCACGAGTGTTGCATCTAATCCATGGGACTAATTTACCCATCGAACAATGTCTTCTAATCATGGAATCATGATTAGATAGGAAATAGGGTTAGGGTGTCTTCATAACAATCCGTTTCTTGATTGCACTAGGCCGACATTGTTGGTCCTAGGGTTCCAAATTCAACCCGAGTTTCATCTTTTTAGCGAGCGATCCTTAGGGTAGAAATCATAGATCGTTTCTCGCAAGTATGTCCTATTGTCCCTAGATTTTGTGAATGTGGGCAAGTTTTTAGGATATGAGAGTTTTCAAATTGGAAATAAGAGCGACTAGGTCACGCCCTCAATGTGGTAAATCCTAGTTAGCAGTTGGGGTATGTTGCATCGATTTAACCATTTCTAAGTGAATCTTTTGTGGTTTAGGTGTTTAGGGTAAAACCATTATGATACCATTCTCGTAAGCACACGATTTATTGGCTATGAATGATTAGATTTACAACCCTAGTTTTACCAGCTAAGCTCGAAGTGCATGTTTAAGTTACTACACAATTTCTATTGATCCTTCTAGAATATGCATTCAAGATTCCAACTACTAAGCTTTAGGATTTTATGCCAAAACGAACCATGCAGCCTTTTCTAATTTTCATCTATGAACGAATTATTCGTATGCTGAATGAGCATTACACAACCTTTTGTAACTACTTACATAATTGATTTGAGTTTTTGTGCCAACAACTGACTAAATTTTAATCTTTCTCATGCAGCCCTAGAATCGTTTCCATGCCTTGCAAATTCCTACGATTGTTAGCAATCTTCTTAATGAATCCTTGCGAAGAAAGAGATGTCTAATGATGCAACACACTACAAAAAAAAGGCCTCATAGACGCACATTTAGACGCGATTTTTGAATATAGAGAGATTCTTACGGGCGCGTCTATCCGCCCGTCTATTTGCGCGTCTATAATCGCATGTATCAACGAATTTACACACACAAATAGACGCGCAATAGTTACACATATACATGTGCATATAGACACGCTCAGATAGACGTGCTTTTACAAGCACTGGTAGACGCGAACGAAAAATAAAAAATGTCATTTAAAAAAAATATATATTTAATTTATCTTTTAAATTTGAATTATAAAGCGCATGTATAAGCGCGTGTAGTTTGCACTATAGACGGGCGTATAAACACGAATTATCTACAATTTAGACGCGCGGATAGATGCGCAAAACAGAACTGGAAAAAAAAACCAGAGAGCCACATGCTCTCTGGTTTTTGTTTTCCCCCTCCCATACATCAAATTGTGCATTTGGGAAAAAGACAAGGTATTTTATAGGCACGAGAATTGAAAATAAAAGTCCATGTATTCATTATATATCAAAAGCATTTACAAGGGAAGTTTAAGTGCTTGCGACCTAAAGCGTGGCCGCAAGCAGTAGGCTCAAAGATGGATAATCCATATACAAGAAAAGAAGGCCTCATGAGGAGGTATGGTGCTCCTCTACAAATCTGAAGAGGAAACATCTTTGCGAGTACCACCATGGCTACTAGCTTCGCTATCCCCCTCCTCGCTATGCTCCACATCCGGGTTTGCCTACACACACAAAAGATCAGGGTTGCTTACATAGACAAGGTGGAGAAAAAGTTATAATTAGCTATACTTTTAATAGGAAAGTAAGAAAAACATACCTCCTCTGGCTGTCGAATCCTCATGGCTCGGTTGTATTGGTCCTCAGTGATGGATTATAGATCTTCTCCAGGATGTTCATCATCCCAATCCTTTGTCTATAAAGCGGAGAATGCATTGCAGTCATAAACATGACTCGAAATACCAAGAACTTGTTCCACGCTTCGTAATTCTGCAAGACATCATTGAAGGTAAGGAAATGTTTGGACAGCAACATTTGCTTTGCTTCATTTTATTATAATTTCACAAAAACAATTCTGTTGTTGGTCGGCTCTGATACCACAACTCATTCATCTTCTGAGTACGATATGCAGGTGGCAAGTATCTTCCCTGCACGGCTTTCTTCAGCTTCTTCTAGGTAACAGATCCTTCTACGATCCCTTGATCCCTACACCATTGCTTTCACCAAAGTTTGGCTTCGTCGGTGAGCTTTAACTTGGCGACCATAGCCTGATTGGCGGTTGCAGTACCGGCTGCTTCGAAGTAATCCTCCATGGATTCAATCCAAATTTCAGCATCAGCTTGGACGAATCTGCCTCTCCTGTCAAACTCGGATGGCTTAATCTGCTTGAGAAGAAACTTCTTCTCCTAGATTACAACAGTATTTGATGTAGGAGGCGAATTAGGAACCTTTACTTGGGGTTTTGCCTGAATAAATGTTTTCTTAACGTTATTATATGATAATCGTCGTTAACTTATATTACATCTTCAATTCCGCTATCATGTAACCAATGTAGCTACTTAACATTTTATCAACTCTTATGCACAATCAGACAAAAACGGAAGTCTTTATTTGTATTTATATGGACATAGCCCTTTTGAATACAACGTTTCATGCGATGATAAGCCAATTATTACATTTAGTTTGGGGAGAACAACGTTGTATTACATTTATCTACAGGGACTGTATAATAATAAGGTTTCGGGTCATGGATCTTCAGGAATCGATAAGTCATTGGAAGTTCAGGATATCCTTTCCGTTGGAATCCATACTTCTCATGGCGGCCCAACACTTTAATCCTGTCGGCGGGGATTATACGGGTTACTTCCTCATATATATATGAGTTCATCTCAACCCTCCAACCTCGAATATGTAAAGTTGAATTTACGTGAGCTTCCACAAAAACGAACAGCTTCACGACTTTCAGGTCTTCCAACCACTTGATCCTCTTTAGGTTGGTCTATAGATAAGCAAATTGGTGGGCAGCTATATAGTAGATTCATGAGGCACCCGTCCATCTTCGTTCCATGTACAAAGCTGATGGATTATAGATCTACTCCAGGATGTTCATCATCCCAATCCTTTGTCTATAAAGCAGAGAATGCATTGCAGTCATAAACATGACTCGAAATACCAAGAACTTGTTCCACGCTTCGTAATTCTGCAAGACAGCATTGAAGGTAAGGAGATGTTTGGACAGAAACATTTGCTTTGCTTCATTTTATTATAATTTCATAAAAACAATTCCGTTGTTGGTCAGCTCTAATACCAACTATAACGTGTCCACTTGTATCATCCAGGACACGTCTTAGCAGTCCATCGGAAAGGATGTCTAGAAAGCTCCGCCTAGCACTCCCATGGAATGTTACGGGATTTGCGATCTAGGGCTTTCCGCGTCTGCCACACAGTGGAAATATTCCGGCTGTTCCCACTTAGCATCGACTTGAATTAGGGTTTTTCTGATTGGTCATTTCTTAATAGCAACTAGTGTCGGCGGACCCAAGCGAACTACTTTATGCAGAAACGCCAGGTCTGAAGCGGATTCACGTTGCACTTGGTTCAAGGATAATGGAAAACGAGAGGGATGCAAAGCTCAACCTCTCTTCCATAAGGCATAGTCCCATTCCGTTCCCCTAAAACAGCGTAAATCGGGTAAGACATAACTCTAGGTCAATGCTTTTGTTGTTCGTGTCCTTTGATGATCATCCCACTGTTCTTCGAGATTTGAGAAAAGTTCCCGGCCAACCAGGACCACCCAACCATAGGACGGACCCATGGCCCATCCTCCGCACTTTCCTCGGTTTGTTTTAGTTATGTAATTATCTAACACATTTAGTTGGACATGTAATAATCAGCTTCTTTGATTAATCCATTAAGCACTGGTTCCTTCACATAATCTTATCACGTGACATAGGAAAACAATATCAGACAAGTCCTCTATTAACATATCATCATATTTATCTTTGAAATACAAGGAGTTCCGCCCGTATGCGTGTCCACAATCCACCCCTGAAGGCTATCCAGCAATCCATAGGGATCACTATTCCAAGTTTTCGCCCGTAGACTAGTATGTGGGCCTTGAGATCCAATCCCGAGTCATGTTAGCCTCTTGTGCAGGACCCGTAAGGCAAGGGACTTACGGCCAGAGCACCCCCTGGCACCCAAGCGTCGTCCTGCTCCAAGTAGCGCTCAATGAAGAGACCTCTCGCGACGGCTTCAGTCCACATTCCTGAAGCGGTCAACAACCCCCTTAGTTAGGGTCAAGCAGGCAATCAGGGGTAACTGAAGCTGCCTCTCCCTTCAGGCCTTCAACTTGAAGTATAGATATTCATTTAATTTGTAATTCATAAGTCAAATAGTGCTCTAAAATCTCTAGCAAGCACAAACATTTCCTTTGATCTTTTTTTTTGTTGTTGGCAAACTACTAAGAATCTTTCCTTTCGAATGCATCCAGGACTCAATCCGGGGTGTCTTGCAACTTGGCAAGATCCCTTATATTATGGGTTAGGGCGTACCCTATTAACTCAACTTGGTCAAACCCTAAAGTTCATTGGATACTTCAGTTTCTGGTTTTTAACCTTCCTTACTTAGAAGGATATCAAAGTATACATCCTCTTGCAAGATAACTTGCGTAAGGATCCGCCATCCTTGTTGCGATAATTTAGCCTTTCTTCTTGTGAATCAATCACAAGACCATATTACTTCGTACTTGCCGTGCAAGTCTTGCATCGTACTATGCAATAATGGGGTTACGAAACAATCCGTTTCAGTTTCTTTAAGCTGACGTTTGTCAGACCTAGGGTTTCCTAGCTTTATTATTTTCTTTTAAGAAACTCAGGGACAAACCCTAGTTTCTTTTATGTTTACAATTTACTGACTCTATACTTAGGGAATGTGGGCAAGTATTTAAGGTATAAACGTTTCTTGGATTTTAATTCATTCCCAATGAATATTTTGTAGCATAGGTATTTCTAAGTCTATATTAATTTGGTTAACTTTAGAAGGTAATATCGAGATCACCTCCGCATGATTTGTTATCTATGTGTCAATTGATTTTTTAATCCTAAACTTTATCGATTTGAGGTTAGGTAAATTCAATTAATCTTCCTTTTTCCTTGCGAACAAAACTCATGCCAAATAACCAATCTTTCCCTTGCTAAGTTATGCAGTTAGCAATGATAACTTCCTAGAGTTTAAGCATCGTATGAATCCTTTCATGATTCGTACCTTCCATGATGATTCGTTGTAAAAAGAATAGGGGTTAATAGTGCAAGATGCAGTTTTATACCTTCTAGGCTTAACCGAAGTATACTACTTTAGTGGGTAAATAATCTTGCTCATAATTCATTTCAATGCATAATCCTATTTGAAGAAAAATTGTGTTTATATTTTATTTATTTTGCATGTTCCATTAAACTAAATTCCTTCGTCGTGAATAACTAGGACAAAATATATCTTATCCCTAACAATTCATCTTGCATGATTGAATTAAAACCGATATAAAATTAAGAAGGAAAAACGTGGGTTTGGGGTGAGATATCCACATGGATACCGGGAGATGACCCTCCCGCAGCTACTCCTTGGACTTTCTTAGGAGGCATCGCAATTGTAGTCCTTCGAACGTTGTCGAAGGGTTTCGAAAGAAAAGTCGCAACCTCAGAGGACCTTGACTAATTTCAGGATAGAAGATCAATCAGGCGAATAAGCAAGATGAGAAAATGATGCCAAGACTCTGTTTTATTTCTACCAATAGCAAATACAAGGTTCAAGAAGAAGAAATCCGAATAGCCTCTGGGCATAGATCACCAACATGGCAGCGACTATGGTTCAAAAACAATTATTCTGATTTAAAGCAATAGATCTGATCACTGAAAGACCAAGCTGGTATACAGCATGCAGTAATGGAAGTTGGTTTTATCTGACAGATTGTGTCGGGGAAGTGGCAGCTTCTTGCAAGCGTACATTGTAGGGAAGCATCACAAATTTAAAGTGGTGATTCTCTTCTTCAACTTAAGCATCTGTAGAAAGACTTTGAGCTCCTGATAATTTTATAAATGATTCCCCGATCAGCCACTTCACGATACCCATATGGTGTCAAGATCATAGGCTACTTCTAAGTCTTTGTACTATCTGGAAGAACAAAGGGTGTCTCTAGCTTTCCTAACAAGCCTGAGTATTTCTGGAAGCATGAGTAGAACTTACGATCCCCTTCCCTAAAGTTTTTCTACAATCTTGCATAGTGCTTCAGTGAGTTTTTCTAGCACCTCTATAGTACTTTCATTGTGTTCCTTTCTCTGACTTCTGTCAAGATGAATGTTGAAGTTTCGTGAATCCACATGAGGGCTAAAAGCTTACTATTACATTCCAGCATTCCTAAAAGCTCCATGTGGAAATCAACATCTTCTCCAACAGGTGGACACTTCCTTCTTTTTCGACCAGGCAACACATCAGCCTTATCCTCGCAAGTGTCCACACTGATATTTCCATCTATAAACTTCTTCTCATAATCTCCTGTTGCCGCCGCTGGTTGCTGATGATGATGATAAGCTTCTTTCATCACAGAATCCCATCATCCTCTCCATGATTGATTGTGTATGTCTGGTGGCCGAAGCAGGCTCGATTAATCCACTTGGTGCTGATGGATATGCTTGGTGCTTTAACTTATCGAATTTTTGTCAATCCAAGTTTTTTTTTCTGTGATGTGAGCTTTCTATATTCAGATTATTCGAATCAAGGCTGTGTGTCTCACTGAATAATGTTAATGTGAGCTTTCTGTACTCAGATTATTCGATTGCTCTCTGTCTCTCTGTCTCTCTTCTCGTGTCGGAGAGACGAAGTCTGCAAGGTTCATTACCACTGACTTGCCATGTCCGACATTGCTTCTCCTCCTTTTCTGCGTGTGAGGTCCGTTTTTACATACAATTCCACCCTTTGGCTTATCCCTTGATTTTTGAGGATGCATATAGTTCTTCTTCGATGCTTTTCTGTACTGAAGACTCCCATGACATTGGATCAAGATCATTCATGGTCATTCCAGAATGCAACACCAGGTCATTACCTCCTTGAATAAGGCTCTGTCCTCCTACCACAGGTCCCTCGACAGCTAACTATAGTAATCTCCGCACACCTTTTGGATACCACCGAGGCAAAATGCAGTAATGGAAGTTGTTTTTATCTAACAGATTGTGTCGGGGAAATGGCAGCTTCTTGCAAGCGTACATTGTAGGGAAGCATCACAAATTTAAAGTGATGATTCTCTTCTTCAACTTAAGCATCTGTAGAAAGACTTTGATCTCCTGATAATTTTATAAATGATTCACCGATCAGCCACTTCACGATACCCATATGGTGTCAAGATCATAGGCTACTTCTAAGTCTTTGTACTATCTGGAAGAACAAAGGGTGTCTCTAGCTTTCCTAACAAGCCTGGGTATTTCTGGAAGCATGAGTAGAACTTACGATCCCCTTCCCTAAAGTTTGTCTGCAATCTTGCATAGTGCTTCAGTGAGTTTTTCTAGCACCTCTACAGTACTTTCATTGTGTTCCTTTCTCTGACTTCTATCAAGATGATTGTTGAAGTTTCATGAATCCACATGAGTGGCTAAAAGCTTACTGTTACATTCCAGCATTCCTAAAAGCTCCCTGTGGAAATCAACATCTTCTCCAACAGGTGGACGCTTCCTTCTTTTTTGACCAGGCAACACATCAGCCTTATCCTCGCAAGTGTCCACACTGATATTTCCGTCTATAAACTTCTTCTCATAGTTTCTTGTTGCCGCCGCTGGTTGCTGATGATGATGATAAGCTTCTTTCATCACAGAATCCCATCATCCTCTCCATGATTGATTGTGTATGTCTGGTGGCCGGAGCAAGCTCGATTAATCCACTTGGTGCTGATGGATATGCTTGGTGCTTTAACTTATCGAATTTCTGTCAATCCAAGTTTTTCTTTCTGTGATGTGAGCTTTCTGTATTCAGATTATTCGAATCAAGGCTGTGTGTCTCACTGAATAATGTTAATGTGAGCTTTCTGTACTCAGATTATTCGATTGCTCTCTGTCTCTCTGTCTCTCTTCTCGTGTTGGAGAGACGAAGTCTGCAAGGTTCATTACCACTGACTTGCCATGTCCGACATTGCTTCTCCTCCTTTTCTGCGTGTGAGGTCCGTTTTTACATACAATTCCACCCTTTAGCTTATCCCTTGATTTTTGAGGATGCATATAGTTCTTCTTCGATGCTTTTCTGTACTGAAGACTCCCATGACATTGGATCAAGATCATTCATGGTCATTCCAGAATGCAACACCAGGTCATTTCCTCCTTGAATAAGGCTCTGTCCTCCTCCCATAGGTCCCTGGACAGCTAACTACAGTAATCTCCGCACACGTTTTGGATACCACCGATGCAGCATTTGAAGTAGAGAAGTATCACCACACGTAGACGAAAAGAGATGTTCTCGCCACTGCAGATAACCAGCAAGTTCCATCTTCTTCCTTGCGATTGAAGCAGCACTTGAGATAGAGCTTGTTGTAAAACACCACATATCTGGAGAAAAACAAGCAACTACCACAGTACACCAAAGGGTTGGAAACTGTTGCAATCCTGGCCGGAGCTTTGCTGAAAATTTTCTACGTGTTCTCGAATCATAGATCCTTGGGCACTGAGATTTTGCAATCTCAATCCTAGCAGTGCATTAAACGCTGCCATGAACGCTGCCATAGCACGTCCATCAAAAAGCCTTTTCCTTTCATGCATAGATGCAGGGTATTGAATATGCTTTGCTCTTGTGCCAATTAAGCCTCCCTCGATTGCCTTGTGACTCCTTCTTCTGTCGCCTTGATCTGTGTTGTCCCGTAGAGCTATTTCGATCCCTTTTCCAGCCGCTTTTTTGCCTCCAAACTCCCTCTTTCAAAAATAGTCCTCTTGCTTTTTCTTTCTTACGCCCCCTTTTGCCTATTTCCCAAATTTGAAAAATATCCCTTAGATCTTCGAAAATTGAAAGCATTAGAAAGCCTCTGTATTCTGAAAATTCAAGCAGCTGGCTTCGACGGTTCAGACCTAAAGAACCTATAGCCCCTCCCTTCCTATGCAATTTGTTTACTAGCTTTTCAATATCCTTGTCTGCAATCCTTAGTTGGAGCAATCTGAAGCACATTCAGGAAATTTCCTCTATACAGAGCCCTGAAGCCATCCTTGCTCCATAGGTCTGAGATGGCCAAAGTGAAACCCTTTCTTGTATTGTTTGAGTTTACCATTGATAAAATCTTACAACATTCAAGTGGAGCTACCACTATTCGTGAAACAGCAGCTGAGATGCATCCTGAAAAAAGGTGTTGAAGAATCCTCTGTTTTGATCTGTGATAACCAACTCATCCCTTCTTATTGTGCCTTCCAGATGACAATGGAAAGGACATATCAACATCTCCAAGGTCAACCATAGCTGAAAAAAAAGATAGTAAAAGACCCCTCTTTACCATATTACCACGCAGAATAAAGATGCAAACATAACAACTAAATATGTACAAAATATCAACTCCCACACACATAACTTTTGGGTGGATTCCACACCTCGGATGCGCAGCAGTACGACAAGCAAATGAACCCTGTTCTCTAAAAGGACTAATTAAGGAAGCTGATTCTGAATGTCACATATAAATGTGATAGGATCTAATTAGAAAACTAAAGCTATCAAGGGACCCTCGAGAGGTTCATCCTACGGTAGGGTGGTCCTAGAGAACTGGGAGGCTTCTCACATGGTTTTACTGTCATTTGACCTTTAGATATTATTAAGTTAGAACTAGACTCATGCCCTTTTCGGGGACCAAAATGGGACTATGCCCTATAGGTAGAGAGGTTGAGTGGCGCATCCCTCTCGTTTCCCATTCTCTTTGAACCAAGTGGGGCATGGGTCTACTTCGGATTGGATATCTCTGTGTAACATAGGATGTCCAGGACCAACACTAGATTGCTGTCATCAGGAGACCTTGATTACTAGGAACCTAGATTTCAAGTGGATCCTAGTGGGTTTAGCCATGAACGTTCCATTGCAAGGTGGAATCTAAAAATCCTAGGTGATAAACCTCGGAACATTCCATGGGATTACTGCGCAACGATGTTTATATTCATTTCTCGATGGATCGCTAAAACATGCTTGGATAGCCAATAGACGGGCACGTTACAGTTAGTATCAGAGAAAAACTTTGTAATGCTACATGATTGATTAATGTATGGTTTGTAGACATATCCTAAACAAAATAACCTATGTGGTATGACTTGATTGTCAGACACCTTCTACACCCACGAGTCCTGACATGCAAGAGAAGAGATTCCTTCTCAAGTAAATTAAAGCACCTAAGTTTGATGGAGAAGGGATAGACGTCGCAACGGAGGCCAAGATATCGATTGAGTCAATGGATGACTATTTCTTTACTTCGAGAACTTCCTCTATCAATCAAGCAACGATAGGAAAACTTAAGTTAGTTGGCCAGGCTCCAATATGGTTGAAGCAATGGTGCAAAGATCAAGGTGTTTCTGAAGCCACTGTCACTTGGGCTCAGCTAAAAGATGCTATACACGGATGATACCTTCCATCAACCTACCAGACTTTGAGGATAAATGGATTCTTCAAGCTCAAGAAGTTGGAATTAACCTTGGAAGCTTACTACTCAAAATTTGTAACCCTACTAAAATACACACCACCTATGGATATTGTGCAGCAAGTATCCAAGTTTTTCCATGGCATAAACACTCCTGTGAATCACCCTCTTGAAGCAATATGTCCAATGGACTTGTAGGATGCGCTACTTCGAGCAAAGAGAATCGTCCAAGAACTTAATTCGTGTAATTGTGACAAATGGGATTCCTGAGATCAGGGCAAGAGATGCCATACATGCAGAGATATAGGGCATATCCGTAGGTAGGAGATGTCCCTACCATCAGTGCTTCCACTGCAATGAGCTGGGACACATACGAGTTGATAGTCCTAACTTAAGTCTAGAAGACATTGTGCCTCTAAGGAAATGAAGCAACATAAGTGAAGTCTATGGATATATAGAGGATTCAAACAAAGACCTAGAGCCTACTACACCTTTTCTGGATGATTAGAAATCCTAAAAGTTCTATCAACATGAAACACAACTTGTATGGGAATAAACTTTACTCTTGTAACTACAGTTAACCCGAGTAATACAAGTTGCATCAATTTTGAGCCTAGAACTTGCAAAAGAATAGAGATACTCTAGCAAGGAATGACAATTATAACTTGCAATGAATCTTCCTTAAGTGTTCTTCTCGACTGATATAGATTGGGTCTTACCAGAATGTCGAAGCTTGTAAGTATTCTTTAGTATTGCAAGCAAAGACGATTATCCATGGAGCTCAGTTTTGAACTAAGGAAATGACAATTTGGGAATAGAGTTTCTGAGATAAAGGACCACTTTGATCCACTAAAAGAATCCTAAGGCGATTTGGTCTAATGAAGAAAATCCTACCAAGCACGACTAGGAATCTTGTGACCGAAGATGATAAAGCTCAATGCTATTTTTATTGTAGGGAGTTAGATCATTTCAAAAGGGAATGTCCAAAGAACCCTAAACACCGATGTTTTCAGTGCCACAACATTGGACATAACTACGTCAATTTCCCCAACAGTACTTAAAGAGAACTTGAACTTACAAGGAATGAAATTGTACAAGCTCCAGTGATCCATAATATACGAGATACTTAGGAAAAACCTACAAGATATTCATGAGATGTAACTACAATAAAATTTTCTCTTGTAATCTCCAGACTTCGATATATCTAATACAATAAGTTATGTTTCAAAAGACCACATGCTTATGAGTTGCACTACTTGAGTCATTACAAGTAGCGTAATGGATGCATGGTGGGTCCTAACCCACAAGTCCTAAGCCCCATCAATTCTTGTCTACCCCAATTCTTCCGAGATGAGGATATCTCGAGTTCTCTAAGGGGGAGAGGATGTAATGTTCCGGCTTGCCCTCATAGAACCCCCACCCCCCCTTAGAAAATTAAAAATAGTTCAAAATCTTTTAATGATCTTCCCCCCCCCCCCCCATCCGTAGCCGAATAGGTGGCGGGAGGGAAGGAAAAAGGAGGAACGTCGGCAATGATAGCTTCAAGGGGGGGACTGAGGTCATCAATGTGGAGGGAGCTGCTAATGATGATGAGATGGGGTAGACTGCATGGTGGCAGCTCCACCCTTGCCACCCACATGGAGGGGAGGGCCTCCATCACGTTCCCCCCCTCCCCCAATAGTACCACCTCTCCCCCATTATATAAACCCCCCCAATCGCAATAAAGGAAGAGGGCCAGGACGCTGCGGGAAAGAAAGAGGGAGAGAAAGAGAGAGAAACAAAGAGAGGGAGAGAGAGAGAAGAAGAAGAAGAAGAAGAAGAGGAGGAGGAGGAGGAGGAGGAGGAGGGAGATAGACAGGGAGAGAGAGAGCGAAAGAGAGGGAAGGTTCTGAGAGATTCCTCCCTTCCCCTCCTTAAAGAGGGTGACCACACACTCCATTTCATCCATGCAACTTATTCCCTTTTTCCGCAGGTTAAACCCCTCTCGCGAGATAGAGGACAATTACCCCGGCATAGTACCTCGCCAAAAAGAGAGAGAGAGAGAGAGAGAGAGAGATATATATATATATATATATATATATATATATATATATATATATATATATATATATATATATATATATAAGCTGAAAGTATGGCCCCCAAACAAAGGGAGACATACACCAAACCTAATTCTGCATCCAACAATGGAGCTCGGTGGGTTCACTATATATATATTCTCTATATAGCGTGCGTTCATGGCTTATTTATAAATATCCCAATCTGTGAATTTTTCTTGAATAAAATACAACCCTTTTCTATTCAATCTATAAGTAACCCCTTTATATGACACCCTTCTGTATGTAAAAAATTTATAAAAATACTATTTTTAAAACCTCTTATTTTGAACTCGCGTTATATATACATATATTCATGAGTGAAACCCCCCCCCCCCCCCCCGAGTAATGGAGCCACCAGCAAGTGCATTTCTGGGAATATGAATAGAACATCAGGTATGGATAATTCATATCCGAATATCTAGGTATTAATTGCTATCCCTGCTATTCATTAGGACACAGGTTGTATCACCTTGGCATGTGCATGAGTTCATTTTAAATAAGTATACGAATTATTTTTCAATAGTTAATGAACTCATAGGGGATTTTAGGAAATTCTTTCTGTAACCATAGATGACTATACGTAGATTTATTCATATGACGCATTGAAGTTCGCAAAAACCCTTGTATCCAAATAAAATCATTGCATCCCAATGCTATCCAACAAAAATCATACATAGAATAAAGGGCATATAAGACTAGTTAAGGTTTATGCACATAGATGGTGCATGCATGGGAAAGATTATATGAAACATACATCGATGGTACACAAATTAATCTTGTATTAAAGTCTTGATAATATAATGAACTATTAGTTTACTGGGATCTCAAAGTGGTGCATAGCTAGTACAAACAACAATCATTGGGATTAAAACTACAATGCCTTGAGATTTGCCGATAGTGACTATGTTTATCAATCCTATTCTGGGTTGGGCTAGATGCAACAACAACTCTAGGGCAAGCAAAGAGCTCAAGGATTAGGAAACCCTAAATCAAAGGAAAGATCGATGCTTTTGTACTTGTTGGGAAGAAGGATGGGTTATCGACCAACGTAAGTGACTACTAGAACTTATGTCTTGTACAATGTTTGAAACCCTAACATTTTCCGTAGCCAAAAGAAGGGTGTGTTAAGTAGGTTTTACATAGAACCACTCATGATCTCCAAGGGGGAGAGCAAATGCGCGATGGAAAGGTTATCACGACTATTCCCCCAATGTAATTGGAATAGGATACCTTTGTTTTTTTGGATTGATCAAATAAGTCTGAAATGCTTTTCCATTAAACTGATTGTTGGGATGTGGTTTGGATGATTATTCCAAGTACTTGTGTTTGATGCTAAATGCATGACAGGAGTTAGTGATGACAAGTTGCCATGAGGAAATAAAGGAATGTTTCCTTGGAAGATGATATTAGGTTGATTGCCTTGATTGTGCTTGATTCTTAATTGGACTAATTAAGGAAGGATATTTTCCGTGGGTGGATCATCTCCAAGGTCACATCGTGTTTCAACTAGAAATGGCACTACTCTATTCACGGGCTGAAGGTTGAGTAGTAAAAAGGTAATCCACGAAAGTGTGTCTCACTCTTAGGTCGCTTGGGGTTAGTGGAGCTCTAGACACCCCTTGCCTTGTCTAGAACGAAGTTGTAGACTGTCGTGAGTCCAACCTCTAGGGCGTTGGAAGATCTTATTCTAGATAATGGATGAAAATTATGGTGCCATGTGATTTGGACCCGGTATTTCTGTTGGACAGAAGGGAATATATAATTTCTCCTGTATCGGTAGGAGACAAAGATCAGCGTGAAGATAAGTCAAGGAATTTGTTTGAACTTGTTTATCAAAGGATTACTTGCTATGTATTCGTGCCTATGCCATAAATGATGTAAAACACCATCTTAGGGAATATGAGAATTTCCCATAAGTTTAGGACAGGTGGTCAAATATTTGGATGTGTCATAACTTGAACACTATAACTCCAAATCGAGTGCTCTATACCTTAATAGATTCCATTTTTCAAGCGGTTTCCAATGATAGGTCACATCATATGGTTTTGAGAAACTTATGGGTATGTTATCTCGGTGCCACCTTTTTAGTATTCAAAAAATGGGAATTGGGAGATTCTCAAACTCACTAATATTGTGTTGCAAACAAACCCTCTTCCATAAAAGGCCTAATTAATGAAGCTGACTTTGAATGTCACACGTAAATGTGATAGTACCTAATTAGAAAACCAAAGCTATGAGGGGAAGTGGGTGGGGGGTCCGTCCTACGCAGGGTGGTCCCAGAGAATTGGGAGGCTTCTCACAAGGTTTTACCATCATTCGAGACCTTTAAATATTGTCAAGTTAGAACCCAAATCATGCCATTTTAGGGGCTTAGAATGGGACTATGCCCTACGGCAAGAGAGGTTGAGTGGTGCATCCCTCTCGTTTCCCATTCTCTTTGAACCAAGTGCTGCATGGATCTACTTCAGATTGGGCATCCCTGCGTAAAGTAGGATGTCCAGAATTCGATGCTACATTGTTGTCATGAGGCCCTGTTTACTAGAAACCTGAATTTCAGGTCAATCCTAGTGGGTTCGAACCACGAAAATTCCATTGCGAGGTGGACTTGGGAAACTCTAGGTGACAAACCTTGGAACATTTCATGGGAGTGTCAGGCAACGACGCTTAGATTCATTTCTCAGTTGACCACTAAAACATGCTTGGATAGCCGATAGGTGAGCACGTTACCATTGGTATCAAAGCAAAAGTTCATAATGCTACATGATTGATTAATGTATGGTTCATAGACATATCCTAAACGAAATAACTTATGTGGTATGGCTTGATTGTCAGGCACCTTTTGCACCCACGAATGTTGACATGCAAGAGAAGAAATTCCTTCTCAAGCAAATTAAGGCATTCAAGTTTGATGGAGAAGGGATAGACATCGTAGGGGAGGCCGAGATATGGATTTAGTCGATGGATGACTATTTCTCAGCTTCCAGAACTGCCTCTACCAATCAAGCAATGATAGCCAAACTTAAGTTAGTTGGCTAGGCTCGGATATGGTGGAAGCAATGGTGCAAAGATTAAGGTATTTCTAAAGCCATTATTCCTTGGGCTCAGGTGAAAGATGTTGTATGTAGATAATACCTTCCACAAACCTACCATACTATGAGGATGAATGAATTCTTCAAGCTCAAGCAGCTGGAATTAACCTTGGAAGCTTACTACTCAAAGTTTGTAACCCTACTAAATATGCACCACCTATCGATATTGCGCAGCAAGTATCCAAGTTTTTCCATGGCCTAAATAGTCATTTGAACCACCGTCTTGAAGCAATACGACCATTGTGGTATCAAACCATCGATTTCCATCATGAGTCTAGTTTTTCTTGTACTTTTGGTGTACAACAAGTTGTTATTCATGATTTTTAGGTTCAAAAATATACTCATAATTTTCTTTAAGTATCTATTTTTATTTTTATTTTTTGGAATTTTAAAATAATTTTTTTCCTTTAAATTTCAAGTGAATCATTCATATTTAATAGAGTTGAGATTAAAAAATGGTATAAAATCTAAGAGCTCAAACACATTATACTCCGTAAGAACACATGAAATCAACATATACTCAATGGTCCATAAAACACAATTTTATAACCTTTTTTAACATGTCATTTCTTGCACATTTTACTTCATTTTAAGCCTTGTAAATGCTGTGAATCTCATTAGATCCTCAAAAATCTTCTAAAAATACTCCCAAAAAAATCCTGAAAATCCACTCTTTTGGGCAACCACAAAATAGAGTGACCCAACCCATTGAATCCATGAATTCATTCTGCTAAAACAAACACTGTGAAAGCACATTGATAGGAGAAATGTAAAATGTAAACCCTTGACCTCATACACATGGATCATAGAGCCAAGGTTTAGAGACTAGAAATGATAATCAACCAAGAGTGATAACACTCTATAACTCCCCTTTGCATTAGGTGAGCCTAAATCAAACTAGAGAACATCCTAGACTATCCTAACATGCACTTAAGAGTCATCTCACCCAAAAGAAGGCACATTACCACTAGGGGGAAGCCCTCCATCAACTCCCTACCACTTAGGACTCTCTCAAGAAAAAATATAAAATGCTAAAGCCCAATTAATCAAATTTTGATTTGCTCTTTTATCCATCATCACTTATTTTATTTTAGCCTAATATGCCTTTTATATTGCATAAATGCCCCAAGGAAACCAAGGCATCAACCTCAGGCATGATTCATAGGAACCTACTAGGATCTCAAAAAATGACATAGGGAGTTTTCTTTTACTTCTTCTTTGTGCCCCACAACTAGGTCTCATCCCAATGATGACAAGGCATTGGACTAGAGCTTGACTTGCACCCAAGAACCTACCAAGCCCTCACAAGATGACAAGTATCTTCTAGATTTTTTTTAAAATTAAAAAATTTATGGAATATTTGGTTTATTCATCCCATTGGCAATCCTCTCAAAACTGGCCCCTCACTACATTATGGGTCTTTTATCATGATAAGAACCTAGCTAGAACTCACACCTAGGCTAGCTACCTTCATGAGGGAATTTTGACACCTATTGTCTATCATGGCTTGCTAAAATGACACTCCCTTTTGACTTACAAACACCCTTTGAAAATGAAAATTAATAGATATATCCCTCCTAATGGACCACTCACACCCCACTCCAAATCTTTGCATGAAATCCATGTGCAATACCACATAAAATTCCCTACCCCTCATCTTAAGAAAAAACAATGAGAAAAACTAAGGCAAAGTAATAGAGACACTTAGTAGTCAAAACAATCCACACCACAACTCTTGACACCTCTTCCAATCACAAGGACACTTAGTACTCAAAAGAGTCTAGGTCACAACTCTTGAAACCCCTTTGAATGTAGACCAAAGATCTTATATAGCACCACTCAACAATAGTACACTTTCAAAGAGGAAATGGAATGGCCCTCTTGGCCTAATGAGATATAGTAGTATAGCACAAACACATTATGCACCCAACAAAGCTTAATCCTTGTTCTCTAAGAACTCACATGACACTCTATAGTAAATCAAAGGGCTGGGCCCCTTAGATCTCAATAAGGCTTCATATACATACAAGAAGAGTATCAAATTTTTCTATAGCTTTTAATCTTATCTACCCCTCGATTGCAAGAAGGTAGAATGACATAAAGCATTTGTGTCTAGGGAGCATTATATGTTTGTAAGCTTATGCTTAACATTCTAGAATATTACAAAAGCTCACACCTCTTTCTTTGAATATACATTACAAGGTTTCACACAATCCACTGCTTAAACAATGATGCAATATCCCCTAATAGGTCACTTTTTTCATACAAGCCTAGAAACTAGGACGCACTTTGTGCATCCCACCAAATTTTCCACTAGCATTTGGCTCACTATTTGAATCATTCATTATAACCTTAATTTCTCTAGCTAGAATTTTGGATCTCCATTCATCCTTATGAAATGCCTTTTTTCCATCAATAAACATAGTATCTTGATTATCATTCACATTCTCAATCAAGGGGACTTGTCGTATAGGGTAAGAGCCAAATGAAGGTGAGGAGTCTAAATAAATCCCCTTCTTCCTTATCTTTCTCTTCTTTTTCATTCTCATCTTTATTGCATAAAGGCATCTTATTTCAAATGGACTCCTTAGTACATGTTTTCTCGTTACTTCAATAGAAGAACCATTAGGAGCAATCCCATGTGTCCCAATTTCTTTCACGACAAATTCCTTTGAATTGGTCATATGGGGTATCTATAATGGAAATAAACATGGTATTCTCATAGGTTCTTACAACCCCTATTGTTGATTAAAAGGCCTAGAAGGCTCTATCATATCTACATGTTGTGTAAAGAACTAGGGTCTCTACTAGAATGCATAGGGACTCTATCATAATGCATAGGACTTCTTGACTCCTCAATTGGATGTACATGACTCATTCCCTTCTCTCGGAGTCTATACTCTTCAAGATCTCTACTATTTTTACTTCCTTGTTGAAAAATGTATTGAAAGTCCTTATGTAGATGTAATGTATGGACGGAACTCCAATAGTTTTCCCAAGTAATTTGAACATCATGCTCATAACATTACGGCCTAAAAACGTTTTAAAATGGAACTTGTAAAAACATGATAAAGTTGCTAATTAGAGGAGGTTTAGAAGAAAAAACCCTCCAAATTTGGTTGCATGGGCCTACTTAATGAGAGAATATATGATTCATTTAGGAGGTCGGGTATTAAATATCTGTTAAGTGTCACCTTTTTAGTCTTATTCTCTTGAAAATTGCAAAATCTTGAATTTTTGAATTTTTGCACCAAAACACACCACTCGTTTGTGTTCCTCGATGTTCATTTTCTACACCTCTCTTTCATGTGATTTTTATTTTATTCTCTATGATATTGTTGTCCCGTTTAGGATTCCCTACCAAAAGGTTTACTAGTACCTCTTCTAGCAATACATGCACAGGCCCACCATGCAAGTATAAACTTACTATTCAGTTAGATCCTATCTATTCATCTTGGAGGAGTATACACAATCCAGAATTTCGGACAAGGATGAAGCTAATAGGTTGTGGTTACAAGGAAAGAAGCATGTAGAATTATGGATGGATGGAAATATATATCCCTTAGACCCTTCTACAAGTAAGCATTCTCCTTTTTACAATATTCACAACTTCATAAGGTATGTTGGAGATGGTTGTGATGGGATACTTGGCTATTACATGAGGTTATATTTTGCATCTTTTACATTTATAGAACAAATGCATGAAATGAAGGAAGTATTAACATTGGTATAAAAAACTATTTCTGAGCTAACAGACAAGGTTGATAAGCTAGAAAACTCTAATAAGTAATTGCAAGAAAAATTATTGTGCTTGAAAGAAAATCCAATAGGATTTAGACAAAAAAATACCACTTAAAATATAATGGACTTGTGTAGTTAGGTGAAGGAAAGGAAACTAAATCTTGCAAAGAGATGTGTCTCTAATATTTCAGGTATTAATATTTGAGAGAACGATGAGAGAATTAAGCTTATTAAAGAAACCATGACAAAGAAGGACATTATAAGGATTCTTAAATCACCTGAAAATGTAGAATTGAGAAGCCAAACTTTGAAAGTGTTAGTGAAATATTTAAAAGGAACAGTTAAACCATATGAAATAGTAAAGACATGTGATACTAGGGGTATCAGTCATAGAGGTTATCGTTCTCTCTCTAAATTGTGGTTTAAAAATATTAAATATCATCGAATAAGTGCATTTGGTTTGCCTCAGCCTCTTGCAATTTCAATTTCTAGGACATCTATTAATCGTAGGATTCCAGATGTTTTTGGGGAGTATAATCATATAGAAGGATCCATGCCCTATGAAAAATATAAAACAAAGGCCTTTGGTGAATACAACACATTTAATAATATTTGGATTGATCTTAAAAGAGTTCAGATTGGAATGGTCCATATGTATAAATTTACTGTCCAAGAATGTGGTGGTATTTTGAAGTTTGCACTAAAATTGGATGAAGTATACATTTAAAAGGGACAAAAGATAGAAAGAGTCATCATCTATATCATGAACATGGCATTGGATTACAACACCGGCAGGGGGTAAGAACAACAATTTAAGATACAATCCGAGATGGAGATTTGGTGGGTTGATGCGGTCCAAGTACCAATCTGAACGCCATGAAATCTTAAAATGGTAATTCTCTCATACAAGTATTCTTGATATTATAAAGTCTCAAAGTGAAGGTGAAATATTGATAGTCGATGGTGTTGGTAGTTTTAATGTTGAATGGCATATGAGTGTTGACTTAAAAACTATCAAATGTATGCTTGGAGTAAGTAATGGGACCAATGCAAAATATCATTGTATTTATTGCATGGAGAGTTTGGGATCTAAAGAATGGAGTACTTGGTGGCCAGTAAGAAGATACCTGACTCGAAACTCTATAGATTTGAGCAAGTTCAAAAATGTGGATGGCTTATGGGATCCTATTCTCTCAATCTCTTTAAGGAACATTCATATTTGTACATTACATGCAGAGATTAGAATAATTGATAAGTTGCTTAGATTGTATCTTGACTATGCATATTCAATAAAACTAATATCTTTGTCAAATGATTGCATTGATAAATGTGAGACTTTACTATCAAAAATGGGTTTTCATGGAAGTCAAGTTCACATTGTGGGAGGGGTTTTCTTTGAAAGGTCGAATCCACCGGGGCTCAGAAGTAGAAGGAAGTAGAGATAGAAGATGGAAGAGAAGATAGAGAATACCCAAGTGGTAAACACTACAAAGACAAAGCACAATGACTTGAATCAATATGTATTGAAAGAACTTGGAATCTTTGCACTACTCAGAATCCATCTCCAGGAATTAGATCTCATGGAGCTTCTTTGTAGAACAAAACGTGCATCAAAATTATAGCTCCTTCTGTGCTACTCGAAACCCAAATCTAATGGCTCCGTTGGCTCCGAAAGGGGGATAAAACTCACATAGTACTTGATGTGCACTCGTGATAAATTAAGGTTAGGATTGATTCACTACAAGGAGTTGAGCTTATAGCGAAGACACGTAGCGGCGTCGCTATTTGCATCGCTAAAAGTAACGCAAATACTAACACAAATACTGACGGTCCACAAGGAAAAAAACGAGTTAAAACCGAGCGTGGCTTTATTTCTCATTTTTGCGTTTTGTGTTTTGAGAGCGAGAGCGAGGGAGAGAGCGATCGTCGTGAGAGAAGGAGAGGAAGAAGACTTGCTGCCGCCGCCGCCGTCGCCGCCATTGTTCGTGAAGAAGAGGAGGAGCCTTCATCGCAAAGAGGAGCCGCCCCACACTCACCATATCTCATCGGTGAGTCTTCCTCTCTCCTTCTTTTGCTTGTTTAAGGTTTAAATCACTTTCTCTTTTGCTTGTTTAGGAGAGAAAAATGAGAGAGAAAGAGAGGGAGAGGAAGAGAGAGGGAGAGGGAGAGGAAGAGGGAGAGAAAGAGAAAGAGAAAGAGAAAGAGAGGGAGAGAGAGGGGGAGGAAATGAGAGAGAGAGAGAAAGAGAAAGAGAGGGAGAGTGCATTCTCTCTCTCCCTCTCCCTTTTGCTTTTGGAGAGTGTTAGGATATATTGTGAGAGGGAGAGGAAATGAGAGAGAAAGAGAGGGAAAGGGAGAGGGAGGGAGAGAAAGAGAGAGAGAGAGGGAGAGGGAGAAAGAGAAAGAGAAAGAGAAAGAGAGGGAGAGGGAGAGGGAGGGGGAGGAAATGAGAGAGGGAGAGAGGGAGAGGGAGAGGGAGAGAGCATTCTCTCTCCCTCTCCCTTTTGCTTTTGGAGAGTGTTAGGATATATTGTGAGAGGGAGAGGAAATGAGAGAGAAAGTGAGGGAGAGGGAGAGAAAGAGAAAGAGATGTCTACTCAAATGGATAGCTTTTGTCTACTCAAGATGTAGTCCACCTGTGTGTGTATATATTGGAACGATAACATATCCATGATTATGGTAATGGTATGCACTTTTCTTTTTTTATGGGTACCATTACATCGACTCCTTAAGAGGGCTAAAAATTGGTCATACACTTTATAAAGTCTAATTAGGAGATTTAAGATGCACGATAATAGACTTATCGATAATGGTATGCAATGTGCTTTGCCATGGGCCATGTACATTGGTGACTCTTTAAGATGGCTTAAATTTGGTAATATTCTTCATAATGTCCAAGTAGGGGATCTAATTGTGATATGCATAATTCCTTGTTTTTGTATTAGCTTTATAGGCATAACAAATTAGTAATCATGCCAACTAGTCAATGGAAGGACTAAAAGAAAATGATACCCTAGCTAATGGTCATTATGATACTTTATCAAAATGAACCCAAAAGTATTGCTATAGAAGAAGAATCCCTTAAATTGAGCATAGGATATTTTCTTCAAATGTTATGACTATGAGTAGAATTGATTGGAACAAATTTTATAACTATAGTTGATAAATTTCATAGATGGCATTAATTTTTATACATGGACCTAGGACAAAAAAACTACATTACTAAGATGCTTTTTGTTGAGACTGATTTATTATTAGACTAAGAGATCCTCAATGATGCTCATAAATTTTGTTGACTAAGATTACTTATACTTAAAGCCCTCTAGTGCAGTTGTATAAGTAATCCTAGTAGAGCCCCTCTAAGATACTCAAAGTACATAACCTAGAGACCGTAGCTAGGTATATAAGGTATAATGGCCATACAAGAAGACACCTCAATAATTTACTGATCACCACTAAATCCCAAAGAAGAATTGTGTTCCATCCCCTTCAACTCTATATTCACCTTGTGAAGAACTTCATTAATCATAGCATCCTTGTCACCAATCTTTTTGTTGCAATGATGAAGTAACATATTCATCACTTTTCCTTTTAGCATCTAAGGCATTATCCAATCTTTTAGTCAAGTCCAAACGTTTAGTCTTCAACTCATGAACCTTATGAACCAATGTTTTTTTTTTAACAATAATGAATAATTATCTACCGTGACAAACAAATCCTTGAGCATGGTATATGGCCGAGATATAACATCAATAAATCTCTCAACTACTATGTCCCATACATTCTTTACATCAATCAGTAAAGCATTTCTTATATCTTGAAGTTTAGATTTCAACACCATGGATGCATCAATATCAACCTCAATGTTTTACAAAATTTGCTTTTCAATCTCTTGCAGAGGCTCTCAAGCAAGAGCTTATGGTCAACTTGCAACTTGACATACATCTCCATAAAGCTATCCATTTGAGCCTCATTTTCCCAAATTGTATTACAAGTCATTAAATTGTTTGTTGTAATGTAGATAAGATGGAAAACGAAGGAGGTCTTGTTGTTCAAGATCGCAAGGCGTATCTTAATCAGTGTGTCCCATGTCCTTGCTCTCAATGCAAGTTGGCAATTAGACGAAAACGCTAGTTGTCGATAGAACACGTACGACGATTTGGCGAGTTTCAATCTACGATCATTGATTAGGCGATTGTGGATTTTCAGCAAACGGTAATTTGAAGTTAATATCAATCATGCATTGTACTCGCAAGCTAATTGAAAACCATTTACAATAAGATTGGGTCTTGCTGGGAAATTTTCTATCCAGGGAGGTGATGTCTTGTCCCAAGGGGGAGTGCACCCTTTGCAGCCAATTAGAAGAGTTCGTGGGCGTGCGATGGATGGAGTGTAGGATCCAATCCACCACTCGTAAGGCCAATCTATACCGTCAATGCCAAAGGAGAGAGACAACCTTCCAGACCTACCTACAATCTTGGAGCCTGAGATGGAGGCAATGATCGATTCATTGATTCCCATGGATGTTGAGACTTCTAATCCGCTTAGAGAGGAAGCATCCATACCATTATATGATGGGTGCCGAGTATCTCGGTTGAAGACACTGCTTGCACTCTTAAGTGTGCAAGCAAAATACGTGTGGAGGGATACGAGTGTGACCGAGTTATTCAGGTACCTTGCACATAGGCTTCATTGTTTTTTTTTTTGACACTATTATTACAAACATTTGTGCTTTTTCAAGGTGTTTTATCATTTTTTAAAGGTTATTGAAATATCATATATTACCATCTGCAAATACCATGCCTGAGTCTCGTGATGATGCACGACATGTTTTACGGAAGCTTGGCATGGACTACAATAACATCCATGCATGTATCAATGATTGCATACTGTTTCGAGGAGAATACGAGACTATGGAGACATGTCCAAAGTGTGGTGCTCACAAGTATTGACAGGACTTGCAAGGGCAAACCATCCCTCAAAAAGTTCTTAGACACTTTTCACTCACCCCCCGCATAAACCACATGTTTTGTACATCCGGCATGGCGAGCTTGACAACGTGGCATGTGGTGCAGAATAGGTCCACGGATGGAGTTCAACGAATATCAGCAGATTCGCGTGCATAGAGTCACATTGACTCTACCTTCCTAGTCTTTGCGCGAGAGCCAAGGAATCTTCGGCTCGCTCTCACAATGGATGGCGTGAACCCATTCGGTCTGCGCTGAACTTCTTACAGTGTGTGGCCTATAGTCTTTATCAACTACAACATCCCTCCATGGCTTTCTATGAAGAAAGGACATCTCATCCTTAGCTTGCTCGTCCCAGGCCGCTACAAAGTAAAAAATATGGTTGTGTATCTTCGTTCATTAGTTGATGAGCTTAAGATTTTGTGGGAGGAGGGGGTCACTATGCAAGATATGAGCAGGCGCGATGGTCGGCGGTCAGCCAATATTCGAGCCATTCTCATGTGGATGATGCATGACTTTCCGGGATTGGGAGAGTGCTCAGGTGAGCAAGCCTCCATTCTTGATGGTAATATCTATATTTTATCTCATTCAATCAAGTATTCACTAGGTCGTGGTGTTGGAACACGTCTGGTTACCTCAGCTTATCATGCATGTCCATTGTGCGGGCCAAAGTTAGACTCCCGAAGGTCATGAACCATGAAGAAGATGGTGTAAACACCATATTGGGGAATATGAAAATTTTCCATAAGTTTGGGACACATGGTCAAATCTTTGGATTTGTCATAAATTGAATACTACAAGTCCAAATCGAGTGCTCTATAGCTCAATAGATTCCATTTTTCAAGCGCTTTCCAATGATAGGTCACATCATATGGTTTTGAGAAACTTATGGGCATGTTATCTGGGTGCCACCTTCTTAGTATTCAAAAAATGGGAATTGGGAGATTCCCAAACTCACTAATATTGTGTTTATATCAAGGACATGCCGCTTTCTTGCCGGAGGATCATGAACTTAGGGAAGGTTTCCTTGGATGACCTCCAACACGTATGAACACCGCAAGCTGGTACGAGCTAAAAATGGTCCACGCGGAATCACATCCAAATGGAATGCGAGGGTTCTCAGTTTTCTACGAGTTGCCATATTGGACCCACTTACACGTCAACCACTTGTTGGATCCCATGCATATTTTCAAGAATGTGGGCAGCTTTCTATGGGACCACATCACAGGAAAGAGAGACACTATAGGGGCATGAATGGATTTGAAGGAGGTAGGTAAGATGGAGGCGCTTTGGCCGCAGTCGAGTGCTGATGGTCGCGTGTAGCTTCCTCGCGCTCCTTGGGTTTTGTCCACTAAAGAAGATCGTATTGTGAAGCAAGTAATAAAGTCTATCCGCACTCCGACGGGTATGATGCATTCTCTTAGGTCTGCATTTTCTAAAGGCGACCAATTATCAGGGCTAAAATACCATGATTGGCATAAGATATGTCGGGTTTGTGCTACGAATGGATTGTAATTAGCGTGGGCATTTTGCAATTTCAAAAGTGGCCATTATTCATAATGCTTTCTCATTTGTGGCAGTTTGTCCTACCGATCGCGATCGCAGGATGCCTTACTCCAGAAATTCACGGGGCCATTTACAAGTTGTCGACTTTGGTGCAATGGATCTCACAGAAAGAGATTAAGACGTCCTCTATTGAGTCCGCGAGGTAGGGAGCAGTGGAGACAGTCTGTCTCTTTAAGAAATACCTGCCCACTAGCATGCTCAGGATACAAATCCACCTTCTTGTGCATCTTGTGGACGAAGTGGAGATTGCTGGACCTGTCCATATGCGATGGATGTTCTTCCTGGAGCGCTTCATGAAAACCCTAAAAGGCTTTGTGTGACAACAAGCTCGGCCAGAAGGTAGCATGGCCGAAGGTTGGTTGGTGTCAGAGGTGTTAGTGCATATTTCACAATGGCTACCAATGGTGGAACCAGACAATGAAATGCTATGGACGCTGAAGGACGATGATAGACTGACTGGAGATGTGGTGGTTGGAAATGGGGTAGAAAAAAGAATGGATGCCTCAATGGAAGAGAAGGTGCATCGCTTTTGTATGTTGCACCATGCCTCCATGGAGACGTGGCTCGCCAAGTAGCAGATTGCAAGGCAAGATTGAGAGGAAGCGCGAGCTGAATTCCGACGTAGTACGCATCATCGACCGATTTGATATCCCGAAGGCATGGAGGAGATGGCGCGGTTTATGTCAACGCGATGCTTGCAAGGAGCCTTGACCGCAGCATCTCGCGAAGGGACAGAGGTCTCAATGGAGGAGTGGGAATTCTCGAGGGGATGTAGTCCAAAGGTGATGAGGGGTTTAGAATATGTCGTATATAAATTTTATATGTGACATCTAATTTGAGTGTTTCAATGTACAGTACAAAAGATATAGTGTCGCGTGGTCGTGCGGACGGCATTTTCGTGTGGAGCGTATTAACAAAATGCGCTCCACAATGGACTGTGGTGTCATGGAAAGGTTCGAGCAAGAGAGCCGGCAACGAGCAACGGATCCAAACACGGTACTTGTGGATGAGATGGAGTATTTTGGAAACTTGCAAAGTATTATTACAAGGGGTCGATATTGCAAGGGGTGGAGGCCGTCGAAAGCTTGGAGCTAGCATCGGCTAACAATGATGGAAATACAAGAGTCCAAGAATTTTTTGAGAACGAGGCAGACTCATTCTTTTGTGGTGACATGTCTATCGACCTTCTAGTGTATGTGGAGTTGTGTCAAGAGATTAACATGGGACCATAGGATACTTCATACTTGGAGCATCCATTACTCAATTCGTTGACCAATCTCTTATAAAGGTACATAAGATATACATTTTAAGATAGATTTTTTAAAAATTATTTATATTATTGTGCTTTGTATGATTTAAATTGAATATTCTAACATTAATTTTTATATGTGCAGGTGACATTTTCAAGATGAGTCGAGGGATGAACGATGAGGAGTTGCACGGCATCTTCGCACGCATATCTCCAGACCAGCTCGCGAGATTCAGAGAGATGGCAGACCAGGAGCTGTCTCATACTTTGTCAGGGCACTCTACTAGATCTACTTCAGCGCGATCGGATGCTTCGGCTTCAAGCAGACGATCTCGACGCTCACGACTTGGGCCAGAGGGAGGGAGTGCATCGAGATCAGGGGAATGCTGCTGTGGAGACACAGATGTGGTGTCTCCGTCTCCTCGTTCAGCTAGAGTTGCGTCACCTCTAGGATTTGTCACACCTGTGGGTACGTCTACTCCAGTTACTCCGGCTTTTGCGTAGCCGTCAGCAGGTGGCACCCCTTTGGGTGGCACTCCGAGAGAGATTACCCCCGTTGGTATACCCGATGTAGAGGGGTCTCTTGGATATGCCCAGGAGCGTGGACGTAGATGGGAGAGGACCCATCTTAGGCAGACTCCTAGGGGTTATGGATATCTGGTCAATAGTAGGTCAGGAGCCATCGTCATGAATGATGAGGGGAGGAGGGTGATGGCGCGCATGAGAGAGTTGTGCCAACAAGTTTTTCGGCACAACATCCTGGATCATTGGAAGAATATATCGGAGGGAAGCAAGGACTACATAGTAGCATCCTTGCACGAGGAGTTTCCGGTGCTAGCCAAAGTAGATAGATTCTCTACGATTGGATGATGGATTGCATGCGTGCATACATGTCACACAGACGATCCGACGCACGGGGGCAATCAAGAGTGGGGCTGCAAAGCCCGAGTGATTAGATGCAGACGATTGGCGCCGACTGAGGGAGGAGGCTACAGATTCTCCAGGACGTTGGAGTCAGCAACGTGAGGCGGCGAGGGCACAACTCGAGGCCGAAGTGGTCCATCATCTTGGGAGTGGCGGCCACAAGATATATTTGGAGGATTTTGTAAGTTTTTCTTTTTTTTTTGCTTGTTTGTTTTTTTGAAATATTCTTTGTACTGACAATCATGTTTCTAACAGTTAGCATTTTGTTTTCTTTGCAGCACTCCATTACAAATCCCGATCCGATAGGCCTTGAGACTCGATATGCAGAGAGGTACGGTCTCAATGCATTGATCAACAGATTGTATAGACGCGGCGGCCCTGTAAGTCACTCATCTTTCTTGTCCGTAGTTACCATGAGATATTTGAATGCATTATTGTATGGTTGATTGATGTGTTGTTTCTTTTTCTGCAGAGTCCGTTCGATGCTCCTTTGTGGCGGGACGAGCTTTCGGGGGACGAGGATTTGTAGCTCGCCCTTGGATCCTTGGAGCTCACACAACTTTAATTTTTAGTCGTCTGATCTATGTAGACATTTTCTATGTATTAGTGATATCCTGTCATGATTGTACCAATCGCTTTTTATGCGATCATGTATTTACTTCATGTATTAGTTTTATGATTTCAGTATACATTCTTTTTGTTTGCAAGCGCTTTGTATACAGTAGTGCAGAAACTATTTTGTATGGCTCTCATACAGCCCTGCCATAAATTTTTTTATATCCCTGTTATCATCGCTATTAGTGTCGTAAATTTTACTGCTCGCGTCGGTATTGCCATCGCTATGCGCGTCGCAAAATGTCACTATCAGCCTTGCTATTGGCATCGCTATCAGCGTCGCATTTCAGCATCGCAAATGTGACGCTGATAGCGATGCCAATAGCGACGCTGATAACGATGTTTCTATGGCATCATTAATAACGACGCTTTTTGCGAGGACGGGGGCAAATTTTGTTGTTTATATTTTCATCGCTTTAAACGTCGGTATAAGGCCTATATCTTGTAGTGATTTCTAACCAATTGATTTATTTGTGTAGCTGAAGACTGCTAGGTATTCACTTTTGTCGATTTAATTGTATTATTTTACTAACGGTTGTGAATGCTTTAGTTGATCTATAGAGATAACAGCAGTGGCGGTGGAAAGCATTGGAGGATAGCGTGTATTCGAGTTATCATCTATATTTTGTCGCGCCTATTTATCAAGGCGTTTGATATTTATTTATTATTTTTGTATGCGCATGGACACAGGATTTAGATATTTATATTTGGACATTGTATTGGGTATGCCTGACTTTTTGGGCGCCCGCTCATTAGCTTTATTCTCTATTTGGCACAAAAGTAAACTCAAAAGCTAAAGCGTGCTATTTTGTAATTTGGGCTATTATTTGAGCTTGAAGATGATCAATACATAAAATACATGCTTTGTAGAATACTCACACAAGGCATGAGGGGAGATTGCACCCAATTGGTCTCTTGTTCATGTTGTGCAAGTCTTCTACATTGATTTGTGTGCAAAAAGTAGAGTTCTTTTGTTCTTGGGGACCTTCTGACGCTCACTACGCATACTTACGGCATCCGATCTGTGCATTAGTGGTATCAGAGTGAAGCATAGATTGAGAGCTTTCAATCGCTTACATCTTGTGTGAAGATGGAGCTCTTGGAACGATCGAGCTCTATAGTGAGTTTCATTGCGAACGGTCGATATGGGTGGATTCTTGGCGGTCAAGAACCTCTATCTGCAGCCTCTGATCGCAAAAGACCGGCCTGAGGAGGCGGGGGACCACTCCTACATCTCCCTCTCCAAGTCGTTTTTTTTCCACAGACAAATAGATAAGCTTCCATATCTCAAAAAAGTTTAAGCTTAATTCAAAGCTTAAGTAAGCTTGAAAAGCTTATTTAAAAAACTTAAGGAGTCCAAATTTTTCCGTCTGGTATCGCGGCATCTTCTGGACATACTTGGCAGCATGAAAAACAACCCCCCCTCAAAATTCGTCGACAGCTTCAGTCTTATTAAGCCTAAGTCACTTAAGCTTTACAAAAGCTTAATCATCTAAGTCCTCCAAGTTGTTTTACTTCTGCAAGTCTTGCAAGTCCACAAAAGTCAAAATAGACTTATCTCAATTACTCCCATAAAGACTGTTCCTGCGCAGAAGCACAGAATTACGACATTCCTCCCTGGAAGACTCTGTTCACACACGCAGACTTGCTGTACCAGTTTCAACACACGCAGACTTGCTGAACCAGTTTCAACACACGCAGAAGGTTATACGCATTTTCTACGAAGACTACGAATACTGCAACCGCAAAAGACTAAGACCGTAAAAGCCAAACAAAAATTTATAAGCCTTGTATACCCGACTTTGAGCTACGCTCATCCCGCTAATCAGATTTCGAGAGTGTGAGGTCTTTTGGATTTTATAGAATGACGGAACAGAACATGGACGATTTAATGGCTGAAGGTGATCTTCCTGAACTTACGATGGAACAAAAATTGGATTTGATTATGATGCAGCTTGATGAAGAACAAAGAGCCCGACAAGCTTTGCAAGTCCAATTGGCCAATTTGCAACGATCTACCACTAACAAAGTTGGACCGCAACTTGAAGATCTTATCCGACGTACCATCGACGTGATGCTCGAAGCTCAATCCATCCACAAAGAAACAAAGATAAGTAAAAGAAATTTCAAATTTCGTACTTTCAATGGATCTCGAGATGGAAAGATTGTACTTGCATTTATCAGTCAGTTTGATGATTACTTTTATGAAGAGACATATGCTGAAAAAGACAAAAATAAATGTGTCACTAATCATTTAGTTGATCGAGTATCTCTATGGTGGATTGTGGTTCGCAAGAGCATTAATTGTCCCACTACCTGGGAGAGTTTCCAAAAGAAGTTTTGTAGAATTTTCTTCCTCCTCAATTCCATGAAAAAGCCATAAAGCAATGGGATCTTCTTCAGCAAAGAAATCGTGAACCTATTTTCCAATACACTAAACATTTTTGGAATGCCTTATTGCAAATACGCATGCTCGAAGATGTACCTGAAGCGACTCACAAATGCAAGTTTATGTCCGGTCTACTTGGACATTACTATGCTAAAGTTAATATGTTCAAGCTAACAACCCTTGAAGATGCAATTTCTTTGGCTCATGACATTGAAGACAAGATTTGAGGAAGAGACAAGCATCCACAACAATTTCAAGCAAATGGTAACTATGGTTCCAAGCAATTCAATTCAAATTTTAGAAGATTCAATCAAAGTCGTTTTCTTCCATCATCATTCCGTAAGTCTTGGACATGACCACCTGCTTTGCCATCAAATACCAATCCAAACCCTAAGCCATCCTCACAGCCAAATCCCAATATTCCTAGACTTCCTTCCATTGCCAACAATGTATCTAAAGCCAAACCTATAGTTTTTTACAAATGCCATCAAGACATCTAGCAGCCAAGCCAATCGAAGAAACCACCTGTCCATATCAATTATCTTAGAGAAATGGAAGATAAAGAACGTGAGGAAATGCTTGACTTTACAGAAGATGATGACGACATTGCTAATCCTTTAGATACTTTGCCAGGTATGCCAACTCCACATTCTTTGTTGACAATCATGTTTCTAACAGTTAGCATTTTCTTTTCTTTGCAGCACTCCATTACAAATCGCGATCCGATAGGCCTTGAGACTCGATATGGAGAGAGGCACGGTCTCAATGCATTGATCAACAGATTGTATAGATGCGGCGGCCCTGTAAGTCACTCATCTTTCTTGTCCATAGTTACCATGAGATATTTGAATGCATTATTGTATGGTGGATTGATGTGTTGTTTCTTTTTTTGCAGATTCCGTTCGATGCTCCTTTGTGGCGGGACGAGCTTTCGGGGGACGAGGATTTGTAGCTCACCCTTGGATCCTTGGAGCTCACACACCTTTATTTTTTAGTCGCCTGATCTATGTAGACATTTTCTATGTATTAGTGATATCCTGTCATGATTGTACCAATTTCTTTTTATGCGATCATGTATTTATTTCATGTATCCCTTTTATGATTTCAGTATACATTCTTTTTGTTTGCAAGCGCTTTGTATACAGTAGTGTAGAAACTATTCTGTATGGCTCTCATATAGCACACAGTGCTATATGTGACAGGGCAGCTTACTGCCCTGCCTACAAATTTTTTTTAATCCCTGTTATCGTCACAAATTTGATTTCCTTATCCCTATGAAAGATACTTACCATCAGGATCTTACTTTTCAATCTGATTGGAATAAATTAGTTGCAAATAATTGGATTCCTATTGATTCACTGTCTTACAATAATGGATTCATGTTTTATGAAAATAGATTATGTGTTATAGTTCCATTTAGATCTTTTGTTTTGAATGAGATTCATTGTCCTCCATATCAAGGTCATAGAGGTATTATATCTACTTTGCGTACATTGACTGAAGATTTTTATTGGCCACATATGGATACTGATGTATCTACCTTTGTTTCTGAATGTTTAGTTTGTCAAAGAGTTAAAAGACATAATGGTAAACAGTATGGTTTATTGATGCCTTTATCTATTCCATCACAACCATGGGAACAAATTTCTATGGATTTTATTACTGGTTTACCTAACACTAAAGCTAACCATGATATGATTTGGACTGTTGTAGACAGGTTTAGCAAACAAGCATATTTCATTCCATGCAAGAAAACTTTAACTGCATCTCAAGCAGCTCAATTGTTTTTGAAAATTGTCTTTACTAATCATGGTTTACCAAAAGTTATTATTTCTGATCGTGATTCTAGATTTTGTAATAATTTTTGGATTACTTTGTTTACTAACTTAAGAACAAAGATTGATTTTTTATCTGCGTTTCATCCTAAAACAAATGGACAAACAGAAGCTACTAAGAGTACTATTTTAGATCTTTTACGTGCTTACACTATTTCTAAACCACACATATGGGATACACATCTACATTTACTTCACTTTGCATATAACAACACACCACATACAGCTACAAAGAAAGCACCATTTGAAGTTGTTTATGGTTATAGATTACCTACACCTGTTGCTTCATTATCAAATAGAATTCAGAGTGCTGATGATATTGCTAACATGCACGCTACTATTTTTGATGAAGTTAAAGATATTATTGCCAAAGCCCAACAATCATATACAAAGTAAGCAAATAAGAAAAGGCAGGCCATGAATTTCAAAGTTGATAACTATGTTTGGTTAAGAATAGAAAAACGTAGATTACAAAGTGTAGATAAACACCCAGTTGTGAAACTAGCGCCCAGATTCTATGGACCATTCAAGATCATACACAAAATCAATGACAATGTATTTAAATTAGAATTACCACCACATTGGAAAATTCACAACACCTTTCATATTACTTTATTACGACCCTTTAGAGGCCAATTACCTGTACATCCTGTTTATGAAAACCCACCTTTGTTAGATGAAGAGACTGAAATCCTTGAGCCTGAAGTTATTATAGATACTGACTTTATGACCACTACAACTGGTCGTAGATATTCTAGATATTTGGTCAAGTTTAAAAACCATCCTGTTGAAGAGGCCCAATGGATGCATGCTAGAGACTTAAATGCTTTCCGCACTTTGTTAGCTCCACATTGAGCTAATAGCAATTGAGGACAATTACTATCCCACCCCGAGGGTATGATGCCAGGAGGCATATTACACGGTGGATTTCGTGCCACGGTGGATTCCGTGAGGTTTTATGGTGGATTCTGTAAACTTTTATTACCGGGGCTCATACACAAAGTGGATTCTTTGTGCGAGAAGTCGATGGCGACGTCTATCCTTTTCGGGCGTTTTGTTAATTTAGTGTGTACATGGGTGATTCCATAGCAGGTGATTCCGCAAAATACATATTTAAATTAATAAACGTTTATGAGTTTAGAGTGCACACTCGTGATAAATTAAGGTTAGGATTTATTTCTAACCAATTGATTTATTTATGTAGCTGAAGACTGCTAGGTATTCACTTTTATCGGTTTAATTGTATTATTTTACTAACGATTGTGAATGCTTCAGTTGATGTGTAGAGATAGCAACAGTGGTGGTGGAAAGCATTGGAGGATAGCGTGTATTCGAGTTATCATCTATATTTTGTCGCACCTATTTATTAAGGCGTTTGATATTTATTTATTATTTTTGTATGCGCATGGGCGCACGATTTAGATATTTGTATTTGGACATTGTATTGGGTATGCCTGACTTCTTAGGCGCCTCCCATTAGCTTTATTCTCTATTTGGCACAAAATTAAACTCAAATGCTAAAGCGTGCTATTTTTTAATTTGGGCTATTATTTGAGCTTGAAGATGATTAATACATAAAATACATGCTTTGTGGAGCGCTCACACAAGGCATGGGGGAAGATTGCACCCAATTGGTCTCTTGTTCATGTCGTGCAAGTCTTCTACATTCATTTATGTGCAAAAAGTAGAGTTCTTTTGTTCTTGGGGACCTTCTGACGCTCACTACGTGCGCTTACAGCATCCGATCTGTGCACCAGTACTAATGTCTCAGATCACATTGACTCTCTAGATCAATAAAGAAGTGGAATGATGATTCATTCCATACTTTTTCACACTGTGTCCTCATAACATTACGACATCCACCCCCTTTGAACATGCATATCCTCCGGTCTGTGCCAAAATCCTAGTTGTCACCAGATTCTGAGTCCTCCTCATCCTCTACAACCATATCCTTTGCTTCTTCATCTTCCATATCTTTCTGGCTAGCCCCTGTATCATGACCACTATTTTATTCCAATTCTGACAAATCATAGGTAGTAGATTCCCACCTTTTGAATAATTTGATTCATTTCCCTACTACTAGAAGTTTGATGGTTGTCCCATCCATCTCATTTAATGCATAAGTAGCATTACCAAACACCTGTCTTACCACATAGGGTCCAAACTACTAGGAAATTCCTTCGTTCAGTGTATTCACCAATTTTAATTTCTAAGTTATGCACCTCTTGTGTTCCATTATATATTGTGCCTAAGAATGTTGCTTTAATGCGATAATGTGTAGAAACAGTTTGTAATTTCAATTCTTTCACTAACTTTGCAGAAATAAAATCATGTGTGCTACCATCATCATGCAAAATAATCTTTTTTTTACCATGCACTAAACATTTCATTGTCAACAAAGAATGTAGAGTTGGCATACCTGGCAAAGTATCTGAAGGAGTACCAATGTCATCATCATCTTCTATAAAGTCAGGCATTTTCTCACGTTCTTTATCTTCCATTGCTCCAAGATAATTGATATGGACAGGTGGTTTCTTTGATTGGCAATTGGCTGCTAGATGTCCAGATTGATGGCATTTGTAACAAACTATTGGTTTGGCTTTAGATACATTATTGGCAATGGCAGGAAGTCTAGGAATATTGGGATTTGGCTGTGAGGATGGCTTAGGGTTTTGATTAGTATTTGATGGCAAAGCAAGTGGTCATGTCCAAGACTTACGGAATGTAGATGGAAGAAAATGACTTTGATTGAATCTTCTAAAATTTAAATTGAATTGCTTGGAACCATAGTTACCATTTGCTTGAAATTGTTGTGGATGCTTGTCTCTTCCTCGAATCTTGTCCTCAATGTCATGAGCCAAAGAAATTTCATCTTCAAGGGTTGTAGGCTTGAACATATTGACTTCAGTATAGTAATGTCCAAGTAAGCCAAACATAAACTTGCGTTTGTGAGTCGCTTCAGGTACGCCTTCAAGCATGCATAATTGCAGTAGGCATTCCAAAAACGTTCAGTGTATTGGGAAATAGGTTCACGATCTCTTTGCTGTAGAAGATCCCATTGCTTAATGGCTTTTTCATGGAATTGAGGAGGAAGGAAATTTTGCAAAAGCTTCTTTTGGAAACTCTCCCAGGTAGTGGGACAATCAATGCTCTTACGAACCATAGTCCACCATAGAGATGCTCGATCGACTAAATGATTAGTGACATATTTAATTTTGTCATTCTCAGCATATGTCTCTTCATGAAAGTAGTCATCAAACTGACTGATAAATGCAAGTACAGTCTTTCCATCTCGAGATCCATTAAAAGTACAAATTTTGAAATTTTTTTTACTTATCTTTATTTCTTTGCGGATGGATTGAGCTTCGAGCATCGCATCGATGGTACGTTGGATAAGATCTTTGGGTTGCGGTCCATCTTTGTCGGTGGTAGATCATTGCAAATTATCCAATTGAAATTGCAAAGCTTGTCGAGCTCTTCGTTGTTCATCAAGCTGCATCATAATTAAATCCAATTTTTGTTCCATCGTAGGTTCGGGAAGATCACCTTCAACCATAAAATCATCCATATTTTGTTCAATCATCCTATAAAAATCCAAAAGATCTCACACTCTCGAAATTTGATTAGCGGGATGAGCATAGCTCAAAGTCGGGTATACAAGGCTTATATATTTTTTGTTTGGCTTTTACGATCTTTATCTTTTGCGGTTGCGATGTTTGTAGTCTTCATAGAAACTGCATACGACCTTTTGCGTGTGCTGAAACTGGTTCAACAAGTCTGCGTGTGTGAATAGAGTCTTCAAGAGAGCAATTTCATAAATCTATACTTCTGTGCAGGAACAGTCTTTATGGGAGTAATTGAGATAAGTCTGTTTTGATTTCTTAGGACTTCCAGGCCTTGCAGAGTAAGTAAGCTTGAACTTGGGAGATTACTTAGATGATTTAGATTTTGTAAAGCTTAAGTGACTTAGGCTTAACAAGACTGAAGTTGCCGATGAATTTTGAGGGGGGGGCCATTTTTTACAGCGCCAATTCCGTCCAGAAGATGCCGCCGCCACAGTCGTCCATTTTATGGGATGAAGCTTTTTAAGCTTCTTAGAAAGCTTACAAGATTTATTTTAAAGCTTAAGAACTTTTGATTATGGATGAAGCTTACTGTATTCTCTGTGGAAAAAAAAAACGGCTTGGAGAGGGAGATGTAGAAGTGGTCCTCTGCCTCCTCAGGCCCGTTCTTCATGATTAGAGGATGTAGATAGAGATTCTTGACCGCTAGGAATCCACCAGTATGGACTGTTCACGATGAAACTCACTATAGAGCTCAATTGTTCCAGGAGCTCCACCTTCGCGCAAGATGGTAAGCGATTGGAAGCTCTCGATCTCAGCTTCTCTCTGATACCACTGGTGCATAGATCTGATGCCGTAAGCACGCATAGTGAGTGTCAGAAGGTCCCCAAGAACAAAAGAGTTCAACTTTTTACACTCACATCAATGTAGAAAACTTGCACAACATGAACAAGAGACCAATTGGGTGCAATCTCCCCCCATGCCTTGTGTGAGCGCTCCACAAAGCATGTATTTTTATGTATTAATCATCTTCAAGCTCAAATAATAGCCCAAATTACAAAATAGCACGCTTTTGGCTTTTGAGTTTGCTTTAGTGCTAAATAGAAATAAAGCTAATGGGTGCCCAAGAAGTCAGGCATACCCAATACAATGTCCAAATACAAATATCTAAATCGTGCACCCATGCGCATACAAAAATAATAAATAAATATCAAACGCCTTGATAAATAGGCACGACAAAATATAGGCGCCATGCCTAAGGTATGCGCCCATCAAAATAAAGATGATAAATCGAATACACGCTATCCTCCAATGCTTTCCACCGCCACTCCTGCTATCTCTACACATCAACTGAAGCATTCTGAATCGTTAGTAAAATAATACAATTAAACCGAAAAAAGTGAATACCTAGCAGTCTTTTGCTAAATAAATCAATTGGTTAGGAATAAATCCTAACCTTAATTTATCACAAGTGCGCACTCTAAACTCATAAACGTTTATTAATTTAAATATGTATTTTGCGGAATCACCCGCTATGGAATCACCCATGTACACACTAAATTAACAAAACGCCCGAAAAGGATAGGCATCCCCATCAACTTCTCACACAAAGAATCCACTTTATGTATGAGCCCCGATAATAAAAGTTTACGGAATCCATCGTAAAACCTCACGGAATCCACCGTGGCACGAAATCCACCGTGAAATATGCCTCCTCGCATCAGCTTCATCAATGCATTTCAAGAGCTTTTGGTCTATGTCTTGGAAGTAGTGGAATCTACCACTCAAATACTTGTATCTTGGAGTTGTTGTTCATTGGTATTCATGAAATTGTAACCATTTGTGCTTGCATTTGAAATATGTATTTGGATTAAATCTGAGATAAAATCTCTACATGTAATGGTCTATTAACCTCATAAGCATTTGATGTAATCAAGTCAAAGTCTTTGAAGCCATTCATGTATACTAAGTATATGAAAAATCTTGAGGTCTTCTTCTCCAACTGAATCATATCTAAAACCCAAGACTTATCAAACCCCATTCTTTTCTCTCTCTCCTTACCTTGAATCTCTCACTCCTCTTTTGCTCTAAACCCCGGTGGTAGACCTTCGACCCCAAACACGACGACACCGTAACAGTGGGAAAGCTAGAGATATGCAATCTTTCTCTTCTTCTATACTTCTTCACAAGTGTAGTAATAGATTCCTTGACATGTCTCCACTCTGTTGTCAATCCTATCTTTGTAGTCTAATCCTCCAGCAAATCATCAAGCTTCTCTTGAATCTCAAGATCAATTTTCTGTAGAAACAATTCAATTTTCTGACTTGAAAGAGCTTGTTGTTTTGCAAGATCCAATTGCTCAAATCGACTTTAATATTCTCTTAACAATTCCGTAGCCACAAGACCCTTATTGGGTTGTAAAACCCACTCTTGAAAAGTCTCGCGCGCATAATCAAACTGGTGTTCTCAATGTAAAATTCTTTCCTGAGTGTCTTCTTGAAGGCTACCCACTCAACATCCTACAAGTATAATTTAGTAATCCATGCTTTCAGTTCATGAACAGTAACACGTACAAAATATTGGCTCCATGCAGATTGAGCCACCCCAAAGAATTCCATCTTCTAAGCATAGGTATGTACATATACAGATACATTCTTGCCATTGAATAAATTCACCTCATGCTCAACTGCTTGCAAAGAATTCATCACAACACTTTCTGTTTGAGCTGAAGCTTGCATCACCTGCTGTTGTTGTTATACCTGCATAAGCATATTCATATTTTGCACCAACTGTGGCAAAACATCACTGGAGATTGTATTCAAAGATTCTCCCATTTTTTCTTTCCTTCTTCTGATGACCTTTCACATCAGGTTCACCAATGTCGGAGGGGTTTTTGTCAAAAGGTCGAATCCACCGGGGATCAAAAGTAGAAGGAAATAGAGATAGGAGATGGAAGAGAAGATAGAGAATACCCATGTGGTAAACACTACAAAGACAAAGCACAATGAATTGAATCAATATGTATTGAAAGAACCTAGAATCTTCGAACTAATCAGAAGCAATCTCCAAGCCTTAGATCTCCTAGAGCTTCTTCGTAGAACAAAACATGCATCAAAATTACGGCTCCTTCTCTTCTGCTCCGAACCCAAATCTGATGGCCCTGTTGGCTTTGAAAGGGGGGTAAAACCCTAGGACACCTGATCACAGATCTCCCAAATCACTCCTTCTTCTTTCAGTTCAATCTGCAATTTTCAGCCTGTTTACAGTGATTGCGATGTACACAATTTTATCAATTTGTCCCTCTTGTGAGAATCCCATAATTGACTGAAAAAGCAACTAGCTTTTTGCATACCATCCTAATCTAGAAGCTTTTTCTAACTTTTTTGGATTTTTACAATAAATTATATAAAAAATAGACTAAAATTATCCAAAAATCTAGTATTTTTAGATAATCCATGCAACTCACACTAGTACTAATGGCTCAGATCACACTGACTCTCTAGATCAATAAAGAAGTCGGATGATGATGCATTCCATACTTTTTCACACCGTCCTCATAACATCATGACAACGTGAGAAAGGATCCAAAAGACTAGGGGAAAACAAGAGAGGTCTTAGCAGATGTCTCTATGGGGAGTACAAAAGCTAGACAATTTCTAAGAAATCATACTGGCAAACAAATGAATGCATTGTGGGAGTGTTGGAGAGAGTTGTGTGCAATCACAACAAATGTGGCTAGCACACCACCAATTGCATTCCTACAAATGGAGGTTTGGAGACACCTTAACATATTTTTAAAAATGCTCAAGGGAAAAAAGATAACATCTAACTACTTAGAAGAGTACAAACATTCAATTGTGAATCTTGTTCAAGCAATCAAGGAAGCTTGGGGAGAAAAGGATATTACTTTCTACTTTGGTAAGATGGACATAAATTTGAGCCTTTCTGCATTGAAAACAAGGTTTAATGATTTAAACTGATTATTGCTTGTTGGGTTGTCACAACATATTCTTCTTATTCATGGGCCTTATTTTGTGGAAGATCAAGGGCCCCTAGAAACTTACAATAGCCAAGGTATGGAGAAATCTCAATACCAAGCATGTATGTATTTCTTTTGGAGCACTAGACATGGAGGAGGAGCAACAAAAACCAATGCCCTTTAGGAGTTATTCAATTTATTTTTTCAAATAAAACTTCAAAGAACACAATAAATGTGGTGGAATCTAAAATACCGATACTATTTTCAAAATGTTATATACATGGCTAGCTTTTAAGAGCCTTTACATCCTCTTCCTCCTCCGGATTTTTTCCTCTATAATGTAAAAACTTTCTTCCTTGTATCTAGCTATGGATTTTTTATCTATTTTTTTTGTTGCTAAAACATAAGATGAGTATACAAGGAAGTATCCACCCCTAGAGGCACAGAAACTCGGACCATAACCAAATATTGAGATGGTTGATGTCTTTTCCAAAAACATAACTTTGTGCGCATCATATTGCGAACCTAAGTATGCAAGACGCCTTATAAGTGTTTTAACATAGACAATTGGCCATGAGGCCTCCTCTGAGAAAGTGCTATGAAAAACCAACAAAATATTGGGATCAGTCCTCGATATGTAATGCCCAAGTGTAATATCCTTTAGGTAACTACCACCAACTCTCGATCCTTTGGCTCTTCCCAAGAAATTATCCTCATCTGCAATCTCCAATTGTAAAAGCAATAGTCAGAATGAAAAAAATGAAAATATGTATGTGATTCCACAAAAACAAAATAATGCATTACCATTTGATTTTCATCACTCTCAAGTTTGCTTGGATTCCATAAGCTAATTGATGTCTCCTTGATATCCTTGAGATCCTTTACATATTTAGACTACTCCCTTTTGAAATTGGAGATTCCAAGCTTCTCTTGAAATTGGTCAAACTCTTTATCAGCAACATGTAACTCTCTCTCAACATCTTTAACCTTGGTTTAACATAGGGAATCATATTGCAAAACAGACTTACGATCTCTTTGTTGTAGAAGATCCCACTATTTGATTACTTTTTTGTGGAATTGGGGTGGAAGAAAATTGTGCAAAAATTTATTTTGAAAAGCCTCCCAAGTACTAGGACAATCAATATTTTTGTGGAAAATAGTTCACCATAACAATGCTTTGTCCACTAAATGGTTAGTGACACACTTGAGTTTGTCCTTTTTGGAATACTGTTCTTCATGGAAATAATCATCAAACTAATTGATAAAAGCGAGAACAGTCTTTCTGTCACGTAACCCATTAAAAGTACGGAATTTGAAATTTCTTTTACTTATCTTGGCTTCTTTCCTGATAGACTGTGCTTTGAGTGTCGCATCGATCGTACGTCATATAACATCCACTATGTCTTTTGCATCTACAAATGCCTCTACAATAATTTCCAAGCAATAATCTTCTCTCAAATTGAAAAAAGTTTGGAGATCAGACAATAATATATATTCATTGTCTTTAATTGGGAAAGTAGGCAAAGATGGAACGATAAGGCTTGAAGGACTATCATGATGGCTCATCAACCTCTCTAGTGGTTTCTTCAATTACTGTCTCTACTTTGAATTTAGTAACATCCAGGTCCTTTGCAACTAATGCTTCCATCTGGGTGTCTAATTTCTCCTCAACATCAACTTCATCTAGTATCTCTTTAAGAAGTCAACAGCTAGATAAGTTTGAGGTTTCTTTATGCTTTTCATCAAAATTTAAAGGGTATTTCACAAGACAAATACAATGAATGCAGTAGACTTAAGCATAAGCCTTCATTTTTCTAGGTGTAAAGAGCATAACTCAACTGCATAAAATCTATCAAGAGAATGATAGCCACATTTCTTGGTAAACAAGGACTTCTCAGTGCCTGACCTTCCAACAGGGGTGTGAACATACTCCTTGGAATCCAACTGAACAACAAGATAATATGCCAACTCTTCAAACTCTGCAAAATCTTCATTGCAAAAGTCCTTTGAGAAATCAAGAACTTGATCAAGGTCCCACTTTGGATTGAAAATCTCTCTAGCTGTTGGATAGAAAGTAATGTCAATATTGTTTTCTATGAGAAAATCCAAAAGCTTCTCAAAGGCCGTAACATTTGTAATTTAAGAAAGTCATAGGACCCTCACAGGAGACTTTGAAGCCTTCCTTGAACCTTCACCTATCACTAACATATGAGATGCTATTGAAACATCTGAAGCAACACAATCGTTTGTCATTGTGGGCTCAAGGACTCTTTTCCCCTCTATAGATGTGGAGGCAGACATGTGTGACATTTTTGTTCTTGAGAAACAATAGCTCTCTACTTGTCTATACAATGCGAATATAAATGTATAAACCTCTTGAGGTGGAGCTCTTGCTCCATGTTGGATGATTGAATTATACAACACAAATTGAAGTGTCTACGAATATCAAAACCCCACCATTTTGCTGTTCTGGCTGGAAAGTTAGTTGGGATTCTATACTAATACGACACGAAAGAAAAACATATGTGAAAAAACCTTGTGCAAGGATTGGCAAATACAATGAGATTAGAGGAAAATCAAAACCTTTATATTCACCTTCTTGTGCCTTGCAAAAGGACTTTGGAAATTGCAGAAGAACTTTGCCTTGCAAAAGGACTTTGGAAATTGCTCAGGTGTGTGGTGGAAGACGATTTCGACAGGGGAGAATCTGGAAGTGCTGTGGAGGATGAGAAGTGAATACGACACGATAAGAGGAAAATCAAAACCTTGTTATTCACCTTCTCGCTCTATTTTTGTGCATGTTGCCTTGGGGATGGACTTTGGGAATGTGCTCAGGCGTGCATGGAAGACGACTTTGATGGGGAAGGATGTGGTAATTTCTACGGTGAAGTGTACGAAATGACGTGCGGGTTGGGAATGATATTATGAATGGAGGGGGTGACGTGGATTATGGATGGAGTATAGAATGTGGGGGTGACCGAGTGGGTGATGTTGGGAGAACAGGATTATGGAAAGACGGGCATCTATGATTAAGAAGGGGACGGAGATGGAGATGGACAATTTGGACTTTGAAAGGAGCCGAGGGGAGAAGAAAAAGAGATCAAGTCGAGGGGAGAAGGGGAAGGAGAAAGTGACGTTGTGTCGAGCAGGGCGGAGAGGAAGACGTTTGGCACACGAGAAAATCAGGAGGAAAAGGATGTGAAAATTTTTGAGTGGACTTAAATAAGCGTGAGGAGGGAAGAAGGAACATTCCAGAAACCCTAATATCATAGTGAATGAGAACATGACACGTGGACATCAGCAACCCAAGTATATAAGAACTCCTCATTTGGCGCAAGTGCAACTTCAAAGTTGTCGTACTACGTCCGCATTGCTCATTCATTTGCGTTTTGTTGGAAGCCCCCAATATGAAGTGATAAGGGCAAATAAGGAAATCAAATACACCTAATCACATTGTATTGACTAAACTTGTACGAAGCTAGGAAGACGGGTCCAAGGCCTACAACCGTCTTGGCTTCCATATGAAGTGATAATGTTAAAGCAGGATGTCAAATTTGTGTAATCGCGTTGTATTGGAAATCTCAAGAAGCAGGGAGAAGGGGTTCAAGGAATAGCATCCTTTTGGCTTCCATATGAAGCGATAAGGTCAAAGGATCAACCTTAGATTCGCGCTATCACATTTTATTCGGCTAAGCATTATTTCACCTTCCATATCATGCAAGAGGAGTAAGTCACCTTTGTATGTGGCTTTCTGATCGCGCCGTGTTGGTTTCAATGGCCAGGGCAAAACAAACTGTAAGAAATGTGTTGGTGAAGAAATCCTCTGAAGAAGGTGTTGAGTTAACTATTGAGGAGACAGTTGAAGAAATTGTCGTCCTTGTTACACCAGTTGGTAAAGTATGTTCAGGTGAATCCTCAAAGAATAAATCATTTGATGAGTTTGAGCCCTTAGCTTCTTCCCACTCTCAACTTTCCAAGGAAGCCCGTGTGAGGAAAAAGAGAAAGTCAATGTAATGTATCCACTAGTATCATCCATGACACGTCTTAGCAGTCCATCGGAAAGGATGTCTAGAGAGCTCCGCCTGACACTCCGATGGAATGTTACGGGACTTGCGATCTAGGGCTTCCCGCGTCTGCCATGTAGCAGAAGTATTCTGTCCATTCCACTTAAGATCGACCAAAATTTAGGGTTTTCCTGATTGGTCATTACCTAACAGCAACTAGCGTCGAACAGAAGCGAACTACTTTACTAAGAAACGCCGGGTTCGAAGCGGATTCACGCTGCACTTGGTTCAAGGAGAATGGGAAATGAGAGAGATTCAAAACTCAACCTCTTTGCCATAAGGCATAGTCCCATTCTGTTCCCCTAAAACAACGTAAATCGGGTAAGACATAACTCTAGGTCATTGCTTTCGTTGTTCGTGTCCTTTGACGATCATCCCGCTGTTCTTCGAGATTTGAGAAAAGTTCTCGGCCAATCGGGACCACCCAACCATAGGACAGACCCATGGCCCATCCTGCGCACTTTCCTCGGTTTGTTTTAGTTAGGTAATTATCTAACACGTTAGTTGGACATGTAACAATCAGCTTCTTTAATTAATCTGTTAAGCACTGGTTCCTTCACATAATCTTATCACGTGACATAGAAAAACAATATCAGACAAGTTCTTTGTTAATATATCATCATATTTATCTTTGAAATACAAGGAGTTCTTCCCATAGGCTTGTCCATAATCCGCCCGAAGGCTATCCAATAATCCACAGGGATCACTATTCCAAGCTTCTGCCCGTGGACTAGTATACGGGCCTCTGGATCCAATTCTGAGTCACGTTAGCCTCTTGTGTAAGACCTGGAAGGCGAGGGATTTACGGCCAGAGCCCCCCTGGCACCCAAGCGTCCTCATGCTCCAAGTAGAGCTCAACGGAGAGACCTCTCACGGTAGGTTCGGTCCATGTTCTGGCGCGGTCAACAACCCCCTTGGTTAGGGTCAGGCACGCAGTCGGGGGTAACTGAAACTATCTCTCCCTTCAGGTCTTCAACCTGAAGTATAGATATTCATTTAATTTGTAATTCATAAATCAAACAGTGCTCTAAAATCTCTAGCAAGCGCAAACATTTCCTTTAATCAATCTTGTTGTTGGCAAACTGCTAAGGAATGATTCTTTCCTTTCGAATGCATCAGCACTCGTTCCAGGGTGTCTTGCAACTTGGCAAGATCCCTTATATCCTAGGTTAGGGCATACCCTATTAACCCAACTTGGTCAACCCTAAAGTTCATTGGATACTTTAGTTTCCGGTTTTTTAACCTTCCTTAATTAGAAGGATATCAAAGAATACATCCTTTTGCAAGATAACTTGTGTAAGGATCTGCCATCCTTGTTGAGGGTATTTAACCTTTCTTCTTGTGAATCAATCACAAGACCATATGACTTCGTACTTGCTATGCAAGTCCTGCATCATAATATGCGATGAAACAATCCGTTTCAGTCTCTTCGAGCTGACGTTTGTCAGACCTAGGGTCTCATTTTATTATTTTCTTTAAGAACCTCAGGGACAAACCCTAGTTCTTTTTCGTTACGATTTATTGACCCTACAATCAGGGAAGGTGGGCAAGTATTTAAGGTATAAACGTTTCTTGGATTTAAATCATTCCTAATGCATATTTCGCAGCATAGGCATTTCTAAGTTTATATTTATTCGGTTAACTTTTAGAAGGTAATATCGAGATCAGCTCGGCACGACTTGTTATCTATGTGACAATTGATTTTTCAGTCCTAAACTTTATTGCTTCAAGGTTAGGTAAATTCAACCAATCTTTCTTTTTTCCTTGCGAACAAAACTCATGCCAAATAAACAATCTTTCCCTTGCTAAGATATGCAGTTAGCAATGATAACTTCCTAGAGTTTAAGCAACGTAAGAAACCTTTCATGAATTTCACCTTCTATGATGATTCATTGCAAAAAAAGAATAGGGGTTAATGGTGCAAGGTGCAGTTTTTATACCTTCAAGATTTAACCGAAATATACTACTATAGTGGGTAGATAATCTTGCTCATAATTCGGTTCAATGCATGATGATATTTGAAGGAAAACTATGTTTTATACATTATCCATTTTGCATGTTCAATTCAACTAAATTCCTTCTTCGTAAATAATTAGGACAAAATATATATTATCCCTAACAATTCATCTTGCATGATTGAATTAAAACTGATATAAAACCAAGAAGGAAAAACCTGGTTTTGGGGTGAGATATCCACATGGATACCGAGAGATGACCCTCCCGCAGCTACTCCTTGGACTTTCTTAGGCTGCATCCCAGTTGTAATCCTTCGAACGTGAAGGCAGCTTTACACTCCTTTTCGGAATTCCACCGCCGCTCCACGGGGTAAGTCCCAAACCAAGGGGACAGGGGAAGGGTGAAAGGGGGTACAAAACACAAGAAAGGCTTATTAATTTAAGCACCGGGGGGGGGGGGGGGGGGGGGATTTGTGGTTTATGAGGCGAAGGGGAGTGGGGGTTTAATGGCCCCAAGGGAAGGGGTTAAGGGTTTAAGACCCAGAGGGGGGGGGGGGAAAGGAATAAAGGGAATAAAACCGGGAGGGGGGTGAAAGGGTAAGTGAAGGGTATAGGAAGGGGGGCTAAGAGGAGCCCCCCCTTAGAAGCTTCAAGAAGCTTCTTGAAGCTTGTGTGGGGGTGAGGAGCCACGTGGGGGAAAATTCCGATGGAGAGGATGGCAGGGGGTACAGAGGGTGAAAGTCTGCAGGCGGCGGGGCTAGCAGCTGGTCTGGGCAGCGGATTAGGCAACGGCAGCAGTGGCAATTCAGTGTGGTGGCATACTCAGTCCAGCGGCTCTCCACGACGGCTCCCTTTCCTCCTCAACGGTAGGCAACAGCATTCGTCTCTATCCTTTCCTCCTCCTTCTCATAGACCACGGCCCTCCCTCAATTTTATAGGGGACGGGAGGGAATCCTCCCCCTCCTATGTGTCATGGTACATGCCTGTGGACCCGATCAAGCTCCAGCGAGGAGCTTGCTGGATCCTCTATCCCCTTCCCTCCTTCCAGCACGATGCGTCGCTGAAAAAAAAAGAAAAAAAAATAATATCTGAAATATTACATTCTCTCCCCCTTAGAGGAATTGAGATGTCCTCATCTCGAGATAAATTGGGGATATTGATGGTTGAGAGTGTCTTCTTCTATCCAAGTGGCATCCTCTTCGGGATAATCTTTCCACTGGACGAGGCATTCTGTCAAGGTTCTGGATCTTAATTGTCTCTCCCTAACATCTAAGATTCTATCAGGCCTTAGCTCAAGGACTCCTTGGCTACGCATTACAATTTGTTGGTCATCAGGTACATGGTTAGGGTTGGGTACATTTTTTTTCAATAGGCTGATATGGAATACATTGTAAACTTTTAGGTTCTCAGGGAGTTGCAATCTATAAGCATTGGGTCCTAGGCATTTGAGGATTTTGTATGGCCCCCAATACCTTGGACTTACCTTCCTGCAATCTCCTAGGGATATAGAACTCTTTTTAGGGCATACGCGAATGAAGACCATGTCTCCTTCTTCGAAGACTCTTTCTTGACACTTCAAATCCGTGTATGCCTTCTGTCTATCCTTGGCCGCTTGTATGTCTTGTCTTATTGTCTTTATTTGATCATCCATCTCTTCCAATATCTGCCTTGATGCTTCAACCCTTAGGGTTGGATCAGAAAAGTTTAGGGGACTTCGACAGTCATGACCATACAATGCTTGGAAAGGGGTCATCTGAATGCTTTGCTGGTACGAAGCATTGTAGGCAAATTCAACCAATGGCAAGTATTGAATCCACCTCTTCGGCTTTCGACAGCAATATGCCCTAAGCATATCCTCGATGACTTGATTTACTCGCTCTATTTGGCCATCCATTTGGGGATGGTAAGCGGTGCTAAAACAGAGTTGAGTCCCAATAGCTTCAAAGATAGGTCTCCAGAAGTGTGATGTGAAGAGAGAATCTCGATTATTAATGATTCTTCTGGGTAAACCATGTAGCTTGAATATCTCCTTGATAAACAATCGTGCAATGTGGGAGGCTCTATAGTTTGTTTTTACTGGAATAAGGTGTGCAACCTTAGTAAGCATGTGAACCACAACCATGATCGAGTTTTATCCTCCCTGGACTTGGGGTAAGCCTACAATAAAATCCATACTGATGAATTCCCATTTCATTTGGGGAATATCAAGCGGTTGCAGTTTCCCTGGCATCAGGACATGTTCGGCTTTGATACGTTGGCAAGACAAACACTCAGTGACATATTTGAGAACGTCACCTTTGAGCCTCTCCCAATGCTAGCTCTTCCTAACTGCATTAAGAGTCTTAGCATAGCCAGGATGTCCTACGAAAGGGGAATCATGAGCTTCCCACATTATCTTCTACTTAAGTGACTGGCTTGTTGGTATACACAGCCTTGTTCTGTAGTAGACAAGTCCATTATCAATGGAAAATTCCTGATACTTAGCTTGCAACTTTTGATTCTGCTCCTTGGTAGAGATCTCCTTTAGCATTGTTTGGTAGGCCAAATCATGGCATGCTTCCTCTCTAGCTAACTCAAGTATAGGGTTGTTTGGCATAGATACGTTTGTAGCTAGAGATCTGGCCGTTGATGGATTCTGCAAGATTAGGGAATTTAGGAATGCCTTGCGACTAAGTGCATCGGCAACTACATTCTCTTTCTGTGGGGTCGGTACTTGATTTCAAAATCATATTCCTCCAACACTTCAATCCACCGGCGTTGCCTCATGTTGAGCTTGTTCTGGGAAAAGATCCATTTGAGGCTCTTATGGTCGGTTACTAGAGTAAACTTGTTACCCAACAGGTAGTGTCTCCAAAGTTTTAGAGCATGGATGATAGCTAGTAATTCCAGATCATGCGTAGCATAATTCTTTCCATGGTTCTTCAGTTTCCTTGAAGAGTATGCTACTGGATGACCTTCCTGCATAAGTACACAACCCAAGGCAAGAATGCTAGCATCAGTTACTACCTTGAACTCCTTATTGAGGTCTAGAAGTTTTAGAATAGGTGTTGATACCAAACTTTGCTTCAATCTGTCGAAGCTATTTTGTTCGGGAGTTGACCATGTAATGGAAGTCTGCTTCTTTAGTAAATCCGTCAGAGGTGCTGCAATCAAAGCACAATTTTTTATGAAGACCCTATACCATCCTGTCAATCCAAGAAAGCTGCGTATTTCTTTGATAGATACTGGTGTTGGCCATTCAAGCACATCTCTGACCTTGGCTGTGTCCACTGATATTCCTTCTGATGAAACTATGAATCCTATATATTCAATCTGACGCTTGAAGAATGCACACTTCTTCATTTTTGCATATAGCTTATGTGACCTCATTGTCTCAAGGACAATCCAAAGTTGAGGTTCATGATCTTCTTCCTGTTTAGAATAGACTAAAGTGTCATTGAAGCAGACAAGCACGAAATCATCAAGATATGGCCTAAAGATATCTTGCATTAATCTATTGAAGGTGCCAGGTGCATTCGTAAGCCCGAATGACATAACCAGGAACTCAAAGTGCCCATATATTGTATTGAAGGCCGTCTTTGGGATATCTTCTTCCTTGATCCTTATCTGATAGTAACCTGACCTGAGATCAATCTTGGAGAAGATCTTCGCACCCTGAAGATGATCAAGAAGCTCATCTATTCTAGGAATATGATACTTGTTCTTGATTGTTGATTGATTCAACCCTCGATAATCAATACATAGTCGAAGTGTCCCATATTTCTTTTTCTAGAATAGTACTGGAGCTTCCCATGGTGAATTGCTAGGCCGGATGTAGCCCTGATCTAACAGTTTCTTGATTTGTTCCTTCATCTCAATTGCTTCTGGTATGGACATTCTAAAAGGTCTCTTGGCAATTGGTGCAGCTCCAGGTACTAACCTAATCTCATGATCCACTTCTCTTTGAGGTGGAAGCTCAGTCAACTCTTCAGGGAATACGTTTGCGTATTCCTTTAGCCAAGAAGGTTCTTCATGAGACTCTTGCTTTTGATCTAACTTGTTGAGTTTGATCAAGTAAACGGGTAATCCTTTTCTGACTCCTTTTATGATCCAAGATACTTTGGCCAATTGGATTCTTGGCACTCCTGCCTGACCTTGAGTTGTGACTAATTCCCTTTCAGAGTTTCGAAAGAAAACTTGACCCTTTCCACAGTGAATGTGGGCGTCGTTGGGCTTAAGCCAATCCATTCCGCGTAGACAGTCATGGATACCTAAATTCATGATTCTGAATTTAACTGAAGTCTTCTTTCCTCCCAGAAAGAATTCCACCTTAGCAGTTTGCCTGGTACAAGTTACTTCACGACCATTTGCCAATTCCACAAGCAGGGAAGGTGCTTCTACTGTGGCTATTCCTAATCCTTTTGCACATGCTGGTGAGATAAAGGAATGTGTACTACCACAATCAATCAACATTTTGAACCCTTTACCTTGATAGTCCAACGGTGTCTGAATCACTGAGAACTGGTGATTCGGCCCTTTCTTGTGTAAAGCGGCGCGGACTGTCGCTCTTTCGAACTTTGCTTCCATGGTCGGATCTTCTTTTTCCCCTCCTTTGCACATTTTCCTATTGGCAATGCAGGTGGTTCTTCCTCTTCCTCGAGTAGCGGCTCCTTGACCATGGCCTGTTCCTTGGAAAGGCGCTTGGTGATGTCCTCCGCCGAGCTTGGGACATTGCCTCTTGAAGTGACTGGGCTCGTTGCAGTGGAAACAACGGAGGTTTTGGCCATTACTTTGAGTAGGAACAAAGTTGTTGATGTTATTCATCCTTGCTTTCTTTCTTTGTCCCTAATTATGACCTTGAACTCTCTTCATTTGAGGTCTGAATGCTCCTCTATTTGGGTCATTATAAGACTAAGTTTTGTTACCCCTTGGTCTAGCTTGCACCTCCTGAATTATAGTGCCGCTCGAATGAGTGCATCCTGAAGATCTGATGGACACATAGATTTGAGACGGGTATTTACTGGTGGATTTAAGCCCGCACAAAATTTGGACACTTGTTGTGTCATGTCCATCTACGGCGCATACTTTAAAAGTGAGACGATTTTAGAGTAGTATGCGTCAAGAGTGAGTCCTAGCTATTTTGGCTCATAGTACTCGTTCATTTTCTGCGTGCGATATGCAGGTGGTAAGTATCTTCCCTGCATGGCTTTCTTCAGCTTCTCCCAGGTAACAGATCCCTCTGCGATCCCTTGATCCCTGCACCATTACTTCCACCAAAGGCTGGCTTCGCCGGTGAGTTTTAATCTGGCGAGCATAGCCTGATTGGCGGGTGTAGTACTGGCTGCTTTGAAGTAATCCTCCATGGATTCAATCCAAATTTCAGCATCAGCCTGGACGAATCTGCCTCTCCCGTTAAACTCGGGTGGCTTAATCTGCTTGAGAAGGAACTTCTTCTCCTGGATCACAGCAGTACTTGATGTAGGAGGCAAATTGGGAATCTGTACTTGGGGTTGTGCCTGAATAAAGGTTTTCTTAACATTATTATACGATAATCGACGTTAGCTTATATTACATCTTTAATTCAGCTATCTCGTAAACAATGTAGCTACTTAACTTTTTATCAACTCTTATACACAGCCAGACATTGATAAAAAGAAGTATTTATTTGTATTTACATAGGCATAGCCATTTCGAATACAACGTTTCATGTGATGATAAGCCAATTGTTACATTTAGTTTGGGGACAACAACGTTGTATTGCATTTATCTACAGGAACTATGTAATAGTAAGGTTTTGGGTCATGGATCTTCAGGAATCGATAAATCATTGGAAGTTTAGGATATCCTTTCCGTTGGAATCCATACTTCTCATGGCGGCCCAACACTTCAATCTTGTCAGCGGGGATTACACGGGTTACTTCCTCATATACATATGAGTTCATCTCAACCCTCCGACCTCGAATATGTAAAGTCGAATTTATGTGAGCTTCCACAAAAGCGAACAACTTCATGACATTCAAGTCTTCCAACCACTTGATCCTGTTTAGGTTGGTCTGTAGATAAGCAAACCTGTGGCCGGCTATATAATAGATTCCTGAAGCACCCATCCATCTTCGTTCTATGTACAAAGGTGATGGATTATAAATCTGCTCCAGGATGTTCATCATCCCAATTCTTTGTCTATAAAGCAGAGAATGCATTGCAGTCATAAACATGACCCGAAATACTAAAAACTTGTTCCACGCTTCGTAATTCTGCAAGACAATATTGAAGGTAAGAAAATGTTTGGACAGCAACAATTTCTTTACTTCATTTTATTGAGATTTCATAGAAACAATTCCATTGTTGGTCGGCTCTGATACCAACTGTAACGTATCCACTAGTATCATCCAGGACATGTCTTAGCAGTCCATCGAAAAGGATGTCTAGAAAACTCCCCCCGACACTCCCATGGAATGTTACGGGACTTGCGATCTAGGGCTTCCCGCGTCTACCACGTAGCGGAAGTATTCTGGCCGTTCCCACTTAAGATCAACCGAAATTTAGGGTTTTCGTGATTGGTCATTACCTAACAGCAACTAGCGTCGGAGCCAAGAAAACTACTTTACGTAGAAACGCCAGGTCCGAAGCCGATTCACGCTGCACTTGGTTCAAGGAGAATCGGAAACGAGAGGGATGCAAAGCTCAACCTCTCTGCCATAAGGCATAGTCCCATTCCGTTCCCCTAAAACAACGTAAATCGGGTAAGACATAACTCTAGGTCATTGCTTTCATTGTTCGTGTCCTTTGACGATCATTCCGTTGTTCTTCGAGATTTGAGAAAAGTTCCCAGCCAACTGGGACCACCCAACCGTAGGACGGACCCATGGCCCATCCTCCGCACTTTCCTCGGTTTGTTTTAGCTAGGTAATTATCTAACACGTTAGTTGGACATGTAACAATCAGCTTCTTTAATTAATCTGTTAAGCACTGGTTCCTTCACGTAATCTTATCACGTGACATAGAAAAAAAATATCATACAAGTTTCTTGTTAATATATCATCATATTTATCTTTGGAATACAAGGAGTTCTGCCCGTAGGCTTGTCCATAATCCGCCCGAACGCTATCCAGTAATCCACAGGGATCACTATTCCAAGCTTCTACCCGTGGACTAGTATACGGGCCTCGAGATCCAATTCCGAGTCACGTTAGCCTCTTGTGCAGGAGCCGGAAGGCGAGGGATTTACGGCCAAAGCCCCCCCCTTGCACCCAAGCATCCTCCTGCTCCAAGTAGAGCTCAACGGAGAGAACTCTCGTGACGGGTTCGGTCCACGTTCACGGTGCGGTCAGCAACCCCCTTGGTTAGGGTCAGGTAGGTAGTCGGGGGAAACTGAAACTGCCTCTCCCTTCAGGCCTTCAACCTGAAGTATAGATATTCATTTAATTTCTAATTCATAAATCAAACAATGCTCTAAAATCTCTAGCAAGCAAAAACATTTCCTTTAACCGATCTTGTTGTTGGCAAACTGCTAAGGAATGATTCTTTCCTTTCGAATGCATCAGCACTCGTTCCAGGGTGTCTTGCAACTTGGCAAGATCCCTTATATTTTGAGCTAGGGCGTACCCTATTAACCCAACTTGATCAACCCTAAAGTTCATTGGATAATTTAGTTTCCAATTTTTTAACCTTCCTTAATTAGAAGGATATCAAAGAATACATCCTTTTGCAAGATAACTTGTGTAAGGATCTGCCATCCTTGTTGAGGGTGTTTAACCTTTCTTCTTGTGAATCAATCACAAGACCATATGACTTCCTACTTGCTGTGCAAGTCCTGCATCATAATATGCGATGAAACAATCCGTTTCAGTTTCTTTAAGCTGACGTTTGTCAGACTTAGGGTCTCCTTTTATTATTTTCTTTAAGAACCTTAGGGAAAAACCCTAGTTCTTTTACGTTACAATTTATTGACCCTACAATCAGGGAAGGTGGGCAAGTATTTAAGGTATAAACATTTATTGGATTTAAATCATTCCCAATGCATATTTCGCAGCATAGACATTTCTAAGTTTATATTAATTCGGCTAACTTTTAGAAGGTAATATCGAGATTAGCTCGGCACGATTTGTTATCTATGTGACGATTGATTTTTCAGTCCTAAACTTTATTGCTTGAAGGTTAGGTAAATTCAATTAATCTTCCTTTTTTCCTTGTGAACAAAACTCATGCCAAATAAACAATCTTTCCCTTGCTAAGATATGCAGTTAGCAATGATAACTTCCTAGAGTTTAAGCAACATAAGAAACCTTTCATGAATTTCACCTTCTATGATGATTCATTGCAAAAAAAGAATAGGGGTTAATGGTGCAAGATGCAGTTTTTATACCTTCAAGATTTAATCAAAATATACTACTATAGTGGATAGATAATCTTGCTCGTAATTCGTTTCAATACATGATGCTATTTGAAGGAAAACTATGTTTTATACATTATCCATTTTGCATGTTCAATTCAACTAAATTCCTTCTTCGTAAATAACTAGGAAAAAATATATCTTATCCCTAACAATTCATCTTGCATGATTGAATTAAAACCGATATAAAACCAAGAAGGAAAAACGTGGTTTTGGGGTGAGATATCCACATGGATATCGAGAGATGACCCTCCCGCAGCTACTCCTTGGACTTTCTTAGGCGGCATCGCAGTTGTAATCCTTCGAACGTGAAGGCAGCTTTACACTCCTTTTCGGAATTCCACCCGCTTCAATACTCTTCTTCTTTCTTCGAGGCAAGGAGCCGTTAAGGGATTGACCACGAGAAGAGGGTAATAAGACCTTTAAGGTCTTAGCTTTTTTGGGAGGGAAAGGTTTACAAAGCCTAAATGAAAAGGCGCTATAGGGATTTATACGCGGTGAAAAGGGGTGTGTGTGAATGTGGTTTCAAAAAACATATGAAGGGTCTTGAAAGGGTATTAAAAAGGGGGATCTTGAAGGGATTTCTAGACGCAGTTTAAGTCCCAAACCAAGGGGACAAGTGAAGGGTGAAAGGGGGTAAAAAATACAAGAAGGGCTTATTAATTTAAGCACGGGGGGGGGATTTGTGGTTTATGAGGCGAATGGGAGTGGGGGTTTAATGGCCCCATGAGAAGGGGTTAAGGGTTTAAGACCGGGGGGGTGAAAGGAATAAAAGGAATAAAACCGGGAGGGGGGTGAAAGGGTAAGTGAAGGGTATAGGAAGGGGGGACTTAGAGGAGCCCCCCTTTAGAAGCTTCAAGAAGCTTCTTGAAGCTTCTATGGGGGTCAGGAACCACGTGGGGGGAAAGTCCAACGGCGACGATGGGGGGGGGGGGGGGGGGTGAAAGTCTGCAGGCGGCGGCGCTAGCAGCTAGTCTGGGTGGGGGATTAGGCAATGACAGCAGCGGCCATTCAGTGTGGTGGCGTACTCAGTCCAACGGCACTCCACGACGGCTCCCTTTCAACGGTAGGCGGCACCATTTGTCTCTGTCCTTTCCTCCTCCTTCTCGTAGACCACGGCCCTCCCTCAATTTTATAGGGGAGGGGAGGGAATCCTCCCCCTCCTATGTGCCATGGTGCATGCCTGTGGAGCCGAGCAAGCTCCAGCGAGGAGCTTGCTGGCTCCTCTATCTCCTTCCCTCCTTGCAGCATGACGTGCCCCTGAAAAAAAAAGAAAAATAATTAATATATGAAATATTACAGTTAAGATGGTTTTACATGCAAAGGTGTTTTGCAGAGATCAAGAAAGCTCAAAAGTCAACTAGGCACCTCATTCCTAAGGCTGCATTTTTTAGATTGGTCAAGGAGATATCTAATAGGTTGTCCTCGGTTACTTCTGTGGATGGCCTCAACAAGAGATGGAAGTTGTCTGCCCTCCTCTGATTGCAAGTGGCAGCAAATGATTTTTTGATAGATTTGAATTACATTAATGAATAAAGACTTTAATATGGTTAGTAGACTTAGATATAGGTTTGACAAAGTTTTGAAGCCTCTTCTATTGACTAATGAAAAGGCATTTGAAATCCTCAATGTTCCACCCAGAAGACAGTAGAAAGAGCCACCAACACCCAAGATTGAAGGGGTTACCCATTTGTATCTTACAAGGGTTGCAAGTGAGAAGGAATTTGTCATGGAGAAGAAAAGGAAAGAGGTAATAGAAAATGAGGATCTGATCTAGCAAAGAAAGATTTTGACTCTTGGCCTAGTGAACTACAAGAGGATGGGAAAAGTGTACTGCCAAATGGTTGTGAATGTTTCTGTTAGTCTTGAGAAAGAAGACTACCTCAGCATTTCTCTAGAGGATAAGATCCTATTTGAGAAAAAGGACACTCAACTAACAGATTTAGTAGTTTATTATTGTTTGAGGTAAGGTCTTTCGCTTCTCTTTATTTATAATGAGTTTTTCCAAGGGTCCTTATATTTCACTCATTTTCTTATTCATTCTTTACTTTGTATACAAGGCATATGTTGCTTCTCTTAGCATTAATATTGCTAAGAGTATATTTGTTATTGATCCACTTCTCTCAGTGGATTTTTTTTCAAAATCTGATTCAAATATTACAAGGTTTTTAAAGGACTTCAATAGGGTCACAAACCATCATATTTTTTTTCCATATATTGAAAGGTACTTTCTTCAACATTCTATCTTGATGTTTTGTCTTTAGGGTTATTATTGCTCACTTGTCTTTTGGTTTGCAGAGGACACTAGAGTCTAATATATATCAACATTCCTGCAAGAGAGGTCATTTTTATGAATTCTCTTGTAAGAATCCATGGCCAATCAAAGATGTATTATCAATAAACACTCTTTATTTTATCTTTATTAGATAAAGTTTATAATATTCAGTAATAAGTTAATATGTGCAGTGCTTCTAGACTTGTTACTACCCACATAGACACTAGCTTTGAAAGCATTGTTGATCCTTAGAGTCCTTTCAAGTTTCTACTTCAAGAGGTCCCATTGCAAAATTAAGGGCATTCCTAAGCTTTCCCCATTGAAATTCAGTCCATCTCCTCTAAAGCCTAAGGAGAAAAGAGTGCTTGAGGTAATTAAGTTCTTTGAGCAACGAAAGAAAACACCTACTAAGAGGAAACTAGTGATGGCAGATGAAAGTATGAAAGATGAAGCAACTTTTCCAAAGAAGGAGAGAACTCTTAAGGATGGAGAAGATATAGATCAAAGAGAAGCTAAAGAATAGACTTATAATTATCAATTTGTTTATTTGTACTGAAGTAACATTCCCACGGTCCTTATACATTTGTAGTGCAAACTTCTAACCCAAAATGTAATGATATGTCATATTGATCTTATCCATGAAAGACGATTTTTTGTTCATAGAATCATAGAGAATTATAAAGCTTGTACTAAGTCTTTCCTATTAAATTGTACTACAATTTTGTAACTCATGATATAATGAAATCATTTTGGTCCACAAACGATGATTTGTTATTCACAGAATCATTGCAAAGCTTATACCAAGATTTTTTTAAATAGTACTTCTCAATGTGTAGAATTCCATGTTTCTAGCAGCAATATTTGTGAGAAAAAGAAAGATTCAAAATTATTTATACATGCATATTTATGATCTGAAACTCACAACACTAGGAAGCAAACATTTCATAAATGATAGAGAGCTCTCAGCTCTTTTTCCGATTACAACACCATTTACCTTGAACTTATATCCAAGAGTAACATTGTCTAGAAACTCCAAGGTGTCTCTTACATCCTTAAGACTCCACCTTGAAGTAATGGTCACCTCTTTTACCTCTTGTGCAGTAACTTGAACTATAAATTTCAATGTCTTACAATCAATATCTGAATCTAAAGGAACCCAAGCACCCAATCTAAGTTTGTATCTTCTATAATCAAAACCTATGATAAGAGATTGTCGAGATATATTATAGGATAAACCCAAATGATTGAGGGCACACATTGCACCTTATAAAGTCGCCTTTGTGGTCAGATTCCTTGAATTTCCAACATAGACCTAAAATTTTGTCCAAATCTTCCTCTAAAAAATTTCTGTTTAGCCATGAAACCTTCGTCCGTTGTAAACATGTTGTTTTAAAGCAAGCTACAAAAATATGCAAGGGTAAAACCATGATAAGCATACTCTTCTCGAGATCCTTCTAGGAGTCATAGCCTTTTGAATATCATGAGAAATTTTGAGTTTAAAACTATCCATTGTTGCTTCATCAGGCATCTCCCAATCGAAAGATGAGAGGCTTGGTAGCTTGCAGATCTTCAAGGTATCCATACACAGCTGCCCTTGAAGGAACCACATATTGTGCATAATACACAAAAATTCCACTTTCATGAAAAAAATTCGTGGTCTGATTAGCATAAATAATTTCTAAAAATTCTTTATGAATGGCATGGAATGTTCTATTGAGGCTATCCATAGGTTGCCACTCGAAACTTGTTGATGGAAAGATATCTACAACCAACAATCCATTATTTAGCATATCCTTCAAACAAAACCATATACTCACATATATTTTACAACTCAAACTTAGAGTGTGCTTACTGGGAAAAATATTCCCATGGAGCCAAGTTCATAGCTATGACCATGTAAACATGTTGCACCAAAGAAAACGAACCTTGAGGCGTGGTTTTGAAGGCAAATATGCATCCCTTTCAATTATATTTGATATCCCCTTTTTTTGTTTTTTTCACTCTGTGAGAACCCTTGCAAGATGGTAGCATTGTAACCCAATAATTTATAGTGAATGTTTTGGGCTCCCATTCTCCATTTGTGCTCTTGCTATACATGGTGCAAGAGCTTATAGAATGAGAAGGACGTCTTGTAGATGCTATGTAAAAGACAAGGAGTATGTAGACAATGTGCAAAGAAAGAAACCTAAAGAGAGAGTTCAAGGAGACAGATTAAAAATACTAAAAGCACCAAGAACTTTGAAAATTCTCTCGATTCTCAAAATGGTCTTAATTAACTTAACTTTGTCATCCCTTTGTTAGAGGTTTTGTCAACTTTTATTAGTTGATAGGGGCCGTTGGGACTACCAAAACTTGTCAGGGTTTGAAGATTTCGGCTAAATAGGAGGGGAGAACCACAAAATGAACTCTGCTATCTCAAAAGCATAGGAGATAAGAATACCATATTTTTGTCAACATGGTGAAATCTCTTTTCCCTTTCCTGAATCCACGGATTAACAAAAATGCCATTTTTAACATTTTTCGGCCCTAATGGTGGATTGCCTGTTCTTTGGCCACCTCAACACAACTAATGTCTTTAGGTTACTCAACATAATACTTATACTGGTGCTAAGGTCTAACACATTAATAAATAGTTCTCTTAATGCATCATCAAGCAAATAATTAAACCTCCTTGGCCAAAGCCTCAAGTAATCATCAAAGGTAGCTATGTAAGACTTAATGTCATTATAAGCCTAAGAGCTTCCCAAGAACTTGATCCACAAGAAAAACCTTTTGGAACTCATCTAGAAGCAAGTTAAAAAACTCTTGAATTGAGCTTATGGTTCCTTTAGGTGAACTTCTATACCACTTTAGTGCTTCCCATTACGGTACTAGAGAACCAAAGTGCTAATACATGTGTTATCAAACCCACTAGTATAATATATTAGGTCAAATTTATTGATTTGTACCATAGGGTCCTCTTTAGTATACACAATTTTCCAAGTCCTTATAAACAACTTCATTTGAAAAGGTCTACACAATAGTATAGGGATCATTCTATTCATTTGTAACTATATCTATATCAACCTACTTCTTGATTATAATATCACTAGTTAGGGAGGGAAGATTGGCTAGCTCACATTTTGCTAAGACACCACTGAAGGAATTTTCACCCTTAAGGCTTGATAAATCCTCCTTTCTTAGGAGCGGTTTTCCTTACACTTGCAAATCATTAAAGTCCTAACACATCCTTAGAATAGTATCATAATGTGGGATCAAGGCAATAATTGTGACATGATGTACAAGAGAGATAAAAGGACTCTTACCTTGAGCCATATATTGGAGTGTAATTTTTTGAATATCCTCAATGTGAAAATGTCTCTCTAGCACTTCATTAAATGAAAACCATCTAAGACTTGACATATCCTTATAATAGTTTCATAATGTGGGACCAAGTCAAGATTTGTGACATCATGCACAAGAGATAAAAAATCACTCTTATCTTGAGCCATATGTTGTTATGCAATGCTTTGAAAATCTTTAGTGTGAAAATGTCCCTTTGAGAGCTAGCTTTTGGGACCCATTTTGAAGCTAAAAAGTGGCCCCGGCAGGAGGCGTAAAAGACCAATTTTTCATGCAAAATGAGACGATTGCGGATCGAGTTTTCCTAGGTGGAGTTCGATGCTAGGAACGCAACACAAGTCTTGGTTCATCGATCAGAGTTTGTTTGACCCCCCATTTAATCTCCACAAGGTTTCACGTTATAAAGTAGCTATGTGATCTAGGAAACAAGAAGTGCACGATGGAGGCTACGTTTATAGATTTTGACACCATGGAGTCCGTTGGCTAGACGGATATTGAATCAGAGTTCCTTTGCCCCTCCAAAATGCAAAAATCCACTTCCCAAGCGGTAATGTAAACATCCAAAGTGTGAACCAAATATTTTTATAGATGAAATGAAACAGAAATGATTAAAAAACATGCAACAAATTAGTCGTGAGCAACTAATTTTGTGGATATTTATGCCTTCTCAATGTTAGGAATCATTAAAGGAATCAAGGCACATCTCTGATCTACTCCTCAAGGGCTTCGATTTGGTTGTGAGCATGCAGATTTTCATGAAGGGAATCAAAATTTTGATTTTCAATCTTTCTCTCTTCTCTCTTCTCTTGTGTGTTTCCATGGTTGATTCTATGAGAGAAGGTGGTGGGCGGAGATGAAAGATTTTGATCATGAGATAATACTAGAGCGTAAAGGAGCATAGATTGAGGTTAGAAGGATCCCAATGGCTATTGGGAAGCATCAACATCCCTCCAATCATGAGATACATATGTCATAAGGTGCGATTTTATGAGTAAGCGGTAGATTTATTATTTTATGATAAATTTTGATTGGAAATGGTTGCATTTGGTTACCAATGCTCTTATTTATCAGAAGTGTTAAAGGAATTAAAAAAAATTAGTCATCTAATAATGTATTTATAAACACGCAAAACCCACAACATTGTAATTTAAGAAAAATTATGTGTTTTTAGGGTTTTGTTATACATATGGTGTTCGTTATGGGATGAAATGTGATAGGAAAATAATTCCTAATAAGATTAATCAATCTAAATAAGTAAATAAAAAAATATTAGTAACTATCCATAAATCAATAGAAAAAAAAAGAAAAATAGCAAAAAATTATGTTTTTCGCATCTGACTAATGGAAAAATAATAATATTTGTATTTGTGAATGTATGATAAGACTAAGGTATGAGGTTTAGCCTTAGTTTGAACCCTATCTCTATGTTAAAGTGGGTTTTTATTGCTCTCATGAAGGAAAAATACATAAAAAATATGCTCTAAACCTACCACCGATTTTGTAATCTTATGTGATAGGGAGAAGGGGGGTGTTAAAGTCTTAAAATACACTAAATTTTGATGTTTTTTTAATGCATGGAATATAGAATAGGTGTGGTTTAAAATTAAGAGGGCCTAATAGCAGGAGCATGCTCGGTGTTGTTGGCCTTAGGCAACGGAGCAATCTCCATTAGAACAAAGGCATGAAAAGTCATGTTTTTGGATCTTCACAATGTTGGTTGTTAGAGAATAAACTTGTTTGACCACTATACATCATATACAATTGCATTGCATATACCATATGATATCATCCTGGATGTATAGCAATTGTTTTCATGAATGATGACCTACCTTGAGTGTGAGGTACCTTGAGCTAGAGGGTTAGTGGTTTGATCTCTTTTGGGAATATTCAATGAGGACTATCTATTATCTCCTGGATTGATCAATTGAAAGAGTGGATTATGTAGTGTATGTGCTTTATATATTTTGACGCATCTTGGGGCCAAATCCCCAAGGTGGTGTAGAAGAGCCATAATGGGGCCGCGACAATCAACCAAGGGGCACTCCCTTTGATTGTGTTTATGTGGTGTATAACATCGAAATGTGTAGGTAGTCCCTTTGAGGAGTGTGGGAAGGGTTATCCATTGGATTACAATCCATACAAATGCAAAGTTATGTATTTGAGGTTAGGGTAGTACACCCTTTAAATGCTCCTATTGCGAGGCCATAAGGGGTGGTTTGGGCGTGTAGTAAAGACTCGGCTAGTGCCTTAGAGCTAGTGTCAGGCCCGTTTTAGATCTTGACAACCTTAGAAACATTATTAAATTTATTTGCATGATACATACAAGAGGACCTAACCCACAATACCGTAATTTAAATCATCATGTCTTTAGTGGGAAAAACTTTTAATACCATGCCCATTGGTCAACCATGTACTTTATCAATCCACATAGGATAAAAATCTTATCCCTAGGATTCTTTGTTTCACTCATTCTACAAGCCTTGATAACACTAAAGAAAATTGTAACCATATATGTGAAGTAATCTGTTGTTTCTTTTCCTTTTACTTACAAAAAGCTCATCGTAAAGATAGACATGCATCTTAGTCCCTGAAAGGGTCATTAAAAAGTATTGGAAAATGCAACACTTGTCAAGACTACAAAATGAACCCAATAGTGGTTTGCTCCCACTCAAGCACTACTGAGCCTTAAAATACCAAACCCCATGGCATTGCAACCATGAGTATATAGTAATTGGAACCCCAAGAGAGACATCAAGAAAATGGGATTTCTACTGCAAGAAAATCTATCTTGTATCATCAACAAACATCTTTTTCATATTTGATATGTCCACAACAAAGAAAAGAACACCAGAAACAAGAAATCTTTACATAGCTTCATAAAAACAATTCTCCCACGGCTTTAACTTGAACCAGAATCCATTATGCTCTTCATGTTCTTTATAGAATTCATCAAGAAAACACTAAGACACAAGATAATAATCACTTTGAGTGGAAATCATCACGTATTATTCATCTTCAAAAGTTCCATAGCTTTCTCTCACAATCTCTCATAGGTAGATACATTGTCTGGTATAAATTTGGCTATCTTTCACACACACTCTCTCTCATACATTCTCTCTCTCCATTCTACAATAAGATCATCAAGAATAATAATTCATAACCCCTATTAGGTCGTGGATACCTCCTCCAAGAGGTATGTCTAGTATGAAAGGCCACCAAGACCACTATAGCATCCCTTGAGAGCTCACTATTGTCACTGTCACTTTAGTCTTTACTTCAAGTCTTTCATCAATAGCTAGATCTTCAACTTATTCGAGCTTATTTAAACTTATATTCATCCTTTTCCAATATTGAAAAACTTTTCCAAGCTTCACATTTATCCATATCACACTTACAAAGGTATATAGAACAAAATAGAACAAAGGCAGATGATCTACAGAGGGTCAACAGAAGGAATCGGAAAGCCTTTATCTCACTTAAAAAATTCCAAACCATAAAAAATCAATCAATAAGCTTCCAAAAACTCTCAAACATCATCAATCATCACTCAAACCCTTCATACAGAAGAAAAACAAAAGGTCAACAGACTCAAACATACACAATCAAACACTAATAGGACATCAACAGAACATGTCAAAACATCATATCTTCGTTATAAAACATAATAATCTTTCTAAACATAATCAACCTCATCCAAAACACTCCCAAATACTTCCAAAACAACTAGACATCATACAAAATGGTGCACAGATCGGGTGATGTATGTGTGCGTAGCGAATGCCGGAAGGTTTCCAAGAACATAGAAATCTACAAATCTTCATAATTGCAAGTAAAAAGCAAAAGAGAATTCGCACGACATGAGACAAAAAAGAAAAATTGGGTGCAATCTCCCCCCATGACTTATGTGAGCACTTCACAAGGCATGTATTTATAAATTTATTTATCTTCAAGCCCAAAAATAGCCCACTTTGAAAATATCATACTTTTGCTTTTGTGTTTGTATTTGCCTAAATAGGGTTGTGCCCAAATAAAAATATCAAATAATGAAATATTTAACCAAGAACCTTTTTTGCGCATACAAGATAATAAAATTTTTGTCAAGTGCTTTAATAAATAAGCGTTCTTGAAAAAATATTAGCACCATGCCTTTAGTAATAAGGTGCACACCCATCAAAAATAGTAATTTTTCTAGGCATTTGGATTCATGTCATCACCCGGTGCTACCCAACGCCATTGTTAGCCTCCTCTATACATCAACTAAAGCATTCACAATTGTTAGAAAATAACTAGATAAAACCCAACAAAAGTGACTACCTAGTAGTCTTCAGCTTCAGCTACAAAATAATTAAATAGATTGAAACTCTTTCCTGACCTTAATTTAATTCGAGTGTGCACTCCAAACTCGTAAATGTTTATTAATTTAATATGTTTTTTTACGAAATCACCTGCTATGGAATCACCCACATACACATTAAATGAATATGACACCCGAAAAGGATAGGCATCCTCGTTAACTTATTGCATAAGGAATCCACCTTGTGTACGAGCCCTGGCAAATTAAATAAAATCACGGAATCCACCATGGAATATGCCTCCTAGAATCACAAAATCTATAAAAAATAAATCATTTGATCCACAAAAATCAACCAAAAAATCAAATCATATTGACCCTCAACATATCCCCACACTTAATCAAGGAGCATCCTCGCGAGACCTAAGAAAAAGGGAATATAAGTTCAAATTATCTCATCTCGATCTTCTTTAGCATGTTCAATAAACCATCCAATCACGACCTCAACTTATAATCTGTATCTAATAAAGAATACAAAAAAAGGAAAAACCCTTTATTCATATTTATCTTGACTTTGAAATAGAACAGCATGATAAACTTGTAAAGGATATAAGAGGTTTGTTATCTTCCGCCAAAACCATCCATCCCATAGATAAAATCTCAAACCACCATTATTCATCTTCTCAATTAGCTTCATCTTCTTCTTTAACTCTAGGCAAGAGGGATAAAATACCATATATACACCATAAAACATATAAACAACTCACATGGACACAAAACAATGTAGTCTATATGGCACATGCTCCCAAAAAATGAAGAGCAAGGAGAAAGATTGTCATTAAAAAGGATCAATGCATCCAAGAGAGTGTCCACAACTATGTAGGATGAATGCATTTTTTCTTAAACTTCATACTCAACTTGAGACGTTCCAAACTCTTGTTCTTATCTACAAAATATACAGGCACATTATGAAGAATTATGAAGAAATTGTAAGCAACAAATCCTTTCCAACATGATAATGAACCTCATAGGAAAAGCTTGTGCAAAATAATATAGAACATGAATCTGAGCAACAATCACATCCTCATTTGGATTAATCATCAAGTTGAAATACTCTTTCTAGTATTCAGGTGAGACTATTGATGCATAAAAGCAAGATACCAACAAAAATGAGACATCAATTGTGTTGAACTATCCTCAGAAGAATATTGGACTTTAGCAAATTGCAGATAAGAAGTGGAACATTGTGCTGAAGTGTCCCAAGAACCAAGAATGATAGGCCAATTAAACATTGGTCATGTCAAAGAGTCATTCAATGTCCACTACCGTCAATGGAGGATATCACTGTAATACCCAAGAGTATCCATCACTGATTTTGGGGAGGAAGATTAATATAATTTGATGGAGGGGGATAAGACAAAGCATAGAATGAAGAAATATGAAGGGATAATGAGGGTGGGAAAGAAGTGAAAGAAATTAGGAATTTTTGAAGGGATTCTATTGGAAAAACATAAGGAATAGGTTGAATAAGAGAAGTAGTTTCAATAGGAGTAGGTGACGATATAGGATCAACAATAAATGGACATGTAGTAAAAACTTGAATGTGAGGGGAAACAACATGAGTAAAATATAAAATAGAGATACTATCAGGATTATATTGGAGAATGGCAACATACAATGGTAATTGATAAGAGATTAAGGAATATGATAGGATATCATGAAGATCATAAGGATAAATGGAATAATGGAAATCAAAGGTTGAAAAGAAATCTTCATTGAATAAAGGATTGTTAACAATATGGTTTAACAATTGAGATCTCAAGGGTTTAACATCTGACTTGTGAAATACACTCCGTCGAGAGGATGAGGCTCCAAAACATCAACCTCCAAAGGAGGATGCCAAGCATCGCCTTTAAACCACAATGTCTGCCTGATGTAAGTCTTTAGGCCATCAACCATATTCAATTCAGTTGAATGGACATACATGACTGCCTGTAAAATAAAATCTCGTACATAAAAGTTTATATCCTCCTCATCAGGGATGTGCAAATCTCCTTGGAGATACATAAAAGATAAGAGTTGAGTTTCATGAGAGATCAAGTCATCTACAAATCTATCAAATATTGCTTTAAGTGAATTATCTGACCACATATTCTACCACCCATCCTCTGGAGGTTCTAAATATACATTACTCAAAGTGATATACAATGCAAAGTGTTGATGCTGATACTGAATCCAAAAGGATGATGGAGGTGACACCAACTCAGCATAATGGGTAAAATCCTCCTAGACACAATTCATGCGCTATTGAAGGGGTTCTACCTTTGCACAAAATCCATCACATACTTTAGCCTTTTGGTGTTTTAACCCTTAGACGAACAAGAAGGAAAATTGGAAAAATCTAAAGGAGAAGATAATGGGAGACAAAGGCACGCCAGGGGAAATATGGAGACACAAGAAGTATAGAAAAGTCCTAAATCAAGGAGAAAGGTATACAAGAAAAAGCATATGTCAATATTTTTGTAAAAGAGTGCAAGATGCACCATGATTTGTTTTAAGAGCATCATGCTCTCACCCGTGCAAATTGTAAAGGTAGACAGGTGGTAGGAAGGAAGCTAGGAAGATAGGAGGACAATGGTAAAAAGGGCCTAGGCCATAGCCGTGGCCATGTAAAAAAGGGGATAAGGGGATGATTGCCCAAAAGGGATTCAGGGTTTTGTATATAAAGTTGAAAAGTGAATGAGAAGATCATTCTTGTATGTGGCCAAAAGTAGCTCTCCTCCTCCTCTTCTTCTTCTTCTTCTTCTTCTTCTTGTTCTTCTTCTTGAGCTTGTGCATGAGAGAGAGTGTGTGAGAGTGTGAGGGAGTGAGTGTGTGAGGGTGAGGGACCATGGTGGAGAAGCTATCCATCTTCTCCTCTCTTCTTCTCTTCTCTTCTCCTCTCTTGTCTTACTCACAGTAATGGATCTTGGAGTGTGGAGCTTGAGAATGGAGCTTGCTTGAAGCTTACACTTGGATCATGGAGCTACCGGATGGAGCTCGCTTGAGGAGGCAACTCAATCAGGCATGGAGATAAGCTCACTACACTTGTAGAGATGGATAGCATGCCGGCTATGTGAGAGATAGCCATTAGTGCTCGGCTTGGAATGCTTGTAACAATAAGCAGTTTATGGGTCTTGGTTGTTGATCACCCCTACATTTTGGTTCCTTGTCAAGACCGACAGATTCAAGCCTTAAGCACGTGCGCGCTTCGAATTGAGCATTGAAGTAGGGTTTTCCCCGAATGGGTGCTTGAGGTAGATAGGTAGAAAGCGAGGGAGTTTGAAGAGGTATTCGATCTCCTTAGCAAGTATTTTTTTGGTTTTTTGGAATTGGAAAAGCAGGTTGGAGTAGTGTAGGAGTAGTCTTTATGATTTTTGTTTTTTAATATTTAAGTAGGGTAGGAGCAAAACAATGTGAGCACACAACAGGGTTTTTGATGTTGTATAACACGGCTAAAATAGGAAAAAGAAGGAAAAAAAACTAAAATTCTGAGTTAAATGCTGGTAAGAGGAGCAAGACTGTGTGTGCAGGCCTAGGTAGGTGCAACAAGAGAGCAGGAGTGGCAAGGAAGACCTCATTTTACATTTGAGAGATCATTAGGAAAAAATAAACTTACAAATGGGCCCTTAAAAATAATATAGTTTAAGATGTGGGCCTTTTGGATTGTTCAATAGGAAGGCTAGATATTGATATCCATGGAGGGTGAATCTTCTCTCTCCAAATCTTGGGTTTTTTATTAAAAAAAGGGGTAGTGGGGGATTTTAAAAAAGGGAGAATGAATAGTACACAAAATTTGAGTTTCTCTCACCTCGTATTTTCGCATTTCTTTTGGAAAATTTTCAATTTCAATTTTTTTCCCTCTTATGAAATCAGTTTGACCCAAAAGTTGAGGCAACATACCACTTTCCCTCTCTTCTCTATAGTCATGAGTTTTCGTCTCCATTGAAGCTCCCTGCTGCTGAAAGTAATTAGGGTTTTAAGTGTTCTGCTTACCTCTGCACTTTCTTCTCCATGCAGCTCCAAATTTTGGGTAAAACACAGGTGCTCATCTCTTTTTGCATTTTCTCTTGTTTGTTATTTTTTCAATAGGGTTTGATTTCGTTTCTTATTGTTATTATTGTTTTATTGCAAAGGTTGTTTGGGGTAGGAGACAGAGGTGCTCATCTCTCTCTCTCTCTCTCATTCTCTCTTCTTTCTTTCCCCCCTCTCTCTATGTGTTGTTTCTCATTTATGTTGTGTTTTCAATAGAATTTGATGTTGGTTCTAATTGTTGTTTTCTTACACAGTTTATTTGGAGCAAGAGGCAAAGGTGTTAATCTCTCTCTCTATTTGGTTTTTTTTTTGCCAATATATTTTCAATACAACATAATGTTAGTTCTAACCCTTGTTTTTGTTTTATTGAAGAGATCATTTTGGGTGACATTGCATAAGTGCTAATCTCTCTCTCCCTCTCTCTTTCTCTCTCTGTGTTTCCTCTTTTCTACTGTTTTTTCAATATACCTTCATGTAAATACTAACTCTTGCTATTGTCTTTTGCAAAGATCAATTTGGGCAAGATTGGATAGGTGCTCATTTCTTTCTCTCTCCCACGTACTCACACTCTCTCTCTTTCTTCCTCTCTGCATTATCCCTTTTCTACTATCTTTACAATAGGGTTTGATGCTAGTTCTAACTTAAGGATCAATTGTTGTTGTAGCACTTAACATAAGGTAGAGCAGAGATTCTACAGGTCAATTTACAGGTAAATCTGTCATATTTTGTGGTGCCAAAATTTATTCATTTTATTAGTGACTTTTATGTTTGATGGGATTGATGTTTTCTTACGTCAATCATTTGCAATGGGTTTTGATTAGCAAAGATTCAATCTTATCTTCAGCAGATCAATTAAGGGCAAATTGGCCCTATTTTGTATTGCTTCTATTCATGCAGTTATCTAGATATTTTTTGCTAAAAGGGATTCATGCAAGTATTTTTGTTAAAAGGGATTCATGTAGGTTTTTTTTTGTACATGTAGGTATTGTACAAGGTTTAGGTGAAGCACATAATTCTCGATTGACTACTTTGATGTGATGAGTGATTCCTTTGTGCTGGATGATATGGATCTGCTGGAAGTTGATGGTTCAAAAATCCTCTACTTCATTGGTTCTATGTGTCCATTTGGATCTCCATGCCAATTGGCAATGATCCATGAAATGCTTGTATCATATAATCCATATGACACACAATGTGTTGAGTCTTAGAATATCTCAGGTGTCAATCCAATGTGCCTATTCAGATTTGCATGCCATGTGGTTGCTATCCTTGTAACAACTAATCTATAACACCCACATTTCATACAATGTATTGAGTCAAATCAGAATCCTCTTCATTATAATAAAAACTTATTTTGACAAAATTCTCTGAGTATTCATGTGCTATTCTTTTCATTATATTTCATGTAAATGATATGATTAAAGTGATGCCTTGAAATTGAATCTATACTTTGTGTCAATATATATATCCACATGCATTTCGATATCGATGTTTATATATGTTTACAAAAGTGTAAATATCTATTAATGCCATGTTGATTTGTATGGCATATTGGTGATTACTAGACAGACTTAAAATGCTTTTTATTTAGAGGTTAATACATACATCTTTACATCTAATGTGTAGGCTATAATGCCTGAGAGAAGAATAAGCATTCTCTTGATAGAAGTACGTAATAGAAAATATGAAGGGAATTGGATCACTGATACGTATCATTGCTCATCTTTGGTACATATGCGTCCAAGTATGAAGGGAGCTTTCAGGGTGAAAGCATATGCAATTGCAAATGTATCAAAGCACTGGAAGGGTATATGCGTCCAAGTATGAAGGGCACAATATGTATATGCATCCAAGTATGAAGGGCACAGTGGGCGCAATATGTATTTGTTAGCTAAAATTTTAGCTCTTGGACAAATATTAATGCAGAATCCACCTGTTAGCTTCTATTTTAAACTAGATGGCAGGAAAATTCGAAGTCGAGCTGAGGATACTGTTACCAGCAAAAAGTGTGTGGCTCCACATAATTTAGCAATTGTAGAGTCTCCCTAAAAATCCGAACATCACAAGTTCTAATATCCAACACCTATAATTTTTTGGATTTTTTTGGCCAATAGAATATTGTCGCTTACAAACTTGCAATATTTAAAAATTATGGTATTTATGCAAAAACATACACTTGTTATACACTTTCTACATCAACACATTTACATATGCATTTAAGCTTTACAAAGATGTAAGTAAAGCCATAACTAAATATTGTATAAGAACAACCCTTAATGGTTTAAAACTTAAGGTTTTTAAAGTAGAACTAGTTTAGTTCTTGTTTCATTATTTCATTTCACACTTTCTCTCTTTATCTCTTTATATCCACCACATCCCTCTCCTACCTGCTACGATGGATGCTTGCACACACTTTGATGAGTGTTTGATGAGTGGATCCACGAGACTATCTTTGCCAACCAAGGTGACGAGATATTCTAGGTTTTCTCTAAGAACTTCAACCTTGAAAGCGTGCTCTCATCACTGGATCCCCCCTTCAGGTTTTGGAAGACTTTGTGAGCACCATTGCTACCTGCACATACTCCATCGAGGGATCCGACATGACTTGGGTACCTTTGGAACAACTCATGGTATTTCAGGTAGTGAAGAATTACCAAAAAGTGGTGAATAGGTGTCTGGTCCATGTGGATCCTTCGCACAAAGTATGCACTATTCCCATGGGTAGTGCACCAGGTACATCACCTTTGGATCTCGTGGAGTGTGATTGCATATTGGCAATTTTCCTCCTTGTATTGGATACACCCCTAGAGGATGAGAGTGATGAAGATACAAATCCATAGGTTGTTGCTATCACATACATGGGAGAGGAACCAATTGAAGAGCTCATAAATTTTGAAGAGGAACATCAAGTGGTGGCAGATCAAGGGTTGGCTCTCATGGTGCCATCTTCTTTAGAACAGCCACAAGTTGACAAACCCAACCTTTCCTCCTTTATGCCTATTGAAGTAGATGATGTACAATACTTGCTTCTATCAGATGTGCTGCAATACTTGGAAATGAAGGAAGAAGAGTTATTTTGCATCCTAGTCAAGGATTCGATGGAAAACCTGATTGATTATGATTACATGGATGTGCATCCGACAATGGCAGAGATTGGAAGATATGATGGCACAAGCTTAGATACAATGAGTGCCATCATAGCAACATAGGAGCATATTACCTTAATTAAAGAAGAATAAATTGTGTCAGATGTTGAATTTGAAGCATTACAACATGATTTTTTTAAGACCAAGGCCCCAACTTCCTACCAAGGAGTTTGTAGATCCCTCTGCCCAAGAGGTGCCTCACTAACACATGAGGAAATGAAGATATAAGATGATCTGGAGAAGGTAATATTTCTAACTACCATTTATTTTTAAGCGATGAAACTTGATGATAGGGTGCATCTGGTCTCGCGGAGTCCACGGGTGAAATCTTGGCAAAAAATGATGCATGTAGGTGCCCAAAGTCTGGCGTCTAGGGCCACTTTCTGGCCAGGGCAGTTGTAGGCATCATTTTTTGCCAAGATCTCACTGGTGGACTCCGAGGGACTGGACGCACCCTATCTTCAAGTTTCATCACTTTTTGATAACTCTAAGTTAGTCGATAAATTTATTATTTTATTTGACTTTGTCATTCAAGACATACTATATATAGATGAGTTTGCATCAAGGCAAGGAGGAGCTCGACATGTGGATCGACAGAAGGATTCAGCTTTGAAGGAGTACATGGGCAACCTTGTTGCAGACTTGGTGGTCTTCCATAAGAAGTGCTCACCCGGAGGGCAATAAATAATCATGAAAATTTAAGCTTTGACCAAGTTTGGACATTTTCGAGCGATAACTGTGACATCTAGCTTGGAGAAGGTGGTGCTAATCAAGTAGTCAAAGCTTCTTTACTTGTTTGACCAAACGTGTGATGGAGAAATGTGTGTGCTTGCTACATTAGGTGACCTTGCTAAAGTGTCAGATCTGCTTCTCTTGGAGAAAGAGATGAAGGGGGAGCGCATCATTTTTGAAGCAAAGAAGGGACTTATATTTTCATTGGAAGCTAGCCCCTTCTCTCCACCGATGAAAAAGCCAAGGAACAATTGAGAGTTATTGTTGGCTCTTGGCTTTTTATATCTATCATCACTAGTAGCCATCACATGTATTTTTCTTAATGAAGATAAGATATTTTACTTTGTCCTTATAAATAAATATTTATTAAATAATTGTGTGGTTCATATAAGTGTGTCAATGTGTGGTACGTGAATGACACATTTGCATACGTTAACATAATTCAATGCATAGTACTACACTTGCGATTGTGTAAGTGTGATGATAATGTGTGGTACGTGAATGACACATTCACATACATTTGACATAATTCAACATGTAGTACTGCACTTGTGATTGTGCACAAGCAATAGCATTACTCGTATCCGTATGTACTACTACTTTCAATGCATTCATACGTTTTAAAAAAATTAAGAGTCCTGCATTTCAAGAAACAAAACAAAATAACTTTACTCAATTATTTGAATTCAATACACATCGCATGAGATATTATGTATATATAAATAAATATTCCAATGTGATGGAGTATTCAAATTTTTTTTGCCTTCCAAGGTGCTATGGTGCTATAACACTCATTACAAAACCTTGCATCATTAATCTAGTAACCTATGATGGAGTCCTCTTGCCGTGTCGAAGCCAAATGATAAAGTTCATTTCTTTATTTGTAATTGTGACACGCTTTGCATGGATGGCCGCAAGCTATGTATCATCGAACAAGTCGATGAAAAACCCCTATGCAGCTATTTGTAGGGCCTCCATAGCTATAGTAGTCCACCTTCTTGCTAGTGGGCCATCCCGCACTCGCACCCGAAATCTTCCCATCCCTTTCAGCTTCAAGTTTTGCATGACTTTCCGAACAACCTTATGAAAAGAACTTTTCGAGATGAGCAGCTCGTATCCGCATTGGATTCTCCTTATCTCTCAAAGGGTGACAGTGCTAGGTTTCCATCTCCTCTTCTTCTCTGGTGGTCCTTGTGCTCTATGGGAAGCACATGTTGATGCACTAGAGGAGGCTCCACCTTGTGCGCTAGGTGGCAGGCCTTGGCGTGAGGTCTTCCCGGGGCCGAAACGGCGACATGCTTGCTTGGTTCATGCCATGCAAGCTCGAGGAGGGCAAGACAGAGAAGAGACAGAGGTTGGGGTTGTGAAAATGGAGGAAGCAATGAAAGCAAGATGTGAAAATGAGAAGAAGAATGAACTTTTAACCCATTTAAACCCCAAAACCGGGTTAATGCAGCTTCATACACAATGTCCATTGTGTGATCGTAAATCCATAACCTTTTATTGGAATGCAACAAAACTTCACAGGTGCACTTGTTAGGTAGCCAAGAGCCCAAGAAAAAAAAATTGAAAAAAAAAACCTTGCAGACCCCTGGTCCGAAGTTTGGCATCTAGAGGGCAGAAAGATGCTCTAGACACCAGACTTCAGACCAACGGTCTACAGGTTTTTTTTTTTCAAAACAAAAAAAGACTCTTGGCCACCTAATGAGTGCGTGCGTGAACTTTTGTCGCATTCTGATATAGTTTAGTATTTTAAAAATTATCCCATATCAAAATTATGGATGGATTGATGATTGAGAAATTAACATCGTGACTACTGGCCCTTAGAAACTTCGCACCACATAGACTATACAGAGGCATCAGGAGTAAAGTTTGCAACAAGAAATGGTAAATTTTTGCATGTTTTTCATATTGAAATTGATAGTGCTAACAAAAATTGTAAGTAAAAAATCAAAATATAGTAAAGATGCACAGTCAAAGTTGAGAGCGAAGGACAAGTGTAAAATTTTAATTCATATTTCAAGGGCGCTGTCGTACTGCTGCGTTGTCGTATTGCTGCGCATTCGAGGTGTGTAAACCACCTAAAAGTTGTGCATGAGATTTGTTACTTTGTACATACTTAGTTGTTATGATTGCTTTTTCATTCTATGCCGAAGATGGAGAGTTGTTGGATCGCATTCTCTCACGGGCGAAAGATACTCTGAGGAGGATGCAAAGATTATTGTGGTGCAAATTTTGAACATAGTATCCTTCTACCACTAGCAAGGTGTGAAGGCTATTGATTTTTGGTCTATCGGTTTTTGTCAAGCCAGAGGAGAGACTTAATGACATCATGGGAAATGCCTACTATGTTACACCTCATATAGCACAGAGGCTGATGTTTGGGAGCATTGGAGTTATTATTTATATTCTTCTTTGTGGAAGTCGGCTTTTTGGGGCTTTGCACTAAGTTGGGGATATTTCGGGTTGTAGAGAGCTTTATGGGCTGTTTTGTTTTTGCTTTTTCGGAGAACCTTAGCTTGGAATGGGGTTTAATCAGAAAATAGGAAAATGACAAAAAGAGAAAATTAATGCTCGATGGATTGGAGGGAAATCCAAAAAGGGGGGAAAGTTTTGAACGTGGGGAGCCTTGCTTTAAGGAAAAAGGAGCCTATTTTGGTGAAGGAGGGAAATAGAGGGCGGAAGGAAAAGCATCGTAGAAGAAAGGAGCTTATTTTAGAGGATTGAAGAGGAAAAAGAGGAGGAGGAGGCAACAATGGAGGCTTCGTTTTTTTTCTGCACACAAGAAGTGGAGGAGAGGGTGCGGGAGCTGAGGACATGCTAAATGGACGTCTTGATCGTTACATATAATTCTTCTGCTTCATCAAACATCAATTTTTTGCCTACCGTGAAAACGTGAACGCATCGGTCGTCAGTGCTTCGATATAATCAATGGACCGTATCTAGAATGAACCTCACAAGCTGATTTTGCCGAGGCAATATAATGAAGTCCAACAGCTCAGCTGTCATCTTGGAAGGGTCCAGCCCATCAGCTTCCTGCCTCATACAAGCTTCTTTCTCTGGAAGATCCTCGCATTCAAGATGAAGCACACTTCAGCATTCATGGGCTCCTTTAATTTAGGAGCAGGGCAGCATTCCAGGGGTTCACAGGCGCCTCTGCGGGCAGAATTTGCCAAATGGGCTTGCTTTTGATGGATTATGCTCTATGCTAGGTCCCCACCAGCTTCATTGCAAACAGGGCTCTCTTGTTTCTGCTGCAGCATTAAGCCGCCAACTCCACGGCTTCACCTCCATCGTTATTCTTGCCTCATCAGTGTGCGATGCAAGAGCCAGCATTAACAATGCTACTATCAGGTACAGGCCAACAGCCCTTCGCTTTCTTCACGTTCTTAGCTGGCTCTCCTGTGCCTCTGTTGCATCCGGCTTCTTCTGTGGCCCTGGCCCTCTCGTAACCTCAGCCTCAGCTTCATCGAGCATCAAGAGGAGGCATTCCACGCCTCTCATAGCCCTTGCGCAGAAGAACATCTACGATTTCACCATCAAGGACATTGACCGCAAAGATGTGAGCTTGAGCCAATACAGAGGCAAAGTCCTGCTCATTGTCAATGTTGCCTCTCGTTGACTTATTGGAAGATTGATACGGGCATTGTTATTGAAGGCCATGGGATCGAGAGTAGGAGGAGAGTGTTGCCTAGCCTAAGAGGCGTGATTCTGTGTGAAGACAACTGTGGACATATCCATCGAGAATACGTCGATCGACCGAGAGGTGACGTTGCAGGCTGACTACCGAGCGCTTCCTTATCATACGAGAGCTTCTGCTTTTCGACGTCAACCTGCAATTGAATCAGAACAGATCACAGGATCTCCCTTCATGGCTTGCCCTTCATGCTTTGTGCTCTCTATTCGCTTCCTAGCGCAGAAACTCCACAGAGTTACCTGCGACGGAAGGGGTTTTGATCGAAATCTCATGGCAGTATTGTAATACTTTCCCTCTTGATAATTCGAATCAGTATATGCATATTAAACCTTGTAAAACAGACTCAAATGGAGCCAGAGGTTCTCCAGAATCTCATAATCGGAGCTATACATCATGATTAATGGCATTTTGATTGTGTAGCTGATTGCAAGAATGAGAAGGAAGTTGGTGAGGCTCTTGCGAAAGCCCTGCGACAAGGTCTAGTCAAGAGAGAAGATTTGATCTTTACCACCAAGCTTTGGAACTCTGAACATGGACAAATTTGGGAAACTGGAATACAGAGACTGTCATTGCTTCTTTCAAATAATGGATAGAGTGCTGCTCTGTGGAAGCATGCAGAAATAGAAGATTTGATCGGAATCATCAAGTCCTTCTTGATGACATCTCATCCACATGCTCTTTAAATTCCATACCATCTTACAATGATGTCGCTAATGAATCTAGGAAGAAAATAAATACAGCAGATCAAACTCAGTGTTTACCAAGCTGAGGAAGAGGCACAGGTAGTTCGGGAAGCTTGAATGCAGAGATTGTCATTGCTTCTTTGAAACAGTGAATAGAGTGACTTCAACAGCACCTTCACCTCTGAAAAAGATAAGAAGACAAAGGCCAAGCAAAGGCGTAATCGTTAAGAGGAAGAAAAGGAAAAAGGGATAGAGGATAAACTTTCAACAAAAAGCTCACAATATGCAGATTCTTCTGTGGCTAAATCTATACTCTGAAGATTAGAGTTTTTTGCACTTACTTTAGCTCAGGTAAACAAGCTATGGAAGAGGAATGTAATGCTGGAGCATTCTCTGGTCTTCCCAAACAGCACTTTCAATATGTAAAACTTGTTAAACCAAGCCTGAATTAAAACAGATGATCTAGAGCTAGTGGACAGAACAGATTGGAATTCACCTTGAATTTTGTAAACATCTTGATAGTAATACATTTGCTACTTCACTTTTGCCTAATCACATGCTTGATCTTCTATCCTGAAAATAATCAAGGACTTCTGTGGTTGCGACATTGCTTTCACAAACCCTTCGACAGCGTATCCGAGGTGTGGAATCCACCAAAAAGTTTGTGTGTGTGACATTTGTGTTTTGTGTATACCTAGTCATTGTGTTTGCATTTTGTTCTGCGTGTGGCTTGCGTGTTTGTGTGTGTATGATCCCTAGTTTTTCCGTAAGTGTGTTTCGAGTTATCGTCTAAAACCCGTGTGTGTGCTAGGACTTCATTCCATTGTAAATAATATTATATGTGTGCATTTGTCTCTGCATGTATGTGAATGAATGCTTGTGTGTATGTGTGTGTGAAAAATATTGAACCAATGCCAAGGTAGTTTGCTGAAGTTATCAAAGCGGTATAAGAAATCCCAGATCTAAGATAAGAAGAAATACAATAATGCCCTACAAGTGGATGACTACGAGACTTGATGAATGGGTGAAGCAGGAATGACCTTGTTGACAAGCTTGGACTTGCCCTGATTAGTTCAACTGTCCAACGTAGCGGAGGCACAACTCAGCAGCCTGCAATTTCGTGTGCCTGATAGCTTCAGCTTCCAAAAGCTCCAGATCTAGATTTGGAACAAGTGGGGCAGCAACATAACCACTATGAAGATCTTCCCTAACATATATAGGAGCATAATCACGGGCATACAAAGTTGCCCTAGGCAGTGCTAGAGCTGCAGCTTGCGGAGGTGGAGCTCGCACCCGTGGTGGTCCACGTGACACATTGCTTTTGGTTACAAGTTCGTGCTTACCTACATTAATAGGCTTGGGCTTCGCCTTTGCTTGTTCTCGCTCATCCGGGGGTCGGTAGAACTTGACTAGCCTATCAACCTACTCAGCATTGAGCTGGACATTGAATTTGCCACGATTGAAGTAATTGTCCTTAATCGCTTGTTTAAACTCATTAACTTCTAGTGGCATGCATTCCTTGTGAATACGGAAGTGAACCTAAGATGGAAAATTCGAGTGTCTGAATCTTAGATATGCCTTAGGCACCAGGTGCTCCTTTGGGACTCTGCTTTCTCGGCTTCCTTCGAGGGCGCTGCAAGTTATTTTTTACTTTGGTAAAAGTGGGGGGCTGATCTCTGCTTTTTGGAGGGATGAGTCCTGGATTTTAGGGGGGGAGTTCCGTCGATCCAGAGGGAAAAAGACTGATGTTGAGGAGTGGCGAGATACTTCTGAGAACAGAGGCTTTGCTGCTGCAAGCAATTGGGATGATGGTGACACACAAACTGGTGCTCTTGATTTGCAGCCAAGGCCCAATGATGTTATTCCCAAGGAGGAATGCATTGAAGCATAAGGCTTAGGAGAGATGCACATGTAACGGAGGAAAAAGAAAAGCAATTGACAGAGGAAAAAAACTCGGGATTAGCTATTGTATATGACAGAGGCGCCCTTATCCGGTTGCTGCTCCGAAGAACAACAGAGTCGGGGAGACGATGGAATTATTCAATTCGATCGATAACCAAATTATCGTGTCCCTAAACAAATTGTAGATCTAGTTGTCCTAATTTGTCATTGGGGTCACAGTTCTCTTCTCACTTTAAGCTCACGCCTCGTGGGTTGCTGTAACTTGCTGCCCATTGGCTTTGATTCTCTTCGAACTTGTGATCTTGCCGCTCAATTCACATTGGGCTCGTGTTCGAATACAGGTCGAGACAGGCTTTTGATGCAGCAATCTTTAGCTCCTGCTACTCGATTTGATCAACAATTTCGAGATTGAAATCGGATTAGCAGTTTGAGAACTTCGTGTTCGCAGCAATAGAAGAGATGGAAGCAGCGATGACGACTGTATACCATGCCTATGATTGTGCTTTGCGATCGTCACCAATTGTAGAATTGGATATGAGACAAGCTCCAGGAGCATTCTGAATGGTTTGTGCAGCACAAAAGCTAGAGTGCATCTTCAAACATTCTGTGCAATCCCAAGAAAAACTGATAGCTTTCTGATAGTCAAGACAAGTATAGCTGGCATTCTGGAAGGACAGGGTTTTATCTATTGAGGGAGAGTCGTGTGATGTGACATGAAATGCAGCAGTTAGAACAGCAATGGCCACAATTACACCAGCCAAACTGCTTATCGCCAGAGGATGTCGTCGAGCTCCACTTCTAGCTCTTCACAGAAGACATAAGTTTATACATGAATCACTGCCTGATATTGTTGGTTGAGATCGCCAAATGAGAGCATTGCTATTCATAGCCACAGAAATTTAGAGGTTCACAAGGCTGAGGGAGTGGGAAGCATGCTGAGTGTGTTGTGAGTGCACCTGCCCTCAGAGGTTCCTATCATGGGCTGTGAGTTGACTCCCTATGTCCTCTTGCGATGTTCAGATGATTCCATTACTCCAGACGATGTCCTGAGATAGCACATGTGGATGACTTTTATCTCAAATATGTGTGGTTTTGAATTCAAAGTGATAGGAGGGTTGCAGTCTACAATGTGCACCCCTCAGAGCCAGCTACCCTTCAATGCCTAGGATGTAACAAAGCAAAGAAAGTTAGCAAGAGTTACCACTGTTCTCTTGAGTGCTTTGCGGACTGTTGGAAGATACTAGTAGAGCAGATTTTCTTGCCTTGATCATTTATTGGAGTTGAAGAATTCTCTTGAAGACTGGATGACATATTTGAAGCTCTTGTATTCTAATTTATATCTTCATATGGTTTTCTTGAGAGGATTGACTCTCTTGATTGATCATTATATTTGTAATCCGTCTTGCCGCGTGTACTTGAACCAAAAATTGTAATACACTTAAACCATGGCATCATATTCGTCTTGATTATTTGCTTCGCTTGATCTTCCGTATTGGAATTTCTCAAGGACCTTTGTGGTCGCGACTTTGTTTTCAAAAACCCTTCGACATCTTTGGTGAACCAGATGTGAAAGCGTCGCATTAAAAAAACTTTCACGATGGGAGATACTTCAGCATCAATTTCAGCCCTTCTACAATTCCTACTTTGTCATCTACTTCGACTCCGGCATCGACTTTTGCTGCAAGTACTTGTACGGATGATTTAAAGCAGATTTTTCAGAATATGTCCATGTATATGCAACTTCAAAATCAGCAGAGATAATTGTATATGCAGCAATAGCAGCAGTTATATCAATAAAAGTTGTCTCAACAAAGGCAACTATATTCGGAGCAAGAGAATGCAATCAGCATGACTAAGGCGATTGAAGCAGTTGAAAATGAAAAGAATCTATTTGATGGCCGTAATGTATCGGCTTATTTGAAGATGTATGAGATTAAGTGGGATTTTTTGGAGTACCGATAGGACTTATGAGTAAATATTTTCTTTGTCTTGTCACACTCGCCTTGAGGGTAAAAGTGACTGATCTTTTCCTTCAAAATTTGCATTGGCAAGATTTTAAGAAGGCCCTGAATGAGGATTATTTTCTTGAGGACTTTGGGATGGCTACACAGCGGTCATTCCAAGAGTGGGTCTACATGCCAAACAAAGGTCTAGCTGCTTCAAAATTGATACAAGAATTTGAAGAGAGGTATAGTTAGCTTGATGCTATTGAACAAAGAGCATTGGATATTGAGAAAGTTAAGGTTTTCTTGCAAGCTGCAGATCCTACTCTTCAGGAAGAATTAGGAGACCTTCTTGAGGAGTGCACGAAGCCTATGAGTCTTAAAACAGATTGGCAAGATCCCTAGGATGCAGTCTCGACTTTGACCAAGAGGCGGATATGGAAGACCCGCCTACAAAATGGATCCATGACACCGACACCATCTTCTGCTCCTATGTCTGCTTCTACCCTTGTCATTTCTTCTCTTCCTCAGCCAGTTACTTGGCCTATGCTAGTGCCTACTACTTCTAATCCTCTTGTTCCAAGACTGATGCCGGCTCCTTCTGCTCCGAAATCATCCGCTCCTTTGGTTCCTTCCTCTCTTGATGACATAATCAAAGGCATAGCGGATTTGATATTGGAGTCAGTTAAAGTAGAATTGGTGGGAAAATTAAAAGAGCAGTTTGCCTCGACCGTGCCTACTATTTCTTCTAGTACTCTATAACATGTCCACCTGTTATCTTCAGGACACGTCTTAGCAGTCCATTGGAAAGGATATCTAGAAAGCTCTGCCCAGCACTCCCATGGAATGTTACGGGGTTTGCGATCTAGGACTTTCCATGGCTGCCACATAGCAGAAGTATTCTAGATGTTCCCACTTAGGACCGACCTGAATTAGGGTTTCCCCTATTGGTCATTTCCTAATGGCAACTAGCGTCAAACCCAAGCGAACTACTTTACGCAAAAATGCCAGGTCCGAAGCGGATTCACGCTACACTTGGTTCAAGGAGAATGGACAACGAGAGGGATGCGAAGTTCAACCTCTCTGCCATAAAGCATAGTCCCATTTGGTTCCCCTAAAACAACGTAAATCGAGATAATTTATAACTTAGACTCTAGGTCAATGCTCTTGCTGTTCGAATCATTTGAACGACCTTCTTGCTGTCCATCATGATTTGAGAAAAGTTCCCGGCCAATCGGAACCACCCATCCGTAGGATGGACCTATGGCCACATCCACCGCACTTTCCTCAGGTTGTTTTAGTCATTTAATTACCTAACACATTTAGTTGGACATGTATCATTCAGCTTCCTTAATTAGCCCGTTAGGCATTGGTTCCATCACGTAATCATAGCACTTGACATAGAAAAGTAATGTCAAACAAGTTCCTTGTTAACAGGTTATCACATTTATCTTTGAAATACATAAAGTCCAGCCCGTAGGCTTATCCACAATCTGCCCGAAGGCTATCCAGCAATCCACAGGGGTTACTAATCCAAGATTTTGCTCGTAGACTAGTATGCGGGCCTCGAGATCCAATCCTGAGTCACGTTAGCCTCTTGTACAGGGCTCGGAAGGCAAGGGATTTATGGCCAGAGCCCCCCCTGGCACCCCAGCGTCCTCCTGCTCCAAGTAGCGCTTAACAGAAAGACCTCTCGCAGCGGGTTCGGTCCACCTTCCTGGCACGGTTAACAACCCCCTTGGTTAGGGTCACGTAGACAGTCGGGGGTAACTGAAGCTGCCTCTCCCTTCAGGCCTTCAACCTGAAGCATTAGATATCCATTTATCCTTTAATTCATTGATCAAACAAAGAAAAATAGTGCTCTTAAATTTGTAACAAGCACAATCATTTCCATTGGTCGTTATTGTTGGCCAACTGCTAAGGAGTAAATCCTTCTTTCCGAATGCATCCAGCACTTGATCCGGGATCACTTCCGACTTGGCAAGATCCCCTATATCCTGGGTTAGGACGTATCCTATTAACCCGACTTGATCAATACCTTAAATTCATATGTTATTCCAATTTATTGGCTTGTCCTTTGCTTCCAAGCAGTTATCTTTACCTTAGAAAGATACTATGTTAGGATGATTATTCATCCTCTTGCAAGATAACTTGCATAAGAATATGCCAATCTCACTCCGAGGAATTGGCCATTCCCTTGTAATCAAATCATAAGATCATGCGACTCTACAACTTGTTGCACAAGTGACTTTGGGACTATTTACCCATCGAATGGAGTCACGAAATAATATGTTCCTGATGGCATTAGGCCAATTTGTCTCTTAGGGTTTCGAGTTTCATCTTTCTAGCGAGAGATTCTTAGGAAAACCCTAGATCACTTCTCGCAAGTATGTCCTACTATCCCTACATTTCGTGAATGTGGGCAAGTCTTTAGGGTATAGGAGTTTCAGCCTTGGCAATACGAGCAACTAGGTCACATGTTAAATCCTAGTTAGTTCTTTGGAATTGAATTAACTCTTCCTAAACGAGTCCCTTCGCGGTTTTTAGGTGTTTAGGTTTAAGCCAACTTGTCTATTCTTGAAGGTAATTACACTATCATTTCCATAATCACATGACTCATTGTTTGCGCATAAGTTGATTTTCAAACTCTAACTTTTTGGTTTAAGATCAAGCATAGGTTAGGTTATAGCCTAATTCCAATTAATCATCGAACAAGATTCATGCTAAAACCTGCAGCCTTTTACTAATAATTATGCAATTGAAAAACGATATTTATACCAATTGACTAGAGTTATGCAACTTAAGAATCATTTCATACCTCGCTATTTCCTATGGATTATTAGCACTTTCCTTAATGACTCATTGCGAAGAAGATATGTCCTAATAATGCGACATGCAATTTATACTCCCATGCCTAAACGGAGTGCACTATCTTAATTCCATTTTGTAAATATGGACATTAATCTAAGTTCAATTCATTGAAATGCACAAAAACTACTTGCTAGAAATGCATATCAATCTTCTGCTCACTTTATTTTGTTCGTTTTATTAAAAATACTAATGGCCAAACTCTTCCGTCGTGAGCTAGTTCTTTTAAATTAACCAAGGTATTTAAGACAAAAAAATACATCCTATCTCCAAAAATCATCCACGCACGATTGAATTATAACAACGTAAAATAAAAATTAGGAAGAAAAACCTGGACTTGTGGTGAGATGTCCACGTGGATGCTAGGAGACGATCCTCCTGCGGTTGTGCCTTGGGCTTTCTTAGGAGCCATCGCGAATGTGACCTTTCCGTCTTGGATGCAGATTTATGACTTAGCCGTCTCCTTTTGCACGCGTAGGTCCCCTTTGTTACAGCTTGCAATGTCTTTCGAAAATGGTTTTTAGAAGGCTTCCTCCTTGAAGTAGGGACTTCACAATTAGGACCTTACAACCGTCAAGAACGACGTTGTGAAAATGCTAAGGGCTTAAACTCCGGGAGGGGTTTTAAACGGTCTTAGTGGATTGGAAAAAGGAAAGAAGGAGAATGTATAACTTGCCAATGAGGGTTTAAATCACAGAGTAATTGGGCTCTCAACCCACTTGAAAGGGTATCAAGAATGGGCACGAGAAGAGACTTTTCCTAAATCCTGAGGGGGGGCGGGAGGAAAATAGCTCTTGGTGGAAAGGAAAAAAGGGGGGAACAAAGGGGAAGAAAGGGTGTGTGAGACCTTTGAAGAAGGGTTTTTAGGTGGAGGGAAAAAAAAAGGGCTTAAAAGAGGCACATGAAAACCATTCAAGTCAAATTTGGTGGGAAACGGGGGCCTATAGAACCCTTAGGAGGGAATTTCTGGGGGGGAAAGGTGTAATATGAAGGCTTAAATAGGCCACATGAAGGGAGGCTTAGGAGGCCCACCCTTGGAAGCTTCCAAGGAGCTTCTAAAAGCTTCTGGGGTTTCAGAATCCCACGTGGAAGGAGTTGAATGCAACTCGATCGGCGACAGTGGCCCCACTCCTTCTCTCCCTCTCACGGGGGCGTCGACAGATTCTCCCTCCTTCACGACAGAGACAACGTCTCTCCTCCTTCTCTCCCTTCACGGCAGCAACAGCGTCTTCCTCTTGTTCCATGGCGGCCACCTTCCACTCCGTGGCTATGCCCATAGCATTTATATAGGTGAGGGGAGGGGGATCCTCCCTCCCCCACGCGTCAATACATATGAGCCCCCCCCTTCAAGCTCCAGCAAGGAGCTTAGTAGCTCTTCCCAAACCCTTCTCCTCCAGCATGACAATCGGCTGGAGGAGAGAGGGATTATTTTTAAAAAATTTGCTATTATCCTAACCTAAGAGGAGATTCATATGCGAAATGCGTAGTTAGATTCAGGTATATTACATGCTCGTAGTGCAGCTAGGAGTGCTCGTAGTGCACCTACAAGAGAGATGGAAGATGTATTTGGTGTGATAGTACAGACCATCAGCATTGTAGGGATTGCAAATCTTTTTAAGATGCAAGGAGGAAGAATTTGGTATTTTGGGGACAAGATGGCAAGATCTGGTTGACTGAAACAGGAGCTCTGCTTGCTACCAATTTTGGGAAAGGCGGAATGAAGAAATTAGTAGATGACATGGCTACGCGTACTTCTTATGTTGCAGCTAGAGGAGTTGTCTCTACATATGGAGTCCATATTGAGAAAGGTTCAGAGAGTTAGTCAGCATTATGGACCTATGCTATAGAGATGGCAAACAAGGGGAAAATCTAGCAGATTGTTTTGACTAGTGCATGTTCTCGCATCAGATCTGAAACAGGTTGGGATTCACCTATTGACATGTACACTATTTATGTCTACTTGGCTAAGTATTAGGGAGCAGATATACTTGTTGAGGAGAAGCGTAAGAGAGATGAAGAGAATCCAAAAGTAGCTAAAAAGACTAGAGGGGGTGAGTTTGTTACTCCACCTACTACAGGGCGGTCTTCGAGACTAGGGCCAAAACGACAAATGGAGGATGCTCAAAAGAAATAAAAGAGGCAGGAACCTAGACAGAGAAACTAGCCAGGATTTAGATTAATTTCCGATATTGAGACATCTACGGACATGAATAAAATCTTTAATGACAAGAAACTTGGCAGTGAGGCGACTTTTAATATTTCTGAGGTTTTGGGCATCTCAAAAAGAGAGTTTCATGATCAGTTCCAAGAAGTCCTAAAGAGAAAAAGACATACATTGCCTACTACTGATACACAGGGAGTTTTGATTGGGGAGTTGGATGAAGATGAGGATGAGGTTTTGGTAGGCATTACAATTTGTTGGTCATCAAGTACATGGCTAGGATTAGGTACATACTTCTTCAATAGGCTGATATGGAATACATTATGAACCTTTAGGTTCTCAAGGAGTTGTAATCTATAAGCATTAGATCCTAGGCACTTGAGGATCTTGTATGGTCCACAATACCTTGGACTTAGCTTCTTGCAATCTCCTAAGGATGGGGAACTCTTCTTTGGGCGTACGTGGATAAAGACCATGTCTCCTTCCTCGAAGATTCTATCTTAATGCTTCAAATCTGTGTATGCCTTCTATCTATCCTTGGCAGCTTGGATGTCCTGTCTTATTGACTTTACTTGGTCCTCCATCTCTTCGAGCATCTGCCTTGAAGCTTTAACCCTCAAGGTTGGATCTGAGAAGTTTAGGCGACTTCGACAATCATGACCATACAATGCTTGAAAAGGGGTCATTCAGCAGTGTGCCCTTAGCATATCCTCGATGACTTGATTGAGTCACTTTGTTTGGCCATCACTTTGGGAATGGTAAGCTGTACTAAAAAAAAGTTGAGTCCCAATGGCTTCAAAGATAGCTCTCTAGAATTCTGATGTGAAGAGACAATCACGATCACTAATGATTCTTCTGGGTAACCCATGTAGCTTGAATATCTCCTTGATAAACAACCTTGCAATGTCTGAGGCTTTATAGTTTGTCTTTACTGGAATAAGGTGTGCAACCTTAGTAAGCATATCAACCACAACCATGATGAAGTTGTATCCTCCCTGAACTTGGGGTAGGCCAACAACAAAGTCCATACTGATGAATTCCCATTTCATTTTGGGAATGTCAAGTGGTTGCAACTTTCATGGCAAACACTCAGTGACATATTTGAGAACGTCACCTTTAAGCCTCTCCCAATAGTAGCTCTTCCTAACTGCATTGAGAGTCTTGGCATAGCCAGGATGTCCTGAGAAAGGGGAATCATGAGCTTCCCACAATATCTTCTATCTAAGTGACTAGCTTGCCGATATACATAGTCTCGTTCTATAGTAGACAAGTCCACTATTGATAGAGAATTCATGATACTTAGCCTGTAGATTTTGGTCTTGGTCCTTGATAGGGATCTCCATTAGCATCTTTTGATAGGGTGGATCATGGCATGCTTCTTCTCTTGCTAGCTCAAGTATTGGGTTGTTTGGCATGGATACCTTTGTAGCTAGAGATCTAGCTGTTGATGGATTTTGCAGGATTAGAGAATTAAGGAATGCCTTGCGAGTGAGTGCATCGGCAACTACATTCTCCTTTCCTTGTCGGTACTTGATTTTAAAATCATACTCCTCCAGCACTTCAATCCACCATCGTTGCCTCATGTTGAGCTCGTTCTGGGTAAAGATCCACTTGAGGCTCTTATGTTCTGTCACTAGAGTAAACTTGTTACGCAACAGGTACTCCAAAGCTTTAGAGCATGGATGACAACTAACAGTTCTAGATTATGGGTAACATAATTCTTCTCATGGCTCTTCAGTTTCCTTGAAGAGTATGCTACAGGATGACCTTCTTGTACAAGCACACATCCTAAGGAAAGCGTGCTAGCATCAGTTACTACTTCAAACTCCTTATTGAGGTGTGAAAGTTTTAGGATATGTGTTGATACCAAACTTTGCTTTAATCTGTCAAAGCTAGATGGATGTTTGCTTCTTCAGTAAATCCGTCAGAGGTGCTGCAATCAAAGCATAGTTTCTGATGAAGACCCTATACCATCCTGTCAATCCAAGAAAACTGCGCATTTTTTTGACAGTTGTTGGTATTGTCCATTCTAGAACATCTCTGACTTTGGTCGGATCCACTGAGATTCCTACCACTGATACGATGAATCCCAGATATTCAATCTGACACTTGAAAAACACACACTTCTTCATTTTAGTATAGAGCTTATGTGCCCTCATTGTCTCAAGGACAATCCGAAGTTGGGGTTCATAATCTTCTTCTTGTTTGGAATAGACTAAGGTGTTGTCGAAGAAGACGAGTACGAAGTCATCAAGATATGACCTAAAGATATCCTGCATTAAATTGTTGAAGGTGGCAGGTGCATTCGTGAGCCCGAATGACATAAGTAGGAACTCAAAGTGTCCATATCTTGTGTTGAAGGCCGTCTTTGGGATATCTTCTTCCTTGATCCCTATCTGATAGTAACCAGACTTGAGATTAATCTTGGAGAATATCTTCGTACCCTAAATACGATCAAGAAGCTCATCTATTCTAGGAATAGGATACTTGTTCTTAACAGTTGATTGATTCAACCCTCTGTAATCAATACACAGTCGAAGCGTTCCATATTTCTTTTTTTGGAACAGTACTGGAGCTCCCCATGATGAACACCTAGGATGGATGTAGCCCTAATCTAGCAGTTGCTTGAGTTGCTCCTTCAGCTCAATTGCTTCTGGGATGGACATCTTATAAGGTCTCTTTGCAATTGGCGCAACTCCTGGCACTAGCTTGATCTCATGATCCACTTCTCTTTGAGGCGGGAGTTCTATCAACTCTTCAAGAAATACGTCGGCATACTCCTTTAGCCATAAAGGTTCTTCACTAGACTCTTGCTTTTGATCTAACTTATTGAGCTTAATCAAGTAGACAGGTAGTCCCTTTCTAACTCCCTTTTTAATCCGAGATGCTTTGGCCAATTGAATTTTTGGCTTTCCAACCTGACCTTGAGTTGTGACCAATTTTCCTTTAGATTTTAAAAAGGAAACTTGGCCCTTTCCACAATGAATGTGGGCGTCATTAGGTTTAAACCAATCCATTCTGAGTAGACACTCATGGATACCTAGGTTCATGACTCTGAATTTGACCGAAGTCGTCTTTCCTCCCAGGAAGAATTCCACCTTAGGAGTTTGCCTGGTACAAGTGACCTCATGACCATTTGCTAATTCCACAAGCAAGGTAGGTGCTTCTACTGTGGCTATTTCTAATCTTCTTGCACAAGCTGATGAGATAAAGGAATGTTTACTGCCACAATCCATCAACGTTTTGAAACCTTTACCTTGATAGTCCGATGGTGTTTGAATCACCGAAAACTAGTGATTCGAGCCTTTCTTGTGAAGAGAGGCATGGATTGTTGCCCTTTCAAACTTTGCTTCCATGGTCGAGTCTTCTTCTTCGCACATTTCCCTATTGGAAACATAGGCGGTTCTCCCTCTGCCTCGCGTGGCGGCTCCCTGGCCATAGCCAGTTCCTTGGAAAGGTGCTTGACGATGTCTTCTGCCAAGCTTGGGACATTGCCTCTTGAAATGTCCGGGCTCGTAGCAGTGGAGACAACGCAGATTTTAGAAATTGCTTTGGGTAGGGACAAAGTTGTTGACATTATTAGTCCTTTCTTTCTTTATTTGTCCCTGATTTTGACCTTGAACTCTCTTCACTTGGGGTCTATATGCTCCTCTGTTCTGGTCATTATAAGACCAAGTTTTGTTACTTCTTGGCCTAGCCTCCTACACCTCCTGAATTATGGGGGCAGCTCGAATGAGTGCATCCTATAGATCTGTTGGGCGCATTGATTCGAGACAGGTATTCACTGGTGGGTTTAAATCAATACAAAATTTTGACACCTGCTGTGTCATGTCCATCTGTGGCGCATACTTTAGAAGTGAAACAAATTTTGAGTAGTATGCATCAAGAGTGAGTCCCAGCCGTTTTAGCTCATAGAACTCATTCATTTTCTGTGTGCGATACGCAGGTGTTAAGTATCTTCCTTGCACAACTTTCTTCAGCTTTTCCCAAGTAATGGATCCTTCCGAGATCCCTTGATCCATGTACCATTGCTTCCACCAAAGCCTAGCTTCGCCGGTGAGCTTCAGCTTGGTGAGCATAGCGTGGTTGGCAGGTGCAATATTGGTTGCTTCAAAGTAATCTTCCATGGACTCTATCCAAATCTTTGCATCCGCTTGGACAGTCCCACCTTTCCCGTCAAATTCTGGTGGCTTGATATGCTTGAGAAGAAATGTCTTCTCCTGGATCATGGTAGTACTTGATGTAGGAGGCGAACTGGGAACTTGTACCTAAGGTTTTGCCTGGATAGAGGTTTCTTAACATTATAACTCGCTAATCGTTTATGATTTATATTTGATACCCAATTCAGCTATCAACCAAGAGATCTAGCCTTTCTATCAATTCTCAAAGACAATACATACATTGATAAAAAGAAGTCTTATTCCATTTATATGGGTCTAGCCCTTTCGGAGTACAATATTTCTTGGGATGGCAAAGCAACTATTACTTTTAGTTCGGGGAGAATAGTGTTGTAGTACATTTATCTACGGGAACTGGATAATAGTATAGTTTCGGGTCATGGATCTTCAAGAATCGGTAAGTCATCGGAAGATTAGGGTATCCTTTCCTTTGGAACCCATTCTTCTCATAGTGCCCCAATACCTTGATCCTGTCAGTGGGGATTACACGGGTCACTTCCTCATATACATATGAGTTCAGCTCAACCCTCCGACCTTCGATATGCAAAGTTGAGTTTACGTGAGCCTCCACAAAAATGAACAGTTTTACGATCTTCAAGTCCCCCAAGCACTTGATCCTCTTTAGGTTGGTTCGAAGGTACCCAAACCGGTGTGCAGCTATGTAGTAAATTCCTCAATCACCCATCCATCTCCATTCCACGTGTAAAGGCGATGGATTATAAATATGATCTAGGATGTTCATCATGTCAACCCTTTGTTGATAATCCAAGGAAGGCATCGGAGTCATAAACATGACTCGGAACACTAAGAACCTGTTCCATGCTTCATAATCTACAAGACAACATCAAAAGTAAGGAAATGTTCTGAACAGCAACATTTGCTTTAATTATTCTTATTAAGATTTCTTTAAAAAAAGCAAATCCTTCGTTGGTTCGCTCTGATACCAACTGTAACGTGTCCACCTGTTCCCTTCAGGACACGTCTTAGCAGTCCATCAGAAAAGAGGTCTAGAAAGCTCTGCCCGGCACTCCCATGGAATGTTACGTGGTTTGCGATCTAGGAATTTCCGCGTCTGCCACGTAGCGGAAGTATTTCGTCCATTCGCACTTAGGACCAACCTGAATCAGGGTTTCTCGTAATGGTCATTTCCTAAAGGGCAACCAGTGTCGAACCCCGAGCGAATTAATTTACCACGAAACTCCAGGGCCGAAGCGGATTCACGCTGCACTTGGTTCAAGGAGAATGGAAAATGAGAGGGATGCAAGGCATGGTCCCATTCCGTTCCCCTAAAACAGCATAAACCGGGATTATTATAACTTAGACTCTAGGCCAGTGCCCTTGCTATTCATTTCTTTTAAGAAGATCTCCTTGCTGTCCTTTATGATTGAGAAAAGTTTCCGGGCAACCGCGACCACCCATCCGTAGGACGGATCCATGGCCACATCCACTGCACTTTCCTCAAGGTTACTTTAGTTGTCTAATTACCTACCACATTTAGTTAGACATGTATCAAGCAGCTTCCTTAATTAGCCCATTAGACACTGGTTCCTTTACATAATCTTAGTGCTTGACATAGAAAAACAATGTCAAAAAAGTTCATTTTTAACAAGTTATCTTATTTATCTTGGGAATACATCGATAAAGTCCAACCAGTAGGCTAATCCATAATCCGCTTGAAGGCTATCCAGCAATCCACAAGGATTACTAATCCAAGATTCCGCCCATAGGCTTATCCATAATCCACCCATAGGCTTATTCATAATCCGCCCGAAGGCTATCCAATAATCCACAGGGATTACTAATCCAAGATTCCTCCTGTAGACTAGTATGCAGGCCTCGAGATCCAATCCCAAGTCATGTTGGCCTTTTTTGCAGGGCCCGAAAGGCGAGGGATTTGCAGCCAAAGCCTCCCCTAGCACCCAAGCGTCCTCTTGCTCCAAGCAGCGCTAAACGAAAATACCTCACGTGGCGGGTTCGGTCCACCTTCTCGACGTGGCTAACAACCCCCTTGGTTAGGGTCAGGCAGACAGTCGGGGGTAACTAAGGCTGCCACTTCCTTCAGGCCTTCAACCTAAAGCATTAGATATCTTTTCATCCTTTAGTTCATTGTGCAAACGAATCAAACAGTGCTCTCTAAACTGTTACAATCACAATCATATCCAGTAGTCATTATTTGGCCAACTGCTAAGGAGTGAATCCTTCTCTGCGAATGCATCCAGCATTCGATCCGGGATCAATTGCAACTCGGCAAGATCCCCAAGGGTTTGTTTGTTAACCGTTATGTCCTTGGGTTAGGGCCATACCCTATTAACCCAACTTAACCAATACCTTAAGTTCTATTAACAGTAAATATGTTGCTTCGAATTATTGATTGGTCCTTTGCTTCCAAGCAAATATCTAATTCCCTTATCTTGGTCACTTTTCCCAAGAAAGGTGTTATATTAGGACGACTACTCATCCTCTTGCAAGATAAACTTATGCAAGAATCTGCCAATCTCATTTCGGGGAATTGGCCATTCTCTTGTGATCAAACCACAAGATCATGCCACTCTGCAACTTATTGTACAAGTGTCGCATCTAATCCATGGGACTATTTCACCCATCGAACGACATCTTCTTAATCACGGAATCATGATTAGATAAGAAATAGGGTTTAGGGCATCTTCATATTCAATCCATTTTCGATTGCACTAGGCCGACATTGTTGGTCCTAGGGTTCCAACTCAATCCGAGTTTCATCTTTTTAATGAGCCGTCCTTAGGGTAGAAACCCTGATTCGTTTCTTGCAAGTACGTCTTATTGTCCCTACATTCCGTGAATGTGGGCAGGACTTTAGGGTATGAGAGTTTAGACTTGGCAATAAGTGCGACTAGGTCAAGTCCTTAACGTGCTAAACCCTAGTTAGCAATTTGAGTATATTGTATCGATTTAACCATCCTAAGCGAATCCTTTGCGGTTTAGGTGTTTAGGGTAAACCACTTTACTTGTCTATTCCTAAAGATATTGTCTTGATCAAAGAGGGGAAAAACTAGTTGCATTATGTCATAATTCATGTAAGCACGTGATTCATTTCCTCTAGATTCGCAATCCGTGACTTTCCTTGTTAAGACCAAGCACATGTTCAAATTCGCATAACTTGTACTTGATCCTACTAGGACATGTATTCACGATTCATGCTACTAAGCTTTAAGGTTTTATGTAAAAACAAACCATGCAACCTTTCCCTAACTTCATTTCTGAATGAAATATTTGTAGCTGATTGAGCATTACGCAACCTTCCCTAACTACTACGTAGTTGAATAAGATTTATGCCAATTGACTAGAGTTAACCTTCTTCATGCAACTTTAGAATCTTTTCATGCTTTGCAGTTTCCTATTCTTGATAATGACTTTTAATGAATCATTATGAAGAAGATTTGTCTACAATTGCGACATGCAATTTAATCTTTTTGTGCACATAATCAAAGGTGTACTACAATAGTTTCAACTTTGTAATGGTGGTCATTAGTCGATCTAGATTCTTTACTTTGCAATGCACAAAAATAACTTGCTAAGAATGCATAGACATCTTATGTTCTTTTTTCGTACGTACAATTGAAAAATTCAAATGACCATTCTTCCATCGTGAGTTACTTCTTTCAAAAATAGCCAATGCATTTCAATCGCAAAAGTGCATCTTAATTCCATAAATTAACCATGCATAATTGCAATTTTTCGACGTAAATCAAAAATAGGAAGAAAACCTGGACTTGTGGGTTCGGTGAAATGTCCACATGAATGTTCGGAGATGATCCTCCTGCCTTGTGCCTTTTTAGGGGCCATTGTGAATTCGACCCTCTTGCCTTGGCCGCAGTCTTATGATCTTGGCCCATCTCCCTCGTACGCGCAAATCCCTTTGAGGTACGGCACCTTGATAGAAGTACCGATTTGAGGAAATTTGGCTTTGGAAGGCCTTAGGGTTCGAATCTTGGGCCTTCTTCTTTCGGAAAAGAGGGATTTGTGAGAGGGTTCTTGCGAAAGCCTTGTGGAAACGGAGGCTTGAGAGATTCTTCTCCTTGAAATTCCGACTAGGAATGGTTTTATGGGCTTTGTGAAAATGGGGACTTATGCACTTCTCCTTCCTTTCATAGAAGTTTCGAGAATAAAGATCTTTGTGGAGAAGGAGTGTGGGGGAAAAATTAGAGCTGGATTTATGGGGAATTTTATAGGAAGGCCTTATAGGCTTCCTCTTCAGAGCTCGAGGGAAGAAAAATTGTCTTTTGGAGGGTTCAATGGGAAGGGACCTTTAAACTTGGCAAGGGATTGGGCTTGAGATGGATGAAATGGAAAATGCCTTAAATCACGAGGTACAATGGACTTTATAGGGGCTTTAAAACCGGCTAATATGGACTTGTGGGAGTTGCAATGGAAAGGGGGTTTAAAAGAAAACCGGGGGTAAAAATTGCTTGTGGGAATGCAATGGGAAAGGGGGCTTAGAGAGCCCCCTTAGAAGCTTCCAAGAAGCTTCTAAGAAGCTTCTAGAGGCCTCCAGCAGTAGCTGCCAAGGATCAGCTAGAGACAATGAGTGCGGGAAGTCGAGGTACTCTGCAGTCAAGAGGGAGGCACCGACGTGTCATTGACGGCTCCCTCTCCTCCTCACAGTGCAGTACGACACTCTCTTCCTTCCTCCACATGATGTAGCACAACGTTTCATCACTCTCCCTCCTTCCTCCACACTTGTTACAGTTGACGCAGTATGGCAAATCCTCACTCTACCTCCCTTTCACCCCCTTAGAGGGAGTATTTATAGTCTCGGGGGGAGAGAGGACCTACCCCCTACGTGGCCCCTTGCATGGCGTCTTCCCCTCCACCTCTTAAGTTGCCATAATAGCCCATCCCCTTCCCTCAGCCATGCTTCGGATGGGGAAAGGTTAATAATTAAAAAAATTTGCAAAAAACCTATCATTATCCTCTTGACCTCCTCCCAAGAGGGAGTTCACTTGTGGTTATGCGGGTTTTTAAACCTTGGTCCCGTTTTGCCAGTGGAGAGTCATGATACCTCGCGTACAATTTAAAGATTGCACCGTCGGTAACTCCATTTCCGGGATTGACCTTTGCGTGAGTTTCACACGGGTTGTGGAAAGTCGGAATAGTAATATTTTTTAAATGAAAATATTACACTATAAGCATCCATTCACATCATCATCATCATTAACTACTACATTAATAGATCAAAGAGCTTCCACAATACTCTTGATCTTCAAGGCATAATCATTAATATATTGGTTCTCTCTTTTCACCTTATTATACTCCTGAGTTGAGTTGTAGCTTTCTGGCCTATGTATTTACTTTGAACAACCTTGCTAAACTCTTCCATGCAATAGCAAGATTTTTAGGTTCCTACAAATAGCCCATCATACTATCTGTAACACTAACAAACAATAAACACATGGCTTTACTTTGTGTCTTCTCCTAATCTTTCTTCACCTTCAATTGTTTGCAATACCATTTCGTGTAGGAACTTTAGGTACTGCTACTGCCATGTCTCCTTCAATGTAATTTCAAACACCTTAGTCCTTTAAGATATTTTTCATCCTCAATATCTATGTAAGGCAATTATTCTTATCAACTTGTTGACAATTTGGTTGAAGTTGTCAAACATTTTGATCAACCAAAAACCTTTCAAAAAACTTACAATCTACAAACAAGCTGATACCATGTGCATCATAACTAAACACGTATCCCTTTTCATTTATTGCACAATAATAACTGTAATTTGCAATCTATGTGTAAATGCCTTTTGAGTCTATAACCCCAACAAACACCTAAAATCTTACCAATTTGAAATTTGTAACTTGTGTACATGTAAACAATGGACATAGTTGAAATTGCAATATAGCAAAAAACTACTTTGCCAGGACCACTTGCAAGTTCAGAATAGAGGCCAAAATGATGTCAAGTGCTAGAAAACATAGTGGAAAAAGCCTAAAGGAGTAGGCTCCAATATATATACTATTCTTTCTGCTCACCAAGTTTCGTTGCAATAACAGATTACAACTCTACTAGCCTCATGGCCGTCCTACATCTATAACCTAAAGTAAATCGAGCAAGGTGGAAGAGCTTCTTACCCCTTTCTTACTTGCTTGCTTTCATGCTCCAATGCCTTTGACCTCAGCCTTTAATCACGCTCCACATGGTCATGGGATAGCTACGTTACCATGTAAATAGACAAGGGGGAAGAGAGGTAAAGCACCCAAGAGCACACTTACAAAAAAACAATGGAGACTTGAGAACGCAGAGAGATAGGGCTGAAATATTTTTCTTCTTCTTTCTTCTTCTTACACACAAAAGAATTAAGTCTACAACATGATGAAAGAGTAAGGTGAAAATACCACAACCTATTTATACATTGTCTCTAAGTATAAACCCATTAGGAAAGAAGAGATGACACAATAAATGTTCTATAACCAATGATAAACCACGTGGGTATGCTTTCATGAGTACTTACAATTTGATGTTTTTGTTGGATTATTGACTATTGATTTGTGATAACATGAAAAAATATCATTTTACATGTTCTAATTAGGACAAGATTGTGCTTTTTGTTTATATTTATATTTTTAAAGAAATCTTGATTTTGACCATATAGATTGGGGTATTTGAATCTTGGAAATCTTGGTTATAGGCTTTCAATGTTTGAAATTTTCCATGATGATGAAAGTGGTGCACACGAAGTAGATTTAGAGAAGAGAAATGTGAATAAGAAGTAGAAAAAAAAGAGAAAAAGAAAAAAAATACAAGTAAAAGAAGAATAATAATAGAAAAAGAAATAAGAAAAAGAGATAGAGAAAGGGAAGGAAGGAGAAAAGAAGAAGAAGAAGAAGAAGAAGAAGAAGAAGAAGAAGAAGAAGAAGAGGAAGAAGAAGAAAGAATGAGAGCAAGAAGAAAAGGAAAAATAAGGAGAAGAAGATGCAGTAGAAATTCATTGTCAATTAACTCCTCTCTAACATTAAGGTACATTAATTTGAGACCAAAGCATAATGGAGGAAACCAAGGTACCTTGGCAATGTAAAATAGCAGTGGTCGTGCATCTACCCATGGTTGTGCTAATCTCATGAAAAGATGGTTGATTGACTAGGTTTGAGTATATTACAAATAAATCAATTTTCATGAGATTTTACTTGAAATTTCATAACTCTTTCCCTTGAAATGATGCAGGTAATCACATACAAATTTAGAAGCATATGAAAATAATGTCAAGGGTACTTTAAACATTGGTAAAAATAGTGAATCCAAACCCAAAAAAAATTCTAATGCCCCTCCACCTAGTCATATGTAGCTCTTGCTCCTAAAACTCTTTCATGAAACTTGAGAAGTTCCTCACATTCCATTGAAAGAGAATTATGCTCCCACATCCATTGCATAAGTAGTTAGAGCAAGTAAATGATTTGAAATTTGAGTTTTTTCCTAAAATGATACCCAAATATGTTAGGCTCATAATGGTACCTTGCAATTATCAAGTATCTATATGGCTAAAGGATAATATTAAGCACATTCTTCAACACATCATAGAAACTTAAATAGAGTTAAAATTTAGTTTCGGTACCATTCAAAGTGATGTAACTTACTTCATATAATCAAGTGCTTCCTAAATCGTACTACATATATCCTATTTCTAAAAATCATATTGACTAGAAAATAACTTAGTTAAGATCGATGAGGCCTCATTATCAAAAAGTAATATATTTTTCTTTAAAGGGTTGAAAAATGGATAAAAGCAAGGATAGCTCATGGATGGCATTATGATTAATAACCAAAGTTGCGATTTTCATTTGTAGTATGATTCTTTTGGGATGTATGTGTGCAATGACTACCTTATCCTAGATCCATGCTTGTGATAACCAAATGAAAAGGTGGATTCCTAGGTAAAGTCTTGTATACCAAGGGTCTATTTAATTGACTTTAGTATTGGATCATGAGAAAAGAGAAGTGTGTCCCCGTAATGTAAGAAATTTGAGAAGGGTTAGTGAAATTTAACGAGACTATGGGCTCATAAATTTGGTGTGATCATGAAGTAGCATGATCTCTTGGGCTCAAAAGATCCCATCACAAGCTAGAAAGCTTTGTCCACTCTATACGGGGCCTTGTTTTGTAATAAACTATTTAAATTAACGTTGTTACGCTGTCATACTGCTGCACATTCGAGGTGTGGAATCCACCAAAATGTTGTGTGTGTGACATTTGTTACTTTGTACATACTTAGTCGTCGTGTTTACATTTATTTTCTGCATGCGAGTATAGTGGAGAGAAGTTTGGAAGCATAGTAATGGATATGTTTGGGAAGTTTGGATCAGTTTCAGAAGCACTAAAAGATCAATTACCATCTACCTTGGATTTTGCAATGGAGTTTTCTGCAGTTGAAATGTTAAGGGTCTGGCAAGCAATGCCGTTTTTGATACATATGGACTTGGTTGGGACTAGTTTCTACTTCAAGAAAGGTTCTTTGTGATTTATTAAAAGATGGTTGTAGCTGTGTTCTGATTCCTGGAGATGTTAGAGAGATGCTCTTTATGGAACATGACCGTGAGATAGCTTATCTGAAGCAGAGAGTTGGTTTCATACGTGTATCATGAGAGACAGGAGCTCCTTGAGTGCCTTGTTTTATATTTGGGCAAACCCATGCTTACAAGTGGTGGAAACCCAAAGGTTGGGTATACAATCAGATCTGTCGACCGCTTCGCTTTGTGCCACTTATGTTTTGGGGAATGTTTGGGCCCCTATACCTTTTTGTCATTTGATGCATGTTATTGTTGGGAAGGCTATTTTGAAATGTATGGCTATTTTAAAAAAGGGGCTTTTTGGGGGGAACAACGGGACGATGACGAGAGGTGCCTTAGTTGGGAGGAATAAAAAAGAAAACAGGGAGAGAGGGAGATAATTGCTTTTGGATGGAGAAGACGACGATTGATGCTAGGAGGCATATTTCACGGTGGATTCCGTGCCATGGTGGATTCCGTGAGGTTTTACGGTGGATTCCGTAAACTTTGATGACCCGGGCTCATACACAAAGTGGATTCTTTGTGCGAGAAGTTGATGGGGACGCCTGTCCTTTTCGGGCGTTTCATTAATTTAGTGTGTACGTGGGTGATTCCATAGCGGGTGATTCCGCAAAATACATATTAAATTAATAAACGTTTATGAGTTTAGAGTGCACACTCGTAATAAACTAAGGTTAGGATTTATTTCTAACCAGTTGATTTATTTATGTAGCTGAAGACTGCTAGGTATTCACTTTTGTCGGTTTAATTGTATTATTTTACTAACGATTGTGAATGCTTCAGTTGATGTGTAGAGATAGCAGCAGCGGCAGAGGAAAGCATTGGAGTCTAGCGAGTATTCGACCTATGGATTATATTTTGATAGGCGCCACGCCTATATTTTGTCATGTCTATTGAGGCATCGACTATTTATTATTATTTTGTATGCGCCTATGCGCACGGATATGTTATTTCTATTTGGACATTGTGTTGGGCGTGCTAGACTCTATGGGCACCGTCCATTAGCTTTATTTCCTATTTTTGTAAAAGCAAACTCAAAACCTAAAAGCTTGTTATATTTTTGTAAATTGGGCTATTAAAATACATGCTTTGTGAAGCGCTCACACAAGGCATGGGGGGAGATTGAACCCAATTGGTCTCTTGCTCTTGTCGTTCATGCTTTTTACATTGTAATTTGTGCAAAAAGGTAGAGTTCATTGTTCTTGGGGACCTTGCGGGATTCACTACGTGAGCATATAGTGACCGATCTGCGCACCAAACAATGATGGAGAAGACAACGACAATTGAGAAGAAGACCCACTTGCCCTCCCGGTCGTAATTGCCATCCTGGGATGCCACCAAGCGACGATTAACATGGACTGAATTATTCTCCAATTTAGTTTTATTTAATGTTCACTCTTAACATCGCATGATCGAGAGGAGGAGTCATCCGCAGTCGAAGCTGCAGATGCTTTATGATGGAGTCAAGGCCTGCGATAAAGGTACGAAGGTGACTTCTCTGACTTCCTTGTGTGGCGTTGCCCCGTGAGCACTCGCGGTGGAGCTCGCACCTTTGCTAGTGTTGTGTTGCAGTGATATGGGTACGACTATTAGCGCATCACCTTCTCCAGCTGCAGCGACTCCCGGCATGTCCATGCTTGTGTGGTTGAATTTTAACAATAGGAAGATCATGGCACATCAAGTTGTTTGGGCGACCGTCAAGATTGCAATCGTATGCAGTAACACCGAGAGTGATGTACAGCAAGAAGATTGACACTTTTAGCTAACATGCTCATCAGGTTGGTGGACTGTTGCATTACTTATATATATCCTCTGAGAATGGAGAGATTTTTCATTTATTGATCATGTATGCTTTGGTCCTATGGTATGTATGACTTCTCGGAGCCTGGTTTTTCTTGTATCTGTATCGGACATAGGAGCTAATCCTCTTCAATAGGCCTTTCAGTGAGCGAAAGGTTTTTGCAATGGTGGTGGTGTTGACAATTGTGGTCGTATTTCTGACCAATGTTGGGTCTCTCCTTATTTCAGCTGCTATGGTTGGGCTGTCTATTTAGTTGCAGTAAATGCTACAGCAGGTTTCTGGAGGGCCACACAGAGTGCCTTTCGTGCAAGGGTACAGGCTTCTTCATACTCAGTGACAGTTGATTCCTCAGAGCAGAGTGTTTGTTGAATTTCTTATGTGCAACCTTGAGCCCTCTGTAGGAACAACAGGACTTTGTACTGAGCAAAGAATTTGTGCAGCAGGAGTTGAGAGGAACGAACATTGAAGAGCACAAAAGGAATGTATAATAAAGATTAATCAACATCTTCTGAGGGAATGGAAGACATCAACCTATTGTAGGGAGGCCAAACTTGTGACAGAGAAATGTTCAACAGAAATCATTACTTTTTCAGGTCTGTCAAACTTACAGATGCTACAAGAAGCAGAACTTCCACCACCTGATGCCTATGAAGACATTAAAAACAAAATCAGAGAACATTAGCAAAGACTTATTGCTCGTTTGACCATGCAATGTCATGCGAATTTGATTTCTGTATTGGGTCACAACTAGCACCTACTGATGCTTCTCAGATTGACATTTAGTACTAAACCTGTTCAAAGAGGCTGGAAGGCCGGCTATTTCCTGCATTCACATGTATGTTGGAGTTTGTGATGTCTCGCATTAATCAGCTTTACGAAACTTACAAGATCCATGTGTAAATGCCATAATCCATTCATATTGTAATGCTGTCATGAAATCTGAAGGATTAACTGACTTTTCCATGGAAGATGCTCCCCATAATCATATGCTTGAGCATACACTCACAACCATAAAACAAACCCGTCTGGAACTTGTTGTTGTGTGGAAAATTGGTCAATAGGATTATTCACATGTTGAATCTTCTATCCTGAAATTAGTCAAGGTCATCTGTGGTCGCGACTTTGCTTTCGAAAACCCTTCGACAACGTGAGCGGTGATCGAGAGCAAGCCTCACTCACAACCCAATAACGAGACGTTAAGGAGTGCTAGTTGGGACAATTGACTTTGTCGGATGCACAACACAATTTGAAAATTTCAAATATTTGACAATACACCACAAGCCACACACAAAAATAAGACAACACACAATGCCTAAACAACTAAAACCCAAATTCCAGTAGAGCATCACAAAACCATAACACAATGAAAATATCAACAATTCAAAAACAAACCAAGTGAAATATATTCTCGTACCTTAATAACCTTGAGCCAACACTCGGTGCCACAAATCCAAACTCTTCAACTTCCAAATTGGCATGACAAGAGCTCACTCTAGAATAGGACCCTCCACTCTCCTCTCTCACAAAATACAATTGTATATGAGAGGGATGGCCCTTAGCTCTCCATTCTCATCTCCTTATATAGTTTTCTATCCACACTCACATACATTAGGCTTTTTGCTTTTTGCTTTTTTATTTTTCTTTTCTATTTCTTTTTACTATTTTCGTTTTTTCTACCCTATGCCTGTTTGCAACTTGTTTGGATCATAACTTCGTCATTTGAACTCCGAATATAGTTATTTGGATACTCAATGATCGGAACGCATCTGATCGACAAGGTAATATGAGTAGAATTACAAAAATCCATTAAAAATGGGCAAAAATATTGATTTTTGTAAATTGTATCATTTTTCTCCATCTTTTATCTTGGATGACTTATTCCCTTCCTTGGCTTATTGTTCTTGTAATTGCACACACTTTCAGCACACATGTCCTCTTTCTCTTTAAGAAATACTTACTAATGATGTAAAACTTACGACCTTTTCGTTTGATCCTTGAGTCTTCAAAATAAATATTATCTGGATATGAACCTATTTTTTTTAATGCAGTGCGTCCTAGTAAAAATATGGTTTTTTAAATAAACTCCATGTCCAATCATTCATGATTTGGAAAAATATGCAATGTTGGAATTCATGCTATGCAACCAATCAATCGATGCTACACAAAATAATAATGAATGCACTTGAAAAATTTGTTTCTAAGCTATTTACATGTGATCATGCCATGCATAATGCAAACATAGTTCCTTGATTAATTTAAAATTCCTTATCTTCACCTCTCAACTCTCATCAATTAAATATCAATCTCTGCTCCACCTATCCAAAATCTCACAATCACTCAAGAAATGATGGTCCTCAAGATGTTGACGAGATATGAACAACCCATCTCACAATTGATGGCGTCCTTCACGACCCTCTACTCACCCAACCACCGTACACACTCAACCAGAGGTTCCTAACTTTGTGATGAATATCCCAAATATCGTGCATGCAAGAAACATGTAATGTGTCCACATGTTCCCCTCAGGATATGTCTTAGCCATCCATCGGAATGAAGATCTAGAAGACTCCGCCCAACACTCCCATGGAATGTTACGAGGTTTGCAATCTAGGACTTCCCGCATCTGCACACGTAGTGGAAGTATTCTGGGCGTTCCCACTTAGGATCAACTTGAATCAGGGTTTTTCCTAATGGTCATTTCCTAAATGGCAACTAGCTTCGAACCCCGAGCGAACTACTTTACGCAGAAATGCCAGGGCCGAATCGGATTTACGTTGCACTTGGTTCAAGGAAAATGGAAAACGAGAGGGATGTAAGGCTCGACCTCTCTGCCATAAGGCATAGTCCCATTCCGTTCCCCTAAAACAGTGTAAACCAGAATTATTGTAGCTTGGACTCTAGGTCAGTGCCCTTGCTGTTTGTGTCCTTTGAAACGATCTTCTTGGTGTTTTCATGATTTGAGAAAAGTTCTCGGCCAACCGGGACCACCCATCTGTACGAAGGACCCATGGCCACATCCACCGCACTTTCCTCAAGTTGTTTTAGTTATCTAATTACCTACCACATTTAGTTAGACATGCATAAAACAACTTCCTTAATTATCCCGTTAGGCACCGATTCCTTCACGTAATCTTAGCACTTGACATAGAAAAACAATGTCAAACAAGTTCCTTTTCAATAGCTTATCATATTTATCTTTGGAATACATTTATAAAGTCTAGCCCATAGGCTATCCATAATCCGCCCGAAGGCTATCCAGTAATCCACAGGGATTACTAATCCAAGATTCCGCCTGTAGACTAGTATGCGGGCGTCGAGATCCAATCCCGAGTCATGTTGGCCTCTTGTGCAAGGCTCGGAGGGCGATGGATTTACGACCAGAGCCTCCCCTGGCACCCAAGCGGGTTCGGTCCACCTTCCCGGTGCAGTTAACAACCCCCTTGGTTAGGGTCAGGCAAACAGTCGGGGGTAACTGATGTTGTCTCTCCCTTCAAGCCTTCAATCTGAAGCATTAGATATCTTTTCATCTTTTAATTCCTTGAGCAAACAAAGCGAACAATGCTCTTTAAAAATGTTACAAGCACAATCATTTCCAGTGGTCGTTATTTAGCCAACTGCTAAGGAGTGAATCCTTCTTTCCGAATGCATTCAACATTTGATCCAGGATCAATTCTGACTTGGCAAGATCCCCAAGGGTTTGTTTGTTAACCCTTATTTCCTTGGGTTAGGGTCGTACCCTATTAACCCAACCTAACCAATACCTTAAGTTCTATTAGCAATAACTATGTTATTCCAAATTACTGATTGGTCTTTTGCTTCCAAGCAATTATCTAATCCCCTTATCTTGGTCACTTGTTCCCAAGAAAGGTACTATATGAGAATGATTATTCATCCTCTTGCAAGATAAACTTGCATAAGAATCTGCCAATCTCATTCCGAGGAATTTGGCCATTCCCTTGTGATCAAATCACAAGATCATGCGACTGTGCAACTTGTTGCACGAGTGTTGCATCTAATCCATGGGACTAATTTACCCATCGAACAATGTCTTCTAATCATGGAATCATGATTAGATAGGAAACATGGTTAGGGTGTCTTCATAACAATCCGTTTCTTGATTGCACTAGGCCGACATTGTTGGTCCTAGGGTTCCAAATTCAACCCGAGTTTCATCTTTTTAGCGAGCGATCCTTAGGGTAGAAATCATAGATCGTTTCTCGCAAGTATGTCCTATTGTCCCTAGATTTTGTGAATGTGGGCAAGTTTTTAGGATATGAGAGTTTTCAAATTGGAAATAAGAGCGACTAGGTCACGTCCTCAATGTGGTAAATCCTAGTTAGCAGTTGGGGTATGTTGCATCGATTTAACCATTTCTAAGTGAATCTTTTGTGGTTTAGGTGTTTAGGGTAAAACCATTATGATACCATTCTTGTAAGCACACGATTTATTGGCTATGAATGATTAGATTTACAACCCTAGTTTTACCAGCTAAGCTCGAAGTGCATGTTTAAGTTACTACACAATTTCTATTGATCCTTCTAGAACATGCATTCAAGATTCCAACTATTAAGCTTTAGGATTTTATGCCAAAACGAACCATGCAGCCTTTTCTAATTTTCATCTATGAACGAATTATTCGTATGCTGAATGAGCATTACACAACCTTTCGTAACTACTTACGTAATTGATTTGAGTTTTTGTGCCAACAACTGACTAAATTTAAATCTTTCTCATGCAGCCCTAGAATCGTTTCCATGCCTTGCAAATTCCTACGATTGTTAGCAATCTTCTTAATGAATCCTTGCGAAGAAAGAGATGTCTAATGATGCAACACACTACAAAAAAAAGGCCTCATAGACGCACATTTAGACGTAATTTTTGAATATAGAGAGATTCTTATGGGCGCGTATATCCGCCCATCTATTTGCGCGTCTACCATTTCGCGTCTATAATCGCATGTATCAACGAATTTACACACACAAATAGACGCGCAATAGATGCACATATACACGCGCATATAGACACGCACAGATAGATGCGCTTTTACAAGCACTGGTAGACGCGAACGAAAAACAAAAAATGTCATTAAAAAAAAGATATTTAATTTATTTTTTAAATTTGAATTATAAAGTGCATGTATAAGCACGTGTATTTTGCACTATAGACGCGCGTATAAATACGAATTATCTACAATTTAGACGCGCGGATAGATGCACAAAACAGAACTGGAAAAAAAAACCAGAGAGCCACATGCTCTCTGGTTTTTTTTTCCCCCCCCCCTCCCATACATCAAATTGTGCATTTGGGAAAAAGACAATGTATCTTACAGGCACGAGAATTGAAAATAAAAGTCCATGTATTCATTATATATCAAAAGCATTTATAAGGGATGTTTAAGTGCTTGTGACCTAAAGCGTGGCCGCAAGCAGTAGGCTCAAAGATGGATCATACATATACAAGAAAAGAAGGCCTCATGAGGAGGCATGGTGCTCCTCTACGAATCTGAAGAGGAAACATCTTCGCGAGTACCACCATGGCTACTAGCTTCGCTATCCCCCTCCTCGCTATGCTCCACATCCGGGTTTGCCTACACACACAAAAGATCAGGGTTGCTTACATAGACAAGGTGGAGAAAAAGTTATAATTAGATATATTTTTAATAGGAAAGTAAAAAAAACATACCTCCTCTGGCTGTCGAATCCTCATGGCTCGGTTGTACTGGTCCTCAGCGATGAGACCCTCCTCATAGAAGTGAAGCCATGTCGCTGCGCGGTTATGGCCTCGATGGTAACCTACCTCTCTAGGAGTAGGTGTCCTACCAGCGGTGGTAGTCTGCAAAACATTTAGATATACACAAACAATTATGAGTCACAATATATTAGAATAAAATATATAAAGAATTGAAAGAAATATAAATTGAAAAAAACTAGAAATCAAAATATACTTACAAACTCTGCCTCCCACGACTCTATGCCGCCCGATCCGTAATGCGACGATCCCATGGTTTCCATTTGGATCCGTTGCACCTCTGCGTGCTGGTGACTCTTCACTTTCTCTTATGCTTTCTTCTTGGCTTTCTTCCACTCTATGCGGTGGCACATAGGTGGTTGGCTATAGGCTCCACGCCCCTCCTCCTGCCTCCGCAGTGAGTCCCTGGCCCGTGTCATGAGGTGGGATCTTTTGTTGTGAAGCATATCCCTCACTTTTCTGCATCCCCAATCATCCGAGAATCGCTGACCCTTAAGATTTGGGTACCTCCTATGGACTGCCCTTAACACCTGCTGCCACAAGCCACTTTTCTGATTTTTGAGGGCAATGAAACAATCTTTATATATCGCATGCACGACGCTCCTCATGTACGCCATTACATCCCTTCCCTCATCATCATGAAAGATGCCACCAACATCTGTAACTCTATAGTACTGGCATACAACCTCCTCTACATGATCTACTGGTGAGGGTGATCGCTTGCCACCTCCTAGGAAACTCCCACACAGGCCTCGTCCTCCCCCTCGACTCTCCCTCCTCCCTCTATGTCAACTACCCTCTGCCTCGCTGGATGCACGAGCTTCTGCAGATGCAGGTGCTTCTGCAGATGCTTGTGCTTTAGTCGATGCACATAGAGCACGTGGAGTACCTGCATATCGAGTACCTACATATGGAGTACCTGCATATGGAGTACCTGCATGTGGAGTCTGGGAAGTAGTGCCAGGCAAAGACGTCAGAGGCATCCCAAACATGACACTGAACACCTCGTTCGCTGTGGGAGAGCGGCCAAGGTGTTTGGTCATCTCTCCCATGAAGTCTTCCCTACTAGGAAAATCTCCAAAAAATGCATTGATCCCCCTGCCAAAGGAGGCCAATGTATCATTCATGCGATCCAAATCCGGGTCATTGCTAGATGAATTAGGATACGACATCTGCAAAAAACACACAGGAAAAAGATAAATTTATTTGCATACAAAAAATCATATGTTACCTATATTTTCAAAGAGCTTTCTTTAGACATTGAGCATAAAAATTAAGTGCTAATGCTTCTCATAAACAAGAAAACTGATAAACACAAACATGGGATTGGTCACATTCATCATTGCAAAAATATATTGTTTACTATGAGAACTGAGAGACCTGCTGCGTGTATCCCCTCGTCTAAATTGCAGGTTAGACGCACCATCAAACGCGCTCCAAAGTGAACCTTCTGTCCACCAGCGCGTCTATCTTTGCATCTAAGATGCAGTACAGACGTGCTGTCAAACGCACATTCCAGGTCAATGCGCGTGTATAATCGCATGTAGACTGCAGGTCAACCTTCTGTCAAGCGCGTGTATCATTGCGTGTACACTGCAGAGCACACGCCCTCTAAGATGAGCCCTCAGACGCTATGAGAGCAAACATTTTTCGTGTTTATATCTGCGTCTACAGTGAAATGTAGACGCGCTCGGTCGGCTGATTTTAAGCCGACAAGTGCCATTGATGATTTGCAAGATGCAATACATAATGGAATCACAAATCCTAAATACAAATAGAGAGTAGAGAGAGGAAGAGAGAAATAAAGAGAGAGAGAGAGAGAGAGAGAGACTCACCTTGGGTGTTTGGTGTGGCAGATGGTGGCGCTTCTTCCTTCTCCTTCTTCCTCTCCTTGGTAAGTTACCCTCCCTTGATGCTTGCTTGCTTGCTTGCTGCTTCTTCTTGTTCTCCTCTCTCTTGTTCTCTCTTTCTTCCTCTCCTTGGCTTTCCTTTTTCCATTCTTGTGTATTTGAAATGAAAGAAGAGGTGAGTCATGAGGAGGTGAGGCATGAAGAGACTGCATGTTGGCTAAACTCAAGCTTCAGAACCGCAAAAAACGCAGGAAAGGAAAGGCGCAGTTTGAAAAGAAATGATTTAAGTATGGTTTGAATTTTGACGTGTGCGTCTATTTTTGCGTATATATGTGCGTCTATTGTTCAGGTAGACACGAGTATAGGCGCGAACGTAGACGTGAAAATAGATGCCAATATAGAAGGGTAGGTAAACGCCAATATAGACGCGCATTTAGGCTTTATCATAATTTTTTATTTTTAAGATAAGTTTTGATAGTGAATTCTTATCATAAGTTTTAATGTATTTATGATTATTTTTGTGTATTTAAAATTGAGATCTTATGTAAACATATGAATGACAAATATTTTGACGTTGTTATGAATTAGGTTTAATCATGTCGACGTCGTCATCACCTAGTGCGGTGTAAGTTGATGAGTCAATGAGCATATCCTCAAGTGAGGATGAAACATTGCGTCTTCATAATCGAGATGCATGGCTACGACGAAAAATTAAATGCATGTGTGATCGTTGTCGAGGGTATATTTTTCGAGCACGTCAAATTGCAATGTCACACCTCACCTTGTATGGAGAATGGGACCCAGAAAAATCATCGGTATTCATTGTTTTTTTTACCACTAAGATTGCATGTCTATGTTACGGGAATTATATATCAATGTACATGAAACTCCCTTTTGTGGTTGAGCAGGATGCGGTGCCACATCCTCAGATGCTCCCTCCCAGGAGTGGAGAGGCTGCAAAACGTCGATGTGAGGAGGCAGAGTCTTCAAGAAGAGTAGAGACTGACGACCATGATAGTAGCCCTCATGAAATGCCCCATCAAGTTGTAGAGGATGAGATTTTGGACAACATGGTACACCATCTATTTTCGCAACCGATTCAGGGATACTTAACTTGCAAACAATTTATGGATGGAGTAATGTAAGTTTGGATGCGTTATTGAAGTAGGTATCAATTCAGTTTGGCTTATGAATCATAATATTAATTGTTCTATTTTGAAATCAGACAGAAATATATGTTGGTGGTTTTTTAACTCAATTTTAAAAATATATGTAGGTTATTATCACAAATGCTTCCAAAAGGAAACAAATTGCCAACTAAGAGAGAGCAAGCAAGACATTACTTGACATCTTTGGGAGGCCTCGATTATGTCAAGATCCATGCATGTGTCAATGATTGTGTCTTATTTCATGGGATTCATGAGTTCCCACGAGAGTGTCATGTTTGTGGCGAATCAAGATACGAAGTGGAGATGAATTCAATGGATGTTCCTCGTAAGGTTTTGCGACATTTTTTGATTGTTCCACGTATAAAACTTATGTTCAAGTGTAAGTCTATTGGAAAGCTCATGTCATGGCATGCTAGTCATCCTTCAAGTGATGGAAAATGGAGGATCCTTGCAGACAGACCGGCATGGCAACATATAGATAATTTGTGGCCCGTTTTCAAAGAAGAGCCAAGAAATTTGAGATTTGGTTTAGGTATGGATGGAATCAATCCATTTGGCATCAAAAGTACATCATACAGTGTATGGCCAGTGGTATTGGTGAACTATAATATTCCTCCATCCATGGCAATTAAAAAGGGACATATAATGTTGTCCCTTCTGATTCCTAGAAAGCACAAGGTAAAAAACATGGACATTTACTTAGAGCCTTTGATTGAAGAGTTAGAACATTAGCCTTTGATTGAAGAGTTAGAAATGTTATGGGAAGGTACTTTACCATTTTGTGTAGGAACTTAAGGTGCTACTACCATGTCTCCTTCAATGTAATTTCAAACACCTTAGTCCTTTAAGACATTTCTCATCCTAAACTTCTATGTAGGGAAATTATTCTTATCAACTTGTTGTTGTCAACCTGGTTGAAGTTGTCAAACATTTTGATCGACCAAAAACCTTAAAAAAAACTTATAATCTACAAATAAGCCGATACCATGTGCATCATAACTAAACATGTAGCCCTCTTCATTTATTGCACAATAATAGTTGTCATCTGCAATCTATATGTAGATGCCTTTTGAGTCTACAACCCAACAAACACCTAAAACCTTACCAATTTGAAATTTGTAACTTCTGTACCTGTAAACAATGGACATAGTCAAAATTGCAATATACCCAAAAACTATTGTGCTGGTGCCACTTGCAAGTTCAGAATAGAGGCCAAAATTATCTCAAATGCCAAAAACCATAGTGGAAAAAGCCTTGAAGGACTAACCTCCAATATATATACTATTCTTTATGCTTACCAAGTTTCATTGCAATAAGAGATTGCAGTTCTACTAGCCTCAAGGCCGTTCTACATGTATAACCTAAGTTAATCCAATATATATACTATTCTTTCTACTCACCAAGTTTCATCGCAATAAGAGATTGCAGTTCTAATAGCCTCAAGGTCATTCCACATGTATAACCTAAGTTAGTCCAATATATATACTATTCTTTCTACTCACCAAGATTCATTGCAATAAGATATTGCAACTCTACTAGCCTCAAGGCCGTTCTACATCTATAACCTAAGGTAAATCGAGCAAGGTGGAAGAGCTTCTTACCCCTTTCTTACTTGCTTCCTTTTGTGCTCCAATGCCTTTAACCTAAGCCTTTAATCAAGCTCCACATAGCTGTGGGATAGTTCAATTACCATGTAAATAGACAAGAGGAAAGAGGTAAAGCAACCAAGAGCATACTTGCAAAAAAAAGAGGTGACACAATAAATGTGCTATAACCAATTATAAACCACGTGGATATGCTTTCGCGAGTACTTATAATTTGATGATTTTGTTGGATTATTGAGTATTGATTTTTGATAACATGAAAAAATATCACTTTACATGTTCTAATTAGGACAAGATTGTGCTTTTTGTTGGTATTTATATTTTTTAAATAATCTTGATTTTGACCATATAGATTTTGGTATTTGAATCTTGGAAATCTTGGTTATAGGGTTTTAATATTTGAATTTTTTCTACGATGATGCAAGTGGTGCATACAAAGTAGACTTAGAGAAGAGAAACAGGAACAAAAAGTAGAAAAAAAATGGAAAAAGAAAAAAAAAGCAAAAGAAGAATAATAATAGAAGAAAGAAAAGAAAAAGAAAAAAAAGAGATAGTGAAAGGGAAGGAGGAAGAAGAAGCAGAAGAAAATGAGAGCAAGAAGAAAAAGAAAAATAAGGAGAAGAAGATGCATTAGAAATCCATTGTCAATTAACTCCTCTCTAACATTGAGGTACATTTTGAGGCCAAAGCATAATGGAGAAAACCAAGGTATCTTGGCAATGTAAACTAGTATTGGTCATGCATCTACCCATGGTTGTGCTAATCTCATGCAAAGATGGTTGATTGATAACTAGGTTTGACTATATTACAACTAAATCAATTTTCATGAGATTTTACTTGAAGTTCCATAACTCTTTCCCTTAAAATCATGCAGGTAGTCACATACAAATTTAGAAGCATATGAAAATAACCTTGATGATACTTTAAACGTGGATAAAAGAATCCAAACCAAAATGAAAATCTTGTGCCCCTCCACCTAGTTATATGTAGCTCTAGCTCCTAAAACTCTTTCATGGAACTTGAGAAGTTCCTCTCATTCCATGGAAAGAGAATTATACTTCCACATCCATTGCATAAGACATCAAAGAAACTTAAATAGAGTTAAAATTTAGTTTCAGTACCATCCAAAGTGATATAACTTACTTCATATAATCAAGTGCTTCCTAAACACTACTACATATATCCTATTTCACTACAAGATATAGGCCTTATACCGATGTTAAAAGCCATGAAAATATAAATAAAGAAATTTACACCCATCGTTGCAAAAATTGACGTTATTGGCGACGCCATAGAACAATTGGTATTAGCGTCGTTATTTGCATACTGATGCTGATAACAACGCTTTGTGACGCTAATACGACACCAATAACAACACGTGCAATAAATTTACGACACGAATAGCGATGGTAACACGGAAACAAAAAAAATTGTGGTAGGGCAACACTGCCATATATAGCATTATGTGCTTTATTTGGGCCATACAGAATAGTTTTTGCACTATGTACAATGCTCATCTAAATAAAGACAAAGTGTACTTAGATCATAACACTGATACATGAAATAAATACATGATTGCATAATGAAAGCGATTGTTACAATCATGGCAAGATATCACTACTACATAGAACATGTCTACACAGATTACGTGACCAAAAAAGAAGGGTGTGTGAGCTCTAGCGATCCAAGGGCACGCTCTAGATCATCGCCATCCAAAAGCTCGTCCTGTCGCAAAGGAATATCAAACGGACTCTGCAAAAAAGGAAACAACTACACATCAGTCCACCATATAATAATGCATTCTACTTAAACATGGTAACTACAAACAATAAAGATGAGTGACTTACATGGCCGCCGCATCCATACAATCAGTCAATCAATGCAGTGAGACCATGCCTCTCTGCATATCGAGTCTCAATGTAACGTGTCCGCTAGAATCTTCTAGGACACGTCTTGGCAGTCCATCGGAAAGGCTGTCTAGAGAACTCCGCCCGGCACTCCCATGGAATGTTACGGGTTTTGCAATCTAGGTCTTTCCGCGTCTGCCACGTAGCGGAAGTGTCCTGGCCGTTTCCCACTTAGGATCGACCGGAATTAAGGTTTTCCTGTTTGGTCATTAGCTAGCAGCATCTAGCGTCAGACCCGAGCGAACTACTTTACGCAGAAACGCCAGGTCCGAAGCGGATTCACGCTGCACTTGGTTCAAGGAGAATGGGAAACGAGAGGGACGCCATGCTCAACCTCTCTGCCATAAGGCATAGTCCCATTCCGTTCCCCTAAAACAGCATGAATCGGGTAACAGGTAAATCTAAGTCATTCTTCTCGTTATTTGCTCGACGATGATAATCATCCCTCTGTTCGTTGAAGTTTTTTGAGAAAAGTTCCCGGCTAACCAGGACCACCCATCCATAGGACGGACCCATGGTCCATCCTCCGCACTTTCCTCGGTTTGTTTTAGTTATGTAATTACCTACCACATTAATTTGACATATAACAAATAGCTTCTTTGATTAGCCCTGTTAAGCACTGGTTCCTTCACGTAATCTTATCACAGGACATAAAGAAAACAATGTCAAACAACTTCTTTATTATCATTTTATCCTTTTATCTTTGAAATACAAGGAGTTCCGCCCGTAGGCTTGATCATAATCCGCCCGAAGGCTATCCAGTAATCCACCAGGGATCACTATTCCAAGCTTCTGCCCGTAGACTAGTATGCGGGCCTCGAGATCCAATCCCGAGTCACGTAAGCCTCTTGTGCAGGGCCCGGAAGGCGAGGGATTTACGGCCAGAGCCCCCTCTGGCACCCAAGCGTCCTCCTGCTCCAAGTAGAACTCAACGGAGAGACCTCTCACGGCGGGTTCGGTCCACGTCCTCGGCGCAGTTAACAACCCCCTTGGTTAGGGTCAGGCAGGCAGTCGGGGGTAACTGAAGCTGCCTCTCCCTTCAGGCCTTCAACCTGAAGTATTTAGATATCGTTTCATCCTTTAGTTCATTGAGCAAACAATGCAAACAGTGCTTTCTAAACTCTTACAAGCACAATCGATTCCAGTGGTCGTTTTAGCTGGCAAACTGTTAAGGAGTGACTCCTTTTCTCCGAATGCAACCCGCATTCGATCCGGAATCAATTGCAACTTGGCAAGATTCCTATCGTCCTTGGGCTAGGGTCATACCCTGTTAATACTTTAGGTTTGGTTTATAGTAAATTCCGGCGACCATGTCGCTTTAGTTTATTGTTTAATCATTTGCGTCCAAGCAAATGCCTAGCTTCCCTTAACTTGACAAAGTTTCCCTAATGAGGATAGAGTAAAAGGACAACTACCCTTTTCCCCTTGTGAGTTTAAACTGGTGCAAGAACCTGCCAACCTTAATCCACGGAATGGCAAAACTTCTTACGATCAAACCGCAAAGCTAAGTGACGTTGCAATTTATTGCACAAGTGTCGCCTCCATTCTAAGAGATCATTTCACCTAATGAATGGCGTATTCAGGTCACGGAATTAACTTCAGACGAGAAGGAGGGTTTAGGGTGTCTTTTTACCCACCCATCCTTAATTTCACTAAATCGACAGCGTTTAGTCCAACTCAAATCGAGTTTCATCATCTTGAACGCTTGGTCCTTAAGGTAAGAATCCTAGATTATTGTTTACATGAGCATCCAATTAGCTCAACATTTTGGGAATGTGGTTAGGATTATTGGCTTGAAGGTTTCGACTTAGCGACAATTGGAAAACTTGGCCGAATCCTTAACCTAGTTAGTGTTCGGGGTGTCTATCGTACCATATGATTCCTTTGTGGCTAGGTGATTTGGGTGATTCATTATGTTTGTCTCGCGACAAGGATGAATCCTTCCTAGAGATAATAAAGTAGATCTAAAGGAGGGAAAATAGTTGCAACTACCGCAATACATGTAAACATGTGATTCATTGCTTCCACCCATCACATGGTTCACAATAACTCTATCTTTCCTTGGTATAGTAAAAATGCATGATAATCTGGGTACTAACTTTCCTAGGACCTACTAGGACTTACATCAAATAACCATGCCTACAACCTTGTTGTCTACACTTTAGAATCTCATGCTTTGATAAACCATGCGACCTTTCCTAAATACGGCTCCTGATGAATGGAATTTCTGCATGATGACTATGCAACACGCAACTTTTCCCTAGCTACAATGTAGTTAATGAAGTTCATACCAAACTAAAACTAGTGTTAACTTATTCCATGTTACATACTACTTGCAAGTCCATAAGATCATTTTCGTACTCTTCTATTTCTTTTCGGATAATATCTTATGGGTGTTAACTTTTCCTTATGAATCATTACAAGGAAGATGTTGCCTACAATGCGGCACATGCTTATTCCCACCATGTCTAGTAACCAAATGCACTTATCAATTTCATTTCTTTGCCCTATATGTTTAGACTCATTACTTTGATAATGTTCCGAAATAGCAACATGCAGTTAGTCTTCTAAGGCGGACAACTTTGGAAATGCAACTGTTTCAATTTCATGACATGCATCAACCTTGTCTAATGTTTAAGGAGATAATTTATCAAATGTATTTTTAACGTTGCCACATGCATTAAAAATAAGTGTAAAATGCGTTCTTCCTTATGGAATTAAGCGCGCCTAAACATTTCTTTATGCGAGAATAAACTCGAAAAAAAAACCTGGACTTGTGGGCTCGGGGAGATGTCCACTTGTATGCTCGGAGATGAATCTCCCGCAGTCGCGCCTTGCAACTTCTTGGGAGCCATTGTAGTCGTGGTTATGGAATCCTTTACCCTCGCTTTTCGAGACGGCTAGGGGATCGCTATCTTCTCCTTGCGTGGGAATAGGTATTTCCCTAACCGGATTCAAAACCGCGAAGTCGCGTAGGATCAAGGCCTATGGCCTTAATCCTTAGAAGCTTCTTAAGAAGCTTCTGCTTCCACAGATTAGGTGGGAGAGGGGAGGGGTAATGATTGGGGGGGAGAGTTATGACGACGGAAACGGGGGAAAGATCATGATGATGATGATGGCAGGGAATGGGCGATGGCAGCAGGCATTGTAGGTGGTCCTCACGGCGGCGTCAATGGCGGCCAGCGGCACGGCGGCTGCAGCACGTCCAGCACGGCGACCTCCTCCAGCACGGCGACGGCGACCTCCTCCAGCACGGCGACCTTACCCGAACGGCAGTAGCAGGGTCCTCTCCTTCCTCTCACAGCCCGTCCTCTCTTCCTTTTTCTTCTCTCCCTAACGGGAGTTCATATAGGCAAGGGGGGAGGGAAGGGAAGCTCCACCACGTGGAGGACTCATGCCATTCCCTCCTCATGCATTCCCGATTCACTCTTCCTTGACCATTCCTCCCCACACTCCCTCTCCTCCAGCCATGTATCGGCTGGGGGAAGGGATAAAAAAAACTTGCCTAAAATTTATCCAATTGCCCCTTCAAAAAAGGGTGTTCCCTCGCGGCTTTTGCGGTCTTCAACCACAGCCTCTAATTTACACTGTGGAGGCCTCATTTTTGAGCGTGCATGGTATGGATTAAGCTACCAATAATACGATGTAGGGCATAACCTTGCACAGGATTTACACGACGTGCGGGAAGTCAATATTTACGGTACGCAGTGTGCGGAAATATTACATTCTCTCCCCCTTGGAAGAATCGAGATGCCCTCATCTCGAGATAAACTGGGGATATTGAAGATTGAGAGAGCTTTCATCCATCCAGGTAGCATCCTCTTTAGGATAATCTTTCCACTGGACGAGGCATTCTTTCAAGGTTCTAGATCTTAACTGTCTCTCTCTGACATCTAAAATCTTTTCTGGTCTTAGTTCAAGGAGTCCTTGACTAGGCATTACAATTTGTTGGTCATCAAGTACATGATTTGGGTTGGGTATATATTTTTTTAAGAGACTAATATGGAATACATTGTGAACCTTTAGGTTATCTGGAAGTTGCAATTTATAAGCATTGGGTCCCAGGCATTTGAGGATTTTATACGGACCACAATACCTTGGACTTAGCTTCTTGCATTCACCTAGAGATAGAGAACTCCTTTTTGGGCGTACACGAATGAAAACCATGTCTCCTTCTCCGAAGACCCTCTCCTGGCGTTTCAAATCCGCATATGCCTTTTGTCTATCTTTGGCTGCTTGTATGTCTTGTCTTATTGACCTTATTTGGTCATCCATGTCCTCCAACATTTGTCTTGAAGCTTCCACCCTTAGGGTAGGATCAGAAAAGTTTAGGGGACTTCGACAATCATGACCATACAGTGCCTGGAAAGGCGTCATTTGAATGCTCTGCTGGTAAGAAGCATTGTAAGAAAATTCTACTAACGGCAAGTATTGAATCCACCTCTTCGGCTCCCGACATCAGTAAGCCCTAAGCATATCCTCAATGATTTGATTTACTCGTTCTGTTTGTCCATCTGTTTGGGGATGGTAGGCAGTGCTAAAACAGAGTTGAGTTCCAATAGCTTCAAAGATAGCTCTCCAGAAGTGTGAAGTGAAGAGAGAGTCTCGATCGCTAACGATCCTTCTAGGTAGCCCATGTAGCTTGAATATCTCTTTGATAAACACTCTTGCAATGTCGGAGGCTTTATAGTTTGTCTTTACTGGAATCAGGTGTGCAACCTTAGTAAGCATGTCAACTACAACCATAATGGAGTTGTATCCTCCTTGGACTTGGGGTAAGCCTACCACAAAATCCATACTGATGAATTCCCATTTCATTTGGGGAATGTCAAGTGGTTGCAATTTTCCTGGCATCAAGACATGTTCAGCCTTGATACGTTGGCAAGACAAACATTCAGTGACATATTTGAGGACGTCACCTTTGAGCCTCTCCCAATGATAGCTCTTCCTAACTGCATTAAGAGTTTTTGCATAGCCAGGATGTCCTGCGAAAGGGGAATCATGAGCTTCCCATAATATCTTTTGCTTAAGTGACTGGCTTGTTGGTATACATAACCTTGTTCTGTAATAGACAAGTCCATTATCAGTGGAAAATTCCCGATACTTAGCTTGTGACTTCAGATTCTGCTCTTTGGTAGCTATTTCTTTTATCATGGTTTGGTAGGCCAAATCATGGCATGCTTCCTCTCTAGCTAGTTCGAGTATAGGGTTGCTTGGCATAGATACCTTTGTAGCCAGAGATCTGGCCGTTGATGGATTCTGCAAGATTAGGGAATTTAGGAATGCCTTGGGACTGAGTGCATCGGCAACTACATTCTCTTTCCCTGGTCGATACTTGATTTCAAAATCATATTCCTCCAATACTTCAATCCATCGACGTTGCCTCATGTTGAGCTCGTTTTGGGTAAAAATCCATTTGAGACTCTTATGATCGGTTACTAGAGTAAACTTGTTACCCAACAGGTAGTGTCTCCAAAGCTTTAGAGCATGGATGATAGCTAATAACTCCAGATCATGCGTGGCATAATTCTTTTCGTGACTCTTCAATTTCCTTGAAGAGTATGCTACTGGATGACCTTCTTGCATAAGAACACACCCCAAGGCAAGAATGCTGGCATCAGTTACTACCTCGAACTCCTTATTGAGGTCAGGAAGTTTCAGAATAGGTGTTGATACCAAACATTGCTTCAATTGGTCGAAGCTATTTTGTTCGGGAGTTGACCATGTAATAGAAGTCTGCTTTTTTAGTAAGTCGGTAAGAGGTGCTGCAATCAAAGCATAGTTTTTGATAAAAACCCTATACCATCCTGTCAAGCCAAGAAAACTACGTATCTCTTTGACGGATACTGGTATTGGCCATTCAAGCACATCTCTGACTTTGGCTGGATCTACTGATATTCCTTCTGATGATACTATGAATCCTAGATATTCAATCTGATGTTTGAAGAATGCACACTTCTTCATTTTTGCATACAGCTTATGAGACCTCATTGTCTCAAGGACAATCCGAAGTTGCGGTTCATGATCTTCTTCCTGTTTAGAATAGACTAAAGTATCATCGAAGAAGACAAGCACGAAATCATCAAGATATGGTCTAAAAATATCCTGCATTAATCTATTGAAGGTGGCAGGTGCATTTGTAAGCCCGAATGACATAACCAAGAATTCAAAGTGCCCATATCTTGTATTGAAGGCCGTTTTTGGAATATCTTCATCCTTGATCCTGATTTGATAGTAACCTGACCTGAGATCAATTTTGGAGAAGATCTTTGCACCTTGAAGGCGATCGAGAAGCTCATCTATTCTAGGAATAGGATACTTGTTCTTGACAGTTGATTGATTCAACCCACGGTAATCAATACATAGTTGAAGTGTCCCATCTTTCTTTTTCTGGAATAGAACTGGAGCTCCCCATGGTGAGTTGCTGGGCCGGATGTAACCCTGTTCTAACAGTTGCTTGAGTTGTTCCTTCAACTCGATAGCTTCCGGAATAGACATTCTATAAGGTCTCTTTGCAATTGGCGCAGCTCCAGGTATTAGCCTTATTTCATGATCAACTTCTCTTGGAGGTGGAAGTTCAGTTAATTCCTCAGGGAATACGTCAGCGTATTCTTTTCGCCAAGAGGGTCCCTCATGAGACTCTTGCTTTTGATCTAACTTGTTGAGTTTGATCAAGTAAACAGGTAATCCTTTCCTAACCCCTTTTATGATCCGCGATACTTTGGCTAACTGGATCCTTGGCAATCCTGCCTCACCTTGAGTTGTAACAAACTCTCTTTCAGAGTTTCGAAAGGAAACTTGACCCTTTCCACAGTGGATGTGAGCGTCATTAGGCTTAAGCCAATCCATCCCGAGTAGACACTCATGGATGCCTAAGTTCATGACTCTGAATTTGACTGAGGTTTTCTTTCCTCCCAGATAGAACTCCTCCTTAGCAGTTTGCCTGGTACAAGTTACCTCACGACCGTTTGCCAATTCCACAAGTAGGGTAGGTGCTTCTACTGTGGCTATTCCTAATCTCTTAGCACACGCTGGTGAGATAAAGGAATGTGTACTGCCACAATCAATCAAGGTTTTGAGTCCTTTACCTTGATAGTCCGACGGTGTTTGAATCACCGAGAACTGGCGATTCGGCCCCTTCTTGTGTAAAGCGGCATGGACCGTCGCTCTTTCGAATTCCGCTTCCATAGTCGGATCTTCCCCTTCTTCTGCATCACATCTTTGCCTATTGATAATGCAGGCAGCTCTTCCTCTTCCACGGGTAGCGGCTCCCTGACCGCGGCCTGCACCTTGACGGAGTCCTTCGCTAAGCTTGGGACATTGCCTTTTGAAGTGACCGAGTTCATTGCAGTGGTAACATCGGAGGTTTCGGCCATTATTGTGAGTAGGAACAAAGTTGTTGACGTTATTTGTCCTTGCTTTCTTCCTTTGTCCCTGATTGTGGCCTTGAACTCTCTTAACTTGGGGTCTGAATGCTCCTCTGTTCGGGTTGCTATAAGACCAATTCTTAATACCCCTTGGTTTAGCTTGCACTTCCTGAATTATAGGTGCCGCTCGAATGAGTGCATCCTGAAGATCTGATGGACGCATAGATTCGAGACGGGTATTTACAGGTGGATTTAAGCCCGCGCAAAATTTGGACACCTGCTGTGTCGTGTCCATTTGTGGCGCATACTTTAAGAGTGAGACAAATTTAGAGTAGTATGCGTCAAGAGTGAGTCCTAACTGTTTTAGCTCATAGAACTCATTCATTTTCTGTGTACGATATGCAGGCGGCAAATATCTCCCTTGCACGGCTTGCTTTAACTTCTCCCAGGTAACGGACCCCTCTGAAATCCCTTGATCCCTGCACCATTGTTTCCACCATAGTCTGGCTTCACCGGTGAGTTTTAATTTGGCGAGCATGGCTTGATTGGTAGGTGCAGTACCAGCTGCTTCGAAGTAGTCCTCCATAGATTCAATCCAAATCTCAGCATCCGACTGGACGAATCTGCCTCTCCCGTCAAACTCGGGTGGCTTTATCTGTTTGAGGAGGAACTTCTTCTCCTGGATCACAGTAGTACTTGATGTAGGGGGCGAATTTGGAACCTGTACCTGGCGTTGTGCCTGAGTAAAAGTTTTCTTAACATTATTGTATGATAATTGACATTAGCTTATCTTTAGTTCAGCTATCTCGTAAATCATGAAGCTATTTAACTTTTTGCAACAACCCTGATGCACAATCGGATAGTGATAAAAAAGAAGTCCTTATCTATATTTATATGGCGTAGCCTTATACAACATCTCGTGTGATGATAATCCAATCATTATATTTAGTTTGGGGAGAACAACATTGTATTGGATTTGTCTACACGAACTGTGTAATAGTAGGGTTTTGGGTCATGAATCTTGAGGAATCGATAATTCATCGGAAGCTCAGGATATCCTTTCCGCTGGAATCCATACTTCCCATGGCGGCCCAATACCTTAATCCTATCGGCTGGAATTACACGGGTTACTTCCTCATATACATATGAGTTCAATTCAACTCTTCGACCTCGAATATGCAAAGTCGAATTTACGTGAGCTTCCACAAAAATGAACAGCTTCACGATTTTCAAATCTTCCAACCACTTGATCCTCTTCAGGTTGGTCTGTAGATAAGCGAACCGGTGGGCAGCTATGTAGTAGATTCTTGAAGACCCAGTCCATCTTCGTTCTATATATAGAGGTGATGGATTATAAATCTCCTCCAGGATGTTCATCATTTCAATTCTCTGCCTATAATGCGGAGAATGCATTGCAGTCATAAACATGATCCGGAACACCAAAAACTTGTTCCACGCTTCGTAATTCTGCAAGACAGTATTGAAGATGAGGAAATGTTTGGACAGGAACAATTTCTTTACTTCATTTTTAATGAAATCTTATGAAAACAATTCCATTGTTGGTCGGCTCTGATACCAACTGTAACGTGTCCGCTAGAATCTTCTAGGACACGTCTTGGCAGTCCATCGGAAAGGCTGTCTAGAGAACTCCGCCCAGCACTCCCATGGAATGTTATGGGTTTTACAATCTAGGTCTTTCCGCGTCTGCCACGTAGCGGAAGTGTCCTGGCCGTTTCCCACTTAGGATCGACCGGAATTAAGGTTTTCCTGTTTGGTCATTAGCTAGCAGCATCTAGCGTCAGACCCGAGCGAACTACTTTACGCAGAAACGCCAGGTCCGAAGCGGATTCACGCTGCACTTGGTTCAAGGAGAATGGGAAACGAGAGGGACGCCATGCTCAACCTCTCTGCCATAAGGCATAGTCCCATTCCGTTTCCCTAAAACAGCGTGAATCGGGTAACAGGTAAATCTAAGTCATTCTTCTCGTTATTTGTTCGGCGATGATAATCATCCCTCTGTTCGTTGAAGTTTTTTGAGAAAAGTTCCCGGCTAACCGGGACCACCCATCCATAGGACGGACCCATGGTCCATCCTCCGCACTTTCCTCGGTTTGTTTTAGTTATGTAATTACCTACCACATTAATTTGACATATAACAAATAGCTTCTTTGATTATCCCTGTTAAGCACTGGTTCCTTCACATAATCTTATCACAGGACATAAAGAAAACAATGTCAAACAATTTCTTTATTATCATTTTATCCTTTTATCTTTGAAATACAAGGAGTTCCGCCCGTAGGCTTGATGATAATCCGCCCGAAGGCTATCCAGTAATCCACCAGGGATCACTATTCCAAGCTTCTGCCCGTAGACTAGTATGCGGGCCTCGAGATCCAATCCCGAGTCACGTTAGCCTCTTGTGCAGGGCCCGAAGGCGAGGGATTTACGGCCAGAGCCCCCTCTGGCACCCAAGCGTCCTCCTGCTCCAAGTAGAACTCAACGGAGAGACCTCTCACGGCGGGTTCGGTCCACGTCCTCGGCGCGGTTAACAACCCCCTTGGTTAGGGTCAGGCACGCAGTCGGGGGTAACTGAAGCTGCCTCTCCCTTCAGGCCTTCAACCTGAAGTATTTAGATATCGTTTCATCCTTTAGTTCATTGAGCAAACAATGCAAACAGTGCTTTCTAAACTCTTACAAGCACAATCAATTCCAGTGGTCGTTTTAGCTGGCAAACTGTTAAGGAGTGACTCCTTTTCTCCGAATGCAACCCGCATTCGATCCGGAATCAATTGCAACTTGGCAAGATTCCTATCGTCCTTGGGCTAGGGTCATACCCTGTCAATACTTTAGGTTTGGTTTATAGTAAATTCCGGCGACCATGTCGCTTTAGTTTATTGTTTAATCATTTGCGTCCAAGCAAATGCCTAGCTTCTCTTAACTTGACAAAGTTTCCCTAATGAGGATAGAGTAAAAGGACGACTACCCTTTTCCTCTTGTGAGTTTAAACTGGCGCAAGAACCTGCCAACCTTAATCCACGGAATGGCAAAACTTCTTACGATCAAACCGCAAAGCTAAGTGACGTTGCAATTTATTGCACAAGTGTCGCCTCCATTCTAAGAGATCATTTCACCTAATGAATGGCATATTCAGGTCACGGAATTAACTTCAGACGAGAAGGAGGGTTTAGGGTGTCTTTTTACCCACCCATCCTTAATTTCACTAAATCGACAGCGTTTAGTCCAACTCAAATCGAGTTTCATCATCTTGAACGCTTAGTCCTTAAGGTAGGAATCCTAGATTATTGTTTACATGAGCATCCAATTAGCTCAACATTTTGGGAATGTGGTTAGGATTATTGGCTTGAAGGTTTCGACTTAGCGACAATTGGAAAACTTGACCGAATCCTTAACCTAGTTAGTGTTCGGGGTGTCTATCGTACCATATGATTCCTTTGTGGCTAGGTGATTTGGGTGATTCATTATGTTTGTCTCGCGACAAGGATGAATCCTTCCTAGAGATAATAAAGTAGATCTAAAGGAGGGAAAATAGTTGCAACTACCGCAATACATGTAAACATGTGATTCATTGCTTCCACGCATCACATGGTTCACAATAACTCTATCTTTCCTTGGTATAGTAAAAATGCATGATAATCTGGGTACTAACTTTCCTAGGACCTACTAGGACTTACATCAAATAACCATGCCTACAACCTTGTTGTCTACACTTTAGAATCTCATGCTTTGATAAACCATGCGACCTTTCCTAAATACGGCTCCTGATGAATGGACTTTCTGCATGATGACTATGCAACACGCAACTTTTCCCTAGCTACAATGTAGTTAATGAAGTTCATACCAAACTAAAACTAGTGTTAACTTATTCCATGTTACATACTACTTGCAAGTCCATAAGATCATTTTCGTACTCTTCTATTTCTTTTCGGATAATATCTTATGGGTGTTAACTTTTCCTTATGAATCATTACAAGGAAGATGTTGCCTACAATGCGGCACATGCTTATTCCCACCATGTCTAGTAACCAAATGCACTTATCAATTTCATTTCTTTGCCCTATATGTTTAGACTCATTACTTTGATAATGTTCCGAAATAGCAACATGCAGCTAGTCTTCTAAGGCGGACAACTTTGGAAATGCAACTGTTTCAATTTCATGACATGCATCAACCTTGTCTAATGTTTAAGGAGATAATTTATCAAATGTATTTTTAACGCTGCCACATGCATTAAAAATAAGCGTAAAATGCGTTCTTCCTTATGGAATTAAGCGCGCCTAAACATTTCTTTATGCGAGAATAAACTCGAAAAAAAAACCTGGACTTGTGGGCTCGGGGAGATGTCCACTTGTATGCTCGGAGATGAACCTCCCGCAGTCGCGCCTTGCAACTTCTTGGGAGCCATTGTATCGTGGTTACGGAATCCTTTACCCTCGCTTTTCGAGACGGCTAGGGGATCGCTATCTTCTCCTTGGGTGGGAATAGGTATTTCCCTAACCGCATTCAAAACCGCGAAGTCGCGTAGGATCAAGGCCTATGGCCTTAATCCTTAGAAGCTTCTTAAGAAGCTTCTGCTTCCACAGATTACGTGGGAGAGGGGAGGGGTAATGATTGGGGGGGAGAGTTATGACGACGGAAAGGGGGGAAAGATCATGATGATGATGATGGCAGGGAATGGGCGACGGCAGCAGGCATTGTAGGTGGTCCTCACGGCGGCGTCAATGGCGGCCAGCGGCACGGCGGCTGCAGCACGTCCAGCACGGCGACCTCCTCCAGCACGGCGACGGCGACCTCCTCCAGCACGGCGACCTTCCCCGAACGGCAGCAGGAGGGTCCCCTCCTTCCTCTCACAGCCCGTCCTCTCTTCCTTTTTCTTCTCTCCCTAACGGGAGTTCATATAGGCAAGGGGGGAGGGAAGGGAAGCTCCACCACGTGGAGGACTCATGCCATTCCCTCCTCATGCATTCCCGATTCACTCTTCCTTGGCCATTCCTCCCCACACTCCCTCTCCTCCAGCCATGCATCGGTTGGGGGAAGGGATAAAAAAAATTTGCCTAAAATTTATCCAGTTGCCCCTTCAAGAAAGGGTGTTCCCTCGCGGCTTTTGCGGTCTTCAACCCCAGCCTCTAATTTACACTGTGGAGGCCTCATTTTTGAGTGTGCATGGTATGGATTAAGCTACCAATAATATGATGTAGGGCATAACCTTGCACAGGATTTACACGACGTGCGGGAAGTCAATATTTACGGTACGCAGTGTGCGGAAATATTACATTCTCTCCCCCTTGGAAGAATCGAGATGTCGTCATCTCGAGATAAACTGGGGATATTGAAGATTGAGAGAGCTTTCATCCATCCAGGTAGCATCCTCTTTAGGATAATCTTTCCACTGGACGAGGCATTCTTTGAAGGTTCTAGATCTTAACTGTCTCTCTCTGACATCTAAAATCTTTTCCGGTCTTAGTTCAAGGAGTCCTTGACTAGGCATTACAATTTGTTGGTCATCAAGTACATGATTTGGGTTGGGTATATATTTTTTTAAGAGACTAATATGGAATACATTGTGAACCTTTAGGTTATCTGGAAGTTGCAATTTATAAGCATTGGGTCCCAGGCATTTGAGGATTTTATACGGACCACAATACCTTGGACTTAGCTTCTTGCATTCACCTAGAGATAGAGAACTCCTTTTTGGGCGTACACGAATGAAAACCATGTCTCCTTCTCCGAAGACCCTCTCCTGGCGTTTCAAATCCGCATATGCCTTTTGTCTATCTTTGGCTGCTTGTATGTCTTGTCTTATTGACCTTATTTGGTCATCCATGTCCTCCAACATTTGTCTTGAAGCTTCCACCCTTAGGGTAGGATCAGAAAAGTTTAGGGGACTTCGACAATCATGACCATACAGTGCCTGGAAAGGCGTCATTTGAATGCTCTGCTGGTAAGAAGCATTGTAAGCAAATTCTACTAACGGCAAGTATTGAATCCACCTCTTCGGCTCCCGAAATCAGTAAGCCCTAAGCATATCCTCAATGATTTGATTTACTCGTTCTGTTTGTCCATCTGTTTGGGGATGGTAGGCAGTGCTAAAACAGAGTTGAGTTCCAATAGCTTCAAAGATAGCTCTCCAGAAGTGTGAAGTGAAGAGATAGCTCTCCAGAAGTGTGAAGTGAAGAGAGGGTCCCTCATGAGACTCTTGCTTTTGATCTAACTTGTTGAGTTTGATCAAGTAAACAGGTAATCCTTTCCTAACCCCTTTTATGATCCGCGATACTTTGGCTAACTGGATCCTTGGCACTCCTGCCTCACCTTGAGTTGTAACAAACTCTCTTTCAGAGTTTCGAAAGGAAACTTGACCCTTTCCACAGTGGATGTGAGCGTCATTAGGCTTAAGCCAATCCATCCCGAGTAGACACTCATGGATGCCTAAGTTCATGACTCTGAATTTGACTGAGGTTTTCTTTCCTCCCAGATAGAACTCCTCCTTAGCAGTTTGCCTGGTACAAGTTACCTCACGACCGTTTGCCAATTCCACAAGTAGGGTAGGTGCTTCTACTGTGGCTATTCCTAATCTCTTAGCACACGCTGGTGAGATAAAGGAATGTGTACTGCCACAATCAATCAAGGTTTTGAGTCCTTTACCTTGATAGTCCGACGGTGTTTGAATCACCGAGAACTGGCGATTCGGCCCCTTCTTGTGTAAAGCGGCATGGACCGTCGCTCTTTCGAATTCCGCTTCCATAGTCGGATCTTCCCCTTCTTCTGCATCACATCTTTGCCTATTGATAATGCAGGCAGCTCTTCCTCTTCCACGGGTGGCGGCTCCCTGACCGCGGCCTGCACCTTGACGGAGTCCTTCGCTAAGCTTGGGACATTGCCTTTTGAAGTGACTGAGTTCATTGCAGTGGAAACATCGGAGGTTTCGGCCATTATTGTGAGTAGGAACAAAGTTGTTGACGTTATTTGTCCTTGCTTTCTTCCTTTGTCCCTGATTGTGGCCTTGAACTCTCTTAACTTGGGGTCTGAATGCTCCTTTGTTCGGGTTGCTATAAGACCAATTCTTAATACCCCTTGGTTTAGCTTGCACTTCCTGAATTATAGGTGCCGCTCTAATGAGTGCATCCTGAAGATCTGATGGACGCATAGATTCGAGACGGGTATTTACAGGTGGATTTAAGCCCGCGCAAAATTTGGACACCTGCTGTGTCGTGTCCATTTGTGGTGCATACTTTAAGAGTGAGACAAATTTAGAGTAGTATGCGTCAAGAGTGAGTCCTAACTGTTTTAGCTCATAGAACTCATTCATTTTCTGTGTACGATATGCAGGCGGCAAATATCTCCCTTGCACGGCTTGCTTTAACTTCTCCCAGGTAACGGACCCCTCTGAAATCCCTTGATCCCTGCACCATTGTTTCCACCATAGTCTGGCTTCACCGGTGAGTTTTAATTTGGCGAGCATGGCTTGATTGGTAGGTGCAGTACCAGCTGCTTCGAAGTAGTCCTCCATAGATTCAATCCAAATCTCAGCATCCGACTGGACGAATCTGCCTCTCCCGTCAAACTCGGGTGGCTTTATCTGTTTGAGGAGGAACTTCTTCTCCTGGATCACAGTAGTACTTGATGTAGGGGGCGAATTTGGAACCTGTACCTGGCGTTGTGCCTGAGTAAAAGTTTTCTTAACATTATTGTATGATAATTGACATTAGCTTATCTTTAGTTCAGCTATCTCGTAAATCATGAAGCTATTTAACTTTTTGCAACAACCCTGATGCACAATCGGATAGTGATAAAAAAGAAGTCCTTATCTATATTTATATGGCGTAGCCTTATACAACATCTCGTGTGATGATAATCCAATCATTATATTTAGTTTGGGGAGAACAACATTGTATTGGATTTGTCTACAGGAACTGTGTAATAGTAGGGTTTTGGGTCATGAATCTTTAGGAATCGATAATTCATCGAAAGCTCAGGATATCCTTTCCGCTGGAATCCATACTTCCCATGGCGGCCCAATACCTTAATCCTATCGGCTGGAATTACACGGGTTACTTCCTCATATACATATGAGTTCAATTCAACTCTCCGACCTCGAATATGCAAAGTCGAATTTACGTGAGCTTCCACAAAAATGAACAGCTTCACGATTTTCAAATCTTCCAACCACTTGATCCTCTTCAGGTTGGTCTGTAGATAAGCGAACCGGTGGGCAGCTATGTAGTAGATTCCTGAAGACCCAGTCCATCTTCGTTCTATATATAGAGGTGATGGATTATAAATCTGCTCCAGGATGTTCATCATTTCAATTCTCTGCCTATAATGCGGAGAATGCATTGCAGTCATAAACATGATCCGGAACACCAAAAACTTGTTCCACGCTTCGTAATTCTGCAAGACAGTATTGAAGATGAGGAAATGTTTGGACAGGAACAATTTCTTTACTTCATTTTTAATGAAATCTTATGAAAACAATTCCATTGTTGGTCGGCTCTGATACCAACTGTAACGTGTCCGCTAGAATCTTCTAGGACACGTCTTGGCAGTCCATCGGAAAGGCTGTCTAGAGAACTCCGCCCAGCACTCCCATGGAATGTTACGGGTTTTACAATCTAGGTCTTTCCGCGTCTGCCACGTAGCGGAAGTGTCCTGGCCGTTTCCCACTTAGGATCGACCGGAATTAAGGTTTTCCTGTTTGGTCATTAGCTAGCAGCATCTAGCGTCAGACCCGAGCGAACTACTTTACGCACAAACGCCAGGTCCGAAGCGGATTCACGCTGCACTTGGTTCAAGGAGAATGGGAAACGAGAGGGACGCCATGCTCAACCTCTCTGCCATAAGGCATAGTCCCATTCCGTTCCCCTAAAACAGCGTGAATCGGGTAACAGGTAAATCTAAGTCATTCTTCTCGTTATTTGCTCGGCGATGATAATCATCCCTCTGTTCGTTGAAGTTTTTTGAGAAAAGTTCCCGGCTAACCGGGACCACCCATCCATAGGACGGACCCATGGTCCATCCTCCGCACTTTCCTCGGTTTGTTTTAGTTATGTAATTACCTACCACATTAATTTGACATATAACAAATAGCTTCTTTGATTAGCCCTGTTAAGCACTGGTTCCTTCACGTAATCTTATCACAGGACATAAAGAAAACAATGTCAAACAACTTCTTTATTATCATTTTATCCTTTTATCTTTGAAATACAAGGAGTTCCGCCCGTAGGCTTGATCATAATCCGCCCGAAGGCTATCCAGTAATCCACCAGGGATCACTATTCCAAGCTTCTGCCTGTAGACTAGTATGCGGGCCTCGAGATCCAATCCCGAGTGACGTTAGCCTCTTGTGCAGGGCCCGGAAGGCGAGGGATTTACGGCCAGAGCCCCCTCTGGCACCCAAGTGTCCTCCTGCTCCAAGTAGAACTCAACGGAGAGACCTCTCACGGCGGGTTCGGTCCACGTCCTCGGCGCGGTTAACAACCCCCTTGGTTAGGGTCAGGCAGGCAGTCGGGGGTAACTGAAGCTGCCTCTCCCTTCAGGCCTTCAACCTGAAGTATTTAGATATCGTTTCATCCTTTAGTTCATTGAGCAAACAATGCAAACATTGCTTTCTAAACTCTTACAAGCACAATCAATTCCAGTGGTCGTTTTAGCTGGCAAACTGTTAAGGAGTGACTCCTTTTCTCCGAATGCAACCCGCATTCGATTCGGAATCAATTGCAACTTGGCAAGATTCCTATCGTCCTTGGGCTAGGGTCATACCCTGTCAATACTTTAGGTTTGGTTTATAGTAAATTCCGGTGACCATGTCACTTTAGTTTATTGTTTAATCATTTGCGTCCAAGCAAATGCCTAGCTTCCCTTAACTTGACAAAGTTTCCCTAATGAGGACAGAGTAAAAGGACGACTACCCTTTTCCTCTTGCGAGTTTAAACTGGCGCAAGAACCTGCCAACCTTAATCCACGGAATGGCAAAACTTCTTACGATCAAACCGCAAAGCTAAGTGTCGTTGTAATTTATTGCACAAGTGTCGCCTCCATTCTAAGAGATCATTTCACCTAATGAATGGCGTATTCAGGTCACGGAATTAACTTCAGACGAGAAGGAGGGTTTAGGGTGTCTTTTTACCCACCCATCCTTAATTTCACTAAATCGACAGCGTTTAGTCCAACTCAAATCGAGTTTCATCATCTTGAACGCTTGGTCCTTAAGGTAGGAATCCTAGATTATTGTTTACATGAGCATCCAATTAGCTCAACATTTTGGGAATGTGGTTAGGATTATTGGCTTGAAGGTTTCGACTTAGCGACAATTGGAAAACTTGGCCGAATCCTTAACCTAGTTAGTGTTCGGGGTGTCTATCGTACCATATGATTCCTTTGTGGCTAGGTGATTTGGGTGATTCATTATGTTTGTCTCGCGACAAGGATGAATCCTTCCTAGAGATAATAAAGTAGATCTAAAGGAGGGAAAATAGTGCAACTACCGCAATACATGTAAACATGTGATTCATTGCTTCCACGCATCACATGGTTCACAATAACTCTATCTTTCCTTGGTATAGTAAAAATGCATGATAATCTGGGTACTAACTTTCCTAGGACCTACTAGGACTTACATCAAATAACCATGCCTACAACCTTGTTGTCTACACTTTAGAATCTCATGCTTTGATAAACCATGCGACCTTTCCTAAATACGGCTCCTGATGAATGGAATTTCTGCATGATGACTATGCAACACGCAACTTTTCCCTAGCTACAATGTAGTTAATGAAGTTCATACCAAACTAAAACTAGTGTTAACTTATTCCATGTTACATACTACTTGCAAGTCCATAAGATCATTTTCGTACTCTTCTATTTCTTTTCGGATAATATCTTATGGGTGTTAACTTTTCCTTATGAATCATTACAAGGAAGATGTTGCCTACAATGCGGCACATGCTTATTCCCACCATGTCTAGTAACCAAATGCACTTATCAATTTCATTTCTTTGCCCTATATGTTTAGACTCATTACTTTGATAATGTTCCGAAATAGCAACATGCAGCTAGTCTTCTAAGGCGGACAACTTTGGAAATGCAACTGTTTCAATTTCATGACATGCATCAACCTTGTCTAATGTTTAAGGAGATAATTTATCAAATGTATTTTTAACGCTGCCACATGCATTAAAAATAAGCGTAAAATGCGTTCTTCCTTATGGAATTAAGCGCGCCTAAACATTTCTTTATGCGAGAATAAACTCGAAAAAAAAACCTGGACTTGTGGGCTCGGGGAGATGTCCACTTGTATGCTCGGAGATGAACCTCCCGCAGTCGCGCCTTGCAACTTCTTGGGAGCCATTGTAGTCGTGGTTACGGAATCCTTTACCCTCGCTTTTCGAGACGGCTAGGGGATCGCTATCTTCTCCTTGCGTGGGAATAGGTATTTCCCTAACCGGATTCAAAACCGCGAAGTCGCGTAGGATCAAGGCCTATGGCCTTAATCCTTAGAAGCTTCTTAAGCAGCTTCTGCTTCCACAGATTACGTGGGAGAGGGGAGGGGTAATGATTGGGGGGAAGAGTTATGACGACGGAAAGGGGGGAAAGATCATGATGATGATGATGGCAGGGAATGGGCGACGGCAGCAGGCATTGTAGGTGGTCCTCACGGCGGCGTCAATGGCGGCCAGCGGCACGGCGGCTGCAGCACGTCCAGCACGGCGACCTCCTCCAGCACGGCGACGGCGACCTCCTCCAGCACGGCGACCTTCCCCGAACGGCAGCAGGAGGGTCCTCTCCTTCCTCTCACAGCCCGTCCTCTCTTCCTTTTTCTTCTCTCCCTAGCGGGAGTTCAGATAGGCAAGGGGGGAGGGAAGGGAAGCTCCACCACGTGGAGGACTCATGCCATTTCCTCCTCATGCATTCCCGATTCACTCTTCCTTGGCCATTCCTCCCCACACTCCCTCTCCTCCAGCCATGCATCGGCTGGGGGAAGGGATAAAAAAAATTTGCCTAAAATTTATCCAATTGCCCCTTCAAAAAAGGGTGTTCCCTCGCGGCTTTTGCGGTCTTCAACCCCAGCCTCTAATTTACACTGTGGAGGCCTCATTTTTGAGCGTGCATGGTATGGATTAAGCTACCAATAATACGATGTAGGGCATAACCTTGCACAGGATTTACACAACGTGCGGGAAGTCAATATTTACGGTACGCAGTGTGCGGAAATATTACATTCTCTCCCCCTTGGAAGAATCAAGATGTTCTCATCTCGAGATAAACTGGGGATATTGAAGATTGAGAGAGCTTTCATCCATCCAGGTAGCATCCTCTTTAGGATAATCTTTCCACTGGACGAGGCATTCTTTCAAGGTTCTAGATCTTAACTGTCTCTCTGTGACATCTAAAATCTTTTCCGGTCTTAGTTCAAGGAGTCCTTGACTAGGCATTACAATTTGTTGGTCATCAAGTACATGATTTGGGTTGGGTATATATTTTTTTAAGAGACTAATATGGAATACATTGTGAACCTTTAGGTTATCTAGAAGTTGCAATTTATAAGCATTGGGTCCCAGGCATTTGAGGATTTTATACGGACCACAATACCTTGGACTTAGCTTCTTGCATTCACCTAGAGATAGAGAACTCCTTTTTGGGCGTACACGAATGAAAACCATGTCTCCTTCTCCGAAGACCCTCTCCTGGCGTTTCAAATCCGCATATGCCTTTTGTCTATCTTTGGCTGCTTGTATGTCTTGTCTTATTGACCTTATTTGGTCATCCATGTCCTCCAACATTTGTCTTGAAGCTTCCACCCTTAGGGTAGGATCAGAAAAGTTTAGGGGACTTCGACAATCATGACCATACAGTGCCTGGAAAGGCGTCATTTGAATGCTCTGCTGGTAAGAAGCATTGTAAGCAAATTCTACTAACGGCAAGTATTGAATCCACCTCTTCGGCTCCCGACATCAGTAAGCCCTAAGCATATCCTCAATGATTTGATTTACTCGTTCTGTTTGTCCATCTGTTTGGGGATGGTCGGCAGTGCTAAAACAGAGTTGAGTTCCAATAGCTTCAAAGATAGCTCTCCAGAAGTGTGAAGTGAAGAGAGAGTCTCGATCGCTAACGATCCTTCTAGGTAGCCCATGTAGCTTGAATATCTCTTTGATAAACACTCTTGCAATGTCGGAGGCTTTATAGTTTGTCTTTACTGGAATCAGGTGTGCAACCTTAGTAAGCATGTCAACTACAACCATAATGGAGTTGTATCCTCCTTGGACTTGGGGTAAGCCTACCACAAAATCCATACTGATGAATTCCCATTTCATTTGGGGAATGTCAAGTGGTTGCAATTTTCCTGGCATCAAGACATGTTCAGCCTTGATACGTTGGCAAGACAAACATTCAGTGACATATTTGAGGACGTCACCTTTGAGCCTCTCCCAATGATAGCTCTTCCTAACTGCATTAAGAGTTTTTGCATAGCCAGGATGTCCTGCGAAAGGGGAATCATGAGCTTCCCATAATATCTTTTGCTTAAGTGACTGGCTTGTTGGTATACATAACCTTGTTCTGTAATAGACAAGTCCATTATCAGTGGAAAATTCCCGATACTTAGCTTGTGACTTCAGATTCTGCTCTTTGGTAGCTATTTCTTTTATCATGGTTTGGTAGGCCAAATCATGGCATGCTTCCTCTCTAGCTAGTTCGAGTATAGGGTTGCTTGGCATAGATACCTTTGTAGCCAGAGATCTGGCCGTTGATGGATTCTGCAAGATTAGGGAATTTAGGAATGCCTTGCGACTGAGTGCATCGGCAACTACATTCTCTTTCCCTGGTCGATACTTGATTTCAAAATCATATTCCTCCAATACTTCAATCCATCGACGTTGCCTCATGTTGAGCTCGTTCTGGGTAAAAATCCATTTGAGACTCTTATGATGGGTTACTAGAGTAAACTTGTTACCCAACAGGTAGTGTCTCCAAAGCTTTAGAGCATGGATGACAGCTAATAACTCCAGATCATGCGTGGCATAATTCTTTTCGTGACTCTTCAATTTCCTTGAAGAGTATGCTACTGGATGACCTTCCTGCATAAGAACACACCCCAAGGCAAGAATGCTGGCATCAGTTACTACCTCGAACTCCTTATTGAGGTCAGGAAGTTTCAGAATAGGTGCTGATACCAAACATTGCTTCAATTGGTCGAAGCTATTTTGTTCGGGAGTTGACCATGTAATAGAAGTCTGCTTTTTTAGTAAGTCGGTAAGAGGTGCTGCAATCAAAGCATAGTTTTTGATAAAGACCCTATACCATCCTGTCAAGCCAAGAAAACTACGTATCTCTTTGACGGATACTGGTATTGGCCATTCAAGCACATCTCTGACTTTGGCTGGATCTACTGATATTCCTTCTGATGATACTATGAATCCTAGATATTCAATCTGACGTTTGAAGAATGCACACTTCTTCATTTTTTCATACAGCTTATGAGACCTCATTGTCTCAAGGACAATCCGAAGTTGCGGTTCATGATCTTCTTCCTGTTTAGAATAGACTAAAGTATCATCAAAGAAGACAAGCACGAAATCATCAAGATATGGTCTAAAAATATCTTGCATTAATCTATTGAAGGTGGCAGGTGCATTTGTAAGCCCGAATGACATAACCAAGAATTCAAAGTGCCCATATCTTGTATTGAAGGCCGTTTTTGGAATATCTTCATCCTTGATCCTGATTTGATAGTAACCTGACCTGAGATCAATTTTGGAGAAGATCTTTGCACCTTGAAGGCGATCGAGAAGCTCATCTATTCTAGGAATAGGATACTTGTTCTTGACTGTTGATTGATTCAACCCACGGTAATCAATACATAGTCGAAGTGTCCCATCTTTCTTTTTCTGGAATAGAACTGGAGCTCCCCATGGTGAGTTGCTGGGCCGGATGTAACCCTGTTCTAACAGTTGCTTGAGTTGTTCCTTCATCTCGATAGCCTCCGGAATAGACATTCTATAAGGTCTCTTTGCAATTGGCGTAGCTCCAGGTATTAGCCTTATTTCATGATCAACTTCTCTTGGAGGTGGAAGTTCAGTTAATTCCTCAGGGAATACGTCAGCGTATTCTTTTCGCCAAGAGGGTCCCTCATGAGACTCTTGCTTTTGATCTAACTTGTTGAGTTTGATCAAGTAAACAGGTAATCCTTTCCTAACCCCTTTTATGATCCGCGATACTTTGGCTAACTGGATCCTTGGCACTCCTGCCTCACCTTGAGTTGTAACAAACTCTCTTTCAGAGTTTCGAAAGGAAACTTGACCCTTTCCACAATGGATGTGAGCGTCATTAGGCTTAAGCCAATCCATCCCAAGTAGACACTCATGGATGCCTAAGTTCATGACTCTGAATTTGACTGAGGTTTTCTTTCCTCCCAGATAGAACTCCTCCTTAGCAGTTTGCCTGGTACAAGTTACCTCACGACCGTTTGCCAATTCCACAAGTAGGGTAGGTGCTTCTACTGTGGCTATTCCTAATCTCTTAGCACACGCTGGTGAGATAAAGGAATGTGTACTGCCACAATCAATCAAGGTTTTGAATTATTTACCTTGATAGTCCGACGGTGTTTGAATCACCGAGAACTGGCGATTCGGCCCCTTCTTGTGTAAAGCGGCATGGACCGTCGCTCTTTCGAATTCCGCTTCCATAGTCGGATCTTCCCCTTCTTCTGCATCACATCTTTGCCTATTGATAATGCAGGCAGCTCTTCCTCTTCCACAGGTGGCGGCTCCCTGACCGCGGCCTACACCTTGACGGAGTCCTTCGCTAAGCTTGGGACATTGCCTTTTGAAGTGACCGAGTTCATTGCAGTGGAAACATCGGAGGTTTCGGCCATTATTGTGAGTAGGAACAAAGTTGTTGACGTTATTTGTCCTTGCTTTCTTCCTTTGTCCCTGATTGTGGCCTTGAACTCTCTTAACTTGGGGTCTGAATGCTCCTCTGTTCGGGTTGCTATAAGACCAAATCTTAATACCCCTTGGTTTAGCTTGCACTTCCTGAATTATAGGTGCCGCTCGAATGAGTGCATCCTGAAGATCTGATGGACGCATAGATTCGAGACGGGTATTTACAGGTGGATTTAAGCCCGCGCAAAATTTGGACACCTGCTGTGTCGTGTCCATTTGTGGCGCATACTTTAAGAGTGAGACAAATTTAGAGTAGTATGCGTCAAGAGTGAGTCCTAACTGTTTTAGCTCATAGAACTCATTCATTTTCTGTGTACGATATGCAGGCGGCAAATATCTCCCTTGTACGGCTTGCTTTAACTTCTCCCAGGTAACGGACCCCTCTGAAATCCCTTGATCCCTGCACCATTGTTTCCACCATAGTCTGGCTTCACCGGTGAGTTTTAATTTGGCGAGCATGGCTTGATTGGTAGGTGCAGTACCAGCTGCTTCGAAGTAGTCCTCCATAGATTCAATCCAAATCTCAGCATCCGACTGGACGAATCTGCCTCTCCCGTCAAACTCGGGTGGCTTTATCTGTTTGAGGAGGAACTTCTTCTCCTGGATCACAGTAGTACTTGATGTAGGGGGCGAATTTGGAACCTGTACCTGGGGTTGTGCCTGAGTAAAAGTTTTCTTAACATTATTGTATGATAATTGACATTAGCTTATCTTTAGTTTAGCTATCTCGTAAATCATGAAGCTATTTAACTTTTTGCAACAACCCTGATGCACAATCGGATAGTGATAAAAAAGAAGTCCTTATCTATATTTATATGGCGTAGCCTTATACAACATCTCGTGTGATGATAATCCAATCATTATATTTGGTTTGGTGAGAACAACATTGTATTGGATTTGTCTACAGGAACTGTGTAATAGTAGGGTTTTGGGTCATGAATCTTTAGGAATCGATAATTCATCGGAAGCTCAGGATATCCTTTCCGCTGGAATCCATACTTCCCATGGCGGCCCAATACCTTAATCCTATCAGCTGCAATTACACGGGTTACTTCCTCATATACATATGAGTTCAATTCAACTCTCCGACCTCGAATATGCAAAGTCGAATTTACGTGAGCTTCCATAAAAATGAACAGCTTCACGATTTTCAAATCTTCCAACCACTTGATCCTCTTCAGGTTGGTCTGTAGATAAGTGAACCGGTGGGCAGCTATGTAGTAGATTCCTGAAGACCCAGTCCATCTTCGTTCTATATATAGAGGTGATGGATTATAAATCTGCTCCAGGATGTTCATCATTTCAATTCTCTGCCTATAATGCGGAGAATGCATTGCAGTCATAAACATGATCTGGAACACCAAAAACTTGTTCCACGCTTCCTAATTCTGCAAGACAGTATTGAAGATGAGGAAATGTTTGGACAGGAACAATTTCTTTACTTCATTTTTATTGAAATCTTATGAAAACAATTCCATTGTTGGTCGGCTCTGATACCAACTGTAACGTGTCCGCTAATATCTTCTAGGACACGTCTTGGCAGTCCATCGGAAAGGCTGTCTAGAGAACTCCGCCCGGCACTCCCATGGAATGTTACGGGTTTTGCAATCTAGGTCTTTCCGCGTCTGCCACGTAGCGGAAGTGTCCTGGCCGTTTCCCACTTAGGATCGACCGGAATTAAGGTTTTCCTGTTTGGTCATTAGCTAGCAGCATCTAGCGTCAGACCCGAGCGAACTACTTTACGCAGAAACGCCAGGTCCGAAGCGGATTCACGCTGCACTTGGTTCAAGGAGAATGGGAAACGAGAGGGACGCCATGCTCAACCTCTCTGCCATAAGGCATAGTCCCATTCCGTTCCCCTAAAACAGCGTGAATCGGGTAACAGGTAAATCTAAGTCATTCTTCTCGTTATTTGCTCGGCGATGATAATCATCCCTCTGTTCGTTGAAGTTTTTTGAGAAAAGTTCCCAGCTAACCGGGACCACCCATCCATAGGACGGACCCATGGTCCATCCTCCGCACTTTCCTCGGTTTGTTTTAGTTATGTAATTACCTACCACATTAATTTGACATATAACAAATAGCTTCTTTGATTAGCCCTGTTAAGCACTGGTTCCTTCACGTAATCTTATCACAGGACATAAAGAAAACAATGTCAAACAACTTCTTTATTATCATTTTATCCTTTTATCTTTGAAATACAAGGAGTTCCGCCCGTAGGCTTGATCATAATCCGCCCGAAGGCTATCCAGTAATCCACCAGGGATCACTATTCCAAGCTTCTGCCCGTAGACTAGTATGCGGGCCTCGAGATCCAATCCCGAGTCACGTAAGCCTCTTGTGCAGGGCCCGGAAGGCGAGGGATTTACGGCCAGAGCCCCCTCTGGCACCCAAGCGTCCTCCTGCTCCAAGTAGAACTCAACGGAGAGACCTCTCACGGCGGGTTCGGTCCACGTCCTCGACGCGGTTAACAACCCCCTTGGTTAGGGTCAGGCAGGCAGTCGGGGGTAACTGAAGCTGCCTCTCCCTTCAAGCCTTCAACCTGAAGTATTTAGATATCATTTCATCCTTTAGTTCATTGAGTAAACAATGCAAATAGTGCTTTCTAAACTCTTACAAGCACAATCAATTCCAGTGGTCGTTTTAGCTGGCAAACTGTTAAGGAGTGACTCCTTTTCTCCGAATGCAACCCGCATTCGATTCGGAATCAATTGCAACTTGGCAAGATTCCTATCGTCCTTGGGCTAGGGTCATACCCTGTCAATACTTTAGGTTTGGTTTATAGTAAATTCCGGCGACCATGTCGCTTTAGTTTATTGTTTAATCATTTGCGTCCAAGCAAATGCCTAGCTTCCCTTAACTTGACAAAGTTTCCCTAATGAGGATAGAGTAAAAGGAGGACTACCCTTTTCCCCTTGCGAGTTTAAACTGGCGCAAGAACCTGCCAACCTTAATCCACGGAATGGCAAAACTTCTTACGATCAAACCGCAAAGCTAAGTGACGTTGCAATTTATTGCACAAGTGTCGCCTCCATTCTAAGAGATCATTTCACCTAATGAATGGCGTATTCAGGTCACGGAATTAACTTCAGACGAGAAGGAGGGTTTAGGGTGTCTTTTTACCCACCCATCCTTAATTTCACTAAATCGACAGCGTTTAGTCCAACTCAAATCGAGTTTCATCATCTTGAACGCTTGGTCCTTAAGGTAGGAATCCTAGATTATTGTTTACATGAGCATCCAATTATCTCAACATTTTGGGAATGTGGTTAGGATTATTGGCTTGAAGGTTTCGACTTAGCGACAATTGGAAAACTTGGCCGAATCCTTAACCTAGTTAGTGTTCGGGGTGTCTATCGTACCATATGATTCCTTTGTGGCTAGGTGATTTGGGTGATTCATTATGTTTGTCTCGCGACAAGGATGAATCCTTCCTAGAGATAATAAAGTAGATCTAAAGGAGGGAAAATAGTTGCAACTACCGCAATACATGTAAACATGTGATTCATTGCTTCCACGCATCACATGGTTCACAATAACTCTATCTTTCCTTGGTATAGTAAAAATGCATGATAATCTGGGTACTAACTTTCCTAGGACCTACTAGGACTTACATCAAATAACCATGCCTACAACCTTGTTGTCTACACTTTAGAATCTCATGCTTTGATAAACCATGCGACCTTTCCTAAATACGGCTCCTGATGAATGGAATTTCTGTATGATGACTATGCAACACGCAACTTTTCCCTAGCTACAATGTAGTTAATGAAGTTCATACCAAACTAAAACTAGTGTTAACTTATTCCATGTTACATACTACTTGCAAGTCCATAAGATCATTTTCGTACTCTTCTATTTCTTTTCGGATAATATCTTATGGGTGTTAACGTTTCCTTATGAATCATTACAAGGAAGATGTTGCCTACAATGCGGCACATGCTTATTCCCACCATGTCTAGTAACCAAATGCACTTATCAATTTCATTTCTTTGCCCTATATGTTTAGACTCATTACTTTGATAATGTTCCAAAATAGCAACATGCAGCTAGTCTTCTAAGGCGGACAACTTTGGAAATGCAACTGTTTCAATTTCATGACATGCATCAACCTTGTCTAATGTTTAAGGAGATAATTTATCAAATGTATTTTTAACGCTGCCACATGCATTAAAAATAAGCGTAAAATGCGTTCTTCCTTATGGAATTAAGCGCGCCTAAACATTTCTTTATGCGAGAATAAACTCGAAAAAAAAACCTGGACTTGTGGGCTCGGGGAGATGTCCACTTGTATACTCGGAGATGAACCTCCCGCAGTCGCGCCTTGCAACTTCTTGGGAGCCATTGTAGTCGTGGTTACGGAATCCTTTACCCTCGCTTTTCGAGACGGCTAGGGGATCGCTATCTTCTCCTTGCGTGGGAATAGGTATTTCCCTAACCGGATTCAAAACCGCGAAGTCGCGTAGGATCAAGGCCTATGGCCTTAATCCTTAGAAGCTTCTTAAGAAGCTTTTGCTTCCACAGATTACGTGGGAGAGGGGAGGGGTAATGATTGGGGGGGAGAGTTATGACGACGGAAAGGGGGGAAAGATCATGATGATGATGATGGCAGGGAATGGGCGACGGCAGCAGGCATTGTAGGTGGTCCTCACGGCGGCGTCAATGGCGGCCAGCGGCACGGCGGCTGCAGCACGTCCAGCACGGCGACCTCCTCCAGCATGGCGACGGCGACCTCCTCCAGCACGGCGACCTTCCCCGAACGGCAGCAGGAGGGTCCTCTCCTTCCTCTCACAGCCCGTCCTCTCTTCCTTTTTCTTCTCTCCCTAGCGGGAGTTCATATAGGCAAGGGGGGAGGGAAGGGAAGCTCCACCACGTGGAGGACTCATGCCATTTCCTCCTCATGCATTCCCGATTCACTCTTCCTTGGCCATTCCTCCCCACACTCCCTCTCCTCCAGCCATGCATCGGCTGGGGGAAGGGATAAAAAAAATTTGCCTAAAATTTATCCAATTGCCCCTTCAAAAAAGGGTGTTCCCTCGCGGCTTTTGCGGTCTTCAACCCCAGCCTCTAATTTACACTGTGGAGGCCTCATTTTTGAGCGTGCATGGTATGGATTAAGCTACCAATAATACGATGTAGGGCATAACCTTGCACAGGATTTACACGACGTGCGGGAAGTCAATATTTACGGTACGCAGTGTGCGGAAATATTACATTCTCTCCCCCTTGGAAGAATCGAGATGCCCTCATCTCGAGATAAACTGGGGATATTGAAGATTGAGAGAGCTTTCATCCATCCAGGTAGCATCCTCTTTAGGATAATCTTTCCACTGGACGAGGCATTCTTTCAAGGTTCTAGATCTTAACTGTCTCTCTCTGACATCTAAAATCTTTTCTGGTCTTAGTTCAAGGAGTCCTTGACTAGGCATTACAATTTGTTGGTCATCAAGTACATGATTTGGGTTGGGTATATATTTTTTTAAGAGACTAATATGGAATACATTGTGAACCTTTAGGTTATCTGGAAGTTGCAATTTATAAGCATTGGGTCCCAGGCATTTGAGGATTTTATACGGACCACAATACCTTGGACTTAGCTTCTTGCATTCACCTAGAGATAGAGAACTCCTTTTTGGGCATACACGAATGAAAACCATGTCTCCTTCTCCGAAGACCCTCTCCTGGCGTTTCAAATCCGCATATGCCTTTTGTCTATCTTTGGCTGCTTGTATGTCTTGTCTTATTGACCTTATTTGGTCATCCATGTCCTCCAACATTTGTCTTGAAGCTTCCACCCTTAGGGTAGGATCAGAAAAGTTTAGGGGACTTCGACAATCATGACCATACAGTGCCTGGAAAGGCGTCATTTGAATGCTCTGCTGGTAAGAAGCATTGTAAGCAAATTCTACTAACGGCAAGTATTGAATCCACCTCTTCGGCTCCCGACAGCAGTAAGCCCTAAGCATATCCTCAATGATTTGATTTACTCGTTCTGTTTGTCCATCTGTTTGGGGATGGTAGGCAGTGCTAAAACAGAGTTGAGTTCCAATAGCTTCAAAGATAGCTCTCCAGAAGTGTGAAGTGAAGAGAGAGCCTCGATCGCTAACGATCCTTCTAGGTAGCCCATGTAGCTTGAATATCTCTTTGATAAACACTCTTGCAATGTCGGAGGCTTTATAGTTTGTCTTTACTGGAATTAGGTGTGCAACCTTAGTAAGCATGTCAACTACAACCATAATGGAGTTGTATCCTCCTTGGACTTGGGGTAAGCCTACCACAAAATCCATACTGATGAATTCCCATTTCATTTGGGGAATGTCAAGTGGTTGCAATTTTCCTGGCATCAAGACATGTTCAGCCTTGATACGTTGGCAAGACAAACATTCAGTGACATATTTGAGGACGTCACCTTTGAGCCTCTCCCAATGATAGCTCTTCCTAACTGCATTAAGAGTTTTTGCATAGCCAGGATGTCCTGCGAAAGGGGAATCATGAGCTTCCCATAATATCTTTTGCTTAAGTGACTGGCTTGTTGGTATACATAACCTTGTTCTGTAATAGACAAGTCCATTATCAGTGGAAAATTCCCGATACTTAGCTTGTGACTTCAGATTCTGCTCTTTGGTAGCTATTTCTTTTATCATGGTTTGGTAGGCCAAATCATGGCATGCTTCCTCTCTAGCTAGTTCGAGTATAGGGTTGCTTAGCATAGATACCTTTGTAGCCAGAGATCTGACCGTTGATGGATTCTGCAAGATTAGGGAATTTAGGAATGCCTTGCGACTGAGTGCATCGGCAACTACATTCTCTTTCCCTGGTCGATACTTGATTTCAAAATCATATTCCTCCAATACTTCAATCCATCGACGTTGCCTCATGTTGAGCTCGTTCTGGGTAAAAATCCATTTGAGACTCTTATGATGGGTTACTAGAGTAAACTTGTTACCCAACAGGTAGTGTCTCCAAAGCTTTAGAGCATGGATGACAGCTAATAACTCCAGATCATGCGTGGCATAATTCTTTTCGTGACTCTTCAATTTCCTTGAAGAGTATGCTATTGGATGACCTTCCTGCATAAGAACACACCCCAAGGCAAGAATGCTGGCATCAGTTACTACCTCGAACTCCTTATTGAGGTCAGGAAGTTTCAGAATAGGTGCTGATACCAAACATTGCTTCAATTGGCCGAAGCTATTTTGTTCGGGAGTTGACCATGTAATAGAAGTCTGCTTTTTTAGTAAGTCGGTAAGAGGTGCTACAATCAAAGCATAGTTTTTGATAAAGACCCTATACCATCCTGTCAAGCCAAGAAAACTACGTATCTCTTTGACGGATACTGGTATTGGCCATTCAAGCACATCTCTGACTTTGGCTGGATCTACTGATATTCCTTTTGATGATACTATGAATCGTAGATATTCAATCTGACGTTTGAAGAATGCACACTTCTTCATTTTTGCATACAGCTTATGAGACCTCATTGTCTCAAGGACAATCCGAAGTTGCGGTTCATGATCTTCTTCCTGTTTAGAATAGACTAAAGTATCATCGAAGAAGACAAGCACGAAATCATCAAGATATGGTCTAAAAATATCCTGCATTAATCTGTTGAAGGTGGCAGGTGCATTTGTAAGCCCGAATGACATAACCAAGAATTCAAAGTGCCCATATCTTGTATTGAAGGCCGTTTTTGGAATATCTTCATCCTTGATCCTGATTTGATAGTAACCTGACCTGAGATCAATTTTGGAGAAGATCTTTGCACCTTGAAGGCGATCGAGAAGCTCATCTATTCTAGGAATAGGATACTTGTTCTTGACTGTTGATTGATTCAACCCACGGTAATCAATACATAGTTGAAGTGTCCCATCTTTCTTTTTCTGGAATAGAACTGGAGCTCCCCATGGTGAGTTGCTGGGCCGGATGTAACCCTGTTCTAACAGTTGCTTGAGTTGTTCCTTCAACTCGATAGCTTCCGGAATAGACATTCTATAAGGTCTCTTTGCAATTGGCGTAGCTCCAGGTATTAGCCTTATTTCATGATCAACTTCTCTTGGAGGTGGAAGTTCAGTTAATTCCTCAGGGAATACGTCAGCGTATTCTTTTCGCCAAGAGGGTCCCTCATGAGACTCTTGCTTTTGATCTAACTTGTTGAGTTTGATCAAGTAAACAGGTAATCCTTTCCTAACCCCTTTTATGATCCGCGATACTTTGGCTAACTGGATCCTTGGCACTCCTGCCTCACCTTGAGTTGTAACAAACTCTCTTTCAGAGTTTCGAAAGGAAACTTGACCCTTTCCACAATGGATGTGAGCGTCATTAGGCTTAAGCCAATCCATCCCGAGTAGACACTCATGGATGCCTAAGTTCATGACTCTGAATTTGATTGAGGTTTTCTTTCCTCCCAGATAGAACTCCTCCTTAGCAGTTTGCCTGGTACAAGTTACCTCACGACCGTTTGCCAATTCCACAAGTAGGGTAGGTGCTTCTACTGTGGCTATTCCTAATCTCTTAGCACACGCTGGTGAGATAAAGGAATGTGTACTGCCACAATCAATCAAGGTTTTGAATCCTTTACCTTGATAGTCCGACGGTGTTTGAATCACCGAGAACTGGCGATTCGGCCCCTTCTTGTGTAAAGCGGCATGGACCGTCGCTCTTTCGAATTCCGCTTCCATAGTCGGATCTTCCCCTTCTTCTGCATCACATCTTTGCCTATTGATAATGCAGGCAGCTCTTCCTCTTCCACGGGTGGCGGCTCCCTGACCGCGGCCTGCACCTTGACGGAGTCCTTCGCTAAGCTTGGGACATTGCCTTTTGAAGTGACCGAGTTCATTGCAGTGGAAACATCGGAGGTTTCGGCCATTATTGTGAGTAGGAACAAAGTTGTTGACGTTATTTGTCCTTGCTTTCTTCCTTTGTCCCTGATTGTGGCCTTGAACTCTCTTAACTTGGGGTCTGAATGCTCCTCTGTTCGGGTTGCTATAAGACCAATTCTTAATACCCCTTGGTTTAGCTTGCACTTCCTGAATTATAGGTGCCGCTCGAATGAGTGCATCCTGAAGATCTGATGGACGCATAGATTCGAGATGGGTATTTACAGGTGGATTTAAGCCCGCGCAAAATTTGGACACCTGCTGTGTCGTGTCCATTTGTGGCGCATACTTTAAGAGTGAGACAAATTTAGAGTAGTATGCGTCAAGAGTGAGTCCTAACTGTTTTAGCTCATAGAACTCATTCATTTTCTGTGTACGATATGCAGGCGGCAAATATCTCCCTTGCACAGCTTGCTTTAACTTCTCCCAGGTAACGGACCCCTCTGAAATCCCTTGATCCCTGCACCATTGTTTCCACCGTAGTCTGGCTTCACCGGTGAGTTTTAATTTGGCGAGCATGGCTTGATTGGTAGGTTCAGTACCAGCTGCTTCGAAGTAGTCCTCCATAGATTCAATCCAAATCTCAGCATCCGACTGGACGAATCTGCCTCTCCCGTCAAACTCGGGTGGCTTTATCTGTTTGAGGAGGAACTTCTTCTCCTGGATCACAGTAGTACTTGATGTAGGGGGCGAATTTGGAACCTGTACCTGGGGTTGTGCCTGAGTAAAAGTTTTCTTAACATTATTGTATGATAATTGACATTAGCTTATCTTTAGTTCAGCTATCTCGTAAATCATGAAGCTATTTAACTTTTTGCAACAACCCTAATGCACAATCGGATAGTGATAAAAAAGAAGTCCTTATCTATATTTATATGGCGTAGCCTTATACAACATCTCGTGTGATGATAATCCAATCATTACATTTAGTTTGGGGAGAACAACATTGTATTGGATTTGTCTACAGGAACTGTGTAATAGTAGGGTTTTGGGTCATGAATCTTTAGGAATCGATAATTCATCGAAAGCTCAGGATATCCTTTCCGCTGGAATCCATACTTCCCATGGCCGCCCAATACCTTAATCCTATCGGCTGGAATTACACGGGTTACTTCCTCATATACATATGAGTTCAATTCAACTCTCCGACCTCGAATATGCAAAGTCGAATTTACGTGAGCTTCCACAAAAATGAACAGCTTCACGATTTTCAAATCTTCCAACCACTTGATCCTCTTCAGGTTGGTCTGTAGATAAGCGAACCGGTGGGCAGCTATGTAGTAGATTCCTGAAGACCCAGTCCATCTTCGTTCTATATATAGAGGTGATGGATTATAAATCTGCTCCAGGATGTTCATCATTTCAATTCTCTGCCTATAATGCGGAGAATGCATTGCAGTCATAAACATGATCCGGAACACCAAAAACTTGTTCCACGCTTCGTAATTCTGCAAGACAGTATTGAAGATGAGGAAATGTTTGGACAGGAACAATTTCTTTACTTCATTTTTAATGAAATCTTATGAAAACAATTCCATTGTTGGTCGGCTCTGATACCAACTGTAACGTGTCCGCTAGAATCTTCTAGGACACGTCTTGGCAGTCCATCGGAAAGGCTATCTAGAGAACTCCGCCCGGCACTCCCATGGAATGTTACGGGTTTTACAATCTAGGTCTTTCCGCGTCTGCCACGTAGCGGAAGTGTCCTGGCCGTTTCCCACTTAGGATCGACCGGAATTAAGGTTTTCCTGTTTGGTCATTAGCTAGCAGCATCTAGCGTCAGACCCGAGCGAACTACTTTACGCAGAAACGCCAGGTCCGAAGCGGATTCACGCTGCACTTGGTTCAAGGAGAATGGGAAACGAGAGGGACGCCATGCTCAACCTCTTTGCCATAAGGCATAGACCCATTCCGTTCCCCTAAAACAGCGTGAATCGGGTAACAGGTAAATCTAAGTCATTCTTCTTGTTATTTGCTCGGCGATGATAATCATCCCTCTGTTCGTTGAAGTTTTTTGAGAAAAGTTCCCGGCTAACCGGGACCACCCATCCATAGGACGGACCCATGGTCCATCCTCCGCACTTTCCTCGGTTTGTTTTAGTTATGTAATTACCTACCACATTAATTTGACATATAACAAATAGCTTCTTTGATTAGCCCTGTTAAGCACTGGTTCCTTCACGTAATCTTATCACAGGACATAAAGAAAACAATGTCAAACAACTTCTTTATTATCATTTTATCCTTTTATCTTTGAAATACAAGGAGTTCCGCCCGTAGGCTTGATCATAATCCGCTCGAAGGCTATCCAGTAATCCACCAGGGATCACTATTCCAAGCTTCTGCCCGTAGACTAGTATGCGGGCCTCGAGATCCAATCCCGAGTCACGTTAGCCTCTTGTGCAGGGCCCGGAAGGCGAGGGATTTACGGCCAGAGCCCCCTCTGGCACCCAAGCGTCCTCCTGCTCCAAGTAGAACTCAACGGAGAGACCTCTCACGGCGGGTTCGGTCCACGTCCTCGGCGCGGTTAACAACCCCCTTGGTTAGGGTCAGGCAGGCATTCGGGGGTAACTGAAGCTGCCTCTCCCTTCACGCCTTCAACCTGAAGTATTTAGATATCGTTTCATCCTTTAGTTCATTGAGCAAACAATGCAAACAGTGCTTTCTAAATTGTTACAAGCACAATCAATTCCAGTGGTCGTTTTAGCTGGCAAACTGTTAAGGAGTGACTCCTTTTCTCCGAATGCAACCCGCATTCGATCCGGAATCAATTGCAACTTGGAAAGATTCCTATCGTCCTTGGGCTAGGGTCATACCCTGTCAATACTTTAGGTTTGGTTTATAGTAAATTCCGGCGACCATGTCGCTTTAGTTTATTGTTTAATCATTTGCGTCCAAGCAAATGCCTAGCTTCCCTTAACTTGACAAAGTTTCCCTAATGAGGATAGACTAAAAGGACGACTACCCTTTTCCCCTTGCGAGTTTAAACTGGCGCAAGAACCTGCCAACCTTAATCCACGGAATGGCAAAACTTCTTACGATCAAACCGCAAAGCTAAGTGACGTTGCAATTTATTGCACAAGTGTCGCCTCCATTCTAAGAGATCATTTCACCTAATGAATGGCGTATTCAGGTCACGGAATTAACTTCAGACGAGAAGGAGGGTTTAGGGTGTCTTTTTACCCACCCATCCTTAATTTCACTAAATCGACAGCGTTTAGTCCAACTCAAATCGAGTTTCATCATCTTGAACGCTTGGTCCTTAAGGTAGGAATCCTAGATTATTGTTTACATGAGCATCCAATTAGCTCAACATTTTGGGAATGTGGTTAGGATTATTGGCTTGAAGGTTTCGACTTAGCGACAATTGGAAAACTTGGCCGAATCCTTAACCTAGTTAGTGTTCGGGGTGTCTATCGTACCATATGATTCCTTTGTGGCTAGGTGATTTGGGTGATTCATTATGTTTGTCTCGCGACAAGGATGAATCCTTACTAGAGATAATAAAGTAGATCTAAAGGAGGGAAAATAGTTGCAACTACCGCAATACATGTAAACATGTGATTCATTGCTTCCACGCATCACATGGTTCACAATAACTCTATCTTTCCTTGGTATAGTAAAAATGCATGATAATCTGGGTACTAACTTTCCTAGGACCTACTAGGACTTACATCAAATAACCATGCCTACAACCTTGTTGTCTACACTTTAGAATCTCATGCTTTGATAAACCATGCGACCTTTCCTAAATACGGCTCCTGATGAATGGAATTTCTGCATGATGACTATGCAACACGCAACTTTTCCCTAGCTACAATGTAGTTAATGAAGTTCATACCAAACTAAAACTAGTGTTAACTTATTCCATGTTACATACTACTTGCAAGTCCATAAGATCATTTTCGTACTCTTCTATTTCTTTTCGGATAATATCTTATGGGTGTTAACTTTTCCTTATGAATCATTACAAGGAAGATGTTGCCTACAATGCGGCACATGCTTATTCCCACCATGTCTAGTAACCAAATGCACTTATCAATTTCATTTCTTTGCCCTATATGTTTAGACTCATTACTTTGATAATGTTCCGAAATAGCAACATGCAGCTAGTCTTCTAAGGCGGACAACTTTGGAAATGCAACTGTTTCAATTTCATGACATGCATCAACCTTGTCTAATGTTTAAGGAGATAATTTATCAAATGTATTTTTAACGCTGCCACATGCATTAAAAATAAGCGTAAAATGCGTTCTTCCTTATGGAATTAAGCGCGCCTAAACATTTCTTTATGCGAGAATAAACTCGAAAAAAAAACCTGGACTTGTGGGCTCGGGGAGATGTCCACTTGTATGCTCGGAGATGAACCTCCCGTAGTCGCGCCTTGCAACTTCTTGGGAGCCATTGTAGTCGTGGTTACGGAATCCTTTACCCTCGCTTTTCGAGACGGCTAGGGGATCGCTATCTTCTCCTTGCGTGGGAATAGGTATTTCCCTAACCGGATTCAAAACCGCGAAGTCGCGTAGGATCAAGGCCTATGGCCTTAATCCTTAGAAGCTTCTTAAGAAGCTTCTGCTTCCACAGATTACGTGGGAGAGGGGAGGGGTAATGATTGGGGGGTAGAGTTATGACGACGGAAAGGGGGGAAAGATCATGATGATGATGATGGCAGGGAATGGGCGACGGCAGCAGGCATTGTAGGTGGTCCTCACGTCAATGGCGGCCAGCGGCACGGCGGCTGCAGCACGTCCAGCACGGCGACCTCCTCCAGCACGGCGACGGCGGCCTCCTCCAGCACGGCGACCTTCCCCGAACGGCAGCAGCAGGGTCCTCTCCTTCCTCTCACAGCCCGTCCTCTCTTCCTTTTTCTTCTCTCCCTAACGGGAGTTCATATAGGCAAGGGGGGAGGGAAGGGAAGCTCCACCACGTGGAGGACTCATGCCATTTCCTCCTCATGCATTCGCGATTCACTCTTCCTTGGCCATTCCTCCCCACACTCCCTCTCCTCCAGCCATGCATCGGCTGGGGGAAGGGATAAAAAAAATTTGCCTAAAATTTATCCAATTGCCCCTTCAAAAAAGGGTATTCCCTCGCGGCTTTTGCGGTCTTCAACCCCAGCCTCTAATTTACACTGTGGAGGCCTCATTTTTGAGCGTGCATGGTATGGATTAAGCTACCAATAATACGATGTAGGGGATAACCTTGCACAGGATTTACACGACGTGCGGGAAGTCAATATTTACGGTATGCAGTGTGCGGAAATATTACACTCAAGGCCGGTTGGATCGTGATTTGTAATGGAGTGCTGCAAAGGAAACAAAATATTAACTGTTAGAAACACGATTGTCAGTACAAAGGATATTGCAAAAAAATAAGCAAGTAAAATAAAAGAAAAACTTACAAAGTCGTCCAGATATATCGTGTGGCCGCCACTCCCAAGATAATGGACAACTTCGGCCTCTAGTCGTGCGCTTCCCGCCTCGCGCTACTCTCTCCAACGTCTTGAAGAATCTATAGCCTCCTCCCTCAATCTGTGCCAGTTGTCTGCATCTAGCCACTCAAGCTTTGCAGCCCCACTCTTGAGTGCCTTGTGTGCATCTGATCGTCTATGTGACATATATGCACGCATGCACGCATGCACTCCATCATTCAGCCCATAGAAAACGTATTTGCTGTGGCTAGTACCGAAAACTTCTCATGCAAGGATGCTATTATGTGGTCCTTTCTCTCCTCCTGTATGTTTTTCCAATGATCCAAGACGTTGTGCCGAAAAACTTGTTGACACAACTCTCTCATGCGAGCCATCACCCTCCTCCCCTCATCCTTCATGATGATGGCTATTTAGCTATCATCTACAAGGTAGGCATACCCCTTTGGGGTATGCCTAAGATGGGTCCTCTCCCACGTGTGACCACGCTCTTGGGCATATCCAGGAAACCCGTGTACATCTAGTGTACCAACCGGGGTAGTATCTACTGGAGTAGCACCCATAGAGGTGCCACCTGTGTCGACGGCTGAGCAAAAGCTAGAGTTACTGGAGTAGACGTCCCCATAGGTGTGAAAAATCTTGGAGGGGACGCAAATCCAGCAAAACAACGAGATGGAGACATTGCATCCATGCCTCCACAGGAACCACCCAAGCCACGCTCTATGGAACCACCATGAGAGTAAGGAGTAGCACATGTATCTCGAGCCGACTGCGGGCTCACTACATCCGGATCTCTTCAAGATCCTCTTGGCCCTGAAGTACTCCCTCCCTCTGGCCCAAGTCTGGAGCGTCGACCTCATCTGCTCGAACATGAAGCATCTAATTGTGCCAAAGTAGATCTAACAGAGCGGCCTAACGATGTTTGAGACAGCTCTTGGTCCGCCATGTCTCTGAATATCGCCATCTAATCTGGAGACATGCGCGTGAAGATATCGTGCAACTCCTCATCGCTCATCCCTTGACTCATCCTGATGATCTAAGTATCCACAAAGGTCATCTACATAGACAAAAAATGATGTTAGCATAATCAATTTAAATCATACAAAGCACAATAATGTAAATCTTAAAAAAATTATCTTACTTAAAATGCATATCTCATGTACCCTTATAAGCGATTAGTCAACGAATTGAGTAAGTGGATGCTCCAAATATGAAGTATCATATCTATACTTTGAGAAAAAAGTTGGATGGCATAAACTTTTGTTTAGTTTTCTTTGAAAGTGGTCAACCTTCATTGTGTAAGCATGAATTGTGCATGTGTCCTGACTCCTAATGAAAAGTTAATCATTTTTTATCCCTTGATACAAAACGTCATAGTAAACCCTCTAAAATGCAATATCAGTGTGGAAAATTATCAAGTTGATTGCCAGTTTTCCAAAGTCTACACCATTATTAAACATTCCAACCTTTTGTCTGCCCCGAAACACTTGCCAATATCGAAATTCGCTTGTTCGCAAACACACAGAACACACAGAATAGAGAGAAAGGTGTTTATTGTAAGCTTGATGGATTGGCTAGTGTTAGAGGTTAGATGGGAAACTCATAAGTGTTATTAGAGTTCGAGAAGAATTCCACCACCATGCTCAGAAATGTATTCGGTCTTTGTATGTGAGTGGAATGGGCATTCTCAGGGGAAGTTGTGGCAAGCTTGGAGGGGCTAGGGTGGCGATTAGATTGGGATTCATAGCCTGAAAAGGATAATAATTTGCATATGCCATGATCAAGACATGCCCTCTCTTTTGTATGGGAGCAAGAAACATGATTCCTAGCTTATGTATTTATGAGGTTCTTTCTCAATCCTTTCTCTATGACTTTGTGCATATTTGGACCTTTGAAAGAAATGGCATGGTTTGTTATGTAAAATGCAATATTGTTTTTGTAAAATGGTCTTCAAATATTCAAAGCCTATAGCATCATCTATGAAACAGAACGAGAGTGTGAGGGGAGGGAGGGAGGCCTAATCACTTGATTTCTCCCTCATTGCAGGGCAAGAAGATTCCTATGGCAAGAGAAGTTGAACACTCGTTTTAAATATCCAAGAGTGTTCAAATAACTAGACATGTTGGACCCTCATGAGGTATCTATAGCAGAATATACTGGGTAGATGAAAGAGCGCTTAAGCTATGCTACATTTACTTGGGCCTTAAAACAAAGATCAGCATTACTCCTGTTCTAGACTTGGATGAGAGTGCCAGTGAAGACTCGAGTGTTTTATGGCTCCAGACTCAATCTATGAATGGAAAAACATCATGTCCACATATAGGTTCTATCCCACCCTTCGAGTTCAAAAAGGGCATGGGGTTTGGAATTCCTGGCTTTTTTAAAGGGCAAGCCAAAACCATTCAATAGTTTGATGGAAGGCTCTCCCTTTTTCTATTTTGAAAATGTTGAGAACATTCCCAATTTAGAGTGGGAGACCATCAAACTGTATTTTAATGAAATAGATCCACAATTCACAAACTCTAGATATTTTTCAGCATGCTTTAGGCCTTGTGGTTATGTTCATAACCTTCCAGTAGATGGAAGAAGGTTGATCTTTCCCCTGCTCCCATGACAATCTTCGAGGTGCTTCCCCGAAAACAAAGAAGTATTGGCCCCTATGGGATCCAAGAGAGAAGCTGAATTGCATAAACACACGGTGTGCCCCTAGCACTCTATGTGGACTGATCAGAAAAGTATTTTCTTCCCACAAAGAAAGCGAGATACCTTCTTATGTTCAACAAGAGATTGTCCTGGCATGCAAAAGATGGAACTTGGTCTGGGTTAGCCTAGGCCACTTGAACCCCATGAGATTGAGCTGGTGCTTGGATATGATGGTGACCACACTCGAGGCTGCTCTACCCTTTCAGATCGGTATGATGCATTAGGCAACTCATTTTAGGTCAATACTGTTGCGTACCATCTTTCACCACTGAAAGAATTATATCCACAAGGTTTAAGAGTTATGTCCTTATTCTCAGGCATTGGTGGGGCAGAAGTGGCATTGCACAAATTGGGTATAATTTTGAAGGCTCTTGTTATTGTGAAGATCAATGATAAATGTAAAAACATAATAGCCAGCTAGTGAAACAGAATTGGCCAAACAGGCCGATTTCAAATGGAGGATGATGTTAGAGATCTTACTGATGATAAGTTGGCTGAAATTGTGGATGCAGTGGGAAAGATTGACCTCATAATTCGGGGAAGCCCCTGCAAAAATCTCTCAAGCAACAATAGAGTAAGCAAGGTAGGCTTGGGTGGCAAAGAATCCTCTCTTTTCTTTGAATTTCCGAGGATTCTGAATATTTTAAAACATATCATGCAAGCAAGAGGTTACCTTTGAATAGTTTAAAACATATCATGTAATCAAGAGGTTACTTTTGAGCTGTTCAAAACTGCACCAGCATGTAGAATAGAAAAGGAGGTGTAATTTGTATGAGATCTGAATTAGTTTTGGTCCTTGGTAGCCCTGCAAGCAACCTTCTTGAATACTAATAGTGGCTTGCCTTTGACAAATAGCCTATTTTTTGTACATGTCCTTTGTTATTGGTGTTAAATTTACGAGACCGAAACTCTCAAATCAACCTTCTGCTGCCAACGATTGTACATGATCTCATGGGGGTGTTAAAAACCTTTCATGTAACTTGCAGGATTCCCAATAGAAGTCATCGCATAGGCCTTTTCTGGTGTTTGTGAGTCCTACAGTTTCTACAATATCTAAGTCTTCCTTGGTCACTGTGTTTTGTTCAATGCAAGTTGTGAGCTACCAAGGAAGTCATTGAAGTCAAACCTATCAGTTTGTTCTGTTAACATGCCAAGAAAGGTGTCTACCACAATGTAAGAATTGAAATACCTTGCTAATAATACATCACCGTGAGTACCAATATTAAAATTCTTTGTTGATATTACACCTTCAACCCATAGAAGTCCAAGAATATAACAAGATATATTGACCACCCTTGAGTGGAAAATTTGGATGTGGATGGCAAAAATCGAGTATAGCATGATACACATATCTAGATCCTCTTGTCATGTTCCTAATCAACATTAATTGAGCCTCCTCATCTCAATGTAATACCTCGATGCAAGATCAAGAGCACAACCACTTCTCCAAATCCTTTGGTATTAGCTCTATATGGCAATGACAAGAGAGCCAACTCCAACATGTATCCTATCACCTTTTGTATGGGCCCTTTTGACACTAATGACTCCATAAAACTTTCAAGGTCTTCTCAAAGATCCTTCCATGTCATCTCAAACCCCCATCATAATCGGTTTAGCTATATGCTAATGACTTATCCATTTATCATATAATAGGCTAAATGATCCTCTTCTCTTCCTTTGCAAAATCCAAGAATCTATCCTCGTACAAGACCCCTAGCTAGTTAGGGTTTGATCTTTAAATAGAGAAAATTCTCTCGTTCTTAAGGTGCATAAGACATTGGTTCCCTTCTTAGCTTCTAGCGAACTCCACCATAAATGAGACATACATGTCGCTTTTATTGCTTGATCATCTCTATCCATTTACTCGTGGTGGTGATGCTTGATCATCTCCACCCATCCACCCAAAAATTAACGCATGTCGAGGTGTTTGTGGTGTTGCACCGGACCTTACTGGACCTCGCCACCACTCTCTCTCTTTTTTTCATCCATTCATTATCTCCTCTCCTTCCATCTCTCTCTCCTTTTCTCTTTCTTTAATATCTTGTATGTTTATTCCCTCTATCTCGTTCCTTATTCCTTTTTCTCCTCCTCCCCCTCTCTCATTTTCTTTAACAAAACATATATCTCTCTCTCTACAACAACAACAACAACTACTACTACTACTACTACTACTACTATTACTACTACTACTACTACTATAATAACAACAACAAAAACAAATAAGAAAAACACTACTACTACTACAACCACGACCATGATGACTATGACTACGACCATGACTATGACCACGACCACGACCATGACCACGACCACGACCATGACCATGACCACAACTATAATCACGACCATGACTATGACTATGACTATGACTATAATCCCTCTCCCTCTCTTTTTCTCTTTCCCTAAACTGGTTTAATGTTTTTTCTCTCTCCTCTTCCTCTCTCATTTCCTTTTCTCTCTTCCTCTCCCTTTCTCATTTCCTCTCCCTCCCTCTCCCTCTCCTTCTCTTTCTCTCTCCCTCCCTCACCGTCACCCTCTCTTTCTCTCTTTCCCTATTATGTTTAATGTTTTTTCTCTCTTTCTCTCCCTCCCTCTCCCTCTTCCTCTCCCTCTCTCATTTCCTCTCCCTCCCTCTCCCTCTCCCTCTCCCTCTCTTTTTCTCTTTCCCTAAACTGGTTTAATGTTTTTTCTCTCTCCTCTCCCTCTCTCATTTCCTTTTCTCTCTTCCTCTCCCTCTCTCATTTCCTCTCGCTCCCTCTTCCTCTCCTTCTCTTTCTCTCTTTCCCTATTAGGTTCAATATTTTTTCCCTCTCTCTCTCATTCCTTATTTTCTTTTCTTTCTTCCTCTCCTTCCTCTCCCTCACCCTCTCCCTCTCTTTCTCTATTTCCCTATTATGTTTAATGTTTTTTCTCTCTTCCTCTCCCTCTCTCTTTCCCTATTATGTTTAATGTTTCTCTCTCTTTCCTCTCCCTCCCTCTCCCTCTCCCTCTCTCATTTCCTCTTTCTCCCTCACCATCACCCTCTCTTTCTCTCTTTCCCTATTATGTTTAATGTTTTTTCTCTCTTCCTCTCCCTCTCTCATTTCCACGAGAACCTCTCCCTCCCTCACCCTCACCCTCTCTTTCTCTCTTTCCCTATTATGTTTAATGTTTTTGTCTCTCCTCTCCTTGTGTCATTTCCTTTTCTCTCTTCCTCTCCCTCTCTCATTTCCTCTCCCTCCCTCTCCCTCTCCCTCTCCCTCTCTTTCTCTCTTTCCCTATTATGTTTAATGTTTCCCTCTTTTTCTCTCCCTCTCTTTGCTAACCCTCCCTCTTTCATTTCCTCTCCCTCCCTCTCCCTCTTCCTCTCCCTGTCTCATTTCCACTCCCTCCCTCTCCCTCTCTCACTCTTTCTCTCTCATTTCCTCTCCCTCTCTCAATACACATGAATTTTAACAAAAACAAGTAAAAGAGAAAGAGAAAACATAAAAAAAAAGCAAGAAGGAACAATGCACTCACCGTAAAGGCTCGAAGATGGATTCCGCAGCTCCTCTTCGCGAGCCCTCCGTACACTTCCTCCTTTTCTTCACAAACGGTGGCGGCGACGGTGAGAAGCTTTCATTCTCCCTCTTTCTCTCTTTCTCTCCCTCTCCCTCTCAAATGCAAGATGTTCGCTCTCCCTTTTGCTCTCTGTTTTGTGTATGTATGCAAAATAATGCGCTCGGGTTTTGACCCGCGTTTTTTTGTCCGAGCACCATCGCTAATACTGACACCGATATTTTGCATCAAAAACCACCGTCGCTATACCTCCATATCCTCGTAGTGTTCCTAAAAATCATATTGACTAAAAAATAACTTAGTTAAGATCGATGAGGCCTCATTATCAACAACTAATATATATTTGTCTAAAGGGTTTAAAAAGGGATTAAAGCAAGGATAGCTCATGGATGGCATTATGATTAATAACCAAGGTTGTGCTTTTCGTTTGTGGTATGATTCTTTTGGGATGTATGTGTGCAATGACTACCTTATCCTAGATCCATGCTTGTGATAACCAAATGAAAAAGTGGATTCCTAGGTAAAGTCTTCAGGGATCCCATACCAAGGGTCTATTTAATTGACTTTAGTATTGGATCGTGAGAAAAGAGAAGTTCCAAGTTTCCCTATAATGCAAGAAATTTGAGAAGGGTTAGTAAAATTTAACGAGACTATGAGCTCATAAATTTGGTGTGATAATGAAGTAGCATGATCTCTTGGGCTCAAAAGATCCCATCACAAGCTAGAAACCTTTGTCCACTCTACAAGGGGCCTTTTTTTGTAATAAACTATTTAAATTAATGTTTTATTATTTTATGAAGTATTTTTTCATATTCTTAAGACTACATTAGTAGTATCTTTATAATAAATTAATAAAATAACATTATTTTCATATTTTTACACAATGTAATACTACATTTTGCTTAAGTAGAAATGTAGAACAAACCCATTGAGGAAAGTGGGAGGGCTTGATCCCAAAAATAGGTACTACATAGTTAGGTTGACTTGATAAGTTGGGTAATCTTTTAAAACATTAAACATAGTTGTATAATGTGACCCCTAATTTGGTAAAATACAAACAACTTAATATCATTCTAAGGGCTTAGAATGCAGCTAAGTACTAGCTCATTGATTAGAATGAGTACTAAATATTTTATAGGATATATCCTCCAAATCATTGAGGACTATTTGCCTACCCAAATAAATGCTTATTCTTTGAACTTAAACTTTCATTTTCTTATATCGCTTCACGGGATATAAGTGCAGTTAAGCACTTGTCTTAATGACAATGAAGTATTAAAAGAGAGCTCCACTCTCTTATACCAAGTGTTGTGTTAGAACAATCTCAACTTTTATTTATTGCAAAGAGACCCTTTCTAGGGGAAAATTAGACTACTATATAGGGTTGATCGTCCCACATATCCTTCGAAAACTAGATTGAAATTCCATGTCCAACTAATTTTTCATTACACAACTTCACAAAAGACTCTTAGGTGCTAATTTTCATGCAATGAATTCAAAAAATATTGATATGAAAGTTTCTATAAGAGTTTTATCTTCTATCATTAAAATTAAGTACTTAAATTGATCCTTCTTAGTCCTAGAAAAATTCACCATTAGAAAATGAGAAATTCTTTATGTACCATAGCAAGGAAAAATGTCAAAAGTAGAGTATGAGTTAAGAGGGAAAGACATACATGTGATCACATTTTGTGAATATAGAAAGAAAGGATATGCTTTAAAAAGATTCAACAAGAGGAATAAGAAAACTATCCCATTTAGGGAGTGAAAATCTTATTTTCCTTTCTCTTTTTGGTATATATAGTCATGGGCTTCTAATTATTCTCATTGAAATAAGAAGTTTCATACATTCAATAAAAGATTTTTTGAGCAAATTCAAGAGTCCCCTAATACATACATCACTTGTGCTTCTCATTGATTTGATGATACAACAACCATATAAATATAAGGCCCTAGGATGGACTTTAGAGTTTTTAATTGAGAAACACTTGATATACAAGTATAAAGGCTGTTAGTATTAGCAATATTTAAACTATTTTCTACTAGGAATTAATATGTTATGTAGTATTAAATTCACATAAGGATCATTATGTATAAGAGTATACAAAAGAAAGTTATTTTCTGGCTTGGATATACAGATATTGAGATTATAGATGGACCTTAGAAAAAATAGACACTTATAGATAATACAAAGCTCATAAAGACAATGATGACAAGGATGACGATGAAGAAAATGCCTCATCATATGCACACTTGCACCTAGAGTAGGCTATTTAATTATGAATCTACATACTTGCATTTTTAGGTTTAAGCATGCAATGAATACATATAGTATAAATGTATCTTCAAACTACTTTAATACGATTAATTCTTTTGTTTGCCTAGTCTTCAACATGCAATATTGTTTGACATCAATGCGGGGTAATGCACTTGATTAGAAATATCTAACATCACTCTCTTCTTATTTTTTATATAGTCATGAATTCATGGAATGTTGGAAACTTGAGCTCTAGAAAAGGACACAAATTTCTATTTATGACTTTTGTGAACTTCTTATATGCAATATTATAAGGTTTCTAGCAAATTAGATACAACCCTAGACAAAATGTCAACATAGAAAATCTCCAACGTATTGTAGTATTTGGGAGCCATATAGTAAGCAATCCAAAGGGTAATAGGATGCAAGTATTAGATAGTGGAACCAAAGAGCCACCTTACAGAAGCACAGAACAAAGTATTTCTTGTGGTCCTTTGCAAGATTGCTAGTTTACAAAGTTGCTAAATATTTTCTTCAAGTAAACCTCAAATTTAAAGAGAAAAAACTTTTTCCAATGAGAAAGACCATGTTCATTGTTCCTACTATGATAGGAAGAGACACTATGGTCCTTATTCCAAATCAAAAGGACCTTGAACATGGTAAATCTCTTTCCTCAAAACAATGCAACAATCGTAATAAACAATTCTATCTCTCTTTTTCAAGGATTGCATGCCTATGAGAAGTATCAAAAGATAGCCAATTAAAGTATTTGACATAAAATTATGACATAGAGAAATATTGGCCCTCTAAGTGACAATAATAACTTCTTGGATGTTGTTAAATATTACACATAGCTCATTTGACTCAAATAAAGGCATATGGAATTTAGTTGAGTTGATAAAAATCTAGAATATGAGGTATAGAATGAAATTCCTTAACAACATAGTCTAACCAGACTAGGGGTTGCCATGCACGGGTGTAGAATCAACCACACCCATTAAATATTGGTCATTACTAATGTCCAAACTATTAGCATAAGTATGATTTTTTGTCTTGCTTTCAAAAATAAATGAGTGGATTTAAGAAATGGATGAATATGACATAATTTAAACAGGACTTCGAGATGCCAGCTTAATTCTTATGAATGCTAGGGAACCACATATTTGCCTAAAATCATGTATTTTATCCTAGTAACTAGGGATTTAAATAGTGAATGCTAAACTATGAAGCAAGTCGTACTATGAGTCCCATTAGAAAATTTTTATAATGAGATATGTATGTCTCTTTGACCTACAAGCTACAACTTATCACAAACATGTGTAATGTTGGCTTGAGTTAGGATAAATGATCATTTTGATTCTATTGGAAAGATGATGACCTTGTATGTTTTTCATAATGATGTTGGAGGGAAATATTGAAGACTTCTTGGATGCATTCATATTAATTGGGCTTCTTATTACTTTCACGGTACTACGAATATACATACGTTACAAAGCCACCATAGGATAGGCTTGAGATTTTAGAATTTAAAGAGCTTGACACATAATGGCTAATAATACCAATACTACTTAAGACTTTAGATAGTAGCAAAATTTGCATGCAAACCATTAAATTCAAATAAAGAAACTTCATGCAAGAGGATATAAAAAGAATGTTACTTTCTTACTTAGATATACACAGCTTTTTAACACTGATGAATGTTGCACTCAAATAAATGGTAACAAATTTATATTTCAAGATTTGAAAGAGAGATCAATGAAGAGTGATTTATAGCAAAATACTTGTGAGTTCATACCATGTCATAAATAGCCAAACTAGGCAAGCGGTTTTAGTGTGTGTAATGTATGAGCGATGGGAGCAAGTATTCACGCTATTAACGTAGGATCGATGGGAGCTGCAATATGAATATGTATTTAAGCTACCTTTCTTGCCCCGTTTAAGGCCGCCGTTCTTTTTCATGGTCATCTCGTTGTGGTTGACGATAGAGGCAATGTACTTACCAGTCTGGCTGTGCCTGAAAACATGATCCGTATGATCTCTTAGTTTAGAAATACTAGAGCGACATTTGCGCTAATTACATCTGACGGAATTAGTGATCATCAGATTACAAATGCTTCCTTATAGTAGAAATAATTGAGCAGTGCTAGGACCAATTACATCTGAGACTAGAGAAATTAGGAATCATTTATAACTGGCTAAGCCGTGTGGAAGCTTAAATACTTACTTATATACCCCGAGATATTTGGATGTACATGGTAGTTTAGTCTTGCGATTTTGAGCTTCTTTGCGATGTACATGCTGTTGCGGCCGGCTGGGTTCCGCATGTGGATCACTATCTATCTGCTTCAAGCCTTCACCGGTTGATTCGTCGGGAGACATATTGCTCCTCGCTGTACAGCTTCCAAACGTCGGCAAACAACCTGCAGTATAATATTGTGGACATTGTAAAATCAATGCATCAAATGTTAAAGTCACGCAAATGCGACGCCTGATCACGGCATTAATTGACAATCTTGTCATCATCAGCCGTATCTTAGCTTACCCCATGCGCATTATAAACGCAGTCATGGTTTCGAGTACACATTAGTAACGCATCACTAACGACGAGAGTACAGATGCCGGCATCATATCGACCTTACGTTAATTACAATTGCATGGCCCTGAATAGTCAATCACTATGATGCGCAGCATCAGTACAAGCCGAAGTGGCGAGACAAACGTCAATCACAATATCAGCGCAATACAAGCCGTACGACGATAACCATAATTCTATTCTATAACGATTATGTGAGCTCGTCGTACATTCTCCGTACCTTCTAATCTGATCCGCTGCCCAACGTATCGGCTCTAGAGTGGCGATCAATTGCGTTGTTCCACCTGGCAAGTTTTGCCACGTCATCAGCAGATCCTCTTTAATACGGACAGGTGGCAATCGCACAGCTCGACACGGTGGATGTATTTTCTAGCTGAACGAGTAAATAGATAAATAAACTTGTCTAATTGGAAAACAAAAGCTATGAGTTTCGTAGGGAAACTAGAAGGTCCAAATATGAAGATATTATTACCTTTGATTTGGAAAACAAAAGTATAAGGCATAATGGTATTGAGTAACTCTTAGTGGTATCTTCAACAACAGGAACCGTTATTTTTCTAAGTTCAAAATGAAAATATATTGTTATTTGCAACCATGTGCGTTTTCGTGACCAAAGGCTCCTTTTGTTGATGAGTAGTGTCAATAAAAAATGGATATGCCAAGCCTCAGCCTGCAAGTTTAAGCTCCAATACAATAAACATAAGAGTTGATATCTAGCACGAGCCTTGTGTGATGTCCTGGCTCGTTATTATACAAAAGATAAGTAGATAACTTCATAAACTTGTGAGGATGTTGTTACGATTAGGCAATATAAATAATAATAGCTTTGTTCACCATTCCACCTTTACCAATTATATGTTGCTCAAATCGACAACATAAATCTAAATTGTAAACTTTAGGCTACACACTCATTCTCTTAATATGCAAACCCTTAAGCAATTAATGTATTGTTGCTTCATGGTATTATGAAATGATGTTTATCACGATATTTGACCAGAACTATGAAAGTATGTTTATCATGGTATTTTACTGTTGTAGATTTTGTTTATTTGCCGCATGTATTTTAATGTCATGCACAATAGATTTATTTTTTATGTATTTATTCGAGAAGATAAAATACTTTTTTTTTTGTAAAGTTATTAGAATAGAGTGTGTTTTGATTTATTTGCACAAAATCAAGTCATACAAATTCTGGAAAGTGAGAAACATTAAAAGAATGATTTCAATGTATTTTGGGCACAAAAGCTTGATCTAATATTATAAATACATGCATGGGGGAGGTGCTCACCCATGCGTCGAGGGAGATTATACCCCATCTTGTATCATGCATGCTTTCTCAATTTTTCTTCTCTCTTGTCTCTATTTTCTTTCTTATTCGATTTATTTCTCTTTCAACTTTTGGTTAATAATTGGTTGTTGTATGGTAAAGGCATTCAACATTGGTATTAAGTAAGGTGATTGGTGGATACATCAACGTCGTTAAAGATGCAAGCATTCATATTAGAGTATAACACTATCTTCATCAATATCAAGAGGTATTATATTGTCTATTTATTCAAGTTTCTGTCCCCTGGTTCATGGCTGAAGGGTTCTCCACTTGTCTTTTAACTTAGTGGTATTAGCATTATGTAAAGAGAGATATTTTATAAAAACAATTTCTATACAACTGATTTATAGTGAAGCTTTTTTGTCTTCTTGATTATAATCATGGTTATTTGAATATATTTTTTAAAACAAACATTGTCTTTCATAGGCATAAAGGCTATAAGGCTTATTGGCTAAGCTTTTATCAAAGGCTTCAAGTGCCTCCATACATACAGCACTACAATCACCATTTATTACTTTCTACCCTCATTTTATACATGATTCATTGTCAATGTCCATGCACTTGGAATGAGGGAAGAGGTGTTGTATTTTAACGTTCACAATCAGGTTATGAATCAGATAAGTTTGAGTCCACAATGAATTGGCCAAGTAGGACAACAAAAGAAACCACTCCCATATTGGTTTTGAGAGAGAAGGTTGTTTTCCCAACTAAAGAGGGAGAGAAGGATCATTCACTATCGATCACTTTCTACTCTACAATGCACATCCTAAAACCACCTTCTGCCACTGTCATTATGTAATTGAAGTTGCTAGCAAGTTGGACAATCATCATCATTTTAGCATCATAGTAGGTCATCGACTTATTTGGATTAATCTTTTTCAAAGCCTAAAGCTTTACGCTTTAAAGCTTAAAGATTTTCTTTTCTTTACCATCAATGGGCAATGTCTTTCTAGGAGGGGAGCATTAAATTAATCCCCTTTTTCCACAAAAGGGTTATTTTTCACTTAATGACTTACTAATCACATTTAAGGTGTTATTGCAAATAAGTATTTCTAGTTCAATTTCAACATACAAGAAGTATTCTTAAGCCTTTATCTCTACTACTCTCATGCAAATCTTTCTCTTGCTTGGGAATAACTCCACAAGATAATCAAGCCACCAAGGATAAACATTTGCCTCCCATGCTATCAATTTTCTCTCACACAGTACTAGAGAATACACAACATTCTTGTCATGGTGGATATCAATCCACTCTTTGGTGAATTCCAGATCTATATCCAACTTCTTCTCTTCTTTACGTTGTAGTATCCACCTACTACATTCTGGATACAAATGACTCCATAATTATCAAAGCACTTACCACCATAAGAGAGGAAGTGATTACTCCTCATGCATAACCATCATAATAAACCTATAAACCACATGTTTGGCTAAATACACAAGCTCTGGAAGTTTCTCTATAGTGTTTGAAGACTTCACTCCATACAACTAATGTAGAGAAGCAGACATACATTTCAAAAACTTAAAATTGGCACATACATTAAGAAAACACTCAAGAAAGAAATATAAATGCATTGCATTGTGTGAACTTGCATGACATGATTCTTCAAGTTAAGGTTGAAGAACTCCTCAAATGATTTTGACTATTGTGGACCTTTTACTTGAATCCTTTTGGATCTGTAGCACTATCTCCGAATGCAAATGAGCCCAATATGTCTCTTTCTTCAAGTAAATCCAAAAGATCTTATAATCAACAAAGTGAGGGTATTGGGGGTATTTAGACTTTGTAAAACTCATAAGATGCAACAAAAGTTTTTTCGTGCAATGCCCACCAATATGCATAAATAGGAAGCACTTAAGAAAAAAGAAACATGTAGGCAACTTTCTTTTTGAATATAAATTACCTCTCTAGAGAGAATTTTGATCTTATGAGACAATATAACTTGTCTCTTGCGGTCTTGAGCATGCTCACATCATCCTACCATGTAGGCTAAATAACAACCTAAAGAAATCATCCCCATTTTGTGGATTTGCAATTCGTAAGTATTTGCAATCCCTATCCTTGAGGCACTCCTCTTACACTCTTATAGCCTTATCTAAACGTATCTTCCTAGTTGTCTCATCTATACCAAGAGCCTCAACCTTTGCAAATTCTGTGGAGATGAAGGCATGGAATTCATCCTATCATCCCAAAACATAAATAAAATTATATCCAGAGATAGAAAAGCACTTTATTTATGAGAGAGCTGGAGATAGAAGAGTGCCTTCCATACAAGCAAAGATATTAAACCAAGGAGAGTTATACCATGGAGTGGCACGATGATCATACCTTCCCTCTATACTCATCTCAACCTCAACCCAATTCCTCATGTCTCGGCTCAATCTATCTGGAATGGATTCTTTGTTTACAATACCAAACTTTTGGAAGATGTACACAGCATGTGCAATATTTGGAGAAACATGTGCCCTAGAAATAGTATTGAAAGCAAACATAAGAATAACATGAGAATGTTTTCATAATAATCATACGAATAACATGAAACAAAACATAAGAATAACAATGAGAAGAATAGTTGAAGGAAGAAGACTTACACATTGGTGGTATCCAATACAGATAGTAGCTCTACTCTATAATTGAAGCTTGACTTATATAAGAATGGGATACAAATATTCAAAGCTTACATGTGTAAGGGACAAAATATGAATGATTACTTACTTTCTTTGATGCATCTCCACCATGTTTTTAGTCTATGATTGCCATCCCAAACCAAAAACTTCTTGCCTTTATGGTCTTGCGAGTCTCTCCCAAGAGCCATCTCAAACTCCTCATTTCTTTGACGCAAAATTGGGCCCCACTCAACTGGATTTTGGATGTCATAGGCATGGTCTCTCCTCTGGGACCCACAAGTGACACAAGGAAGTATCCGGTAGTCTCAAGATAACCAGTGGAATCAAAAGAAGCAATTAACCCACTGAGCATCATCTATCACAAATGTGCCTATGTCATGAGCCACAAATCTACAAAGAGACACAATAGGAGGCACCGATGTCGTGACGCTTTGTGTCCACCACTGGGAACTTGAGGGCAGAGTTTTTCACTAAGAATTTGAACACATTAGTCAGTGTCATTAGGAATTTATTTTCCATTCTGTGTGTCTTTTTTTTTGCATTCTGCATGACGACGCACGAGCACATGTAGATAGGCTAGGCACATTTGCTTCAGTATTTTTGTGTGGAAGCATTGTTTGATTGATTGCATTGCATGGATTTTAATTTGCATTTTTCAAATCACATGAATGATTGGGCACAAAGTTCTCTTTCAAAACATATTCTTGCTAGGGAACATAACATGAAAAAAGATTCATATGAAGAGGTATTTGGGTTCTCAAAGTTATACGTTTTGTTGAAGTATAAAAATTATGATGGAATTTGATAGGATTCAAAGATCGAAGGTTGGGGGATCTCATTTGAATAAGAGATGAACTTTGGCCAATGCCTACAACATCAAAGCAAGACCTGACTTACAAAAAGCACCACCCTTGCCTTTGTTTTCTTATGGATAAGAAGCATCATCTATTCTACTCTACTCTTTCATTTCACATGTATCTTCTCAACATTTCCAATATGATTTCTATTCTAGAAGAGAGCTATGGGCTGAAATCTCTAAAGAAGAGTACTCAGCTTATAAATGGGAAGAGGATCGATTATTTCTTACATTGTCTATGTCATGTATCTTATTTTCTCGTCAGCAGTTGTGATTACCTTGGACCTTGCAAAAGTAGTTCACGCAGACATGTGTTGCATCATATTTTTCTGGCTATCATATTTGCAGTTTCTTTGGCAATTGTGGAGCTATTAGGCATTGTGGTATTGACAATTCTTTATTATGCATGTAAGGCCTATCATCACGAGAGCCAATAGAGAATTTGGCACTTTTGAACATCTCAGAGCCTATGCAGGGGAATATGTGAGTTTCAGAGAACATTGAAACTGGTCTGTGACTCGGCCCAAGTTTAAGGAGCTTTGCTCTAACCATTTGGACAGATGTCAAACTCCAGTCGAGACTATCGTGAAGGATAAAAAACTAATTTTTAATGATATGAAGGAGGTTATCCTAGTGGGAAGCTCCACAAAGATACCGACTATGCAAGAGCTAGTCAAGAGAAGGACTGGCAATGATCCAAATTTTGTAGCCAGAGAAGACACAGGGCTTCATTGCAGCAAGGCAGAGACATACACATTGATGATGTGAAGGTGGTGAAAAGAAAACAATTAAAGCTTTAAAAATCTTTAGACGTTTAAAGCTTAAAAGTTTTAAGCTATTAATTCTATTGCTTTTATTTTTCTAAATGCTGAAAGATTTTAAAGCTTAGCTTTAAACAAACTAGAGAAAAAAACACACTCAACGTTGTCGTAGATTTTGTGTAAGGGCTGCTGAACACGGAGTTCAAGTTGCAACAAGTGAAGAGACTAACAAGAAGAAATCGAATTTTTGATGCCAAAGTTCACTATATTCCTTGTCAAGTGAGTTACACGAGGTCCATGTTCAGAAAAAGCTATGTAACTCATATCCAGCTTTACATTCACTGTAGTAACTCATATCCAACTTTACATTCAGATGATCGAGTTCAGTTTTGCCATTGTTTTTTTTTTAAACATTAAGGACCTTGTTGAATATATACAGAATGATAGAATGAGGAAGGGAGTCAAATGGATCAAAACACATAGATGAGGCTGGTTTCCTGTTGGCATGGAAGGAGGTATGTGACATAGTTATAAATACTTCAGAATTCGTTTTGGAGCTTCAAAGTCTTTGCAGCAGGTAGGCGAATGTGATCAACTGCTCTCTGAAACCAATGAGAGATAGCTTCTTTCAAATGCCCTGAAAGATTCTTTCACCTCAGGAGTATTGTAGAAGACAGAGACAGAGGCACTAATTCAGCAAAGAAGCTCACATAAATGAATTGAATGAGCCTTTTTAAGGTTTCTACCAAAGCCAAGCCTGCCACAGGACCAAAATAACTCATGGCCAAAGAATCGATTCGCCAATAATGAATGAAGCAAGACCGAGCAGTTTTCAGCCTGAGCTCTCGCCAAAACTGCTCTCTGAGGCATTTTGAAGAGACATTCATGGAACTAATACACTAATAGTCAAAGTAGCCACTAGCCAGACCGAGAAGAAAGCCTCACTCTGAGACACTTTATAGAGACATTCAATGCACTGATTCACTGATCGTCAATGAAGCAAGGGCGAGTAGTCTACAATTATCCTAGCCATGACCAGAGGCTAGAGCATCCTTCTCTGAGGTACTTTTTATAGTGACATTCAAGGCAGATTCTCTGTTTCTTCTGCGATAAAGTCAGTTTCTCAATCTGCCTGTGTGACTGGGGCCCGCGATTGGAGTTAATTGCTAATCACTCAAGCAATCAACCAAGTTGGCTATTTGGGAATCGCATCCAACATCATCAGCTCCTGGGCTGATTTTCTGAGTCGTATCACATGGGACAGGTGAGCCTCGAGTCTTCTAGCCATGGGCTTTCACTCTCCCAATCGCGCAGCTTGTGGGAAGAAGAAGAATCCTTCAGTAAGCTTCGATGTAGTAAGGCCTCACACCGTTGCTCTCTGATGTCACTGTCTTTTTCTTATCTTCCTTAACGTCACCTTCAGCATGTCGTTCCCTTCCGTCCAGCTCCGATCATGTCCTCTTCTAGTACATACTATCTCCTGCACCAATATCGAATTGAAAGATCAGTAAACTCTTTCTCCTGTCGCTCAGAGTGTTATTATTTCCCTTCCTCTGCCTCCATGACGGTATTGTCTATCTTCTCGTTTTCATTTTCTCCTGGATGAACTCGACCATCCGCCCAAAAACAAACTGCTTTCTTGCAGAGGATGCTGATGATGACGAATCCACGCCCTTCGACACAATTATAGGCTTAACTCTTTGAAATTCCATCCAGCCAATGTCACTGGTGTGCTCCATGAATTTCAGATCCCTGGGGTCTACAACCAAGCATGCCGTCAATCTCCAAACAGTTTTAATCCTTGAGGTACAAGACGATGCTGAGTTTCCCCCCCCAAAAACGGTTCTGACCGAATTAGTCTCCCCTTCTCCTCTTTTAGCTGAGTGAAAAAAAACTCCTCTTTGACAAGAATAACTCTAGTTTCTTTACACCCATAGGAGATCTATCCACCAACTTTGATTTTGACCTTGAGGACTAACGTAGGGTATCTTTGGAGTCATCAATTGCCCCATTAATAGTTAGTTTTACGATGGGTGATTTGCGCACAAACTTCGACTTCGGCCTTGAGGACAGGGTGGCAAAATTCTCTCTCGGAACTTCACTAGTGCTTTATTTGCTTAAGCAGCCTTTGAGAGACTTCCTTCAACTCTATTTCATGGGAATTATTGAACTTAGATGATCGGCTTCCACAAAGCTTCCTTCGATTCCACAATTCCCTGCACTTTTCTTAGAGATCATCATTGAAATTATCAGCTTGATAATGTCCTTTGGCCTCAGTTTTTCATATTTTTCTAACACATACTCATCATACATCCAAACAGAAACACACACACATACTAGCGGAATATATACATAGGATGCGGGTACTGAAATGACGGATTATCATAATGCATCAATCACACACAATGAATCTCACGCGGAAAAATAACACAAATGCACAACAAAAAAAATGGAGGTGTATACGGCTTGGATACGCAGCAGCACGACATCCACCCCCTCTAAACCTGCGCATCCTCCGGATGAGCCAACTATCTAGGATCATTCAAGTCCACAAACAGGTCGAGTCCTTCATCAGTTTCTAATAGACCTGCTTCTCCATCAGCTTCATCATCCATATTCTCTGCTTCTTCTGCTTGACTTTCTTCTACCTGCTCTTCTTCCGCCAATGCTTCAAGTGAATATTCTTCATCTTCTCTTCTCTTGAAAATCTTGACTCGTTTTCCAGCAATGGGAACCCTCAATACTATTCCATCTAATTCAGCCAACTCATAGGTACCATTGTCAAAAACCTGTTTCACCTCATACGGTCCAAACCATCTTTGAACCATTTTTCTCATGCTACTATGCTAATTCTCTAGACTACTGTCGTAGACTAGAACCCAATCTCCTTCTTTTATGGCTCTAGGTCTCAAGCGATGCCTCAAATCAAACCTGTCCTTATTTCTGAGTCGGGTTGCCTTCAAACGATCAACTGCTAGCTGCAAATCTTTTGTTCTTCTCTCTAGTTGACGAATCCGAAGAGCTAGAAGCTCCTCCCTTGATAAATTCTTATGCCATCGAAGAACACTCCATGTGAGAGCACAGATTTCTGTAGGCATGACAGGTTTTTGCCCATACATCAACTTTGTAGGCATATATCCAGTAGTCACGCTATGTGTAGAGCGGTCTGCCCACAATGCAAAAGGTAGTAATCTCGGCCAATCTCCAATCTGACCTCTATAAGCTTTTGCCAATGCTTTAACTACCGGCGGATGTCCTCTTTCGCTCTTCCCATTTCCCTCTGGATTATAGGCAATAGTAAGAGCCAACTTAATCCCAAGCCGTGAGAAAAATTCTTTAGCTTCGTCTGCATCTAGCTCTCCACAATCAACTATAATCTTGCCTATACATCCATACCTGCAAAATATTTCTTCCAACAAGAATTTAAATACTGTAGTGGTGGTCTTTGTCCACAAAGATCTGCCTTCAAGATAGTTTGTAAGATCCCCCCTAGCCAAGATAAGATATCTCATCTGCCAAAGTCCCAATGGCAAAGTAACCAAGTCTACCACCCACTTATAATGCATACATAGTGGATAGGTCGGATGCAACTCATCACGATGCCGCACTAAAGAATAAAGCTGGCAGTCCTTGCAAGTCTCCACAAAGTGGGAAACATCTTTATACATCCCTTTCCACTAGTATCTTTCTTTGATTTTCTCATAGGTAGCCCACACACCTCTATGACCAACCCATGAACTCTCATGAAACTCTCGCATAATCTGTATTTGCATCGCTACCTCACAAACTACTCTCAAGGGTAAGCTGCCTCTCTTCTTTGGATGCTTCCAAAGAAAACCATCTTTCAAGAAATACCCATAAGCCTTCCTTCCGATTTTCTTGAATTCATCATCTATCCAATCAACTCTTCGAGTCAATGAACTTAGATACTATCCAATTTGCAGCCACTCGTCAACATAAAGTTCTTCAATAAAGGCTTCAACAGTAGATACATGACAATCATGAACAAGGACAGAAGCTGCAAAACTGTCTCATCATCTTCTGCAAGCATTGACTCCTCATCCTCATATCTCGCTCTAGATAGCATATCAGCTGGATTATCTTTCCCTGCTATGTGTCGAAATTCTGGATTCAATGATTTTATATAGGCAATCCATCGAAGCATCGCTATATCTGGAGTTGAGCAGCTAGTAATCATGCCAAGCAAAGGCAAACAATCTGTTTCCACAACAACTCAAGCTCCAATAAAATACCCTTTATCACACTTCAGTGTAGTGACTACTCCCCACAACTCTCTTTTAATCTGCAGATATCTTCTCTATTGCTCATTAAGAACTTTAGCTCCAAAGTGGATTGCATATCTATTTCCATCAGCATCATCCTATCCCACTGCCCAACCTATGCCAATAGGGCTAGTATCAATTGTCAACATGATTGGCCGTCCACACTGATAATCCGCCTTGCGAAGAGTAGGAGCTGACTGCAACAGCTTCTTGAGTTTACGCATGGCTTTCGAATGCTTCTCATCCCAATGAAATTTCTACCCCTTTCGAAGCAGCTGATAGAGAACATCTACTATGTGAGCAAAATGAGGAATCCAAATCATGTAAAATACACAAGCTCCCACAAATCTCCGCACCTCTGAAGTAGTCGAGCAATACTCTGCAATCCTGCTTATGGCATCCACCTTTGCAAGTGAAGGCTTCCTACCATAATAACCAACCATATGCCCAACTATCATGACTTCATTAACACCAAAGACAGATTTTAGCCCTGAAAGAGTCAAGTTTACTTCCTCTAATCGTGTCAATATTTGCTCACAAGCAACCAAGTGTTCAACCACAAACTGTCTACATCCTCGCAAATCAAGACTTTCATTCTTTTCTTCGTCTACACAACCCTTAATAGGCACATCATCTAGGAAAGGCATGGTATATTGCGGAATATAGTCTCGTAGAACTCTATGCATAGCATTCATCATATGAGCAACTGAGTTGGTGGCACCTTGAGGCAAGGTACACATCCTTACAAGACCAATAGGTGTCCGCATAGTAGTAATATCCCTGCCTTCCAAGGCAAGCTGAAATTGATCATAACCTGAATACAAGTCACCTAGAGAATAGATGGCTCATCGTGCAAAAGCCTTAGCAAATTCATCCACAACTGGACGTGTTCCCACATTCCTGATTGTCACTTTGTTCACGGGCTGCATATCCTGAATAAATCTCAAAGTACCATTCTTCTTTGGTACAGTAAACCACCTGTTAGAATAGGGTGCAGAAGAGGGTTCCAAAATCCCCATCTTAATCTTCTCATTTAGCAACTCTATCAGCTTTGGCAAGTGTGATTTAGGCACAGGTATAGGACGTATATTCCATGGTACATGAGGGATAGTGAAGATGACCATAGGCGCAACCAATTTGGGACTAATGCAGCCAATTTCATGAGGAAAGAAAGGAAATGCCTTACCATGACATCCAAGCATCTCTCTAAAACATTCTTTTTCCACTGGAAGCAAGAAATCATCATTTCCAATCCTCAACTCTGCAAGAGTTTCAGCTGTAAATTTATGTCCAAGATTTACAGGATCTCTCAACATAGGCTGCTTCATAGCTTTTTCTATCTGCTCATCACTATCAGGAGGAAGCGGCCCTGCAACCGGCTTAACCTTCTTATCAACTGTTTTATACTTCGTGTCAACCTTGGCATCAGTTAGGCACTCTTTTCTTTGCTGCAATTTCTACAAATTTTCAGCAACTCTCAACTCTGTTGGCTGAAAGATTTCAGCCCTTTGCTCAATGGACTGCATGGGTGCAGCCTGAAACTCTGTATGCTGAAATTTCTCAGCATGAAACTCTGTTGGCTGAATGAATTCAGCCCTCAGCTCTATGGAATGCGTGGGTGTAGCCACATACTCCATATGCTGAATTTTTCCAGCATTTAACTCTGTTGGCTGAAAGGTTTCAGCCCTCTACAACTCTGTAAGCTGATCAAGATCAGCCATAAATTCAGTTTGCTGAGTTTTCTCAGCCTCTAACTCTATTTTCAGCACAAAATCAGAAACTTCCTGAAACATATCCAAGGTTTGCACAGGTATGATCTTTGAACCCTTACATACATCAGTTTTTAGCATTGTTCCCATCTCAAACAATGTATCTGCATAAGACATCCCTTCATACAATCCATCTACATGCTCTTCTGCTTGCAAAATACCTGCAATCTTCAACTCTTTCTCCTTACGACCAATGTACTGCCTGGCAGCTCTAGGCAAATCTGAAATTCTCTGATAACTCACTGAACTATATGAAGAAAAACCAACAAAATTAGTGGAGAAAGACTGGCTGCCAGGAGGCGAGATCTCCTCTTTTCTCCGCTCCCTACCACTGGCGTCTCGCAAGACAGCGGTACCTAATGAAAATCCAACTCCTTCGTATGTAGTGGTGCCTCACGCAAGGAGTCCCTGTTTCTCGAATGATCTACCCCAACAGTCATAAACTGAACAGCTCGCATACCATCCTTACTGCATATCCGTGCATAGGCTAAGCCGTCATCCATCACTTTCATCTCCATTCTTGCTTCTGTAATGAAAGGCTGTCCAAGAATAATCGGATAAGAGCAAGAATCCTGAACAAAGCAATGATAATCCTCTTCAACATTATCAATAGAAATTTTGATGCTCGGACAAGCAGTATACATATCACCAGAAGTATTATTGGCGGCTCTCATGCGCTAGCCATGCTCTGCATCCATAGGCCACTTGCCACTCTCATAAACACCTCAAGCAATAAGATTAATGTCGGAACCATGATCAACTAAAGCGACCAAAGGAATCTGTTTCTCTCCAATCCTTACCACTGTCTCAGTGATTGCTCTAGCCCAATGACTACGTGAAAAATGGCTGCAAGGAATAAGAATAGGGGTATCATCATCTTCATACTGCATAGGCTGAACTATTTTCTCCAATTGCGGATTAACAGAAGCATTCTCAACCATCACTGCATCAAAGCAGGTCCTTCCATCCCATGTCGTTTCCTTTGCAAAAGATCCTGAATTTGATCCTGTATTTATCTTCTAGCAATCCCAAGAGCTTCTCCAACAATAAAAGTGACTTCACTATTCAAAATTCTTTCATGAAAAATCTTACTCATATCCATTTGCATATCAAGGTCTGACAAGAGCTTGAATCCTGGCTCCTTTCTTGGTTGCCTCTTCTCTTTCATTTGCTTGTCTCCCATAGGTTGTTTAGGACATGATTGAGCTAGAGAACTTGACATAGGTGGTGAAACAAAGTCACCCCCTCTAGTCTTTTTGGAGGTGTTGAGACCCTCTTCTTCTCTTCTTCTCTTTTCCTCAACCATGGCATCTAAACCATGTGTTTTCGCCATATAAGCAAAAATAGAATACCTATCAACAGGAGAATCCCATCCCATTTCTCCTCGGATGCTGGAGCCCACACAAGTCATAGTAGATGCCTGAACTTTCCCTCTTCTCGCTATCTCCAAGGCAGAGGACCATAAAGCAGAGTCTCCATCAGATTTCTGCTCAAGCTGGACTCCATAAGCTGAAGCATCTCCTCTAACACTCACATAAGCTGATCGCGCAGCCATATCATCAACGAGCTTCTTCATGCCTCCCTTACCAAAGTTCGTGTCAAGAGGAGCACCAGTCTCTGTCAGCCATATCTTCCCATCTTGTCCCCAAAACACTACATTCTTCTTACGCGCTTCCTGAAAAGCATCACAATCTCTGCAGTGTTGGTGCTCTGTACTATCGCACCAAATACGTCGTCTCCCTTTTCTTTGACCAGCTGCAAAAGCAGTCACTGGAGCAGGTGCTACAGCAGGAACTAACATAAGTTGCTCCTTTAACTTACCAACTTCAGCTTTGACTGCTTCAATCGTCAAATCTACCAAGCCTTTAATAACATTATCTACAAATAAGGGCACTGGAGCAGTAGGAACTGGTGGATTTACAATAGGAGGAGTAGGCTTAGGCATAGAACTTGCAGCAGGGGTAGAAGAAGAAGTCTCCAAGGATTTTTCAGAAGCAGATCCTGTATTACGATACAATCGTACTCTCTTGCGCTGCTTCTTAACAAGAGCATTCACAGCATCAATGACATGTCTCCACTCGGTCTTTAAACCTGAATCGGTAGCTTGATCTTCCAAAAGATCATCCAACTTTTCCTATAAATCAGCATCAGCGGCTTGTAAAAATAATTCCACTTTTTGCATCTCCAAAGCTTGCTGCTCAGTTCCATCCAACTGATCATAGCGGCTCTCAAACTCTCGCAGAAGGGCGGTAACTGAAAGTCCCTTATTAGGCATAGAAACCCATGCTAAGAAATTCCTGCGGTTCATAAGACCTGTATCCTCCAGGAAATATTCATCTTTTAATGCCTTCTTAAACTCTGCCCAACCAGCATGTGTTTCTTGAATTTCTGAAATTCGGACTTCAAGAGCGCGCACCACAATCCGCAAGAAGTAGTGGCTCCAAACAACTTGATAAACCCCAAAAAACTTCATCTTTTCTTCATACAAATGCAGGTAAGTTGACACTTGTTGGCCGTTAAACTGCTTCATCTCCTGTTGGACAGCTTTCAAGGTATCCATGGCATCACTATCACGTTTCGTGTGAGCTTGCTGCTGCATATAGGTTGTAAATGACTGAAACAGGTTCTTCATGACATTGTCATCTGTCGTCTCTTCTTGCGAGTCTCCCATCTTGCTAAAAAGTGACGGAGTACTTTCACGTCGGGTTCAAGTTGCAACAAGTGAAGAGACTAACAAGAAGAAATCGAATTTTTGATGCCAAAGTTCATTATATTCCTTGTCAAGTGAGTTACATGAGGTCCATGTTCAGAAAAAGCTGTGTAACTCATATCCAACTTTACATTCACTATAGTAACTCATATCCAGCTTTACATTCAGATGATCGAGTTCAGTTTTGCCATTGTTTTTTTTTTTAACATCAAGGACCTTGTTGAATATATACAGAATGATAGAATCAAGAAGGGAGTCAAATGGATCAAAACACATAGATGAGGCTGGTTTCGTGTTGGCATGGAAGGAGGTATGTGACATAGTTATAAATACTTTAGAATTCGTTTTGGAGCTTCAGAGCCTTTGTAGCAGGCGCGTGAATGTGATCAACTGCTCTCTCAAACCAATGAGAGACAGCTTCTTTCAAATGCCCTGAAAGATTCTTTCACCTCAGGAGTATTGTAGAAGACAGAGACAGAGGCACTAATTCAGCAAAGAAGCTCACATAAATGAATTGAATGAGCCTTTTTAAGGTTTCTGCTAAAGCCAAGCCTGCCAGAGGATGAAAATAGCTTATGGCCGAAGAATTGATTCGCCAATAATGAATGAAGCAAGACCGAGCAGTTTTCAGCTTGAGCTCTCACCAAAACTGCTCTCTCAGGCATTTTGAAGAGACATTCAAGGAACTGATACACTAATAGTCAAAGTAGCCACTAGCCAGACCGAGAAGAAAGCCTCGCTCTGAGGCACTTTATAGAGACATTCAATGCATTGATTCACTGATCGTCAATGAAGCAAGGGCGAGCAGTCTACAATTATCCTAGCCATGATCAGAGGCTAGAGCATTCTTCTCTGAGGTATTTTTTATACATTCAAGGCAGATTCTCTGTTTCTTCTGCGATAAAGTCAGTTTCTCAATCTGCCTGTGTGACTGGGGCCCGCGATTGGAGTTAATTACTAATCACTCAAGCAATCAGCCAAGTTGGCTATTTGGGAATCGCATCCAACATCATCGGCTCCTAGGCTGATTTTCTGAGTCGTATCACATGGGACAGGTGAGCCTCAAGTCTTCTGACCATGGGCTTTCACTCTCCCAATCGCGCAGCTTGTGGGAAGAAGAAAAATCCTTCAGTAAGCTTCGATGTAATAAGGCCTCGCACCATTTCTCTCTGATGTCACTGTCTTTTTCTTATCTTCCTTAACGTCAGCTTCAGCATGTCATTCCCTTGCATCCAGCTCCGATCCTATCCTCTTCTAGTACATACTATCTGCTGCACCAATATCGAATTGAAAGATCAATAAACTCTTTCTCCTGTCGCTCAGAGTGTTACTATTTCCCTTCCTCTGCCTCCATGACTGTATTGTCTATCTTCTCGTTTTCATTTTCTGCTGGATGAACTCGACCATCCGCCCAAAAGCAAACTGCTTTCTTGCAGAGGATGCTGATGATGACGAATCCACGCCCTTCGACTCAATTATAGGCTGAGCTCTTTGAATTTCCATCCAGCCAATGTCACTGGTGTACTCCATGAATTTCATATCCCTCGGGTCTACAACCAAGCATGCCGTCAATCTCCAAACAGTTTTAATCCTTGAGGTACAGGACGCTGCTGAGTTTCCCCCCCCAAAAACGGTTCAGACCGAATTAGTCTCCTCTTCTCCTCTTTTAGCTGAGCGAAAAAAAACTCCTCTTTGACAAGAATAACTCTAGTTTCTTTACACCCATAGGAGATCTATGCACCAACTTGATTTTGACCTTGAGGACTAACGTAGGGTATCTTTGGAGTCATCAATTGCCCCATTAACAGTCAGATTTACGATGGGTGATCTGCGCACAAACTTCAACTTCGGCCTTGAGGACTGGGTGGCAAAATGCTCTCTCGGAACTTCACTAGTGCTTTATTCGCTTAAGCAGCTTTTGAGAGACTTCCTTCAACTCTATTTCATGGGAATTATTGAACTTAGATGATCGACTTCCACAAAGCTTCCTTCGATTCCACAATTCCCTGCACTTTTCTTAGAGATGATCATTGAAATTATCAGCTTGATAATGTCCTTTGGCATCAGTTTTTCATATTTTTCTAACACACACTCATCATACATCCAAACAGAAACACACACACATACCAGCGGAATAGATACATTGGACGCGGGTACTGAAAGGATGGATTATCATAATGCATCAATCACACACAATGAATCTCACACGGAAAAATAACACAAATGCACAACAAAAAAAATGGAGGTGTATACGGCTCGGATGCGCAACAGCACGACAATGTGTGGAAGGAAAAACTATATATGGAGGGTGGAAGAGGTGCAATGTAACGTGTCCACTCGCATCATCCCAGACACATCTTAGCAGTCCATCGGAAAGGATGTCTAGAAAGCTCCGCCCGGCACTCCCATGGAATGTTATGGGATTTGCGATCTAGGGCTTCCCGCGTCTGCCACATAGCGGAAGTATTCTGGCCGTTTCCACTTAGGATCGACCGGAACTAGGGTTTTCCTGATTGGTCATTACCTAATAGCAACTAGCGTTGGACCTAAGCGAACTTTACGCAGAAACACCAGGTCCGAAGCGGATTCACGCTGCACTTGGTCCAAGGAGAATGGGAAATGAGAGGGATGCAAAGCTCAAGCTCTCTATCATAAGGCATAGTCCCATTCCGTTCCGCTAAAACAGCGTAAATCGGGTAAGACATAACTCTAGGTCATCACTTTCGTTGTTCGTGTCCTTTGACGATCATCCCGCTGTTCTTTGAGATTTGAGAAAAGTTCCCGGCCAACCGGGACCACCCAACCGTAGGACGGACCCATGGCCCATCCTCCGCACTTTCCTCAGTTTGTTTTAGTTAGGTAATTATCTAACACATTAATTGGACATGTAACAATCAGCTTCTTTAATTAAACCGTTAAGCACTCGTTCCTTCACGTAATCTTATCACATGACATAGAAAAACAATATCAGACAAGTTCTTTGTTAATACATCATCATATTTATCTTTGAAATACAAGGAGTTCCACCCGTAGGCTTGTCCATAATCCGCCCGAAGGCTATCTAGTAATCCACAGGGATCACTATTCCAAGCTTCCGCCCGTAGACTAGTATGTGGGCCTCGAGATCCAATCCCAAGTCACGTTAGCCTCTTGTGCAGGTCGTGGAAGGTGAGGGATTTACGGCCAGAGTCCCCCCTAGCACCCAAGCGTCCTCCTAGTCCAAGTAGAGCTCAATGGAGAGACCTCTCGCGACGGGTTCGGTCCACGTTCCCGGCGCGGTCAACAACCCCCTTGGTTAGGGTTAGGCAGGCAGTCGGGGGAAACTGAAACTGCCTCTCCCTTCAGGTCTTCAACCTGAAGTATAGATATTCATTTAATTTGTAATTCATAAATCAAATAGTGCTCTAAAATCTCTAGCAAGCACAAACATTTCCATTAACCAATCTTGTTGTTGGCAAACTGCTAAGGAATGATTCTTTCCTTTCGAATGCATCACCACTCGTTCCAGAGTGTCTTGCAACTTGGCAAGATCCCTTATATTCTAGGTTAGGGAATACCCTATTATCCCAACTTGGTCAACCCTAAAGTTCATTGGATACTTTAGTTTTCGGTTTTTTTTAAACCTTCCTTGCTTAGAAGGATATCAAAGAATATATCATTTTGCAAGATAACTTGCGTAAGGATCTGCCATCCTTGTTGAGGGTATCTTACATTTCTTCTTGTGAATCAATCACAAGACTATATGACTTCGTACTTACTGCGCAAGTCCTGTATCGTAATATACGATGAAACAATCCGTTTTAGTTTCTTTAAGTTGATGTTTGTCAGACCTAGGGTCTCTTTTAAGGAACCTCGGGGAGAAACCCTAGTTCTTTTACATTTACGATTTATTGACCCTACAATCAGGGAAGGTAGGCCAGTATTTAAGGTATAAATGTTTCTTGGATTTTAAATCATTCCCAATGTATATTTCGCAGCATAGGTATTTCTAAGTTTACATTCATTCGGTTAACTTTTAGAAGGTAATATTGAGATCACCTCGGCACGATTTGTTATCTTTGTGACAATTGATTTTTTAGTCCTAAACTTTATTGCTTTGAGGTTAAGTAAATTCAATTAATCTTCATTTTTCCTTGCGAATGAAACTCATGCCAAATAAGCAATCTTTTTCTTGCTAAGATATGCAGTTAGCAATGATAACTACCTAGAGTTTAAGCAACGTAAGAAACCTTTCATGAATTTCATCTTCTATGATGAAAAAATTAGGGGTCAATGGTGCAAGATGCAGTTTTTATACCTTCAAGTTTTAGACGAAATATTCTACTTTAGTGGGTAAATAATCTTGCTCATAATTCGTTTCAATGCATAATGCTATTTGAAGGAAAACTATGTTTTATACAGTATCCATTATGCATGTTCAATTAAACTAAATTCCTTCATCGTAAATAACCAGAACAAAATATATCTTATTCCTAACAATTCATCTTGCATGATTGAACTAAAACTGATATAAAACCAAGAAGGAAAAACCTGGTTTTGGGGTAAGATATCCACATGGATATCGGGAGATGACCCTCCTGTAGCTACTCCTTGGACTTTCTTAGGCGTCATCACAGTTGTAATCCTTCGAATGTGAAGGCAGCTTTACACTCCTTTTCGAAATTCCACCACCGCTTCAATACTCTTCTTCTTTCTTTCGAGGCGAGGAGTCGTTAAGGGATTAACCACGAGGAAGGAATAACAAGACCTTTAAGGTCTTAGCTTCTTCGGAGAGGGAAAGGATTATAAAGCCTAAAAGAAAAAGGCCCTATAGGGATTCATACGTGGTGAAAATGGTGTGTGTGAGTGTGGTTTTAAAAAAACATATGAAGGCCTTGTGAGATCTTTGGGCTTGGGGGTAAAAGGTATAGGCAGGGGGATTTTTGGAGAGGTTTTGGGACAGGGAGTAGTAGAGGTTTTTGGGATTTTAACTGTAACGTGTCCCCTAGAATCATCCCGGACACGTCTTAGCAGTCCATCGGAAAGGATGTCTAGAAAGTTCCGCCCGGCACTCCCATGGAATGTTACGGGACTTGCGATCCAGGTCTTTCCGCGTCTGCCATGTAGCGGAAGTATCCTGGCCGTTCCCACTTAGGATCGACCTGAATTTGGGTTTTTCCTGTTTGGTCATTAGCTAGCAGCAACTAGCGTCAGACCCGAGTGAACTACTTTACGCAGAAGCGCCAGGTCCGAAGCGGATTCACGCTGCACTTGGTTCAAGGAGAATGGGAAACGAGAGGGATGCAAGGCTCAACCTCTCTGCCATAAGGCATAGTCCCATTCCGTTCCCCTAAAACAGCGTAAATTGGGTAAGAGGTACCTCTAGGTCATCGTTCTCGTTATTCACTTTGATGATGATGATCATCCTGTTGTTTTTCAAGATTTTTGAGAAAAGTTCCCGGCTAACCGGGACCACCCATCCATAGGACGGACCCATGGTCCATCCTCCGCACTTTCCTCGGTTGTTTTAGTTATGTAATTACCTAACACATTAATTTGACATATAACAAACAACTCCCTTGATTAATCCTGTTAAGCACTGGTTCCTTCACGTAATCTTATCACGTGACATAGAAAAATAATATCAAGCAACTTCTTTATTATCATATCATCATTTATCTTTGAAATACAAGGAGTTTCACCCGTAGGCTTGTCTATAATCCGCCCGAAGGCTTATCCAGTAATCCGCTAGGGATCACTATTCCAAGCTTCTGCCCCTAGACTAGTATGCGGGCCTCGAGATCCAATCCCGAGTCACGTTAGTCTCTTGTGCAGGACCCGGAAGGCGAGGGATTTACGGCCAGAGCCCCCCCTGGCACCCAAGCGTCCTCCTGCTCCAAGTAGAACTCAACGGAAAGACCTCTCGCGGCAGGTTCGGTCCACGTTCCCGGCGCGGTCAACAACCCCCTTGGTTAGGGTCAGGCAGGCAGTCGGGGGTAACTGAAGCTACCCCTCCCTTCAGGCCTTCAACTTGAAGCATTTATATATCTTTTCATCCTTTAGTTCCTTGAACAAACAATGCAAACAGTGCTTTCTAAACTGCTACAAGCACAATCAATTCCAGTGGTCGTTTATTTGGCAAACTGTTAAGGAGTGACTCCTTCTCTCCGAATGCATCCAGCATTCGATCCGGAATCAATTGCAACTTGGCAAGATTCCTATTGTCCTTGGGTTAGGGTCATACCCTGTTAACCCAACTTAACCAATACCTTAGGTTTTATTAATAGTAAATCCCGGCGGCCATGTGGCTTTAATTTATTGATTAATCATTTGCGTCTGAGCAATTACCTAACTTCCCTTAACTTGGCAAATTTTCCCTAATGAGGGCGATGTAACAGGATGACTAACCATCCCCTTGCAAGTTAAACTTGCGCAAGAACCTGCCAACCTCATTCCAAGGATTGGCAAAACTTTCTTGTGATCGAACCACAAGGCTATGCGACGTTGCAACTTGTTGTACAAGTGTCGCCTCCATTCCAAGAGATCATTTCACTTTTGAATGGTGTTTTCTGGTCAAGAATTATGATTCGACTCGAAGTAGGGTTTAGGGCGTCTTCTCACTCACCCAATCCTAATTGCACTAGACCGACAACGTTCGGTCCTAGGGATTCCAACTCAAACCAAGTTCTAGCACTAGGTAGAATGATCCTTAGGGTAGAAATCCTAGATCATTATTTGCGTGTGTGTCCCATTGGCTCAACTTCTCCGGGAAGGTGGGTAGAACCTTTGGGTTTGAGGACTTCGATTTGGTGTCCAATTACGTTACTTGGCCACATCTCTAACGTGCCAAGCCCTAGCTAGTATTTGAGGTTTTTATTGAATCGGCTAGCTATGCCTATACGAAACCCTAGCAGTCGTGATACTACAAATGACTTGGGTAAATTGACCAACCTGTCTTTGACAAGGACAATTCTTTCCTAGAGATGATATACTTTATCTAAAGTAGGAAAGTAGTTGCAAAATGTTACAATACATGTAAACCTGTAATTCATTACTTTCACATACCATAAGATCCGCAATAGACCTATCCCTTCCTTTTAGTTAAAGTCAAAAGGCAAGATAATTTGAAGAGTAATCTACCTAGGGCTTACTAGGATTTAGGTCAAGGGATAACACCTACAACCTTGTGTCTAAGTATTTGCATTTCATGCTTTTATAAGCCATGCAATTATTCCTACATGTTACATGATGAAATGAAGTTTGCAAAAGTAAAAGTGCGACCCTTAGATACAACAACATCGTGAGTGAAGTTCATGCAACACTAAGGCAAGAGTCGATTTAATCTATTTGCAAGCATCATCCTCCATGCCATTTATAAGATCGGGGTCCTTTATCATGCCGTGAAACAGAAGTTAATAAATCCCTCACGCGAATCATAACGAAAGGGAGTTATTGACTAAATGCAAAATACTCCTTTCCTACATGACCAATGCACTTTAACAATAATCCTAGGCCATATGTGCCTTCCACTTTGAAGATGCATGACGAGACAGTTTGCAACTAAGTTCACAAGGAGAATAAATACTTTTCATTCATAACTTTGTAGATGCATGATATGCACGGATCCTTTATCTATAATTTATCGAATGTACTATTATCACTACCCATGAATTAATGATAACGTAGAATGAATTTCCCTATGGAGTTAAGCGTATTTAAAACATCTCTTCATGTGGAAATATATTTACGGAACCTGGATTTGTGGATCCGCGGTGATATCCACGTGTAAGTCCGGGGAAGAACCTCCCGCAGGTGCGCCTTGCGTCTTCTTGGGAGCCATCGTTAGCGTGCTTACGGACTTCCGGTTTGCCTTTACCCTTACTCGTTCGGTGAGTCTTCTCCAACTGTTGTGAGTGCTTCAAAATTGTACGCCGGAGATCCCTTCCAAATTGCGGTTCCTTGAGAGTACGGGCTTGCGGTTTTCAAGGCTTATTGGAGACCTTGTGGGGTTGGAGCTTTGATTGTGGAGATGGCCCTTTTACGAGAGAGCTATGGGAATGGAACTTTATGAGGACTTGCGGGAATTGGGGTTTCACAAGCATGCATGTGGGATTGAAGCTTGTTTGTGGAAAGGGTTTATTGCGAATGGGGCTTGTGGGAATGGAGGCTTTATGAGCTTCTTCTTCTTCTTTTAAAAAAAATCCCGGGCTAGGAATGGACTTATGGGTGCCTCACGGGAATGGGGGTTAAGGAAGCCCCCTTAGAAGCTTTTTAAAAGAAGCTTCTAAGATTCTTCTAGCTAAGGACTAATCCGAAGTCGAAGAGGGAGGGGGTAATAATGAAGTGGATAGTCGACGACGAATGGTAGTTGGCTTGATGGCGGTGACGTGGAGCCCAACGTCAGCACGCAGTGATGGTGGCAACAGGGAGCATACGCTGCAGCACAAGAAGGAGCCCCTTGTCCTCTGCCGTAAGGTAGATTTTGATGGCGTGGAGCTGGCGGACTGGATTGGTGGCGATAGCCGGCGGACTGAATTGGTGGCGAAATGCATTGGCGGGGTCAGCAATCTCCCCCCCCCCTCTTCCACGACCGTGGAGCTGCAGCGGCGACGTTCTTCCCTTTCTCAGCGCGGCAGCCTTCATAGCACGGTCCTTCTTCCCTTCGACAGCTTCCTCACGGCTCCTCCTTCATCGGCAGCCTCCTTCACCGTCGCCTCCCATACCACTTAAATAAGTGAGGGGGAGGGTCCTGCCTCACGTCCCACGCGGCATCATGCATGCCTACATTCCCTTACGAGCTCCAGTTCGAAGCTAAGTCATAGCAGCTCCCCTCTCTCTCCTCCAGCACGATCGTTGGCTGGATTTGTTTTTATAACCATAAATCAAAAATTTCATTTTGATTTCTTTCCAAGAGGGGGTTCACACAAGCATAAGCGGGTTTCCTTGACTTTGGTCTTGTTCATGCCAATGGAGAATGTACAATTTCATTGTCCAAATATTCAATGCCGTCATTCCCTTGCATGAGTATCATACGGGTTGGAAATATTTACAACGGAAATATTACATTCTCTCCCCCTTGGAAGAATCGAGATGTCCTCATCTCGAGATAAACTGGGGATATTGAAGATAGAGAGAGCTTTCATCCATCCAGGTAGCATCCTCTTCAGGATAATCTTTCCACTGGACGAGGCATTCTTTCAAGGTTCTAGATCTCAACTGTCTCTCCCTAACATCTAAAATCTTTTCCGGTCTTAGTTCAAGGACTCCTTGACTAGGCATTACAATTTGTTGGTCATCAAGTACATGATTAGGGTTGGGCACATATTTTTTTAAGAGACTAATATGGAATACATTGTGAACTTTTAGGTTATCAGGAAGTTGCAATTTGTAAGCATTGGGTCCCAGGCATTTGAGGATTTTATACGGCCCACAATACCTTGGACTTAGCCTCTTGCATTCTCCTAGAGATAGAGAACTCCTTTTAGGGCGTACACGAATGAAGACCATGTCTCCTTCTCCGAAGACCCTCTCTTGGCGTTTCAAATCCACATATGCCTTTTGTCTATCTTTGGCTGCTTGTATGTCTTGTCTTATTGACCTTATTTGGTCATCCATGTCCTCCAACATTTGTCTTGAAGCTTCAACTCTTAGGGTTGGATCAAAAAAGTTTAGGGGACTTCGACAATCATGACCATACAATGCCTGGAAAGGGGTCATTTGGATGCTCTGCTGGTAAGAAGCATTGTAGGCAAATTCTACTAACGGCAAGTATTGAATCCACCTCTTCGGCTCTCGACAGCAGTAAGCCCTAAGCATATCCTCAATAATTTGATTCACTCGCTCTGTTTGTCCATCCGTTTGGGGATGGTAGGCGGTGCTAAAATAGAGTTGAGTTCCAATAGCTTCAAATATAGCTCTCCAGAAGTGAGAAGTGAAGAGAGAGTCTCGATCGCTAATGATCCTTCTAGGTAACCCATGTAGCTTGAATATCTCCTTGATAAACACTCTTGCAATGTCAGAGGCTTTATAGTTTGTCTTAACTGGAATCAGGTGTGCAACCTTAGTAAGCATGTCAACTACAACCATAATGGAGTTATATCCCCCTTGGACTTGGGGTAAGCCCACCACAAAATCCATACTGATGAATTCCCATTTCATTTGGGGAATGTCAAGTGGTTGCAATTTTCCTGGTATCATGACATGTTCAGCCTTGATACGTTGGCAAGATAAACATTCAGTGACATATTTGAGAACGTCACCTTTGAGCCTCTCCCAATGGTAGCTCTTCCTAACTGCATTAAGAGTTTTTGCGTAGCCAGGATGTCCTGCGAAAGGGGAATCATGAGCTTCCCATAGTATCTTCTGCTTAAGTGACTGGCTTGTTGGTATACACAGCCTTGTCCTGTAGTAGATAAGTCCATTATCAATGGAAAATTCCCGATACTTAGCTTGTGACATCAGATTCTGCTCCTCGGTAGTTATTTCTTTTATCATGGTTTGGTAGGCCAAATCATGGCATGCTTCCTCTCTAGCTAGTTCGAGTATAGGGTTGCTTGGCATAGATACCTTTCTAGCCAGAGATCTGGCCGTTGATGGATTCTGCAAGATTAGGGAATTTAGGAATGCCTTGTGACTGAGTGCATCGGCAACTACATTCTCTTTCCCTGGTCGATACTTGATTTCAAAATCATACTCCTCCAATACTTCAATCCATCAACGTTGCCTCATGTTGAGCTCGTTCTGGGTAAAAATCCATTTGAGACTCTTATGATCAGTTACTAGAGTAAACTTGTTACCCAACAGGTAGTGTCTCCAAAGCTTTAGAGCATGGATGACAGCTAATAATTCCAGATCATGCGTGGCATAATTCTTTTCATGACTCTTCAATTTCCTTGAAGAATATGCTACTGGATGACCTTCCTGCATAAGTACACACCCCAAGGCAAGAATGCTGGCATCAGTTACTACCTCGAACTCCTTATTGAGGTCAGGAAGTTTTAGAATAGGTGCTGATGCCAAACATTGCTTCAATTGGTCGAAGCTATTTTGTTCGGGAGTTGACCATGTAATAGAAGTCTGCTTCTTTAGTAAGTCGGTAAGAGGTGCTGCAATCAAAGCATAGTTTTTGATAAAGACCCTATACCATCCTGTCAAGCCAAGAAAACTGCGTATTTCTTTGACGGATACTGGTATCGGCCATTCAAGCACATCACTGACTTTGGCTGGGTCTACTGATATTCCTTTTGATGATACTATGAATCCTAGATATTCAATCTGACGTTTGAAGAATGCACACTTCTTCATTTTTGCATACAGCTTATGAGACCTCATTGTCTCAAGGACAATCCGAAGTTGAGATCTTCTTCCTGTTTAGAATAAACTAAAGTGTCATCGAAGAAGACAAGCACGAAATCATCAAGATATGGTCTAAAAATATCGTGCATTAATCTATTGAAGGTGGCAGGTGCATTTGTAAGACCGAATGACATAACCAAGAACTCAAAGTGCCCATATCTTGTATTGAAGGCCGTTTTTGGAATATCTTCATCCTTGATCCTGATTTGATAGTAACCTGACCTGAGATCAATTTTGGAGAAGATCTTTGCACCTTGGAGGCGATCAAGAAGCTCATCTATTCTAGGAATAGGATACTTATTCTTGACTGTTGATTGATTCAGCCCACGGTAATCAATACATAGTCGAAGTGTCCCATCTTTCTTTTTCTGGAATAGTACTGGAGCTCCCCATGGTGAGTTGCTAGGCCGGATGTAACCCTGATCTAACAGTTGCTTGAGTTGTTCCTTCAACTCAATAGCTTCTGGTATGGACATTCTATAAGGTCTCTTTGCAATTGGCGCAGCTCCAGGCATTAGCCTTATTTCATGATCAACTTCTCTTGGAGGTGGAAGTTCAGTTAATTCCTCAGGGAATACGTCAGCGTATTCCTTTAGCCAAGAGGGTCCCTCATGAAACTCTTGCCTTTGATCTAATTTGTTGAGTTTGATCAGGTAAACATGTAATCCTTTTCTAACCCCTTTTATGATCCGCGATACTTTGGCTAACTGGATTCTTGGCACTCCTGCCTCACCTTGAGTTGTAACAAACTCTCTTTCAGAGTTTCGAAAGGAAACTTGACCCTTTCCACAGTGGATGTGAGTGTCATTAGGCTTAAGCCAATCCATCCCAAGTAGACACTCATGGATACCTAAATTCATGACTCTGAATTTGACTGAGGTTTTCTTTCCTCCCAGATAGAACTCCTCCTTAGCAGTTTGCCTGGTACAAGTTACCTCACGACCGTTTGCCAATTCCACAAGTAGGGTAGGAGCTTCTACTGTGGCTATTCCTAATCTTTTAGCACGCGCTGGTGAGATAAAGGAATGTGTACTGCCACAATCAATCAAGGTTTTGAAACCTTTACCTTGATAGTCCGACGGTGTTTGAATCACCGAGAACTGGCGATTCGGCCCCTTCTTGTGTAAAGCGGCATGGACTGTCGCTCTTTCGAATTCCGCTTCCATAGTCGGATCTTCCTCTTCTTCTGCTTCACATCTTTGCCTATTGGTAATGCAGGCAGTTCTCCCTCTTCCACGGGTGGCGGCTTCTTGACCGCGGCCCGCACCTTGACGGTGACCCTCGCTGAGCTTGGGACATTGCCTTTTGAAGTGACCGAGTTCGTTGCAGTGGAAACATCAGAGGTTTCGGCCATTACTGTGAGTAGGAACAAAGTTATTGACGTTATTTGTCCTTGCTTTCTTCCTTTGTCCCTGATTGTGGCCTTGAACTCTCTTAACTTGGGGTCTGAATGCTCCTCTGTTCGGGTCGCTATAAGACCAATTCTTAATACCCCTTGGTTTAGCTTGCACTTCCTGAATTATAGGTGCCGCTCGAATGAGTGCATCCTGAAGATCTGATGGTCGCATAGATTCGAGACGAGTATTTACAGGTGGATTTAAGCCCGCGCAAAATTTGGACACCTGCTGCGTCGTGTCCATTTGTGGCGCATACTTTAAGAGTGAGACAAATTTAGAGTAGTATGCGTCAAGGGTGAGTCTTAACTGTTTTAGCTCATAGAACTCATTCATTTTCTGTGTACGATATGCAGGTGGCAAATATCTCCCCTGCACGGCTTGCTTTAACTTCTCCCAGGTAACGGACCCCTCTGAAGTCCCTTGATCCCTGCACCATTGTTTCCACCATAATCTAGCTTCACCGGTGAGTTTTAATTTGGCGAGCATGGCCTGATTGGTGGGAGCAGTACCAGCTGCTTCGAAGTAATCCTCCATAGATTCAATCCAAATTTCAGCATCAGACTGGACGAATCTGCCTCTCCCGTCAAACTCGGGTGGCTTTATCTGTTTGAGGAGGAACTTCTTCTCCTGGATCACAGCGGTACTTGATGTAAGGGGCGAATTTGGAACCTGTACCTGGGGTTGTGCCTGAGTAAAAGTTTTCTTAACATTATTGTATGATAATTGACATTAGCTTATCTTTAGTTCAGCTATCTCGTAAATCATGAAGCTACTTAACTTTTCGTAACAACCCTGATGTACAATCGGATATTGATAAAGGAAGTCCTTATTTATATTTACATGGGCGTAGCCTTAAACAACATCTCGTGTGATGATAATCCAATCATTACATTTAGTTTGGGGAGAACAACATTGTATTGGATTTGTCTACAGGAACTGTGTAATAGTAGGGTTTTGGGTCATGGATCTTTAGGAATCGATACTTCATTGGAAGTTCAGGATATCCTTTCCGCTGGAATCCATATTTCCCGTGGCGGCCCAACACCTTAATCCTGTCGGCTGGGATTACACGGGTTACTTCCTCATATACATATGAGTTCAATTCAACCCTCCAACCTTGAATATGCAAAGTCGAATTTACGTGAGCTTCCACAAAAATGAACAGCTTCACGACTTTCAAATCTTCCAACCACTTGATCCTCTTTAGGTTGGTTTGTAGATAAGGGAACCGGTGGGCAGCTATGTAGTAGATTCCTGAAGACCCAGTCCATCTTCGTTCTATATATAAAGGTGATGGATTATAAATCTGCTCCAGGATGTTCATCATTTCAACTCTCTGCCTATAATGCGGAGAATGCATTGCAGTCATAAACATGATCCGGAACACCAAAAACTTGTTCCACGCTTCATAGTTCTGCAAGACAGTATTGAAGATGAGGAAATGTTTGGACAGCAACAATTTCTTTACTTCATTTTATTGAGATCTCACAAAAACAATTCCGTTGTTGGTCGGCTCTGATACCAACTGTAACGTGTCCCCTAGAATCATCCCGGACACGTCTTAGCAGTCCATCGGAAAGGATGTCTAGAAAGTTCCGCCCGGCACTCCCATGGAATGTTACGGGACTTGCGATCCAGGTCTTTCCTCGTCTGCCACATAGCGGAAGTATCCTGGCCGTTCCCACTTAGGATCGACCTGAATTTGGGTTTTTCCTGTTTGATCATTAGCTAGCAGCAACTAGCGTCAGACCCGAGCGAACTACTTTACGCAGAAGCGCCAGGTCCGAAGCGGATTCACGCTGCACTTGGTTCAAGGAGAACGGGAAACGAGAGGGATGCAAGGCTCAACCTCTCTGCCATAAGGCATAGTCCCATTCCGTTCCCCTAAAACAACGTAAATTGGGTAAGAGGTACCTCTAGGTCATCGTTCTCGTTATTCGCTTTGACGATGATGATCATCCTGTTGTTTTTCAAGATTTTTGAGAAAAGTTCCCGGCTAACCGGGACTACCCATCCATAGGACGGACCCATGGTCCATCCTCCGCACTTTCCTCGGTTGTTTTAGTTATGTAATTACCTAACACATTAATTTGACATATAACAAACAGCTCCCTTGATTAATCCCGTTAAGCACTGGTTCCTTCACGTAATCTTATCACGTGACATAGAAAAACAATATCAAGCAACTTCTTTATTATCATATCATCATTTATCTTTGAAATACAAGGAGTTTCACCCGTAGGCTTGTCTATAATCCGCCCGAAGGCTTATCCAGTAATCCGCTAGGGATCACTATTCCAAGCTTCTGCCCCTAGACTAGTATGTGGGCCTCGAGATCCAATCCCGAGTCACGTTAGTCTCTTGTGCAGGACCCGGAAGGCGAGGGATTTACGGCCAGAGCCCCCCCTGGCACCCAAGCGTCCTCCTGCTCCAAGTAGAACTCAACGGAAAGACCTCTTGCGGCGGGTTCGGTCCACGTTCCCGGCGCGGTCAACAACCCCCTTGGTTAGGGTCAGGCAGGCAGTCGGGGGTAACTGAAGCTGCCCCTCCCTTCAGGCCTTCAACCTGAAGCATTTATATATCTTTTCATCCTTTAGTTCCTTGAACAAACAATGCAAACAGTGCTTTCTAAACTGCTACAAGCACAATCAATTCCAGTGGTCGTTTATTTGGCAAACTGTTAAGGAGTGACTCCTTCTCTCCGAATGCATCCAGCATTCGATCCGGAATCAATTGCAACTTGGCAAGATTCCTATTGTCCTTGGGTTAGGGTCATACCCTGTTAACCCAACTTAACCAATACCTTAGGTTTTATTAATAGTAAATCCCGGCGGCCATGTGGCTTTAATTTATTGATTAATCATTTGCGTCCGAGCAATTACCTAACTTCCCTTAACTTGGCAAATTTTCCCTAATGAGGGCGATGTAACAGGATGACTAACCATCCCCTTGCAAGTTAAACTTGCGCAAGAACCTGCCAACCTCATTCCAAGGATTGGCAAAACTTTCTTGTGATCGAACCACAAGGCTATGCGACGTTGCAACTTGTTGTACAAGTGTCGCCTCCATTCCAAGAGATCATTTCACTTTTGAATGGTGTTTTCTGGTCAAGAATTATGATTAGACTCGAAGTAGGGTTTAGGGCGTCTTCTCACTCACCCAATCCTAATTGCACTAGACCGACAACGTTCGGTCCTAGGGATTCCAACTCAAACCAAGTTCTAGCACTAGGTCGAATGATCCTTAGGGTAGAAATCCTAGATCATTATTTGCCTGCGTGTCCCATTGGCTCAACTTCTTCGGGAAGGTGGGTAGAACCTTTGGGTTTGAGGACTTCGATTTGGTGTCCAATTACGTTACTTGGCCACATCTCTAACGTGCCAAGCCCTAGCTAGTATTTGAGGTTTTTATTGAATCGGCTAGCTATGCCTATACGAAACCCTAGCAGTCGTGATACTACAAATGACTTGGGTAAATTGACCAACTTGTCTTTGACAAGGACAATTCTTTCCTAGAGATGATATACTTTATCTAAAGTAGGAAAGTAGTTGCAAAATGTTACAATACATGTAAACCTGTAATTCATTACTTTCACATACCATAAGATCCGCAATAGACCTATCCCTTCCTTTTAGTTAAAGTCAAAAGGCAAGATAATTTTAAGAGTAATCTACCTAGGGCTTACTAGGATTTAGGTCAAGGGATAACACCTACAACCTTGTGTCAAAGTATTTGCATTTCATGCTTTTATAAGCCATGCAATTATTCCTACATGTTACATGATGAAATGAAGTTTGCAAAAGTAAAAGTGCGACCCTTAGATACAACAACATTGTGAGTGAAGTTCATGTAACACTAAGGCAAGAGTCGATTTAATCTATTTGCAAGCATCATCCTCCATGCCATTTATAAGATCGGGGTCCTTTATCATGCCGTAAAACAGAAGTTAATAAATCCCTCACGCGAATCATAACGAAAGGGAGTTATTGACTAAATGCAAAATACTCCTTTCCTACATGACCAATGCACTTTAACAATAATCCTAGGCCATATGTGGCTTCCACTTTGAAGATGCATGACGAGACAGTTTGCAACTAAGTTCACAAGGAGAATAAATACTTTTCATTCATAACTTTGTAGATGCATGATATGCACGGATCCTTTATCTATAATTTATCGAATGTACTATTATCACTACCCATGAATTAATGATAACGTAGAATGAATTTCCCTATGGAGTTAAGCGTATTTAAAACATCTCTTCATGTGGAAATATATTTACGGAACCTGGATTTGTGGATCCGCAGTGATATCTACGTGTAAGTCCGGGGAAGAACCTCCCGCAGGTGCGCCTTGCGTCTTCTTGGGAGCCATCGTTAGCGTGCTTACGGACTTCCGGTTTGCCTTTACCCTTACTCGTTCGGTGAGTCTTCTCCAACTGTTGTGAGTGCTTCAAAATTGTACGCCGGAGATCCCTTCCAAAGTGCGGATCCTTGAGAGTACGGGCTTGCGGTTTTCAAGGCTTATTGGAGACCTTGTGGGGTTGGAGCTTTGATTGTGGAGATGGCCCTTTTACGAGAGAGCTATGGGAATGGAACTTTATGAGGACTTGCGGGAATTGGGGTTTCACAAGCATGCATGTGGGATTGAAGCTTGTTTGTGGAAAGGGTTTCTTGCGAATGGGGCTTGTGGGAATGGAGGCTTTATGAGCTTCTTCTTCTTCTTTTAAAAAAAATCCCGGGCTAGGAATGGACTTATGGGTGCCTCACGGGAATGGGGGTTAAGGAAGCCCCCTTAGAAGCTTTTTAAAAGAAGCTTCTAAGATGCTTCTAGCTAAGGACTAATCCGAAGTCAAAGAGGGAGGGGGTAATAATGAAGTGGATAGTCGACGACGAATGGGAGTTGGCTTGATGGCGGTGACGTGGAGCCCAACGTCAGCACGCAGCGATGGTGGCAACAGGGAGCATACACTGCAGCACAAGAAGGAGCCCCTTGTCCTCTGCCGTAAGGTAGATTTTGATGGCGTGGAGCTGGCAGACTGGACTGGTGGCGATAGCCAGCAGACTGAACTGGTGGCGAAATGCATTGGCGGGGTCAGCAATCTCCCCCCCCTCTTCCACGACCGTGGAGCTGCAGCGGCGACGTTCTTCCCTTCCTCAGCGCGGCAGCCTTCACAGCACGGTCCTTCTTCCCTTCGACAGCTTCCTCACGGCTCCTCCTTCATCGGCAGCCTCCTTCAACGTCGCCTCCCATACCACTTAAATAAGTGAGGGGGAGGGTCCTCCCTCACGTCCCACGCGGCATCATGCATGCCTACATTCCCTTACGAGCTCCAGTTCGAAGCTAAGTCATAACAGCTCCCCTCTCTCTCCTCCAGCACGATCGTTGGCTGGATTTGTTTTTATAACCATAAATCAAAAATTTCATTTTGATTTCTTTCCAAGAGGGGGTTCACACAAGCATAAGCGGGTTTCCTTGACTTTGGTCTTGTTCATGCCAATGGAGAATGTACAATTTCATTGTCCAAATATTCAATGTCGTCATTCCCTTGCATGAGTATCATACGGGCTGGAAATATTTACAACGGAAATATTACATTAACCCGGGGGTAAAGGGAAAAGGTGAAGGGTGAAGGCTTATAGCATGGGGAAGAAAAAGGGTGTGTAAGGAAAAAGGGGACATGGGGGGGATTAAAAAGGGGCTTAGGGGGGGTGTGATAAAAAGGAATATGAGGGGGTGCAATACGGGGTTTCAAGGGAAACACAAGAAGGGACTTATAAATTTAAGCACGCGGGGGGGGGGGGGGGGGGGGGCGGGGGGGGGATTTGTGGTAGATGAGGCCAACAGGAGTGGGGGTCTAATGGCCCACGCAAAGGGTTAAGGGTTTAAGACCGGGGGGGGCGAAAGGATTCTAAGGGGATAAAACCGGGAGCGAGGGGGGGGGTGAAAGGATTCTAAGGTATAGGAAGGGGGCATAAGAAGCCCCCCCTTAGAAGCTTCAAGAAGCTTCTTCAAGCTTCTGTGGGAGTCACAAGCCATGTGGGGGGGGGGGAGGGGGTGAAAGTCTACAGGCGGCGGAAATGGAGATCGTGAATTGGCGTCGAGGTGGCGTATCCTTCCCTCCCTCCACAGACTGTCGGTGGCAGTGATGAATGCAGGGTGACAACGTTTGTTGTCCGTCCTTCCCCATCTCCTCCCAATAGTTGCGGCCCTCCCTCTTTTATATAGGGGAGGGGAGGGAATCCTCCCCTCATGTGTGTCCCTTTGCATGCCCGTGGAGCCGAGAAAGCTCCAGCGAGGAGCTTGCTGGTTCCTCTATCCCCTTCCAGCACGACGCCTGCTGTGAGGGGGAAATTTTTTTAAATAAATATTGATATATATTACATTCTCTCCCCCTTAGAGGAATCAAGATGTCCTCATCTCGAGATAAACTAGGGATATTGATGGTTGAGAGTGCCTTCATCTACCCAAGTGGCATCCTGTTCGGGATAATCTTTCCCCTGGACGAGGCATTCTCTCAAGGTTTTGGATCTTAACTATCTTTACCTAACATCTAAGATCATATCTGGCCTTAGTTCAAGGACTCCTTGACTAGGCATTACAATTTGTTGGTCATCAAGTACATGGTTAGGGTTGGGTACATATTTTTTCAATAGGCTGATATGGAATACATTATGAACCTTTAGGTTCTCAGGGAGTTGCAATCTATAAGCATTAGGTCCTAGGAATTTGAGGATTTTGTATGGCCCACAATACCTTGGACTTAGCTTCTTGCAATCTCCTAAGGATAGAGAACTCTTTTTAGGGCATACGCGAATGAAGACCATGTCTCCTTCTTCGAAGACCCTTTCTTGACGCTTCAAATCCGCGTACGCCTTCTGTCTATCCTTGGCTGCTTGTATGTCCTGTCTTATTGACTTTATTTGATCATCCATGTCTTCCAACATCTATCTTGAAGCTTCAACCCTTAAGGTTGGATCGGAAAAATTTAGGGGACTTCAACAGTCATGACCATATAGTGCTTGGAAAGGGGTCATCTGAATGCTTTGCTGGTACAAAGCATTGTAGGCAAATTTAACCAATGGCAAGTATTTAATCCACTTCTTCGGTTCTTGACAACAATATGCCCTAAGCATATTCTCGATGACTTGATTTACTCACTTTGTTTGGCCATCCATTTGGGGATGGTAGGCAGTGCTAAAACATAGTTGAGTCCCAATAGCTTCAAAGATATCTCTCCAGAAGTGTGATGTGAAGAGAGAATCTCGATCACTAATGATTCTTTTGGGTAAACCATGTAGCTTGAATATCTCCTTGATAAACAATCTTGCAATGTCGGAGGCTTTATAGTTTGTTTTTATTGGAATAAGGTGTGCAACCTTGGTAAGCATGTCAACCACAACCATGATGAAGTTGTATCCTCCCTGGACATGGGGTAAGCCTACAACAAAATCCAAACTGATGAATTCCCATTTCATTTGGGGGATGTCAATCGGTTTCAGTTTCCCTGGCATCATGACATGTTCGGCTTTGATAAGTTGGCAAGACAAACACTTCGTGACATATTTGAGAACGTCAGCTTTGAGCCTCTCCCAATGGTAGCTCTTCCTAACTGCATTTAGAGTCTTAGCATAGCGAAGATGTCCTGCGAAAGGGGAATCATGAGCTTCCCACATTATTTTCTACTTAAGTGACTAGCTTGCTGGTATACATAGCCTTGTTCTATAGTAGCCAAATCCATTATCAATGGAAAATTCCTGATACTTAGCTTGCAACTTTTGATTCTGCTCCTTGGTAGAGATCTCCTTTAGCATTGTTTGGTAGGAAAAATCATGGCATGCTTCCTCTCTAGCTAACTCAAGTATAGGGTTGTTTGGCATAGATACTTTTGTAGCTAGAGATCTCATTGTTGATGTATTCTGCAAGATTAGGGAATTTAGGAATGCCTTGCGACTAAGTGCATCGGCAACTACATTCTCTTTCCCTGGTCAGTACTTGATTTCAAAGTCATATTCCTCCAACACTTTAATCCACCGACGTTGCCTCATGTTGAGCTCGTTCTGGGTAAAGATCCATTTGAGACTCTTATGGTCGATTACTAGAGTAAACTTGTTACCCAACAAGTAGTGTCTCCAAAGCTTTAGAGCATGGATGATAGCTAGTAATTCTAGATCGTGCGTAGCATAATTCTTTTCATGGTTCTTCAGTTTCCTTGAAGAGTATGCTACTGGATGACCTTCCTGCATAAGTACACATCCCAAGACAAGAATGCTAGCATCAGTTACTACCTCGAATTCCTTATTGAGGTTTGGAAGTTTTAGAATGTGTGTTGATACTAGACTTTGCTTCAATCTATCAAAGCTATTTTGTTCGGGAGTTGACCATGTAATGGAAGTCTGCTTCTTCAATAAGTTCGTCAGACGTGTTGCAATCAAAGCATAGTTTTTTATGAAGACCCTATACCATCCTGTCAATCCAAGAAAGCTATGTATGTCTTTGACGGATACTGGTTTCGGCCACTCAAGCACATCTGTGACCTTGGCTGGGTCTATTGATATTCCTTCTGATGATACTATGAATCCCAAATATTCAATTTGACGCTTGAAGAATGCACACTTCTTCATTTTTGCATATAGCTTATGTGACCTCATGGTCTCGAGGACGATCCGAAGTTGAGGTTCATGATCTTCTTCCTGTTTAGAATAGACTTAAGTGTCATCGAATAAGACAAGCACGAAATCATCAAGATATGGCCTAAAGATGTCCTGCATTAATCTATTGAAGGTGGCAGGTGCATTCGTAAGCCCGAATGACACGACTAGGAACTCAAAGTGCCCATATCTTGTATTGAAGGCCATGTTTGGGAGATCTTCTTCCTTGATCCTTATCTGATAGTAACCTGACCTGAGATCAATCTTGGAGAAGATCTTCGCACCCTGAAGACGATCAAGAAGCTCATCTATTCTAGGAATAGGATACTTGTTCTTGACTATTGATTGATTCAACCCTCGATAATCAATACATAGTCGAAGTGTCCCATCTTTCTTTTTTTGGAATAGTACTGGAGCTCCCCACGGTAATTGCTAGGCCGGATGTAGCCCTAATCTAACAGTTTCTTGTGTTGTTCCTTCAGCTCAATTGCTTCTGGTATGGACATTCTATAAGGTCTCTTGGCAATTGGTGCAGCTCCAAGTACTAACCTAATCTCATGATCCACTTCTCTTTGAGGTGGAAGCTCACTCAACTCTTCAGGGAATATGTCCGTGTATTCCTTTAGCCAAGAAGGTCCTTCATGAGACTCTTGCTTTTGATCTAACTTGTTGAGTTTGATCAAGTAAATGGGTAATCCTTTTCCGAATCCTTTTATGATTCAAGATACTTTGGCCAATTGGATTCTTTGCACTCATGCCTCACCTTGAGTTGTGACTAATTCCCTTTCAGAGTTTTGAAAGGAAACTTGACTATTTCCACAGTGAATGTGGGCATCGTTGGGCTTAAGCCAATCCATTCTGAGTAAACACTCATGGATACCTAAATTCATGACTCTGAATTTAACTGAAGTCTTCGTTCCTCCTAGAAAGAATTCCACCTTAGCAGTTTTCCTGGTACAAGTTACCTCACGACCATTTGCCAATTCCATAAGTAGGGTAGGTGCTTCTACTGTGGCTATTCCTAATGTTTTTGCACATGCTGGTGAGATAAAGGAATGTGTACTGCCACAATCAATCAAGGTTTTAAAACCTCTACCTTGATAGTCCGATGGTGTCTGAATCACCAAGAACTAGCGATTCGGCCCTTTTTTGTGTAAAGCGGCATGGATTGTCGCTCTTTCGAATTCTGCTTCCATGGTCGGATCTTCCTCTTCTTCTTCTTTACCTCTTTGCCTATTGGCAATGCAGGTGATTCTTCCTCTTCCTCGGGTAGCGGCTCCTTGACCACGGCCTGTTCCTTGGAAAGGCGCTTGGGGATGTCCTCCGCCGAGCTTGGGGCATTGCCTCTTGAAGTGATCAGGTTCGTTGCAGTGGAAACAACGGAGGTTTCGGCCATTACTTTGAGTAGAAACAAAGTTGCCCTGATTCTGACCTTGAAATCTCTTCATGTGAGGTCTGAATGCTCCTCTGTTCGGGTCATTATAAGACCAAGTTTTGTTACCCCTTGGTCTAGCTTGCACCTCCTGAATTATATGCGCTGCTCGAATGAGTGCATCCTGAAAATGGGATGGACGCATAGATTCGAGACGGGTATTTACTGGTGGATTTAAGCCTGCACAAAATTTGGACACCTGCTATGTCATGTCCATCTGTGGCACATACTTTAAAAGTGAGACGAATTAGAGTACTATGCGTCAAGAGTGAGTCCTAGCTGTTTGAGCTCGTAAAACTCGTTCATTTTCTGCGTGCGATATGTAGGTGATAAGTATCTACCGTGCATGGCTTTCTTCAGCTTCTCCTAGGTAACGGATCCCTCTGCGATCCCTTGATCCCTGCACCATTGCTTGCACCAAAGTCTGGCCTTACCGGTAAGTTTTAACTTAGCAAGCATAGCTTGATTGGCGGGTGCATTACCGGCTGCTTCAAAGTAATCCTCCATGGATTCAATCCAAATTTCAGCATTAGCCTGAACAAATCTGTCTCTCCCGTCAAATTCGGGTGGCTTAATTTGCTTGAGAAGGAGCTTATTCTCCTAGATCACACCAGTACTTGATATAGGAGGCGAATTTGGAACCTATACCTGGGGTTGTGCCTGAATAAAGTTTTTCTTAACGTTACTATACGATAATCGACGTTAGCTTATATTACATCTATAATTCAGCTATCTCATTAATAATGTATCTTTGTAACTTTTTATCAACTCTTATACACTGCCAGACATTGATAAAAAGAAGTCTTTATTTGTATTTACATGGGCATAGCCCTTTGGAATACAACGTTTCATGTGATGATAAGCCAATTGTTACATTTATTTTGGGGAGAACAACGTTGTATTGCATTTATCTGCAGGAACTATGTAATAGTAGGTTTTTGGGTCATGGATCTTCAGGAATTGGTAAGTCATTGGAAGTTCAGGATATCCTTTCCGTTGGAATCCATACTTATTATGGCGGCCCAGCACTTTAGTCCTGTCAGCGGGGATTACACGGGTTACTTCCTCATATACATATGAGTTCATTTCAACCCTCCGACCTCGAATATGTAAAGTCAAATTTACGTGAGCTTCCACAAAAACGAAGAGCTTCACGACTTTCAAGTCTTCCAACCACTTGATCCTTTTTAGGTTGGTCTGTAGATAAGCAAACCTGTGGGCGGCTATATAGTAGATTCCTGAAGCACCCATCCATCTTCGTTCTATGTACAAAGGTGATGGATTGTAGATCTGCTCCAGGATGTTTATCATCCCAATTCTTTGTCTAAAAAGCGGACAATGCATTGCAATCATAAACATGACCCAAAATACCAAAAACTTATTCCACGCTTTGTAATTCTGCAAGACAGCATTGAAGGTAAGGAAATGTTTGGATATCAACAATTTCTTTACTTCATTTCAGTGAGATTTCATAAAAGCAATTTCATTGTTGGTCGGCTCTGATACCAATTGTAACGTGTCCACTAGCATCATCCAGGACACCTATTAGCAGTCCATCAGAGAGGATGTCTACAAAGCTCCTCCCGTCACTCCCATGGAATGTTACGAGACTTGCGATCTAGGGCTTTCCACGTTTACCACGTAGCGGAAGTATTTTGGCCGTTCCCACTTAGGATCGACCAGAATTAGGGTTTTCATGATTGGTCATTACCTAGCAGCAACTAGCATCGAAGCTAAGCGAACTACTTTACGTAGAAATGCCAGGTTCGAAGCAGATTCACGCTGCACTTGGTTCAAGGAGAATGGGAAACGAGAGGGATGCAAAGCTCAAGCTCTCTGCCATAAGGCATAGTCCCATTCTGTTCCCCTAAAACAACGTAAATCTGGTAAGACATAACTCTAAGTCATCGCTTTCATTGTTCATGTCCTTTAACGATCATCCTGCTGTTCTTCGAGATTTGAGAAAAGTTCCCGGCTAACCGGGACCACCCAACTGTAGGACGGACCCATGGCCCATCCTCCGCACTTTCCTTGGTTTATTTTAGTTAGGTAATTATCTAACACATTAATTGGACATGTAACAATCAGCTTCTTTAATTAAACTGTTAAGCACTGGTTCCTTCACGTAATCTTATCACCTGACATAGAAAAACAATATCAGACAAGCTCTTTGTTAATAAATCATCATATTTATCTTTGAAATACAAGGAGTTCCGCCCGTAGGCTTGTCCATAATCCACTCGAAGGCTATCTAGTAATCCACAGGGATCACTATTCAAGCTTCCGCCCGTAGACTAGTATGCGGGTCTCGAGATCCAATCCAGAGTCACGTTAGCCTCTTGTGCAAGGCCCAAAAGGTGAGGGATTTACGACCAGAGCCCCCCTGGCACCCAAGCATCCTCATGCTCCAAGTAGAGCTCAACGGAGAGACCTCTCGCGACAGGTTTGGTCCACGTTCTTGGCGAGGTCAATAACCCCCTTGGTTAGGGTTAGGCAGGCAATCGAGGGTAACTTAAACTGCCTCTCCCTTCACGTCTTCAACCTGAAGTATAGATATTCATTTAATTTGTAATTCATAAATCAAATAGTGCTCTAAAATCTCTAGCAAGCACAAACATTTCCATTAACGGATCTTGTTGTTGGCAAACTTCTAAGGAATGATTCTTTCCTTTCGAATGCATCAGCACTCGTTCCAGGGTGTCTTGCAACTTGGCAAGATCCCTTATATTCCGGGTTAGGGCGTACCCTATTAACCCAACTTGGTCAACCCTAAAGTTCATTGGATACTTTAGTTTCCGGTTTTTCTTAAACCTTCCTTACTTAGAAGGATATCAAAGAATACATCCTTTTGCAAGATAACTTGCGTAAGGATCCGCCATCCTTGTTGAGGGTATTTAACCTTTCTTCTTGTGAATCAATCACAAGACCATATAACATCGTACTTGCTGCACAAGTCCTCCATCGTAATATACGATGAAACAATCTGTTTTAGTTTCTTTAAGCTGACGTTTGTCAAACCTAGGGTCTCTTTTTAGGAACCTCAAGGACAAACCCTAGTTCTTTTACATTTACGATTTATTGACCCTACAATCAGGGAAGGTAGGCCAGTATTTAACGTATAAACGTTTCTTGGATTTTAAATAATTCCCAATGCATATTTCGCAGCATAGGTATTTCTAAGTTTACATTAATTCGGTTAACTTTTAGAAGGTAATATTGAGATCACCTCGGAATGATTTGTTATCTTTGTGACAATTGATTTTTCAGTCCTAAACTTTATTGCTTTGAGGTTAGGTAAATTCAATTAATCTTCATTTTTCCTTGCGAACGAAACTCATGCCAAATAAACAATCTTCTCCTTGCTAAGATATGCAGTTAGCAATGATAACTTCCTAGAGTTTAAGCAAGGTAAGAAACCTTTCATGAATTTCATCTTCTATGATGAAAAAATTAGGGGTCAATGGTGCAAGATGCAGCTTTTATACCTTCAAGATTTAGACGAAATATTCTACTTTAGTGGGTAAATAATCTTGCTCATAATTCATTTCAATGCATAATGCTATTTGAAGGAAAACTATGTTTTATACATTATCCATTTTGCATGTTCAATTAAACTAAATTCCTTCATCGTAAATAACTAGAACAAAATATATCTGATCCCTAACAATTCATCTTGCATGATTGAACTAAAAGCGATATAAAACCAAGAAAGAAAAACCTGGTTTTGGGGTGAGATATCCACATGCATACCGAGAGATGACCCTCTCGCAGCTACTCCTTGGACTTTCTTAGGCGGCATCGCAGTTGTAATCCTTCGAACATGAAGGCAGCTTTACACTCCTTTTCGAAATTCCACCACCGCTTCAATACTCTTCTTCTTTCTTTCGAGGCGAGGAGTCGTTAAGGGATTAACCACGAGGAAGGAACAACAAGACCTTTAAGGTCTTAGCTTCTTCGGAGAGGGAAAGGTTTATAAAGCCTAAAAGAAAAAGGCCCTATAGGGATTCATACGCGGTGAAAATGGTGTGTGTGAGTGTGGTTTCAAAAGAACATATGAAGGCCTTGGGAGATCTTTGGGCTTGGGGGTAAAAGGTATAGGAAGGGGGATTTTTGGAGAGGTTTTGGGACATGGAGTAGTAAAGGTTTTTGGGATTTTAACTCGAGGGGAAAGGGGAAAGGTGAAGGGCGAAGGCTTATACCACGGGGAAGAAAAAGGGTGTGTAAGGAAAAAGGGGACACGGGGGGGATTAAAAAGGGTCTTAGGGGGGGTGTGATAAAAAGGAATATGAGGGGGTGCAACATGGGGTTTCAAGGGAAACACAAGAAGGGACTTATAAATTTAAGCACGAGGGGGGGGGTGGGGGGGGGATTTGTGGTTTATGAGGCCAACGGGAGTGGGGGTTTAATGGCCCACGGGAAGGGTTAAGGGTTTAAGACCGGGGGGGGGCGGGGGGGGGGGGGGGTGAAAGGATTCTAAGGGGATAAAACTGGGAGGGGGGGTGAGAGGATTCTAAGGTATAGGAAGGGGGCATAAGGAGTCCCCCCCTTAGAAGCTTCAAGAGGCTTCTTGAAGCTTCTGTGGGAGTCAGAAGCCATGTGGGGGGGGGAGGGAAATTCTGACGGCGACGACAGGGGGGGTGAAAGTCTGCAGGTGGCAGAAATGGAGATGGGGAATTGGCGTCAAGGTGGCGTATCCTACCCTCCCTCCATAGACTATGTTGAGAGAGAGAGAGAGAGTACGAGAGAGATACACAAGACATGCTCCCAAAGAATGATTCATATTGATGTAAGAGTTAGTATATATAGGTGAGACCCAAGTCAAGTGAGAGATGATATATATAGTTGTAACTTCCCCACTCAAAGAAAGGTCTCTGGCTGCGAGTGAAAAAACCCTTAGGGAGAACAAGGGAAAAACCCGAGCCCCTACACATACCTACGATACAAAAATGGTTTACTATAAAGTTTCCTTGAATACAATGATACATGCCTCAATCAGTGAGATAAGAACTTGGAACAATACCAAGTGCACGTCTTAATGAGCTAAAGCGAGCTTCACTAAGAGCTTTTGTGAAGATGTTTGCAACCATTTGATCACTGGGACAATGCTCCACCATAATGGAACCTTTCTTGACTTCATGTCGAACATAATGATAATGAATAGCAATATGCTTTGATTTACTATGTTGTATATAGTCTTTGGTAAGACTAATAGCACTTTGGTTATTGCATCGAAGAGGTGTACTAGATGATGAAGGATGTCCCAAATCTGCAAGTAGTTTTCGAAGCCAAACTAGCTCGTGAGCTGCTAATGATGCAGCATCATATTCGACCTCAGTTGTAGAAACTGCAACACATCGTTGTTTCTTGTGGACCAAGAAACCAAACATCCATTTACAAAGAAACAATTCCCACTTGTAGATCGCATGGATAAGTGTGAACTTGCCCAATCAGCAGCTGTATATCCAATAAGGTCAAGAGAAGTGGAAGAAGATAAAGAAGAATCCTCTTGACAACGATAAATAAGACCAAATTCCTTAGTAACCTTGAGGTACTTAAGAATAAGTTTTGCAGCACTCCAATGAATAGTGGAGGGGGAAGAAAGATACTGTCCCAAAAAATTAGCTGCAAATAAAATATATGGTCTTGTGTTTAGACCAATAAATTGAAGACAACCAACAAGATTACCAAAAGGTTGATGAATGGCTGGTTCTTCATTACGTGTTGTAGATGTACCTTTGGTAGAGCTTGAAAGAATGGGAGTGTTGGCAGAGTGCGCATTTGTCAACCCAAACTTCTTAACAATATCATTAATAAACTTTGTCTAGCAAAGAAGAAGAATGCCTTGTTGTCGGTGTCGTTGAACTTTAATACCCAAACAAGAATGTATCTCACCAAGATCCACCATTTCAAATGCAGTCAATAAAAGCTTCTTCATAGCATCCAAGAAAGCAATATTATTTGACACAAGAATAGTATCATCAACATATAGAGCAAAAATAATAAAATAATTTTCCTCCCTTTTGATGTAAAGATTTGGGTCAGCAAAACGTGCAACAAAACCTTTAGATGTGAGGAACTGATCAATCTTAATATACCAAGCACGAGAGGCTTGCTTCAATCCATATAATGCACGATGAAGCTGGCATACAAGATGCTCCTTTCTTGCAATCATAAAACCTTTAGGTTGCTCCATATAGATTTCTTCTTCAAGATCTCCATTGAGAAAAGCCATTTTAACATCCATTTGGTGAATTTCTAGATCAAATAGTGTTGCAAAAGCCAAAATCATACGAACAGTTGTGGAGCGCACAACGGGAGAAAATGTTTCTTGATAATCTACTCATGCAATCTGTGAGTAACCTTTTGCAACAAGTCGTGCTTTGAACTTATCAAATGAGCCATCAGCTTTGGTCTTGGTTTTATAAACTCATTTACATTTGATAGGAACACGATTTGGGGGAAGTTCAGTAAGAATCCATGTACCTTTGGAGATTAAAGAATCGTACTCAGCTTGCATAGCTTCATGCCATTGATCCCTTTGAGACAAATTGATAGCTTCCATATACGATATTGGATCCTCTTGGACAGTCATAGCATCATCAAAGACATCATATTCAATAGAATAGAATCCATGCTCTATCTCAATAGGAAGATCGACATAGATCTCCAAATTTTCATCAATCTTCTTTGGAGGGGAAGGAGGTTTATGATCATCATAATTAGTAGAATCACAAAGCAAGTAAGGAAATGCACTAAGCAAAGACTGTGTATCATCTGAAACATCTGATGACCATGTGCAACCCATTGTCTTCTCATCAAATATAGCATCACGACTAATGATAACCTTTTGAGTACAAGGATCATAAAATTTGTAACCTTTGGAATGATGTGAATAACCAAGAAAAATAACCTTCAAACCTGGAGGATCTAACTTATGTCGAGTGTCCTTGGGCACGATATAAGCAATGCAGCCAAATGTGCGAAAGTGAGATACTGAAGGTGTCTTCCCTGTCCAGATTGTTATAGGAATTTTACCAGCAGGTTTAGTAGTTGGAAGATGATTTTGAATAAAAACGGCTGTTAGAAGTGCTTCAATCCAAAACTTTCAAGACAAACCAGAGTGTATAAGCATGCAACGTATAGCATTAAGAATAGTGCGATTTTTGCGCTCAGCAACACCATTTTGCTGAGGAGAATAAGGAACTGTAAACTCATGATGAATACCTTGATCTTACAAAAGTCATCAAATAGATTGGATACATATTCACCGCCATTGTCACTGCGAAGCGTCTTTATAGAAAATCATGTTTGAAGCTCCACACTTATCTTGTATTGTTTAAATATAGATAAAGCCTCAGACTTATGTCGAAGAAGATAGACATGTGTGTACCGTGAGAAATCATCAATGAAAGTTATAAAATATCGATATTGAGACTTTGAGGCAGGAAAAGGACCGCAAATATCGGTATGAACCAAATCCAAGAGAGCACAGGAATGTGATGAAATAGAAGTGTGGAAAGGCAAACGATGGTGTTTTCCAAGTGCACAGTACTCACATATTCCCATACATGGATGAGATTTAAGATCCATACCTTGCACAAGACCATGACGATGAAGATAAATTTTTTTGGCAAAATCGGAGTGTGCAAATTGTTGATGCCATAATTTGCAATCTGTATCTCCAGGGGCAATAACAACATTTGCAACTGTATCGTTCAATGATAGCTCAAATAGATTACCATGTCGAGGAGCCATTGCCATAGTATGCACGTCTTTCTCTATACGACATTGATTATGATCAAAGCCAACAAACAAACCAAACTCAACTAGACGAGCAACAGAAAGAAGATTTCTTTGCAAATCTGGAACATGAAGAACTTCTCTTAATATTCTAGTGGATGAAACAGTCCCCAGATATAAATCACCCACTCCTTTGACTTGACAAGTCGTATCATCCGCAAGGTAAACAAACTTCTTGATAGGAAGAGAATGATAATTATGAAGCCACTGCGATTGGTATGTCATGTTTCCAGTGGCACCTGAATCAATGATGAATAGAGAACCATCATGAATATGAAGTACCTTTTTTGGAGAGATATCATGATGGACGAAATTGAGCTCCTGATGAGTATGATCATCATCAGTTGTAGTTTGTTGAACAATATAAGCTCAAGAACGTTCTTCATCATATCTGCGTTTATAAAAACGATGAGATGGATGATCTGTATATGCACAATAATCACAAGGAGGAAAACTTTTGGACGAGCGAGGTTGCTTTGTAGTAACTCCATGCTCCTCATCATATTGATGTGCCCAGCAATCAGAAGCCACATGGCCTTTCTTATCACAATAAGAACAATGTTTGTTAGTATAAGCAAGAGGAGAAGATTTACTACCTTGATTAGGGCGTCCACCCTGCTGAAAACATGAAGTGGGACGCTTGCGAGTAACAAAAGCAGCATCAAAATCCCTTTGTTTGCGAGTGACCAAAACAGTATAAGATTTTTCCAAATGATGCTCATGACGTTGAGAATATTCAATAAGAGATATACATGCTTTGTCAAAGTGGATATCATCCTTGTTAGACAAAATAGTGATGATATTGTCATATAAAGGATCTTTGATGGTATGAAGAAGTTCAGTAATAATCTGATTTTTAGCAACAAGAGCGCCGGAAGCACCAAGCTGATTGATAATGTCTTTAAAAGCCTCGATATGAGAGTGCATAGAAGTACCAACCTTATATTGAAGATTCTTCAAACAAGTTTGGAGATATAAAATTTCGGTGACCGATGTCTTCTCAAATGTTGAGATAAGATACTCCCAAATAGCATGAGAGGTTTCTAGATGAAAGACATCCAACATAAGTGAGTTAGGAAGTGCAAAAAATATATAACAACGAGCCGCTTTGTCACGACGAATCCAATCAGTATGATCAATTTTCTGTTCAAATAATGGACCATCAGTAATCACAAAATTGTTATTCATCACATCAATAGGTTGAAATGGGCAAGACAGGTTGCCCAAAACAATATCAAATAATTTGTCACCTTCAAGAATTAGAATCATCTTTGCTTTCCACCCAGGAAAGCCTTGTCCTTGGAAGAAGGGAACCGAACGTTGGCCAGATGGATATCTGTTAACAATTACACAATTGGCCATGCATGTATGTTGAGAGAAAACAAATAAGATGAGATCGCAGAATCTGCAAACCATGATCAAGACGAGTGTAGTTGAGACGCATGACAATCAAAACATGGATATGCACGTAAGAACGATGAAAAGTATTGAGTGACTAAAAAGAAAGCCCGAAATAGAGAGGCGTAACGTGCAAGACGAGATGACGCATATAAGAAAAGTACTATTTCGATCAAGCAAAGAACGTGAATGATAATAAAACATCGCTAAAATTAGCAAGATGTTTTCTTGTCGTAATCAACATCATTAACGAAGACCAGTAATTAACAAACTGTAATTGGGGATTAACAAACTGTAATTAGAATTACAGTTTTAAATAAATAATTGCAAATTCGATACCATGTTGAGAGAGAGAGAGAGAGTACGAGAGAAATACACAAGACATGCTCCCAAAGAATGATTCATATTGATGTAGAGTTAGTATATAGGTGAGACCCAAGTCAAGTGAGAGATGATATATATAGTTATAACAGACTATCGGCGGCAGCGATGAATGCATGGTGGCAACGTTTGTCGTCCGTCCTTCCCCATCTCCTCCCAGTACTTGCGGCCCTCCCTCTTTTATATAGAGGAGGGCAGGGAATCCTCCCCTCATGTGTGTCCCTCTGCATGCCCGTGGAGCCGAGAAAGCTCCAGTGATGAGGAGCTTGCTGGCTCCTCTATCCCCTTCCAGCACGACGCGCTGCTGTGAGGGGGGAAATTTTTTTAATAAATATTGATATATATTACATTCTCTCTCCCTTAGAGGAATCGAGATGTCCTCATCTCGAGATAAACTAGGGATATGGATGGTTGAGAGTGCCTTCATCTATCCAAGTGGCATCTACCCAAGTGGCATTCTCTCAAGGTTCTGGATCTTAACTCTCTTTCCCTAACATTTAAGATCCTATCTGGCCTTAGTTCAAGGACTCCTTGACTAGGCCTTACAATTTGTTGGTCATCAAGTACATGGTTAGGGTTGGGTACATATTTTTTCAATAGGCTGATATGGAATACATTATGAACCTTTAGGTTCTTAGGGAGTTGCAATCTATAAGCATTAGGTGCTAGGGATTTGAGGATTTTATATGGCCCACAATACCTTGGACTTAGCTTCTTGCAATCTCCTAAGGATAGAGAACTCTTTTTAGGGCGTACGCGAATGAAAACCATGTCTCCTTCTTTGAAGACCCTTTCTTGACGCTTCAAATCTGCGTATGCCTTCTGTCTATCCTTGGCTGCTTGTATGTCCTATCTTATTGACATTATTGGATCATCCATGTCTTCCAACATCTATCTTGAAGCTTCAACCCTTAAGGTTGGATCGAAAAAAATTAGGGGACTTCGACAGTCATGACCATATAGTGCTTGGAAAGGGGTCATCTGAATGCTTTGCTGGTACGAAGCATTGTAGGCAAATTCAACCAATGGCAATTATTTAATCCACCTCTTTGGTTCTCGACAGCAGTATACCCTATGCATATCCTCGATGACTTGATTTACTCGCTCTGTTTGGCCATTCGTTTGAGAATGGTAAGCAGTGCTAAGACAGATTTGAGTCCCAATAGCTTCAAAGATAGCTCTCCAGAAGTGTGATGTGAAGAGAGAATCTCGATCACTAATGATTCTTCTGGGTAAAGCATGTAGCTTTAATATCTCCTTGATAAACAATCTTGCAATGTCGGAGGCTTTATAGTTTGTTTTTACTGGAATAAGGTGTGCAACCTTGGTAAGCATGTCATCCACAACCATGATGGAGTTGTATCCTCCCGAGTTAGCTAGAGAGGAAGCATGCCATGATTTGGCCTACCAAACAATGGTAAAGGAGATCTCTACCAAGGAGAAGAATCAAAAGTTGCAAGCTAAGTATCAGGAATTTTCCATTGATAATGGACTTGGCTACTATAGAACAAGGCTGTGTATACCAGCAAGCCAATCACTTAAGCAGAAAATAATGTGGGAAGCTCATGATTCCCCTTTCGCAGGACATCCTGGCTATGCTAAGACTCTTAATGCAGTTAGGAAGAGCTACCATTGGGAGAGGCTCAAAGGTGTCATTCTCAAATATGTCACAGAGTGTTTGTCTCGCCAATGTATCAAAGCCGAACTTTTTTGCACAAAAAGAAGAAGAGAGAAGACTTACATGACATGAAGCCAAAAGACTAATTGGGTACAATCTCTCCCCATGCCTTGTGTGAGCGCTCCACAAAGCATGTAGTTGATATATTATTCATCTCCAAGCTTAAAAATAGCCCAAATTTACAATTAGTACACTTTAGCTTTTGTGTTTTCTTTTGTCCAAATAAAGAATAAAATAGTTGGGAGCCCAAAGAGTCGAGTTGTGCCCAAATATAATGTCCAATAACAAATATTTAAATCGTGCGTCTATGAGCATACAAAATAATAAATAAATATCAAATGCTTTAATAAGTAAATGCATCAAAAAAATATTGGTGCCATGCCTAAGATGCGTATCCATAAATAATAATAATTTCTTCTAAATAACTTGAATACACGCTATCACCCAATGCTTCCCAACGCCACCGCTCCCTGCTCTATACATTAACTGAAGCATTCACAAATGTTAGAAAAATAATAAAATTAAACCGACAAAAGTGAATACCTAGCAGTGTTCAGCTACAAATAAATAAATTGGTTAGAAGTCAAACCTAATCTTAATTTATTATGAGTGCACACTCTAAACTCATAAACGTCCATTAATTTAAATATGTATTTTGTGGAATCACCCGCTATGGAATCACCCACTTGCACATTAAATTAATGAGATGCCCCAAAATGAAATGCATTCCCATTGACCTTTCGCACAAGGAATCCACCTTGTGTATGAGCCCCGACAATAAATATAATTTTACGGAATCCACTGCAAAACCTCACAGAATCCACTGTGGAATATGCCTCCTGGCATCAAGTCCACTTTGCCACACACAAACAAATGAGCTCTCATCCTCTTTTTAAGTTGTATATACATGTCCTAAAATCCCATGGGTATCCATCCTCTTTTTACATGACATTTTCGCATAAGATGGGGAGTGCATTGCATAGATAATGCAGCTTTGGAGCTGGTGGTCGGGACCTTTGTTTGTACCTAGAAAGAAAAGAAGGTGTAGTACCTAGGGGTGTGCTTAGTTTATTCGTGGTGGATGGTTTTTTGTTGATGAGACTGGACGTAAGTATGAGCGTTGTCTCTCATTTGAGGATTTAGTTTGTGCATAAGAGAGGTGCACAACGTGTAGCTTAGGGAGACATGTGTAAATAACCGTAGGTGAGTGCTACCTCTCTCAGTGTGTCCTGCCCTTGATGTGCCCTATAAGCATGTATCGTGGGGAATCAAAAGGGCTAGGGGGTTACAAATTCCCACCGACCAAGGTCACCGCATGCACCTAACTTGAGAACCCCTAGATGCAATGACTGTGATCCGTATGCATCCTAGTATGTCTACGTGTGATATCATTTTTTGTTTCCATGTTCTATGATTGCCTTTTTGCATTGTGTCTACTTGTATTTCTTCTTCTTCTTCTTCTTCTTCTTCTTCTTTGCCCAAGTTACATAGTTGTGACAGAATTTATTCTTCATTATCAGAGTGAGCTGGAGAAGGGGGCCTAATAGATTTGTTAAGGAATTGGTGGCTTTCGAGGTACCCCTTGAGGTTTAGGTGGATTTGAAGGGTGGTGGTGGAGAGAACTGATGATTGTAGTAGGTGAAGCGGCTATAATTCATGTCCTCTAGAAGAACTAAGCAAAGTGAAGATAATAGAGCAGCTCACATCATTAGTCGAGCCTATGAAGAATCCTAGGCAATCTAAGGTAATTAGTCGAGCTCATGCGGGGTGGGGTCTTGCCTATGAAGAATCCTAGGCAATCTAAGGTAATTACAAGTAGTAATAAAGGCGGGGTCAGGGCATGAAGGGAACTCATTGGTGAAGTGGATTAGTGTATCATACAAGTTCTCTCTTATGTGAAGAAAAGGGCATCTTCATATGTAGTACAATAAGGATTATAGATTATAGGAAAACCTAAGCGGCCGTGGATACTAAAGTCAAAATACACTCCTACCCTTCGAGGGTAAGGTATAAAGGTTAGGTCATTTTGCTTGAAGAGTTGAGTGTTGCCAAAGGCAATCCAAGTGTCCAGGTTGGAGTCACAGACCTTTCTTCATTTAGGTTGACATTTGTAGCCAGGCACACACCTTGGCACTTCAAAAACCTTATTTTGCCAAAATTTGGCATCTTTAGTGGTCCATAATGTGGGATTCTTCTCTCTCTCCTCAAGCCATTTTTGTCCGAACCTGCTTCCGATGTTAATGACCTCCTACACTACTACAACAAAAACGCTCCATAGACACGCTTGTAGACACAATATTTGAACTGTGTTTAAAAATGTCGGGCGCATTTATTACCTTGTCTAGTGTCGCATCTAAAATTTCACGTCTACAAGCATGTTTATAGTGAAACCTACACGCGCATATAGACGCGCTCCGTAATATATAATCATATTTATAAAAAAGTAGATATATTCATACTCAGTATCTATATATGTATGTAACTCCGCGTCTACAAAGGCGTGTACTCTGTAATTTTTTGATGATAATAGACACACATTTTTCCTGCAATTTAGACGCGTGGATAGACGCACAAAATAGAGGTATGAAAAAAAAACCAGAATTGTATGCTTAGGGAAAATAGAGAAAGATTATTATACTAAAAGAAAAAGAATGTGGAGAGCCAAAGTCCATATATTGATAATAACACATGATGAGCGTACTGTGTTGAAACATGAGCGTACTGTGCTGAAACATTTGTACATATTTTGAAGATTTTTGTACTAAAAACAAAACAATGTCTATAGAATACGGTGATGGACCTAAAAACGGGCCGGCACTGGCTCATACACTAGCCGGGCCTCGTCACTACGCACAAGACAACCCCTCGGCCTCGCGGCCAGGAGCGTTTATCAAAATCTCTGCCTTCCTAAACATTGCGTTTGTAATTCGTTGTAGTCCAACTGATCCTAACCCAATATTACTCCTTAGAGGGAGTCCCTTTCACATAGCCAAAAGGCTCGAATCACATACACATAGGGTTCCTCCTACGGCTGAATGTCGTCGACCCTCTGCGACTCTCCTACACCTTGGGGATTGGCCCCTCAGTGCGTCGCTCAACAAATAGACACATCGCACAAAAGTCGCTCAAGGTACCAAATAAGCGTGTCCAGGAGTGTACCTTTTCTTCCTCACTTGCTTTCCCCTTTGGGACCCACATCTACCTACAGCATGGGTACCTCACTGCCTCTCATCGTAGGTCAGGTTCTAATAAACCAATTACAATGCATCTAGGATTTCTAATACCTTTTAATATTTCCATGATTTATGCATAGTGTGGATGCCACGTGCTCAAACAGTTATGAAATCAATATTGTGCACATGTGGAAAACATCCTTTTAATGACTTCCAACTACCGTTCTTATGCGGCGTTGCACGAACCTAGCACCAAGGAAACCCTCGTGCTACTAGGTTCTTATTTTTAATTATTTCCCGTCCTAAATGCTATGCATAGAAATCAACAACTTTTCCATCATCTCACACGGCATTTAGACATATTTCAACTACCCTACCCTCCCCCATTTAAATATTGCATCATTGCATAGATTTATAGGCATTTTGCCATTATTTTATGTGTAAAGAGCGAGAAAAACACACTAGAACAAGAAGGTGGGGTTGAACTAAGGAAAATCCTCATGCTTCAGTCCCCACAAACATTCACAGAGATTGCTCTTCATTTTCATTAATTTTCCGCACCCAAAATGCATTTTCCCCTATTTTTAGTGATTTTTCTCTATTTCCCTTGTATTTTCCCTTATTTTCTGCATTATTTCATTACTCAAAATTCAGAATAGATTATGGGCTGTGGCCCTTAGTTCCTTCTTGCAGCAAAAATGAAAATTTAGTTGGTGTTCCTATTCATTTTCCCATTTTTATGCCCAAAACCATCATTTTCCCTTGATTTTCCATATTTTACGTGTTTTAGCATATTATTTTGAACCACAAGATGCATATTTTTCTGATTTTCTGATTATGACCAGCAAGTACTCATGGAAAACAGCAACATAAACAATTTCTAGCCCACATGAACGACATTTTATCAATCAAAAGCCATAAAATCTCAAATTTTCTTTGAAAATTTTGAATTACCGCTTATTTGCGTGTTTCGGGTTTTTTGTCCATGGCTGCAAATCTGAAAATCAGCAGCACTTCATGTCGAGCACGATCACCAATCACCATTTCTAGCCCGTGGAGCAATCCGATCCATGCCGGACAAGCTTCCATCATTCTTTCTTCTTCCTTCCTCTTTCCACATGAACTTGCCTTTAGAAGAGAGAGAGGGAGGAGAGAGAAAGACTGATTTTCTCTCTCCCTCTACAGGCTGCCATTCCCCACGTGGATTGAAGTGATACGGAGCAGATGATGAATGTGGAAGCCTGGCATAATTCACTCCATGCCTTACTTGACAAGAAGAATCTTCATTTTGGGGGGGGGAGGGGCGTGTTTTTTTCGGCGACTGAAAACAGCCGCCGCCCCCCCTCCATCATGTTTTTTTTTGGGGGGGGGGTGCGAAAGGTCACCCCCCTCTCACCACACCTTTTGGAATTTCCACTTTGGCCCCTTTTTGGGCACCCCGGCCGGTTTTTGGGCCACTTCCTCATACGGACTCCGATTGACGTGCTGTAAATTTTTGGGCGTCCCTCTCGGCATCCCGGATAGGCCTGTAGCTCCCACATCCTGTCCTGACTGACAGAAAAATTACTAAAAATCCAGACGTGTCACTTGGGCGCCCGTTGACTGCTTATGCTTAAAATCGTCCTAAATTGAGCCGCCGCCTTTGATGGTGAATATTTTTCCCTTGATATTCATAATTTATAGCTATTTTTTAAACACTTTTCGGCACCAAAATTCTGCTCTGATTGGCGACCACGGGATAGGGCGACTCAGCCCGTCGAATCCACGAACATATCTTCACATAAACAACCAAAGAAGCATCAAACTGATACAAAACAATTATATACTAAAACTCAGCACAATGCTTCCCCTACCCTTGGACAGAACCAAAGCATGATATCCACAAGGAGTAGGCCTAGCAGCATCTAATAGGAGATGCGAAGTGAGTCACTAACCAGCTGCCCCAACACAGCCAAACTAAAAAACCTACCAAAGAGGTTGCCCTAAGTGGTAGTCTGTGCTACTTACCAACTAAAAACAACACCACTAGGAGCTCCTGCAAGGTGAGGACTCCTATAGCCTGATCAAATAGTATTTTCTTTCAATACATTTCTTCTTTTAGGGTTGTTATTGAATGAACATACTTGGGCATGTAAAAAGGAGGGAGCTGAGCGTAGTGACCCAAGGAGAACAGGGCATCGGCCTCAGGACCTGTCTCGGCATCCAAGAACCTACCAAGCCCTTGCAAGGTGACACATAATCCTTTTCTAACGCTCACTTTTATTTTCGCTCCAACCTTCCTTGTTTCGGTATTATTTTTCCAGCAAGAAGCCACCCCTAGGAAGACAAGGTATCGGCCTCGGGTCTGACTCGTCCCCAGGAACCTACCAGGCCCTCGCAAGGCAATGAGCGACTGCCTATACATTTCCATTTCTTTTCTTTTCTTTAATAGGGGTTAGAACCCTTTTTACACACCTTCGTATCGATATTCATCTTTTAGGATGTACAGAGTTTCTTGGCATCATCATTATTATCTTCTGGCAGGCTTCTCTAACTGCCTCACTACTAACAAGAACTCCTAGAACGGCTGCCTAGCAGGCTAGCAGAACAGGGCCATTAGGACGTCCTTCTAAAACAGGTCTTTCGATGCCTGACAATGTCTTTACAGGAGGCAATGACTACTCCGACCTCCCTCAAACATACTTAGCCTAAACCTGGGACTTCATGCCTTGGTTGCCGGTCCCCAACAAAAATGTATCCCCTCGACAAGTACAAATACACATATAACAGGAAAGAAAGGTACTCGTAAAGGAGAAATATCACCTGGATTGGCCGCAAGAAGCTTCCATCGTAGCAAAGGCTCCTCCAGGCTCCACCAAAGTCCATGAACCACGAAATCTGTCCAGCACAACACTTAAAACAAAAACCCGATTAAACGCACCCCCACTAGACAGGGAAATGGCCCTCTTGGCCTAATGAAATCAGACATGACTTTGCTACCAAACTGAATCGGCCCTCTTGGCCTAATGAAACATGACTATGCATAACATCCTCCTGGAAACAACTATGATAAACAGCAAAGCATACTATTCCCAGGGGAACAGAGGCTCATAGCCCTAAACTAGGTGCATTAAATTATGACCCATTCGTCCTGCGTATATCGCAAGAGGTATTCGCATCACATGTCGTCTAATCAGTCTATGGGTCCAAGATAATAAAGGCAGATGAGTCTCGCTTACCCTCTGCATCACCCAGATCAACCATCGTCTGCCAAAAAGGGCATGTTCAGAAAGCATACCCCACAAACGACCAGGTCCTGTCTCACCAACAATAGATATATCGGGACAAGGGCCACAATTAAAGAAGAGATCTTCTTCATACGCGAAATTAGCCAATGAATCGGCAAATTGATTCCAATTCCGTGGAATCAGCTGGAAAGACACTCTATCAAATCCGTCTAGCAGGGCTATGGCAGTATGATGGTACATACAAAGGATGGGGTTCCGTACCATGTATGTCCCATTGAGTTGATTTAAAACCAACTGAGAGTCCCCTTTCACCAAAAACTGGCGGATACCACCCTTCTTCGCAATATTCAAACCCATAATCAAGGCTTTGTATTCTGCCATATTATTGGTAAAATTCACCCCGAGATAAGCAGCTAACTTCATGACAATGCGTCATCGGGGGTCTTGGATGACAACTCCTACACTTCCTTTTTTGCATGGACCCCTGGACGCCCCATCAAAGTACAAGATGTACGTCCATAAAGGGTTTACATATCCCGCCATCTTGAACTCTACTCATAATTATGGCAATCGAAATTCAGCATATTCAACGGGTGGACTGTAGGCTCCATCCCTCCATCATCATTGAATTCAACAGGGATGCTCGTCAAAATTTGTAGGCAATGATGGCAGAAGACCTTGATCTCCCAAATAAATGTCCCGCCTTCTTGCTCAGTCACCTTATATCCTTTGCTCCACCAAATGATCTTTCCCTGATGATACCTCTGTTCTAAATATGGGTGTTCTAAATAAGGGATCAATCAACCCATCAACCTTTATCACGATTTCCTTGCAGATGTTTGATCAATCTCTCCTAGACCTACAAGGCAGTCATAGCATTAGTGCAATCAGAAATAATAAGGTTTAATCTTATTAAGATTAATCTTATTTTTAAATTCTATCCCCTCAAGGTCAGCTAACAAAACTGTGGATTTATTCTTTCCTATCCTAACGATCCTATAGGGCCCATCCCATTTGGGCTCTAACTTGCCTGGAAATAATTCACGTCATGCATCATAATACAGAACAAGCTGTCATTTCTTGAAGGTGTATTTCTTAGCTTTGATGTCGTGTAACTGCTTCATTCGGCGCTTCACCACTTCTTGGTGCAATAAGCTCTGCAACTTAAGCTCATCTAAATGTGCCAGTGTCGTCAAGCGCTCAAAAAGTGCGTCTTCATCACTCAAAGAATGATTGATGGCAAACCGAATAGTCGGCAGCTCAATCTCTAAAGGCAAGACACACTCTCCCCATATACTAACTTGAACGGGGTATGGCCAGTGGCTCGTTTGAAGGTCGTATTATAAGCCCACACTGCCATGTATAATTTTTTATCCCAATCCCGTTTCTTTTCTGACACAATTTTGGACAGGATGCCCACAAGCTGCTTGTTGGTGCTTTCAACTTGCCCATTGTCTTGTGGATTATATGGGGTTGTCTTGTTATGCTTGATTTGCCACATCTCTGTCAAACCTTTAATCACCTTATTCAGGAAATGGGTTCCGCGGTCCGACACTAATTCTTTGGGCGGACCAAACCGGCATATTATCTGCTCTAAAAGGAAACTAGTAGTTTCTTTAGCATCATCTTTCCTTGTTGCACGTGCTTCTGACCACTTTGTGAAGTAGTCAGTTGCTACAATGATGTACCTCTTTTGTGTAGTCGACGACGGACTAATAGGACCCACAAAGTCTATTCCCCACTTCTCAAATGGAAGTATCGCCATAATAGGGGTGAGTGGTCATTTCCTATTCTCTCGACTATCATGTCGTTGACAAATATCGCATCTCTTAACATACGCAAACGCATCCTAGAAGATGGTAGGCCACCAATAACCTGCTCTTAAAGCCTTTTGTGCTGTAAGCCGTCCAGCAAAATGGCCACCGCAAGCAGAATCATGGCACTCTTCCAAAATGAATGGCATCTCGTCAGGCATCACACATCGGCGATAGATGTCATCAACCCCTTGCCGATATAATGTACCTGCGATCAAAGCAAACATTAACACTTGCTGCTTAATTTTCCTTCTCTCAGCTTTAGATAATTCGGATCCCGCCTCTCCTGTTGATAAATAATGCGTTATTGCAGCATATCAGGAGGGAATATATGCCGTATCTATTTTAAATAACAACTCCATGTCACTACCTTCAGCCACAAATTCTTTCGGCTCCCCAAAGTCCACAAGGCATTCCACAATGCCTTGCAACCTTGGTGGCTTACTCCTAATTTCATAATCAAATTCCTACAAAGTGATCAACCACTTTGCTAGACGATCAGGCGGCTGTAGCTTATTCATCAATAATTGAAGCCCCTCCGCCTTCGTATAAAGCACGACTTTCTCATAGAGAATATAATGCCTGAATTTCTTGGTCCCAAAGACCATCGCTAGACACAGCTTCTCCATGTAGGTATAATTGATTTCGGATACCCCCAGCTTCCGACTAGCAAAAGCAATCGGGTGGTACCACTTCTCTTCCCAAATTTGGGCTAAACAGCAGCTGATACTATGCATGGTAGCTGCTGAAAATATATAGAATGCCTCACCTCTTTTAGGTGCTTTTAAAACGGGTGCTCTTGCTAGCTCTTGTTTCACATCCTCGAATGCTACCTTACAAGGTCACCCCATACAAACGAACAGCTAAAGGACAATGAATTTGTAAGCGGCAACGTTCTTTCTGCTAAGGCGTTGATGAATCTACGATAGTAACCAACCGAAGATAGAAAGCTATGAACTTCTTTCGGAGTACGTGGTGGACCCATGGCAACTATAACTTTAACCTTCTCGGGGTCTGTCGCAATTCCTACCAAACTGACCACATGACCCAGCAACAGCCCATAAGGTACTCCAAAAACACACTTCCGTGGGTTTAGGGCGATGCAAAATTGTCTACAGCGCTCAAAGCATTTTCTTAAAATGAGCAACTGTCTTTCTCTCACGGTGGCAGCCCCTAAGTCATCAATAAACACCTTCAACTCTTTAGGGAATATGTCACCCAATGTCTTATCTGTTGTTCGTTGCCATAAACCAGGCGCATTGCATAAACCAAAGGCCATCACATGGTATGCAAAAGTACCAAATACAGTGATAAAAGTTGTTTTCAACTTATCCTCTTCTGCAATTGCCATTTGGTTGTATCCTGCAAAGCAATCCATAAACGAATATATCTCCCTACCCGCTAATTGATCCAAAATCTGGTCAATAAATGGCAATGGGTAGTAGTCCTTAACCGTCTGCTTATTCAGCTCCCTAAAGTCTACACATAAACGGATTTGATTATTCTTCTTCTTTCTAATCACAACTGGCAAACACCATTCCGTGTGTTGCACACGAAAAATCAAACCTGATTTTCAAAGCTTCTGTAACTCTTCAAACAGGCCGTCCCTCAATTCGAAAGGCATACGCCTTACTTTTTGCCGTACAGGAAGACTGCCCTCTTTCAACGGAACTATATGAACAGCAAGACTAGGAGGGATGCCTCTCAACTCATCATAACTCCAGGCAAAGATATCACAGAATTCTTGGATCAAGGCCACATAGTCCTCCCTTTCTGCCGTGCTGAGCATAGAACCTAATTTGATTGGCCGCGAATCATCAGGCGTACCAAGGTCTAGCTCGATAACATCTGCATGTCTTATACGATCTTGGCCCTCTATCGGCTCATTCAAAGTGATCTGATAGATGTCTTCCGTGGTGGATCCCTCTTTGGACTCATCACTCGATGATGTCTCACTGGCAGATAAATCTTCTAATGTCTCCAATTCTGTAGAAGATAGAGGAGCTCTCTCACTCTACGGGGACTCAGAATAAGCATCATCAACCACACGCTGGGCACCTCTACTGAATATTAGTCGACCGGCAGGTATATCCACTTGGAAGTCCACCTGCAGGATCCAAGGTCGTCTGAGTAATACTTGGTAACTTGGATGGCCTGCGAAACGAATCACCCTAAAGTCCAACAGGCATTCTACATTTGCAACAGTGACATGGACCTTAGTAATACAGCCTTCCGGCTGTCTCAAACTATCATATTCCATTCTGAGAATTGTGGAGGTATCTTTCTGGATCGCAAGACCCAACCTTTCCATCAGTTCAGAACTCATAATGTTAACAGATGATCCCGTGTCGACAATGGCATAATCTACTAATATCCCATCGACATAGGCTACAACCCTTGGGCAATGCTTCTCAGCATGCTCGAATCAGTCATCACCAACTCGCGCAATACCCAAAGGTTCTACGATATACCCGGTACGTAGGATCTTTCTAAATTCCTTACATACTCCTGGGGAAAGCTTAATAAGCTGTAAGAGATTCACATCCGGCTTGACTTCGCAAAGAGAGCTTGCTAAATCGAATTCATGATAGTTTGATAGAGCTCGCTTTTCACACCAAACCATCCGCTCTTTAGGTCGCTAAACCGGCTTTATTGCCTCTTTCTTAACTTTCACCTTCTTCTTTGGTGGTTCCTTCTCGACTTTACTTTCTACAGGCTTCAAAGGTCCCCCTTCCATGGCAGGATCCAAAACTTGTGTTCCTTTGTCGTCTTGTTTAGGGTTTCCGTCGACAGGCTTATCCTTGTCGGCCTCTCTACCCTTTTGACCTCTTGTAAGGACAACTCGCAGATTAGAGGTTTCAGCATCATTAACGCGTATAGCCTCAATCAAACTAACCCCACTACCACTTGGTAGCTCCTCCACTGTAGTCTTTGGTCGTTGAAGTATTTGTTTAGGCCCGTCCTCTCGCTGGGAATCATTTCCTTAGGCACGATGATTAACAGGCCTTGGTTGCTGACTTCCTCACTGGAGGGAACTAATCTTACTCTAGCAAGTAGCTGCTAAATGGCCAGATTTTCCACAAATGTCGCACTTAACATTTGGGCAATTTCTTGGATAGTGCTGCCCGCCACACCATTTGCAACTAAACCTCGAGGGTGCACCCTCCTCTGGGTATCTACTTCCTATCAAATTTTGTTGTTTTTTTAGGAATTTGACATCAACGGCTATTTGTTGATACTGCTCCGTAATCATGTCGGTATAATGCTTCATCATGTCCTTAACCTCGCCAAGAACATTGGAAGAACTCGACTCATAGCCTTGGTCATTACCATGTCGTTCCATCGGCCTAACAATTCGATTAGGCACTGATTGTTGAGCCACAGGCATGTTGTTAGAATTGACCGCCTGGCCTCCACCATTTGGAGCCATTTGCCTGCCCGTAGGCATCGACATGTTAGGGGGAGTTGGTAATAAAGGCACATTCTGTATCATGTTCCCTCTCCCATTAGGGTTAGCCATCTCTATCCCTTGACCACTACTGCCATTGGCCATTGCCACATTATTTCCCAATACTAAACCCATATTCGGATTGCCTCGAGAAGCATAGGCTGCTTGTAGTCGGGATTCCACCTCTTGTGCTCGTATAATGGCAGTATCTATATCCCCCAAGGGGACACTACTCAACTGCAATTGAATGTTAAAGTCCAAACCATGTAGGAAATATTGCAATTGGGGAGCTGCGGGGATGGGAATAGAGGTGTCCAACTTACGGAAAACCTCTTTTATTTTCTTCGCATAAGCACGAATATCCTCGTGTGGTTCTTGGCGGGTCACGTTGAGTACATGCAACCAATATTGCCCACCCCTTTCAGGGGCAAACTCCCTTTGAAAAGCTCCATAAAATGAATCAATATTCAATATGGTTCCGGCTTCTAAACCATGATACCATATAGTGGCTCTTCCTTTGAGAGTCATATTGAAGAACATCATTAAATGTCCTTCTTCTTGAATGCGACACTTAAACATCAGCTTTTGAAACTCCCTAATGTGGAGTTCCACATCTTCCTCAACTAACCCATTAAAAATGGGTAGCGGGTAACCTAGAGCCGGTAAATCTGTCGTTCTTGCTGGAATTGCAATAGGCTGCGCCATGACGAGGATTGGATTTACACTAGGAATAAGGGACGGTGGGGTTACGCCTCCCGCACTTGATATAGACTAGATTATGGAAGGAAGGGGAGCACTAGAGCTTCCACCTTCTCTTGACTTACTGCTTGTGGCCCCAAGACCACTAGATCCACTCCCTCGTAAAGGTTCAGCACCGCTACGCTTAGGGGAATATCTCCTAAAAATTTCAGCATATCACCCAGCTCTTTCGTCTCTTTCTTGCTTTTGGATTTCTGCTAGACGATGCTTATCAATAAATAACGGATCAATCTCAGTATCCTTTGGCATAAACTGCTAGCTGGTCCCTAAACAACCAGGATTCGAGAACCGCCACTTTTAAGCGGCTCCCGGCAGACGCACCACTGATGGACCTAAAAACGGGCCGGCACTGGCTCATGCACTAGCCGGGCCTCGTCAGTACGCATAGGACAACCCCTCGGCCTCGCGGCCAGGAGCGTCTATCAAAATCTCTGCCTTCCTAAACATTGCGTTTGTAATTCATTGTAGTCCAACTGATCCTAACCCAATATTACTCCTCAGAGGGAGTCCCTTTCACATAGTCAAAAGGCTCAAATCACATACACATAGGGTTCCTCCTACGGCTGAATCCCGTCAACCCTCTGCGACTCTCCTACACCTTGGGGATTGGCCCCTCAGTGCGTCGCTCAACAAATAGACACATCACACAAAAGTTGCTCAAGGTACCAAATAAGCGTGTCCAAGAGTGTACCTTTTCTTCCTCACTTGCTTTCCCCTTTGGGACCCGCGTCTACCTACAGCATGGGTACCTCACTGCCTCTCATCGTAGGTCTGGTTCTAATAAACCAATTGCAATGCATCCAGGATTTCTGATACCTTTTAATATTTCCATGATTTATGCATAGTGTGGATGCCACATGCTCAAACAGTTATGAAATCAATATTGTGCACATGTGGAAAACATCCTTTTAATGACTTCCAACTACCGTTCTTATGCGGCGTTGCAGGAACCTAGCACCAAGGAAACCCTCGTGCTACTAGGTTCTTATTTTTAATTATTTCCCATCCTAAATGCTATGCATAGAAATCAGCAACTTTTCCATCATCTCACACGGCATTTAGACATATTTCAAAGACCATTGCTAGACACAGCTTCTCCATGTAGGTATAATTTAGGACGGGAAATAATTAAAAATAAGAACCTAGTAACACGAGGGTTTCCTTGGTGCTAGGTTCTTGCAACGCCGCATAAGAACGGTAGTTGGAAGTCATTAAAAGGATGTTTTCCACATGTGCACAATATTGATTTCATAACTGTTTGAGCACGTGGCATCCACACTATGCATAAATCATGGAAATATTAAAAGGTATCAGAAATCCTGGATGCATTGCAATTGGTTTATTAGAACCCGACCTACGATGAGAGGCAGTGAGGTACCCATGCTGTAGGTAGACGCAGGTCCCAAAGGGGAAAGCAAGTGAGGAAGAAAATGTACACTCCTAGACACGCTTATTTGGTACCTTGAGCGACTTTTGTGCGATGTGTCTATTTGTTGAGCGACGCACTGAGGGGCCAATCCCCAAGGTGTAGGAGAGTCGCAGAGGGTCGACGGCATTCAGCCGTAGGAGTAACCCTATGTGTATGTGATTTGAGCCTTTTGGCTATGTGAAAGGGACTCCCTCTGAGGATAATATTGGGTTAGGATCAGTTGGACTACAACGAATTACAAACGCAATGTTTAGGAAGGCAGAGATTTTGATAGACGCTCCTGGCCGCGAGGCCGAGGGGTTGTCTTGTGCGTAGTGACGAGGCCCGGCTAGTGCATGAGCCAGTGCCGGCCCGTTTTTAGGTCCATCATACGAAATTTTGTATATATAGATGAAACGTTTTACATGATGAGTTCTAGTGCTTGTGACCTCAAGCATGGTCATGGTCGCAAGTACTACTTTCAAGCCACTGCCATTGCCGCCACCACTACTGCTAGTTCCCCCCTCGCTATCCTCAACTGCATCAGGATTCGCTAAACAAAGGATTAAGGTATATAAATATCATTACAAAAAATAAATTAGAGTTACCTATACTTTTCATGTAAAAAATAAAACATATCTCTTCTGGTTGTGAAATCCTCATGGCACGATTATATTGCTCCTCTGTGATGAGTCCCTCCTCATAGAAATGATGCCAAGTGGATGCACGGTTATGACCTCGATGGTAGCCTACCTCTCTAGGAGTAGGCATCCTACCAATTATATGATTCTACAAAATAATTTAACATGCAACGTATTAGAACACACTACATAATGAATTTAAAAATTTTTTAAAGTTAAATTTTTTAAAAATCAAATAATACTTACAAACTTAGCCTCCCATGACTCCCTGCCACCCGATCCATAATGCGACGATCCCATGGTTACCATTTGGATATGTCCCACCTTTGCATGCTAGTGACTTGTGCTTTTCTCTGCTGCTCTTTTCTTGGCCTCTTTTCACTCCCTACGGTGGCAATTGCGTGGTTGGCCATATCCAGGGCGCCCCTGCTCTTGTCTCTGCAGTGACTTCTTGGCGCGCATCATAAGGTGAGACCTCTTGTTATGAAGTGCATCTCTCACCTTTGACCATCCCGCAGCACCTCTTGCCACAAACCATTTTTTTGGTGCTTGAAGGGATTTATACAATCTTTGTATGTGGCATGCATGACACTCCTCACGTGGGCTATCACTTCTCTCCCCTCAGGGTTATGCAAGATACCACCAACATTTGTGACAGAGTAGTACATTTGTGGAGGCTCACCTCTCTCATTTTCCGGTGAGGGTGATCGAGAGCCACCTCCTAGGCAACCCCCACAAAGCCCTCGACCTCCTCCTCCTCTTGCACGACTCTCCCTCCTCCCTCGACGGGCACTATCCTCTACCTCACTCGATGACAGTGCTTCTGCAAGTGCACGTGCTTCGGCCGATCCATGTAGTTCAGCTGATCCCTGTGCATCAGCTGATCTGTGTGTATATATAGTGCGTGGAGTACCTATTAGTAGAGGTGTACCAAGGTTTGGTGTGCCAAGGTTTGGTGTTTGTGCGACACTGCTAGGTAAAGATGTGATAGGTGTCCCAGACACACTAAAAGCCTCCTCTGCAATGGGAGGGTGACCAAGATAACTAGTCATCTCCCCCATGAATTGCTCCATATTCGGAAAACCTCCAAAAAAACTACTGACACCTCTAGAAAAATCCGCTAAGGTGTTGTTCATGCATTCCAACTCAGGATCAGTGCTGGTAGAAGATCCAGGATTCCACATCAACACAAGAAAAATCCATTACTACCCTATGCACATAAAACATATTACACGCTACGTCTATACCTGCGTCTATACACGCGTCTGTCAGTGCGTCTATTCCTGTCTCTATACATGTGTCTACATTGTCATCTAGATGCGCTGACAGTCATGCAAAGTCGGACAATACTTTGCAAACTATTATAAAAATGCACAAAAAACCTCCATAGATGACAGTCTAAATCATGTAAAGAGAGAGATAGAGAGACAAACAGACAAAGAAAAAGTAAACAAGATTGAGAGAGAGAAGAAAAACTCACCTTCTTTGCTTGTTCCGACGGGTGGCGGCTAGGTTGCAAGTTCCTTGTTCTCCTTCTCCCTTCCCTTGGTAGGTTGCTTGATTCTTCTTCTCTTCCTTGTTGTTTGGATTTTATTCTTTACTCTTTGGCTCTTCCTTCCTCCTGTCTTCTTTTTACTCTTATTTCCTTCCCTCATTGTCTTCATGAAGTGATAGATAGACATGATTAGTGATGTCGAGCTCGAACTGCACAAAACGCACAAAAAATGTAGGAAAGCACTGGTTTGAAAAGAAATCCATAACCTTTTTAAATTTTTTTTAATATTTGTGTGGTGCGTCTATAAGCGCGTGTAATTGCACGTGTATATGTGCAGATAAGACATATTACACGCGCTGATAGACGCGCAATTACAATTAAATTGATTAAATGCTAGCTTTTGATTGTTTTTGGATCAACATGACTTTCCTAGTCTTTCAATATCAAAATGTTTGCCTCCATGTTGTAAATATCAAAATATTTAGGGAATATGACATATATACAAAATAAAATCATATATGTCCTTATGATTCAGGTGTAATTATGTTGTCATCTTCTACTAGTATGGGATATGCTGAGTAAACAAACAGTACATCCTCCAGTGAGGATGAGACATTGCATCTTCACGATCAAGATGCTTGGCTACGACGAAAAATCAAATGTATGTGTGATCGTTGTCAAGGATTTTTTTTTCGAGTACGTCGAATCACAATGTCATACCTTAGCATGTACGGAGAGTGGGACCAAGAAAAAAACCTAGTAATTTTTACTGCTTTATTTGCACAGATATTATTTGTCTATGTTGTGTCTTTACCATTTAAAAAAGCCTCCTTTTTTTATTGAGCAGGATGCGGTACCACATCCTCAAATGGTCCCTCCAGGGCGTCGAGAGGTTGCAAAGTGTCGACCCGAGGAGGCAAAGTCCTCAAGAAGACTAGAGACTGATGACAAAAATAGCAGCCCTGTGCAAATGCCCCATCAAGTTTTGGAGAAAGATATTTTGGACAACATGGTGCACGATTTTTTTTCCCATGAGGTTCGAGGGGAGGGCACCACTAGAGAGACAGATGACCCGCTACACAGTGTGTCGAAAAACTCATTCTACGAAGGTTGCACCTACTTCGTTCTACGTGTATCTCTCAATATACTAAACTTACAAACCATTTATGGATGGAGTAATGCTAGCTTGGATGCATGATTAAAGTATGTATCACTTGATATTAATTCATAAATGCTTCTAGACAATATTCACGGTTTGTTAACTCTATTTGCACAATATATACAGGTTATTATCACAAATGCTTCCAAATGGAAATAAATTACCAACTAGAAGGGAGCAAGCAACGTGTTTCTTAACATCTCTTGGAGGTCTCGATTACGTTAAAATCCATGTATGTGTCAATGATTGCATCTTGTTTCATATTGATCATGCATATGCACGTGTAACGTGTCCCCTAGTATCATCCAGGACACGTCTTAGCAGTCCATCGGAAAGGATGTCTAGAAAGCTCCACCCGACACTCCCATGGAATGTTACGGGTTTTGCGATCTAGTTCTTCCCGCATCTGCCACGTAGCGGAAGTATCCTGGCCGTTTCCACTTAGGATTGAGCGGAATTAGGGTTTTCCTAATGGGTCACTAGCTAACAGCAACTAGCGTCAGACCCGAGCGAACTACTTTACGCAGAAACGCCAGGTCCGAAGCGGATTCACGCTGTACTTGGTTCAAGGAGAATGGGAAACGAGAGGGATGCAAAGCTCAACCTCTCTGCCATAAGGCATAGTCCCATTCCGTTCCCCTAAAACAACGTAAATCCGGTAAGACGTAACTCTAGGTCATCGTTCTTGTTATTCTTTTTGATGATGATGATCATTCCACTGTCTTTCAAGATTTATGAGAAAAGTTCCCAGCTAACCGAGACCACCCAACCGTAGGACGGACCCATGGTCCATTCTCCGCACTTTCCTCAGTTTGTTTTAGTTATGTAATTATCTAACACATTAATTCGACATATAACAATCAGCTTCTTTAATTAATCTTGTTTAAGCACTGGTTCCTTTACGTAATCTTATCATGTGACATATAAAAACAATATCAAGCAAGTTCTTTCAACATCTCATCATTTTATATTTGAATTACAAGAAGTTCCGCCCGTAGGCTTATCCATAATCTGCCCGGAGGCTAACAAGTAATCTCCAGGGATCACTATTCCAAGCTTCCGCCCGTCAACTAGTATACGGGCTTTGAGATCCAGTCCCGAGTCGCGTTAGCCCCTTGTGCAGGACCCGGAAGGCGAGGGATTTACGTCCAGAGCCCCCCCTGGCACCCAAGCGTCCTCCTGCTCCAAGTAGAACTCAACGGAGAGACCTCTCGCGGTGGGTTCGGTCCACGTTCCCGGCACGGTCAAAGAACCCCCTTGGTTAGGGTCAGGCAGGCAGTCGGGGGTAACTGAAGCTGTCTCTCCCTTCAGGTTTTGAACTTGAAGTATAGATACTTTTTTTAAAAAAAAATTGTAATTCATAAATCAAACAGAGCTCTAAAATCTCTAACAAGCACAAACATTTCCATTAACCAACCCAGTTGTATGGCAAACTGCTAAAGAAGTGTTCTTTCCTTTTTTTGAGTGTATCAGCAGTCGTTCTTAAGATGTCTTGTAACTTGGCAAGATCACTTACATTCGGATGTAGGGTATACCTAGTTTGGTTTACCCTAAGGTACCTTAGATATGCTAGTTCCTACTTTACAACTTTTCTTATTTTGAAGGATATCCAAAAACTACGTCTTTTTGCAAGATAACTTGCGTAAGGATCTGCCGTCTTCGAAAAGGGTTTTTCCCTTTTCTTTTTGCGACTCAATCACAAAATGATTTCATATATGTTGCGCAAGTCAGACGATGGAATAATCTGTTTAGACTCCTTAATCTGACGTATGTCAGGCCTTGGGTTTCTTTATCTGAGAACCTTAGGGACAACCCTAATTTCTTATCTTTATGAGTTTATTGTCCTTTCGGTAAGGTAAGTAGTCCAGTGTTTTAGGGTATGAATGTTTCTATGTTTAAATTGGTCCGGTTATCTTTTGGAAAGATTGGTTTGGTCAGCTTTAGGAAGGTAATCTTACTCGTCTTGTCATGGTTTTACTATTTTTGATTACTTTCTCAATCAATACGGTTTAATTTGGCATATAGCATAATGTCATGATGATAAAGAGTGACGATACTCCTAAATACCTAGCTAAGGAATTGGTGAATACACACTTTATTTGTTCCAAGTCCTCAATTTGCTGGGGAAAAAGTGTTAATAAAGTATCATCCAGCAATTCCCCATTACATTTTCTTTCCAAATGATTTCGTATGTCTAATTTTTATACTTGTTAGTTTCTAACTTTTAACTTCCGTTTTCTTTAAAGATAAACTCATGCCAATTAACAACAGTTGCCTTGCAACTAGCAAAGATAACTCTCTAGTAATTTGAGCATTGAAAGAAACTTTTCATGAATTTAGCCATTTTGCCATGATCCGTTGCAAAAAGAATAAGACTAATGGAGCAAGATATAATTTCTTCATTTTAGGACTATAATACTATAATAAATGGATAGTATTGCCTATTATTTTATAATGCTTGATGCAATTTGAGGGAAACTAATTTGAATACATTGTCATTCATAAGCTAACTCCTTCGTTAGAATTAATTCAAACAAATATATATATTTCCTTGATAATTTTTCTTTGCATGATTGACTAAAACCCGAATTAACATCGAGAAGAAAACCTGGCTTTGAGGTGAGATATCCACATGGATACCGGGAGATGACCCTCCCGCGGCTACGCCTTGGACTTTCTTAGGAGGCATCGCTAGTGTGGTTCGTCGAACGTGGAAGCAGCTTTACAACTCCACCGTCGCTCCTTGCACCGTTCGTCAAAGTAGTTTTTTGGAAGGTTTCCCTCCTTGAATTCGGAAATTGAAAAGGGTATTTTTAGAAACTTTTACAACTAAGACCCATTGAAGCCATGGGGAAGGCTTAATGGTCTTTGTAAGCTCGCACGAACGGAAATAACAAGGTGTGGAGAGGACACAAGGTGTAGGAGAGCTTTAAGGAAAAATAATAGCCGTAAAGATTATAAGTAAAGGTCTAAGGGACCTTTGATCAACTTGGAGAAAAAGGGCTTATGGGGGCTTATACATGTGGGAAGGTGAAAGGTTTTTGATGCCAAGGTAAAGGCTTAAGGGGTAATCACGGGAGAAGTGGTTTTAAGAGGCCACAGGAAGAGTGATTCCAAAGCCAAGGGGATAGGCCTTTTAGAGATTATACACAGGTAAAGAAGTAATAAGACCCATAAGGCCTTTGTGCTTGGGGGAAAAAAAAATGACTCCAAGTGAAAGAAAAGGGCTTTAGTACGAGGGTGAAAAGGGGATTTAAGGGATTTTTAAATCCCGGCGGAGGGGGTTCTCATACCCATGGAAAAGGGTTTTGGATATGGGAGTTGAAAGGGCTTCATAACGTACAAGGAGGGGGTGAAAATTTTTGAAAGCACGGGGGGAAAATGAAAGGTTTTCAATAGGCACACTAAGGGATGAAAAGGGGTTTCTATGGCCCAAGACAAAGGCTTATTGATTTTAGCACCGGGGGGTATGTAAAGAAAAGGGGGCTTGTTAAGCCCTTTGGAAGCTTCCCCCTAGGAAGCTTCCAAAGTTTCCCCACGTGGGGGGGGAAACTTAATGGCGACACGGCGTCATGCATAGGTGGCAGGCCTGCGATGGTAAGGCAGCGGCTCCTCCCTGGGCACTCACGTGGCGGTAGCCTTCCCCTCTTTCCCTTCCATCTTCAACTCCTTCGTCAGGCGTCGAGGCAGCGTTCCTCCTTGCAACGTCATCGATTCTCCTCACGGACTCCCCCCAGCCTTTCCTGTCCAGCGGCCCCTCCCCTCCCATCGTTTAAATAGTGGAGGGAGGGGGATCTTCTCCTTCTGCGTGTCAACATGCATGCCCTCCCTCCCTCCACAAGCTCCACCAAGGAGCTTCGTAAATTCCTTCTATTCCCCTCCCCCCCCTCCAGCTCGTTAGTCGGCTGGAGGGATAAGGGGGGGAAATATATTTAAAAAAATTTTCAAAAAGCCCAAGCAATTATTTTCATGCGGACTTTTACAGCACGACAGTGTTCTATTTGTGGTGAACCAAGATACAGCCAGGAGATGAAATCAATGGATATGCCTCGTAAGGTTTTGCGACATTTTCCTATTATTCCACGTATTAAACTTATGTTTAAGTGTGAATATATTGCAAGACTCATGTCATGGCATGCTAGTCACCATTCAAGTGATGAAAAGTGGACAATTCCTTCACACACACCAGCTTGGCAACACGTAGACAATTTGTGGCCTACTTTCAAAGAAGAGCACAGAAATTTGAGATTGGGTCTACGATTAGATCGAATAAATCCATTTGGCATCAAAATCACCTCATATAGTGTATGGCCAGTGGTATTAGTGAACTATAATATCCCTCTATCCATGGCAATAAAAAAAGAACACGTAATATTGTCCCTTTTGATTCTTGGAAAACACAAAGTAAAAAACATGGACGTTTACTTAGAGCCTTCTATCGAGGAGCTAGAAATGCTATGGAGAGGTATTGAGGTGCAAGATGTTAGTGCATCATTGTCCTCTAGAGATTTCACTTTGAAGGGCATGTTGTTGTGGACCATGCATGACTTTCCAGGCTATGGAGAGTGTTCATGTAGTTTCATACTCTATTTTATTTATTCTTACCCTTAATCAAATATATGTCATCATTAACCCACTTGTTTTTACATGTTTAACTACATCAGAATATCATACATGTCCAATTTGCGGTCCCTCTCTAGATTCTTCTAGACCGACACGCTTGAAGAAGGTTATCTATCACAGTCATCATCGTTTTCTTCCTATTGACCACACCAAATATGCACCCCCAACTAATGGAAGAACTCCACAATCTCTGACCATTCAAGATTGGAAGGACAATTGGACACACGCCAATGATCATCCTCTACTCGACATGAGTCGATAACTAGTTTATTTCTTTTGTTTGTCTTTAAAGTACACTCCATTATGAGAACGAGAAATAATATATTATTTTTGCCTTAGATTCTCTATATTTTATCGTCTCCCATATTGGACTGAACTCAAGATCAATCACCTATTGGTACCCCATGCATATATTCAAGAATGTTGCCTCTACATTATGGGATCACTTAATTGGGGCTCGTGATTCCATCAATGTAAGGGAGGATTTAGGTAGTATTGGATGTATGAGATGAGCTTGGCCATGCATCGAACCCAGAGGAAATATCGAGTTACCACGTGCACCTTGGATGTTGTCGAAGACTGAAGAAAAGATGGTGAAGCAACAGATATGTAGCTTTCGAACTCCTACAGGATATATGAGAGGCCTCAAGGGAGCCCTCATAAAGAAAAGAGAAGAGGTATGAAGAAACTATCCGGTTTGAAGTCTCACGATTGGCACAAAATGATTCAGGTAAGGATATTCATAGTCATAAATATATTAATTAGTGGAGTAACTATGTAGACTAATTAACAATGTATGAATATTTACATACAGTTCATCCTTCCTACTAGAATATTCCATTGTGTTTTGAAATATTTGCATGTTATCATTTACAAGATGGGTGAGCTCGCGAGGTATATATACATTATACTTATTTTTTAGTTTACATATTACGTATATCACGTAGTTAACCCGCTTGAATTTATGGATAAAACTAATCATTGTTCTCAATTGCATGTTGGTAGATTTGTGAGTTTGAAGGAAATCGATCCAAATACATTGCAAGAGGCTCGAGTATTGTCCATTGAGGTGGTTTGTTTGGTGGAGGAAACTTTTCCTCGCTCCATTTTGACTACTCAAGTACACTTACTCGTATATCTGATTGATGAGATCATAATTTTTGGGGTAGTTCATGCAAGGTGGATGTTTTTTCTAGAGCCCTTTATGAAAACCCTAAAAGATTTTGTAAGGCAAAATGCACGGCCCGAGGGAAGCATGGCTAAGGGTTAGTCAGTACAATCGTCCCTTGTACAAATCTCTAAATATCTTACTAAAGTGAACCTCTCTTTACCAGGACTATGGAAAGATAATGAAGATTTGAGGATGACCTCTATAATACCTCAAGGAAAAGGAAGGAGTAAAGTGCTAATGAAAGAGGAACTTCATAAGTTAAATGCATTTTGTGTGCTTAATAGCGAAGTAATGAGCAAATAGGTGGCACTATATAAAGAAGTAAGGGCAAGAAGAGTAAGCAAAGGCAAGCATTTCGTGCTAGACATGGACGTAATGTCCCATATCTAGAATATTTAAGTGAGCTTCCACGTCATATTGATATAGATTGGCTACATGAAGAAATGGAGAATATGGAAAAAGAGGAGGTGATGGATATATCGCAAGAGGAGTGGGAATACGCACGAGGTTGCTTATCAAAGGTGAGACATACTTATAATTAAATTATCTTTAGTTATATATGATATAATAATTTTACATGTTTTATCTTTAACTAAATCATTAATATGATCTCAACAATGTACTACTAGTGCACATTTTTCAATGCTATTTGGTGTGAAGGCAAACATTTTCGAACTCAATGTATAAATGATAAGATAAATACCTAAGATTGTGGTATCCTTGCAAACTTCCAGGATACCAATGGCACCATGGAAGGTTATTATGGCTTGATCCAAGATATTTTGAAGCTTGAATTTAGGCGATTTTTTATATATGTACTAGATGTGAACTGGTTTAAAGAAGTAGTAACAACCAGTGAGCATTGTACAAGTAGACGTCATCCAAGTGGTTTTGTAGTGATTGACTCTACAAAATTTCACCAAGGCAAGAATGACACATTTGTACTATCTCAACAATGCGAGCAGGTATATGTAGAAGCTATTGATTTTCATATATATTACTTCTTGATACATTCTCAAAATACAATAAATATCTAATTTTCTTACTTTTTGTTTTTTAAATACAGGTTGTGTATCACCAAATGGTAAACAATAACCGATGATGGCACGTCATCCCCATATCTAATCGTTCAAAACCATTATATGGCAATGCTACCAACATAGAGATAGTTGATGATAATCCAACAATCAATGATGATGCACATGATGATGCCATGATCGATGATATACATGATGCATTGCAAGATGATCCCTATGAGGATGTTCAAGGAAGCGCAGAAGAGGATAACAATATGGTTGCAGATAATGATGAACAAATTGAGCATAGCAATATATCTGACAGTGGGATAGACTTATTTATTTCATTGCCTATTGGTAAAAAAGACCTAGAGTTAGATAGTCTAGCAAGGGCTGATCTCATTGAAGATGAGATTGATCATTCATTGTAGCCTATATAATTAGCTTTGAATGATTGGATGCATATTTGTAATACTCAGAAAGAAGTAAAGTTGGTAATGTATTCAAAAAAATACTAGATGTTAAGATGTTTGGTCATATTTAGGGACTTTATGAGAAATGAAAAATAGGTGCGTTTATTTTCACATCTATAAGTGTGTTTAAAAATGTGGATATATAGATGCATTCTATATACTAGCGCGAATAGATGCACTGATAAATGCGCCCACTATTTCGCGTGTACATTGCACATCTATAGGGCCTTTCTCTTGTAGTGCACCACGTTGATGGGAAAAACCTTATGCAAGGTGGTGGGGAACTAGAAGTTAAAGTCAAAAGGACAGCTCCACATTTCTTACCTCTCCCAGATCACAAGGTTGGCATGGAAGCTTACTAGAGCATCATCCTCACATGGTGGGATAGGTGCCTAGGATGCCCTCACTCCCTTGGCATTCCATTTTCTCCTTGTCTCCTTTACCATTTGTCTTCTCCTTTCCCTTAGTGTCGCATTTCTTTCTGTAGAGGTGTATGTGTGCTACTGCTCTTCAAGCCGCGAGGAAGGAGGCGATGGGACAAGCTCTTCTTTGTGTGGTTTCATTCCAAAGTTCACATCCATTTCCCTCTCCTGGCTTGGCTTCTACTGCTCTTCTTCAATGAACTGGAGTACGTCTACTTCCTACGAGGTTAGACCTACCAATACGAGATAATGGTGTTGCTCTTCCAAGATTGGGTCAACTCTGCTAGGTTGTGGTAGCATTTGCAATCCTACTTTCAATGCCCTACAAGCCATTCCCAGTTTCCTTTTCATTGTCTCTGTGGACTCTCCCTTCTCTACGTGGGTGACGTCCAATAGGGTATCTAAGAAGGCACATTGTCATGCCGCTACGCGCACACCGTGTGAAAAAAAATCAAGAGTGTGGCTTTTTTATTGATTTCGAGAGCCAATGCCATTTTAGATATTAGTTTTAGTGTCCATGGTTCAAAAATATTAGATTTTTGGACAAGTTTTAGCCAATTTTTGATATTTTAGATATTATCTCTTGTCAAAATCCATAAAACTGTAGACAAATGGTAGATTAGGATGACATGTAAAAGAAAGCATATAGCTTTTAGCCAATTTAAGAGGATTTTATGTAAAAAGAGAGATTGATAAAATCGCGTGACGTGTGATCACTATGTTCAAGCAGTAAACAACACTCACAAGGGGGAGATGAAGGAGTGATCTAGTAGAATTTTGGCCATGTATGTTGATCACTATGTTCAAGCAGTAAACAACACTCACAAGGGGGAGATGAAGGAGTGATCTAGTAGAATTGTGGCCATGTATGTTGGTATTTTACCCCCTTTTGGAGCCAATGGAAGCAGTAGATTGGCGATATGAGTAGCATGGAGGAAGGTATTATTTTATACATGTTTTTGTCTATTAGAGCTATGTCTTCTCATAATGTTGAAAGCAATCGACAAGCTGCATCTCTGTTAATATTCTTCTACATTTTCTAATTCCTTTTTGGAGTATTCCTCTATGTCTTCAATTTCTTCAAACCCCTTCTCTTTCGTCTACTACTCTCCCTGAATCTACCTTTACCCTGCTGTCTCTTATCCTTGTGAAGGACTCTCGACACCAAACGCACCAAAATTGTGTTATGAAAAGTTTATGCTGTCATAAGAGGTGAATCTCGGAAGATATTAATGCTGATTTGGGATTGATATCTTCATCTATATTCAAAGAATCAGCTACAACATTGTTATTTTAATTCACTTCTGACTCTATAGAAGACATCTTGTCAAAATATGCAAGTATTATGTTCCCCTATGGGAGGGCAATGTTTGTAGATCATTCATTGATGCTTTGAGTTGAATTAAGAGGAGATTTTTCTCTTGTTTCTTGGATGTGGTAACTTATCCTTATCAGGAACTCAATTTGAAGCTCTCTTGAAGCAAGTCTCTTTGGCTTACAAGCCTTATGATTGACTCATAAGCTTTTATCCCTAATAGTCTACATTAAATGTAATCATGCAAAGTTTATTCATGCTATGGCATCATGTATGAATGATGGGATATAGAGTTGTTTAGGAAACATGACAACATATTGTACTTGATTTTATAATTTGTGATTGCTCTCACAAACAAGAAAACAAGCTTGATTTGAGATAATACTCTTGTGATCTTTGCTAAAAACATGCAGTTGGAAGCTCTATTAACATCTTTAAGAACTTGGCTTGAAATCTTCAACCCTTTTCTTATCTTACCATCTCTGGAGTCTAAGCTCTTGAAGCCCATACATTCTTCTCTTCCCAAACCCCTATGGTAACCTTCAACCCTACACGCTACAACATTGGTAAACCCAATGTGAAGGTTGGTGTAAGAGGACTCCAAGATGGGGGATTCTTCAGGAGATACTCACAACAATTGGTGCACATACTACAGGAGACTTAGCAATAAAAAATCCAAATGTTACAACAACAATAACAAAGGTAGGAGGAAGAGAAGATTGATTCCATAGCTATCAAGGCCCTAGAGGAAGTTGGGTAGGAATTAAAACAATTTAATGGTCAAAATGTCTCTGTTTTTATTTGCTTGTATGTTGAAAAAATGCTCTTCTTTGGTGTACTGCAACATGCATGGAGTCGCTATTTTGCCAAACTAGCCAAGGATGGTCTTCAAAAAAGAATCCATGGTCTTTTTCAACAAGATGCCGACAGGGATATATTCAAAAAAGCATTATGTGAAAAATTCTTCTCAGAAGACTTTGCCTTAATGATAAGGAAAAGTTTCACTGATTGGGTTGAGAAACCCAACAAATGTTTAGCTGCAATAGCTTTATACCATGATTTTGAAAGTAAATTTGGGCAACTTGATGCTGAAGACCAACAAATTATGGAGGGCCAAAAGATTGAATTATTCCTTAAGGCTACAGATCCCATTCTGCAAGAGAAGCTCCACCTTTCAAAATCCCCTATTCCTTTGACTAATCAACCAACTCTTTCTTCTTTGGTTCCTTCTAAAAATGAATTCATGGATGAAATCATTAAAAGCATGCGCGACCTTCATCTGAATCTTACAAAAATTAGTTCCAAAGTGGAGAAGCTGGATGTCAAAGTTGAAGAACGAGGAAGATTATCAACTCAAAGACCCATGAGAGAAGACTTTAAGAGGCAATTGAAGTAGCTACCTATGGGTTGCAAATTTAACCAACTAAATCAAATTTGAAAGCATAAAAAGCTAATGTGCAATCTAAAGTATGGATGCAAGCACTAAATCAAATGAAATGTGGCAAAGTAGTCAAAGAAGATTTAGCTAATGCCAATCACTACATTCGAGGAATAACTGGTTGAAAAGAGCGGATAGATTCTTTTTCCACCTTTTCACATTTGGCTGATGTCAATCATAAAGAAGTCTTGATTGAAGAAAAGAGAAGAAGAGAAGATGAACTAGGGCCTTTCTCTTTTGGGCCTTTGAAATAGGTAATTAGAAGAACACATGAACAACCAAAGCTTACTGAAAATATAACCCTAGATCAAGAGATGAAAGATGTGCCACAAACAAAGAAGACCGAAGGAAATAAGAAAGGCAAGCAACCAGGCTAAAAATTGCAGTCTGACATAAAATCTGCAACCAATCTCAAATGAGTCCTAGAAGAATGAATTTTGCAAAGAAAAATTGAATTCACCTTAGGCAAAATTCTTTAATTTCCAAACGTGAATTCCATGATGTAATTATTAATGTAATCAAAATAAAAAGACAATATGTTGATAATGAAGCTAAAGAAATAGTGCATGCTTTTTTGTAAGTTCTTTGATTTTTTGTGTAGGATGAAGAGAAGATGACTTCTCAAGGAATTCATCTTGAAGCAGTTAAAGAATTAATTGTAGCAATTAAAGCAGAAGATAAAGAAAGCATGAATGCAAAAATTAAACAAGTGAAATTTGAAAATGTAATGGTCGGCTCATCCGAACCAATTGGGCAGTCCACCTCTCAAAAAGAAGGTTGTCTATAGCACATGCATGTGAAGGAAGAGGCTCTGTTCATTCCAAGTAGTCACTACTCCCATACGCATTGGGCAAGAGCAACAACAGAGACAATTATCAAAATTGTAGAAAAAGAAACACCATGTATTACACTCTTAGACCATGGCTCAGAGATAAATGTCATGGCACAAAGTCTCTATGAAAGTGGCGGATGGCCCATTGATGTTGATCCAAGTTGGCAAATGAGAGATGCAAACAACTCTTCTGGAGAGTTATATGTTGTATGTCCTAATGTGTATTTGGAGAGATAAAATACAATTTTCACTTTTTGTTCAAGACTCTTATAGTTACCCTATCATTCTTGGACACCCGTACATTTTTGAAGCTCACTTGGAAACAAAAGCTCTTGATGATGGTTCTTACTATGCTCGAATTCGAAGCAAGGATAGTGAATAAGGTTTCCAATTTCTTAGTGTTTGTGTTAACCATCATCAGAATAGAGATTAACTGCGTGATTATCATGTGCCTCCTAATGCCCGAGAATTCAAGGGTTTTCACACTGCACTGCTATAAAAGGAGGCTATGGCAATGCATCATGTAAAAAGATTAAACCTTCTTATGCTACAAAAATTGTCTCTCTAGCAAATCTATATGTATGTACAATCAATAGTATGGGATGTTAAAAGTCTCTTCCATCCATGACTAAAGTTGAAAGAAAATATTTATGTCATGTAAAAAGGGAGCTGAAAACTTATGACATGATGACTGAAAATGAAGATATTTTAGTTATATATTTTTTGGAGTGATTACTATTGACATATTGGCTGAAATACATGTAGCTGCTCATACAAAAAATCACGCTGAAAATTAGTCCATAGAAGTATGTACATTGGATTTTTACAAACAATTCAAGAATTTGTTGAGCATGAAGACATTGGTTTACTCAACAAGGCTGAAGCAGAAGTAGAGACAAAATACAATACGGTGGATAAGAAAGTCAAGCTTGTGGCAGTCCTAGTGCCTTCTCAAAGTGAAGGACTAGCTGATAGGGTAGCAAATGAGTCAAGTCTTCGTGATCCTTCCAACATTGGTCACAGGCTCACATTTGAAAGTATAAAAGAACTCAAAAAAGGTGAAAATTCTTTCCTTTTCCGGTTGAAAAACACTCTTTTATGCAAATGCCAATGAAACATGAAAAAGCTTTTGCATTTTAGCCAAGTGAAATAGGATGTATAGATCCAAATATTGTGGCTCTTGTGGTCATTTTTACGGTCACACATGTGCCTTAGACCCTCAAGCCTATTCCTGTTCCAAGGGTGCATTTGCCCAAATTATTGGAACTTCTAAATGAGAAGATCATAATGAAGATTTTAGAACCTTCTTTCAGTATCTTACTCAAAATGATGGTTTAGCGTGCCCAAGAAAAATGAATCTTTACAATTCATCCAAGATCTATAGCCTATTAATCGTGTCACAATCTCAAATGTTGGTTCGGATCCAATTATTGACGAGTTTGCTAAAGCTTTTGCAAGTAGAGAAATTTATTCTATGCGTGACATATATTCAAGATATGACCAATTTCAGCTTTCATTAGAAAGCCGAGACATTACCACAATGAAGACACCTCTTGGATTGATCCACATGTGCACTCTAGCGCAAGGTGCAACAAACTCCCTAGCCCATATGATGAATGCTATGCACAAAGTCTTAAGGGAGTTTATTCCACAACTTACTCTTCCATTTCTTGATGATGTGCCTATCAAGGGATGTGAAGTCAATGAAAAGAATGAGAAGCTGACGAAGATGGTTGTAGGATATTTGTAGTTAACCATATTCATGATTGTGACATGATTTTGACAAGGCTAGAAGAGGTACATCTTACCCTTTCTTGAGCTATGTCAATTTTTAGAGTTGAAGAAGTTCTAATTGTCATACATTTGTGTGGGCCCTATAGATGTAAGCCTTCACCAATCAAGATAGATGCCAGTAGCAAAATGCAAGAAAAATGCACAAATATCTCAGATGTGAGAAGATTTTTTGGTGCATGTGTATTCTATCTTATATGGATACCACATTTTGCTCATAGTGTCAAAAATGTTTATCAATTATTAAGAAAAGGCCAAAGATTCTTTAGGGAGGAAGAGCATACTCTTTGTATGCAAACTAAAGAAGTTGTTAAATTCAACCCCCACTCTCAAAAGGGCTAATTATTCAAATGGTCAACCCATCATCCTTAGTGTGGATACAAGTCCTATTGGAATAGGATGGGTTGTTGGCCAAGGAGACCTTGAAGGTAATATGTATGCAATTCGTTTTGGAGCAAAGGTTCTTAATGAACATCAAAGAAGGTATGCACAAATAAAAAGAGAATTGTGGGGAGTTGTAACAGCATTAAAGTGTGATCGTGAATACTTTATAGGTGCTTTCATAGTGGTAGAAAGTGGTTGTCTTTCACTATTGGGCATGATTTCCAACTGCTCTACACTGGACATTGCTATACTAAGATGGATTGTATATATTAAATCTCTCAACCCCAAATTAAAGAATATTGCATGAAAGGCGAATCCAGCTAACATGCTATCACGTGCAAGATATACCAATGAAGAAGAGCTGATGGAAGAAGATGAATATGAAGAATCTATACTTGCTGAGTTTCATTCCATGGCTGCTAAAAGTATATTTTCAGTTGCTGCATATACAAACCCAAAGCTGAATCTTGCAGGTGAAGCTAATCTTTTTAATGGGATAGCATTAAGTACAATAAGAACAAGAAAAGGTACTATTGTAAATCATCATACATCAACAAAGATCAAAGATTTATCTATGGAATAAGGGTGGTCAACTAGAAGCAAACATGCTCATTCTATTGCTCAAGTTTTGGTTCATTTCCTTGAAGAAGATTATGAAGAAGATTGACTCAAGATTGGCCAATATTTGAGTAGAAAGAAGGAGGGGTCTTGGACTAAAGAAAAGTTCAAGCATATTAAGAGGAAAGCTTATGGATTTTTTCTTAAAGAAGGGAATCAATGGAAGCACACAAAGAAGAAGAAAGGAGCACCTATCCGAGCTTTAGGTAACAAAATATTACAACAATAGGTAATGAAGGAATTTCATAAAAGCCTGTGGGCTGGCGATAGAGGCATATAGGGAACCTTTAGTAAAGTCAAAGAAAAATGTTGGTGGCAAAACATGTATCGTGACAAATGTAATGTTTCCGCATGAAATATTAATGAATTTTGACCACTACAAGCTCTGTGCAAGAGCAACTTAAAATAATTTCCCCACGACTATAAGAACCATGGGCTAATTGCTCCACCCTTGCGTGTTAATAAACTCTACCTGTATGGTGCATAAGAGGCTCGGCTTGAAGACCGTAAGACTGCGGAGAACACCTCTTCTAGAGGGAAAAATGGATAATGGTTAAAGTTATGGAAAAAAAATTTAATTAATAACCCCTCCCCTCATCCGATGCATGGCAGGGGAGAGGAGTGTGAGAGGGAGTGGAGCTAAGTGGTGTGGGGAAGCATGACGGAGGAGGCATGCACACAAGCCACATGTGTGGCTACCTTCCCCCCCTTACTCTATATAACCTCCCCCTTAAGCTTGGGGGGAGGAAAGAAAGAGAGAGAGAAGACAGACATGAAGTCGTCGTGCTGCCCAGGCTGTTGCAATCAGTAGCCACACCACACCACACTCGCATGCTGCGGCCTGCGTTATCGCCATCGCCATCATCATTATCGTCATCTTTATCTCCCTTAATCGTCGCCTTCATCCCTCCTCCCCAATCATTTCCCCTCCACGTCATTCTGTTTCACACAGAAGCTTCTAAAGACAAAGCTTCCATAAGCCTTGTACACACGGCTTATCCCCAAGTTTTTATAACCATGCCTTGTAAGGATAATTTCTGCACAAGGGAGGGAGTAGGCAGATTTTGAGACAGATTTGCCAAAGGCTGGAGGAAGTTCGTAGATCGAATAAAGGCAAGGACGAGTTGCGGAGCCAAGATGGACCCCAAGCAAAAGACGCAAGGTGCTCAGACGGGAGCCTCCAACCCAAGTCTACACGTGGACATCACTGCGAGTCCTCATACCCAGGTTCTTAGAAGTTTAATTCCGCATAAAAGGAATGCATTAGGCATGTTTAAATTTCATGAGTAAGTTATGAGCACAAATTACTCATTCGTCTTACGAGTTTTAGTTGCATGTTGCTCTTTGCTTGCATTTCCAAAGTGACAATTCTAAACGCATATTGCATAGGTTAAAAGGATGAAAATTTGTTTAAATGCATCCTTGTCTTCCTCACAAGAAAGAACAAGCACATAATGCATTTAGGCAATGATTTCCTAGATATGATTCGTAGGAAATAATCGTTAACATCCATTAGAATATTGTCCAAAGAATTGCATTGCATGAAAAGAAAACCATGAACTTACTTGTTGCATGCGAGGATGCTTGCATTTTTAAGCTTGGTTAATTGCCAGAGAATGGATTAAGTCAACAATAGTCTTATGACATTCGTCATGCATGAACTTCTTTATGGAAGTTGTTTTAGAAAAAGATGCATTCCATATTAAATCATGAATTCAGTGCATCAGACAAAAGGGTTATAGATATAACTCTTGTTGAAACTCAATGTAGGCTTTTATATGAGTTAGCCATGAATTGTCTATCATTATAGATTAGACAAGGAAAAAGATGGTCATTTTAGGTTTTATAGTTGCATAGAAGGAAAAAGTCAATAAATCGCATATTTTCATGTAATGTGATGTCTTACAACTATTTACACCTTTTAGGATAAATATTAGCGTCTCTAAGAAAAGATCGTTCTTGTCGCAAGACAAGTAGACTGATTTAGCTAAATCACTTTGTACATAATCCACATGGGATTCTTAAAAGCATAAAGAGTTAGTACAACAAACACCTCAAAGTGCTAGCTAGAGTTTAGTCACATTAAAAATTCTGCCTAGTATCGCACTTGGGATGCCAAGTCAAGACTTTCGATCCCAAAGGTCCTACCCACGTTCACGGAACGTTAGGGTTAGGAAATTGGAATAGTGATCCCTGTGGATTGCTGGAATATCCTTCGGGCAGGTTATTTGATGTATTCCAAAGACTGATAAATAAAGATCAAATGTTGAAAAGATACTTGCTTGACTTTGTTTTTTTGTATCAATGCCTAAGTTATGTGAAGGAACTAGTGAGTAATTGGTTAATTAAGGAAGATGTTTTTACTTGTCAAACTAAATGTGGTAGGTAATTAGATAACTAAAGTAACCCGAAGAAAGTGCAGTGGACATGACTCTGGGTCCATCCTATAGAAGGATGGTCCCAGTTGGCTGGGAGCTTTTCTCAAAGGATTTGACAGTGAGGTAACAATGACCTAGAATCTATAGAGTTAAAGTCCCGATTTATGCTGTTTTAGGGAAACGAAATGGGAGTATGCCTTATGGGCAAAGAGATCGAGCTTTGCATCCCTCTGGTTTCCCATTCTCCTTGAACCGAGTGGAGTATAAATCCACTTCGACCCTGATGTTTCTACGCAAAGTAGTTCGTCTGGGGCTCGACACTAGCTACCTTCTAGGAACTTGACCATTAGGAAAACCCTGATTCAGGTCGATCCTAAGTGGGAACGGCTGGAATGCTTTCGCTTTGTGGCAGACTTGGTAAGACCTAGATTGCAAACTCCGTGACATTCCTTGTGAGTGTCGGGCGGCGCTTTCTAGACTCTCTTTCAGATGGGCTGCTAAGATGTGTCCTGCAAGTGAATAGGGGACACGTTACAGTTGGTATCAGAGCGAACCAATGGGATCTAATAATTATAAGGGGACTTAACAAGGGGAACTATAGCAATAATGCTGCTAAGAACATCTCCTTACTTACTTATGGATGCTGGCCTCTAGAGTCACAAAGCATGGAACAAATTCTTGGTGTTCCAGGTTATGTTTATGACTACAATGCGTGCTTTGGATTATCAATGGAGGCTAGGCATGATGAATATTCTAGACCGTATCTACAATCCTTCACCCCTATACGTGGAATGGAGATGGACAGGTGAATCAAGAATATATTACATAGCAGCCCACCGACTTGCATACCTTCAGACCAACTTGAAGAGAATCAAGTGGATGGAGGATTTAAAGATCGTGAAGCTGTTCATCTTTGTCGAGGCTCATGCAAACGCAACCCTACATGTTAGCAGATGAAAGGTCAAGCAGAACAAGTATGTGTACGAGGAAGTGACTTGAATAATCCCTGCCGACAGAATCAAGGTGCTGGGATGTTATGAGAAGAATGGATATCAAAGGAAGGGATAGCCCAAGCTTCCTATGACCTATCAATTCCTAAAAATTCATGACCCCACTCCATATTATTACTCAATTCCCGTAGCCGAATGTAACACAATCTTATTTTTCCCAAATTAATAAATGTACTCAAAAGGGGCTATGCCCACATGAATGAATAAGATTTTTATCACTATCTGTCTTGGCTGTTAAGTGTTGGTAAAGGAGTTAAGAGATTAGGTCACTTGACTAAAAGCTGAACTGGGCTTATTAACATAATTTGAGAAATGTTCAGCAAGTAATTAACGTAACGAATCTTATTGCCCAGGCACAACCTCAAGTGCAAACTCCTAGTCTGACCCCTGCACTAAATACAGTTGTAATTCAAGAGAAGAAGTTCCTTCTCAAACAAATCAAGCCACCTAAATTCGATGGCAAGGGAAGGACCATCCAAACTGATGCTAAGGTCTGGATCGAATCCATGGAGGATTACTTCAAAGCAGTAGGAACTGCACCCGCTAACCAAGCGATGCTCACCAAACTGAAGCTTACCAACGAAGAAAGACTTTGGTGGAAGCAATGGTGCAAAGACCAAGGAATCTCAGAAGGGTCAGTTACTTGGGAGAAGCTTAAAAGAGCTGTGCGAGGGAGATATCTGCTACCTGCCTACCGCACGTAGAAGATGAACAGATTCTATGAATTAAAGTAGCTTGGACTATCCCTGGATGCATACTATTGAAAGTTTGTCTCTCTCTTAAAGTACGTGCCACAAATGGATATGACACAACAGGTGTCAAAGTTTTGTGCCGGGTTAAACCCACCCATAAACACCCGCCTGGAATCGATGCGCCCAACGAACCTACAGGACACAGTCATTCAAGCTGCACTCATAATATAGGAGGTGCAGACCAAGCCAAGGAATAACAGGACTTGGTCTTATAGGGATCAGAACAAGGGAATGTTGAGGTCTCAGGCCAAGAGAGCGCAAGGCCAAAATCATGGACAAAGAAAGAAAGCTAGGGCCAACACTATCAATAACATCGTTCCTACCCAAGGTAAGAGCCGCAATCTCCGTTGCTTCCATTGCAGCAAGCCTGGTCACTTTAAGAGGCAATGTCCCAAGCTTAGTAGATGACAATGTCAAGGGCCATCCCAATGGGCCATCCATGGCCAAGGAGCCACCGTCATGGCCAGAGGGAGAACCTCCAATGTTGCCAACAAGGAGCGGGGTGATGAAGAAGACCCATCCATGGAAGTTGACATTGAGAGGGAAACGGTTCAAGCCACTCTTCACAAGAAAGGCTCGAATCGCCAATTCTCGGTGATTTAAACTCCATCGGATTATCAAGGTAAAAGCTTCAAAACCTTGATTGATTGTGGCAGTACACATTCCTTCATTTCACCAGTTTGTACAAAAAGATTAGGAATAGCCACAAAAGATGCACCTACCTTACTTGTGGAATTAGAAAATGGTCGAGAGGTCTCTTATACCAGACAAAGTGCTAAGGTGGAATTCCTACTAGGTGGAAAATTGACTTCGGTCAAATTCAGGGTAATGAACCTAGGTGTCCACGAATGTTTGCTTGGTATGGATTGGTTAATACCCAATGATGCCCACATTCACTATGGAAAGGACTAAGTCTCATTTCGAAATTGTGAAGGGAAACTAGTTACAACTCAAGGAGAGGCTAGTAAGCCAAAAATTCAACTTACCAAAGCAACATGGAAAATAAAAGGAGTTAGAAAGGGGCTACATGTCTATTTGATTAAACTAAAGAAGCTAGATCAGAGTCAGGAATCTAGGAAAAAACCTTCATGGTTAAAGGAATATGCAGACGTATTTCCAGAAGAGCTGACAGAACTTCCTCCTCAAAGAAAAGTCGATCACAAAATCAAGCTAGCACTAGGAGCTGTACCAATCGCAAAGTGTAACGTGTCCACCTGTTCCCTTTCAGGACACATCTTGGCAGTCCATCGAGAAGAGAGTCTAGAAAGCTCCGTTTGGCACTCCCATGGAATGTTACAGGGTTTGCAATCTAGGACTTCTCGCGTCTGTCACAAAGCGGAAGTATTCCGGCCATTCCCACTTAGGATTGACCTGAATCAGGGTTTTCCCTAATGGTCATTTTCCTAAACGGTAGCTAGCGTTGAGACCCAAGTGAACTACTTTATGTAGAAACACCAGGGAGGAAGCGGATTCATGCTATACTTGGTTCAAAGAGAATGGGAAACGAGAGGGATGCAAGGCTCAACCTCTCTGCCGATAAGGCGTAGTCCCATTTTGTTCCCCTGGCACGCAAGGCAAGGGATTTACGGCCAGAGCACCCCCTGGCACCCAAGTTTCCTCCTGCTCCAAGTAGTGCTCAACGGAGAGAGCTCATGCAGCAGGTTCAGTCCATGTTCCCGGTGCGGCTAACAACCCCCTTGGTTAGGGCCAGGCAGACAGTCGGGGGTAACTGAAGCTGCCTCTTTCTTCAGGCCTTCAACTTGAAGCATTAAATATTTTTCCATCCTTTAGTTCCTTGAGTAAACAATGCAAACAATGCTCCTAAATTGTTACAAGCACAATCAATTCCAGTGGTCGTTTATGTGGCCAACTGCTAAGAAGTAAATCCTTCACTCTGGATGCATCCAACATTCGATCCCGGATCAATTGCGACTTGGCAAGTTCCCTAAGGGTTTGTTTGCTAACCCTTTTGTCCTTTGGTTAGGGCCATACCCTGTTAACCCAACTTAACCAATACCTTAGGTTTTATTAACAGTAAATCCTTGCAACCATGTCACTTTAAATTGATTGATCCTTTGCTTCCAAGCAAGTACCTAACTTCCCTTACTTTGCAAATTTTCCCAAGAAAGGTGATATAACAGGATGACTATTCATCCTCTTGCATATTAAACTAGTGCAAGAACCTGCCAACCTCGTTCCAAGGAATGAAGCTCTCTTGTGATCAAACCACAAGACCATGTGACGTTGCAACTTGTTGCACAAGTGTCGCATCTATTCCAAGGGATCATTTCCCCCATTAAACGGTGTTTTGTGGTCAAGGAATTATGATTAGACAAGAAGCAGGGTTTAGGGTGTCTTCTTACCCAATCCAATCCTAATTGCACTAGGCCGACAACAATCGGTCCTAGGGATTCCAATTCAATCCGAATTTTAGCATTTGAATGACTGATCCTTAGGGTAGAAACCCTAGATCATTATTTGCATGATCATCCAATTGACCCTACATTCCGTGAATGTGGTCCTTTGGGTATGAGGGTTTCGACTTGGCAACAAGTGCAAAAATAGGCCAAGTCCTAACGGTGTCAAAGATTTTACTGTTCATAATATAAATCATGGTATTCTTATGAACACAGAAGAGCTTCATTGGAAGTTATATGAGAAAATTGCATACAAAATTCAGACATTGTTATCTAATAACCACCTTAGTTACACAAGTTCTTTTATAATTTTCAGTTATATCATGTGTATGAAAAATAAGTCTATGGGAACCTACAACTTGGTCATCTGGAAGTAATTGATAGTCTGCAAGATAAATCACATTAATTAAGGTACAAAAAAATGGACAGAACCCAAGAAAGATGCCAAAAGTTGCCAAAAGTCCACTAGGTCCACATGGGACCTGGAGTAACAGACTTAAGTGACTAGCAAGTGACCCAGGTAGGTCAAAAAGCGACCAGGGACTAAGCAGGGAGCAGCCCGCATTTTTCGGTGCAAAATGTGGGCTGTACAGTCTAAGGCAAACTGGAGAGAGCTAGAGCTATGGTGCATGAAATGGAGCATGCAAACTGAAGATCAACAGGCCCAACTACTGAAGATCTAAACATGGTGAGAGCTCCACTTCTCTACCTCTTTGGTCTGACGAAAATGCATGTTGAAACAGTCTATAAAAGAGGGAAATATGAGAGAAGAGTATTCAGCCTACTCTTTGTTGAGATATCGAGCTCCACTCGTGATATGCCAGGGTGACCATTGTGCATTTATGTCACCGACTTGTCAGTTGCAGATGCGGTTGATACACCGCCCATGAATAATAGCTAGATGACAGCTATCCTTATCTATTCTAGTTCGTGGCTCAGTTAGTATGCCACCTTAGTTAGTTGAGTTTGGTTTGAGACCCATATATAGGGTTCTTCTATTTCTTTGTACGAGAGTTCTTTTGTCTTACACAACTAAGAAGATGAAAAGTGTTTTCACCCTCCACCTTAGTGTGTATTTCCCCATTGTGCAAGGAAGAAAGCTACAAGTGAGACTCCTTCCTTCTCTCCCACAATCTTGACATGGTATCGGAGCCTTGTTTGTGGTAAGGAGCTCAAGAAAGCAAACTAAATACATGGTGTTCTGGTAAGAGGACCAGTGTTGCTTTCATTTTTCTGTTTTGGCAGCAAGTCTCTACAGGTAGCACAGCCGAAAAGTGCAAGAGTGCATTGTCTCAGATTGAGACGCCCTTCGTGGTGTAGCAGGAGGGCAGTATATGCTGCGGGTGGGGGCTTTAGCCCTCAATTGCACTATTTTTTTGATTTGAGGCCATTTCGAGGCCTGTTTTTGGAGGCGGAAGTTTTTTGTACGCACTTAGGAAAAGGCCTTGTTTTATGCTGTGCGACCACTGTTCTACAAGTCGGTGAAAAGTTACTGTAGTAATTGCATCGTATGCCTGTGCGCAGAGACATTGGGAGTTACAGAATCATCCTTGTTGCCTGTTGATGCAAAATCGTCACTAGGAAGTGACTGTGTGGTCAAACACCACTTTCGTCAGTTTTGCAGACTTGCCCTTGTGAGGCTGAAGCTGTGTTCTTTGCAGTGACAGAATTTTTTGCAGTGTTCTGTAATGGCGTCTGATTCTCTTCACAGATTGTCACTGAAAAGCTTGACAAGAACAACTTCCAAGCATGGAAGTTTAGAATGACGAATTTCCTTATGGGAAAGGATATTGGGAATTCGTTGCAGGAAATAAAGAAGAACCAGTTGTTCCTGATGTTCCCAATCAACAGCAAATGCAGGCATTTAAAGCATGGCATGAGAGAGCCAGGAAAGTTATGTACTGGCTATCTATAAGCATTTCAGACTCTATGATTGTGCATATTCAAGATGCAAGTACGCCAAAGGAGGCATGGGATACTTTGTCAAAAATGTATAGCACAAATACGCAAGCCAGGAAAATGCAGCTCAAGCAAGAGTTGCACAATGTGCAAAGAGAAAGTATGAGCATCAATGACTACCACATGAAGGTGAAGAAGATTGCAGATGCACTTGCTTCCATTGGGTCGCCAGTGGAAGATGATGATTTAGTTTCTGTGACCTTGAATGGTCTAGGAAAAGATTATGCACAGTTTCGAACATCCATTTCCGTCCGTGAAAGATTTCCTGATTTTGACGAGTTGATTGCTCTTCTAATTTCTGAGGAGTAGAGAAATGGTGGTGCATCTTCTTTAGGAGGAATTTCAAAAGAAGCTATCTTCTACTCAAATACTGGAAGAGGTAGAGACAGAGGTAGAGAAGGTCGATCTAGAGGCCGTGGTAGAAATTAGAATATGCAGCAAACTCAAGAAAACCAATCCTATAGAGGAGGACGTGGTAACTTGTAATATTCCCACCCGTGAATATTGACGTCCCACACACGACGTAAACCTTGTGCAAAGGTTATCTCTTGCATTGAAATTATTGGCAGTGTAATGTCTGACCCGCACGCGTGAAATGGGGTCCTCCGCATTGGTAAATTAAAACCGAGGTTCAAAAATCGAAACTCCCGCAAAAACACCCTCTTGGGAGGGGCAATATGAATAATTCAAGGCAAATTTTTTTATTTTTTCCCCTTTTTCTCCAGCCGATGCATGGCTGGAGAAGAGGGAGTGTTGGGAGGATGGGGATATGACAGTCGTGGCCTGCATGGGAGGGGGGGAACCCATGCAAGGGGGCCACGTGGTGGAGGCCTTCTCCCCCCCCCCCCCCCATGCCTATATAAACACCCCCTAGCTAGAGGGGGGGAGGCTAGAGGGAGGGCCATGCTGGAGAGAGGTCGCGGTGCTGAAGAGGTCGCCGTGCAGAGAGAGGCCGTCGTGCAGGAAGTCGCCGTGCTGCCGCTGCAGTCCGCCATAGCCGCCGCCACGGCTCGCCAGACTGACACGGTCCGCCGCCCGCCTGGATCACGACCCCCCCCCCCCCCCCCCCCCCCCCCGACGTTGCTGCAGAAGCTTAGAAGCTTCTTAGAAGCTTCTTAAGAAGCTTCTAAGGGGGCTTTCTTAAGCCCCCTTCCCACTAGGTCCCATAAGTCCATTCATACCCCCGGGACTTTGAAGAGAAGAGGAATAAGCTATAAAGCCCTCGTGCAAGATCCTTCGTAAGAGGCTTCCCGCAATTAGAATTCAAAGGCCACAAGCCATCCGTGAACCCATTCCTAGCCACTCGGGTTTTTCCTAAAGAATTCATCCGCAAGCACCATTTATCCAAAGTCCCGTGAAGGAATCTCCTACGTACGAGGGAAAAAGGCAAAGGTCTGGAGGCTGCATACCAAGGCAAGTCAATTCATAGACCGCAAAGGCAACCCAGAAGCCGAAACCACACCTACGATGGCCCCTAAAAAGTCACAAGGTGCGCCTGTAGGAGGTTCATCTCCGAGCATACAAGTGGACATCTCCCCGAGCCCACAAGTCCAGGTTTTTTTCAAGTTTATTCTCGCATAAAGAAATATTTAGGCACGCTTAATTCCATAAGGAAGAACGCATTTTACGCATTGTGGCAGCGTTAAAAATACATTTGATAAATTATCTCTTTAAACATTAGATAAGGTTGATGCATGTCATGAAATTGAAACGGTTGCATTTCGAGAGTTGTCCGCCTTAGAAGACTAGCTGCATGTTGCTATTTTGGAACATTATCAAAGTAATGAGTCTAAACATATATTACTTAGGGCAAAGAAATGAAGTTGATAAGTGCATTTGGTTACTAGACATGGTAGGAATAAGCGTGTGCCGCATTTTAGGCAACATCTTCCTTGTAATGATTCGTGAGGAAAAGTTAACACCCATAAGATATTACCCGAAAAGAAATAGAAGAGTATGATAATGATATTATGGACTTGCAAGTAGCATGTAACATGGAATAAGTTAACACTAGCTTTAGTTTGGTATGAACTTCATTAACTACATTGTAGCTAGGGGAAAGTTGCATGTTGCATAGTCATCATGCAGAAATTTCATTCATCAGGAGCCGTATTTAGGAAAGGTCGCATGGTTTATCAAAGCACAAGATTCTGAAGTGTAGACAACAAGGTTGTAGGCATGATTATTTGATATAACTCCTAGTAGGTCCTAGGAAAGTTAGTACCCAGATTATCATGCATTTTTACGATACAAGGAAAGATAGAGTCATTGTGAACCATGTGATGCGTAGAGGCAATGAATCACATGTTTACATGTATTGTGGTAGTTGCAACTATTTTTCCTCTTTTAGATCTAGTTTATTGTCTCTAGGAAGGATTCATCCTTGTCGCAAGACAAGCATAATGAATTACCCAAATCACCTAGCCACAAAGGAATCATATGGTACGATAGACACCCCAAACACTAACTAGGTTAAGGATTCGGCCAAGTTTTCCAATTGTCGCTAAGTCGAAACCTTCAAGCCAATAGTCCTAACCACATTCCCAAAATGTTGAGCTAATTGGATGCTCATGTAAACAATAATCTAGGATTCCGACCTTAAGGACCAAGCGTTCAAAATGATGAAACTCGAATTGAGTTGGATCCCTAGGACTAAACGTTGTCGATTTAGTGAAATTAAGGATGGGGTGGGTAAAAAGACACCCTAAACCCTCCTTCTCGTCTGAAGTTAATTCCATGACCTGAATACGCCATTCATTAGGTGAAATGATCTCTTAGAATGGAGGCGACACTTGTGCAATACATTGCAACGTCACTTAGCTTTGCGGTTTGATCGTAAGAAGTTTTGCCATTCCGTGGATTAAGGTTGGCAGGTTCTTGCGCCAGTTTAAACTCGCAAGGGGAAAAGGGTAGTCGTCCTTTTACTCTATCCTCATTAGGGAAACTTTGTCAAGTTAAGGGAAGCTAGGCATTTGCTTGGACGCAAATGATTAATCAATAAACTAAAGCGACATGGCCGCCGGAATTTACCATAAACCAAACCTAAAGTATTGACAGAGTATGACCCTAGCCCAAGGACGATAGGAATCTTGCCAAGTTGCAATTGATTCCGGATCGAATGCGGGTTGCATTCGGAGAAAAGGAGTCACTCCTTAACAGTTTGCCAGCTAAAACGACCACTGGAATTGATTGTGCTTGTAACAGTTTAGAAAGCATTGTTTGCATTGTTTTCTCAATGAACTAAAGGATGAAACGATATCTAAATACTTCAGGTTGAAGGCCTGAAGGGAGAGGCAGCTTCAGTTACCCCCGACTGCCTACCTGACCCTAACCAAGGGGGTTGTTAACCGCGCCGGGGACGTGGACCGAACCCGCCGTGAGAGGTCTCTCCGTTGAGTTCTACTTGGAGCAGGAGGACGCTTGGGTGCCAGAGGGGGCTCTGGCCGTAAATCCCTCGCCTTCCGGGCCCTGCACAAGAGGCTAACGTGACTCGGGATTGGATCTCGAGGCCCGCATACTAGTCTACGGGCAGAAGCTTGGATTAGTGATCCCTGGTGGATTAGTGGATAGCCTTCGGGCGGATTATGAACAAGCCTACGGGCGGAAATCCTTGTATTTCAAAGATAAAAAGATAAAATGATAATAAAGAGGTTGTTTGACATTGTTTTCTTTATGTCCTGTGATAAGATTACGTGAAGGAACCAGTGCTTAACAGGGCTAATCAAGGAAGCTGTTTTTTATATGTCAAATTAATGTGGTAGGTAATTACATAACTAAAACAAACCGAGGAAAGTGCGGAGGATGGACCATGGGTCCGTTCTATGGATGGGTGGTCCTGGTCAGCCGGGAACTTTTCTCAAAAATCTTCAATGAACAGAGGAATGATCATCATCGCCAAAGCAAATAACGAGAACGATGACTTGGATTTCATATAATAATGTTAAGAAAACTTTTACTCAGGCACAACCCCAGGTACAGGTTCCAAATTTGCCCCCTACATCAAGTACTACTGTGATCCAGGAGAAGAAGTTCCTCCTCAAACAGATAAAGCCACCCGAGTTTGACGGGAGGGGCAGATTCGTCCAGTCGGATGCTGAGATTTGGATTGAATCTATGGAGGACTACTTCGAAGCAGCTGGCACTGCATCTACCAATCAGACCATGCTCGCCAAATTAAAACTCACCAGTGAAGCCAGACTATGGTGGAAACAATGGTGCAGGGATCAAGGGATTTCAGAGGGGTCCATTACCTAGGAGAAGTTAAAGCAAGCCGTGCAAGGGAGATATTTGCCGCCTGCATATCGTACACAGAAAATGAATGAGTTCTATGAGCTAAAACAGTTAGGACTCACTCTTGACGCATACTACTCTAAATTTGTCTCACTCTTAAAGTATGCGCCACAAATGGACAGGACACAGCAGGTGTCCAAATTTTGCGCAGGCTTAAATCCACCTGTAAATACCCGTCTCGAATCTATGCGTCCATCAGATCTTCAGGATGCACTCATTCGAGCGGCACCTATAATTCAGGAAGTGCAAGCTAAACCAAGGGGTATTAAGAATTGGTCTTATAGCGACCCGAACAGAGGAGCATTCAGACCCCAGGTTAAGAGAGTTCAAGGCCACAATCAGGGACAAAGGAAGAAAGCAAGGACAAATAACGTCAACAACTTTGTTCCTACTCACGGTAATGGCCGAAACATCTTATGTTTCCACTGCAATGAACTCGGTCACTTCAAAAGGCAATGTCCCAAGCTTAGCGAAGGACTCCGTCAAGGTGCAGGGCGCGGTCAGGGAGCCGCCGCCCGTGGAAGGGGAAGAGCTGCCTGCATTACCAATAGGCAAAGATGTGAAGCAGAAGAAGGGGAAGATCCGACTATGGAAGCGGAATTCGAAAGAGCGACAGTCCATGCCGCTCTACATAAGAAGGGCCCGAATCGCCAATTCTCGGTGATTCAAACACCGTCGGACTATCGAGGTAAAGGTTTCAAAACCTTGATTGACTGTGGCAATACACATTCCTTTATCTCACCAGCGTGTGCTAAGAGATTAGGAATAGCCACAGTAGAAGCACCTACCCTACTTGTGGAATTGGCAAACGGTCGTGAGGTAACTTGTGCTAGGCAAACTACTAAGGAGGAGTTCTATCTGGGAGGAAAGAAAACCTCAGTCAAATTCAGAGTCATGGACCTAGGTATCCATGAGTGCCTACTCGGGATGGATTGGCTTAAGCCTAATGACGCTCACATCCACTGTGGAAAGGGCCAAGTTTCCTTTCGAAACTCTGAAAGAGAGTTTGTTACAACTCAAGGTGAGGCAGGAGTGCCAAGGATCCAGTTAGCCAAAGTATCGCGGATCATAAAAGGGGTTAGGAAAGGATTACCTGTTTACTTGATCAAACTCAACAAGTTAGATCAGAAGCAAGAGTCTCATGAGGGAACCTCTTGGCTAAAAGAATACGCTGACGTATTCCCTGAGGAATTAACTGAACTTCCACCTCCAAGGGAAGTTGACCATGAAATAAGGCTATTACCTGGAGCTGCGCCAATTGCAAAGAGACCTTATAGAATGTCTATTCCGGAAGCTATTGAGTTAAAAGAACAACTCAAGCAACTGTTAGAACAGGGTTACATCCGGCCCAGCAACTCACCATGGGGAGCTCCAGTTCTATTCCAGAAAAAGAAAGATGGGACACTTCGACTATGTATTGATTACCGTGGGTTGAATCAATCAACAGTCAAGAACAAGTATCCTATTCCTAGAATAGATGAGCTTCTTGATCGCCTTCAAGGTGCAAAGATCTTCTCCAAAATTGATCTCAGGTCAGGTTACTATCAAATCAGGATCAAGGATGAAGATATTCCAAAAACGGCCTTCAATACAAGATATGGGCACTTTGAATTCTTGGTTATGTCATTCGGGCTTACAAATGCACCTGCCACCTTCAATAGATTAATGCAGGATATTTTTAGACCATATCTTGATGACTTCGTGCTTGTCTTCTTCGATGATACTTTAGTCTATTCTAAACAGGAAGAAGATCATGAATCTCAACTTCGGATTGTCCTTGAGACAATCAGGTCTCATAAGCTTTATGCAAAAATGAAGAAGTGTGCATTCTTCAAACGTCAGATTGAATATCTAGGATTCATAGTATCATCAGAAGGAATATCAGTAGATCCAGCCAAAGTCAGAGATGTGCTTGAATGGCCAAAACCAGTATCCGTCAAAGAGATACGTAGTTTTCTTGGCTTGACGGGATGGTATAGGGTCTTTATCAAAAACTATGCTTTGATTGCAGCACCTCTTACCGACTTACGAAAGAAGCAGACTTCTATTACATGGTCAACTCCCGAGCAAAATAGCTTCGACCAATTGAAGCAATATTTGGTATCAGCACCTATTCTGAAACTTCCCGACCTCAATAAGGAGTTCGAGGTAGTAACTGATGCCAGCATTCTTGCCTTGGGGTGTGTACTCATGCAGGAAGGTCATCCCGTAGCATATTCTTCAAGGAAATTGAAGAGTCATGAAAAGAATTATGCCACGCATGATCTGGAGTTATTAGATGTCATCCATGCTCTAAAGCTTTGGAGACACTACTTGTTGGGTAACAAGTTTACTCTAGTAACAGATCATAAGAGTCTCAAATGGATTTTTACCCAGAACAAGCTCAACATGAGGCAACGTCGATGGATCGAAGTATTGGAGGAGTATGATTTTGAAATCAAGTATCGACCAGGGAAAGAGAATGTAGTTGCCGATGCACTCAGTCGCAAGGCATTCCTAAACTCCCTAATCTTGCAGAATCCATCAACGGCCAGATCTCTGGCTACAAAGGTATCTATGCCAAGCAACCCTATACTCGAACTAGCTAAAGAGGAGGCATGCCATGATTTGGCCTACCAAACCATGATAAAAGAAATAGCTACCAAAGAGCAGAATCTGAAGTCACAAGCTAAGTATCGGGAATTTTCCACTGATAATGGACTTGTCTATTACAGAACAAGGTTATGTATACCAACAAGCCAGTCACTTAAGCAAAAGATATTATGGGAAGCTCATGACTCCCCTTTCGCAGGACATCCTGGCTATGCAAAAACTCTTAATGCAGTTAGGAAGAGCTATCATTGGGAGAGGCTCAAAGGTGACGTTCTCAAATATGTCACTGAATGTTTGTCTTGCCAACGTATCAAGGCTGAACATGTCATGATGCCAGGAAAATTGCAACCACTTGATATTCCCCAAATGAAATGGGAATTCATCAGTATGGATTTTGTGGTGGGCTTACCCCAAGTCCAAGGAGGATACAACTCCATTATGGTTGTAGTTGACATGCTTACTAAGGTTGCACACCTGATTCCAGTAAAGACAAACTATAAAGCCTCCGACATTGCTAGAGTGTTTATCAAAGAAATATTCAAGCTACATGGGTTACCTAGAAGGATCATTAGCGATCGAGACTCTCTTTTCACTTCACACTTCTGGAGAGCTATCTTTGAAGCTATTGGGACTCAGCTCTGTTTTAGCACTGCCTACCATCCCCAAACAGATGGAAAAACAGAACGAGTAAATCAAATCATTGAGGATATGCTTAGGGCTTACTGCTGTCGGGAGCCGAAGAGGTGGATTCAATACTTGCCGTTAGTAGAATTTGCTTACAATGCTTCTTACCAGCAGAGCATTCAAATGACCCCTTTCCAGGCATTGTATGGTCATGATTGTCGAAGTCCCCTAAACTTTTCTGATCCTACCCTAAGGGTGGAAGCTTCAAGACAAATGTTGGAGGACATGGATGACCAAATAAAGTCAATAAGACAAGACATACAAGCAGCCAAAGATAGACAAAAGGCATATGCGGATTTGAAACGCCAAGAGAGGGTCTTCGGAGAAGGAGACATGGTTTTCATTCGTGTACGCCCCAAGAGGAGCTCTTTATCTCTAGGTGAATGCAAGAAGCTAAGTCCAAGGTATTGTGGTCCGTATAAAATCCTCAAATGCCTGGGACCCAATGCTTATAAATTGCAACTTCCAGATAACCTAAAAGTTCACAATGTATTCCATATTAGTCTCTTAAAAAAATATGTACCCAACCCAAATCATGTACTTGATGACCTACAAGTTGTAATGCCTAGTCAAGGAGTCCTTGAACTAAGACTGGAAAAGATTTTAGATGTCAGGGAGAGACAATTGAGATCTAGAACCCTGAAAGAATGCCTCGTCCAGTGGAAAGATTATCCCGAAGAGGATGCTACCTGGATGGATGAAAACTCTCTCAATCTTCAATATCCCCAGTTTATCTCGAGATGAGGACATCTCGATTCTTCTAAGGGGGAGAGAATGTAATATTCCCACCCGTGAATATTGACGTCCCGCACACGACGTAAACCTTGTGCAAAGGTTATCACTTGCATTGAAATTATTGGCAGTGTAATGTGTGACCCGCACGCGTGAAATGGGGTCCTCCGCATTGGTAAATTAAAACCGAGGTTCAAAAATCAAAACTCCCGCAAAAACACCCTCTTGGGAGGGGCAATATGAATAATTCAAGGCAAATTTTTTTATTTTTTCCCCTTTTTCTCCAGCCGATGCATGGCTGGAGAAGAGGGAGTGTGGGGAGGTTGGGGATATGACAGTCGTGGCCTGCATGGGAGGGGGGGAACCCATGCAAGGGGGCCACGTGGTGGAGGCCTTCTCCCCCCCCCCATGCCTATATAAACACCCCCTAGCTAGAGGGGGGGAGGCTAGAGGGAGGGCCGTGCTGGAGAGAGGTCGCGGTGCTGAAGAGGTCGCCGTGCAGAGAGAGGCCGTCGTGCAGGAAGTCGTCGTGCTACCGCTGCAATCCGCCAGTCCGCCATAGCCACCGCCACGGCCCGCCAGACTGACACAATCCGCCGCCCGCCTGGATCACGACCCCCCCCCCCCCCCCCCCCGACGTTGCTGCAGAAGCTTAGAAGCTTCTAAGGGGGCTTTCTTAAGCCCCCTTCCCACTAGGTCCCATAAGTCCATTCATACCCCCGGGACTTTGAAGAGAAGAGGAATAAGCTATAAAGCCCTCCCGCAAGATCCTTCATAAGAGGCTTCCCGCAATTATAATTCAAAGGCCACAAGCCATCCGTGAACCCATTCCTAGCCACTCGGGTTTTTCCTAAAGAATTCATCCGCAAGCACCATTTATCCAAAGTCCCGCGAAGGAATCTCCTACGTACGAGGGAAAAAGGCAAAGGTCTGGAGGCTGCATACCAAGGCAAGTCAATTCATAGACTGCAAAGGCAACCTAGAAGCCGAAACCACCCCTACGATGGCCCCTAAAAAGTCACAAGGTGCGCCTGTGGGAGGTTCATCTCCGAGCATACAAGTGGACATCTCCCCGAGCCCACAAGTCCAGGTTTTTTTCAAGTTTATTCTCGCATAAAGAAATATTTAGGCACGCTTAATTCCATAAGGAAGAACGCATTTTACGCATTGTGGCAGCGTTAAAAATACATTTGATAAATTATCTCTTTAAACATTAGATAAGGTTGATGCATGTCATGAAATTGAAACGGTTGCATTTCGAGAGTTGTCCGCCTTAGAAGACTAGCTGCATGTTGCTATTTTGGAACATTATCAAAGTAATGAGTCTAAACATATATTACTTAGGGCAAAGAAATGAAGTTGATAAGTGCATTTGGTTACTAGACATGGTAGGAATAAGCGTGTGCCGCATTTTAGGCAACATCTTCCTTGTAATGATTCGTGAGGAAAAGTTAACACCCATAAGATATTACCCGAAAAGAAATAGAAGAGTACGATAATGATCTTATGGACTTGCAAGTAGCATGTAACATGGAATAAGTTAACACTAGCTTTAGTTTGGTATGAACTTCATTAACTACATTGTAGCTAGGGGAAAGTTGCATGTTGCATAGTCATCATGCAGAAATTTCATTCATCAGGAGCCGTATTTAGGAAAGGTCGCATGGTTTATCAAAGCACGAGATTCTAAAGTGTAGACAACAAGGTTGTAGGCATGATTATTTGATGTAACTCCTAGTAGGTCCTAGGAAAGTTAGTACCCAGATTATCATGCATTTTTACGATACAAGGAAAGATAGAGTCATTGTGAACCATGTGATGCGTAGAGGCGATGAATCACATGTTTACATGTATTGTGGTAGTTGCAACTATTTTTCCTCTTTTAGATCTAGTTTATTGTCTCTAGGAAGGATTCATCCTTGTCGCAAGACAAGCATAATGAATTACCCAAATCACCTAGCCACAAAGGAATCATATGGTACGATAGACACCCCAAACACTAACTAGGTTAAGGATTCGGCCAAGTTTTCCAATTGTCGCTAAGTCGAAACCTTCAAGCCAATAGTCCTAACCACATTCCCAAAATGTTGAGCTAATTGGATGCTCATGTAAACAATAATCTAGGATTCCGACCTTAAGGATCAAGCGTTCAAAATGATGAAACTCGAATTGAGTTGGATCCCTAGGACTAAACGTTGTCGATTTAGTGAAATTAAGGATGGGGTGGGTAAAAAGACACCCTAAACCCTCCTTCTCGTCTGAAGTTAATTCCATGACCTGAATACGCCATTCATTAGGTGAAATGATCTCTTAGAATGGAGGCGACACTTGTGCAATACATTGCAACGTCACTTAGCTTTGCGGTTTGATCGTAAGAAGTTTTGCCATTCCGTGGATTAAGGTTGGCAGGTTCTTGCGCCAGTTTAAACTCGCAAGGGGAAAAGGGTAGTCGTCCTTTTACTCTATCCTCATTAGGGAAACTTTGTCAAGTTAAGGGAAGCTAGGCATTTGCTTGGACGCAAATGATTAATCAATAAACTAAAGCGACATGGCCGCCGGAATTTACCATAAACCAAACCTAAAGTATTGACAGGGTATGACCCTAGCCCAAGGACGATAGGAATCTTGCCAAGTTGCAATTGATTCCGGATCGTATGCGGGTTGCATTCGGAGAAAAGGAGTCACTCCTTAACAGTTTGCCAGCTAAAACGACCACTGGAATTGATTGTGCTTGTAACAGTTTAGAAAGCACTATTTGCATTGTTTGCTCAATGAACTAAAGGATGAAACGATATCTAAATACTTCAGGTTGAAGGCCTGAAGGGAGAGGCAGCTTCAGTTACCCCCGATTGCCTGCCTGACCCTAACCAAGGGGGTTGTTAACCGCGCCGGGGACGTGGACCGAACCCGCCGTGAGAGGTCTCTTCGTTGAGTTCTACTTGGAGCAGGAGGACGCTTGGGTGCCAGAGGGGGCTCTGGCCGTAAATCCCTCGCCTTCCGGGCCCTGCACAAGAGGCTAACGTGACTCGGGATTGGATCTCGAGGCCCGCATACTAGTCTACGGGCAGAAGCTTGGATTAGTGATCCCTGGTGGATTATTGGATAGCCTTCGGGAGGATTATGAACAAGCCTACGGGCGGAACTCCTTGTATTTCAAAGATAAAAAGATAAAATGATAATAAAGAAGTTGTTTGACGTTGTTTTCTTTATGTCCTGTGATAAGATTACGTGAAGGAACCAGTGCTTAACAGGGCTAATCAAGGAAGCTGTTTGCTATATGTCAAATTAATGTGGTAGGTAATTACATAACTAAAACAAACCGAGGAAAGTGCGGAGGATGGACCATGGGTCCGTCCTATGGATGGGTGGTCCTGGTCAGCCGGGAACTTTTCTCAAAAATCTTCAACGAACAGAGGAATGATCATCATCGCCAAAGCAAATAACGAGAACGATGACTTAGATTTACCTGTTACCCGATTCACGCTGTTTTAGGGGAACGGAATGGGACTATGCCTTATGGCAGAGAGGTTGAGCATGGCATCCCTCTCGTTTCCCATTCTCCTTGAACCAAGTGCAGCTTGAATCCGCTTCGGACCTAGCGTTTCTGCGTAAAGTAGTTCGCTCAGGTCTAACGCTAGTTGCTGCTAGCTAATGACCAAACTAGAAAACCTTAATTCCGGTGGATCCTAAGTGGGAAACGGCCAGGACACTTCCGCTACATGGCAGACGCGGAAAGACCTAGATTACAAAACCCGTAACATTCCATGGGAGTGCCGGGCGGAGTTCTCTAGACAGCCTTTCTGATGGACTGCCAAGACGTGTCCTAGAGGATTCTAGTGGACTTGTTACATAACTCTAGAGGCAGGGGGAGCCAAAGAGGTCGTGGTGGATGGCAAAGAGACTAAAATGCAAACAACAATGTTGAGTGCTACTACTATGGTAAAATGGGTCATATGGCTAAAGACGGCTATAAAAAGCAGAATGACATCATGAATGGAAAATTGCAACAAGGGAATTATGCATCTTCTAGTAGACAAGGTGATGACAGAAATGAACATTTGTTTATGGTGCAGCACATGACCAATTCTGTAACAAGTGCAGAAGAAAGCAACGATGTGTGGTACGTTGACTTAGGTGCATCAAACCACATGACAGGTCATGCAGAATGGATGTAGGATGCAAGGAAAATGGAAAAACTAGGATTTGTGGAGACTGTGATGATACTGCACATCCTATTATGCAGATTGGAAAAATTTCTTTGCCTATGTAGGATGGGAAAAAGAAATACCTGTCGGATGTATTTCATGTCCCGAATATCACCAAGAACCTGGTTTCTGTTGGTCAAATGGTTGAGAAGGGCTTGCAGGTCAGATTTCATTCTCATGGATGCTTTGTTGAGGATATGAAAAATAAAGGTCGCTTGATAGCAAAAGGAAAGAAGAAGGGCATAATGTTTACGTTGGATGTAGACATGCCTGAATTGAGTGCAGGAATGTTTGCACATGGGACTGGTGTAGTTGCAGATATTGATATCTAGCATAAACACATTGGTCATGGTAATATACAGTGACTTAAATCAATGCAAGCCCAAAATATTGTTGCAGGATTGCCTAAATTCAAGGTTGCAAAAATGCATAAGGTATGTGAAGCCTGTCAGTTTGGAAAACAGGCAAGGAAACCATTTCCTAGACATGTTCAAGAGAGTAAGAAGCCATTGGAATTAATCCACTCTGATGTGTGGACTACTAAAGCTGCATCTCTTGGAGGCTGACATTATTTTGTCACTTTTATTTATGACTATAGCATAAAAGTATGGGTGTATTTTATGAAAAAGAAAAGTGAAGTTTTTGGGCATTTCAAAACTCTTAAAGCTATGGTTGAAAAAGAAGCAGGCCTGCAAATAAAATGCCTAAGGTCGGATGGAGGGGGAGAGTACCTCTCAAATGAGTTTGCAAGGTTCTTGCAGGAGCATGGCATAAAGCAGTAATATTCATGTAGTCATATTCCACAGCAAAATGGAATTGCAGAAAGAAAAAACAAACATATTGGAGAGGTATCTCGTGCCATGCTCAATGAAAAAGACCTGTCAGATTTTTACTAGGCTGAAGCAGTTGCTACAGCAGTCTACATAATGAATAGGACTCCCACTGCAGCAATACATGGGATGACTCCAGAGGAGAGGTATACTGGTAGGAAACCAGATATTTCTCATTTGAAGATTTTTGGTTGCATTGCCTATGTTCATGTGCTAGATGAGTTGAGATCCAAGTTGGATCCAAAAGCTGAGAAGTGCATCTTTGTTGGTTACTCTCTACAGCAAAAAGAGTATAGATGCTATAACCCTTCTACTCGTAAGTTTATAGTGAGCAGAGATGTTGTTTTTGATGAGATGAGTAGTTGGTATAAACCAGTAATTAAATGTGATTGACTATGTGGATGCACAAAATGGTAATGCTACACAGAATTCACAGCAACAGTCACAAAATATTAGTGGACCTGGAGTGTCCTCTAACAGTGGTTCACATTCTTCGCCATGGACAGGCAGATCGAGATCAGGAGAATCTTCTCAAAGCAATGGAGATAGTGGTATGAAGGTATCACGAAAAGGAAAAGAGAAGGTAGATCAGCCCATGTTTGATGTGAATGCAGGTCACTCTTATGTGGATGGTGAATCCAGTGGCTCAAGATAGAGCATTGATGATGAGTTGGGTATTCCTTCTATTATTACACCTAGAGTAAGGAAGACCAGGGATGTTTTGAGGGCACCTGGGAGTGAATCTACTTTGCGGAGGTCTACCAGAGCTAGGTATCCTGTGGATAGGCTGAAATATGATGGATTTACAGCCATTCACTATGCCTATATGGTCAAAGCGATACAAGAACTAGAACCCACTTCTTTTGAGCAAGCCATGGGAAAAGAAAAATGGGAGAAAGCCATGGATGAAGAAATGGGTGCCTTGGAAGCAAATGCTACATGGGAATTGGTACATTTGCCTAAAGATAAGAATGCAATTGGTTGTAAGTGGGTTTATAAGGTAAAACACAATGCAGATGGTTCTGTGAATAGATATAAGGCAAGATTAGTAGTCAAGGGGTATGCACAAACATATGGCATTGATTATGAAGAAACATTCAGTCCGGTTGCAAGGATGGCAATCGTAAGAGCAGTCATTGCTATGGCTGCATCAAAGGGATGGTCTTTATATCAGATGGATGTAAAGAATGCTTTCTTGCATGGTGATTTACAAGAAGAGGTCTATATGGAGCAGCCACCAGGTTATGTGCATACTGTTTATCCTGAGTTTGTTTGCAGGTTGAAGAAAGCCTTGTATGGCTTGAAGCAAGCACCTAGAGCATGGTCTGGTAAGATAGGATAGTATCTTATCACTATTGGCTTTCAGATTTCCAGGGCAGATTTCTCACTTTATGTGAGAAAAACAGAGAAAGGTATTATGCTACTTGTCATTTATGTTGATGATTTGATTATGATAGGTCACAGTGATGAAGATATCCTTCATGTGAAAATGCTATTGAAGCAAAAGTTTGAGATGAAGGATTTGGGAGAGCTGCGTTATTTCTTGGGCATTGAGGTGATTAGATCACCAAGTGGGATATGGCTCTTGCAAAGGCAGTATGGATTGGACATGTTGTCCAAATATGGGATGGCAGGTTGTGAGCCTATTTCAGTTCCTTTGGACCAGAATGTGAAGCTCAGCGCATATGCAGGTGAGCTTCTAGAAGACCCTACTATGTACATATGCATAGTGGGAAGTTTGATTTATATGACTATTACCAGGCCAGATTTGAGCTATGCTATTGAATTGGTAAGTCAGTTTATGCAGGCTCCAAGGAAACCGCATTTGGATGCGGCTAGACACATACTTAGGTATGTGAAGTCCACATTGTAGTATGGACTACTTTATGAGACTGGGGTTCAAATACAGTTGTATGGATACACTGATGCTGATTGGGCTGGTAGAATTTCTGATAGACGATCTACTAGTGGATATGTGTTCTCTTTTGGGAGTGCTGCAGTCACTTGGAGCAGCAAGAAACAGCCTACAGTTGCCTTATCAAGCACAGAGGCTGAGTACAGGGGCGCAGCAATGGCTGCATGTGAGGTAGCTTGGTTGCATAAGATACTTTATGATATGCATTAGTCTATAGATGGGCTAGTTGTCATTTATTGTGACAACATGAGTAGTATACATTTGGCAAATAACCCAATCTATCATGCCAAAACAAAGCACATTGAGGTGCATTATCACTATGTGCGGGAGAGGGTTTTACTAGGTCTTATTGATCTAGTTTATGTCAGCACAGAGGATCAGGTAGCTGACATATTTACGAAGGCATTGGGTGCAGAGAAGTTGCGCAAGTTTAGAGACCTACTTGGTGTGCAGGAATTGGGATTGAGCTCGAGGGGAAGTGTTGAGATATCGAGCTCCACTCGTGATATGCCAGGGTGACTGTTGTGCATTTATATCACCAACTTGTCAGTTGCAAATGCGGTTGGTACACTGCCCATGAATAATAGCTAGATGATAGCTATCCTTATCTACTCTAGTTTGTGGCTCAGTTAGTATGCCACCTTAGTTAGTTGAGTTTGGTTTGAGACCCATATATAGGGTTCTTCTATTTCTTTGTATGAGAGTTCTTTTGGCTTACACAACTAAGAAGAGGAAAACTATTTTCAGCCTTTACCTTTGTGTGTATTCCCCCATTGTGCAAGAACAAAGCTACAAGTGAGACTCATTCCTTCTCTCCCACAATCTTGACACTCTTACGCACGACTTCTGTCATTTTGTCTACCATATTCTTGGTCCAATGAAGCCCGACTTGTACCCAAGTACTTGAGTGACTTTGGAAAAAGTAAAGGGTGAGGATATTGAAGACATACGGGTTGTTATAGGCTGAAATAACCAGTTATAAACAGGGCAGCCCACTGTTATGGTCCAATTTTATGAGCAAACATGGGATTTTTATGGTTGTAATGGAAGGAAATGACCTCCTTTCTTCAGGACATTGTTCATGAATGATGAGAAGTGCTTCTTCTTGATTTTATGCACTCATTTTTGTTACAACTATATATATCATCTCTCACTTGACTTGGGTCTCACCTATATATACTATCTCTACATCAATATGAATCATTCTTTGGGAGCATGTCTTGGGTATCTCTCTCGTACTCTCTCTCTCTCTCTCAACATGGTATCAGAGCTATGGATGCGTAGCAACAACAAGGAAGATAAGTTGTTTCATTGTTTATAGTTGATTGAATTCTTTGCACAAGTGCGTAGCTCTCGTCGTACTCTCGAATCCTGTCAAAACCGCTTGTCAATCAAAGTTTTGGATCAAAAGTTATGACAGTTCAGGATTCAAGAAAAAAATTATGCTCGAATCTGCGATTCTTTATTTAAAACTGTAATTCTAATTACAGTTCGTTAATCCCCAATTAGAGTTTGTTAATTTCTCGTCTTCGTTAATGATGTTGATTATGATAAGCAAACATCTTGCTAATTTTAGCGATGTTTTATTATCATTCACGTTCTTTGCTCGACCGAAATAGTACTTTTCTTATATGTGTCATCTCGTCTTGCACGTTACGCCTCTCTATTTCGGACTTTCTTTTTAGTCATTCAATACTTTTCGTCGTTCTTACGTGCATATCCCTATTTTGATTGTCATGCGTCTCAACTATGCTCGTCTTAATCATGGTTTGCAGATTCTGCGAGCTCATCTTATTTGTTTTCTCTCGACATACAGGCATGGCCAATTGTGTAATTGTTAATGGATATCCATCTAGCCAATGTTCGGTTCCCTTCTTCCAAGGACAAGGCTTTCTTGGGTGGAAAGCAAAGATGATGCTAATTCTTGAAGGTGACGAATTATTTGATATTGTTTTGGGCGACCTGTCTTGCCCAGTTCAACCTATTGATGTGATAAATAACAATTCTGTGATTACTGATGGTCCATTATTTGAATAATGGAAAATTGATCATACTGAATGGATTCATCGTGACAAAGCGGCTCGTCGTTATATATTGTTTGCACTTCCTGACTCACTTATGTTGGATGTCTTTCATCTGGAAACCTCTCATGCTATTTGGGAGTATCTTATCTCAACGTTTGAGAAGAAATCGATCACCGAAATTTTATATCTCCAAACTTTTTTGAAGAATCTTCAATATAAGGTTGGTACTTCTATGCACTCTCATATCGAGGCTTTTAAAGACATTATCAATCAGCTTGGTGCTGCCGGCGCTTCTGTTGCTAAAAATCAGATTAATACTCAACTTCTTCATACCATCAAAGATCCTTTATATGACAATATCATCACTATTTTGTCTAACAAGGATGATATCCACTTTGACAAAGCATGTATATCTCTTATTGAATATTCTCAACGTCATGAGCATCATTTGGAAAAATCTGATGTTGTTTTGGTCACTCGTGAACAAAGGGATTTTGATGCTGCTTTTGTTACTCGCAAGCGTCCCACTTCACGTTTTTAGCAGGGTGGACGCCCTAATCAAGGTAGTAAATCTTCTCCTCTTGCTTATACTAACAAACATTGTTCTTATTGTGATAAGAAAGGCCATGTGGCTTCTGATTGCTGGGCACGTCAATATGATGAGGAGCATGGAGTTACTACAAAGCAACCTCGCTCGTCCAAAATTTTTCCTCCTTGTGATTATTATGCACATACAGATCATCCATCTCGTTGTTGTTATAAACGCAGATATGATGAAGAACATTCTTGAGCTTATATTGTTCAAAAAACTACAACTGATGATGATCATACTCATCAGGAGCTCAATTTCATCCATCATGATATCTCTCCAGAAAAGGTACTTCATGTTCATGATGGTTCTCTATTCATCGTTGATTCAGGTGCCATTGGAAACATGACATACCAATCGCAGTGGCTTCACAATTATCATTCTCTTCCTATCAAGAAGTTTGTTTACCTTGCGGATGATACAACTTGTCAAGTCAAAGAGGAGTGGGTGATTTATATCTGGGGACTGTTTCATCCACTAGAATATTAAGAGGAGTTCTTCATGTTCCAGATTTGCAAAGAAATCTTCTTTCTGTTGCTCGTCTAGTTGATCTTGGTTTGTTTGTTGGCTTTGATCATAATCAATGTCGTATTGAGAAAGACGGGCATACTATAGCAGTGGCTCCTCGACATGGTAATCTATTTGAGCTATCATTGAACGATACAGTTGCAAATGTTGTTACTGCCCCTGGAGATGCAGATTGCAAATTATGGCATCAACAATTTGCACACTTCGATTTTGCCAAAATTCTTGATCTTCATCGTCATGGTCTTGTGCAAGGTATGGATCTTAAATCTCATCCATATATGGGAATATGTGAGTACTATGCACTTGGAAAACACCATCATTCGCCTTTCCACACTTCTATTTCATCACATTCCTGTGCTCTCTTGGATTTGGTTCATACCGATATTTGTGGTCCTTTTCTTGCCTCAAAGTCTCAATATCGATATTTTATAACTTTCATTGATGATTTCTCACGGTACACACATGTCTATCTTCTTCGACATAAGTCTAAGGCTTTATCTATATTTAAACAATACAAGATAAGTGTGGAGCTTCAAACAGGATTTTCTATAAAGACACTTCCCAGTGACAATGGCGATGAATATGTATCCATTCTATTTGATGACTTTTGTAAGGATCAAGGTATTCATCATGAGTTTACAATTCCTTATTCTCCTAAGCAAAATGGTGTTGCTGAGTGAAAAAATCGCACTATTATTAATGCTATACGTTGCATGTTTATACACTCTGGTTTGTCTCGAAATTTTTGGACTAAAGCACTTCTAACAGCCGTTTTTATTCAAAATCATCTTCCAACTACTGCACCTACTGGTAAAATTCCTATAACAATCTGGACAGGGAAGACACCTTCAGTATCTCACTTTCGCACATTTGGCTACATTGCTTATATTCATGTGCCCAAGGACACTTGACATAAGTTAGATCCTCTAGGTTTGAAGGTTATTTTTCTTGGTTATTCAGATCATTCCAAAGGTTACAAATTTTATGATCCTTCTCCTCAAAAGGTTATCATTAGTCGTGATGCTATATTTGATGAGAAGACTATGGGTGGCACATGGTCGTGAGATGTTTCAAATGATACACAGTCTTTGCTTAGTGCATTTTCTTACTTTCTTTGTGATTCTACTAATTCTGATGATCATAAACCTCCTTCATCTCCAAAGAACATTGATGAAAATTTGGAGATCTATGTCGATCTTCCTATTAAGATAGAGCATGGATTCTATTCTATTGAATATGATGTCTTTGATGATGCTATGTCTGTCCAAGAGGATCCAATATCGTATATGGAAGCTATCAATTCGTCTCAAAGGGATCAATGGCAAGAAGCTATGCAAGCTGAGTACGATTCTTTAATCTCCAAAGGTACATGGATTCTTACTGAACTTCCCCCAAATTGTGTTCCTATCAAATGTAAATGGGTTTACAAAACCAAGACCAAAGCTGATGGCTCATTTGATAAGTTCAAAGCACGACTTGTTGCAAAAGGTTACTCACACAGATTGCAGGAGTAGATTATCAATAAACATTTTCTCCCGTTGTGTGCTCCACAACTGTTCGTATGATTTTGGCTTTTGCAACACTATTTGATCTAGAAATTCACCAAATGGATGTTAAAACGGCTTTCCTCAATAGAGATCTTGAAGAAGAAATCTATATGGAGCAACCTAAAGGTTTTATGATTGCAGGAAAGGAGCATCTTGTATGCCAGCTTCATCGTGCATTATATGGATTGAAGCAAGCCTCTCGTGCTTGGTATATTAAGATTGATCAGTTCCTCACATCTAAAGGTTTTGTTGCATGTTTTGCTGACCCAAATCTTTACATCAAAAGGGAGGACAAATATTTTATTATTCTTGCTCTATATGTTGATGATACTATTCTTGTGTCAAATAATATTGCTTTCTTGGATGCTATGAAGAAGCTTTTATCGACTGCATTTGAAATGGTGGATCTTGGTGAGATACATTCTTGTTTGGGTATTCAAGTTCAACGACACCGACAACAAGGCATTCTTCTTCTTCGCTAGACAAAGTTTATTAATGATATTGTTAAGAAGTTTGGGTTGACAAATGCGCACTCTGCCAACACTCCCATTCTTTCAAGCTCTACCAAGGGTACATCTACAACATGCAATGAAGAATCAGCCATTCATCAACCTTTTGCTAATCTTGTTGGTTTTCTTCAATTTATTGGTTTAAACACAAGACTAGATATTTTATTTGCAGCTAATTTTTTGGGACAGTATCTTTCTTCCCCTTCCACTATTCATTGGAGTGCTGCAAAACGTATTCTTAAGTACCTCAAGGGTACTAAGGAATTTGGTCTTATTTATCATCGTCGAGAGGATTCTTCTTTATCTTCTTCAACTTCTCTTGACCTTATTGGATATACAGATGCTGATTGGGCAAGTTCACACTTATCCATGCGATCTACAAGTGGGAATTGCTTCTTTGTAAATGGATGTTTGGTTTCTTGGTCCAGCAAGAAACAACGATGTGTTGCGGTTTCTACAACTGAGGCCGAATATGTTGCTGCATCATTAGTAGCTCGCGAGCTAGTTTGGCTTCGACAACTACTTGCAGATTTGGGACATCCTTCATCATCTAGTACACCTCTTCGATGTGATAACCAAAGTGCTATTAGTCTTACCAAAGACTATATACAACATAGTAAATCAAATCATATTGCTATTCATTATCATTATGTTCGACATGAAGTCAAGATAGGTTCCATTATGGTGGAGCATTGTCCCAGTGATCAAATGGTTGCAGACATCTTCACAAAAGCTCTTAGTGAAGCTCGCTTTAGTTCATTAAGACATGCACTTGGTATTGTTCCAAGTTCTTGTCTCACTGATTGAGGCATGTATCATTGTATTCAAGAAAACTTTATAGTAAACCATTTTTGTATCGTAGGTATGTGAAGGGGCTCGGGTTTTTCCCTTGTTCTCACCAAGGGTTTTTTTCACTCCCAACCAGAGACCTTTGTTTGAGTGGGGATGTTACAACTATATTTATCATCTCTCACTTGACTTGGGTCTCACCTATATATACTAACTCTACATCAATATAAATCATTCTTTGGGAGCATGTCTTGTGTATCTCTCTCGTACTCTCTCTCTCTCTTAGCAATTTTGAACTTGATTATGGGCTGGAATTTTTTGTTTTAAAACAAGGCTGAAGCTAAAATTATACTTCTTCAATTCATTTCATGTATCTTTGGCCCAAATCTTGGATGCATTTGAATCTATCATCAATATACTTGATCCAAAGGGTTGAAATCCATCTATGTACTTGAAATTAAATGCCATTAGAACTTGCATTTGACATTCATAAATAAATTGAGAATATGAAAATATCCTTTATTATATGATGTATGTATCTAGAGGCATTTGATGTAATCAAGATAGACTTATTCCTTCTATTCATGTATGCTAAGTACATAGTGAAAAAAGCTTGAACTCTTCTTCTGCACTAAAAGCCCTGGTGGTAGACCTTCAACTCTTAATGCGACGACAGTGGTGAACCCGACGTGAAGGTCCGCTGAGGAAGAAGAAGTCCAATGGGAGAATCATCAAGTTCAGGAGGAGATTCTTTGCAACAGTTGGTTCATCTAATGCAAGAGAGCCAACAACAACAGCTGCAATTTCAGCAGTAGTTGCAATTGCAACAACAACGGAGACAAGAAGAAGAGCGGATTGATGTTGCTGCCATTAAGGCCTTAGAAGCAGTTGGGCATAAGCTCAAGAAATTTAATGGGCACAATGTGTCCTCTTTTATCCGCCTCTACATTGAGAAGATGGTCTTGTTTGGAGTTCCTCAACATGCATGGAGCCGTTACTTTGCCCGCCTAGCTGTGCATGGTCTCCAGGACCAAATTCATGGTCTTTTCCAAAAATATGCTGGATGGATTGTGTTCAAGAAGGCTCTTTGAGAAGAATTTTTCCTTGAAGATTCTGGCCTTATGACAAAGAAAGTCTTCACCGAATGGGTCGAAAGGCCCAATAAGGGTCTAACCGCTAGTGCTCTTCATTGAGAATTTGAAAGAAAATTTTCCCAACTAGATCCTGATGACCAACAAGGTATGGAAAAACTGTTTGGATTGATGTCACTGAAGCAGTTAATATGATTGCTCGAAGAGAGCGATTGCGCCTAAGATGGGGATCAACCCCTGCAACAACTGAATCTATGAAGGAGCCTGTTCCAGTTTCTCGACCTCCTGACTCTATGGCCGAGCAATCAAGAAATTTTGATGTTCCTTCTCCAAAGAAGGATGTCATGGATAAGCTAATTAAAAGCATGCGGGATCTCCATGTTAATTTAACAGAAATTAATTCTAAAGTAGAAAGGCTTGATGTAAAAGTATAAGAAAGGGGCCGATCAACTGCCCAAAGGCCTGCATGAGAAGGCTTCAAAAGACGCTGCATTTGGTGTGATAGCCTTCAGCATGACAAGAGGGAGTGCGGTGCATTCCGTGAAGCTGAAGCACAAAAATTAGTCTTTTGGAAGGATGCTAAAATTCATGCAACTGAAACTGGGCTTCCTCTTGAGCCAAACTTTGGCAACGGTGGCATGAAGAAAAGATTGGAGGATTTGGCAACAAGAATGGCCTATGCAGCTATTGATGCTACAACTTATGGGTTGCAAATTGAGCCAACTAATGAAATTGTTACAACATGTAAAACTAATGCAGAATCTAAAGTGTGGACGCAGGCCTTGGAACGCATCGAGCAAGGCAAGGCAACTAAGGATGATTTAACCACTGCCAGTCAATGTATTCGAGGGAGAACCGGATGGTCTGAGCCTGTGGATTGATTTTCAGCTTTTGCTCAGTTAGCTGAAATTAATAATCAAGAAGCCATGATAGAAGAAAAGAGAAGAAAAGAAGAAGATGTTTCCGGTCCTTCTTCTTAAGACCGACTAAACGCATAACAAGAAGTAAACTAGACCAACAGAAGGCTACTGAAAATCCGCCGCCACCAGAATTTGACATGGGAGATGCCCCTCAAGCAAAGAAGACAGAAGGAAAAAGAAAAAGTAAACATCCCAGTTACAAGTTGCAATTTGACATAGAGACCGCAATGGATCTTAAACGGATCCTAGAAGAAAGGATTCTTGGAAATAGAATTGAATTTACATTAGGTGAAATTCTCAATATTGCAAAACGAGGATTTCATGATGTAATAATTGATGTAATTAAATGAAAAAGATAATTTGTTGGTGAAGAAACTGAAGAATCTGTACATGCTTTTTTGCAAGTACTTCATGTGTATTTGTAGGATGAAGAGAAGCTGAAAACTCAAGGGATTCGATTGAAGGCAATCAAAGAATTGATTGTAGCCATTGAAGCCAAAGATGAAGACATTTATGAGGCAGAAGCTGAAGAAGCCATAATGGTGGGAACTTCTCAATCTAAAGTGCAACCCATGCATAAGAAAGAGACTCTTCTTCACAACATGCAAGAAGAAAGTGAAACTCACTTTATTCCTAGTAGTCACTATTCCCGTACCCATTGGGCAAGGGCGACTACTGAAACTGTTGTTAAAATCGATGAAAAAGAAACTCCATGCATTGCCCTTATAGACCATAGTTCAGAAATTAATGTTATGTCAAGAAGTCTCTATAAGAATGGTGGATGGCCCATTGATGTGGACCCAGGATGGTGCATGAAGGCAGCCAATAACTCTTCTGGTGATCTTTATGCAGTATGTCCTTATGTACAAGTTACTATTGGTAATGTAAAAGATGAATTTCATTTCTTTGTTCAAGATTCCTGCAGTTATCCTATCATTCTTGGACAACCATTTATTTCTGAGTCTCTTTTAGAGACAAAGGCTCTTGATGATGGTTCATCATATGCTCGGATAAGAAGCAAGGATAATGATAAAGCTATTCAATTTCTAACTGTCTGTGTTAATCACCATCAGAATAGGGATCGATTGAGAGATCATCCTGTTCCTCCTAATGCTCGAGAATTTAAGGGTTTTTGGGTAGCGCTGCTATAAGTGCAGGCTATGGAAGTGCATCATGTCACAAAAAATTGCCTCCACATATGAAGGAGGCAAGGCCAAAAGCTGATTTGCAGGTTTTTTCAGCCAATGGAGTGGGCTCTTATAAATAGTTTTCAGCCATGAATAAGGCTGAAAGAAAGTATTTAAGTCATATGGAGCAAGAGCTGAAGTAAATTGATGTTTTACCTAAAAATGAAGAAATTTCAAGACTATTTTATGGGCTGAATTATAATGATACAATGGCTGAAATTTATACAGCCGTTCATGTAGAAAATCAAGCTGAAAATGAGTCAGGTATGTACATTGGATATGTATGACATAATTCAAGAATTTGCAGATTATGAAGCTTTTGGACAGCCAAACAAGGATGAAACAAGAGTAGAAACAAAGTATAAAACAGTTGATAAGAAGGTCAAGCCGGTAGCTACTCCTCTACCTCTTGAAAGCGAAGGACTGGAAGAAAGGGTATCCAAACAACCAAGTCTTCATGATCCGAAAGATATTGGTCACCAATTTACAGCAGAAAGTCTACAAAAGCTAAAAATTGGTGAAGACTCTTTTCTCTTGCCGGTTGAAAACAAATCTTCATGCAGATGTTAAAGAACCATGGTAAAGCCTTTTCATTTCAGCCACATGAAATTGGCTGTGTGGATCCAAGCATTGTGGCACCAATGGTAATTTTTAGGGTACCACATGCTCCTTGGAATCTTAAACTAATTCCAATTCCAAGGGCTCATTTGCCTAAGTTATTGGAATTTTTAAATGAAAAGATAAAAATGCAAATATTGGAGCCATCCTTAGCTCCATATTCCAACTGATGGTTTACTGTACCTAAGAAGAATGGATCTTTATGATTCATTCAAGATTTACAACTCGTCAATAAAGTCACTATTAGAAATGTTGGATTAGGACCAATTGTGGATGAGTTTGCTGAAGCTTTTGTAAGAAGGGCAATCTATTCCATGGGAGACTTATATTCAGGCTATGACCAATTTTAGCTTGCTTTGGAAAGCCGTGACATTACCACAATGAAGACGCCTCTTGGCCTAGTCCTCATGTGTACTCTACCTCAAGGGGCTAGAATTCAGTAGCTCACATGATGAATGCTATGCATAAAGTATTGAGGGATTATATTCCTCAATTGACTCTTCCTTTTCTTGATGATGTTCCAATCAAAGGATGTGAAGTTCATGTAACGTGTCCACTAGTATCATCCAGGACAAGTCTTAGCAGTCCATCGGAAAGGATGTCTAGAAAACTCCACCCGTCACTCCCATGGAATGTTACGGGTTTTGCGATCTAGGTCTTTCCGCGTTTGCCACGTAGCGGAAGTATCCTGGCCATTCCCACTTAGGATCGACCGGAATTAGGGTTTTCATGATTGGTCATTAGCTAACAGCAACTAGCGTCAGACCCGAGCGAACTACTTTACGCAGAAACGCCAGGTCTGAAGCAGATTCATGTTGCACTTGGCTCAAGGAGAATGGGAAACGAGGGGGATGCAAAGCTCAACCTCTCTGCCGTAAGGCATAGTCCCATTCCGTTCCCCTAAAATAGCGTAAATCAGTTAAGACATAACTCTAGGTCATTGCATTCGTTATTCGTTTTGATGATGATGATCGTCCCGCTGTTCTTCAAGATTTTTGAGAAAAGTTCCCGCCTAACCGGGACCACCCAACCGTAGGACGGACCTATGGCCTATCCTCCGCACTTTCCTCGGTTTGTTTTAGTTATGTAATTATCTAACACATTAATTTTGACATGTAACAATCAGCTTCTTTAATTAATCCGTTAAGCACTGGTTCCTTCACGTAATATTATCACGTGACATAGAAAAACAATATCAAACAAATTCTTTATTATCATTTCATCATTTTATCTTTGAAATACAAGGAGTTCCGCCCGTAGGCTTGTCCATAATCCGCCCGAAGGCTATCTAGTAATCCACATTGATCACTATTCCAAGCTTCCGCCCGTAGACTAGTATGCAGGCCTTGAGATCCAATCCCGAGTCACGTTAGCCTCTTGTGCAGGACCCGAAAGGCGAGGGATTTACAGCCAAAGCCCCCCCTGGCACCCAAGCATCCTCCTGCTTCAAGTAGAGCTCAACGGAGAGACCTCTCGCGGCGGATTCGGTCCACGTTCCCAGTGCGGTCAACAACCCTCTTGGTTAGGGTCAGGCAGGCAATCGGGGGTAACTGAAGCTGCCCCTCCCTTCAGGCCTTCAACCTGAAGCATTAGATATCTTTTCATCCTTTAGTTCCTTGAGCAAACAATGCAAACAGTGCTTTCTAAACTGTTACAAGCACAATCAATTTCCAGTGGTCGTCTATTTGGCCAATTACTAAGGAGTGAATCTTTCTCTCCGAATGCATCCAGCACTCGATCCAGGATCAATTGCGACTTGGCAAGATTCCCAAGGGTTTGTTTGTCCACCCTTTTGTCCTTGGGTTAGGGCCATACCCTGTTAATCCAACTTAACCAACACCTTAGGTTTCATAAATCAACAATAAATCCCGGTGACCATGTTGCTCTAACTTGATTGATCCTTTGCTTCCAAGTAAATACATAACTTCCCTTAAGTTGGCAAATTTCCCCAAGAAATGTGATGTAACAGGATGACTACTCATCCTCTTGTAAGTTAAACTTGTACAAGAACCTGTCAACCTCATTCCAAGGAATGGCAAAACTCTCTTGTGTTCAAGCGACGTTGCAACTTATTGCACAAGTGTCACATCTATTCCATGGGATCATTTCACCCATTGAATGGTGTTTCCTGGTCAGGGAATTATGTTTAGACAAGAAGCAGGGTTTAGGGTGTCTTCATACCCAACCCAATCCTAATTGCACTAGGCCGACAACGGTCCTAGGGATTCCAAACTTAACCCCAGTTTTAACATTAAGTCGGTCGATCCTTAGGGTAGAGCTCCTAGATCCTTATTTGCATGAGTGTCCAATTTACCCAAACATTCTATGAATGTGGGTAGGACCTTTGGGTTTGAGGGTTTCGAGTTGGCAACAAGTGCAAAACTAGGCCAAATCCTTAACGTGCTAAACCCTAGTTAGCACTTGGGGTATTTATCATATCCACTAAGCCATGCCTATACGAATACCTTGCGGGTTAGGTGATTTAGATAATTCGATCTACTTGTCTTGCGACGAGGACGAGCCTTTCCTAAAGATGATAAACTTGATCTAAAGGAGAAGAATAGTTGCAAAATGTCACAATACATGGAAACATGTGATTCATTACTTGTATGTGCCACTAGATTTGCAATAGCCCTATCCTTTCTTGCTAAAATCAAAACGCATGATAATTTGTAGAATAACTTTCATAGGGCCTACTAGGACTTACATCAAAGAATCATACCTACAACTTCTTTTTTTTTGTCTACGCTTTAGAATCTCGTGCTTTGATAACCCATGCAATCCTTTCTAAATGCCACTTGATGATTTGAAATTTATGCACGACAAATACGCAACATGCAACCCCTTCCTAACTACAACATAGTTAATGAAGTTCATGCAAAGTGACTAGTGTTGGCTTATTACGTTTTTCAAGCACATGCCACATGCAAGTCCATAGAATCATTTTCGTGCTCTGCCATTTCATTTCGGATAACATCCTATGGTTGTTAACGACTTTTCCTCATGAGTTATTAGAATGAAGATTTTTCCTAAAATGCGACATGTGATTTATTCCTTCCATGCATAATCAAAAGTGCACTTAATAATTTCAACCTTATAATGATAGGCAATAGGTGCTTTAGGCTCGTCACTTTGAAATGCACGACAAGGCAACATGCTACTAAGGTCGTAAGATGGATAGACAATTTGTGTTCATTATATTGAAAATGCCAATAACCCAATTGCATGTCATGAATTAATTCTAGTAATCAATCAAATAGGCAATTTTTTTCTCAATTGCATTTTAACTAGGCTAGGTGAATTTGAAAATGCATAGGTGCTTCCTATTCCATGAAAGTTATCCTGCTTAATGCATTTCTTTCATGTGGAAACAGAATCGTAAAACCTGGGCTTGTGGGCTCGGGAAGATGTCCACGTGTAAGCTTGGGGAGGAACCTCCTGCACGTGCACCTTGCGACTTCTTCAGAGCCATCGTTAGGCAGCGCACTTTGGTTGCAGTGGCTTTCCTTGAGTTATACACGTGTCCCGAAGACTTATGGTCTGCAAATTTTCTCTCCTACGCAGGATTAGTCCCTTGGAAGCTTGGATCCTGAACCCCATGAATGAAATGTACGGACAGGGCCTAAGGAGGCTGGAATTCTTTTACCCTCGGGGTCAATCCATGCGCACAAGGCCTTAAGCCTTGCCTTTGGAAGCTTCCAAGAAGCTTCTTGGAAGCTTCTACTTCCCATGTGGAAGAAAAGGAAAGTTCAGGAAGGAGTATGGCGCGACTGACGAGGGGGGGAATATGGCATTATGGCGGCGGCTTGACGAGTTGGGTGTGGCAGCGCGGCCTTCACAGTGGCCTGGTGGCGGATGATGTGGCGCTGGCAACAGGTTTGGGCAGTCCTCACGACGGCTTCCTCCCAGCACGGTGGCTATGGTAGCATCCCCTTCTTTCCTCCCTTCACAATCCTGAGGCACATCAGCTTCTCAAGATCCTCTTCCTTCACGCAACCTTCTCCTCCCCCCTTCAATCCTACCAGCACGGCGGCCTCCCTTTTTCTCTCTAATCCTCCTCTCCCTTCGATCCCACCAGCACGGCGTCAGCCTTCCCTCTTTGAACGACGGTGTAGCAGCTTTTCAACTATTCCCTTCTCCTTCCCTCAACCTCACGACTACACTGCTCCACCTTCAGTGGCAACTGGCACAGTATGTTGTTGCTTCAGCTCCTCCTTCCTCACGATCTATGGGGGTGACTGTAGCGTTACCCTCTCTCTCCTCAATGTGCAGCGTGATCTCCTCCTCTATCCTCTCCCTTGTCCCCGTCCGTCTTCAATAGCCTCACGACCTCTCAGCTTCTCCACGACTCCCCCCCTCTCACCCCTTAGAGGGGGTATTTATAGGAAGGGGGGTAAGGTCTCCCTCCCCCACGTGGTGCCTGCATGGCTGCTCTTCCTCCATCTCTCCTATTTCCCAACATAGCCCCCATCCTCTTCCCTCAGCCACTCTTCGACTGGGGGAAAGAGGAATAAAAATTAAAATTACAATAAATCCAATATTATCCTCTTAACCTCCTCCCAAGAGGAGGTTCATACGAGGATATGCAGGTTTCTTTAAACCATTAGTCGTCGTTTCTGCCAACATCGTATACAATCGCACCGTCCGTGAACATAATGCTGGCATTATCATTTGCCCGAGACTTCACACAGCCTCGTAATATTTTCAACGGGAATATTACATTCTCTCCCCCTTGGAGGAATCGAGATGTCCTCATCTCGAGATAAACTGGGATATTGATGGTTGAGAGTGCTTTCATCGATCCAAGTGGCATCCTCCTCAGGATAGTCTTTCCACTGGACGAGGCATTCTCTCAAGGTTCTGGATCTCAGTTGTTTCTCTCTAACATCTAAGATCCTATCAGGTCGTAGCTTAAGGACTCCTTGACTAGGTATTACAACTTGTTGGTCATCAAGTAAATGGTTAGGATTAGGTATATACTTTTTCAATAGACTGATATGGAATGCATTATGAACCCTTAGGTTCTCAGGGAGTTACAGTCTAAACGCATTAGGTCCTAAGCACCTGAGGATCTTGTATGGTCCACAATACCTTGGACTTAGCTTCCTGCAATCTTCTAAGGATAGGGAACTCTTCTTTGGGCGTATGCAAATGAAGACCATGTCTCCTTTCTCGAAGATTGAAGCTTCAATTCTACGTATGCCTTTTGTCTATCCTTGGCGGCTTGGATGTCCTGTCTTATTGACTTTACTTGGTCATCCATCTCTTCCAACATCTGCCTTGAAGTTTAAATCCTCAAGGTGGGATCTGAGAAGTTTAGGGAATTTCAACAGTCATGACCATACAATGCTTGAAAAGGGGTCATCTGAATACTTTGTTGGTAAGAAGCATTGTAGGCAAATTCAACCAAAGGCAAGTATTGAATCCACCTTTTTGGTTCACAGTAGCAGTGTGCCCTTAGCATATCCTGGATGACTTGATTGACTTGCTCTGTTTGACCATCAGTTTGGGGATGGTAGGCTTTACTAGAACTGAGTTGAGTCCCAATGGCTTCAAAGATAGCTCTCTAGAAGTGTGATATGAAGAGAGAATCACGATCACTAATGATTCTTCTAGGCAACCCATGTAGCTTGAATATCTCCTTGATAAACAACCTTGCAATGTATGAGGCTTTATAGTTTGTCTTAACAGGAATAAGGTGTGCAACTTTAGTAAGCATATCAACCACACCCATGATGGAGTTGTACCCCCCCTGAACTTGGGGTAGGCCAACAACAAAGTCCATAATGATGAATTCCCATTTCATTTGGGGAATGTCAAGTGGTTGCAACTTTCATGGCATTTTGACATGTTCGACTTTGATACGTTGACAAGACAAACACTCAGTGACATATTTGAGAACATCACCTTTAAGCCTCTCCCAATAGTAACTCATCCTAACTGCATTGAGAGTCTTGGCATAGATACTTTTGTAGCCAGAGATCTGGCCGTTGATGGATTCTGCAAGATTAGGAAATTAAGGAATGCCTTGTGACTGAGTGCATTAGCAACTACATTCTCTTTCCCTGGTCGGTACTTGCTTTCAAAGTCATATTCCTCCAACACTCCAATCCACTGACATTGCCTCATGTTGAGCTTGTTCTAGGTAAAGTTTCACTTGAGACTTTTATGATCAGTCACTAGTGTAAACTTGTTACCCAGCAGGTAGTGTCTTCAATCTTGACAACTAAAAGTTCAAGATTATGGGTAGCATAATTCTTCTCATGGCTCTTCAGTTTCTTAAAGATTATGCTATGAGCACACATCCTAAAGCAAGCATGCTAGTATCAGTTCAAACTCCTTACTGTGGTCTAGAAGTTTTAGGTTTGGTGCTGATGCCAAACTTTGCTTCAACCTATCAAAGCTAGTTTGTTCAGTAGTTGACCATGCAATGGATGTTTGCTTCTTTAGTAAGTCTGTCAAAGGTGCTGCAATCAAAGCATAGTTTTTGATGAAGACCTTATAACATCTTGTCACTCCAAGGAAGCTGTGTATTTCTTTGACAGTTGTTGGTATTTGGCCATCCTAGAACATTTCTGACTTAGGCCGGCTCCACTGAGATTCCTTCTTCCCATATGATGAATCCTAGATAACCAATCTGATGTTTGAGGAATGCATATTTCGTCATCTTAGCATACAGCTTGTGTGACCTCCTTGTCTCAAGGAAAATCCGAAGTTGGGGTTCATGATCTCCTTCCTGTTTGGAATGGACTAGAGTGTCATCAAAGAAAACGAGCACGAAGTTATCAAGATATGGTCTAAATATATCCTACATTAACCTATTGAAGGTGGCAGGTGTATTCGTAAGCCCTAATGTCATAACTAGAATTCAGTGTCCATATCTAGTGTTGAAAGTCATCTTTGGGATATCTTCTTCTCTGATTCTTATCTGATAGTAACCAGACCTAAGATAATCTTGGAGAAGATCTTGGCACCCTGAAGACTATCAAGAAGCTCATCTATTCTAGGAATATGATATTTGTTCTTGACTGTTGATTGATTCAACCCTCTGTAATCAATACATAGTCGAAGTGTTCCATCTTTCTTTTTCTGGAACAGTACTGGTGCTTCCCATGGTGAACTGCTAGGATGGATGTAGCCCTGATCTAGCAATTGGTTGAGTTGTTCCTTCAACTCAATTGCTTCCGGTATAGACATTCTATAGGGTCTCTTCGCAATTAGCGCAGCTCCTATTACTAGCTTGATCTCATGATCTACTTCTCTTTGAAGCGGGAGTTTTGTTAACTCTTCAGAAACTATGTCCGCGTATTCCTTTAGCCAAGTGACCAAATTACTTTACTTCTTTATCAATATTCATGGTCAAGACAATCATTAACTTAAAAAAAAAGTTTTATTCCATTTATATCAGCATAGCCCTTTCGAGGTACAATTATTTCTTGGGGCGATGGGACAAGTTACTACATTAATTCCAGGAGAATAAGATGTTGTTGCATTCAGCTTCAGGAACTGAGTAGTAGTACGGATTGGGGTCATCGATTTTTAGGAATCGATAGTTCATTGGAAGATTAGGGTATCTTTTCCTTTGATATTCATTCTTCTCATGACGTCCCAAAACCTTGATTCAGTTGGCAGGGATTCTTTGAATCACTTCCCCATACACATACTTATTCTGGTTAACCCTTCGACCTCCGACCTGTAGGATCGCGTTTGCGTGAGCCTCAACAAAGACGAATAGCTTCACGATCTTCAAATCCTCCATCCACTTGATTCTCTTCAATTTAATTTGAAGGTACGCAGGTCGATGGGCATCTATGTAATAGATCCCTCAAACACCCATCCATCTCCGTTCCACGTATACAGGCGATGGATTGTAAATGCGGTCTAGGATGTTCATCAACTCAACCCTTTGTCGATAATTTGTAGAATTCATCAAGGTCATAAACATGACTTGGAACACTAAGAACCTGTTCCTTGCTTCATAATTCTGCAAGACAGCATTGAAAGTAAGGAAATGTTTGGGACAGTAACATTTGCTTTACTTCTTCTTATTAAAATTTCTTAAAAACCAGTCTTTTCTTGGTTTGCTATGATACCAACTGTAACATGTCCACTAGTATCATCCAGGACACGTCTTAGCAGTCCATCGGAAAGGATGTCTAGAAAACTCTGCCCGTCACTCCCATGGAATGTTACGGGTTTTGCGATCTAGGTCTTTCCGCGTCTGCCACGTAGCAGAAGTATCTTGGCCATTCCCACTTAGGATCGACCGGAATTAGGGTTTTCATGATTGGTCATTAGCTAACAGCAACTAGCGTCAGACCCGAGCGAACTACTTTACGCAGAAACGCCAGGTCCGAAGCAAATTCACGCTGCACTTGGTTCAAGGAGAATGGGAAACGAGAGGGATGCAAAGCTCAACCTCTCTGCCATAAGGCATAGTCCCATTCCGTTCACCTAAAATAGTGTAAATCGATTAAGACATAACTCTAGGTCATTGCATTTGTTATTTGTTTTGATGATGATGATCCTCCCGCTGTTCTTCGAGATTTTTGAGAAAAGTTCCCGGCTAACCGGGACCACCCAACCGTAGGACGGACCTATGGCCTATCCTCCACACTTTCCTCGGTTTGTTTTAGTTATGTAATTATCTAACACATTAATTTTGACATGTAACAATCAGCTTCTTTAATTAATCTGTTAAGCACTGGTTCCTTCACGTAATATTATCACGTGACATAGAAAAACAATATCAAACAAATTATTTATTATCATTTCATCATTTTATCTTTGAAATACAAGGATTTTCGCCCGTAGGCTTGTCCATAATCCGCCCAAAGGCTATCCAGTAATCCACAATGATCACTATTCCAAGCTTCTGCCCATAGACTAGTATGCGGGCCTCGAGATCCAATCCCGAGTCACGTTAGCCTCTTGTGCAGGACCCGGAAGGCGAGGGATTTACGGCCAGAGCCCCCCTGGCACCCAAGCGTCCTCCTGCTCCAAGTAGAGCTCAACGGAGAGACCTCTCGCAGCGGGTTCGGTCCATGTTCCCGGCACGGTGAACAACCCCCTTGGTTAGGGTCAGGCAGGCAGTCGGGGGTAACTGAAGCTGCCCCTCCCTTCAGGCCTTCAACCTGAAGCATTAGATATCTTTTTATCCTTTAGTTTCTTGAGCAAACAATGCAAACAGTGCTTTCTAAACTATTACAAGCACAATCAATTTCCAGTGGTCATTTATTTGGCCAATTACTAAGGAGTGAATCTTTCTCTCCGAATGCATCCAGCACTCGATCCAGGATCAATTGCGACATGGCACGATTCCCAAGGGCTTGTTTGTCCACCCTTTCTAGTGGTCATTTATTTGGCCAATTACTAAGGAGTGAATCTTTCTCTCCGAATGCATCCAGCACTCGATCCAGGATCAATTGCGACTTGGCAAGATTCCCAAGGGTTTGTTTATCCACCCTTTTGTCCTTGGGTTAGGGCCATACCCTGTTAATCCAACTTAACCAACACCTTAGGTTTCATAAATCAACAATAAATCCTGGTGACCATGTCACTCTAACTTGATTGATCCTTTGCTTCCAAGTAAATACATAACTTCCCTTAAGTTGGCAAATTTCCCCAAGAAAGGTGATGTAACAGGATGACTACTCATCCTCTTGTAAGTTAAACTTGTACAAGAACCTACCAACCTCATTCCAAGGAATGGCAAAAATCTCTTGTGTTCAAGCGACGTTGCAACTTGTTGCACAAGTGTCGCATCTATTCCATGGGATCATTTCACCCATTGAATGGTGTTTCCTGGTCAGGGAAATATGTTTAGACAAGAAGCAGGGTTTAGGGTGTCTTCATATCCAATCCAATCCTAATTGCACTAGGCCGACAACGGTCCTAGGGATTCCAAACTTAACCCCAGTTTTAACATTAAGTCGGTCGATCCTTAGGGTAGAGCTCCTAGATCCTTATTTGCATGAGTGTCCAATTTACCCAGACATTCTGTGAATGTGGGTAGAACCTTTGGGTTTGAGGGTTTCGAGTTGGCAACAAGTGCAAAACTAGGCCGAATCCTTAACGTGCTAAACCCTAGTTAGCACTTGGGGTATTTATCCTATCCACTAAGCCATGCCTATACGAATACCTTGCGGGTTAGGTGACTTAGATAATTCGATCTACTTGTCTTGCGACGAGGACGAGCCTTTCCTAAAGATGATAAACTTGATCTAAAGGAGAAGAATAGTTGCAAAATGTCAAAATACACGTAAACATGTGATTCATTGCTTCTACGTGCCACTAGATTCGCAATAGCCCTATCCTTTCTTGCTAAAATCAAAACGCATGATAATTTGTAGAATAACTTTCATAGGGCCTACTAGGACTTACATCAAAGAATCATACCTACAACTTTTTTTTTTCTACGCTTTAGAATCTCATGCTTTGATAACCCATGCAATCCTTTCTAAATGCCACTTGATGATTTGAAATTTATGCACGACGAATATGCAACATGCAACCCCTTCCTAACTACAACATAGTTAATGAAGTTCATGCAAAGTGAGTAGTGTTGGCTTATTACATTTTTCAAGCACATGCCACATGCAAGTCCATAGAATCATTTTCGTGCTCTGCCATTTCATTTCGGATAACATCCTACGGTTGTGAACGACTTTTCCTCATGAGCTATTAGAATGAAGATTTTTCCTAAAATGCGACATGTGATTTATTCCTTCCATGCATAATTAAAAGTGCACTTGATAATTTCAACCTTATAATGATAGGCAATAGGTGTTTTAGGCTCGTCACTTTGAAATGCACGACAAGGCAACATGCTACTAAGGTCGTAAGATGGATAGACATTTGTGTTCATTATATTGAAAATGCCAATAACCCAATTGCATGTCATGAATTGATTCTAGTAATCGATCAAATAGGCAATTTTTTTCTCAATTGCATTTTAACTAGGCTAGGTAAATTTGAACATGCATAGGTGCTTCCTATTCCATGAAAGTTATCCTGCTTAATGCATTTCTTTCGCGTGGAAACAGAATCGTAAAACCGGGGCTTGTGGGCTCAGGAAGATGTCCACGTGTAAGCTCGGGAAGGAACCTCCTGCACGTGCGCCTTGCGACTTCTTCAGAGCCATTGTTAGGCAGCGCACTTTGGTTGCAGTGGCTTTCCTTGAGTTATACACGTGTCCCGAAGACTTATGGTCTGCGAATTTTCTCTCCTGCGCGGGATTAGTCCCTTGGAAGCTTGGGTCTTGAACCCTACGAATGAAATGTACGCACAGGGCCTAAGGAGGCTGGAATTCTTTTACCCTCGGGGTCAATCCATGCGCACAAGGCCTTAAGCCTTGCCTTTGGAAGCTTCTAGGAAGCTTCTTGGAAGCTTCTACTTCCCACGTGGAAGAAAAGGCAAGTTCAGGAAGGAGTATGGCGCGACGGACGAGGGGGGGAATATGGCATTATGGCGGCGGCTTGACGAGTTGGGTGTGGCATCGCGGCCTTCACGATGGCCTAGTGGCGGATGGTGTGGCGTTAGCGACAGGTTGGGCAGTCCTCATGATGGCTTCCTCCCAGCACGGTGGCTGTGGCAGCATCCCCTTCTTTCCTCCCTTCACAATCGTGAGGCACAGCAGCTTCTCAGGATCCTCTTCCTTCACGCAACCTTCTCCTCCCCCCTTCAATCCTACCAGCATGGCGGCCTCCCTTTTTCTCTCTAATCCTCCTCTCCCTTCGATCCCACCAGCACGGCGGCAACCTTCCCTCTTTGAACAACGGTGTAGCAGCTTTTCAACTATTCCCTTCTCCTTCCCTCAACCTCACGACTACACTGCTCTACCTTCAATGGCAGATGGCATAGTATGTTGTTGCTTCAGCTCCTCCTTCCTCACGATCGATGGGGGCGACTGCAGCGTTACCCTCTCTCTCCTCAATGTGCAGCGTGATCTCCTCCTCTATTCTCTCCCTTGTCCCCGTCCATCTTCAACAGCCTCACGATCTCTCAGCTTCTCCACGACTCCCCCCCTCTCACCCCTTAGAGGGGGTATTTATAGGAAGGGGGGTAAGGTCTCCCTCCCCCACGTGGTGCCTGCATGGCTGCTCTTCCTCCACCTCTCCTATTTCCCAACATAGCCCCCATCCTCTTCCCTTAGCCACGCTTCGACTGGGGGAAAGAGGAATAAAAATTAAAATGACAATAAATCCAATATTATCCTCTTAACCTCCTCCCAAGAGGAGGTTCATACGAGGATATGCAGGTTTCTTTAAACCATTAGTCGTCGTTTCTGCCAACATCGTATACAATTGCACCATCCGTGAACATAATGCCGGCATTATCATTTGCCCGAGACTTCACACGGCCTTGTAATATTTTCAACGGGAATGTTACAGTTCATGAGAAAAATGAAGAACTCAATGAACTTGGATGTCAAAAATTTGTCTCTAATCATAGTAATGATTGTGCTCAGATCTTGTCTAAATTAGAAGAAGTTCATCTTACTCTTTGAGGAGCTAAATCTGTTTTTGGAGTCGAAGAAGTCCTTGTGGTCGGACATATGTGTGGTCCATATGGCCGAAAGCCTTCTCCATCCAAAATAGATGCTATCGGCAAAATGCAAGAAGAATGTACAAATGTTTTAGAGGTGAGAAGATTTCTTGGTGCATGTGTCTTCTACCTTATTTGGATTCCACATTTTGCCCATGTTGTTGAAAGTATTTATCAGCTTCTAAGAAAGGGCCAAAGGTTTCTATGGACAAAAGAACACACTCAGGCTATTCAGAAACTCAAGAAAATGCTGATTTCAGTCCCCCACTTTAAAGAGGGCTAACTACTCTAATGGACAGCCCATTATACTCATAGTGGACACAAGTCCTATTAGAATAGGATGGGCAGTTGGTCAAGATGACCTTGAAGGCAACAGATATGTAATCCGCTTTGGAGCGAAGGTTCTTAATGAACGACAAAGAAGGTATACTCAAATTAAAAGAGAGCTTTGGGGAGTAGTAACTGCATTAAAATGTGACAGGGAGTACTTCATGCGCGCACATGTTATAGTTGAGACAGATTGCCTTCCATTCTTGGGCATGATCGCCAACTGTTCCACTCCCGACATAGCCATGCTAAGATGGAAAGCCTATATTAAATCTTTAAATCCTGACTTGAAACATATTGCAGGTAGAGATAATCCAGTTGCTGACATGCTTTCACGTGCCAGATATATGGATAAAGAAGAAATTATGGATGAAGAAGAATCAGAGTTTATAAATGATGTTGTTAATGCAGGTATAAATCTGAAAACAACAAGTATAGCTAAATCTAATATTGATTCAGCAGTCAAAAATGCAGGTACAACAAAAATTACAGCAAGTACAACAAGTTCAACTGCTAAAACAAATTTTTCATTAGCAAGGAAGGATGAAACAACCATAAAAGGACAATGGACAACTAGTAATCAGCATATTCAATGTTTTGTCATGGTTTGTTCACACTTCAAAGAAGAATATTATGCAGATGATTGGCTAAAAATTGGCCAATTTTTGAGCACTATGAAAAAGAAGGAAGATTGGACTAATGAAGAGTTCAAGAGAATTAAGAGACAAGCTTATGGTTTTTTTCTTAAAGATGGTTACCTTTGGAGGCATGCGAAAAAGAAAGGAAGGGCCCCTGTTCATGTCTTAGGAGATAAAAAAACACAAAGACAGGTCATGCAAGAATTCCATGAAATCCTATTGGCTGGTCGTAGAGGCATATGGGGCACTTTTGCCAAAATAAAAGAGAAATTTTGGTGGCAAAACATGTATAAAGACATTGAGCATTTTGTCGAGTCTTGTCATGTTTGTCAAATGTATTCTATGGTAAAGCATAGAGATGGGCTTCAACCTACCTATCCTTTATCCATTCACTATAGATGGGTTATTGATTTAGTAACCATGCCTACATGAATTTGGAACATGAGATATCTAGTACTTGCTAGAGAAGATCTCACAAATCAAGTAGAAGGAAAGGCCTTGACAACAAAGTCCACTCATGCTATTTGTAGATTTTTACTTGAAAAAGTATTTTGCAGGTATGGATGTGTTGCTAAAGTAACTGTTGATAGACGAGAATTGGATGCCGATGCAGCTGGCCATTTCTTTGCTAATCGGGAATTAGGCTATCTCTTACTTCAGCCTACAATCCTGAAGGCAATGGTAAGAGTGAAAGAGGCCATCAACCAATTCTTAAAGCTTTAGCCAAATCATGCAAAGGAAAGTTGAGGGAATGGCCTAAAATGCTACCATTCGCATTATGGGCTGATAGAACTACCCAAAGTGCAGTAAGAGGATATATGCCAACTGAACTCATGTATGGACAGCCACCCGTTATGCCTATTGAGGAAGCCATTGTCACATGGAGTATCTTGGCTTGGGATGAAGGAATGAATAGAGAAGAATTTTTGTCTTTACGCATAAGGCAACTTGAAAGAAGGCTAGAAGATGTCAAAACAGCCATTGAAAGGCTAAAAACAGCAAGATTAAAGAATAAGAAGAGGTTTGACAAGCATCATTGACTCTGTCCAAGAGCTATTCAAGAGAATGACTAGGTTCTTGTCTATGATATAGCAGCCTGGACAATCAATATAGTGCTCATAGGAAGTTAGCCAAGTGATGGTTTGGACCATATGTTGTAAAAGTAGTACATAATAATGCTACTTACTCTTTGGCTGAAATGGATGGGACCATGATAAAGATTCCAATAGCTGGGAAATGAATCAAACTCTTCAAACGAAGAGAATCTTCAACTTATGAACTTGATGACTTAGATATAAGCCCTCTACTTGAAGACATACAGGAAGAAAAAGACTTAGAGAATGAAGATGAAGAAGAAGACCCTCCTTGACCTGTAATCTTATGAAATGGCACATGCCGGAGGATGTGCAGGTTAGGAGGAGGTGAATGTCAAAGAGTTTACTGTTCATAATATAAATCATGGGATTCTTATGAACACAGAAGAGCTTCACTGGAAGTTATATGAGAAATTTGCATACAAAATTTAGACATTGTTATCAAATAACCACCTTAATTACACAAGTTCTTTTATAATTTTCAGTCATACCATGTATACTTATGAAAAATAAGTCTATGGGAACCTACAACTTGGTCATTTGGAAGTAATTGACAGTCTGCAAGATAAATCATATTAATTCAAGTACAAAAATATGGTCAAAACCCAAGAAAGATGCCAAAAGTTGCCAAAAGTCCACTAGGTCCACATGGGACCTGGAGTAACAGACTTAAGTAACCAGCAAGTGACCTGGGTAGGTCAAAAAGTGACCAGGGACTGAGTAGGGAGCAACCCGCATTTTTCGGCACAAAATGCGGGCTACACAGTCTGAGGCAAACTGGAGAGAGCTGGAGCTACGCTGCATGAAATGGAGCATGCAAACTGAAGATCAACAGGCCCAACTACTGAAGATGTAAACATGGTGAGAGCTCCACTTCTGTGCCTCTTTGGTCTGACGAAAATGCATGCTGAAACAGTCTATAAAAGAGGGAAATCTGAGAGAAGAGTATTCAGCCTGCTCTTGTGCACGATTTCTCTCATTTTGTCTACCATATTCTTGGTCCAATGAAGCCCGACTTGTACCCAAGTACTTGAGTGACTTTGGGGCAAGTAAAGGGTGAGGATATTGAAGACATACGGGCTGTTATGGGCTGAAATAACCAGTCATAAATAGGGCAGCCCACTGTTATGGTCCATTTTTATGAGCAAACATGGGATTTTTATGGTTTTAATGGAAGGAAATGTCCTCCTTTCTTCAGGACATTGTTCATGAATGATGAGAAGTGCTTCTTTTTGAGTTTATGCACTCATTTTGAACTTGATTATGGGCTGGAATTTTCTGTTTTAAAACATGGCTGAAGCTAAAATTATACTTCTTCAATTCATTTCATGTATCTTTGGCCCAAATCTTGGATGCATTTGAATCTATCATCAATATACTTTATCTAAAGGGTTGAAATCCAACTCTGTACTTGAAATTAAATGCCATTAGAACTTGCATTTGACATTCATAAATAAATTGAGAATCTGAAAATATCATTTATGATATGATGTATGTAACCAGAGGCATTGATGTAATCAAGATAGACTTATTTCTTCTATTCATGTATGCTAAGTACATAGTGAAAAAGACTTGAACTCTTCTTCTGCACTAAAAGCCCCGGTGGTAAACTTTCAACTCTTAACGCGATGACAATGGGCTAAACCCTTGTTAGCACTTGGGGTTTTTATCGTATCGATTGAACTATGCCTATGCGGATCCCTTGTGGGTTAGGTGATTTAGATAATTCGATCTACTTGTCTTGCGACAAGGAAGAACCATTCCTAGAGATGCTAACTGATCTAAAGGAGAAAACTAGCTGCAACATGCTACAATTCATGTAAACACGCGATTCATTGCTTCTACGTACCACTAGATTTGCAATAACCCTAACTTTTCTTGTTAAAATCAAAACACATGATAAATTACAGAATAACTTTCATTGAACCTACAAGGACTTACATTCAAGAATCATGCCCACAATTATTTTTCTAAACTTTTAAAATTTCATGCTTTAATAAACCATGCAGCCTTTTCCTAAATACAACTCTTGATGAATGAATTTTACGCACGATGAATGTGCAACTTGCAATCATTTCCTAACTAGATTCTAGCTAAATGAAGTTCATGCCACTTAAAGCTAGAGTTAACCTATTCCATGCAAGCTCATAGAATCATTTCCATGCTCTGCTATTTCCTACAGGTGTTAATGACTTTCCCTAATGAATCATTACAATGAAGATATTTCCTAAAAATGCAACATTCGCTTTATCTTTCCATGTCTAGTCAAAGGTGCACTTAATAATTTCAACCTTATAATGATAGGCAATAGGTGTTCTAGGCTCGTCACTTTAAAATGCATGACAGGGCAACATACTATTAAGGACGTTAAATGGATAGACCATTTCTTTAGATTGAAAATACCAATGACCCAATTTCATGTCATGAACTAATTCTAGTAGTTTTTCAAATAGTCAATTTATTTCCAATTGCATTTAACTAGGCTAGGTGAATTTGAGATGCATAGGTGCTTCCTAGTCCTTGAAATTATCGTGCATAATGCATTACTTTTGTGTGGAATCAAAAATAGTAAACACCTGGGCTTGTGGGCTCAGGGAAATGTCCACGTGAATTTTAGGAGAAGATCCTCCCACAGGCGCGCCTTGCGAGTTCTTGGGGGCCATCGTAGGCAAGATTTCGGACTTCCGATTTGCCTTTACCCTTACGAGATCGGTGAATCTCCTTAACCTTGGTAAGCAATCTCAAGATCTTGCCTTCTCCCTCATACGTCGGAGATTCCTTCACTGACTTTCGGATCTTTAAAAGGCCGGCCTTGTGAGATTTGGGTCTAAGGGATTTGGACTTATGGAATTGGAGCTTATGCTTGCAAAAAATGGAGCTCTTACGAATGGAGCTTGCGGGATTGGAGGCTTTATGAGCTTCTTTAAAAAATCCGGGGTGGCTAGGAATGGACTTATGGATGGCTTGTGGGAATGGGGTTTAAGAAAGCCCCCTTAGAAGCTTCTTAAAAGAAGCTTCTAAGAAGCTTCTGGCTATGGTGAGAATCGACGTGGAAGAGGGAGGAAATTGGAGATTAACGTCAGGGAGAAAGAAAGAAAGAAAAAACTTATGATTGGCTTTGTCAAGGAAATGGCGGTGCTGGTGGACTGGACTAGGCGGCGATAGCCATCAGCTTCGCAGCAAATTCAACGGTGGACTAGACTGGGTGGTGATAGCCAATGGCTTGGCAGCGAATACAGTGGTGGCCTACCACGACACGGCGGCCTCCTTCTCTCACGGCATTGACAGCAGCTCCCTTTCTCTCTCCACGCAGCTTCTACAACCTTTCCCCCCCCCCCACGTAGTCTTCTTTTCATCCCTACTCCAAGGTCAGGGAGGGTTTTTATCGGCCAAAGGGGTGGGGAGAGAAGCTCCCCCACGTGGGCAATTGCATGGCTTCCCCCCCCTCATGCAACCCACATCTCCACCTAGCCCATCCCTCCCCACACTCCCTCTCCTCCAGCCATGCATCGGCTAGGGGAAAGGGATAAACATAAAAAAATTTGCATTAATATTATTCATTTTGCCCCTCCCAAGAGGGTGTTGGCCGGAACTTGGAATAGCGATCCCTGTGGATTGCTAGAATAGCCTTCAAGCAGGTTATTTGATGTATTCCAAAGACTCATAAATAAAGAGCAAATGTTGAAAAGAAACTTGCTTGACATTGTTTTTCTGTGACAGTGTCTAATTTATGTGAAGGAACCGGTGATTAATTGGTTAATTAAAGAAGCTGTTTTTACTTGTCAAACTAAATGTGGTAGGTAATTAGATAACTAAAGCAACTCGAGGAAAGTGCGGTGGATGTGACTCTAGGTCCGTTCTACTGAAGGGTGGTCCCAGTTGGCCGGGAACTTTTCTCAAAGGATTTAACAGCGAGGTAACAATGACCTAGAATCTATAGAACTAGAGTCTCGATTTATGTTGTTTTAGGGGAACGGAATGTGACTATGCCTTAAGGGCAGAGAGGTCGAGCTTCACATCCCTCTCGTTTCCCATTCTCCTTGAACCAAGTGCAGTATAAATCCTCTTTGACCTTGATGTTTCTGTGCAAAGTAGTTTGTCTGGGGCTCGACGCTAGCTACCTTCTAAGAACTTGACCATTAGGAAAACCCTGATTCAGGTCAGCCCTATGTGGGAATGGTCAGAATGCTTCCGCTTCGTGGAAGACTCGGGAAGACCTAGATCGCAAATACCATGACATTCCTTGTGAGTGTCGGGCGGTGCTTTCTAGATTCTCTCCCTGATGGGCTGCTAAGACATGTCCTACAAGTGAAAAGGGGGACACATTACAATTCTCTTATGCCAAATTTCAATATCAGCCACCACAACACTTGAACCCTATGCAAACATGGCAACATCCATTTCAAGTAGACTTACATCGAGATTAAACAAATTGCCAATATGTCTCCCTTTTGAAATCATTTTGCAATTATCGTAGATCTTCTACATAACAACTTTCAAATGTGAACTAAATCTAGAATCTATGTTCAACCATTCAACCAACAAAAAATCAAGTTTTTTGTAATGTTTGGTATAGGTAATACATCAACCAAGTATTTAATTCTACCATCCTGTCTACTCAAAGGAACATTTTCAACATGAGTAATGGGGTGACTTGTATCATTCCTAGTTTCCACATAGCCCAAAGAATCCAAAGTGCACATCTCTTTAAAACCACTCTCCATGTGAGATCATCTCGTTAGAGGCATCTAAATCTACATATCATCTATCATTATTTGATGATCCATTAGCAATCATAATATTCATAGAGCATTGCAAAACAAACAATTGTTCATTTGTGCTATCGTTTTTTTTGTTACTGGATGCATAGTTACCTTGCCATTTTTTTACATTTCTAATTTCAACCTTTCTTTTGAAGCAATTTTTAAAAATGTGGCCTTTCCAACCACAATGCGAATACTCTTTGTTATCACCAAAACTATGTTGCCTATTAGAATCTATAACTTGTCCTCTTTGGGTCCCCGTTCCGCGGACTGTCCTCGTCTATTTCGTTGTGCATCGTAATCTTGACCACCATGACCATCACCTTGGGCTGTCTTACGACCTCTATGTGTGCTATAGAGTAAAATACCTATTTAGATTCATTTTTTATTTCAGAAGAAGAGGTATCCAAGCCAAGTTTTGAGTCCTTGAGTAGTATCAACATAGAAATCAAGTCTACAAAATTAGGGATATCATCCCATGTATTGATAGATGACCTGAAGCTCTCGTATTCATTTCCAAATCACTCTAAGCATCCATTCAAATCATCATCATCATTAACTAGTACATTAATAGATCTAAGAGCTTCCACAATACTCTTGATCTCCAAGGCATAATCATTAATAGGTTGGTTCTCTCTTTTCACTTGATTATACTCCTAAGTTGAGTTGTAGCTTTCTAGCCTATGTATTTACTTTGAACAACCTTGCTAAACTCTTCCATGCAATAGCAAGACTTTTAGGTTCCTAAAAATATCCCATCATACTATCTGTAACACTAACAAACAATAGACACATGACTTTACTTTGTGTCTTCGCCTAATCTTTCTTCGCCTTCAATTGTTTCCAGTACCATTTCGTGTAGGAACTTTAGGTGCTACTACCATGTCTCCTTCAATGTAATTTCAAACACCTTAGTCCTTTAAGACATTTTTCATCCTCAACATCTATGTAAGGCAATTATTCTTATCAACTTGTTGACAATTTGGTTGAAGTTGTCAAACATTTTGATCAACTGAAAACCTTTCAAAAAACTTACAATCTACAAACAAGCTGATACTATGTGCATGATGACTAAACATGTATCCCTTTTCATTTGTTGCACAATAATAACTGTAATATGCAATCTATGTGTAGATGCTTTTTGAGTCTATAACCCCAACAAACACCTAAAACCTTACCAATTTGAAAGTTGTAACTTCTGTATATGTAAACAATGGACATAGTCGAAATTGCAATATACCAAAAAACTACTTTGCCAGGACCACTTGCAAGTTTGGAATAGAGGCCAAAATGATGTCAAATGCCAAAAAACATAGTGGAAAAAGCCCTAAAGGAGTAAGCTCCAATATATATACTATTCTATCTGCTCACCAAGTTTCTTTGCAATAACAGATTGCAGCTCTACTAGCCTCAAGGCCGTCCTACATCTATAACCTAAGGTAAACCAAGCAAGGTGGAAGAGCTTCTTACCCCTTTCTTACTTGCTTGCTTTCATGCTCCAATGCCTTTGACCTCAACCTTTCATCAAGCTCCACATGGTCGTGGGATAGCTCCGTTACCATGTAAATAGACAAGGGGGAAGAGAGGTAAAGAACCCAAGAGCACACTTACAAAAAAACAATGGAGACTTGAGAACGCAGAGAGATACGGCTAAAATATTTTTCTTCTTTCTTCTTCTTCCACACAAAAGAATTAAGTCTATAACATGATGAAAGCATAATGTGAAAGTACCGCAACCTATTTATATACAGTCTCTAAGTATAAACCCATTAGAAAAGAAGAGATGACACAATAAATGTGCTATAACCAATGACAAACCATGTGGGTATGCTTTCGCGAATACTTATAATTTGATGTTTTTGTTGGATTATTGAGTATTGATTTGTGATTACAACATGAAAAAATATCATTTTACATGTTGTAATTAGGACAAGATTGTGCTTTTTGTTCGTATTTATATTTTTAAAGAAATCTACCATATAGATTGGGGTATTTGAATATTGGAAATCTTGTTTATAGGGTTTCAATGTTTGAAATTTTCCATGATGATGAAAGTGGTGCACACGAAGTAGATTTAGAGAACAGAAATGAGAATAAGAAGTAGAAAAAAAAGAGAAAAAGAAAAAAAAGACAAGCAAAAGAAGAAGAATAATAGAAAAAAGAATAAGAATAAGAAGAAATAGAGATAGAGAAAGGGAAGGAAGAAGAAGAAGAAGAAGAAGAAGAAGAAGAGGAAGAAGAAGAAGAAGAAGAAGAAGAAGAAGAAGAGGAAGAAGAAGAAGAAGAAGAAGAAGAATTAGAAGAAAAAGAAAAAGAAGAAGAAGAGAATGAGAGCAAGAAGAAAAGGAAAAATAAGGAGAAGAAGATGTAGTAGAAATCCATTGTCAATTAACTCCTCTCTAACATTAAGGTACATTTTGAGGCCAAAGCATAATGGAGGAAACCAAGGTACCTTGGCAATGTAAAATAGTAGTGGTCGTGCATCTACCCATGGTTGTGCTAATCTCATGCAAAGATGGTTGATTGACTAGGTTTGAGTATATTACAAATAAATCAATTTTCATGAGATTTTACTTGAAATTCCATAACTCTTTCCCTTCAAATCATGCGGGTAATCACATACAAATTTAGAAGCATATGAAAATAACGTCAAGGGTACTTTAAACATTGGTAAAAATAATGAATCCAAACCCAAAGGAAAATCTAATGCCCCTCCACCTAGTCATATGTAGCTCTGGCTCCTAAAACTCTTTCATGGAACTTGAGAAGTTCCTCACATTCCATGGAAAGAGAATTATGCTCCCACATCCATTGCATAAGTAGTTAGAGCAAGTAAATGATTTGAAATTTGAGTTTTTTCCTAAAATGATACCCAAATATGTTAGGCTCATAATGGTACCTTGCAATTATTAAGTATTTATATGGCTAAAGGATAATATTAAGCACGTTCTTCAACACATCATAGAAACTTAAATAGAGTTAAAATTTAGTTTCAGTACCATTCAAAGTGATGTAACTTACTTCATTAAATCAAGTGCTTCCTAAATCGTACTACATATATCCTATTTCTAAAAATCATATTGACTAGAAAATAACTTAGTTAAGATCGATGAGGCCTCATTATCAACAAGTAATATATTTTTCTTTAAAGGGTTGAAAAAGGGATAAAAGCAAGGATAGCTCATGGATGGCATTATGATTAATAACCAAAGTTGTGATTTTCGTTTGTAGTATGATTCATTTGGGATGTATGTGTTCAATGACTACCTTATCCTAGATTCATGCTTGTGATAACCAAATGAAAAGGTGGATTCCTAGGTAAAGTCTTTTGGGATCCCATACCATGGGCCTATTTAATTGACTTTAGTATTGGATCGTGAGAAAAGAGAAGTGTGTCTCCATAATGTAAGAAATTTGAGAAGGGTTAGTGAAATTTAACGAGACTATAAGCTCATAAATTTGGTGTGATCATGAAGTACCATGATCAAATATAGCATGATCTCTTGGGCTTAGAAGATCCCATCACAAGCTAGAAAGCTTTGTCCACTCTACAAGGGGCCTTGTTTTGTAATAAACTATTTAAATTAACGTTGTTACGCGAGCGGTGATCGAGAGCAAGCCTCACTCACAACCTGATAATAAGATGTTAAGGAGTGCCGGTTCGGATAATTGACTTTGTCGGATGCACAACACAACTTGAAAAATTCAAATATTTGACAATACACCACAAGCCACACACGAAAACAAGACAACACACAATGCCTCGTGTAGCTTAAACAACTAAAACCTAAATTCGAGTAGAGCATCACAAAACCACAACACAACAAAAATATCAACAATTCAAAAACAAACCAAGTGAAATATATTATCGTACCTTAACAACCTTGAGCCAGCACAACTCAGTGCCACAAATCCAAACTCTTCAACTTCCAAATCGGCATGATAAGGGCTCACTCTAGTATGCGACCCTCCACTCTCCTCTCTCACAAAATACAATTGTATATGAGGGGGAAGGCCCTTAACTCTCCATTCTTATCTCCTTATATAGTTTTCTATCCACACTCACATACATTAGGCTTTTTGCTTTTCGCTTTTAGCTTTTTCTTTTCTATTGTTTTTCATTATTTTCATTTTTTCTACCCTATGCCTATTTTCAACTTGCTTGGATCATAACTTCGTCATTGGAACTCCGAATATAGTTGTTTGGAACTCAAAACGATCGAAATGCATCTGGTCGACAAGCTAGTACGAGTAGAATTACAAAGATCCATTAAAAATGGGCAAACATATTGATTTTTGTAAATCGCATCATTTCTCTCCATCTTTTATCTTGGACGACTTATTCCCTTCCTTGGCCTATTGTTCTTGTAATTGAACACACTTTCAGCACACATATCCTCTTTTTCTTTAAGAAATACTCGCTGACAATGTAAAACTTATGACCTTTTCGTTTGATCCTTGAGTCTTGAAATTAAATATTCTCTGGATATGAACCTATTTTTTTAATGCAATATGTCCTAGCAAAAATATGGTTTTTTAAATGAACTCCATGTCCAATCATTCATGATTTGGAAAAATATGCAATGTTGGAATTCATGATATGCAACCAATCAATCGATGCTACACACAATAATAATGAATGAACTTGAGAAATTTGTGTCTAAGCTATCTACATGTGATCATGTCATGCATAATGCAAACATAGTTCCTTGATTAATTTAAAATTCCTTATCCTCACCTCTCAACTCTCATCAATAAAATATCAATCTCTGCTCCACCCATCCAGATTCTCATAATCACTCAAGAAATGATGGTCCTCAAGATGTTGACGAGATATGAACAACCCATCTCACAATTGGTGGCATCCTTCACGACCCTCTACTCACCCAACCACCATACACACTCAACCAGAGGTTCCTAACTTTGTGATGAATATCCCAAACATCGTGCATGCAAGAAATGTGTGTACTCAATGATATGTGCTCTCTCATGTGCGCATACATCTAAAAATTATTGCATATAGTTGCAGTGGATCTCATGCCGTGCTAGTGTAATATTTGAGATATTATATTTATTTATTTATTTATTTTATTTTTTTCTTCAACAGCGCATCATGCTGGAAGGAGAGAAGGCGATAGAGGAGCCAACAAGCTCCTCGCTGGAGCTTGCTCGGCTCCACGGGCATGCAGGGCGACAATCCATGAGGGAGGAATTCCCTCCCTCCCCCTATAAAACCTTCACGATGAGAGTTAGCTGGGGGAGAGAAAAGAAGGAGCCGTGACGCCGCCAGGAGAGAATGAGAGTGGGGAGGAAGAGACTGAATGCTGCTGCTGGGAGAGGAGGAGGCATCGCATCGCTGTCGAAGGCTGTGGAAGAAGCTGTTGAGCTGCTGCTGCCACCTTTGTAGCCGTCGGATGGCTGGTAAACCCCCTTGCCACGTCAGAGAAGCTTTCTAGTAGAAGCTTCTTAAGGGGGGGGACTAATTAAGCCCCCTTTCACCCCCCTCATATCCCTTTTACCCTTTCACCCCCCTCATATTCCTTTTACCCTTTCACCCCCCTCATATCCCTTTTATCCTTTCACCCCCCCCCCCCCCAGTCATAAACCCTTAACCCCTTCCCGTGGGGCTATTAAACCCCCACTCCCCTTGGCCTCGAAAACCACAAATTCCCCTCCCCCCCCTCCTGTGCTTAAATTAATAAGCCCTTCTTGTGTTTTTATCCCCTTTCACCCTTCAACTGTCCCCTTGGTTTGGGACTTACCCCGTGTCCAAGAATCCCTTCAAGATCCCCTTTTTTATACCCTTTCAAGACCCTTCATATGTTTTTTGAAACCACACTCACACACACCATTTCCCCCCCCCCCCCCCCACGTATAAATCCCTATAGGGCCTTTTCTTTTAGGCTTTCTAAAACTTTCCCTTTCCGAAGAAGCTAAGACCTTAAAGGTCTTGTTACCCCTTCCTCGTGGTTAATCCCTTAACGGCTCCTTGCCTCGAAAGAAAAAAGATGAATATTGAAGCAATGGTGAATTCCGAAAAGGAGTGTAAAGCTACTTTCACGTTTGAAGGATTAAAACTGTGATGCCACCTAAGAAAGTCCAAGGAGTAGCTGCGGGAGGGTCATATCCCGGTATCCATGTGGATATCTCACCCCAAAACGAGGTTTTCCCTTCTTGGTTTTATATCAGTTTTAATTCAATCATGCTAGATGAATTGTTAGGGACAAGTTATATTTTGTCCTAGTTATTTACGATGAAGGAATTTAGTTTAATTGAACTTGCAAAATGGATAAAGTATAAAACATAGTTTTCCTTCAAATAGCATTATGCATTAAAGCGAATTACGAGCAAGATTATCTATCCACTATAGTAGTATATTTCAGTTAAATCTTGAAGGCATAAAAACTGCATCTTGCACCATTAACCCCTATTTTTTTTCAATGAATCATCATAGAAGATGAAATTCATGAAAGGTTTCTTACGTTGCTTAAACTCTAGGAAGTTATCATTGCTAACTGCATATCTTAGCAAGGGAAAGATTGTTTATTTGGCATGAATTTTGTTTGCAAGGAAAAAAAAGAAAGGTTAATTGAATTTACCTAACCTCGAAGCAATAAAGTTTAGGACTGAAAAATCAATTGTCACATAGATAACCAATCGTGCCGAGGTGATCTCCATATTACCTTCTAAAAGTTAACTGAATTAATATAAACTTAGAAATACCTATGCTACGAAATATGCATTGGGAATGATTTAAATCCAAGAAACGTTTATAACTTAAATACTTGCCCACCTTCCCTGATTGTAGGGTCAATAAATCGTAATGTAAAAGAACTAGGGTTTGTCCCTAAGGTTCTTAAAGAAAATAATAAAAGGAGACCCTAGGTCTAACTAACGTTAGCTTAAAGAAACTGAAACGGATTGTTTCATCACATATTACGATGTAGGACTTGCATAGCAAGTACGAAGATATATGGTCTTGTGTTTGATTCACAAGAAGAAAGGTTAAATACCCTCAACAAGGATGGCGGATCCTTACGGAAGTTATCTTGCAAAAGGATGTATTCTTTGATATCCTTCTAAGTAAGGAAGGTTAAAAACCAGAAACTAAAGTATCCAATGAACTTTAGGGTTGACCAAGTTGGGTTAATAGGGTACGTCCTAACCCAGAATATAAGGGATCTTGCCAAGTTGCAAGACACCCTGGAACGAGTACTGATGCATTCGAAAGGAAAGAATCATTCCTTAGCATTTTGCCAACAACAAGATCGGTTAATGGAAATGTTTGTGCTTGCTAGAGATTTTAGAGCACTTTTTGATTTATGAATTAAAATTAAATGAATATCTATACTTCAGGTTGAAGACCTGAAGAGAGAGTCAGTTTCAGCTACCCCCGACTGCTTGCCTGACCCTAACCAAGGGGGTTGTTGACCGTGCCGGGAACGTGGACCGAACCCGCCACGAGAGGTCTCTCCGTTGAGCTCTACTTGGAGTAGGAGGATGCTTGAGTGCCAGGGGGAGATCTGCCTGTAAATCCCTCGCCTTGCGGGTTCTACACAAGAGGCTAACCTGACTCGGGATTGGATCTCGAGGCCAGCATACTAGTCTATGAGCAAAAGCTTGGAATAGTGATCCCTGTGGATTACTGGATAGCCTTCGGGCGGATTATGCACAAGCCTACGGGCGGAACTCCTTGTATTTGAAATATAAATATGATGATATGTTAATAAAGAACTTATTTGATATTGTTTTTGTATGTCACGTGATAAGATTATGTGAAGGAACCAGTGCTTAATGGATTAATTAAAGAAGATGATTGTTACATGTCCAACTAACGTGTTAGATAATTACCTAACTAAATCAAACCAAGGAAAGTGCGGAGGATGGGCCGTTGGTCCGTCCTACGGTTGGGTGGTCCCAGTTGGCCAGGAACTTTTCTCAAATCTCGAAGAACAGCGGGATGATCGTCAAAGGACATGAACAACGAAAGCGATGACCTAGAGTTATGTCTTACCCGATTTACGCTGTTCTAGGGGAACAGAATGGGACTGCCTTATGGCAGAGAGGTTGAGCTTTGCATCCCTCTTGTTTCCCATTCTCCTTGAAGCAAGTGCAACGTGAATCCGCTTTGGACCTAGTGCTTCTGCGTAAAGTAGTTCGCTTGGGTCCGACGCTAGTTGCTGTTAGGTAATGACCAATCAGGAAAACCCTAATTTCGATCGATCCTAAGTGGGAATGGCCACAATACTTCCACTACGTGGCAGACGATGCGAGAAGCCCTAGTTCGCACAACCTGTAACATTCCATGGGAGTGCCGGGCGGAGCTTTCTGGGCATCCTTTCTGATGGACTGCTAAGACGTGTCTTGGATGATACTAGTGGACACGTTACAGTTGGTATTAGGGCCGACCCACAACGAAATTGCTTTTATGAAATCTCAATGGAATGAAGTAAAGAAATTGTTGCTGTCCAAACATTTCCTTACCTTTGATGCTCTCTTGCAGAATTACGAAGCGTGGAATAAGTTTTTGGTATTTCGAGTCATGTTTATGACTGCAATGCATTCTCCACTTTATAGAAAAAAAATTGGGATGATGAACATCCTGGAGCAGATCTATAATCCATCACCTTTGTACATAGAATGAAGATGGATGGGTGCTTCAGAAATCTACTATATAGGCACCCATCGGTTTGCTTATCTACAGACCAACCTAAAGAGGATCAAGTGGTTGGAAGACTTGAAAGTCGTGAAGCTGTTTGTTTTTGTGGAAGCTCACGTAAATTTGACTTTACATATTCGAGGTTGGAGGGTTGAAATGAACTCATATGTATATGAGAAGTATGAATTCCAACGGAAAGGATATCCTGCTGAAATTTGGATTGAATCCATGGAGGATTACTTCGAAGCAGCTGGTACTGCACCCGCCAATCAGGCTATGCTCGCCAAGTTAAAACTCACTGGCGAAGCCAGACTTTGGTGGAAGCAATGGTGCAAGGATTAAGGGATCGCAGAGGAATCCGTTACCTGGGAGAAGCTGAAGAAAGCCATGCAGGGAAGAAACTTACCACCTGCATATCGCACACAGAAAATGAATGAGTTCTACGAGCTGAAAAAGCTAGGACTCACTCTTGACGCATACTACTCTAAATTCGTCTCACTTTTAAAGTATGCACCATAGATGGACATGATACAGCAGGTGTCCAAATTTTGTGTGGCCTTAAATCCACCAGTAAATACCCGTCTTGAATCTATGCGTCCATCAGATCTTCAGGATGCACTCATTTGAGCGGCACTTATAATTCAAGAGGTACAAGCTAGACCAACGGGTAGCAAAACTTGGTCTTATAATGACCCGAACACAGGAGCATTCAAACCTCAAATGAAGAGGGTTCAAGGTCATAATGAGGGACAAAGAAAGAAGGCAAGGACGAATAATGTCAACAACTTTGTTCCTACTCAAAGAAATGGCCGAAACCTCCGTTGTTTCCACTGCAAGGAACCTGGTCACTTCAAGAGGCAATGTCCCAAGCTCGGCGGACGACATCGCCAAGCGCCTTTCCAAGGAATAGGCTGTAGTCAAGGAGACGCTACCCGAGGAAGAGGAAGAACCTCTTGCATTGCCAATAGGAAAATGTGTGAAGGAGGGGAAGAAAAAGATCCGACCATGGAAGCAGAATTCGAAAGAGCGACAGTCCATGCCGCTTTACACAAGAAACGACCGAATCGCCAGTTCTTGGTGATTCAAACACCGTCGGACTATCAAGGTAAAGGTTTCAAAACCTTGATTGATTGTGGCAGTACACATTCCTTTATCTCACCAGCATGTGTAAAAAGAGTAGGAATAGCTACAGTAGAAGCACCTACCCTGCTTGTGGAATTGGCAAATGGTCGTGAGGTAACTTGTACCAGGCAAACTGCTAAGGTGGAATTCTTTCTGAGAGGAAAGAAGACTTCGGTAAAATTCAAAGTCATGAATTTAGGTATCCATGATTGTCTACTCGGAATGGATTGGCTTAAGGCCAACGACACCCACATTCACTGTGGAAAGGGTCAAGTTTCCTTTCGAAACTCTGAAAGGGAATTAGTTACAACTCAAGCTGAGATAGGAGTGCCAAGAATCCAATTGGCCAAAGTATCTCGGATCCTAAAAGGAGTCAGAAAAGGATTAACCATTTACTTGATCAAACTCAACAAGTTAGATCAAAAGTAAGAGTCTCATGAAGGACCTTCTTGGCTAAAGGAATACGCAGACGTATTCCGTGAAGAGTTGACTGAGCTTCCACCTCAAAGAGAAGTAGATAATGAGATTAGGTTAGTGCCTGGAGCAGCACCAATTGCAAAGAGACCTTATAGAATGTCTATACCAAAAGCCATTGAGTTGAAGGAACAACTCAAGCAACTGTTAGATCACAGCTACATCCGGCCTAGCAATTCACCGTGGGGAGCTCCAGTACTATTCCAGAAGAAGAAAGATGGGACACTTCAACTATGTATTGATTACCGAGGGTTGAATCAATCAATAGTCAAGAACAAGTATCCTTTTCCTAGAATAGATGAGCTTCTTGATCGTCTTCAGGGTGCAAAGATCTTCTCCAAGATTGATCTCAGGTCAGCTTACTATCAGATAAGGATCTAGGAAGAAGATATCCCAAAGACAGCCTTCAATACAAGATATGGGCACTTTGAGTTCCTGGTTATGTCATTCGGGCTTACGAATGCACCTGCCACCTTCAATAGGCTAATGAAGGATATCTTTGTTGGGGGTAAAGGCGCCTCCACCGTGCCGCCCCGTGTATTACTACACTGACAGTACCCGCCACTGCACACTGCAGGTGGCGGGCGCCCGTCATGTCACTTTATTCTTTATTATTTTAGTGACAGTTTGAATAAAGGAAGGCCCGGTCACACATTGTGACTGTTGGAGTTCCCATTTCTTGTCTCTCTCTTTCTTGCTCTTGCTCTCCCGCCATAGCTCGCGTGCAAGCTTCGATCCTTCTCACCTTTCAACTGGTATCAGAGCTTGGCATTCTCTTGCTCGAGCTCGACTCGGTGCTTCCCGACCTTCGCATCGACTCGCTTCACGTATTGGGTCTCCATCCCGGCAGCCATAGCCGACCTCTTGAGCTCCCGACTCTCCCCGGCTTCCCGAGCTCCATCCTGGCCTTCTTGAGCTTCATCAGGGCCTTGCCCTTGAGGTATTGCTTCAGCATTTGCAGGCATTTGAGTGTATTCTCAGATTGAAACAGGGCAGGAACAAAGGGCAACCACTCTTCTTGAGCTCCATAGCTCATATCTTCCCTCCCCTTTGCATTGGGCCTTCATGGCTTGGTATGTGCCTACCTTGGGCCATCATTGAGCCCCCCATTACCCCCTTTTCAGCCCATGTGGAGCAACAGCAAGTTCAGCACCAACAGGGCAGATTGCATCATTTTTTCCAGGCTGTGAGCACTCATCTACTTCAGCTCCACACTTGGCCATTGCTTCTTGCTCTCTACCTTGATCAAGAGGGCTATAGACTTCATGTTTGATGTCATTCAAGCTTTGGGTATTGGTCTTGATCTTTCGGGGCTGATTTCTTCAGATTTGGGACTGTCATAAACTGTCATAACAGGCTGAAAACAGGGCAGCACCATTGGCATTAGCATTTGTTGCTTATACTCCATTCCGGTTGTGCTATTTGATGCCCGTATGCGGTCTACATGATGCCTAGTGCCTTGGGAATGTATGCACATGATTATGCCATGATTTTGGCTTGAAATATTGGCTGATTTGGGACTGTTATTTACTGTTATACAGTGCTGGAAACAGGGCAGCCACACTTGGCATTGGCATTTAATGCTTATACTCTACTCCGGTTACCTTGTTTGATGCCCGTATGCGGTCTACTTCCTACCCGGATGTATTGGGGATGTATGCATTTGGTTTGACCATGATTTTGGCTTGAATTTGGGGCTGAAATCTACTGTTTAGAACAGTAAATACATGCTGGAATAACAGTGGGCTGAAGGTACTTTACATGCTTTGGCACTTACCTACCGATACCGGATGTATGCTTTGAGCTTTGGCATGATATCTCTGACATTTGGGGGCGACTTGGAGCATATGTATGAGATTATGGGATGCTTTTGAGCTTCGCATTAGCTCCATCTTCACTGGCATTTGGACCGACTCGGCATGCTCGTGGACCGCCTATGCCTCATGTCTCTGCTTGACAGTTAGGATTTTGCATTACATGCTTTGGTTCGTGACATATGCTATTTGGTTCGTGTATGCCATACCGACATTTGGAGCTTGGATTTGGATGTATTTGAGCATTCCCGGCTTACTTGATCACTGATCTTGGTTGCTATTTGGATGTCATTGAGTTGACCGAGAGCTTATTTGGGCTTATGTATTGCTTCATGGTTAATACGACCGGTGCTTCATGTATGTCATGCTCTCTCGGATGCGCTTGATGCATTGACAGGGTCACTTATCACTGGTGCTTTCTCTTGGGTTATTTGAGCTTCTGAGCTCGCTTTGTACGCCTTTTGTGCCAGTGGGAGCATTTTACATGCTTTCTTGACCTTTGACAGTTGCATGCTATTGGAGCACTTACATGTATTTGAAGCAGTTTATGTCTTGAGCAGCTACATACACATTGAGACTTTAGGATCATACTCCGATCTTTATGGATATGCATTGATGTACTCTTGGTTCACAGGATGCTTATGAGCTGAGTCTCATATTTGGATCTTTCTCTTTGAGCAGATACCTATTTGTGTCACGTTTTGGCAGTTACAGGAACACTTTGCCTAGAGTGTCTGGGGGTGTGCCTTTCACTGGCAGATGTTATTTTGACATGCTTGGTGTTGAGCTCATGTTCTTTTCACTGTCATTGGCCTTGCTTATGTCCGTTTCATGCCAGCTTTGGACCTAGCATTGTTTGCTTGACATTGGATCCTATTTTGGGACAGTTTGCTCTCTAGACTGCATACCTGCAATTTATTACAGCAAGCAGTTATTGGTGGACTGAGGTGTACTTTTCATGCTGAAATATCCTGATTTGGTGTACCGCACCTAGTACTAAGTGGGCAGCAACTTTTGGCACACTTTGCTCACCCTTTGGACCCCGTTTTGGTCATTTTTGGGCAGTTTCTGCAGTAAAACAGCAAGCAGTTTTGGACTGTTTGGGCATTTCGAGCCTGCATAATGGCGTCATCTTCGCATGATAGTGCCATCTTTAACATTACAAAGTTGGATGGTACCAACTACTCTTACTGGAAGAGTCAAATATGGCAGGTTTTGGTGCAGAAATCTCAGATTAAGCCACTTCGGTTGAGTGGGGAGCAGCCTGAAACTATGGACATTGACGACTGGCTTGAACTTGATGAGCTATGCAAGTCCACGATTGTATTGTCTCTCACTGAACAGGTACATTATAATGTATTTGAGGAAGCACAGAGTGCATGGGATCTATGGAATAAGATCAAGAATCTTTATGATAAGAAAAGTCCGGCGAGTCAGATGTACTGGTTGAAGCAGCTTATGGATCTGCGCATGAAGGATAATGCGACTATGTCTGCTCACTTGAGCCAGTTCCATGCTATACTGAAGAACCTGACTTCGCAGGATATCACCTTTGGAGAGGAAGTAACTCCTCTTTTCTTGCTTGGAACTCTGAATGAGTCATGGGATGTATTCCGCACTGCTCTTTGTGCCTCTAGTGCTACTCTAAAATTGGCAGATGTTGAGAGTGCTCTTCTTCAGGAAGAGGTGAATCGCAAAAACTTGGATGCCTCTCGTGGTAGTCATGCTTTGACAGTTAGAGGCAGGAATGACAGGTATGACCGTGGTAATGGCCGAGGCCGTGACTCGAAGAAGGGTCGGTCTAAATCTCGCGGTGGCAAGTCGCGTAGTAAGTCGCGTGGGCGCAATGCAAATGTCACTTGTCATCATTGTGGGAAAAAGGGCCATATTAGACCACAGTGTCATGAGTTGTGCAATGAGAAGCGCAAGGATAAGGGGAAAGATAAAGTGCAGGAGAAGTCCTCTGATCGCAGCATAGTACCTACGAAGTCCAGCGTCAAGATTGAGGAAATTAATGTCACGCAGACTGAGGAGTCCGATGGTGGTGATGAATTTATACTTGCAGCTAGTTCTTCTGATGCTTCACACTTGACTGAGACACCTAGTATGTATGCACAGTGCTGGTTATTGGATTCAGGTGCGTCCTTCCATGTGACGCCTTACCGTGAGTGGTTCCACTCTTACCGCACTATATCTGGTTCAGTCCGACTTGGAGACGACAGGTCTCTTGACATTGTGGGCATGGGTGATATTCAGTTGCAGTTTTCCACTGGCAGTTCATTTTTGCTTAGGGATGTACGTCATGTACCTGCGCTTACGCGCAGTCTTATGTCTGCAGGACAGCTGGATGATGCAGGATTTCATGTATGTTTTGGGGATTCTTCCTGGAAAATTATCAAAGGCAGACTTGTGCTTGCTAGAGGCGCCAAGGCTGGCAGCCTCTATCCTCTTGTTGTATCTGGGTCTTCTGTAGACCATGTTTTGGCAGTGGGCTCTATCCCACATGTATCACTTTGGCATGCCCGTTTGGGGCATATGTCTTTGAAAGGAATGAAAATGTTATCTGGTTTGCAGTATCTTCCGCCTTTGGATTATGCATGTTTTGACTCGTGTGATCATTGTCTTTATGGTAAGCAGAATAGGTCTACGCATAAGAAATCGGGTAGGCCACGCATGAGTGAGCCCTTGGGATTGGTGCATTCCGATGTTTGTGGGCCTATGCCTTGCATGTCTATGGGTGGCGCGAAGTACTTCGTTACCTTCATTGATGATTTTTCTAGGAAAGTGTGGGCTTATCCCATAAAGCAGAAGTCCGATGTCTTGGCAGTTTTTCAGAGATGGCTTGCTCTTGTTGAGAACCAGACTGGGTATAGGCTGAAATGCCTTAGGACAGATAATGGGGGAGAATATGTCTCGCATGCTTTTGAGCAGTTTTGTGATGACAGGGGTATTAAGCGTCAGTTGACTGCCCCTTACACCCCACCCCAGAATGGTTTGGCTGAGCGCATGAACAGGACTATTCAGGAGCGTGTGCGCTCTATGCTTAGCCATGCAGGCCTAACCCTGAGTTTTTGGGCTGAGGCAGTTAGTACGTCAGTGCATGTCATAAACCGATCGCCTTCCAGTGGATTGGATTTCCAGGTTGCAGAGGAAGTTTGGGCTGGTAAGCCACCCTCTTATGCGCATCTCCGTGTCTTTGGATGTGAGGCATTCTGCCATGTGCCCAAGGACAAGAGGAGTAAATTGGATCCAAAGAGCATTAAATGCATATTCCTTGGCTATGGTGAGTCAGGAGAGATGGGCTATCGCCTATGGGATCCGCAGGCGCGGAAAATAGTACGCAGCCATGATGTCGTCTTCCATGAAGACAAGATGCATAGGCAGCCTGAGAAGGTGGTTGAGATCCGCAGAGTGATCTTTCAGGAGGAGCCTAAAGCTCCAGCACAGCCAGTAGTACAGCCTGCAGCAGTTCCTCCACAGGGCCAGGATGTTGGACAAGTAGTTAGACAGGCAGCAGAGCCTGCGGTGAGACGGTCTGCTAGAGATAGACGTCCACCTGACAGATTTCAGCCCTCTATGCATTATGTTTTGGTTACAGATGCAGGAGAGCCTTTCACTTATGATGAGGCTATGCGCAGGGGTGACAGTCACTCCTGGGAGAGGGCTATGCAGTCTAAGATAGACTCCCTGCATAAGAATGAGACTTGGGATTTGGTTGCCTTGCCTAAGGGCAAGAAGGCTTTGCCATGCAAGTGGGTGTACAAGCTGAAAAGTACCCCTGGACACCCCAAGCCGGCATACAAGGCTAGATTGGTAGCAAAGGGTTTTAAGCAGGAACATGGTGTGGACTTTGATGAGGTCTTCTCTCATGTGGTTAAGATGACCACCCTGCGCTTAGTCTTGGCTTTGGTTGCACAGCTTGACTTAGATCTATATCAGATGGATGTCAAGACGGCTTTTCTACATGGGGACTTGCATGATGAGATCTATATGGATCAGCCTAAGGGCTTTGCAGAACCTGGCAGGGAGCACCTAGTGTGCAAGTTGAAGAAGAGCTTGTATGGCTTGAAGCAGGCACCTAGGGAATGGTATCATAAGTTTGATGCCTTTATGCAGTCACAGGGCTACAGCAAGAGTGCTATGGATCCGTGTCTTTACACGAAGAAAGCCCGTGATGGCAGTTTGCTTATCTTGGTACTCTATGTTGATGATATGCTGATAGTAGGGAAAGCTCATGATGAGCTAGATGCTCTTAAATCTCAGCTAAAGAAGAGCTTTGAGATGAAGGATTTGGGACAGGCCTCACATATACTTGGGATGCGCATTAAGCGCGGTAGGCATCAGGGACTTTTGTATCTCTCACAGTGGGAGTACATTCATAAAGTCCTTGAGCGCTTCCGCATGCAGGACGTAAAGCCTATTGGCTGTCCATTACCTTCTTATGTGAAGGTATCACAGGCCGATTGTCCGCAGACAGATGAGCAGAGGGCCGAGATGGCCAAGATCCCTTATGTATCAGCCGTGGGCAGTTTGATGTATGCCATGATAGCCACTCATCCAGATATTGCACATGCAGTTGGTGTTGTGGCACGCTATATGGCTACACCTGGCAGCAGACATTGGGATGCCGTGAAGGGTATCATGAGGTACCTAAAGGGCACAGCAGATATGTGTATTTGCTATGGCAGCCAGGATACAGGGGTCGTGGGGTACACTGACTCCGATTATGCAGGACATGCAGATAGTAGGAAGTCCACTTCTGGCTATGTATTCACCTATGCTGGAGGGGCTATCTCTTGGATGTCCAGGGTTCAGAAGTGTACGGCTTTGTCTACCACTGAGGCCGAGTATGTTGCAGCCACTGAGGCTTGCAAGGAGGCCATATGGTTAGGCCGTCTAGTTGCTGACCTTGGGATTGATGCTACACCTACACTGCATTCGGATTCTATGAGTGCCATTCAGTTGGCTAAGAATCCGGTCTTCCATGCGAAGACGAAACACATTGAGGTGAGGTATCACTTCATACGTGGTGTCGTGGAGGACAAGTCTGTTGACCTTGTCAAGATCTCCACTGACGAGAATCCTGCAGATTTGCTCACGAAGAGCCTCACTACTGAGCGCTTTGCCTTCCTCAGGAGGTTGATGGGCGTTGGATGAGATGTCACCTTTCCTCACCTATGTACATTTGTACTGTCTTTTCTTTTTCTTTTCTCTCTCACTAGGGCAGATTCGCCTTTAAGTGGGAGGTTGTTGGGGGTAAAGGCGCCTCCGTCGTGCCGCCCCGTGTATTACTACATTGACAGTACCCGCCACTGCACACTGCAGGTGGCGGGCGCCCGTCACGTCACTTTATTCTTTATTCTTTTAGTGACAGTTTGAATAAAGGAAGGCCCGGTCACACATTGTGACTGTTGGAGTTCCCATTTCTTGTCTCTCTCTTTCTTGCTCTTGCTCTCCCGCCATAGCTCGCGTGCAAGCTTCGATCCTTCTCACCTTTCAATCTTTAGGCCATATCTTGATGATTTCGTGCTTGTCTTCTTCGATGACACTTTAGTCTATTTTAAACAGGAAGAAGATCATGAACCTCAACTTCGGATGGTCCTTGAGACAATGAGGTCACATAAGCTATATGCAAAAATGAAGAAGTGTGCATTCTTCAAGCGTCAGATTGAATATCTGGGATTCATAGTATCATCAGAAGGAATATCAGTGGACCCATCCAAGGTCAGAGATGTGCTTGAATGGCCAACACCAGTATCTGTCAAAGAAATATGCAACTTTCTTGGATTGACAGGATGGTATAGGGTCTTCATAAAAAACTATGCTTTGATTGCAGCACCTGTGATGGATTTACTAAAGAAGCAGACTTCCAGTACATGGTCAACTCCCGAACAAAATAGCTTTGACAGATTGAAGCAAAGTTTGGTATCAGCACCTATTCTAAAACTTCTAGACCTCAATAAGGAGTTCGTGGTAGTAACTGATGCTAGCATTCTTGCCTTGGGGTGTGTACTTATGCAGGAAGGTCATCCAGTAGCATACTCTTCAAGGAAATTGAAGAACCATGAAAAGAATTATGCTACGTATGATCTGGAATTGCTAGCTATCATCCATGCTCTAAAGCTTTGGAGACACTACCTGTTGGGTAACAAGTTTACTCTAGTAACCGACCATAAGAGTCTCAAATGGATCTTTACCCAGAAGGAGCTCAACATGAGGCAACGTCGGTGGATTGAATTGTTGGAGGAATATGACTTTGAAATCAAGTACCGACCAGGGAAAGAGAATGTAGTTGCCAATGCACTTAGTGGCAAGGCATTCCTAAATTTCCTAATCTTGCAGAATCCATCAACGGCCAGATCTCTAGCTACAAAGGTATCTATGCCAAACAACCCTATACTTGAGTTAGCTAGAGAAGAAGCATGCCATGATTTGGCCTACCAAACAATGCTAAAGGAGATCTCTATCAAGGATCAGAATCTAAAGTTGCAAGCTAAGTATCAGGAATTTTCCATTGATAATGGACTTGTTTACTACAGAACAAGGTTGTGTATACCTGCAAGCCAGTCACTTAAGTAGAAAATAATGTGGGAAGCTCATGATTCCCCTTTCGCAGGACATCCTAGCTAAGACTCTTAATACAGTTAGGAAAAGCTACCATTGGGAGAGGCTCAAGGTTGATATTCTCAAATATGTCACTGAGTGTTTGTCTTGCCAACGTATCAAAGCCGAACATGTCATGATGCCAGGAAAACTACAACCGCTTGACATTCCCCCCAAATGAAATGGGAATTCATCAGTATGGATTTTGTTGTAGGCTTACCCCAAGTCCAAGGAGGATACAACTCGATCATGGTTGTGGTTGACATGCTTACTAAGGTTGCACACCTTATTCCAGTAAAAACAAACTATAAAGCCTCCGACATTGCAAGATTGTTTATCAAGGAGATATTCAAGCTACATGGTTTACCCAGAAGAATCATTAGTGATCGAGATTCTCTCTTCACATCACACTTCTAGAGAGCTATCTTTGAAGCTATTGGAACTCAACTCTGTTTTAGCACAGCCTACCATCCCCAAACGGATGGCCATACAGAGCAAATAAATCAAGTCATCGAGGATATGCTTAGGGCATACTGTTTTCGAGAGCCAAAGAAGTGGATTCAATACTTGCCATTGGTTGAATTTGCCTACAATGCTTCTTACCAGCAGAGCATTCAGATGACCCCTTTCCAAGCATTGTATGGTCATGACTATCAAAGTCCACTAAACTTTTCTGATCCAACCCTAAGGGTTGAAGCGTCAAGGCAGATGTTGGAAGAGATGGATGATCAAATAAAGACAATAAGACAAGACATACAAGCAGCCAAGGATAGACAGAAGGCATACGCGGATTTGAAGCGTCAAGAAAGAGTCTTCAAAGAAGGAGACATGGTCTTCATTCGTGTACGCCCTAAAAAGAGTTCTCTATCCCTAGGAGATTGCAGGAAGCTAAGTCCAAGGTATTGTGGGCCGTACAAAATCCTCAAATGCCTAGGACCCAATGCTTACAGATTGCAACTCCATGAGAACCTAAAGGTTTACAATGTATTCCATATCAGCCTATTGAAAAAATATGTACCCAACCCTAACCATGTACTTGATGACCAACAAATAGTAATGCCTAGCCAAGGAGTCCTTGAGCTAAGGCCTCATAGGATCTTAGATGTTAGGGAGAGACAATTAAGATCCAGAACCTTGCGAGAATGCCTCGTCTAGTGGAAATATTATCCCAAAGAGGATGCCATATGGATAGAAGAAGACACTCTTAACCATCAATATCCCCAGTTTATCTCGAGATGAGGACATATCGATTCCTCTAAGGGGGAGATAATGTAATATTTTAGATATTATATATATATATATATATATATATATATATATATATATATATATATATATAATTCAGCGACGCGTTGTGCTGGAAGGAGGGAAGGCAATAGAGGAGTCAGCAAGCTCCTTGCTAGAGCTTGCTCGGCTCCACGAGCATGCAGGGCCACACGCCTTCGAAGCCGTCGGACGGCTGGTTACCCCCTCTGCCACGTCGGAGAAGCTTCCTAGTAGAGGCTTTGTAAGGGGGGGCCTAATTAAGCCCCCTTTCATCCCCCTCATATCCCTCTTACCCTTTCACCCCCTCATATCCATTTTACCCTTTCACCCCCCTCATATTCCTTTTACCCTTTCACCCTCATATCCCTTTTATCCTTTCACCCCCCCCCCCCCCCCCCCCCGGTCTTAAACTCTTAACTCCTTCCCGTGGGGTTATTAAACCCCCACTCCCCTTGGCCTCGAAAACCACAAATCCTCCCCCCCCCCCCCGGTGCTTAAATTAGTAAGCCCTTCTTATGTTTTTACCCCCTCGCATATTACGATGCAGGACTTGCGCAGCAAGTACGAAGTCATATGGTCTTGTGATTGATTCACAAGAAGAAAGGTTAAATATCCTCAACAAGGATGGCGGATCCTTACACAAGTTATCTTGCAAAAAGATGTATTCTTTGATATCCTTCTAAGTAAGGAATGTTAAAAACCGAAAACTAAAGTATCCAATGAACTTTAGGGTTGATCAAGTTGGGTTAATAGGGTACGCCCTAACCCAGAATATAAGGGATCTTGCCAAGTTGCAAGACACCGTGGAATGAGTAGTGATGCATTCGAAAGGAAAGAATCATTCCTTAACAGTTTGCCAACAACAAGATCGGTTAATGAAAATGTTTGTGCTTGCTAGAGATTTTAGAGCACTCTTTCATTTATGAATTACAAATTAAATGAATATCTATACTTCAGGTTGAAGACCTGAAGGGAGAGGCAATTTCAGTTACCCCTGACTGCTTACCTGACTCTAACCAAGGGGGTTGTTGACCACTCTAGGAATGTGGACCAAACCCACCGCGAGAGGTCTCTCCGTTGAGCTCTACTTGGAGTAGGAGGACGCTTGGGTGCCACGGGGGGCTCTGGCCGTAAATCCCTCGCCTTCTGGGTTCTGCACAAGAGGCTAACGTGACTCGCGATTGGATCTCGAGGCCCGCATACTAGTCTACGGGTGGAAGCTTGGAATAGTGATCCCTGTGGATTACTGGATAGCCTTAGGGCGGATTGAGGACTATTTGTTTTTCCAAATAAAGGCTTATTCTTTGAGCTTAAACTTTCATTTTCTTAATATTATTCCTTGGGACCTAAGTGCAGTTGAGCACTGGTCCTAATGACAATGATGTTTTAAAATAGAACTCATTACTACTTTAGAACATTTTTTTCCTCTTTCATTGACACTATGTATTGATGTCTTCATTTGTTGAGTTTATATTAATTAATTAGATGTGTAGTAAGTTCTATTTAAAATTAACTAAATAATCTCTATGTAAATTTCTAGCTGAGAATTTTCTATATAATTTTCTACTTAAAAATAGACAAAAGTAGATATCTGCAAACTAGAAAAAATGTAATATCTCTAAGCTAGATAAAAAATAGAATTATATAAGAAATTTCCTAGATAGAAAATCTATCATATGTAGAAAATTTTCCCCATGTAGGGAGACAATAAAATTTTTCTATGTTGGAAAATCCCCACACCAAGAAATTTTCTTACATAAGAAGGAAAAAAAGAGGATTCTCTATTAATTCCCTAGTTAAATACACACATAAGTAGGAAAAGTAAATCATACGGAAAATGAAACATTCCCTAGTTAAAGAAAGGAGGGAATCATATATTCTCTATATAGGAAATTTTATTTTTCCCTTTATAGGGAAATTTTCCTATGTAGGAAAATCACATTTTTTCCTATGTAGGGAAATTTTCATATGTAGGAAATTTCCAATATGTTCCCTAGTTTCTCCAATCGAGAAATGTTCCATTTTCCTTATGATCTACTTTTCCTACTTATGTGTATTTTGTGAAATATGGGAGATCTAGAGCATGGCAGATATGGAAGCTATGGAGTTTGAAAGAGGAAAAAGAAACTCATGAAGACATTGACCATGACTACGACAAATTGTTACACAAGTGAATTAGGTTCCAAGATTGAGACTTGGACTCATAAACACAATCTTGTGTATTGATAGTGACATGACACTTTACTGGAAAGAAAAGAGTACTATCATTGCATTAGAAAAAGAGTGCAAGTACAATGCTTTATAGGAATTGAGTGATGGTACTTTCTCCTACTATGCATATGGGATTTTGGTCCTGAGCGCTCACTGCTTCTCACAAAGGGACTAAAGTAGGTGTGATTGCAAATATCTCAACACCCCTCCTCAATCACAACCAAAAGTACAAAGTGTGTAGAGGCTTTAGTGAAAGCAACACTTGCAAAGTGTGGGCACACCATAAACATGGCAAAAACACTAGAGGCTGTCGTCGCAGAAAAGGCTAAGTGTGGGTACCACAAACATGATGGACATCCAGAGGCTGTAGCAGGGACCTGACAAAGTGTACAAAGGCTGTAGTACAAGGATAATTGAGGAGTTTACAAGTTTATGTTTGAGGCATTAGGGCTAGGAAATTGTAATATATCTCAAATATTCTTTTTCCTCTCTTGACGGCGGGTCAAGCTGTCTCAGCAGCTCTATTTTTTTTCAAATATTCTTTTTCCTCTCTTGGCGGCGGGTTGAGCTGGAGGGAAGTAAGGATTTAGTAAGGATAGCAAGCTCCTCGTTGGAGCTTGCATATCCATATCGTCCATGCAGGGCGACACGCAATGAGGGAGGAATTCCCTCCCTCCCCCTATAAAACCCTGGCCATAAGAGGTAGGGTAGGAGGACAAAGCTGAAAATTACCACCGTCCACACACTGTGAAAGGAGAGGGTTAGGCTAAGGGTATAATGTAGAGGGTCATCGTTGAAGGAGAGGGGGAGGGGAATCCTGAGACTGCCGTGAGGGAGTGCCATCATCCAGTGCGCCAAGCTTGAGGGAAAGGTTGGACATGAAAGGGAGAAGCCGCCTCCACCACAGCCAATACCGCAGCCCTCAGTTGCACGCCCTCATCACCTCCCAGGACATGCCGATTCGCGGACGCCATCACCACGCCAAATCCTTTCCCCCCTGCCACATGAAGGCATGGAAGCTTCTAAGAGGGGGCCTAGTTAAGCCCCTTTCACCCCTTGTGTTCCCTTTTTGTCTTTCCCCCCCCCCCCCCTCGTGTTTTAAAGGGCCATAAGCCCCTTTTTCCCCTATAAAGGGTGGCTTAAAGGTCCTACTATTACACCCCCCCGTGTTTTTTTTTTAAAAGCCACTTAGCCCCTTTCCTTAAGTTTTTTTTTCGTATTTTATAAATCCTCAACCACACCCCCTGTGTATTAACCCTTAAACCCCTAACCCTTGGCTTGGGAACCACCCCTCTTTCCTCCGTATTTATACCTTCCCTAGCCCTCCCCTTGTGGCGTATTGAAACCCCCTTTTAAGTTTGACTTAAGGGTCCTTCGACCTTATTTATAACCTTTACGGTTACTATATCCCCTTAGAAGTTCTCTCTTGCACCTTGTGTTTTTTCCATCCCTTTTTCGTTCCTCGTTTGAGCGAGTCATTAAAAGACCATTAAGCCTTCCCCATGGCTTCAATGGGTCTTAATCGTAGAAGACTCTGAAATACCCTTTCAAATTTCCCTGACTTCCAAGGAGGGAGCCTTCCAAAAACTACTATCGGCAAGCGGTGCAAGGAAGCGACGGTGGAATTCCCAGGAGGAGTTGTAGAGCTGCTTCCACGTTCAAAAAACTACAATTGCGATGCCTTCTAAGAAAGTCCAAGGTGTAGCCGCGGGAGGGTCATCTCCCGGTATCCATGTGGATATCTCACCCCAAAACGAGGTTTTTCTTCTTGGCTTTAATTTGGTTTTAAGTCAATCATGCAAAGAGAAATTATTAGGGATAGGATATATTTGTCCGAGTTATTTGTAATGAAGGAGTTTAGCTTATTTGAATGAATGATAATGTATAGAAATTAGTTTTTTTCGAATTGCATCAATCATTATAAATTATGAGCAAGATTATCCATTTACTATAGTAGTATATTTTAGTTAAATCCTAAAGGTATAGAAATTATATCTTGCACCATTAGTCTTATTCCTTTCGCAATGAATCATTGTAAATGATTTAATTCATGAAAGGTTTCTTTCGTTGCTCAAATTACTAGGAAGTTATCATTGCTAATTGCACATCTTAGCAAGGGAAATGTTTGTTATTTGGCATGAGTTCATCTGCAAGGAAAAAGGAAGTTTAAATTGAACTGTATTGACTGAAAAGTAAATTGTCACAAGGATAGCAAAACTGTGACAAGACGATTAATATTACCTTCCAAAAGATATCCAAACCAATCTAAACATAGAAATATTCATACCCTAAGCACTTGATTACTTTCCTTATTGTAGGGTCAAAAAAATTCGTAAAGATAAAAAACTAGGGCTGTCCCCGAGATCTTTAAAAATAAACCCTAGGCCTGACATGGTCAGCTTAAAGGATCTAAAACGGATTATTCCATCGCAGGACTTGCGCAACAAGTACAAAATCATTTAGTCTTGAGATTGATTCACAAGGAGAAAGGGTAAAAACCCTCAATAAGGATGGCAGATCCCTACGCAAGTTATCTTGCAAAAGGACGTATTTTTGGATATCCTTCTAAATAAGGAAAGTTGTAAACCGGAAACTAGCATATCTAAGGAACTTTAGGGTTCACCAAGTTGGGTTAATAAGGTACGCCCTACACCGGAATGTAAAGGATCTTGCCAATTTACAAGACACCTTGGGAATGAGTGCTGCTACACTCAAAAGGAAAGAACACTTCCTTAGCAGTTTGCCAAACAACACGGTTTATTAATGGAAATCTTTGTGCTTGTTAGAGATTTTAGGGCTCTGTTTGAATTATGAATTACAAATTAAATGAGAACCTATACTTCAAGTTAAAGGCGTGAAGGAAGAGGCAGTTTCAGTTACCCCTGACTACCTGCCTAACCCTAAGCAAGGGGGTTGTTCACTGCGCCGGGAACGTGGACCAAACCCGCCGCGAGAGGTCTCTCCGTTGAGCTCTACTTGGAGTAGGAGGACGCTTGGGTGCTAGGGGGGGCTCTGGCCATAAATCCCTTGCCTTCCGGGTCCTGCACAAGAGGCTAACGTGACTCGGGATTGGATCTCGAGGCCCGCATACTAGTTTACGGGCGGAAGCTTGGAATAGTGATCCCTGGGGATCACTGGATAGCCTTCGGGCGGATTAATTAAAGAAGCTGATTGTTATATGTCAAATTAATGTGTTAGATAATTACATAACTAAAAAAAACCGAGAAAAGTGCGGAGGATGGGCCAGGGGTCCGTCCTACGGTTGGGTGGTCCCTGTTAGCTGGGAACTTTTCTCAAAAATCTCGAAGAACAGCGAGATGATCATCATTATCAAAACGAATAACAAGAGCGATGACCTAGAGTTAAGCCTTACCCAATTTACACTGTTTTAGGGGAACGGAATGGGACTATGCCTTATGGCAGATAGGTTGAGCCTTGCATCCCTCTCGTTTCCCATTCTCCTTGAACCAAGTGCAGCGTGAATCCGCTTCGGACCTGGCGTTTCTGCGTAAAGTAGTTCACTCGGGTCTGACGCTAGTTGCTGTTAGCTAATGACCAATCAGGAAAACCCTAATTCCGGTCGATCCTAAGTGGGAACAGCCAGGATACTTCCGCTACGGGGCAAACGCGGGAAGACCTAGATCGCAAAACCCGTAACATTCCATGGGAGTGTCGGGCAGAGGTTTCTAGACATCCTTTGCGATGGACTGCTAAGACGTGTCCTGGATGATACTAGTGGACACGTTACAGAAATACAAAACTAAAAAAGTCTATCTGAATAAAAGGACTAATGAGGTTTGTCCTTCTCGTGGTGGTCTTCTTCTTCTTCCTTTTCTGCATTTTCTTCTTCTTCTTTGACTGCAACTAGATAGGCCTTTTCGGACCTCTTTCAGGCATGGCAGAACTTCTCGTTGTGTCCGGTTCTTTTGCAAAAGTCACAGAAGAGTTGATCCTTCTTGCCTTTGTACCTGTTCCCAACATATAATGCATGCTCATCTCTAGAGGTACTTGGTTCTTCCTTAGTTTTTAGCTTATGTTCGTCCTCTAACAGTGATGCCTAGATATCAAAAATTTCAGGATTTGGCATGTTGATGAAAGTTGTTGATACATTATTATATTCAGGAGGTAAACTCTTAAGTAGAACACCGATGCAAACATCTTCTTCCATTTTAATGTTGATTCGTGTAAGTTAGGTTAGAAGTCCTTCCATGTAATTTAGCTATGTGGCAAGTGATATGCTAGACTTCATTTCAAGCCTAAAAAACGCAATTAGGAGACCATACTTTGATGATTTAGACTGTGCACCGATAAGGTGTCAAGTTTCTTTCATGTATCCTGTGAGGTCTCACAGTTATCCACATAGTGGATATAGCTGTCGTCTAGCTCTAGTTTAATAATGGCCTAAGACTTATCATCGTTCTTTTGCCAAGTGAGAGTAAGATCCGCATCACGAGGCTTCTTTTCTTTTCCCGTGGTAATGGCTTAGAGGCCCTTCTTCATCAGGATCAATTTGATGCGAGTCTGCCAGGTATGAAACCCAACTCCTTTGAAACACGCAGTTGGAGAATCTTTGTCCATGTTCGACTTGAGAGACTAGCAACAAATTAGCTTCAAATGACTGAGAATAACTAGGAATGTGTTGATCTTTGTATGTGTCAAAAGACACAAGCAATGGCAGTGAAGTATCAAAAGATACTAGTTTGAAATTTGATGTTTGTTGCTTGAGTTTGACTTAATGATCTTCAAAAACTCTTCATAGTTTTCCCTCCTTGCTGATTTAACGGTTGAATACTTGCTGAAAACTTCAGATTAGAGTAGCCTTGGCTTGGTTTAAGTGGTAGGAGAGAGAAAATGAAGGAAAAATGAGCTTAAAGGTAACTGGCTATGGTTGTCCAATCAAAACAGGGACTAGCAACTGGTAAATGAGCTCCCACGTGCTCCACAGGTTGAATCTGCTCAAACCCTTTGAGATCAAGGACCCTCACTAATGGGTCTAACTCCCCCTATGAGGGTTTGTACTCATTATGCTCGAATTGAGAGATCTAAGCCTTCAAGTGGTTGTTGTCAAAACTGAGCCCAGATTTGGGAAAATGCAAATGCCGGGTATGATGTGCATCAATCTCCCTGACTTTTGTGCCAACAAGTTGTGTCTTGACCTGAAGATCGAGAAGAAAGCTCGAAGAGATATGGCCTGGTTGATGAGATATGGCTGCTCCAACAGAGGTAGGTGGGTGTTGTCCACTGACACAGTTATGGCAGCAACTCTGAAACAAGGCAATGCTGAAGCTATACTTTCCCAATGTCAATGATTGAGGTGCCAAGAAGGAGCTTTGGAAGTAGAGAAACACTTCTCTAGAAGGAAGTTTAGAGATATTTGTCTTGTGGAGAGAGATATGAAAGCTTCAAACTGATAAGGTGCTGTTGTCTATGGCTGCCATGGAAGCTTCATCGAAGGTAGAAATGCAAATGAAGTTGGAGATAGGGTCCAGTACTCAAATTGAATTGAGAGGAGATGGAAAGGAGCTGAGAGGAGTGAAAGGAGAGTTGGTTTTTAATTTAATCATGCAAGATGAATTGTTTGGGATAAGATATATTTTGTCCTAGTTATTTACGATGAAGGAGTTTAGTTTAATTGAACATGCAAAAATGATAATATAACAGACATAGTTTCCTTCAAATAGCATCATGCTTTGAAACGAATTACGAGCGATATTATCTACCTACTATAGTAGTATATTTCGGTTAAATCTTGAAGGTATAAAAACTGCATCTTGCACTATTAACCCCTATTCTTTTTTACAATGAATCATCATAGAAGATGAAAATTCATGAAAGGTTTCTTACGTTGCTTGAACTCTAGGAAGTTATCATTGCTAACTCCATATCTTAGCAAGGAAAAGATTGATATTTGGCTTGAGTTCGTTCGCAAGGAAAAAGGAAGTTTAATTGAAAAAAAGTTTAGGACCGAAAAATCAATCGTCACAAGGATAACAAATCGTACCGAGGTGATCTCAATATTACCTTCTAAAAGTTAACCGAATTAATGTCAATCTAGAAATACCTATGCTACAAAATATGTCTTGGGAATAATTTAAAAACCAGGAAACGTTTATACCTTAAACACTTTACTACCTTCCCTGATTGTAGGGACAATAAATTCGTAAATGTAAAAGAACTAGGGTTTGTCCCTGAGGTTCTTAAAAAGAGACCCTAGGTCCGACAAACGTCAGCTTAAAGAAACTAAAACGGATTGTTTCATCGTATATTACTATGCAGGACTTGTGCAGCAAGTATGAAGACATATAGTCTTGTGATTGATTCACAAGAAAAAAAAAAGGTGAAGTACCCTTAACAAGGATGGCGGATCCTTATGCAAGTTATCTTGAAAGTGGATGTATTCTTTGATACCCTTCTAAATAAGGAAAATTAAAAATCGGAAACTAAAGTACCCAATGAACTTTTGGGTTGACCAAGTTGGGTTAATAGGGTATGCCCTAACCCAGAATATAAGGGATCTTGCCAAGTTGCAAGACACCCTGGAACAAGTGCTGATGCATTCGAAAGGAAAGAATCATTCCTTAGTAGTTTGCTAACAACAAGATTGGTTAATGAAAGCGTTTGTGCTTGCTAGAGAATTTAGAGCACTGTTTGATTTATGAATTACAAATTAAATGAATATCTATACTTCAGGTTGAAGGCTTGAAGGGAGAGGCAGCTTCAGTTACCCCCGACTGTCTGCCTGACCTTAACCAAGGGGGTTGTTGACAGCGCCAGGAACGTGGACCGAACCCGCCACGAGAGGTCTCTCCGTTGAGCTCTACTTGGAACAGGAGGACGCTTGGGTGCCAGGGGGGTTCTGGTCGTAAATCCCTCGCCTTCCGGGTCCTGCACAAGAGGCTAACGTGACTCGCGATTGGATATAGAGGCCCACATACTAATCTACGGGTAGAAGCTTGGATTAGTGATCCCTATGGATTACTTGATAGCCTTCGGGCGGATTATGGACAAGCCTACGAGCGGAATTCCTTGTATTTCAAAGATAAGAATGATGTTATGTTAATAAAGAACTTGTTTGATAATGTTTGTCTATGCCACGTGATAAGATTATGTGAAGGAACCAGTGCTTAACGGATTAATTAAAGAAGCCGATTGTTACCTGTCAAATTAATGTGTTAGATAATTACATAACTAAAACAAACCGAGGAAAGTGAGGAGGATGGGCCATGGCTCTGTCCTATGGATGGGTGGTCCCAGTTAGCCGGAAACTTTTCTCAAATCTTGAACAACAGTGCAATGATCGTCAAAGGACACAAACAACAAAAGTGTTGACCTAGAGTTTTGTCTTAACCGATTTACGTTGTTTTAGGGGAATGGAATGGGACTATACCTTATGGCAGAGAGGTTGAGATTTGCATCCCTCTCGTTTCCCATTCTCCTTGAACCAAGTGCAGCATGAATCCGCTTCGGACCTGGCGTTTCTGCGTAAAGTAGTTCGCTTGGGTCCGACGCTAGTTGCTGTTAGGTAATGACCAATCAGGAAAACCCTAATTCCGGTCGATCCTAAGTGGGAATGGCCAGAATACTTCCGCTACGTGGCAGACGCGGGAAGACCTAGATCGCAAATCCCGTAACATTCCATGGGAGTGTAGGGCACAGCTTTCTAGACATCCTTTCCAATGGACTGCAAAGACGTGTCCTAGATGATACTAAGTGGACACATTACGCATACCATGTACAATAGCAATGGGTGTCCTATTCATAATGTTTACAATAGTAGCAACTACTTTAGCCCACAATGCACGAGTTACCTCTACAATATGCTTGTTTTTCTGCTCATGGCAACACTATTTTGCTGTGAAGCATATTTACATGTGTATTATCTTATACTATTTTTTTGTAAAAATTTAGAAAAATCATTGAAAATATACTCTCTCCCTATGTCCGATCTTAGACATTTAATATGCAATATTTTCTTCTCTCAACCAAAGCCTTAGAGCTTTTAAAGTGACCACCTCACTTGTCTTATCCATAAAGTAAACCCATACTTTGCAAGTATGATCTTCCATGAAGGAAATATAACACAAGTAATCACCCAAGGTTGGAGTCGTTATATGACCCCGCACATCAGAATGTGTCAATTCAACTTGCTCTTGTATACATACTTTTCATGTGGAAACATGTATCTTGCTTTGTTTTTCAACTTGACATGCTTCACATACTTTTCTTATCCCATCAACTCTAAACTCAAGTAAGACATCTCTTATGAAAAATTTCAATATCATCCACAACACTTGAACCTTATGCAAACACGGTAGTATCCATTTTAAGTAGACTTACATCAAGATTAAACAAATTGCCAATATGTCTCCCTTTTGAAATCATTTTGCAATCATTGTAGATCTTCTACATAACAACCGTCAAATGTGAAATGAATCTGCAATCCATGTTCTACCATTTGACCAATAGAAATTCAAGTTTTTTGTAATATTTGGTACATGTAATACATCAACCAAGTATTTAGTTCAGCCATCATGTCTACTCAAAGGAACATTTTCAACATGAGTAATGGGGTCATGTGTATCATTTATAGTTTCCACATAGCCCAAAGACTCCAGACTGCACATCTCTCTAAACCACTCTCCATGTGAGATCATCTGGTTAGAGGCATCTAAATCTACATATCATATATCATTATTTGATGATCCATTAGCAATCATAGTAATCATATAGTATTGCATAACAAGCAACTGCTCATTTGTGTTATCATTGTTTTTGCTACTAGATGCATAGTTACCTTGCTATTTTTTTACATTTCTAATTTCAACCTTCAAGTTTTAAAAATGTGGCCTTTCGAACCACAATGCAAGCACTCTTTGTTATCACCAAAATTATATTGCATATTAGAATCTGCAACTTATCCTCTTTGGGCCGCCCTTCGATAGGACTGTTCTCCTCTCTTTTGTTGTGCATCACAACCTTGACCATGACCATCATCTTGGCCTCTCCTACGACCTCTATGTGTGCTATAGAGTAAAATACCTATTTAGACTTATTTTTTATTTGAGAAGAAGAGGTATCCAATTCAACTTTCCAGTCCTTAAGTATCAACATAGAAATCAAGTCTACAAATTTAAGGATATCATCCCATGTACTCATAGATGACCTAAAGCTCTCGTATTCATTTCCAAGTCACTCTAAGCATCCAATCACATCATCATCATCAGTAACTACTACATTAATAGATCAAAGAGGTTCCACAATACTCTTGATATTCAAGGCATAATCATTAAAAGACTAGTTCTCTGTTTTCACTTGACTATACTACTAAGTTGAGTTGTAGCTTTCTGGCTTATGTATTTACTTTGAACAATCTTGTCCAATTCTTTCATGCAATAGTAAGAGTTTTAGGCTCCTACAAATAGCCCATCATACTATTTATAACACTAACAAACAAGAAACACATGACTTTACTCTTTGTCTTCTCATAATCTTTCTTAGCCTTCAATTGTTTTGCAATACCATTTCGTGTAGAAACTTTAGGTGCTACTACCATGTCTCCTTCAATGTAATTTCAAACACCTTAGTCCTTTAAGACATTTGTCATCCTGAAATTCTTTGTAGTGCAATTATTCTTATCAACTTGTTGTTGTCAATCTAGTTGAAGTTGTCAAACATTTTGATCAACCGAAAACCTTAAAAAAACTTACAATCTACAAATAAGCTGATACCATGTGCATCATAACTAAACATGTAGCCCTTTTCATGTATTGCACAATAATAACTGCCATCTGTAATCTATATGTAGATTCCTTTTGAGTCTGCAACCCAACAAATACCTAAAACCTTACCAATTTGAAATTTGCAACTTCTGTACCTGTAAACAATGGACATAGTCAAAATTGCAATATACCCAAAAACTATTGTGCTGCTTGGACCACTTGCAAGTTCAGAATAGAGGCCGAAATTATCTCAAATCCCAAAAAACATAGTGGAAAAAGCCCTGAAGGATCAACCTTTAAAATATATACTATTCTTTATGCTCACCAAGTCTAATTGCAATAAGAGATTGCAGTTCTACTAGCCTCAAGGCTGTTCTACATGTATAACCTAAGTTAGTCCAATATATATACTATTCTTTCTGCTCACCAAGTTTCATTGCAATAAGAGATTGCAGTTCTAATAGCCTCAAGGCCATTCTACATGTATAACCTAAGTTAGTCCAATATATATAATATTCTTTCTACTCACCAAGTTTCATTGCAATAAGAGATTGTAGCTCTACTAGCCTCAAGGCCATTCTACATCTATAACCTAAGATAAATTGAACAAGGTGGAAGAGCTTCTTACCCCTTTTTTACTTCCTTTCTTTCATGCTCCAATGCCTTTGACCTCAGCCTTTAATCAAGCTCCACATAGCCATGGGATAGCTCAATTACCATGTAAATAGACAATGGGAAAGAGAGGTAAAGCACCCAAGAGCATACTTGCAAAAAAACATTGGAGACTTGAGAGTCCATTAAGAAAGAAGAGGTGACGCAATAAATGTGCTATAACCAATTATAAACCACATGGGTATGCTTTCGTGAGTACTTATAATTTGATGTTTTTGTTGGATTATTGAGTATTGATTTTTGATAACATGAAAAAATATCATTTTACACATTCTAATTACGACAAGATTGTGCTTTTTGTTCGTATTTATATTTTTTTAAAAATCTTGATTTTGACCAAATAGATTGGGGTATTTGAATCTTGGAAATCTTGGTTATAGGATTTTAATGTTTGAAATTTTTCTACGATGATGCAAGTGTTGCAGACAAAATAGATTTAGAGAAGAGAAATGAGAGCAAGAAGAAAAAGAAAAATAAGGAGAAGAAGATGCATTAGAAATCCATTGTCAATTAACTCATCTCTAACATTTAGGTACATTTTGAGGCTACAGCATAATGGAGGAAACCAAGGTACCTTGGCAATGTAAACTAGTACTGGTCGTGCATCTACCCATGGTTGTGCAAATCTCATGCAAAGATGGTTGATTGATAACTAGGTTTGAGTATATAACAAATAAATCAATTTTCATGAGGTTTTTTTGAAATTCCATAGCTCTTTCCCTTGAAATCATGCGGGTAGTCACATACAAATTTAGAAGCATATGAAGATAACCTTGAGGGTACTTTAAACATCAGTAAAAATAGTGAATCCAAACCAAAAGGAAAATCTTGTGCCCCTCCACCTAGTCATATGTAGCTATGGCTCCTAGAACTCTTTCATGGAACTTGAGAAGTTCCTCTCATTCCATGGAAAAAGAATTATACTCCCACATCCATTGCATAAGTAGTTAGAGCAAGTAATTGATTTGAAATTTAAGTTATTTCCTAGAATGATACCCAAATATATTAGGCTCATGATGGTACCTTGCAATTATAAAGTATTTATATGGCTAAAGGATAATATTAAGCATGTTCTTCAAGACATCATAGAAACTAAAATAGAGTTAAATTTTAGTTTTGGTACCATCCAAAGTGATGTAACTTACTTCATATAATCAAGTGCTTTCTAAACCGTACTACATATATCCTATTTGTAAAAATCATATTGACTAGAAAATAACTTAGTTAAGATCGATGAGGCCTCATTATCAACAACTAATATATTTTTCTTTAAAGGGTTAAAAAAGGGATAAAATCAAGGATAGCTCATGGATGGCATTATGATTAATAACCAAAATTGTGCTTTTTGTTTGTGGTATGATTCTTTTGGGATGTATGTGTGCAATGACTACCTTATCCAAGATCCATGCTTGTGATAACCAAATGAAAAAGTGGATTCGTAGGTAAAGTCTTCTGGGATCCCATATCAAGGGTCCATTTAATTGCCTTTAGTATTGGATTGTGAGAAAAGAGAAGTGGCAAGTTCCCCCATAATGCAAGAAATTTGAGAAGGGTTAGTGAAATTTAACAAGACTATGAGCTCATAAATTTGGTGTGATCATGAAGTAGCATGATCTCTCGGGCTCAAAAGATCCCATCACAAGCTAGAAAGCTTTGTCCACTCTACAAGGGGCCTTGTTTTGTAATAAACTATTTAAATTAATGTGTTATTGTTTTATGAAGTATTTGTTCATATTCTTAAGAACTACATTAGTAGTCTCTTTATAATCAGTTAATAAAATAACATTATTTTCATATTTTTACAGAATGCAATAGTATAGTTTGCTCAAGTAGAAATGTAGAACAAACCAATTGAAGAAACTGGGAGGCCTCAATCCCAAAAATAGATACTATATATGTAATATTTTTGCTCAAAAATATTATTGAACTTGACTGTCCACACGCCGTGTAAAACTTCTGAAAGGTTATCTCGCACATCCTAATTATTGGCAGCTTATTCCTTACCCTGCACACGCAGAAATGAGGCCTCCGCTTTGAGAAATTGAGGCCAGTTGTTCAAGACCACATAGCCGTGGAAGAACACCCCTCTTGAAGGGGCAATTGGGATAATTATGAAATTTAAGTCAATTTTTTTTAATAATTATCCCTTCCCGCAGCTGATGCATGGCTGGAGAAGAGGGAGTGTGGGGAGGAATGACCTAAGGTGGAGTCGTGTGTGGAAGCATGAGGAGGGAGGGGCATGCTTAAGCCACGTGGTGGCTACCATCTCCCCCCCCTAAGCCTATAAGAACCCCCCCTGTGGTCAATTGGAAAAGAAGGGGAGCCAGAGATGCTGTCATGCTTCATGATCATGGAGAGAAAGAAGACGCTGCTGCCACCACCATGAAAATCGCCACCCTGCCACGCCTAGTCCGCCAACTGTTGCTTGTACTCCTGTCGCCAAGTCACCAGCAATCCCCCCTTTGTCATCGACTTCACACCCATCATTGGCCTCCACATTTTCTTTTCTAGTTAAAAGAGAAGCCTTTTAGAAGCTTCTAAGGGGGGGCTTCCATAAGATCCATTCCCACAAGCCTCCCCGGGTTTTTAAAACCCTGCACTTTGGTGAAAGATTTTCCTATACACGGGGGGGGGGGAGAGGGTAGATCTTGAGGCTGTTTACCAAGCTTGGTGAAAATTCACCGATCGTGTAAGGGTGAAGGCAAACTAGAATTCCATAATCACATCTACGATGGCTCCCAAGAAGTTGCAAGGCGCACCCGCGGGTGGTTCTTCCCCGAACATACACGTGGACATCCCCGTGGATCCACAAGCCTAGGTTTTATGATTTTAATCCCACGTATAAGAAATGCTTTAAGCACGCTTAATTCCATAGAGAGAATGCATTTTAAGTTTATCGTTAATTCATGTGGTAGTGATAAAAGTACATTTGATAAATTATCTCTTTGAACGATGGACAAGGGTTGGTGCATGTCATGAAAATTGGATCGTTTGCATTTCCAAAAAGTTGCGAACATAAACTACTTGTCCATCTTAGGAGCTTAGTAGCATGTTGACTTATCCTGCATTTCAAAGTGACAAGCCTAAAACACATATTGCCTAGCATTAAAAGGTTGAAATTGTTAAGTGCATCCTTGATTGGCCGTGAAAGAACAAATGTATTTTGTGTTTAGTTAATAACTTCCTTGTTATGTCTCACATGAGTAAGTTGTTAACGTCCATTGCACGGCATGGAAATGAACAATGTACATTGCATGTTGCATGCAAAGATGTTTGTCGAACGTATTAAAGGTTGCATGTCACATGAACTTCATTAACAATGTTGTATTTAGAAAAGGGTCACATGTTACATATTCGTAAATTTAATATCATGGAGTTGCATTTAGAAAAGGTTGCATGTCTTATCAAAGCATGAAATTCTAAAGCTTAGACAAAAGGGTGGTAGGCATGATTGTTTGATGTAAACCCTAGTAGGTTTCATGCAAGTTATCATTCATCGTGACTTTAGTAAGAAAAGTAAAGGGTTATTGCATACCTTATAGAACGTAGATGTAACAAATCGTATACTTGCACGAAATGTGGTATCTAGCATCTATTTACACCTTTAGAATAAGGTTAGCATCTCTAGGAAAGGATCACCCTTGTCACAAGACAAGTAGTCCAATTTAGCTAAATCACCTAACCCTTAAGGGATTCATATAGGCATAACTAGTTGACACGATAAACATCTCAAGTACTAGCTAGGGCTTGGCACATCAGAAATACAGCTTGGTATCGTACTTGGATGCCAAGTCGAAGCCCTCAAACCCAAAGGTCCTACCCACATTCACAGAATGTTTGGGTCAATTGGATGCTCATGCAAACAACAATCTAGGGTTTCTACCCTAAGGATCGTTTGACCAAATGCTAAAACTCAAATAGAGTTTAAAAACCCTAGGACTGAACGTTGTTGGCCTAGTATAATTAGGGTTGGGTTGGGTAAGAAGACACCCTAAACCCACATCTTGTCTAAACAAAATTCAATAACAATATAGATTTGCCATTCCTTGGAATGAGGTTGACAGGTTCTAGCACAAGTCTAACTTGCACGAGGATGAGTAGTCATCCTGCTACTTCACCTTTCTTGGGCTGGTTTGCCAAGTTAAGGGAAGTTATGTATTTGCTTGGTAAGCAAAGGATCAATCAAGTTAGATTGACATGGTCACCAAGATTTACTGTTAATTTAAGAAACTTAAGGTGTTGGTTAAGTTGGGTTAACAAGGTATTACCCTAACACAAGGACAAAAGGGTGAACAAACAAACCCTTGGGGATCTTGCCAAGTCGCAATTGATCTTGGATCGAATGCTAGATGCATTCGGAGATAAGGATTCACTCCTTATCAGTTGGCCAAATAAATGACCATTCGATTGATTGTGCTTGTAATAGTTTAGAAGCACTATTTGCATTGTTTGCTCAAGGGACTAAAGGATGGAAATATAATTAATGCTTCAGGTTGAAGGCCTAAAGGGAGAGGTAGCATCAGTTATCCTCGACTGTCTGCCTGACCCAAACCAAGGGGGTTGTTAGCTGTGCCAAGAATGTGGACCGAACCCACTGCGAGAGGACGCTTGGGTGCCAAGGGGGGACTCTCGCCGTAAGTCCCTTAACTTCTGGGCCCTGCACAAGAGACCAACGTGACTCGAGATTGGATCTGGAGGCTTGCATACTAGTCTACGGGTGGAATCTTGGATTAGTAATCCTTGTGAATTGCTTGATAGCCTTCGGGCGGATTATAGATTTCCTTCGGCGGATTATGGATTATGTGGATGTTTCCCAAAGATAAATAAGATCAATTGATGTAAAGGAACTTGTTTGGAAATGTTTTTCCATGTCAAGTGCTAAGATTACGTGAAGGAACCGGTGACTAATTGGTTAATTAAGGAAGTTGTTGTTGCGTGTCCAACTAAATGTGGTAGGTAATTAGATAACTATAACAACCCTGAGGAAAGTGCGGTGGATGTAGCCATGGGTCCATCCTACAGATGGGTGGTACCGGTTGGCCAGAAACTTTTCTCAAACAAAATGGACAGCAAGGAACTTCTCTCGAAGGAAATGAACAGCAAGGAACGTTGACCTAGAATCTAGGTCACTAAAACCCCGATTCATGTTGTTTTAGGGGAACAAAATGGGACTACGCCCTATGGGTAGAGAGGTCGAGATTTGCGTCCCTCTCATTTCCCATTCTCCTTGAACCAAGTGCAGCATGAATCCGCTCCGACCCTAATGTTTCTGCGTAAAGTAGTTCACCTGGGGCTCGACGCTAGCCACCGTTCTAGGAGTTTGCGGTCCTAAGTGGGAACGGCCGGAATATTTCCCTTACGTGGTAGACTTGGGAAGACCTAGATTGCAAACCCCGTAACATTTCATGGGAGTGTCAGGCGAAGCTTTCTAGACTCTCTTCCCGATGGGCTGCTAAAACGTGTCCTGAAAGGAAATAGGTGGACACATTACAGTTGGTATCAGAGCGAACCAACGAGGGATATGTCTTTATAAGAAAACTTAATAAGGTGAAGTAAAGCAAATGTTGCTGTTAAGAACATTTTCTTACTTATCGATGATGTCTTACAGAGTCATGAAGCATGGAACAGATTCATGGTGTTCCAGGTCATATTTATGACCGGGATGCATGCCTTGGATTATCGACAAATGATAGATATGATGAACATCCTAGACCGCATTTATAATCCATCGCCTTTGTACATGGAACAGAGATGGATAGGAGTTTCAAGGATCTATTACATAGCTACCCACCGACCTGCATACCTTCGAATCAACTTGAAGATAATCAAGTGGATAGAGGACTTAAAGATCGTGAAGATGTTCGTCTTTGTTGAGGCTCACGCAAATGCAACTCTACATGTCGGAGGTCGAAAGGTCATGCAGAACGCATATGTGTACAAGGAAGTGACTCGAGTAATCCCTACCGACAGGATCAAGGTGTTGGGACGTCATGAGAAGAATAGATATCAAAGGAAAAGATACCCTAATCTTCCAGTGACCTATCGATTCCTGAAAATTGATGACCCCAATCCGTACTATTACTCAGTTCCAGCACAGCTGAATGCAAAAACATCTTATTCTCTTTGAATTAATGTATCAGCTTGTTCCATCGTCCCAAGATATAATTGTACTTCGAAAGGGCTATGCCCATATGAATGGAATAAGACTTATTTTATCAATGATTGTCTTGACTATGAATATTGATAAAGAAGTAAAGTGATTTGGTCACTTGGCTAAAAGCTGAGGTAGATATATAATGTAATGTGGAATTCTTACTGGGAGGAAAGTCGACTTCGGTCAGATTCAGGATCATGAACCCCACCTTCGCATTGTCCTTGAGACAATGAGGGCACACAAGCTTTATGCCAAGATGAAGAAGTGTGCATTCTTCAAACGTCTGATTGAATATTTGGGATTCATCGTGTCAGCGGAAGGAATCTCAGCAGATCCGACCAAAGTCAGAGATGTTCTAGAATGGCCAAGACCAAAAATTGTCAAAGAAATATGCAGTTTTCATGGATTGACAGGATGGAATAGGGTCTTTATCAAAAACTATGCTTTGATTGCAGCACCTCTGACGAATCTACTGAAGAAGCAAATATCGATTGCATGGTCAACTATCAAATAATCTAGCTTTGATAGACTAAAGCAAAGTTTAGTATCAGCACCTATCCTCAAACTTCTCGATCTTAGTAAGGAGTTTGAAGTAGTAATTGATACTAGCACACTTGCCTTAGGATGTGTGCTTATGCAAGAAGGTCATCCTGTAGCATACTCTTCAAGGAAATTGAAGGGACATGAGAGGAATTATGCTACCCACGATCTAAAGTTGTTAGCTATCATCCATGCTCTCAAGCTTTGGAGGCACTACCCGTTGGGTAACAAGTTTACCCTAGTGACGGATCATAAAAGTCTCAAGTGGATCTTTACTCAGAACGAGCTCAACATGAGGCAACATCAGTGGATTGAAGTGCTAGAGAAGTATGATTTTGAAATCAAATATGGGCATGGAAAGGAGAATGTAGTTGCCAATGCACTTAGTCGCAAGGCTTTCCTTAATTCTCTAATCTTGCAGGATCCATCAACAGCTAGATCTTTAGCCACAAAGGTATCCATGCCAAACAATCCAATACTTGAGCTAGCTAGAGAAGAAGCATGCCATGATCCAACCTATTAGAAGATACTAAGGGAGATCCCTATCAAGGATCGAGACCCGATGCTACATGCTAAGTATGAAGAATGCTCTATCAATAGTGGACTTGTCTACTATAGAATGAGATTATGTATACCGGCAAGCCAGTCACTCAAGCAAAAGATACTTTGGGAAGCTCATGATTCCCCTTTTTCAGGACATCCTTGCCATGCCAAGACCCTCAATGCAGTCAAAAAGAGCTACTATTGGGAGAGGCTTAAAGGTGACATTCTCAAATATGTCACTGAGTGTTTGTCTTGTCAATGTATTATGGTCGAACATGTCAAAATTCTAGGAAAGTTGCAACCACTTGACATTCCCCAAATGAAATGGGAATTCATCAGTATGGACTTTGTTGTTGGCCTACCCCAAGTTTAGGGAGAATAAAACTCCATTATGATTGTGGTGGATATGCTCACTAAGGTTGCACACCTTATTCCTGTTAAGACAAACTATAAAGCCTCAAACATTGCAAGGTTGTTCATCAAGGAGATATTCAAACTGCATGGGTTGCCTAGAAGAATCATTAGTGATCATCATTCTCTCTTCACATCACACTTCTGGAGAGATATCTTTGAAGGCATTGGGAATCACCTCTCTTTTTGTATAGCTTACCATCCCCAAACTGATGGTCAAATGGAGCGAGTCAACCAAGTCATCGAGCATATGCTAAGGGCACACTGCTGCCGTGAACCAAAAAGGTGGATTCAATACTTACCATTGGTTGAGTTTGTCTACAATGCTTTCTACCAACAAAGCATTCAGATGACCCCCTTTCAAGCATTGTATGGGCATGATTGTCGAAGTCCTTTAAACTTCTCAGATCCAACCTTGAGGGTTGAAGCTTCAAGGCAGATGATGGAAGATATGGATGACCAAATGAAGTCAATAAGACAAGACATCCAAACCACCAAGGATAGATAGAAGGCATACGCAGATTTGAAACGTCAAGATAGAACCTTCGTTGAAGGAGACATGGTATTCATTCGCGTATGCCCAAAGAAGAGTTCCCTATCCTTAGGAGAATGCAAGAAGCTAAGTCCAAGGTATTGTGGACCCTACAAGATCCTTAAGTGCCTAGAACCCAATGCTTATAGTCTGCAACTCCTAGAGAACCTAAAGGTTGATAATGTATTTCATATCAGCCTACTGAAGAAGTATGTACCTAATCCTAGCCATGTACTTGATGACCAACAAGTTGTAATGCCTAGCCAAGGCTACGGCCTAACAGGATCTTAGATGTTAGGGAGATACAATTGAGATCCAGAACCTTGAGAGAATGTCTCATCCAGTGGAAAGATTATCCCGAGGATGATGCCACTTGGATAGATGAAAGTACACTCAACCAACAATACCCCCAGTTCTTCTCGAGATGAGGACATCTCGATTCCTCCAAGGGGGAGAGAATGTAATATTTCTGTTCAAAAATATTATTGAACTTGACTCCCTGCACGCCGCGTAAAACCTGTGCAATATTATCTCCCACATCGTAATTATTGGCAACTTAATCCATACCCCGCACGCGCAAAAATGAGGCCTCCGCATTGAGAAATTGAGGCCAGGGGTTCAAGACTGCATAGCCGCGGAAGAACTCCCCTCTTGAAGGGGCAATTGGGATAATGATGAAATTTAAGTCGATTTTTTTTAATAATTATCCCTTCCCCCAGCTGATGCATGGCTAGAGGAGAGAGAGTGTGGGGAGGAATGACCTAAGGTGGAGTCATGTGTGGAAGCATGAGGAGGGAGGGGCATGCTTAAGCCACGTAGTGGCTACCATCTCCCCCCCTAAGCCTATAAGAATCCCCCCTCTCGTCAAGTGGAAAATAAGGGGAGCGAGAGATGCTGCCGTGCTTCACGATCGTGGAGAGAAAGAAGATGTTGTTGCCGCCGCCTTGAAAATCGCTGCCTTGCCACGCCTAGTCCCCCGATTGCTGCTCGTACTCCTGCCACCAAGTTGCGAGCAACCCCCCCTCTTTCATCAACTTCACACCCATCATTGGCACCCACGTTTTTCTTTTTGGCTAAAAAAGAAGCCTTTTTAGAAGCTTCTTGAGAAGCTTCTAAGTGGGGGTTTCCATAAGCCCCATTCCCACAAGCCTTCCCATAAGCGCCATTCCCACAAACCTCCTCTGGTTCTTAAAGAACCGCGTTTTGGTGAAAGATTTTCCTACGCATGGGGGGGAGAGGGTAGATCTTGAGGCTGTTTACCTAGCCAGGAGGAAATTTTCCGATCCCGTAAGGGTGAAGGCAAACTAAAAGTCCATAATCACATCTACAATGGCTCCCAAGAAGTTGCAAGGCACACCCACGGGTGGTTCTTCCCCGAACATACACGTGGATATCCCCGCGGATCCAGAAGCCTAGGTTTTACGATTTTAATCCCACGTATAAGAAATTCTTTAAGCACTCTTAATTCCATAGGGAGAATGCATTTTACGCTTATTGTTAATTCATGTGGTAGTGATAAAAGTACATTTGATAAATTATCTCTTTGAACGATGGACAAGGGTTGGTGCATGTCATGAAAATTGGATCATTTGCATTTCCAAAAAGTTGCGAACATAAACTACTTGTTTGTCTTAGGAGCTTAGTAGCATGTTGCCTTGTCGTGCATTTCAAAGTGACAAGCCTAAAACGCATATTGCCTAGCATTAAAAGGTTGAAATTGTTAAGTGCATCCTTGATTGGCCGTGAAAGAACAAATGTATTTTGTGTTTAGTTAATAACTTCCTTGTTATGTCTCACATGAGGAAGTTGTTAACGTCCGTTGCACGGCATGAAAATGAAACGATGTACATGGCACGTTGCTTGCAAAGATGTTTGTTGAACGGATTAAAGGTTGCATGTCACATGAACTTCATTAACAATGTTGTATTTAGAAAAGGGTCGCATGTTACATATTCGCAAATTTCATTTCATCGAGTTGCATTTAGAAAAGGTTGCATGGCTTATCAAAGCATGAAATTCTAACGCTTAGACAAAAGGGTTGTAGGCATGATTCTTTGATGTAAACCCTAGTAGGTTTCATGCAAGTTATCATTCGTCGTGACTTTAGTAAGAAAAGTAAAGGGTTATTGCATACCTTATAGAACATAGATGTAACAAATCGTATATTTGCACAAAATGTTGTATCTAGCATCTGTTTACACCTTTAGAATAAGGTTAGCATCTCTAGCAAAGCTTGTTTCCTCTAGGCATTAATTACTCTGTATCAGAGTTTACTCATTGCATCTGCATTAATTTTTAGAAGAGAGAAAGAAAGTATCAAGTTTCCATTCCATGTAAGCATATGTACTATGTGTCCTTAAATGTTTCTAAGCTTGGACCCCATGTCACATGTTTTCATTCATCACACTACATTGAAAAAGGTTGAGTTGCTTCAAGCTTTCGGAGCAAAGAAGGATCAATGTACCTATTTAGAGAGACATGTAGTAGAATGATGATAGTTTTACCTCATGGTGCATTTTTTAGTGCAAAAGGTTTTGATGCTTCCGAGCACTTGTATATACATTTTGTGGTGCAATGCCAAATCTTCTTAAATACATGTGCACTACTGTGAAATTTACCACTCTTTTCTTGTACTAATGTTTTCTATTTGTCTCAAGACATTGCATGTATGTTATCCTAACAATGGGATTGAACACCATATTGGTGCCCCCTTAAGCTCCTACAATTTGCCCTCTTCTAGACCTCGACTCTAGTCACACAATCAATGCTAGCTCCAAAACCATGAAGGTGCATTCTTTGTTCTTGCCTTAGAAACTTTAAGAAGTGTGCATATTTGTTTGTTGTATTATGATGTTTGCTATCATGGTTTGACACTAAACTATTTCTAGAAGAAGACATGTGTTGTCTTTAGATAAGAAACTAAGCTTTTAAGGCATGACTTTTCTTATTAAGAGTGCTTAGTTTAGTTAAGATTTCTACATTTTTAAGTGTATAGATGTCTGTATAGTCAAAGATGAGGCTAAAAACATTGAAAAGTATCCAAAGTTTATTTTATTTTCAAAATGCCTCCTCTTTTGCAACCACTCATCTGTTTCTACTTTAATGATGACATCTAGCAATGAACTTTGTCTTCTGAGTATAAGTCAACTTTATAATGTACATACCAATCTCCTCTATAAAAACTTCTGTGTTGTCTTTCTCAAAGCTCCTCAAATCTAAGATAGGACTTGAGATCGTTACTTTGTTACAAGAAACACTAAGCGTATGTTCACCAAAATGTATGACATGATTCATGAGATTGTGAGGAGCCACTTGCATTTTATAGTTAGAATTTCATGACATTGATGATGATGACTTTGATTACAAGCTATTTGCCTATTTTTAGAATCTCCAAAGGGTGAAGACTCTTCTTTTTAGCATGTGCAACATAAAAGAAGAAACATAAAAATCCAATATAGAATTACATTGTGTAAGCATGTAGGTATCAAACATTGATCCATTATATAAATGTAATCTTTTACCAAGAAACACCAAAATCTAATTTTCATTATTGGTGAGCTTGATGAGAGTAATATTAATTTTATATTTGATCCAAGGGGACTGCTACACAAATGTTTGCGGACCGAGGGGAAGGACTAAATATGTCATGTGCTTTTGCATGGCTAAGAGATTAGCGGCTATGAGATTATGGTGGATTTTATTTCAACCCGATAAATACATATTCCAATGTCAAATGGACTCAGTGGCATAACTGTGTATGTACATATGCAAGATGATGCATCCTTTATTAAGTTCTAATAATAGAATGAAAAAGGGGGAGAGATTATGTATTTCATTAAATTATTAAGGGGTTTAATGTGCTTTTAGGATGCATGCGCAGGGTTGGTAGCAACATTCATTTTGCCGCCATTTTGAGGGAGACTTGACCGTTCATTTTGAGGTAGACGTGTTATAACTCAACCAATATTCATAGAGAGAGAGAGAGAGGTTTCTTTGAGCTATGGTTTTTGAGATAGCTACTGTTGCATCATAGCGTGATCCACGATGTCATCCTTTTTGAGATAGCTATTGCATCACAGCGTGCAGCTATCCTACACGTCATCCTTTTGACATCGTAGCAATTCAAAGATTCAAAGATTAAGAGAAGCAATGTACGATAGGAATCATCATCATCGTTGAAATATATTTAGTTGGATTAGAAGAGAACGTGGAAGATGGGCCGTGGGAAGGTGGAGCTGTGCCAGATCGAGAATGTGACTATGCGCAATGTGACCTTCAGCAAGTGCAAAGCCGGACTGTTCAAGAAGGCCAAGGAACTCGCCATTCTGTGCACCGCCGGACTGTTTGACAAGAAGGCCAAGGAACACTGTGACACTGAGGTCGCCCTCATCGACGTCGTATCGACATCTGGCAAGCTCTTTGCACTCGATAGCCCCCGCACCCGCAGATACCTATAATTTCTTATTATACTCCCTGTCATCGAGGGGGTCATCGATTTGATCAAGCGATTCAGAGATTCAGATCAGGTTTAGAGATCAAGTGATCGATAGGTTCAGTTGTAGCTTCTGTAGAGGAGGGGGTTCTCATCGATTTGATTAGAGAAGCCAATATTGAAGCTTCAGAGAAGCGATCGATAGCTTCAATAGCTTCAATAGTTGATCATTTTAAGGTTCAATTTTTTTTAATTTGATTGTGATGAATATCTTGTTCACTTCGTCAATTTTTAAGTAAGACGTAACTTTGTTTTGATAAGTTTCAATCATACAACAAATATTAATAGATTAGGAATGTCAAATGAATTGAGGGTAATAATTAGCACAATAGACTTGTGTAGATGAGTAATTAATGCAGAAGTCTAGTCTAGGAAACCTAGAAGGCCACACCTTCTAAAAAGTTTAATGTGCTTCTTTAGAGCGCGCTAGTTAGGTTTGAAGTTTCAAACAAGAGATAAACAATTAGTAAGTGGATGCCTATTTTAGGGCATTCTCCTTTATATGAGTGCAGAGAATGAAGATGTTAAACCACACACAAAAGGGATAAGTGTTGTGACGGACTACTAAGTCCTAGGGACACTACCTTCCTTTTTGTGTTTGGTTTGCCATCTCAAACTCTCTAGTATGCAATTTTTCTTTGTGTCTCTATTATTGAGATCACTTTAATTTATTCTAAGAATGCTTTAATACCTAGGATTATAGTAATGTCTCTAATAATCTATACAATGATTAGCTTTGATAAATATTTAATGTAGATTTGGTGTCACCTTTGCCTGAGGACGTCACACATATATCATTTATGCCTAAACCTGCAATCTGTGTCCTCTAGGTTTAATGTTAAAGAGCCTAAATACATGTCATTTCATAAGTGTGGATAAAGAAGATTGTAAAACCACATGCAGAAGGGATAACTGTTGTGACGAACTACTAAGTGCTTATAGTTCTTGAGAATCTTTATTTTTCTTAAGCCTAAATCACATATTCAATGTGCCTTCATATATGAATCAGTTCGTACACTTATGTGCTTTAAGTTCATACACTTAATGAGAAATATTTATCTTTTCTAAAGTATAAATCAACTTTTCTATATGCTTTAGCATATCAATCTTCCACTTTTGATATGTAACTTTAATATATAGATTGATTATTTTTTATTTATGTCTATGTTTTAGGAAGCCATAATGAATAATTTAAGGAGATGTCAATGCAATTATAAGTGTAGGCATTCAACCCTTGGTTATCAGAATGTTACTAGATAAACTTACTATGCACACAGTGGCAAGGATATGAATGAGATAATACATTCATCAGTTCTGGCTCATCAAGAAGGTCAAAATTCTACTAACAATGATGTTCCTATGAGTGAAGATAACCCTCCTATGGATCAACCATCATCTCACTCTTTGCCTAGACGCAGGCGTTTGTGGTGTACATGCAAAACATATTGTGGAGGTGGACGTATGGTTCCTCACTCAACATATGCAAGACACATGAAATTTGAGGAAAGATTTAAGAGTCTCGCTACTAATCTTGGTTTACATGACTCTCAAAGACTACCACAAGATGACATTCTACTAGAGCATAATGACATGGGAGATGAGGTCCATAATGACCCATCAGATGAGATTGACAGTTTAGACGAAAGGGAGGATAATGAGGTGGAACCACAACATGAAACGTTCGAGATGAATGATGTTGAACCATCTTTATTTGACAAAATCGTTCAAAGAATAATTCAATTGCAAGCACTTTGGGATGAGCATCAAGCTTCAATTGAGTTTCAAGATAAAATGCTCAAAATTCTTTTTGGTGATATGGTCAGTTCTAATCCCCCCCAAGCACATATGGACAATATATATATGCCAAGCTTGGCCAAACTACTAGTGCAAATGCCTAACACATGGGATGGAGACTAGAATGGTATAAATATTCCTACGTGCTGGGAGAAACTTGGTATCATGTTCACACGGCTAGGTATGGTTAACTCCCAACGTTACAGGGTATGCCAAGGAAGTGAGAGCTCTATTCATGCACCATTGCTTTATCAGCCAAGCAAGGAGGATAACTACATTAGAGACACAATTGAATGCTTGTGTAACACCAGAAAAGGAGGAAGGAAGAAGTTAACGCGTGATTGTTCACAATGTTGTGAAAAGTGTTCCAAGTGTTCTCTACCGAGAAAAGATATGCTCTCTTTTGACTATGTCTCCATTAGAGAACAATTGCGTCCACTAACTAGAAGTAGAAATCTATGCCATGAATTGTTGGAAATGTGGAGAAATTAAAAAAAATGGTTAATATAGGAGAATACACTTTGTGATTCTACAATAAATGAGTTTTGGGATGGTACAAAATGCAAAAGTGTAAATGATTTTTGGAATCCTGAATCATACTTGGAGCTTCCATTGATATGTAATAACATGCATTGCAAACAAGTCTATACAGCTTGGTCTTCTGCCCAAAGGTCACCATTGCTTGATCATTCATGGGATGATATTGAGAGTGCCTACAAGTTTATCTACAAATCATGTCGAACTCACATACATGGGTACAAAAGGATTTGTAAGGTATACTTTATTATCATGCTCATCTTTTTAATTAATATAAATGAAATTTGATATAGGCTACTAAAATGTGGTGTGTTTTGTGATAAATAAGGTGATCCATGCAATTTCGCCTTGTTATTACATTGGGATGGATTCCAAGCCTCAAAGACAACCCAGAAGAATTGTGGAGTTGTTGAAATCAAAATTCTCAATGTTGGAAAGTGCTCCTTTATTGGAGTTATACCGGTTCTATTTATTCCATTCAGTTGCAAAAAAGTTATTGGAATCTCTAGTAAACTCTTTCACATATTCATGCAGCCATTGATAGATGAATTAGAAAGTCTATTTGTTGATGGATTTGAAGTAGACTTCAATTATCCAGTCACACAGATTGTTGAGCATGAAAATTCTCTTAGTCAAAGATTCATTGCACGTGCTATGCTAATGATGGTAACTGGAGACCATCCAGCTCAATGCAAGATTGGATATTTCAAAGATGGTGGTCAATCGTTTTGTCGTAGAGACAAAGCAATAGCCACTTTGGAGGGTGAGGGCTCAGGACGTTACTTGTATGATCAAAATAGATTCCACTTGAGATATAGACCAATTAAAAGATCAACCAATGAAATGCTTAGTTCTTTGACTATGGCAGAGCGAGCCCTCACCCAAGCAGAAAGAGAAGAGATTTTGAAAGATGCGGGACTTTCTGGTAGATCATGCTTGTGGAGACTATATGAACTCTATGGCTTTGATTTATCCCTAGACCTTGTATATGATTGCATGCATATTTTGTCTCTAAATTTGTTCTCAAAATATATATGTGCTCTAATAAGGACTGTGGATAACAGGATGAAAGTAAAAATTGATGAGACAACACATCGTGTCACTAAAGTGACACCATACTCTATTCGTTAAGGTCAGTGGCCAAGATATCCTAGTAAGTATTGTGAGAGCTACAAGGCTGAGGAAAATAAAAAGTGGATTCAATGGTGTTTGCCTTATGTACTATGTGAGATTGAAGGTATTCCGAAGGTATTCTATGACCTAGGATTGATTCTGATAGACATTGCTCATGCTTTTTACAACTACACTCGTGACCATGGTTGGTCTAGAGAAAATATAGACACTTTGAGAGAATTGCTTGGTTCATGGAGAGTAAGCTCTGAGGAGCTCTTAGGATCAAATTCAGCTCCTTTGGAACATGTTGCCGGTATAAATATTTTTTATTTTCTTAGTTTCTTCATTTATATAGCAATTATATTTCGCTTTAATCGTATATATTTTCTTGCCTTACTAAATGTAGGTTTTGGAGAATTCTTGGATGACATTATTCGACATGGTAGTCATGATGCTTTCTGGTGTTTTATTTATGAGCGTATGGTCTCAGTATATGTCAATATCAAAACAAATAACAAAGATCATGAGATTTCTTATGCAAACTACCAAAGATGAAGATTCTTTACATGGATATTTATGCATATTACAAAAGACCAACGTGATAGACTTATGCCATATCAAAGGATGACAAGAGAACTCCACAAAGCTTTACTACCACCTGATGGATACTTAGTGGATTCTAATAGGTATGATGAATGTCCAGAATGGCATGCATCAGGTCTCATGCATGTATCATATGTGGAGAAAGCAAAAGAAATATGGAGTTTTTTAGAAAAGGCTAATGATTGTGCATCCAAAAGAGTAGCTCTAACAAAGGGAATAACCATAGGAGCAAAGAAGTTAAGACGCAGGGATGAAACTAATGAAGAAAAGAGATATGTTCATCATAGCTTCAACATAGAGGCGGAAACAGTGACAAAATATAAAAAGGTTTTTCTAAAGGGAGAAGTTTATAAAGTGGGAGATAAAGTGGTGGTAAGATGCGATGAAGACTCTAGAGTGGACATAGATGTTGGCCATTGGAAAGCATGCATACCATCTTTTTTTTTTTTTGAATGCAATGGTGAAGTGAAACTATATTTTGGAGCTTATTACTACAGACAATGTATTGTGGTTGAAAGTGGCCATGAAAGTCCAGTTGTGGATACCACTACAGGTATGAGTGTCTTGCAAAATGATTTTGTTCCATTTTCATGGGATTTTATTAGACCAATACAAGCATTGTTACACAAATTTATTTCACTTCAACATGGAAACAATATCATCGCATATGATACAAAAGATTTGAGACCAAGGTCACGTTTGATTAAGATAGGTTGCATTGGTTGCATTCCTCCTTGGCTAGAGGAAAATGATGTTGTCTATATGAAGTCTCATCTAGATGCTTTATGTGAGCCAAATGACCTCAAATGTGCCGTTATAAGAGAAATACACTATGAAATGAAGCAAGTAAAAGTGGGTTGGCTAACTAATGTACACTTGTAAGAAAATATTTGGAAAGTGAGAATAGAGGATCAAGATTGGAAGGATTGGTGGCTATGTGTATCCACAAAAAAGCAATGGCAAGTACTCAAAACAAAAGCAATTGCAATTGACAATAAAAGAAAGATTGTACCTACCATGTGGCGTTCGCATGAGCATGAGGCAACAATGTTATGACGGTATGTTTATTGAAGTCTTTTGTTTTGTATTGGTTAATGTAATTTACATTTTCAAAACATTATGATGGTGTCGAAGGGTTTTGAAAGCCAAGTCGCGACCACAGAAGTCCTTGTTTAATTTCAGGATAGAAGATCAATCAAGCAAGAACAGGCTATCCAGGATAGTATGTCCATTCAGTTCACATTTGACAGGGACAGAATTTGCAGTCCTTATAACTCTTTGCTTCCATAATGCCTTTTCTGTAAACCTGGTCCTTTATCATTAAGCTTTCCCTGTTTCTTTGTAGATTATACGACATTTGACCCTGGCCATGAATCTTTAATATCAACACGTTTCTGTAACAGCAATTGATCAGTGGTCTTTTGTTTGTAGTAAAGAAAAAAGTTTTCCATATGCACCATCAGTTTCATACAGGACATAATCTGAATAACCTTTGCTTAGAAGGTTTTTGTACTTCTTCCATCCAATATACTTCATCATGAAACCTCTAACTCCTTCATATAGAAAACAGAGGGGAGAACAGGGGAGGTAACAGTGGATGAATGTTTGGTATCGAGAAAGGCAAAAGAAGCTGATAACATTCTCTGATCTGTAAGGGATACTAGTAAATATCGAGCACAGGGCACATCTCTGCTGAAGACACTTCACTTATATCTGCCAAGAGGGAATTGCAAAAAGTACTGGTATGTTTAAGCATAGGAGATTCTTTGGAAGGGAATCAATAGGCTTTCCACAGGTCATTCCAATTATATCACATAGATTTTCTTCTATTCATCAGTTTTCCACAGGACAGGCATTGCTAGTAGCAGTGACTAATTGTTCTTTCTCGAACACCAAGCAGTTGAAATGGTTGACGCCTCAGGCCCTCATGAGTAATTCTCTTCTTGGTAACACAGATATGCCCCGACAAGGATTCCAAGGATTCATCATAGCGTGTTAAATAGCAGTCTCACCGGTGAAGAAGCTTTTCATAGATCAGCAAAGTCATGGCAGGCGTGGAGATCAAGAGGCAATCCTGTGTTGATGGATGATGATGAAAGCCACAGGAACATAGCAAAGAAAAGGCAAGCTGCTATGCAAGAACAACTGTGTAATAAGTCTACAAACGCAACGGAAAGAAAACAACTTCTGGGGCCCCTGACTTGCAGGCTATGGAGATGAGAGCTCCTCGAGCAGCTGCTCCAGAACACGTCGTGTGTGATGCGCCTTGCTCGGCAGGTTTCGCGACAGGCCTCCCCATCCTCAATTCGATCTCTGTCATTACTGTTTGCCCCAAAAAAAATGAGACCTTGTGTATTCTAATGTCGCTGACGAAGAGAGTGCAGACCCCAGCTTATCCGTAATTTCAGCAGCATTCATTGCATTTTGAAGATCCTGCTTGATTGCGAACACCCCAAAAAAAAAACAACATCCCGCCACTCATCCTCATCTTCAGGACCACGTCTGCAGCTTTAACACGCCTCCTCCGTCGTCTTCTGCAGCTCTTGTCGATCGTCGTCGACTTCGGCTCTCATCTTCGACTTCATCACCTTCCTTCTCTTCTGCTGCATTCCGTCATTGCAACTTCGTTCGGTTTCTCTGTTTTCCTTCAATCTCTCTTTGTACTGCAACAGTCGATCGTCGTCGATTGTGAGCTCCATCATTCGTCTGTTGGCCATGCTTCCTCCATTCGATCCCTTTTTCCAGCAGCATCCTCATCATCTGTCACCTCTGTTAGCAGCAGTGTTCGCCCATGATCTCTCTATGTCCCCTTCTTCCGTAAATCTCCTTCGATATTGCCCCCAAAGCCTCCCCTGTTCTTTTGCTTTTTCTTCCCTTCCCCCCCAATTAGCATCGCCTTCCTTCCTTTTCATCACACGCTTGCTTTTCCCTCCCTCCTTAGCTTTTGAATCCGCTAATTAGCGACTGGATAAAGGTGAGGTCCAGCTACGGACCCTAAAATATAGTGTGTGGTCTCTATATTTGTAACCCAGTCTCTTATTGCTTCTAATGTCGCATCTTTCAACGTACCTGTACCAAACTGGACAGCACGTACCTCAACTCCAAGGAGTCTCATTCTGAATACATTAAGAGCCAGTCGTTCCATATCTTTGGCGCCCATGTAAACAACACATTGTAACCCAAAACAAGCACACACTGTAGCAGTGACAACTCCATGCTTCTCATAGCACGTTTCAATGCTTGGCCTCCTTCTTTCCAACTCCTGGATGTGGAGGTTTGATATCATTAGGTATTTTTGATGTAGCTGGAGAAGGAGAAGACAAAGTCCTAAACGAATACGTGTAACATGTTCACTAGCATCAGTTGTGCTTTCCACTCGACCTTGCTCAACATAGACTGAAAGCATCTCATCATGTTCACCACTATGCCTCCAACTCCTCCCCACTATACTCATACGCAGAAAATAAATGTAAACACAACAACTAAGGATGTACAAAGTATCAAATCACACACACAACTTTTGGGTGGTTTTCACACCTCGAATGCACAGCAATACGACAACGCTATGTTTATTGAAGTCTTTTGTTTTGTATTGCTTAATGTAATTTACATTTTCAAACATGCATTGCAAACACTTTCTTATTGTTACCATGCCTATGTAGGTTTGCCATGTCGACTTCTAATCTAGAGATGATGGCTCTTTTAAAAAAAATGATGAGTGAGGATCCCAAACTACTTGGGCTTGTGGATTTAGTTGTGGAAGAAGTGAAAGGTAACTAACTCTAATAACTAAATTTATACCTAATTTTATTACTAATTCATGTGTTCTAATCCAAGTGCTAAGAAATTAAGTGATTTAGTTTGATATAGCACTTCTTTTTAAAAAATACAAGTCTCTTATGTTTCTAAACTTTGGTTTATTATGTGTTCATAAAGGTAACAAAATCACAAATGATGGTACAAGAGATAATGGAACAATGAAAGCTAAGGCGGTCATTGGCCCTAATGTCTCTTCAAATCATGATACAGGTATATGTCTTTATTTCTACTAAACTTTGAAAATTAAAATTTGTACATATGTTACATCTTGCTTTATTAGGTGATTCATTTTGAGATCAACTAGCTTTAATTAGTCTCTTTGCCTAATTTAAAATGTTCATAGTTATTCATATTTTTAAACTTTGAGTAATTGTGTGTATATATATAAACATAGATAAAAGAACAACAAAAGGTGGGAAAAGAGGTAATGTAAGAAAGGGAGATCAAGAGGTTACTTGCGATAATGTTTCTTCAAGTCAAGATGCAGGTACCAATTTTAAGGATCAAAAACTTGTACAAATTTGGTGACCCAAATTGATACAAAATATCTAATTACTTTCTTTTGTGTTATTGAAAATTTTCATAACCTTGTATTATCGTGAGCTTTGGTTAACTCTATGTATATATAGGTAAACAAGTTACTAAAGATGCCACAAGAGACAATGCAAGAAAGGAAGACATTGGGATTGCTTGCCTTAACACTTCTTCAAGCCAAGAATCAGGTATTACCAGCTTTCTTATGTTGATAATGAGTCATTTTTTGAAATGGTTATACTAACTAATGATATTTGATCACTTGATTATCAATAGGAGTGATACGCATACCATCATATGATGATATCTATCGGCACCCATGTTGAAATTTAGAGAAGAGGGTAGACTTTATGGAAAAAAGCTATTGGCTGAATACTTTAAAAGTCAACACACTGTCATGCTCGAAAATTATCATCAAGTACATAGGTGGTTTGAATCCTTAAACCCAAATGATCTATGTTGTAAAAATGTGGATAAAGAGTATATCATGAAAATCATATCAGAGAATCACCATGAGATTTTACCATTGAAGTTTATTGGATGTGAGTACATATGGAGAGAGAATGACATATATGAATGGTGGAAGGGTACAATGATGCCAAGAGGCATATTCCACGGTGGATTCCGTGCCACGGTGGATTCCGTAAACTTAGATGACCGAGGCTCATACACAAAGAGGATTCTTTGTGCGAGAAGTTGATGGGGACGCCTATCCTTTTCGGGCGTTTCATTAATTTAGTGTGTACGTGGGTGATTCCATAGCGGGTGATTCCGCAAAATGCATATTAAATTAATAAACGTTTATGAGTTTAGAGTGCGCACTCGTAATAAATTAAGGTTAGGATTTATTTCTAACCAGTTGATTTATTTATGTAGCTGAAGACTGCTAGGTATTCACTTTTGTCGGTTTAATTGTATCATTTTACTAACGATTGTGAATGTTTCAGTTGATGTGTAGAGATAGCAGCAGTGGCGGAGGAAAGCATTGGAGTCTAGCGGGTATTCGACCTTTGGACTATATTTTGATAGGCGCCACGCCTATATTTTGTTATGTCTATTAAGACATCGATAATTGATTATTATTTTGTATGCGCCTATGCGCTCGGTTATGTTATTTCTATTTGGACATTGAGATTGGGCGTGCCAGACTCTATGGGCACCGTCCATTAGCTTTATTTTCCTATTTTTGTAGAAAGCAAACTCAAAAGCTAAAAAGCTTGTCATATTTTTGTAATTGGGCTATTATTGAGCATGAAGATTGAAAATATACATAAAATACATGCTTTGTGAAGCACTCACACAAGGCATGGGGGAGATTGAACCCAATTTGTCTCTTGCCTCTTGTCGTGCATGCTTTTACATTGTTTTTTGTGCAAAAAGGTAGAGTTCATTGTTCTTGGGGACCTTCAGGGATTCACTACGTGAGCTATCTGCGACCGATCTGCGCACCAGTGTTCATACACAAAGAGGATTCTTTGTGCGAGAAGTTGATGGGGACGCATGTCCTTTTCGGGCGTTTCATTAATTTAGTGTGTACATGGGTGATTCCATAGCGGGTGATTCTGCAAAATGCATATTAAATTAATAAACGTTTATGAGTTTAGAGTGCGCACTCGTAATAAATTAAGGTTAGGATTTATTTCTAACCAGTTGATTTATTTATGTAGCTGAAGATTGCTAGGTATTCACTTTTGTCGGTTTAATTGTGTTATTTTACTAACGATTGTGAATGCTTCAGTTGATGTGTAGAGATAGCAGCAGTGGCGGAGGAAAGCATTGGAGTCTAGCGGGTATTCGACCTTTGGACTATATTTTGATAGGTGCCACGCCTATATTTTGTTATGTCTATTAAGACATCGATAATTGATTATTATTTTGTATGCACCTATGCGCTCGGTTATGTTATTTCTATTTGGACATTGAGATTGGGTGTGCCAAGCAAGATGAAGGAAAGTATTTGAAGAAAAAATATCTTTTAAAGAAGGTAAGTTGGTTGTTACTTTTTTTAATTGGCTTTCCTAATATTTGAGGTGTAGATTCTAAGTTATTGAACTATCAATCTTATGACATATAGAGAGAATTATCCGCATCTCTTGGAGTGGATATATAGATAAGCTTCAAAATGTATCAAATGACATAACATCATCAATGGTAAGATGATATGATTTATAAGTTTGATATCATAAGTGTAGGATTGGTTCTTTTTCTCCCATACTCATTTAGGGGTGTCTATTGATGGTAGAGTGAACCATATGTTGCTACTATTGATTCTAATCAACTTGATGAATACATTCCTAGCATGGATGATATTGCAAATGAACAAGGTTTGGAAAATGTATCTTATAATCTTATATGTTTATCATTTTTGTACTTGATTCCATATATTTTGGAGACATTTGATGTATACACATGATCTTATTTTGTTGATGTAGCCTCTTGAAGAAAGCAGCTCCTTTGAAGGACAACAATACAAGCAAACAGATTTATCATTGCAGGTAATGCTTTTAAGCTCATATCTAATAACTTTCTTTGAGAATGTCTCTTATACAGATACTTATACCTTAACTTTCATTTCCCATAGATAAATATGTTCGTGGAGGAAGAAAAGAGCTTTGAAGAATTTCAATGTTATACATCCGATGAGGTTCTTTGCTTTATATTAAATTTAAGATTGACCATATGATTCATGTTCTTAACAGTATCTTATCCTTTACATTCTTAAAATGTATGATGTTGAAAATGAAGATGAGACACTTGATATGGAAAATTGTGCCAGCTTTTCAAAGTTATTGTCACATGGTTTAGACAAAATAATGTACTCAACTAAACGTCAATGAACTCTGGAACAAAGTATCCATAGTTCAAGCAATGATAAGGTATGTAACTTTTTTTTCCATATAAATGTTTTTAATGTGATTACTAATTTTAGTTTTGAATGTAGGCTAATCCAGATGATGACATTAATGAAACATCTCGAAAAAGTCAAAGAAAGAGGAAGGTATTTGATATATGTTTGTGAGAGAACAATAGCGTCATAGTTTAGTGAATAACTAAAGATATGATTTATTACATAACTATTTATTTTACGTGTTGACTAGCCAAGTGAGAAGATGAAGGATCTTTTGCAACAAAGGAGCATGAAACGAGGTACCAACATCAACAAAAAAGAACCAAAGGTACTAGATGTAAATGTTTATATTTTTGTTTATGTCATACATGAAAAGCATAATCTAAATTTTTTATTTTATTTGAATTAGAAATTTAAAGATCTCCCAAACCAAGGCATTGAGTTTAACATTTCAAATGATACTCAAAGGGTAACTTTATTATTAATTTATATTTTAATTAGATATATATAATTGTAGTCATGTAGTTCAATTTGTAGCTTTAAGATTAACATTTCAAATGATGCTTAAAGGGTAGCTTTATAGTTTTTATATATATATATATATAATAGTCATGTAGTTAAATTTATGGCTTTTCATATTATAATTTGTGTCATTTAATTATCTATACATAGTATAATAAGTTACTTATTCTCTTTTTGTTATTCAATGCAGGTTAATATGACAAAAGAGAACATGAAAATCATACTTTTGAAGTATCTTGGTGTGCCTACAATTCATGATATGTACTTTTCTTTAAAGAGTACATATATGAATCTCAAAAAGATTGAAGCTAGCTTTTGAGTCTTGATTAAGGATACAAAGAAGCCAACTAGTGATGATATGATTAAGGAGATTATTTATTGGCTACTAGGAAATGGCAAAGTTGTATTAAACAAAAATATCAATGTGCTTACTCTAGATGATGTGGAAGTTTTAGCATAACTTCTACTTTGAGTTAATAACTTATTGCTTTTCAACATATTGGAGATTTGAGGGATTACTCAAACATTTATTACTTTGTAACATATTGGAGATTTAAGGGATAAAACAATCAAGACACACATGTTGCTTGATTAGTTTTTAGTTCTATGCTCCTTTAAAAGTATTTTCATTTTTCTTTTGGTTGCTAGAAGTAGATGTTGATGTCTTAATTTGTTTAATCTATTTTGATCATTAGATATATGTTATTGATCCTTACTTAGAAATGATGACATTCTCTATATAATTTTCTAGTTAAAAATTTGTGTAATTTCTTGTTTGATATTAGCATGTTTAAGAGTAAGGTCAAAGTAGATAAAGTGATAAGGAAAAAAGAGAATTCCCACGGAATTCCCTAGTTGAAAGTACATATAAGTAGGGAATGTAAAAAATAGGAAAAATGAGAGATTTCCTAGTGAGAGTACCTAGGGAATCACCTCTAGAATTTTTTTCCAATATATGGAATATTTCCTATATAGGAATTATTCCCTACATAGAAAATATTGTAATATTTCCTATGTAGGAATTTCCATGTAGGAAATATTTCCTACATAGGAAAGGTCTTATGTGATTCCCTACTTATTCTCACAAGGAAATGTCCCATTTTCCCTAGTTTTTACTTTCCCCACTTATATGTATTTTCAACTAGGGAATTCCATGGGGAATTCTCTTTTTTTCCTATATGGGGATCGATTGAAAGTTCATTGTGCTTGTCGCAAGACAAGTAGTCCAATTTAGCTAAATCACCTAACCCTCAATGGATTCGTATAGGCATAACTACTCAACACGATAAACACCTTAAGTACTGATGTGACTCGAGGTGGGATCTCGAGGCCGGTGTACTAGTCAACATGGAGCAGTAATTCTATAGATTCTTGGGATAGCCTTCGGGCATGATAATTGATGTACTTCGGGATTATGATAAATAAAGAATAAATATTTGAGAAAAAAGAACTTGCTTGATATTGTTTTTGTGTCAGTGCCTAAGTTACGTGAAGGAACCAGTGATTAATTTGATTAATTAAGGAAGTTGCTTTTGCATGTCAAACGTAATGTGGTAGGTAATTAGATAACTAAAGCAAACTGAGGAAAGTGTGGTGGAGGTGACTTAGGTCTCTTCTATAGAAGGGTGGTCCTAATTATCTGGGAAATTTTCTCAATGACAAAATAACGAGACTATGAAGAGCTAGCATTGGTAGAGTTAGAAATCCCAATTTATGGTGTTTTCGGAGAAAGGAATGGGACTATGCCTAATGGAAGAGAGATTGAGCTTCACATCCCTCTCGTTTTTGTAATATTCCCATTTGAATAAAAATATTACTAGACCAACCTCCCACGCACCGTAAACTCGTGCAAAGATTATCACCATTACCGACAGTTGATCTATAACCGTACGCGAGAAATGGAGTACTCCACATTGGTAAACCGTGACCGAGGTTCAAAATCGCATCATCTACGGAGGAACATCCTCTTGGGAGGAGGTTAACAGGATAATGATGAAATTAATTTCAATTTCTTTTTACTATTCCTTCTTCCCCAGCCAATGCACAATTGGAGGAGAGGGAGTGTGAGGGGATGGGCGAGTAGAGTTGCATGAGGAAGGGGGAAAAGGGGGCCATGCAAGGGGCCACGTGGGGGGGGAGGTCCCCTCTCCCCCTTTATCCTATCAATACACCCCTCTAAGGGAAGGAAGGCAGGAGAGGCTGAAAGAGACGTCGAAGCTGCGTGGGGTAGAGGAGCTGCGTGAGTCTGCTGCGCTGTGATCAAAGGTTGTCGCGAGTCGGAGGGCGCCGGCTGCTACTGCCATTACTGAAATGCCCCCAGTTGCTGGCCGAATTTGCTGCCACCATCCCACCTGATGGCCGCCATCAAGGCCTTCTAAATCAGCATCTTCCATGTAGCTATTATTCCCCCCTTTTTCCACGTGGCCCTACACACACCCCAGAAGCTTCTTAGAAGCTTCTAAGGGGGCTTCTCTAAGCCCCCCTTCCCATTGGATCCACCACAAGCCCATTTCCTAGCTGGGTTTAAAGCCCCCTTCCCATTGAACCCTCCAAAAGCCCAAAAATTTCCCCCCAAGCTTCGAAGACGAAGCCTATAAGGCCTTCCTACCAAATCTCCCATAAGCCCTCTAGGCCTCGGGTCTTATATAGAAGAGAGGGTTTCCTTAAACACCTTTCCACAAGATCTTTAACCCTCAGGATTTTTAATAAAATAAGTATAAAGCCCTTCCCATTAGATCCTCAATAAGCCCATCACAGACTTTGAAGGAGAGGAAGCTAAAGTTCATAGGCCTCCATTTCTGCAAGGCCTTCACAAGAACCCTTCCACGAATCCCCTCTTTTCATGAAGAAAAGAAGGCCTAAGCTCAGAACCCTAAGGCCTTCCAAAGCCAAATTCCGCAAGTTGGTACTTCTGTTAAGGAGCCGTACCTCAAAGGGATTTGCGCGTACGAGGGAGACTTGTGGGTTGATCACAAGAGAATGAAAATTTCCTCGGAATGAGATTGGTAGATTCTTGCGCAAGCTTCACTTGCAAGAGGATGATTAGTCATCCTTTTATATCACCTTTTCTTGGGAAAAGTTGCCAGGACAAGGGAGTTGAGTATTTTCTTGGAAGCAAAGGACCAATCAATAATTTAGAGTGACGTGGTCGCTATGATCTACTATTAATAGAACCTAAGGTATTGGATAATTTGGGTTAATAGGGTAGGGCCCTAACCCATGGACATAAGGGATTAACAAACAAACCCTTGGGGATCTTGCCAAGTCACAATTTGATCCCAGATCGAATGCTGGGTGCATTTAGAGAGATGATTTTCCAATGTTTATGCCATTTATGGAGATCAATATGGATATAAATGTCAATATGGTCAAGGCACAAACAAGATTCGATCCATTGAAGGAGAAAAGAGAGTTTAGAGTCACGAAATTGTTTGATGAATTACAACGAGCCAAAGAAGATTTGGATGTTGTGATGATCTACAAAAACATGCCTACTTTTATTTGTCCATAGGATCCAAGAGGATGTTGTGATAACCTATGTCAACTTACCTACTTGTCATATTACCCAAATGATTTCCCATACGATCCTGGTGGGAACAATGTTGCAAGTAATAAAAAAATTGACACATGTTGGAGGATGTGCAAGTTTAGAGGGGGCGGATGTCGTGACGCTGTGTATCCACCGCTGCAAACCTGAGGGTGGAATTTTACACTAAGAATTTGAACACATTAGTCAACATCATTAAGAGTTTGTTTTTCATTGTGTGTATCTTTTTTTTTGCATTTTGCATGACACATGAGCACATATAGATATGCTGGGTACATTTTCTTTAGTATTTCTGTGTGGAAGCATCGTTTGATTGATTGCATTACATGGATTTTAATTTGTATTTTTCAAATCTTATGAATGATTGGGCACAAAGTTCTCTTTCAAGATATATTCTTGCTAGGGCACATTACATGAAAAACACATTCATATGAAGAGGTATTTGAGTTCTGAAAGTTACAAGCTTTGTTGAAGAATAAAAAATATGATGGAATTTGATGGGGGATTTGAAAAAGCAAGCCCCCAATTTGAAGTTTTTTCACAAAATTTTCCAAAACTTGGAGTTTTTCAATGTATTTGCCAAAACTTGGAGTTTTTTCACAAAATTTGTAACTTTATGAGGGATAATCTTGTTACCCATATTGAAAATTTGTATTAAACAAGCTATTCAAGGGACCATTTTTTTAAAACTCTCAAAATATACCGAAGAGAGAAAAATGAACAAAATTGGGTTTCTACCACACATCTCTAAAAGTACCCTTATCAATTAGACTAATCTCTAAAATTATGATTCAATCTAAACAAAACACAAAAAGAACTCAATATAGGAAAATATAATTATTTCTCTTGCAACTATTTAGGCAAATTATGAAAGCCCCTTATATATAACTATTATATAGTATTGATATGTGGACTTGATAGCAACAAATGTCCATATCTTCCTCATCTTTTTTACTCATCGCTCCAAAGCTTCTCATATATGCAATGGTTGTAGGGAGCTTTAACTCTAACATATCTATAAGGGATATATCATTTTCATCCTCTTGTTGAAAAATTTGGCCAAGTATTTGTTCAACCTTTCCAATGGCAAAGGTTGCATCATTTATTGACCACTTCTCATCATAGTTTGTAGCTTTTGACAACGAATCTAGTTTACCATTTGTGGTTCTGAAGGTCTTTCTCATGTCTAGCTCCTCCTGTGTAGGTTTAGGCATGATTTGACTCATGTAGAATTTAAAGAAAACCTTGTGCTAAAAATAAAAAATAGTAGAATTGACTATGGAAAGGGGAAGGAAGAGCAATATGCGAAAGAGAAGCAAAGAGTAGAGTTGTTGCATAAGGACGAGAAGAAACCATATCATGGTTTGGTTCAACATCAAACTTGGCCATGGTTTATATCAATAGCAGACTTGCCAATCAAAGGTTAGATGAAACATGGTTTAGATAAAAAAATACCCAATTAACAAATGAAAATTAGAAATTAGAACATGGTTTAGATAAAAAACACATTGATAACATGATAAGGGGAAGCAAACAATTGAGAAGGTGTAACATGGGAAGGAGAAGCAACCATAATATATATTAGAAATGTGACTAGATTAGATGATACATGATTAGATTCTATGTAACCATGCTTTCCGTAATAGGAGTAAAGGAAAAAGATCAAGATTACCTTAAGAAAAAAGTATCACAATCAACAAAAACGAACTTGGAACATCAATACTAGGAAAAATGAAAATGCTTTGCACACAAAACAAGAATGATTTATAAAGATATATTTCACATATAAATAGACAATCCTCCGAGGGGAATTAAAACGAAGTGATCAACAAGATTTATGAAAAAAAATCGAGATTACCTTGAGAAAAAAATTGTCACAACTAGCAAAAATGAACTTGGAGCATTAAAATTAAGAAAAATGAAATTTCTTTGCACACAAAATAAGCATGATTTATAATGAGATCCATCACCTACAAATAGGTACCCCCCTCAGTGAATACCAAGCTTTATGGATGTATTCATCATAGCAAAAGGCAAACAATAAACTTGCATACTTTTCATAATAGGAGAAGAGGAGCAAGATCTAGATTACCTTGAAAAAAAATTGGCTCAACAAAATTGAAGTTGGAGCATCAAATCAGGAAAAATGAAATTACTTTGCATACTAAATAAGCATAGTTTATAAAGAGATCCTGAACCTATAAATAGATGGCCCCCTCAATGAATCAAAAAAGCATGATCAATAATTCCACTTTTAGATCCTCATCCAATCATGTCCACAAATGGATAACTGGTCCATGATTAATAATGTCTACTTTTACTAGAGTTTTCATTATGCTCAAAAAGAAAAATACCAAATATGTGGTCCCTTCGAACGTCCACCTCCACTTCTTCATTTGCCCATTAAATATTTCATTCACTACTGCATGGTCCCCATCTCATTGAACAATAGCCAACATAAAACTCTCAAGTATTTGATTTGAATTTTATGCATCGCGGAAGGGCAAGCATAAAATTTAAATCAGTTTGCTTAAGGGAAGGTTGATGCATCATCATATGTTGATTTTTGTCCATCCAAGCACACGAATGTAGACATGATACATGTGCTTGCAGGCCAGGAAGGGTTTACTTTCCAACTCTCTCTTTTGAAAGTCAGGACACGTGAAGGGCTCGGGATTGACATGCACCTCATACAAATGCTCTGACATAACATAAAATATGACTTTCTCATTTGCCACCACTACTTTCTCTTCCATGAAAACTACATCCAATGCTTCAGCCAATGCATATTTTATTTCTGCATCCTTAGAAATACCATGTCTCCATTTTTTTCTTCGCTTGCCACTTGAAGAGGTAAGTGGTTCTGTCCCATGGGTCGTAGTATTTTTGGGGGTAGGTGGAATGCCATCATGCTTGAATACAAAACCTCCTTTTATAAGAATTGAAATCTCCTTTGTAGAAGCATTGGTGCCCTTGTCAATAGACCAAATCCTTGGTCGCAAGGGCACATGCTTAGCTTGTTTATCAACATCCCATGTATGCTCCACATCATGACTGCAAAACCAGAACCATTGTGCAATAGGCTTACCTTGAAATTTCCTCTCTGACCAAAACGAAGGGCATAGTAACCCAGGTGATCTACTTCCTATCACATTGCAGCACTTCTTTCTATTTATAATACCAAAACATTTTCGTTTGCAATGAACAGGCATTCTCCGGATGGCCCACAAACTTCTATGCATTTCCTCCTCTGAGACAATATTAGTTGGGAGATCCATTTCAATCGGCACTGCATGCACCTCATGGTCCAAGCCCACTTCTATAGGTTGGACATTTCTATTTTGAAAATTTATCTTGTGTGGTCGTCATTTTTGTTTTCTATCCCTTGACTCCATTATATAGTCAGGTTTATGAGAGCTACAACCATCTAGAGTTCTTCTTTTCCTTTGAACTGTTTCTTTGTTTCCAAAAATGAAAGGCTCTCCATACACGGGGGTGCCAAGAACTGCTCCTTGAACTATTCGAGCTATGAATGCAGGTAAAGGGGTATTTCTTGCAACCACCCTATTAATAAGAGCATCCATGTCGGGACCACTTCCAGAGTATCTTCTAGTTGTGAAGGCCAGTTGCCTTGAACATTCAATATATGAGTTGATCAAGTCAGTGACGCATGCATCATACAAACCAATTTTCTTCTTTCCATCCTCCCCTGCCAACCAACTTGCATGCACGCTCTTAGAATGATTTGTATTGGGAATACAAGCCCTCTCCCAAGGACTCAAGGAAGCCTGCAACCCAATAAAAAACTTAACAATTCCTCTTACATGTCTATTTTGTTCTCATACTTGGGTATTCCCACCCCAATGATATTAGTACATGTGTATGTAACAAATAGAAACAAAAAAAAACATTTACATGTGTAGTACTACCCCAATGGTCTATCCTATTCTCTCACCATTTGATCCATCTCTTCAATGGTACGGTATTATCTCGAGGTAGTCCTACTTGCTGCCACCAATTTTGTATAGTTGTGGCATTCCTCTTGACCTCTTCAATGGATTTTGAAAGGCGGCACCTCTCACATAAATTCAAGTGATGCTTCCGAAGGTTTGAAGGCACGTATTTTGTTGTGTGCTTTTGTAAGCTTTGTTCCTAGTGAAACAAACACAATCGCTCTCTTCCTTCCAAAACATTGTCAGGTCGTGCATTGAAAACAGTGCGGATCGCTGTCCAATTTGCACCGGCTTCATCTACCATAAAACCTGCAAAGTCTACAGGAGGGTGTCCACACTCAAACATCACATTATTAAGGCATCTCCAAAAAAGAATTTGTGTTTCTGTATCCTCTTCCTCTGTATCACAAATAGCAATCACCATGATCCCCTTCAAGCTGCAATAAGAAATACAGTGATTAGCAACTAGAATATGTTAACAAAAATTGATAACAAGTAAGGTTCCGAAACAAACCATGGATCGTACACAGAACAAGACATTGTTGCCCAGTCATCTATTCTGTGTGTAAAGTCAAAGTGAACCCAATACTTGCAAAGGTCTCCATTTCCTAAGTGTCGTATTTGATTAACCAATTCCACTCCAGAGTCAGGTCCTTTAGTAGACATCTTGAAAATGTAACTTTTTTCATCCACTCCTCCTTGCCCTGGAAATCTACTGTCATGAAAAAAAGGAAACATGCATCTTTCTTTCAACTCCAAAATGTTATCAAAGCCATCTCCAACAAGATATGTTTCTTTTTTTTTCTGCCATGTCACGATACCATTGAACCTGCAACCTCAACAAACGAAAGTTTGTTAAACTAATAACAATGCTACAAACCATAGCTTGCAAACTTGAATAACAAAAATTAACCTCTGATTTTGAACCAATGGCATCAACTCCTCCAAAAATTTTGTAAGCTCTTGTTCTCCCTCCACCATTGAACCATTAGTTGTCAAAGATTCAGTGATAATTTGTTTTGCTACAATCGTTTGAATCTTCGTAGCACCACAGTGTCGATTCACTTGCAAAACTGAGTGAACTAGAGATCTAATTTTTTTAATTGCAGCCATTGAAGTCCCTGGTTGCACATTGTGTGTGTGAGTGCCTTTATGAAGCATCAATCTCTCCATGCTTGTGTCCTTTGGCAAAATGTAATAAACTTTGCAATCACAAGTTGCATAACAAGTGACAACTTTGCTACAATAGTGACACGTGATTGAATGTTTTTCTTCACTTGCAAGTAGCCCCTTGCTCACTGTGCTATTGAGGTAACCATGAAAATACATTTTATTATGTTGATTGTTGCTCTCATAGTAAGGACAATTGACTCGATGACATTGTAAGTCTTCAAGGAAATGGCTAATTCTCGAAGTAGCATCAGGGAAGATATTAGTTGGATGGGGTCTTGTCTAGACATGACCATCATATTGTTGCTGCATCCCATCCATGTTTGAAGATGTGCCATATGTCGGTAGAAGAACGAAAGCAACAGAACCATTGTACTCTCTTGGAATCTCACTAACAAAAAAAGGGCCTTCACTCATCTACAATAAAGCCTTCAACTTCTTTCCTCTGGGGCTATTAGCAATCCAAGGTAAAATCTCTTTCTTTATTTGTGGAGATGAATGAGGACTATCAAGTCCATCGTCCGACTCTAAGTCAATAGTCGGAGTTGAGACGGTGCACAAAAAGCATTTGTTATAAGTGGCGAAGAAGTTTTAGATGACGTCTTTGAGGAATCGGATGTAATGTCTACAACAGGTCCTAAAAGCGAATGAGCTTGTTTGTTATTTTCTACAGTGTGTAGTCCTTCATCTTGGTCCATGGTGAAAGTGGTATTGCAATGTACTATTTTATACTGACATGAAAGAGAAGAATCGAGCAAAAATTGCTCCGCACCATTGATATCCGGTTGGCCATGAACCGCAATCTCTTCACTGTAAGCATCAAGTTGGAAAATAGCATACAAACCTACCAGCTTTCGGTCAAGGGTAGAAGTGATTGAAGAAAATAAGAGCTCACAACAATCTTTCCATCCCTCGGGCGCACAACACGTTCTAGTGATTCGGAGCCGATTGACCATTGAAGAGTAACTTCTGCCATCGTCTCTCACAAAAGCCGGTTTGAAACTTAGCAAAAAATGGAGCTATGAAGGCGAAATATTATATCTAATAGCATGCCTATTGTTTATCAATTTCTTTGAACGTAGAAATAATAGTCCGTTACCCCCACCAAATATGGATTAAATGAGCTCTTACTCCACGGGCTAGTTCTTAGTGACAGTTGAAGTTGCGAATCAGTCCATTAATGAACTAAATCATTAAAAAAAGTTTACATATTGAAAAATCACAAGATTTAGTTAAATTTTTTTTATAAAAAAAACGTCTTTTCAAAAATAAATCATGTCTTTTCGAAAATCATGTCGTGTTGTAGCACATATTTTTATAAGCACGTTTTATTTTGTCAGATGTCAGGCACCGTCAGCATTTACATTTTTCAGTAAATAATTTTTCGGTGTTCGAGAGAAACATTCTCTCATGATGGATGTTCAATATGCACGTACCACTTGCCATTGAAAGTTGTGTGTAACGGTTTAAACATATCTTTTTATTTTTCATTCTTCTTCTTCTTCTTCTTCTTCTTCTTCTTCTTATTCTTATTCTTCCTTTTCTCTTTTTTTTCCCTCTTCTTCTCTCCCATTGCAAGTTGGAAGGCATAAAGAAGAAACAAGAAGGAGAGCAGCCCCTGCAACAAGCTCAAACAAGATCAACATTCTCCATCAAACTCACCGGGTAAGCTCCACACTCCATCCTTATGGCTGAAAATCTATATTTCAAGTTTCATTTTTCCTCCATGGCTGAAAGAAATGGAAGAGCAGGTAGACAATGAGAGAACAACAATGGGAGGGGAGAGAAGGAAAGGGGAGGTAGAGAAGGAGACGGTAAACTAAAAAAATGGGAGAGGAGGAGACCTTTGGGACATCCGGGGCTATCTACGTCAACGTAGACAACTCTCGGGGGTTGGGCGCAACCCCCTTTGGAGGGAGGAGGAGGAGAGGGGGAAGGCGAGGAGGGGGAACCCTCAGTACCCGCCCGCTATCTGCGTCAATGCAGACGACCTGGTGGGGGGGTGAGGTACCTTATGAAATGGGGCGGGTAGTGCATAGCCGCCCCCCTCTCAGCCCCTCCTCCTTAAACCACTCCCCTCTCAGTCCGTGCTCCCTAAACCACTCCCCTCTCAGCCCCTCATCCTTAAACCACTGCTCCTCCCTAAACCGCCCCTTAAACCTCTTCTATAGCTAAGTTACCTACAATTTTTTATTTCGGGGGCGTTGCCCCCGAACCCTTGCCAAGGGGGGTCTCATGGCTATCGCCGCCCCCCCTTGGAACCCCCCGACGACAGTAGTAGGGGGGGCTGATGCCCCCCTTGCATCCCCCCTCCATATAGAGTGGGTGTAAACTGCACAAGTCCAAGGCATGAAAAATTAAACCATTTTTAAATCGTATGCAAATCATCCTAAAGAAATAAGTGTAACATGATTTGATTTTTTTGGATTGGGAATTGTCAAATACTCAGCATTGTCTGCATCAACGCAGACAGGAACAAGGGGTTGGAAGTATCCCCCCTTAGGGGGTGCGAGGGTGAAAATGTGGTCAGGAGGTTCAAATGATTAAGAAAATTTAATACATTTATTAAAACCAAATAGAAAATGATATTAAAGTGTGTTGTCTGCGTCAAATTGTCATATTTTGGTGGAGATTAATTAATAGAACATGTGATTTAGTTGAGTTGTCTTCATTTTTAAAATGATTTGTGGTTTGTTTTAGTGCTTCTGAGCATGGCTAGAGGTCAGCGTGGTGGTGGTAGGAGAGGTCAAAGCAAAAGGGGCCTTCGAAGTAAGTCATTCAATCACTCTTTTAAATTTACATATTCTATTCTTAATGGTTAAGCAACTCTTTTAAAGTTCCATATAAATGTTATATTCTATTTTCAACCCTTCTCAAAGATGGTGGGCTGAAATAGAGTATGAAATTGAGGGAAAAAGTAACCATGGCAATGATCCATAGTACAATAACCCATGTTTGCTAATATCGCTTTTGGTGTGGAGGGTAAAAATTTTGGTATAGTATTTTAGTTTTCAGCATAACAAATTGTGGTATCTTGAATTCAACCATAATTAAGAATAGTGTATTGGTTTTCTTATTTAGGATGACTATAACTCTCCCATACTCAAAGAGGAAGCCCACCTCAAGGAGATTGCATTGCCAGATGCAAATTATGAGGCTAAAAGAAAACAATTCATAAACAAAGAGCAAGATAAATTGAGGGACAAAGGATACAAGTACCTTGGAATAGCTAATCCTGTGCATGGAGAGGATTTATTTTCTCTTTTGTTTGCATTGAATTGGGATGAAAAGAACATGATGGCTATTACCAAGGACAAATTGTATGCCATTTGTAGTGCTAATATTGCTGCAGAGAGGTATGTTTTTCTCATGGACTAATGTTCTCTTATTTTTTGGAATTGAACATAATTGGTTCAACAATATTGAAGTTATGTTTTGTTCAATAATCAATATATTTGAAAAAGGGAGATTTTACTTCTCATGACTATCACAAAGGCAAAGGACTCCAGTATGTCACACTTTGCGGATGTAAGGAGATTTCGTAGCTACATGAAGCAAGAGGTGTATTGGTTTCATATGATTGGAAAATGCTCCTTATTGATCAGGAACTTACAAGTTGATGGCACTAAGATTCCAGGAGGCTTTGATGTTTTTTTAAAAGGCCAAAGACGGTTACATATTTTAAAGGCATTTGCAAATATTTTTGGTGAAATGAAGAATGTTGAAGACTTTGAGAAGGTTCTAAAGCTCACACAATCAAGCAAGAGGGTGGTATACAGGTATTTCTAGTATAAAGAAACCATATTTTCTAAATACCATATGTACAAATGTATTCTAACTTAAGAGTTCTTTTGTTGTTTGTTCTTATGTTTTTGGAAAAGATGGTTCCATAGTCTACAGGAAAGTGGAGTGCTAGAACGCCTCCCTCCTCTAGTGGAGGAGTGGATGGACTTGGGATGTGAAAATTGTATGTTCTCAAAAGCCATGCTTGAGAGGGTTCTGTCGGAATGGGAAATGCGTATTTGTCCATGGTGGATAGACTATCCATTGGATGACATTCCACGGCAAGAGATTGAATTAAGAGAGAGTAAGTACTTTGAGAGCCAAACATAGTAAATATGTGGTAACTCTTGCTCTTAGCTATTTGTTTTAGTAATACTTGCCTTATATGCAGGATTTCTGGAACAAAATAGAGTAATTTCTATGCACAAAGAAGAGGATGAAGGAAATGGTACTTTCTAAAAATGTATTTGTTTAACATGAAAATTATCATAACTTTTTAGACTTTTGTGTTTTCTTAACTTTGTTGTTTTTGCAAATTAGAAATGTCTAATACAATAGACATGGTCCCTCATGTTGTGGGAATAAAGGCGACTTGTGGTGGTAGCATGGCAAAGGGTATATTGAATGGAATGCAATTTTTTAGTTTGATCCAAGTAGCCTTGTTTCGAATTTGCATGAATATGATATTATATTGTGTTGACTTCACACTACTTAGGTGCCATTAGTGATGCAACTGTTGATACTACAATGAAGAAAAAGTCCATGGGAAAATGAAAGAATATCCCCACGATAGATGATGCATTGAAGAATAGCAAGGGTAAGCCAATTTGCATGAATGATAGAGTTTAGGATTTTCATTTGACGAGTCAATTTATTAAAGTATTTTTTTTGTTGTCTTTATATTGCGTAGGTAATATAAGTGAATCAAATGAGATTGGTACAACAAAGTGAAGGTCTAAACACAAAGAGAAAGTTGTTTCATTGGATGAAGAATTAGAAGGTGAATCAAGTATCATTTTTTGGATTATTGGAGTCATGTTAAAAGTACATTTTTATATTTTTTTGAAGATAATATAAAATATAAACATTAAACACTAAATAATTTGCTTTCCTTCCTTTTTTTTTTTACAACTTTAGGCAAAAAAGATGGTTTTGACATGCATAGCATTTGGAAAGAAAAGGAAAAAAGTAAGGGTCACTTTGAGGGATCTTTGCAACATACTACACCTTCTCCGGCTATGTCGTTCATGACTCAGTCATTAGAGCCTATACAAGAGTCTTGTAGACGTCCCGCTATACGCAAGACAGGTATGTAGATTTCTAGCTTTACATTCTGAGTCTTAACATTTAGCCAACATCAACATTTGTAAGTAAACTTTATTTTGATGATAGGATTTCAATACCAAACTATCGTAGATTCTCTGTTGGTAGACATGACATCGATCGTCGACGATTTTGCATTGGATGGTTATATTTTATCACCATTCTCTATATAAACATCTATTGTAATGGTTACTTATGCTTTGTTATTGTGTTTTCAAATTTAGCATTAAGCGCTTCATGGAGGGAAATACCATCAACTCTTACCAGTGTAATGGTGTCCCATCATATGAGGTTGCTAAGTTGTTGTTTGCAGATTTTCCTACATCTTTGCTTGTTGTTGGCCTTGAGGCAGAAGGTATATGTGCTTGCATTAGTTTAGTTTATAAACTCATGTGATATTGCATGGTCTTATACATCTTTACATTTGAAAGGGATTCCCGAATGGAATACATTTTCTAGTGCACTTGTCAAATGTGTCATGGACCTAGCCCATAGATTCTTGGCAAATGAGGGGTTCTTGGTGACTTTGACACTTGCACAACACTTTGGAAAAGTGCTTAGAGGAGCTCATGCCATTGTATTGAAGATCCATCGCACATGGACTCTCGTGTGTGAGGGTGGATATAGACACCCTGATACTCGAGAGGAGGTAAGTGTGTTGAAGACAAACTTGTAACGTTTTAAAATAAAAGTTTAAGTAGCTAACAAGATGATTCTGCATTGCTAGGTCATGGACCTTACTATTGGCTTGTTTTATCAAGGGATGCATGTCCCTTCATATGATAGAGAGGCTAGCAAGAGGGTTAGCCCATACAGGTTTCCTGCCTCTCGTAGCTTCCACTTCGAGACAGACCTCCAGGGCACATCATTTGAGCACACTTATGTGGATGGTGTAGAGGTTCGAGGGGGTGCAGAAAGATCACTAGTTTTTTATAGGTGCGTTATACACTCTTAGACTGGTTTATACTTTGCATTGAGATATGTCATGCTTTTGTTATGGATGTTACTAAATAGTTTCTTTTGTAGGTGGCTCCTTGCTACGTTCACAGAGGATCTCGACTATGTGCTGGATATTTTTTCAGGTTGTGGTGGCCTTGGTAGAGCATGCACAGAGATGCATCATTTTTCCATGTGCCTTGAGGGTGATCTTAGCCTCTACTACCAGTGCTTGGTTGATGTGGCATGCGGACCGCCATCTGTTCATCCTAGTGACGATCATGATTTCAAATGATTTGTAGTTGCATTATTTTTAATATGATGCCTTGTATTGGAAGTGCATGCCATGGGGCTTGATGATGCTCGAGAATTATGTATGACTCTATGGATTTTGGATCTCACTTAAATTGGGATTACTTCATAAACTTATAAAATTATGTTAAAACTTCATGCTTTAGAAGTAGTTGCATACCTATTTTTTGTTAGAGATGAAAGCATTCAATAGTTTGCGATTAGTTTGCAATTCAACATCCTAATATAATTGATCTAATTAGTTTGCAATTGCAAAATAATTAAATTCAAAGTGAGAACATAATCAAACAAAAAGCTCCATAAAATAACCAAAAAAATCTAAGTGATGACCAAAAAGCTTCAAGAAGCACTTAAAAAGCTCCAAATGAAGAGTTTGCTAAATAATAGCACTCGAATTTGATACGATTCAAAGATGAGAGGTATTGGGATTTTTTTTTTGAATAAGAGATGGACTTTAGCCAATGCCAAGAACATTAAAGAGAGACTTCACTTACAAGAAGCACCATCCTTGCCTTTGTTTTCTTGTCGATAAGAAGCATCATCTGCTCTACTCTACTCTTTCATTTCACATGTATCGTCTCAACATTGCCAATATGATCTCTGTCCTAGAAGAGAGCTATAGGATGAAATCTATGAAGAAGAGTAGCTAGCTTATAAAGGGGGAGAGGATCGATTCTTTCTTACATTCTTTATGCCGTGTATCTTATTTTCTCATCAATGGTGGTGATTGCCCTCGACCTTGCAAGCACTTCAGGCAGACATGTGCTACATCGTATTTTTCTAACTATTGTATTTGCAGTTGCTTTGGCAATTGTGGAGCTATTAGGCATTGTGGTGTTTACAATTCTTTATTATGCATGTAAGTCCTATAATCATGAGCCAATAGAGACATTGGCACTTTCTAAACATCTCAGTGCCTATGCAGGGGAATAAGTGAATTTAAGAGCACATTGAAACTAGTCTCTGACTCGGGCCAAGTTTGAGGAGCTCTAGTCGAGAATGCCCTGAAGGATAAAAAACTAAGTTTTAATGATGTGAGGGAGGTTATCCTAGTGGGGGGCTCCACAAGGATACCGACTGTGAAGAAGCTGGTCAAGAGAATGACTGCCAACGATCCAAATGTCATTGCTAAAGAAGACGCAAGGCTTCGCTATAGCAAGGCAGATGACATATGCATTGATGGCATGAAGGTGGCGAAAGGAAAACTATTAAAGCTTTAAAAATATTTGAAAATTTAAAGGTTAAAATATTTAAGCTATTAATTCTATTTATTTATTTTTTTCTAAATTCTTAAACCTTTTAAAGCTTAGCTTTAAACAAACTAGAGGAAAAAGCCCACTCAAGGTGTGGAAGGAAAAACTATATAAGGAGGGTAGAAGAGATATAAGGCCCTCCTTGATTTGTCCACCAAGACAATGCATGAGAGGCTCTTGAGTCAAGGTTTAAGCTTCTCACCTCTTGGAAGCTTTGCCATCAAGTTCGAAGGGAGTGGCTTGAGGTTGACAATTGAGCCCCTCACCTACTTTGAAGATCTCATTATGGAGTCGCTAATGAAGCTGGCTTGAGTTTGAGCTTGGTGCTTCTTGCCTTCCTTGAAGATCTTTCCTAAATCATGACTTTCCACCTTCCTCTCTTCTCTCTCAGTTTAGAATTCAACCTTATCTTCAAATTGGTGAGTGATCTTTTGGTTCCTTTAAAAGAGACATGTGGAATTTCTCTACATCGACCTCATTGTCTTTGCTACCGGACTTCATATCAATAACAATTTGTCATCATAAGTTTCATTTCAAGCTCTTCATATGACTTTTGAGTCTTTTGATCTTGTATCTTGTCTACATCTTTAATCAAAGAATTAGTTTTCTCATTTGTCTTAAATATAAAATTATTCTGGATAAATATTTCACGTTGAGTACTCCCATCACAAAGCATTCCTGCGCTGTGAGTGACTTTCACGAACCTCCGCACAAATTTCGTGTGACAACAACACCTTCTTGACATAAAAATAGCTCAATACATCCTTCATCAAGCCTAGGGAGACTTGCTTGCTTAGTTGCCTCAAGTGCTTTTGTCATTTTCCATCCTTTTGTGCACAGGGCCCCAAAGGCAAGGGATTTACGGCCAAAGCCCCCCTAGCACCCAAGCATCCTCATGCTCTAAGTAGTGCTAAATGGAGAGACCTCATGTAACGGGTTCGGTCCACATTCCCGGCGTGGCTAACAACCCCCTTGGTTAGGGTTAGGCAGACAGTCGGGGGTAATTGAAGCTGCCTCTACCTTCAGGCCTTCAACCTAAAGCATTAAATATCTTCCATCCTTTAGTTCCTTCAACAAACAATGCAAACAGTGCTCCTAAACTTTTACAAGCACAATCAATTCCAATGGTCATTTAATTCGCCAACTGCTAAGGAGTGAATCCTTCTCTCCGAATGCATCCAGCATTCAATCCAGGATCAATTGCAACTTGGCAAGATTCTCAAGGGTTTTTTTGTTCACCCTTTTGTCCTTGGGTTAGGGCCATACCCTATTAACCCAACTTGACCAATACCTTAGGTTTTATTAACAGTAAATCCTCGCGACCATGTCGCTCCAATTATTGATTGATCCTTTATTCCCAAGCAATACGTAACTCCCTTAACTTGGCAACTTTTCCGAAGAAGATGATATAACAGGATGACTACTCATCCTCTAGCAAGTTAAACTTGCGCAAGAACCTGCCAACCTCATTCAGAGGAATGGAAACTCTCTTGTGATCAAACCACAAGACCATGCGACATTGCAACTTGTTGCACAAGTGTCGCATCTATTCCATGGGGTCTTTTCACCCATCGAACGGCGTTTTCCGGTTCACGAAATCATGATTAGATAAGAAGCTGGGTTTAGGGTGTCCTCTTACCCGACCCATTCCTAATTGCACTAGGCCGACAGCATTCGGTCCTAGGGATTCCAACTCAATCCGAGTTTCATCATTTGAACGAGTGATCCTTAAGGTAGGAACCCTAGATCGTTTCTTCTTGCAAGCACGTCCAATCGTTCCTACATTCCATGAATGTGGGTAGGACGTTTGGGTATGAGGGTTTCGTCTTGGCAACAAGTGTGAAACTAGGTCAAGTCCTTAACATGCTAAATCCTAGTTAGCACTTGGAGTGTTTATTGTATCGATTGAACCATCTTATGCGAATCCTTTGCGGCTTAGGTGATTTAGGTAATCCAGTTTACTTGTCTTGCGACAAGGACAAACCCTTCCTAAAGATGTTTACTCGATCTAAAAGGGAAAAACTAGTTGCATTACATCACAATTCACGTAAGCACGCGATTCATTTCCTCTACGTACGACTAGATTCACAATCCCTAACTTTTCTTGTTAAGACCAAAACGCATGTTAAATTTCAGCATGACTTCCATTGATCCTACTAGTACTTGCATTCATGAATCATGCCACTAAGCTTTTAAGAATTTATGATTAAATGAACCATGCAGCCTTTCCCTAAATACAACTCTTGACGAATGAAATTCTTGCGTACGACGAATGTGCAACATGCAACTTTTTCCTAACTACTACGTAGTTAAATGAGATTCATGCCAATTGAAGCTAGAGTTAATCTATTTCATAGAGCCCTTAGAGTCTTTTCCATGCTTTGCTATTTCGTACGGTTGATAACGACTTCCTTAATGAATCATTACAAAGGACATTTGTCTAAAAATGCGACATGCCATTAAACTTTCCATGCCTAATGAAAGGTGATGTTTAACAATTTCAACCTTGTAAAGATAGGCAATAGGCATTCTAGACCGTCACTTTGAAATGCACAAAAGGCAACTTGCTAATAAGGTCCTAAAATGCATAGACACGTTATGTTTTTTTTTGTTCATTCCATTGAAAGTACCAATGACCAATCTCGTATCATGAGTTAATTCTAGTAAATTCTAAATAGCCAATTTATTTCCAATTGCATTTAACTAGGTGGATTTGACATGCATAGGTGCATCCTAGTTCATGAAATTATCGTGCATAATTCAATATTTTTATGTGAAATCAAAATAGAAAGAAAACCTGGACTTGTGGGCTTGGGGAAATATCCACATGAATACTAGGAGAAGATCCTCCTGCAGGCACGCCTTGTGACTTTTTAGGGGCCATGGTAGGTGTGATTTCCACTTCTCATTTGCCTTTACGGTTTACGAATTATTCACATTGGTTCGCAGCATCAAGATCTTTGCCTCTCTCCCTCATACACGGGAGATTCCTTCGCACGACTTCGGATGAATGGTGCTTGCGGAAAAGGTCTTTATGAGCTTCTTTAGAGAAAACCGGGGTGGCAAGGCATGGGTTTATGGATGCCTTGTGGCCTTTGAAGCCTATTAGTGGAAAGGCTCTTACGATGGGTTGTGCGGGAAGGGGCTTATAAGCTTCTTCTTCTTCTCTTCAAAGTCCCGAGGAGGGGTAGGAATGGACTTATGGGGGATCTAGTAGAAAGGGGGCTTAGGAAAGCCCCCTTAGAAGCTTCTTAAAGAAGCTTCTAAGAAGCTTCTAGTGTGTGTGCAGAGCCGACTTGGGAAAAGGGAGGGGTAGTAACGTCGAGTGGGGGGAGATTTTTTAGCGGCATGATGGCTTATGGTAGCGCAAAAGGCGGCGGTGCTGGTAGCTGGGTTGGGCAGGGATCTCCACGAGTGGGCAGCATCAACTATGGCTTCCTCTCTCTCTCCACGACTTCAGTGCCGCAGCTCCCTGCGTCAACCTCCTTACCCCCCTCTAGTAAGGGGGTTTTTATAGGCCAAGAGGAGAGAGGGGACCTCCCCCATGTGGCCATTGCATGGCTCTCTCCCTTCTGCCTTCCCCATGAAGCCCACTACTAGCCTATCCCCCCACACTCCCTCTCCTCTAGCCGTGCATCGGCTGGGGGAAAAGGGATAAATATATTAAAAATTTTGAAATTACTTGCACCTTATCCTCTTAACCTACTCCCAAGAGGATGTTTCCCCGGCTATGTGGATTTGAATCCCCAGCCTCACATTGCCAAGACGGAGTTCTCAATTTCTCGCGTGCAGTTACAGATTAACTGACGGCATTGAAGATAACCTTTGCACGAGTTTTACACGGTGCACGGGAGGTCGGGTTTAGCAATATTTTTCGAACGGGAATATTACATTCTCTCCCCCTTGGAAGAATCAAGATGTCCTCATCTCGAGAGGAACTAGGGTTATTTTTTGTTGAGAGCGCTTTCATCCATCCAAGTGGTATCCTTCTCGGGATAATATTTCCACTAGACGAGGCATTCTCCCAAGGTTCTTGATCTCAGTTGTCTTTCCCTAACATCTAAGATTCTGTCAGGCCGTAACTCAAGGACTCCTTGGCTAGGCATTATAACTTGTTGGTCATCAAGTACATGGTTAGGATTAGGTACATACTTCTTCAATAGGCTGATATGGAATACATTATGATCCTTTAAGTTCTCAAACAGTTGCAGTCTATAAGCATTGGGTCCTAGGCACATTGAGGATCTTGTATGGCCCACAATACCTTGGACTTAGCTTCTTGCAATCTCCTAAGTATAGGGAACTCTTCTTTGGCCGTACGCGAATGAAGACCATGTCTCCTTCCTCAAAGGTCATATCTTGACGCTTCAAATCCGCGTATGCATGCCTTCTGTCTATTCTTGGCGGCTTGGATGTCCTATCTAATTGACTTCATTTGGTCATCCATCTCTTCCAGCATCTGCCTTGAAGCTTCAACCCTCCAGGTTGGATCTGAGAAGTTTAGGGGACTTCGAAAGTCATGCCCATACATTGCTTGAAAAGGGGTCATCTGAATGCTTTGTTGGTAAGAAGCATTGTACGCAAACTCAACCAATGGCAAGTATTAAATCCACCTTTTTGGTTCACGGTAGCAGTGTGCCCTTAGCATATCCTTGATGACTTGATTTACTTGCTCCGTTTGATCATCAATTTGGGGATGGTAGGCTGTGCTAAAATAGTGTTGAGTCCCAATGGCTTCAAAGATAGCCCTCCAGAAGTGTGATGTGAAGAGAGAATCACGATCACTAATGATTCTTCTGGGCAACCCATGTAGCTTGAATATCTCCTTGATAAACAACCTTGCAATGTCTAAGGCTTTATAGTTTGTCTTAACTGGAATAAGGTGTGCAACCTTAGTAATCATGTCAACCACAACAATGATGGAGTTGTATCCTCCCTGAACTTGGGGTAGGCCAACAATAAAATCCATATCGATGAATTCCAATTTCATTTAGGGAATGTCAAGTGGTTGCAACTTTCTTGGCATTTTGACATGTTCGGCTTTAATACGTTGACAAGACAAACACTCAGTGACATATTTGAGAACGTCACCTTTAAGCCTTTCCCAAAAGTAGCTTTCCCTGACTGCATTGAGTGTCTTTGCATAGCTAGGATGTCTTGAGAAAGGGGAATCATGAGCTTCCACCAGTATCTTATGCTTGAGTGATTGGCTTACTGGTATACATAGTCTCATTCTATAGTAGACAAGTCCACTACTAATAGAGAACTCATGATACTTAGCTTGTAGCTTTGGGTCTTGATCCTTGATAAGGATCTCCCTTAGCATATTTTGATAGGTTGGATCATGGCATGCTTCTTCTCTAGCTAGCTCAAGTATTGGGTTGTTTGGCATGGATACCTTTGTGGCTAGAGATTTAGCTGTTGCTTATGGATTTTGCAAGATTAGAGAATTAATGTCTTGCGACTAAGTGCATCGGCAACTACATTCTCCTTTCTAGGTCCGTATTTGATTTCAAAATCATACTCCTCCAGCACTTCAATCCACCGACGTTGCCTCATGTTGAGCTCGTTCTGGGTAAAGATCCAGTAGACTTTTATAATCCATCACTAGAGTAAACTTGTTACCCAACAGGTAGTGTCTCCAAAGCTTCAGAGCATGGATGACAGCTAACAGTTCTAGATCATGGGTAGCATAAGTATTCTCATGGCTCTTCAGTTTCCTTGAAGAGTATGCCATAGGATGACCTTTTTTCATGAGCACACATCCTAAGGTAAGCACACTAGCATTAGTTACTACTTCAAACTCCTTACTGAGGTCCGAAAGTTTTAGGATAGGTGCTGATACCAAACTTTTCTTTGATCTATCAAAGCTAGATTATTCGGCAGTTGACCATGCAATGAATGTTTGCTTCTTTAGTAGCTCCATCAGAGGTGCTGCAATCAAAGCATAGTTTTTTATGAAGACCCTATACCATCCTGTCAATCCAAGAAAATTGTGTATTTCTTTGACAGTTTTTGGTATTGGCCATTCTAGAACATCTCTGACTTTGGCTGGATCCACTGAGATTCCTTCCGCTCATACTATGAATCCCAGATATTCAATCTAACATTTGAAGAATGCACACTTCTTCATCTTAGCATAAATCTTGTGTGCCCTCATTGTATCAAGGACAATCCAAAGCTGGGGTTCATGATCTTCTTCCTATTTGGAATAGACTAAGGTGTTGTCGAAGAAGACGAGTACGAAGTCATCAAGATATGGCCTAAAGATATCCTGCATTAACCTGTTGAAGGTGGCAGGTGCATTCGTAAGCCTGCATGACATAACTAGGAACTCAAAGTATCCATATCTTGTGTTGAAGGACGTCTTTGGGATATCCTCTTCCTTGACCCTTATTTGATAGTAACCAGACCTGAGATCAATCTTGGAGAAGATCTTCGCACCCTGAAGACGGTCAAGAAGCTCATCTATTCTAGGAATAGGGTACTTGTTCTTAACAATTGATTGATTCAACCCTCTGTAATCAATACACAGTCGAAGCGTTCCATCTTTCTTCTTCTCGAACAGCACTGGAGCTCCCCATGGTGAACTGTCGGGATGAATATAGCCCTGATCTAACAATTGCTTGAGTTGCTCCTTTAACTAAATTTCTTTCGGGATGGACATTCTATAAGGTCTCTTTGCAAATGGCACAGCTTCTGGCACTAGCTTGATCTCATGATCAACTTCCCTTTGAGGCAGAAGTTCTGTCAACTCTTCAGGAAATACGTCCACGTACTCCTTTATCCATGAAGGTTCTTCACTTTGCTTCTGATCTAGCTTATTAAGCTTAATCAAGAAGACAGGTAGTCCCTTTCTAACTCCCTTTATAATCCGAGATACTTTAGCCAATTGAATTTTTGGCTTTCCAGCCTCTCCTTGAGTTGTGATCGATTCCCCTTTAGAGTTTCGAAAGGAAACTTGGCCCTTTCCACAATGAATGTGGGCGTCCTTAGGTTTAAGCCGATCCATTCTGAGCAAGCACTCATGGATACCTAGGTTCATGATCCTAAATTTGACCGAGGTTGACTGTCCCCCTAGAAAGAATTCCACCTTAGCAGTTTGCCTCGTACAAGTGACCTCACAACCATTTGCTAATTCCACAAGCAAGGTAGGTGCTTCTATTGTGGCTATTCCTAATCTTCTTGCACAAGCTGGTGAGATAAAGGAATGCGTACTACCACAATCAATCAAGGTTTTGAAGCTTTTACCTTGATAGTCCAATGGTGTCTGAATCACCGAAAATTGGTGATTTGGGCCTTTCTTGTGAAGGGTGGTATGGATTGTTGCCCTTTAAACCTCTACTTCCATGGTCAGGTCTTCGTCTTTGCATATTTCCATGTTGGAAACGCAGGTGGTTCTTCCTCTGCCTCGGGTGGTGGCTCCCTGGCCACGGCCAGTTCCCTACAAAGAAGCTTGACGATGTTCTCCACCAAGCTTGGGACATTGCCTTTTGAAATGATCGGGCTCATTGCAGTGGAAACAACAGAAATTGTGGCCATTACTTTGGGTAGGGACAAAGTTATTGGCATTATTGGTCCTTGATTTCTTTCTTTGTCCTCGGTTTTGACCTTGAACTCTCTTCGTTTGGGGCCTATATGCTCCTCTGTTCTGGTCATTGTAAGACCAAGTCTTATTACTTTTTGGCCTAGCCAACACCTCCTAAATTATGGGCGTAGCTTGAATGACTGCGTCTTATAGATCTATTGGGTGCATAGATTGGAGGCGAGTAAGCTTTTCCTAGGTAACAGATCCTTCTGAGCTCCCTTGATCTTTGCACCATTTCTTCCACCAAAGCGTAGCTTCCCCGGTGAGCTTCATCTTGGCAAGCATAGCCTGGTTGGCGGGTGCAGTACCAGCCGCTTCAAAGTAATCTTCCATGGACTCTATCCAAATCTCAGTATCAACTTGGACAATCCTTTCTTTCCCGTCAAATTTCGGCGGCTTGATTTGCTTGAGAAGAAACTTCTTCTCCTGAATCATGGCCGTACTTGATGTAGGGGACGGACTAGGAATCTGTACCTGGGGTTGTGCCTGGATAGAGGATTTTTAATGTTACAACTTACTAATCGTTATGATTATATTCCATACTCAATTCAGCTATCAACCAAGAAACCTAGCCACTTAACTTTTTATCAATTCTCATAGACAAGACAAACATTGATAAAAAGAAGTCTTATTTCATTTATATGGGTCTAACCCTTTTGGAGTACAATATTTCTTGGGATAGTAAAGCAACTGGTACATTAGTTCAGGGAGAATAATGTTGTGTTACATTTAGCCATGAGAACTAGATAATAGTATGGTTTCGGGTCATGGATCTTCAGGAATCAATAAGTCATCGGAAGATTAGGGTATCCTTTCGTTTGGAACCCATTCTTCTCGTAGCGTCCCAACACCTTGATCATGTTGGCGGGGATTATGCGGGTCACCTCCTCGTATACATATGAGTTCAGCTTAACCCTCCGACCTTTGATATGTAAAGTTGAGTTTATGTGAGCCTCCACAAAAATGAACAACTTCACGATCTTGAGGTCCTCCAACCACTTGATCCTCTTTAGGTTGGTTCGAAGGTACGCAAACCGGTGGGTAGCTATGTAGTAGATTCCTGAGTCACCTGTCCACCTCCGTTCCATGTACAAAGGCGATGGATTATAAATATGATATAGGATGTTCATCATATTGATCCTTCGTCGATAATTTGAGGAATGCATCGCAGTCATAAACATGACTCGGAACACTAAGAACCTGTTCCATGCTTCATAATTCTGCAAGACATCATCGAAAGTAAAGAAATGTTCCTAATAACAACATTTGCTTTACTTCTTCTTATTAAGATTTCTTATAAAGACAGATCCTTCGTTGGTTGGCTCTCGTACTGGCTCTGATACCAACTGTAACGTGTCCACTTGTTCCCTTTTAGGACACGTCTTAGCAGTCCATCGGAAAGAGAGTCTAGAAAGCTCCGCTCGACACTCCCATGGAATGTTACAGGGTTTGTGATCTAGGAATTTCTATGTCTGCCACGTAGCAGAAGTATTTTGGCCGTTCCCACTTAGGACCGACCTAAATCAGGGTCTTCCCTAATTGTCATTTACCTAAACGGCAACTGGCGTAGAACCCCAAGTGCACTACTTTATGCAGAAACGCTAGGGTTGAAGCGGATTCACACTACACTTGGTTCAAGGAGAATGGGAAACGAGAGAGATGTAAGGCTCCACCTCTCTGCCATAAGGCATAGTCCCATTCTGTTCTCCCTAACACAACATAAATCGGGATTTTTGTTGTTACCTAAACTCTAGGTCGGTGCCCTTGCTCTTCATTTCCTTTGAGAAGAGCTCCTTGCTGGCCATTACGATTGAGAAAAGTTCTCGGCCAACCGGGACCACCCATCTGTAGGATGGACCCATGGCCACATCCACCGCACTTTCCTCAAGGTTGCCATAGTTGTCTAATTACCTACCACATTTAGTTGGACATGCATCAAACAACTTCATTAATTAGCCAGTTAGACACTGGTTCCTTCACATAATCTTAGCACTTGATATAGAAAAGCAATGTCAAACAAATTCATTTTCAACAGGTTATCATATTTATCTTTGGAATGCATCCATACAATCCACCCACCCAATAGGCTAATCCATAATCCGCCCAAAGGCTATCCAGCAATCCATAGGGATTACTAATCTAAGATTTCGCTCGTAGACTAGTATGCGGACCTCGAGATCCAATCTCGAGTCATGTTGGCCTCTTGTGCAGGGCCCAAAAGGCAAGGGATTTACGACTAGAGCCCCCATGGTACCCAAGCATCCTCCTGCTCCAAGTAGCGCTCAAAAGAGAGACCTCACGTGGTGGGTTCGGTCCACATTCCCGGTGCGGCTGACAACCCCCTTGCTTAGGGTCAGGCAGACAATCGAGGGTAATTGAAGCTGTCTCTCCCTTTAGGCCTTCAACCTGAAGCATTAAATATCTTCCATCCTTTAGTTCCTTGAGCAAACAATGCAAACAATGCTCCTAAACTTTTACAAGCACAATCAATTCCAGTGGTCGTTTATTTGGCCAACTGCTAAGGAGTGAATCCTTCTCTCTGAATGCATCCAGCATTCCATCCAGGATCAATTGCAACTTGGAAAGATCCTCAATGGTTTTTTTGTTCACCCTTTTTTCCTTGGGTTAGGGCCATACCCTATTAACCCAACTTGACCAATACCTTAGGTTTTACTAACAGTAAATCCTGGCGACCGTATCGCTCCAATTATTGATTGATCCTTTATTTCCAAGCAATATCTTACTCCCTCAACTTGGCAACTTTTTCCAAGAAGGTGATATAACAGGATGACTACTCATCCTTTAGCACGTCAAACTTGCGCAAGAACCTGCCAACCTCATTCCAAGGAATGGCAACTCTATTGTGATCAAACCACAAGACCATGCGACATTGCAACTTGTTGCACAAGTGTCACATCTATTCCATGGGGTCTTTTCACCCATCGAACTACGTTTTCTGGTTCACAGAATCATGATTAGATAAGAAGCAGGGTTTAGGGTATCCTCTTACCCAACCCATTCCTAATTGCACTAGGCCGACAATGTTCTGTCCTAGGGATTCCAACTCAATCCGAGTTTCATCATTTGAACAAGTGATCCTTAGGGTAGGAACCCTAGATTATTTCTTGCAAGTGCATACAATTGTCCCTACATTCCGTGAATGTGGATAGGACCTTTGGGTATGAGGGCTTCGTCTTGGCAACAAGTGCAAAACTAGGTCAAGTCCTTAACGTGCTAAACCCTAGTTAGCACTTGGATTATTTATTGTATTGATTGAACCATCCTATGTGAATCCTTTGCAGTTTAGGTGATTTAGGTAATCCAGTTTACTTGTCTTGCAACAAGGACAAACCCTTCCTAGAGATGTTTACTTGATCTAAAAGGGGAAAACTAGTTGCATTACGTCACAATTCACGTAAGCAAGCGATTCATTTCCTCTACGTACGACTAGATTCACAATCCCTAACTTTTCTTGTTAAGACCAAAATGCATGTTAAATTTCACTATGACTTCCATTGATCCTACTAGGACTTGCATTCACAAATCATGCCACTAAGCTTTTAAGATTTTATGCTTAAATGGACCATGCAACCTTTCCCTAAGTACAATTCCTGACGAATGAAATTCTTGCGTACAACGAATGTCCAACATGCAACCTTTTCCTAACTACTACGTAGTTAAATGAGATTCATGCCAATTGAAGCTAGAGTTAACCTATTTCATGCAGCCCTTAGAATATTTTCCATGCTTTGCTATTTCCTACAGTTGATAACGACTTCCTTAATGAATCATTACAAAGGAAATTTGTCTAAAAATGCGATATGCCATTAAACTTTCCATACCTAATCAAAGGTGCTTTTAACAATTTCGACCTTATAAAGATAGGCAATAGGCGTCTAGACCGTCACTTTGAAATGCACAAAAGGCAACTTGCTAAGAAGGTCCTAAAATGCATAGACACGTTATGTTTTTTTCGTTCATTCCATTGAAAGTACCAATGACCAATTTCGTATCATGAGTTAATTCTAGTAAATTCTAAATAGCCAATTTATTTCCAATTGTGTTTAACTATCTGGATTGACGTGCATAGGTGCATCCTAGTTCATGAAATTATCATGCATAATGCAATACTTTTATGTGAAATCAAAATAGAAAGAAAACCTGGACTTGTGGGCTCGGGGAAATATCCACGTGAATACTAGGAGAAGATCCTCCCGCAAGCATGCCTTGTGACTTTTTAGGGGCCATCGTAGGCGTGATTTCGGCTGTTGGTTTGCGTTCGCAGTTTACAAATTACTCGCCTTGGTACGCAGCCTCAAGATCTTTGCCTCTCTCCCTCATACACGGGAGATTCCTTGGTGGGACTTCGGATGAATGTTGCTTGCGGAAAATGGATTTATGAGCTTCTTTAGAGAAAATTGGGGTGGCAAGGCATGGGTTTACGAATGGGTTGTGGCCTTTGAATCCTATTAGCAAAAAGGCTCTTACGATGGGTTGTGCGGGAAGGGGCTTATAAGCTTCTTCTTCTTCTCTTCAAAGTCCCGGGGGAGGGGGGGTAGGAATGGACTTATGGGGGATCTAGTGGGAAGGGGGCTTAGGAAAGCCCCCTTAGAAGCTTCTTAAAGAAGCTTTTGATGTGTGCAGAGCCGACTTTGGAAAAGGGAGGGGTAGTAACGTTGAGTTGGGGGGGGGGATTTCTCAGCGTCCTGACTTCTTATGGTGGTGCAAGGCAGCGGTCCTGGTGGCTAGGTTGGGTGGGGATCTCCACGAGTGGGCGGTGTCGGCTATGGCTTTCTTTCTCTCTCCACGAATTCAGCATGGCAGCTCCTTGCTTAAACCTCCTTACCCCCCCCTCCACTAAGGGGGTTTTTATAGGCCAAGCGGGGAGAGGGGACCTCCCCCACGTGGCCATTGCATGGCTCTCTCCCTTCTCCCTTCCCCATGCAGCCCACTACTAGCCCATCCCCCCACACTCCCTCTCCTCCAGCCATGAATTGGCTGGGGGAAAAGGGATAAATATATTTAAAAATTTGAAATTACTTGCACATTATCCTCTTAACCTCCTCCCAAGAGGATGTTTCCCCGCGGCTATGCGGGTTTGAATCCCCGGCCTAGCTTTGCCAAGACAGAGTTCTTAATTTCTCGCGTGCGGTTAGAGATTAACTACTGGCACTAAAGATAACCTTTGCACAAGTTTTATATGGTGCACGGGAGGTCGGGTTTACTAATATTTTTTGAACACGAACATTACAATTTGTGATATTTAAGGATATCAGGTAGGGTACATTTTTGCTTAAAGATTTGTAAGGCAAGGTGTTACAGCCTGCAATGGATTCAGGCTTAAAAGATTGGTTCAACCTTATTATTCACATGTTAATTTAATCTTATCATGCTTTTTTAACTCAAGTGTGACATGTAGTGATTGTGTGGAGTGGTCTAAGGTGTGTCATATTGAAATGACAAATGGCACGAAAAGGTTGAAACTTATAGAGGACTTGGACTTCAATTTTGAGATGGAGATGAAGAGTTCTTCTTTTGTTTCCTCTTCTTTCTCTCCATCTTTGACCTACATTACTAACCATGACACATACTCGACGTACATCCACCAAAGCGTTGTCTAGGAAGAAAAGAGCTCGTTTGGAGGATGATGATGACACTAAGTATGATCTGTATGAAGAGGAGCGCTCAGAGCAATTGGAAACGGCATCAACATCGATGTCTTCACTTAAGGTACTTGCCTCGAGTGCTGCTTCTACACCGTTTGTAGATTCTTCTTTGGCACTAGATGTTGAGCATGTATCTATAAGGCATGGCTAGAAAGAATCGGGTTGTATTAGCTTGGGCTTCAATTTCGAGATGGAGATGAAGAGTTCTTCTTTTGTTTCCTCTTCTTTCTCTCCATCTTTGACCTACATTACTAGCCATGACACATACTCGACGTACATCCACCAAAGCGTTGTTCAGGAAGAAAAGAGCTCATGTGGAGGATGATGATGACACTAAGTATGATCTGTATGAGGAGGAGCGCTTGGAGTAGTTAGAACGGTATCAACACCGACGTCTTCACCTAAGGTACTTGCCTCGAGTGCTGTGTGTGCCCCATTTGTAGATTCTACTTTGGCAATAGATGTTGAGAATGTATCTATAAGTCATGGCTGGAAAGAAGCGGGTTGTATTAGTTTGCATGCCTTCCTTGGGATTCGTGGGCCACCAACATACATCCTTTGGTATAGTTGGATATCCTACAACAATCCCAGGGTAAAATTGCAGGCCGCCGTGAGCTTACAATGGTTGTTGCAAGCCATGTTTCTGCATTACCAATGAATGTAAACTCGACATTGTGAAGATGGTTTGATGAGCAAATGCATGAAGCATTCAGAGATGTCATAGGTCCTCGTAAGGTGCATGTTATGAAATGCATTGATGCTAATCATCGTAGAATGCATCTTCGATGGTTTATGGAGAAGTTCATGCTATTTATGAAGATCAATTCCATAGCTGGGGAGACTTATGGGTTAATTTATTATGCTAAGAATGTGGATATGTCGAATTGGGATGGGGTTTTGTATAACGGGTTAATGACAAAGATCAAAGTGCTGAAGACTAAGAAGTTTTTTCACAAGTCCCGAATGGGTTGTTTCTTGGTAGCCCTATATGAGTACACTTTTAGGAAATATCCTAGTTTGACTATGGATTCCTTATTGACTTGGACACCTGATTCAATGTCTCCAGATGCAGGGCATGTTGATGATGTGATAGTGGATACAAATAATGGGAAAGATAGTGCTGATGCTTTTGATCTTTTTGCTGGTGATGAAGAGAGATTAGCTCTTTACAAAGATTTGTTGCAAGCAAGTTATCAAAGGCCTTATGCAAAACAGGTTGTTATGGATTTTGTAAAAGATCATGGGAAGTGAACGTATTATGAGAAGATGGAGCATTTGGATGCAAGGGTCACACGGGATGTATTAAAGTCTACAGGTAATATAGGGAAAAACAAGCAAAAGATACGTAAAATTTGGTTGCGGGGTAGATGAAATATGGATGAGCAACCAAAATAGGTTTTGGTTGATGCTTCTACTACTGTTAAAAAGGCTTTACATGGAGACTTTGAGTCTATGCATGTACCTCCTACTCCTTTAGTCTCGGGTGACATGGACACTGGTGTTTCTCCGGTTACTAGTATGACTGATGTCATAAGAATGATGCAGAAAATTATGGTTTATGTGGGACACCATGACCAAGATCATTCACGTATTGCAGCATAGGTTTTGAGTTTCCAACATCAGCTAAATGTTGAGAGTATGAGGGCTAAGGATTTGGATCAGGAGTTAAAGTAGAAAGCAATTGATTATAATGCTCTATTTGCTAACCATCATGAGCACGTGTTAGCATTGCAACAACAAATAGAGCATAACAAAATTTCAGTCAATGTATTTGAAAGGGATTGAAGCATTGAAATCTCAGTGTTTGGATAGTATGCAGAATTTCATGGATATGTATGCACACTTACAAGTTGATCATAAACTTTTGCAGGACATGTTTGCTCATTTGAAAATTATCAAGCAAAAGATCAAACTTTCAATGTGGATGTAGATGGGGTAGTACTGCTTAAATTAGAGTATGAGGAGCTTCACGATGCTTTGCTTTTGGAAGTAAAACAATCATGGGAGAGGGTTTCTCAAACTTTGGACGCATTGGTTTCTCGCCCATATGCTATGTTTAAGGATGTGTTTATGGTAAAGCCGTCACTTGATGTTCATGAGGATGCAGGATTACATGAGAAGGTGTCTATGCTTTAAGACAAATGTCATGATTTGGAATGTAGATTGCAAGAGGCTTTGGAAGCCAAAAGACATAGTGAGGATTATATTGCTACTTTGTTGCAAGAGAAGCATTTTCATCCTGGTGATAGCAGTGATGTGAAGGAGATGAATGAGGAGCTCCACGAGATGAGAGGTGCTATACCTGCTAGGCATAAATCTGTGTCTTTTGGAATGCACATGTTCTCCTACAGGGACATTTTTGTTTATGTTTTGATTACTTTCTAGTTGCTCATAGTTTCATGTTGTTACTTCATTTTGGATTTTGCACTTCATTCATCTTTTTGATTGGCTCTAGAACTGCTTATGCAACTACACAAGAGGATTATGAGTATCTCATAGGAGCTCTACTCATGATAGCTTAGTCTGGCCTATTTAGGGGTGCAAGGCCTCTAGCAGGGTATAAGTATGCTCTTTATGTCATTTTGTCTCTTACTCTATGCTTGTGGATTCGGGTCATGCCTGTGCCAGTCATCCACCAGGTTGTGCCACGTGTTAGGGGCGTAAATCCCTAGGCCTTGAATTCCAAAATGACCTTAGTCTCTTAATTTCATATATGGATATAATGATTTAAGATCAGCCTATGTGATTGTGTATTTAAATGTCATGGGACAAAATACGTGTATGTCAAGCATTGATTCTAATATGCAGGTAGTTGTATTTTTTGGAAGAGAGTCGCATGATTTTTGAATTATAGAGAGATTCAATGCCAAGTCTTCATGGTTGCTACAGGCTATTCTCAATGTTTGTGTCATGTTCTTTAAGTATTTGAATCTCTATTTGTATATTGTGGAATCATAAATGGTTTTCGATTATGGGTATTGAAGCTTATGTAGAGATTACATATATGCTTATGTTCTTTATTCTAGTACCATGGTAGGTTCATGTATTCTCTGCTTCCTCCTTGTGAATGCCCTAAGTGTGGTTGATGGCCAAGGTATCGTAGGAAGGTATGCCAAAGCTCTTTTATGACTTGGGATTAATACTCATAGACATTGCTCAAGTTTTTTATAACTACACTTATGATCATGATTGGTTTAGAGAAGATGTAGATACTTTGAGAGAATTGCTTGGTTCTTGGAGAGAGTAAGGTTTGAATAACTCTTAGGATCCAACTCAACACCATTGGAGCATGTTGAAGGTATAAAATCTTCTCAACTTTCCTTTTGTTTATGTATTTATGATATCTACGCTTTAATTTAATAACGTATCTTTTTTTTAATATCAATTATAGGTTTCGGAGAGTTCTTTGGATGATATACTACATTACGGTAGCCATGATGCTTTTTGGTGCTATACATATGAACATATGGTCTTGACATATGCTAATATCAAAACAAAAAAAAAACACAATCAAATTTCTTATGAAAATTATCAAAGGTTGATTTTTTTTACATTGGTACTCATTCATATAACAAAAGACTAGCTTGCGAAACTTATGCCACATCAAAGGATGATAAGACAGTTTCACAAAACTTTCTTGCCACCGAATGGATACTTAGTGGATTTTGATTGATGTGATGAATATCTAGAATGGCATGCATTAGGTCTCATGCATGTATCATGTGTTGATAGAGTAAAAGTGTTATGGAGGTTTTCTACGAAAGCTAATGATTATACATTGCAAAATAGCAACAGTAATAAAGGAAATAGTAATAGGAGGAAAGAGATTGAGATATATGAATGCAACTAGTGATGAAAAGAGATACGCCCATCAAACTTTCAACATAGATCTGGAACGATAATAGAACATAAAAAAGTATTTATTAAGGGAGAAACTTATAAAGTTGGAGATAAAGTAGTTGTAAGATGTGACGATGATACCACTGTTGATATAAATGTTGGCCATTGGAAAGCATGCATATCATCACTTGTCTCATTGAAATGTCACCATGAAGTGAGGCTTTTCTTTGGTGCATATTACTCATTGAAAGGGGCCATGAATGTCTGGTTGTGGGTACCACTACAGGCAAGACTTGCTTGCAAAATATTTTTTTGCCATTTTCATGGGAATGTATTAGACCAATAAAATAATTATTACATAAATCTATCCCACTTCAACATGGAATTTCTATTATTGCATAGAGACAAAGGATTTGAGACTAAGGTCATGCTTAACAAAGATAGGTTGCAGTGGTTGCATCCCTTGGCTATAGGAGAATAGAATCATTTATATGAAATATGATTTATCAGCACTATGTGGGACAAATGACTTAAAATATGCAATCATAAGGTTAGTTAATTATAAAACGAAGCAAGTTAAAGTGGGATGGTTGACTAAGTTCCACTTGTAATAAAATATTTAGAAGGTGAGAGGAGAGGATCTAGAATGGAAAGATTGGTGGTTGTGTGTATCCACACAAAAGCGATGGCATGCAATCAAAAGAAAAACAATGATAATCAATAAAAGGAAAAAAAATCATACCTATTATGCAGTGTTCACTTAAATATGACTCAATCATCTTATGATGGTATGTTTATTAATGTTCTTTTTTATGTTACCTAAAATTTTAATAAAATTAATTAATATCCATTTTCTCATTGTCACTACATTTCAAATGTTAGCTTCTAGTATAGAGATGATGGCTCTTCTAAAGAAAATGATGAGCGAACATCCTAGGTTTCTTAGGCTTGTGGATTCTATGATGAATGAGGTGGAGGTACAATATTTTTCGTAATCTAAGCATTTTCATAATAGGTGGTTCAATCAAATACATTATTTTTTATTTGTTTTTTTACTTTCTCAAAATTTTATAATCTCAATATTAACATAAATTTTGCTTAATTGTGTGAAAATATAAAAAGAAAATATTACCAAAGATTGTACAAGAGAGAATGCATAAAATGAAGATAATGAGGTCACTTGTCTTTATGTTTCATTGAGTCCAGGAATAGGTACCTTGTTTTTGTAAGATAATGATTAATTATTATAATAACTATCTAATTAGGGATATTTGATATCTTAAGTTTCATCAAATATAATCCGTCTACTATCATATGATGAAATCTTTCGACCACCCACCTTAGAAAGGAGAGAAAAGGGTGGATTTTATGGGAAAAAAATCTTGGTTGAATGCTTTAAAAGGCAACATGCACTCATGCTTGAAAATTATTGATGGGTACAAAGATGGTTTGACTACTCAAAGTCAAATGATCTACTCTACAAAAAGGCTAAAAGAGAACTTATTGAATTAAGAATCTCTCAAAATCACCATAAAATCTTACCATTGAAGTTTCATGGATGTGAGTACTTGTGGAGAGAGCGTGATATTTATGACTGCTAAAAAAGTACAAGGCAAGATGAGAGGAAGTATTTGAGGAGAAAGGGCCTTCTAAAGAATGTAAGCTAGTCAAGTTTTTTTCTCATTAACTTTTCTAATATTTGAGACAATGAATTTAAGTTGGTGAATCCATTAAATTTTTGGCATGTAGAAAGAGTCCACAATCTTTCTTGGAGTGGAAAGTTTGGATAATGTGGAACTTATATCCAAAGATGTGATTTCAAATACAATAGCAGTAAGATAATATCACTTATATTTTTGGTTTTATTATTATCTTGTTAGTTCTAGTTCTTCCATACCCATATATATACCTTTTGATAGTAGCATGAAGTACATACTCTTATTGTTGACTCTCAGAAGCTAGATATATACATCCGCACTATGGATGATATTCCAATTGATCAAGCCTTGGAAAAGGTATCGTATGAAATTATGTTTTTATTTTTTAACGCATGATTTTTACACTTTTATGATATTTCATGCATTTAATATATATGTGTAGTATTATCTTAGCCTCTAGGAGAAGAAAAAATCTTTGAAGGTTTGCATGAAGAAATGAGACAAATTTATCATTTTAAGTAAAGATTTTATTTAAAAATTTTATATTTTATTAGATAGTTTATATTTTATATATATTTATACATGAAGATTTATTTGTCTTGGTAGATAAATATGTTTGTCAAAGGAGAAGAAAGCTTTCAAGAATTTCAAGATTATACAACAAATTAGGTTTTGATATCTATGTTAAAATTTATTTTGACTACATATTTGTATTCTTAATATTTTATTTTATTATTTACTTTGTTAAAATGTGCTATTACTAAAGGATGTTGAAAATGAAAATGAGATCTTGATGTGGAAAGTAGTGCAAGCTTTTCAAAGTTGTTGTTACAAGGTTTAACGGTATATTCTAAAGAAATTATACAACAAAACATCAACAACTCAAGTAAAGATAAGGTATATGTTTTATTTTGATATTGTAGTTATATGTTTTTAAATTTGATTACTAAGTTTATTTTAAATTATAGGTTTACATAGATGAGGAAAATGATGAAGTAACTTTTTTTTGAGAAAGGGAAAGTAAATATTAATATTATGTGATGATTACATTTACATAATTTAGTAAAATTTTAATTGTGATTTAGTATTTAATTATCTATATGTTTATTTTAGCCAAATAAGAAAATGATGAATCGTTTGTAACAAACAAGTAGAAAAGGAGGTAAAAACATCAAAGAAAAGAGGTTAAAGGTACTATACACAAAATTAGTATATTTATAAGTTTTAAATTAGAAGAATAATCTAATTTGGTTATTTTGTTTGGATTAGGAATGTAAGGATATTTCAAATCCAAGCATTGAATTTGATGTTTTTAGTGACATTCAAAGGGTAACTTTCTTGAGAAATATTTTTTATTTATACATGGTATTTATTTTAAACTATAATAATAATAGGTTGATATGACGAAAGAAAATATGGAGAGGATACTTTTAAAGTACCTCAATGTGCATACGATTCATGATATGTACTTTTCAAAAGTACATATATAAATCTTAAAAAGATCGGTGTTAGCTTTCGGGTCTTTTGGAAGGATACAAAAAATCCAATAAGTGATAATGTGATACATGAGATTGTTCATTAGCTTTTAGAGAATGGCAAGATTGTAATAGCCACAAGCAACAATATGATTAGTTTGGATGATGTGAAGATTGTAGCATAGTATTATTATACACTCCTCGTTTATTAACTCGTTACTACTTTAGAAAATTTGTTTTTTCTCGTTATTGACACTATGTATTGATGTCTTCATTTGTTGATTTTATATTAATCAATTAGATGTATACTAAGTTCTATTTAAAATTAACTAAATAATCTCTATGTAATTTTCTAGTTGAGAGTCTTCTATATAATTTTCTACTTAAAAATAGACAAAGGTAGGCATATGCAAACTAGGAAAAATGTAATATCTCTAAGTCATAGAAAAATAGATTTATATAAGAGATTTCCTAAATAGGAAAACTATCATATGTAGGGAGACATTAAAATTTTTCTATGTTGGAAAATCCCCACAATGAAATTTTCTTACATAAGAAGGAAAAAAAGAGGATTCTCTATTAATTCCCTAGTTAAACACACACATAAGTAGGGAAAGTAAATCATAGGGAAAATGGAATATTCCCTAGTTAAAGAAAGGAGAGAATCATATTCTCTATATAGAAAATTTTATTTTTCTCTACATAGGAAAATTTTCTTATGTAGGGAAATCACATTTTTTCTTATGTAGGAAATTTCCAATGTGATTCCCTAGTTTCTCCAACCAGGAAATGTTCCATTTTCCCTATGATTGACTTTCCCTACTTATGTGTATTTTTTACTAGGGAATTAATAGGAAATTCCCTTATTTTCCCATGTAGGGAATGATTAAAAGATCCTTGTGATCAATGTAAAAGAGAGGATATGAGAGAGAGAAAGAAGAGAGAGAGAGATTGCAGAAGAGAGAGAACAGAGAGAAAGAGGGTGATGAGGAGAGAGAAACACTAGGAGTAGAGAGAGAAAGACAAGAAGAGGAGAGAGAAATGGATGGCAGCCATGGAAGGACAAGAAAGAAGGTGAAGAAGGTGAAAGGATAGATGTATATTCATAAATTGCTACCATGCCAATGTCCTTCACACCTTTTATATCTAAGTTAGTGTGACACTAGGTATTTCCCTCCATTACAATCCATTGTCAAGGAGAGGAACTGGGAGAGAGAAGACTGCAAAGAAGAAGAAGAAGAAGAAGAGCAGAAGAGAGAGAAAGATAGTTACAAGAAGAGAGAAAGACTAGAAATATAGAGAGAAAGAATGGAAGAGAGGGAAGGAAGACATGGAAGCTTGGAGAGCAAGGTGAAGGAGAAAGAAGGCTTGCATATTTATTTGATGTAAATCTTGCTCTCTTCAAGCTTCCATGTCTTCCTTCCCTCTCTTCTAGTCTTTCTCTCTCTATTTCTAGTCTTTCTCTCTCCTCGTAACTGCCTTTCTCTCTCTTCTGCTCTTCTTCTTCTTCTTCTTTGCAATCTTCTCTCTCCTCTTTCTCTCTCCCAGTTTCTCTCCTTCACAATTGGTATCAAAGCTTTATTTCAACCCCCAAGATCAAATGGATAACCTACATGGTAAGCATCACTAGCATGCAAGTCATCCATACAAACGTGGGTTTCAGTACTGCCACCAGGATCAGAAGAAAAGTGGTAATCCCCTCCATCTAGTGAATTATCATTGATGGGACGTGAAATGGGCCGGCACTAGCTATAGCACTAGCTGAACCTCATGCTCATGACACACAAACACCCTCACGGTCTCGCGGACCAGGAGCGTCAATCTAATGCTAAAGGACAGCATGCCCTAAAGCTTAATTCATGCATTTATAGCCAACGTTTCCCTTAAACTCCTCAAAGGGAGAACCCTTACACATTGGCAATGCCACGATCACACACATATGGAGGCAACCTCACCGACCAATAGTCGGAGCCCCACTGCAGCTCTCCTACATCGCAGAGATTGGCCCTTTGATGCGCTGCTAAACATATAACATAAACGAATACAAACTCCTCTCTTTTATATTTCTCGTATTTTCAGGAGATATACCATGTTTCCTCACTTAACAGTCCCTTAGAAAACTGACCCTCTATCCTACGGCAAGGGATAACCTCACACTCTCAATCGTGAGTCAAAGTCCTAAGAAAACAATTGCTATACAGTCCAGGAGATTTTCCTTTGATACCATGAACCATGCATAGTGCATAATGTGAATGGTTTAGTGCACAAATATAAGGAAATCAGCATTGTATATCGTGCGAAACCAATCTTTCCATGATTTCCATGCTAAAGTTTATGTATTGAAACGAGGAGAGACACCGAGCCTTACGCTCATGCTGCCTTTTTCTTTATTTAAAACAACGTCCTATAGCCATGATGCAACACATAAATCAGATTTAAAATCATACTTTGACGCTTAAACTCCCCTCTCACCCTACCGTTTAAGGTTTTGCATTCGTTGATAGGTGTAAGAGTGATTTTATGTGTATTTCTTTATAAAGAAAGTGATAAACACGGATAGAAACATAGAAATGAGGGTAAACCGAGGCCAACCTCATGCTCTACCTTCATTATACATTGCACAAACACTTATGTAATTTTTTCACATTTTTTAAAAATCGTTTCCTAATTTTCTCCCATTTAAAACCCAATTTTCACCATTTTTTGGTATTTTTCCTCTATTTTCTTAAATAAAAAATGACTAAAAATTTAGATTGATTGTGGGCTGTGGCCCTTAGGTTTCTTGATAGCAAAATTTCAGGTTTTGTTGATGCTATATCTCATTTATTTTGCAAAAAACCTCCATTTTACCCCTTAAACGCATGTTTTACGGGTTTTATAATACTAATTTCAGCCATATCGCTTATGATTTTCTAATTTCTGAGCATAAACTAATAAAACTCATAGCAAACAACATTATGATGCGTATCAACCCATGAGAACAATATTTCATCAACCAAATAGCATAAAAACTTATTTTTTCTTCATAAAAATTGAATTACGGCTTAGGCTTTGTGTCTTGGGTTCTTGGTTTTGCTACGGGACTGCGTATCAGCCCTCATTCAATGTCCAGCATCTTCAAAATCAGCAATCTTCATGTCTACATTGATCTGGAAGCAATCCGGTCTCATCCGGACAAGCTTTTCTTCACCATTCTTCATTTTCCTCTTGCACACAAGAATAGCCCCTTAGGGGAGAGAAAGGGAGGAGAGAGAAAGACTAAAATTAGAATTCTCCATCCATGCCATCATTGGATAAGTGAAGGGCAGCGATATGATTAGCATACAGGAGGGAATCAAGGCCCAAGATCTGTTGGGTGGATTGTATGCAACCCCGAATCATGAGAGAGAGAAGAGAGGGCGCAATTTGGGCCAGTGTGCTACCGCCATGTTTCATCCAAGCTCCCCACGTTTTTTTCCCCACATTTCATGTGACATCAAATTGGGCCCTAAAGGTCATGCCCATTTTGCCTCCCAAGTGTCCACATTTTCAAATCTTGCCCATTTGTTGGCCATTTCCCCGTCTGGGCTCCAAATCGAGTGCTGTAAATTTTTGCACGTTCGGCTTGACATCTCGCACTGATTGGCAACTCTTGACAACCCGCACGGAATTTTGAGAAATTATCAAAAATCAACAAGTGTCGCTCAGGCGCCTTTTAAGAGTCATATTTCACTTGGTGCTTAAAATCGTCCTAGCTGGAGCCGCCACCTTCGATGTTGAATATTTTTCCCCTAAATTCCGAAATTTTTGGCACATCCCGAGCTCAAAACTCCGCTCTCATTGGCGACCATGGGATAGGGCGACTCAGCCCGTCGAACCCCACAATAGATCTGCACAAAACAACCAAAGGAAGCATCAAGCTGATACAAAATAGATATACTAAACACAATACAATGCTCACCCTACCCCCTGACAAAACCAAGGCATGACATCCACAAGGAGTAGGCCTAGCATAATCTGATAGAAGGTCCCAGGCTAGTCACTAATCGACTGCTCCAACACGGCCAAACTAAAAATAACTATCAAAGAGGTTGCCCTAAGTGGTAGTCTGAACTACCTACCTAACTAAAGACAACATACCCAGGAGCTCCTACTAGGCGAGGACTCCTATAGCCTGATAAAAAAGTATTGTCTTTCAACACATTTCTTATTTTAGGGTTTTATTTTGCGATACTCGAGCATGTAAAAAGGAGGGAGCTGAGCGTAGTGACCCAAGGAGAACAGGGCATCGGCCTCAGGTCCTGTCTCAGTATCCAAGAACCTACCAAACCCTCGCAAGGCGACACTTAATCCTTTTCTGATGCTCACTTTTATTTTCGCTCCAACCTTCCTTAATTTCTTCTTTTCCAGCAAGACGCCACCCCTAGGAAGACAAGGCATCGGCCCCAGGTCTGACTCATCCCCAGGAACCTACCAGGCCTTCGCAAGGCGATGATCAACTGCTAATAAATTTTCCTTTCTTTTCTTTTCTATTTTGATAGGGGATTAGAACCCCTTTTTACACACCTCTGTATATATTTATTGTCTTTTGGGATATTCAGGGTTTCTTTCCTTTTATCATCATTATTTTTCCTTCGGCAGGCTTCTCTAACTGCCTCACAACTAACAAGAACTCCTAGAACGGCTGCCTAGCAGGCTAGCAGAACAGGGTCACTAGGACTCCCTTCTCAAATAGGTCTTTTGATGTTTGGCAATGTCTTCACAAGAGGCAATGACTAATCAGACCTCCCTCAGACATACTGAACCTAAACCTGGGACTTCATGCCTTGGTTGCCGGTCCCCAACAAGAAAATAAAATCCCCTACAAGTACACAGACACAAATAGCATAAAAACACGGTACTCATAAAGGAGAGATATCACCTAGATAGGGCCATGAGAAGCTTCCACGCAACAAAAGGCTCCTTCCAAGCTCTTCTTCCGAACCTGTCTAGCACAGAAAAACAAGAAACCATTAACCGTACCTGCACTAAATAGACAACTCGCCCTCTTGGCCTAATGAAATAAAGCATTTCACTACAAAACTTGATTGGCCCTCTTGGCCTAATGAAATAAAACATTCAAAACCTGGCAAAACTGGCCCTCCTGGCCTAACGAGATCAAACAGAATAGTACCTACACATCCTTCCCTGAAATAATACAGATATACAATAATAGGCTCCTTTCCAAGGAGGAAAACCATAGGACTTGCAGCCTAAACTAAATACATAAGGTTATGACCCATCCCTCCTGCATATATAGCAAGAGGCGTACGCATAACATGTTGTCGAATTAACCTATGGGTCCAGGATAATAACGGTAGATTGGTCTTGGCTACTCTTTGCATCACCGATATCAACCATCGTCTGCCATATATTGCATACTCTGATAACATACCCCACAAGCGACCGGGTCCTGTTTCATCATTAATAATAATATCCAAACTAGGACCACAGTTAAAGAAAATGTATTCTTCATAAGCAAGATTTGCCAGTGAATCCGTAAACTGATTCCAGTAACGTGGAATCAGCTGAAAAGACACACTCTCAAACTCCTCAAGTAGGGTCATCACAGTACGATGATACATACAAAGAATGGGATTCCAAACCGTGTATGTCCCATCTAGCTGATTCAGGATCAACTGGGAATCCCCTTTTACTAACAACCACTGAATACCACCTTGCTTGGCAATATGCAGTCCCATAATCAAGGCTTTATACTCCGCCATATTGTCAGTGAATCCTACCTCGAGATAAGCAGCTAACTTCATCGTAACTCTATGTCGGGGATCTCAGACTACTACTCCAATACTCTCTTTTTTATTAGGGCCCCTAGATGCTCCGTCAAAATATAATGTGTACGTCCATAATGGGTTTACACAGCCTCCCATCATGAACTCCTCTATTCGTAGTTACGATACTCAAAGTTTAGCATTTTCAGAGGATGAACTGATGGCTCCATCCCACCTTCTTCACTGAACTCAACAAGGATACTTGTCAATAGTCATAAGTAGTGATGGCAGAAGACTGTGATCTCCCACACAAAGGTTCCATCTTCTTACTCAATCACTTTGAATCCTTTGCTCCACCAGATGATTTTCCCCTGATGGTATATCTGCTCCAGATATGGGTGCTCCAAATAACGAATTAACTGCCCCATCAACCGGCTTTAAGCTCTTTTGCAGGTCTCAAATCCTCCCCAGCATGGACTTGCAATGCATTTCTTTTGTATTAGCATACTTAGAAATAATAAGGTTTAATCTTATTAAGATTAACCTTATTTTACTGTAGAACAGCTAATAGAGTTGTAGACCTATTTTTCCCTAGCCTAACAATCTTTTAGGGGGCATCCCATTTAGGTTCTAGCTTCCCTGGAAACAACTCCCTACGCACATCGTAATAGAGGACTAATTGCCATTTTTTAAAGGTATATTTCTTCGCTCTAAGGTCATGCAACTGCTTCATCCGACGTTTAGCTACCTCGCGGTGTAGTAAGCTCTGCAACTTCAGCTCATCCAGGTGGGCTATGGTTGTGAAACGTTCAAAGAGGGAATCCTCATCTCCCTAAGAGTGGTTAATTGCAAACCGTATGGTTGGCAACTCAATCTTGAGGGGTAACACACACTCTTCCCCATAAACCAATTTAAATGGAGTATGGCCGGTAGCTCGCTTAAACGTTGTATTATACGCCCATACTGCCACATACAACTTCCTGTCCCAGTCTCATTTCTTCTCAGAGACTATTTTAGACAAGATCCCCACAAGCTGCTTATTAGTACTTTCGAGTTGCCCGTTTGCTTGCGGATTATAAGGGGTCGTTTTATTGTGCTTGATTTGCCAAGATTCAGTCAAGCTTTTGATCACTTTGTTCAAAAAATGGATTCCACGGTCCGACACTAATTCCTTCAGTGAACCAAAACGGCAGATAATCTGCTCTAAAAGGAAACTTGCAGTCTCTTTTTCATTGTCCTACCTCATCACCTGGGCTTCTGATAATTTTGTGAAATAATCATTTGCTACTATAATATACCTCTTCTAGGTAGTAGACGACGAGGTAATAGGACCCACAAAGTCAATGCCCCACTTCTGAAATGCAAGGATAGACATGATAGGCGTAAGTGGGCATTTCCTATTCTCTCTACTGTCATGTCTTTGATAGGTATCACATCTCTTAACATACTCAAAGGAATCTTGGAAGATGGACGGCCACCAATATCCAGCTCGTAAAGCTTTCTGCGCTGTCAACCGTCCCGCAAAGTGCCCTCCACATGCAGAGTCATGACGCTTCCTAAGATAAAAGGAACCTCGTCACGTATCACACATCTGCAATAGATATCATGAACATCATGCCGATATAGTGTCCCTGCGATCAAGGAAAAATTCAAAGCCTGTTGTTTGATTTTCCTCTTTTCTGACTTTGATAGACTAGCTCCAGTCTCTCCTATTGATAGATAATGCATAATAGCAACATACAAAGATGGGATAGAAGCTGTATCAATTTTAAACATTTCCTCAATATCACTTCCTTCAGCCAAATCCTCTTTCTGCTCCTCGAAATCCACAAGGCATTCCACAATACCCTGCAACCTCGGTGGCTTACTATTAATCTCATAATCGAACTCCTGCAAAGTGATTAACCACTTTGCCAAATGATCACACAGTTGCAGCTTGTTCATAAGCAATGTAAGCCCTTTCGCCTTCGTATAGAACACTACCTTTTCATAGAGGATGTAGTGCCTGAATTTCATAGTCCCAAAGACCATCGCAAGATACAACTTCTCCATATAGGTATAGTTAATCTTTGAAATGCCCAATTTTCGACTAGCAAAAGCTATCAGATTATACCACCTTTCCTCCCAGATTTGGGCTAAACAGCAGCTTATACTATGCATGGTGGCTGTTGAAAATATATAGAACACCTCGCCTCTTTTAGGTGCTTTTAAAACGGGTGCTTTTACTAGCTCCTGTTTCAATCCTCGAAAGCTACCTTACAAGGGTCACTCCATTCAAATAGATAGCTAAAGGATAATAAATTCGTTAATGGAAACGTCCTCTCTACCAAGGCATTTATAAACCTTCGATAGTACCCTATCGATGACAGAAATCTATGAACCTCTTTCGGAGTACGTGGTGGACTCATAGCCACTATGACCTTGATCTTTTCAGGGTCAGTTGCTATCCCTAATCAACTGACCACATGACCTACCAATAGCCCGTAAGGCACTCCAAAGACACACTTTCGTGGGTTAAGAGCGATACAAAATTGTCTGCAGCACTCAAAACACTTTCTTAAAATAATCAACATCCTTTCCCTTACAGTGGCTGCCCCAGGTCATCAATAAACACCTTCAACTCGCCTGGGGAGATGTCACCAAAGGTCTTGTCTGTTGTTCATTGCCATGATCCAGGTGCATTGCACAAACCAAAGGCCATCACATGGTGCGCAAAAGTACCAAAGACAATAATAAAAGTTGTTTTCAACTTGTCCTCTTTTGCAATTTCCATCTGGTTGTATCCCACAAAGCAATCCATAAACGAATATATTTCCCTACCCGCTAATTGACCCAAAATCTGGTCAATAAACGGTAGCAGGTAGTAATCCTTAACCGTTTGCTTATTCAGCTCTCTAAAATCCACACATAGTTGGATCTGGTTGTTTTTCTTCTTCCTGATGACAACTGGTGAACACCATTGTGTGTGCTGAACAGGGAAGATTAGCCGAGCTTTCCTTAACTTCTGTAACTCCTCAAATAGCCCGTCCCTCAATTCAAAAGGCATACACCTTATCTTATAACGCATAGGACGACTGCCTTCTTTTAGAGGAATATTATGAACAGCCAGGCTGGGAGGAATTCCTCTCAGCTCATCATAACTCCAAGCAAAGATGTCGCGGAATTCTTGAATCAAGGACACATAGTCCTCCCTTTCTGCTGAACTGAGCATGGAACCTAATTTAATTGGCCGCGAATCATTCGGCGTGCCAAGGTCCAACTCAATCACATCCGCATCTCTTATTCTATCTTGCGGCTCTATCAGCTCATTTAGAGTTATCTAATAGATATCCTCTGTAGTGGACCCCTCTTTAGATTCGTCACTGGATGATGTCTCACTACCAGATGGATCGTCTGTTGTCTCTAATTCAGTAGAGGATAAAGGAGCTCTCTCACTTTGAGGAGACTCAGGGTAAGCATCGACTATTACTCGATTGGCACCTCTACCTAGAACCACACGATCGGTGGGTATATTGACTTGACAGTCTGTTCGTAAGATCCAAGGCCTACCTAGCAAGACTCGATAGCTAGGACGTCCTGTAAATCTTATCACCCTAAAGTCCAAGAAGCATTCTACACTCGCAACTGTAACGTGGACTTTAGTAACGCAACCTTCTGGTTGTCATAGACTATCATCAGCCATTCTAAGAAGGGTGGAGCTGTCTTTTTGGATGCCTAGACCCAACCTCTCCATCAACTCTGAACTCATGATATTGACGGAGGATCCAGTGTCTACGATAGCATGTTCCACCAATATTCCATCCACATAAGCTGGAACCCTAGGGCAATTCTTTTCAGCATGATCAAACCAATCTTCCCCTACTCATGCTATGCCCAAGGGTTCTACAATATACTCGATATGCAGGATCTTCTCGAATTCCTTGCATACTCCTGGAGATAATTTAATCAACTGGAGAAGGTTTACATCTGCTTTGACTTTCAAAGAGAACTTGCTAAATCAAAGTCATGATAAGTAGCCAAAGCTCTCAATTCTTGCCAAACCATCATCTCTTTTGGTCTTTGGACCGGTTTTGGTGCTTCTTTCTTGGCACTTCCTCATCCTTTTTAGGATCGCCTTTTTTGTCAACCGGCCTTAGTGGTCCCCCTTCCATGCTAGGATTCTATACTTGCGTCCCCTTATCCCCTTGTTTAGGGTTTCCCTCAACCGGTTTTTCCTTATCTTTGTCAACCTCTTTAGCCTTTTGGCCTCTTATCACGGCTCTTAAGTTAGAGGTTTTAGCATCATTGACTCGTACAGCCTCAATAAGGCCGACTCCGTTGCCTTATGGCAACTCTTCTATATTGGTTTTCCCCCTCTGCAATATTTGTCTTGGTGCAGCATTTTGCTGCAAGTTATTTCCTTGCACTCTATGATTTACAGGACCTGGCTCTTTACTCCCTTGTTGGAGGGAACTAATCTTACTCCAGCAAGTAGCAGCTATTAAGCATCGTAAGAATCCTTTCATGATTCGCACTTTCCATAATGATTCGTTGTAAAAATAATAGGGGTTAATAGTGCAAGATGCAGTTTTATACCTTCTAGGCTTAACCGAAGTATATTACTTTAGTGGGTAAATAATCTTGCTCATAATTCATTTCAATGCATAATGCTATTTGAAAAAAAACTATGTTTATACTTTATTTATTTTGCATGTTCCATTAAACTAAATTCCTTCGTCATGAATAACTAGGAAAAAATATATCTTATCCCTAACAATTCATCTTGCACGGTTGAATTAAAACCGATATAAAATTAAGAAGAAAAAACCTGGGTTTGGGGTGAGATATCCACATGGATACCGGGAGATGACCCTCCCGCAGCTACTCCTTGGACGTTCTTAGGAGGCATCGCAATTGTAGTCCTTTGAATGTGGAAGTAGCTTTACACTCTTTTTCGGAGTTCCAGCGTTGCTCCCTTACACGTCAATACTCTTCTTCTCTTTTTCGAGTAGGGGAAAAAAAAACCAAGTCCCAAGGGTATTTTGGAAGGGCACGGAACAGTTAAGGGTTTATCCACGAGGAGGGGGTAATAAGACCTTTAAGGTCTTAGTTTCTTTGGGAGGGAAAGGCTTACAAAGCCTAAGGAAAAGGCCCTATAGGGGTTTATACACAAGGGGGAAAGGGTAAGTGTGTGTGGTTCCAAAAGGCATAAGAAGAGGCCTTGGGAGATTTTTGGGCACAGGAGTGAAAGGTATAGGAAGGGGGTCTTGGAGGGATTTTAGGACACGAGGGGGTGGGTTGTCTGGACACGGGGGTGAAAAAGGATTAGGGGTTTAAAACCTAGGGGGGAAAGATGAAGGGTAACACAAGGGGGGGTGAAAAGGGCTTAGGAGGATTTAAAACAAAACCCAAGGGTGGAAGGGTAAAAGGGGGAAGGGTGAAAGGGTGAAAGGGGGCTTATCTAGCCCCCTTAGAAGCTTCTTTTTAGAAGCTTCTAAGCTTGACACGTGGACAGGAGAGGGAGATTGACGCCTGACGGTGACGGCCTGATGGTGCTTATGTTTGGCCAAGGAATGAAATCGACGGCTGCAAGAGGCTCCCTCTCTTCCTCACGGTGCAAGGAGAGTCTTATGCCATAGGTGGCAGTGCTCTGACTGGCAACCCCCTCTTGCACGGCAGCTCCACGGTGAGAGGAGCTTCTTCCTCCTCACTTCAGCTCCTTGTACTACGAGTCTGGGCAGCGTCATCCTCTCCACACCCCCATAGAGGCAGCAACCCCTCTCTTAAATAGGGGAGGGAGGGGAATCCTCCCCCTCCTTATGTGTCAATATGCATGGCGGTGGAAGGCACTGAGCTCCATCAAGGAGCTTAGTCCTCCATTCTATTTCCCTCCCCTTACAGCACGACAGTCGGTTTTGGGGAGGGAAAATTAAAAAAAAATTGAATTTATTCATTTGATATATTATAGTAGTTGAGAGATTTATTGATGTTATATCTCGGCCATATACCATGCTCAAGGATTTGTTTGTCCCGGTAGATAATTAATCATTATTGTAGAAAAAAAAGGCATTGGTTCATAAGGTTCATGAGTTGAAGACTAAATGTTTGGACTTGACTAAAAGATTGGATAATGCCTTAGATGTTAAAAGGAAAAGTGATGAATATGTTACTTCATCATTGCAACAAAAAGATTGGTGACAAGGATGCTATGATTAATGAAGTTCTTCACGAGGTGAATATAGAGTTGAAAGGGATGGAACACGATCCTTCTTTGGGATCTAGTGGTGATCAGTCAATTATTGAGGTGTCTTCTTGTATGGCCATTATACCTTATATACCTAGCTACAGTCTCTAGGTTATGTACTTTGAGTATCTTAGAGGGGCTCTACTACGATTACTTATACAACTGCACTAGAGGGCTTTGAGTATAAGTAATCCTAGTCAACAAAATTTGTGAGTATCATTGAGGATCTCTTAGTCTAATAATAAATCAGTCTCAACAAAAAGTATCTTAGTAATGTGGTTTTTTTGTCCTAGGTCCATGTAAAAAAATTAATGCCATCTATGAAATTTATCAACTTTTATAGTAATGATTGGAAGACATCAAATGCAACAATGTAATACAAGGTTACCATGTCAAAGACAATATCAAATAGTAAAAATGTTTGTGCTTGTGTGTGTGTACCATAGTTATAAAATTTATTCCAATCAATTATACTCATAGTCATAACATTTGAAGAAAATATCCTATGCTCAATTTAAGGGATTCTTCTTCTATGGCAATACTTTTGGGTTCATTTTGATGAAGTACCATAATGACCATTAGCTAGGGGATCATTTTCTTTTAGTCCTTCCGTTGACTAGTTGGCATGATTACTAATTTGTTATGCCTATAAAGTTAATACAAAAACAAGGAATGATGCATATCACAATTAGATCCCCTACTTAGACATTATGAAGGATATGACCAATTTTAAGCCATCTTAAAGAGTTACCAATGTATGTGGCCCATGGTAAAGCACATTGCATACCATTATCGAGAAGTCTATTATCGTGCATCGTAAATCTCCTAATTAGACTTTATAAAGTGTATGACCAATTTTTAGCCCTCATAAGGAGTCGATGTAATGGCACCCATAAAAAAGCAAAGTGCATACCATTACCATAATCATGGATATGTTATCATTCCAATATATACACACAAAAGTGGACTACATCTTGAGTAGACAAAAGCTATCCATTTGAGTAGACATACATCTCCATAAAGCTATCCATTTGATTATACATCTCTTTCTCTTTCTCTCCCTCTCTCATTTCCTCCCCCTCTCTCTCCCTCTCCCTCTCTTTCTCTCTCATTTCCTCTTCCTCTCACAATATATCCTAACACTCTCCAAAAGCAAAAGGGAGAGGGAAAGAGAGAATGCACTCTCCCTCCCTCTCCCTCTCCCTCTCCTTCTCTTTCTCTTTATGTTTCTCTCCCTCTCTCATTTCCTCCCCCTCCCTCTCCCTCTCCCTCTCTTTCTCTTTCTCTTTCTCTTTCTCTTTCTCTTTCTCTCCCTCTCTCTCTCTCTCTCTCTCTCTCTTTCTCTCCCTCCCTCTCCCTCTCCCTCTCTTTCTCTCTCATTTCCTCTCCTAAAAAAGTAAAAGAGAAAGTGATTTAAACCTTAAACAAGCAAAAGGAGAGAGGGATACTTACCGATGAGATATGGCGACTGTGGGGTGGCTTCTCTTTGTGATGAAGGCTCCTCCTCTCCTTCGCGAACAACGGCGGTGGCGGCAAGTCTTCTTCCTCTCCTTCTCTCACGATGGTCGCTCTCTCCCTCGCTCTCGCTCTCAAAACACAAAATGCAAAAACGTGAAATAAAGTTGCGCTCGGTTTCGGCTTGTTTTTTCCCTGTGGAGCCTCGCTATTTGCGTCACTTTTGCGACGCAAATAGCAAGCCGCTACCCGCGTCGCTACTCACTGTCGCTATAAGCTTAAATCCTTGTAGTGGTAGTCACATACAAATTTAGAAGCATATGAAGATAACCTTGAGGGTACTTTAAACATTGGTAAAAATAGTGAATCCAAACCAAAAGGAAAATCTTTTGCCCCTCCACCTAGTCTTATGTAGCTATGGCTCCTAGAACTCTTTCATGGAACTTGAGAAGTTCCTCTCATTCCATGGAAAGAGAATTATACTCCCACATCCATTGCATAAGTAGTTAGAGCAAGTAATTGATTTGAAATTTAAGTTATTTCCTAAAAATAATACCCAAATATGCTAGGCTCATGATGGTACCTTGCAATTATAAAGTATTTATATGGCTAAAGGATAATATTAAGCATGTTCTTCAAGACATCATAGAAACTTAAATAGAGTTAAAATTTAGTTTCGATACTATCCAAAGTGATGTAGCTTACTTCATATAATCAAGTGTTTCCTAAACTGTACTACATATATCCTATTTCTAAAAATCATATTGACTAGAAAATAACTTAGTTAAGATCGATGAGGCCTCATTATCAACAACTAATATATTTTTCTTTAAAGGGTTAAAAAAAGGGATAAAAGCAAGGATAGCTCATGGATGGCATTATGATTAATAACCAAAGTTGTGCTTTTCGTTTCTGGTATGATTCTTTTGGGATGTATGTGTGCAAGGACTACCTTATCCTAGATCCATGCTTGTGATAACCAAATGAAAAAGTGGATTCGTAGGTAAAGTCTTGTGGGATCCCATACCAAGGGTCTATTTAATTGCCTTTAGTATTGGATCGTGAGAAAAGAGAAGTGGCAACTTCCCCCATAATGTAAGAAATTTGAGAAGGGTTAGTGAAATTTAATGAGACTATGAGCTCATAAATAGTGTGTGATCATGAAGTAGCATGATCTCTTGGGCTCAAAAGATCCCATCACAAGCTAGAAAGCTTTGTCCACTCTACAAGGGGCCTTCTTTTGTAATAAACTATTTAAATTAATGTGTTATTGTTTCATGAAGTATTTGTTCATATTCTTAAGAACTACGTTAGTAGTCTCTTTATAATAAATTAATAAAATAACATTATTTTCATATTTTTACACAATGCAATAGTATAGTTTGCTTAAGTAGAAATGTAGAACAAACCCATTGAAGAAAGTGGGAGGCTTCAATCCCAAAAATAGGTACTACATAGTTAGGTTGATTTCATAAGTTGGGTAATCTTTTTAAACACTAAACACAGTTGTATAATGTGACACCTAATTTGGTAAAATACAAATAACTTAATATCATTCTAAGGGATTAGAATGCAGCTAAGTACTAGCTCATTGATTAGAATGAGTACTAAATATTTTACAGGATATATCCTCAAAATCATTGAGGACCATTTGTCTGCCCAAATAAACGCTTATTCTTTGAACTTAAACTTTCATTTTCTTAATATCGTTCCATGGTCCCCTAATACATACATCACTTGTGCTTCTCATTGATTTGATGATATAACAACCACATAAATATAAGACCCTAGGATGGACTTTAGAGTTTTGAATTGAGAAACACTTGATATATAAGGGATACATAAAGGCTATTGGTATTAGCAATATTTAAATTATTTTCTACTGGGAATTCACTACAAGATATAGACCTTATACCGACGAAAATACAAACAACAAAAGTTACCCCCGTCATTGCAAAAAGCGTCGTTATTGACGACGCCATAGAAACGTCGCTATTGGCGTCACTCTATGCGTCGCATATAGCGATGCAACCAATAAATTTGCGACGCACATAGCAATGCCAATAGCGACGCAACCAGTAAATTTGTGACTCAAATAGCGACGGTAACAGGGAATTTTTTTTTTAATGGCAGGGCAGATATAGCATTGTGTACTCTATGAGAGCCATACTGGTGCGTAGATCAGATGCTGTACGCTTGCGTAGTGAATGCTGGAAGGTCCCCAAGAACAGTAGAACTCTAATTTTTGCAAAAATTACAAGGTAAAAAGCATGAACGACAAGAGCAAGAGACCAATTGGGTGCAATCTCCCCCTATGCCTTGTGTGAGCGCTCCATAAAGCATGTATTTTATGTATTATTCATCTTCAAGCTCAAATAATAGCCCAAATTACAAAATAGCAAGCTTTTAGCTTTTGACTTTGCTTTAACACAAAATAGGAATAAAGCTAATGGACGGTGCCCAAAGAGTCTGGCACACCCAATACAATGTCCAAATAGAAATAACATAATCGTGCGTCCATGCGCATACAAAATAATAATAAATATCCGACGCCTCAATAAATAGGCGTGACAAAATATAAGCGTGGCGCCTATCAAAATATAATCCATAACTCGAATACTCGCTATCCTCCAATGCTTTCCTCTGCCACTGCTGCTATCTCTACACATCAACTGAAGCATTCACAATCGTTAGTAAAATAATACAATTAAACCGACAAAAGCGAATACTAGCAGTCTTCAGCTACATAAATAAATCAACTGGTTAGAAATAAATCCTAACCTTAATTTATTACGAGTGCACACTCTAAACTCATAAACGTTTATTAATTTAATATGCATTTTGCAGAATCACCCGCTATGGAATCACCCATGTACACACTAAATTAATGAAAGGCCCGAAAAGGACAGGCGTTCCCATCAACTTCTCGCACAAAGAATCCACTTTGTGTATAAGCCCCGGTCATCAAAGTTTATGGAATCCACCGTAAAACCTCACGGAATCCACCGTGGCACGCGGAATCCACCGTGAAATATGCCTCTTGGCATCATACCCCCAGGGTGGGATAGCAATTGACCTCAATTGCTATTAGCTCAATGTGGAGCTAACAGAGTGAGGAAAGCATTTGACACTCTAGCGTGCATCCATTGTGCTTCCTCTATAGGATGGTTCTTAAATTTAACTAGATATCTAGAATATCTTCGGCCAGTTCTAGTGGTCATAAAGTCATTGTCTATGATAGCTTCTAGTTTAAGTATTTCAGTCTCTTCCTCTAATAAAGGTGGGTTTTCATAAATAGGGTGTACAGGTAATTGGCCTCTAAATGGTCTCAATAAACTAATGTGAAATGTGATGCGAATTTTCGAGTGAGGTGATAATTCTAACTTGAATGCATTGTCATTAATTTTATGAATGATCCTAAATGGTCCATAGAATCTAGGGGCTAATTTCACGACTAGGTGTCTATCTACACTTTGTAGTCTATGTTTTTCTATTCTCAACCAAACATAGTCATCAACTTTGAAATTCATTGCTTGTCTTTTCTTATTGCCTTGTTTGGTATATGATTGCTGGGCTTTAGCAATCATGTCTTTAACCTCATCAAAAATAGTATTATGCATACTAGCAATATCATCAGCACTCTGAATTCTATTTGACAAATATGCAACAGGTGTAGATAATCTATATCCATAAATCACTTCAAACGGTGTTTTCTTTGTAGATGTGTGTGGTGTATTGTTATATGCAAACTGTAATAAATGCAAATGTGTGTCCCATGTCTGAGGTTTAGAAATAGTGCTATTAGTGGCTTCTGTTTGTCCATTAGTTTCTGGATGAAATGCAGATGAGAAATCAATCTTTGTGCTTAGGTTAGCAAACAAAGTAATCCAAAAGTTGTTACAAAATCTAGAATCATGATCTGAAATAATAACTTTTGGCAATCCATGGTTAGTAAAAACAATTTTCAAAAACAATTGTGTTGCTTGTGAAGCTGTTAAAGTTTTCTTACATGGAATGAAATATGCTTGTTTACTAAATCTATCTACGACTGTCCAAATCATATCATGGTTAGATTTAGTATTAGGTAAACCAGTAATAAAATCCATAGAGATTTGTTCCCAAGGTTTAGATGGAATAGACAAAGGCATAAGTAATCCATATTGTTTACCATGATGTCTCTTAACTCTTTGATAAATCAAACATTCAGAAACAAAGTTAGATACATCAGTGTCCATATGCGACCAATAAAAATCTTTAGTTAATGTACGTAAAGTAGATATGATACGTCTATGACCTTGATATGGGAGACAATGAATCTCATTCAAAACAAAATATCGGAATGGAATTGTAACACACAATCTCTTTTCATAAAACATAAATCCATCATTATATGACAATGAATCAATAGGAATCAAGTTATTTTGAACTAATTTATTCCAATCAGCATGAAAAGTAATATCCTGATGATAAGTATCTTTCACAGCAATCAAAGAATCAAAAGATATAACAAAAATATTATGAATGGCAGGTCTTCTACTTAATGCGTCAGCCACTACATTTTCTTTTCCGGGTTGATATTGAATGATAGTATGAAAACTCTGGATAAAAGATGCCCATTTGATATGTCGGTCAGAGATTTGGGGTTGGCTAAGTAAATGTCTAATACTTTGCTGATCGGTTTTAATCATGAATTCTGAACCTATTAAGTAGTGTTTCCACTGTCTTAATGGTTGTACAACTACTAATAGTTCTTTGTCATATGTGGAATATTTCAGTTCAGAGGGTTTCAGCTTACAACTAGAATAGGCTATTGGATGATTATCCTGCAAAAGTACAGCTCCTATTCGTGATCCACTAGCATCGGTCACTACTAGAAAAAATGGTTTATTAAAATCAGGCAATTATAGGACAGGGGCATGGGTTAATGCATGTTTCAATAAATCAAAGGATTTTTGTTGATTTTCGGTCCAATGATAGACAATTCCTTTCTTCAAAAGTTTAGTCAGTAGTAAAGCAAGTAATGAAAAATTACGTACAAACTTCCTATAGAAACTAGCAAGACCAAGGAATGAGCGTAGCTCATGCACGTTTTTAGGTACATGCCAATTCAATATTGCATCTATTTTCTTAGGATCAACTTTAATACCATCAGATGATACAATATGACCTAAATACTCAATTTTTGTTTTAAATAATTCACTCTTTTCAGGGTTTGCATACAATCGATTATCTTTTAGTAACTGGAAAACCAATGACAAATGCTCATAATTTTCTTTCTCATTTTGACTAAACACCAAAATATCATCAAAGAAGGCAATTACACAATACTGATATTTCAGAAATATACGGTTCATCATTCTACTAAACGTAGCAGGTGCATTAGTCAATCCAAATGGCATCACTAAAAATTCGTAATGACCAAACTGTGTTCTAAATGCAGTCTTGAATATGTGTGACTTGTCTAGTCTCACCTGATGATAACCAGACTTAAGGTCTATTTTACTAAATATAGCAGATCCTTGCAGTTTGTCCATAAGGTCATCAACTCTAGGAATGGGATACCTATTCTTTACAGTGATCTTATTTAAAGCTCGATAGTCAATGCACATACGATAGGTATTATTCTTTTTCTTGACTAACAGAACAGGTGCACCGAATGGAGAACTACTAGGTCTAATCAATCCTCTATTTAGTAATTCCTCAACTTGACTCTGAATTTCTTTTTGCTCTATCTGGTTATGCCTATATGGTGCTTTGCAAGGTGGTTGTGTGCCAGGAATCAAATATATATTATTGTCTTCTAGACGTGAAGGAGGTAAACCAGGTGGTAGGTCTTCGGCAAAACAGTCTTTAAAATGTGCAAGAAATTCTTTATGCCTAGGGTGCATATGATTTTCTTTTACTTGCAATTCATTCACCCAAATGAGATAAGATTTACTACTCTTGCATAATGCACGTTTAGCTTGAGTATGCGAAAGCAGTGGAAAAACATTAGATGCATGCATACCATATAATGTAATAGGTTTTCCTTAAAAATTAATATTCATTGAATGTGTGGAATAGTCTATATCTGGGTTATGCTGATGACGCCAAGGCATACCTAAAATAATGTCACTTGACTGTAATGGAACAACTAGAAAATTTCTTCTTTCAGTGTATTGACCAATTTGAACCTCTAAGTCTTGCACTTCCTGTGTACCATTATACCTAGTGCCTAAGAATGCTACTTTGATACGATAATGCGTAGGTACAGTCTGTAAATTCAATTCTTTTACTAGCTTTGCTGAAATAAAATCATGAGTGCTACCGTCATCATGCAAAATAATCTTTTCCTTTCCATGCACCAAACATTTCATAGTCAATAAAGAATGTGGAGTTGGCATACCTGATAAAGTATCCGAAAGAGTAGTAGTGTCGTCCTCATCTTCAGTGAAATCAGGTATATCTTCATGTTCGTCATCGTCCATTGCTCCAAGGTAGTTGATATGGGCAGGTGGCTTCTTTGAATGGCAATTTGCTGCTAAATGTCCAGGCTGGTGGCATTTATAGCATACTATTGGCTTGGCTTTGGTTACATTGTTTGCAATGGCAAGAAGTCTAGGGACATTAGGGTTTGGCTGTGGAATAGGCTTAGGGTTTTGATTAACATTGGATGGTAATGCAGGTGGTTTTGCCCAATTTTTACGGAAAGATGATGAAGAGAAACGACCTGGATTAAATCTTCTAAAATTGGAGTTGAATTGCTTAGATCCATAGTTACCATTGGCTTGGAATTGCTGTGGACGTCTGTCTCTACCTCGCAGCTTGTCTTCAGTGTCATGAGCTAGTGAAATGGCGTCTTCAAGAGTAGCAGGCTTGAACATGTTAGCTTCAGTGTAGTAATGCCCAAGGAGTCCAGACATATACTTGTGCTGTGTGTCGCTTCAAGTACATCTTCAAGCATGCATAGCTAGAGTAGTGCATTCCAAAAACGCTATGTATACTGAGGAATAGGCTCATGATCCCGTTGTTGAAGAAGATCCCATTGCTTAATAGCTTTCTCATGAAATTGTGGAGGAAGGAAATTTTGCATGAACTTCTTCTTGAAATTCTCCCAAGAAGCGGGACAATCTATACTCTTGCGTACAACAGTCCACCAAAGAGATGCTCTGTCCCCTAAATGATTAGTGACACACTTGATTTTATCTTTTTCTGCATAGGTTTCCTTATGGAAATAGTCGTCAAACTGACTAATGAATGCAAGAACAGTTTTTCCTTCTCGTATGCCATTGAAAGTACGAAATTTGAAACTTCTTTTACTTATCTTTGATTCCTTGCGGATGGTTTGAGCTTCGAGAGTTCTGTTGATGGTACGTCGGATAAGATCTTCAGATTGAGGTTCTTCTTTGTCGGTAGACGATCTTTGTAAATTTGCCAATTGAACTTGCAATGCTTGCCTAGCCCTCCATTCTTCATCCAATTGCATCATGATTAAGTCTAGCTTTTGCTCCATCATAGGCTCAGGTAGGTCGCCTTCAGCGATAAGATCATCCATATGTGGTTCCGTTATCCTGCAAAACTCAAAAGACCTTTCTCACTCAAAATCAAGTTAGCGGGATGAGCGTAGCTCAAGTTCAGGAATACAAGGCTTATGCATTTTGGGTGTGACTTTCACAATCTTCGAAAAATCTGTGTTTTATCCTTCTTCGTATGCTGAAAATGCTTCAACAAACCTGCGGATGGGTAGAGTACCTTCCAATGAACAACTTTGCAGTTCGGAGTTTCTGCGCAGGAATAGCTCTTCTAGGAGTTTTGAGTACAAGTCAGTTCTGACTCCAGTTGACTTGTCTGACTTGCAGAGTACCAGACTAATGTGACTTGCAGAGTTTGTTGACTTGCAAAACTTGCTTGCTTTGTCGGACTTGCAGAACTTCAACTTGACAGACTTGCTGAATCTGATTGGTTGGGTGTGACCTGAAGTTTGTGAGGACTTGTTTGATTAAAGAGCTTATGTGATTAAGCTTAGTAGCTTGAGGCTACTGTCAACGGCGAATTTCGTGGGGGGGGCCGTTTTCTGCCGCCGTGATTTTCGGGATGCTGCCGCCGTTTTGTTAACGATTTGAAGATTGAAGCTTTTTAAAGCTTCTAGCTAAGCTTAATAACTTTTAAACTTAAGCTTTGAAGCTTAATGAGAGATATGGAAATTACTCTTTTCTCTGTACAAAATGACTTGATGAAGAAGATATAGGAGTGGTCCTCCGCCTCTGCAGACCGGTCCTTCGTGATCGGATGATGGAAACAGGGGTTCTTGATTGCCAGAAATTTGCCTGTATCGACGGTTCGCGACGAGATTGACTGTAGAGCTCGATCGTTCCACGAGCTCCGCCTTCGCACGAGATGGGTAGCGATTGGAAGTTCTTGGTCTCAGCTTCGCTTTGATACCACTGGTGCGCATATCGAATACTGTACGCTCGCGTAGTGAATGCCGGAAGGTCCCCAAGAACAATAGAACTCTACTTTTTGCACAAATTACAAGGTAAAAAGCATGAACGACAAGAGCAAGAAACTAATTGGGTGCAATCTCCCTCCATGCCTTGTGTGAGTGCTCCACAAAGCATGTATTTTATGTATTATTCATCTTCAAGCTCAAATAATAGCCCAATTTACAAAATAGCAAGCTTTTAGCTTTTGAGTTTGCTTTAACACAAAATAGGAATAAAGCTAATGGACGGTGCCCAAAGAGTTTGACACGCCCAATACAATGTCCAAATAGAAATAACATAATCATGCGCCCATGTGCATACAAAATAATAATAAATATCTGACGCCTCAATAAATAGACGTGACAAAATATAGGCGTGGCGCCTATCAAAATATAATCCATAACTTGAATACTCGCTATCCTCCAATCCTTTCCTCCGCCACTGTTGCTATCTCTACACATCAACTGAAGCATTCACAATCGTTAGTAAAATAATACAATTAAACCGACAAAAGTGAATACCTAGCAGTCTTCAACTACATAAATAAATCAATTGGTTAGAAATAAATCCTAACCTTATTTATTACGAGTGCGCACTCTAAACTCATAAACATTTATTAATTTAATATACATTTTACGGAATCACACGCTATGGAATCACCCATGTACACACTAAATTAATGAAACGCCCGAAAAGGACAGGCGTCCCCATCAACTTCTCGCACAAAGAATCCACTTTGTGTATGAGCCCCGGTCATCAAAGTTTACGGAATCCACCGTAAAACCTCACGGAATCCACCGTGAAAATGCCTTCTGGCATCACATACAAAATAGTTTCTGCACTACTGCATATAAAGCACTTGCAAATAAAAAGAATGTATACTGAAATCATAAAATTGATATATGAAATAAATACATTATCGCATAAAATGCAATTGGTACAATTATGAAAGGATATCACTAATACATAGAAAATGTCTACATAGATCAGGCGGCTAAAAACTAAAGATGTGTGAGCTCCAAGGATCCAAGGGCGAGTTACAAATCCTCGTTCCCCGAAAGCTCGTCTCGTCGCAAAGGAGCATCAAACGGATTCTGCAGAAAAAGAAAGAGCACATCAATCCACCATACAATAATGCATTCAAATATCTCATGGTAACTACGGACAAGAAAGATGAGTGACTTACAGGGCCGCCGTGTCTATACAATCGGTCGATCAATGCATTGAGACCGTGCCCCCTCTGTATATCGAGTCTCAAGGCCTTGCGGATCGCGATTTGTAATGGAGTGCTACAAAGAAAACAAAATTCTAACTGTTAGAAACATGATTGTCAGTACGAAGAATATTTCAAAAAAACAAACAAGCAAAACAAAAGAGAAACTTACAAAGTCCTCCAAATATGTCCTGTGGCCGCCACTCCCAAGATGATGGACCACTCCGGCCTCGAGTCGTGCCCTCGCCGCCTCCCGCTGCTGACTCCAACGTCCTAGAGAATCTGTAGCCTCCTCCCTCAGTCGGTGCCAGTCGTGCAAGGATGCTACTATGTAGTCCTTGCTCCCCTCCGGTATGTTCTTCCAATGATCCAGGACGTTGTGCTGAAAAACTTATTGGCACAACTCTCTCATGCGAGCCATCAAGCACCTCCCCTCATTATTCATGACGATGGCTCCTGACCTACTATTAACCAGATATCCATAACCCCTAGGAGTCTGCCTAAGATGGGTCCTCTCCCATCTTCGTCCACATTCCTGGGCATATCCAGGAGACCCCTCTGCATCTGGTGTACCGATGTGGGTAACCTCTCTCGGAGTGGTACTCAAAGGGGTGCCACCAAAAGGGGTGCCACCTGCTGACGGCTGCGCAAAAGCTGGAGTAACTGGAGTAGACGTCCCCACAGGTGTGACAAATCGTGGAGGTGAGGCAGCTCCAACTAAACGACGAGACGGAGACACCACATCCGTGTCTCCACAGTAGCATCCCCCTGATCCCGATGAAGTCCCTCCCTCAGGCCCAAGTCGTGAGCGTCGAGATCGTCTGCTCGAAGCTGAAGCATCTGATCACGCTGAAGCAGATCTAGTAGAGCACCCTGACAAAGAACAAGACAGCTCCTGGTCTGCCATCTCTCTGAATCTCGTGAGCTGGTCTGGAGACATGCGTGCCATCATGTCCTAAAACTCCTCATCGCTCATCCCTCGACTCATCCTGAAAATGTCACCTGCACAGATAAAAAATGGTGTTAGAATAATCAATTTAAACTATACAAAGCACAATAATATAAATCATTTTTAAAAAATCCCTCTTAAAATGCATATCTTATGTACCTTTATGGAATATCTAAACAACGAATTGAGTAATACAATTATCCAAGAATGAAGTATCCTATGGTCCCATATTAATCTCCTGACACAACTCTCCATACACTAGAAGGTCGATAGACATGTCACCACAAAAGAATGAGTCTGCCTCATTCTCAAAAAATTATTGGACTCCTGTATTTCCATCATTGTTAGTCGATGCGGGATCCAAGCTTGCGGCTGCCTCCATCCCTTGTAATATCGACCCCTCTATTTGCATATTATCTTTATCTATGCCCGGAACATCGCTTTGATCATATACTCTCGCACTTCGAGGAGTTGAAGGTATAACATACCACCATCGAGATTGTCGGGGGTTTGGATAGAAGATTACCTGTTCACAAACACGTACAAAGCCAGTTCAGACCATTGTGACATAAACCATGTCGTATTACAATTAGCAAGAAAATGACTCTATGCACCTGTTCACAATGGGTCCGCAACACAAAGGTGTCGCGCAAATCCGTCCATTTTTTTTCGGAATCTATTTCGAGAAATCCAAATGGACCTCGTCGAACTGTTGCTCCAGCTCCTCTAAGTACCACTTTGAACCACTGCACATCGAATAGTATCATGGAGAAGCTACGGTAATCCACCGTAATAATACTTTGCAAGTTCCCAAAATACTCCATCTCATCCACAACCGTGTTTGGATCCATTGCTCGTCGCTAGCTCTCTTGCTCAAACCTTGCCATGACACCACAGTCCATTGTGGAGCGCATTTTGTCAATACGCTCCACGCGAAAATGCCGTCCGCGTGACCACGTTGCACTATATATTTTGTACTGTACATTGAAACACTCAAATTAGATGTCGCATCTAAAATTTAGATACGAAATATTCTAAACCCCTCATCACCTTTGGACTACATCCCCTCGAGAACTCCCACTCCTGCATTGAGACCTCTGTCCCTTCGCTGGATGCTGCGGTCAAGGCTCCATGCAACCATCGTGTTGACATAAACCAATGCATCTCCTCCATGCCTTCGGGATATCGAATCGGTCGATGACGTGTACTGCGTCGAAATTCAGCTCGCGCTTTCTCTCGATCTTGCCTTGCAATGTGCTACTTGGCGAGCCACGTCTCCATGGAGGCATGGTGCAACATACAAAAGCGATTCACCTTCTCTTCCATTGAGGCATCCATTCTTTTTTCTACCCCATTTCCAACCACCACATCTCCAGTCAGTCTATCATCATCCTTCACCGTCCATAGCATTTGATTGTCAGGTTCCACCATTGGTAGCCATTGTGAGATATGCACTAACGCCTCTGACACCAACCAACCTTCCACCATGCTACCTTCTGGCCAAGATCATTCTCGCACAAAGCCTTTCAGGGTTTTCATGAAGTGCTCCAGGCAAAACATCCATTGCGTATGGACAGGTCCAACAATCTCCACTTCCTCCACAAGATGCACAAGAAGGTGGACTTGTATCATGAGCATGCTAGTGGGCAGATATTTCTCAAAGAGACAGACCGTCTCCACTGCTCCCCGCCTCATGGATTCAATAGAGGACGTCTTAATCTCTTTCTGTGAGATCCATTGCACCAAAGTCGACAACTTGTAAATGGCCCCGCACATTTCTAGAGTAAGGCATCCTGCGATCGTGATCGTTAGGACAAACTGCCACAAATGAGAAACCATTATGAATAATGGTCACTTTTCAAATTGCAAAATGCCCACGCTAATTATAATCCATTTTGTTCACAAACATGACATATCTTATGCCAATCATGGGATTTTAGCCCCGACAATTGGTCATCTTTAGAAAATGCAGACCTGAGAGAACGCATCATACCCGTCGGAGTGCAGATAGACTTGATTACTTGCTTCACAATGCGCTCTTCTTTGGTGGACAAAACCCAAGGAGCGCGAGGAAGCTGCACTCCCCCTTCAAGACTCGAGTGTGGCTAAAGCGCCTCCATCTTACCTACCTCCTTCAAATCCATTCGTGACCCTATAGTGTCTCTCTTTCCTGTGATGTGGTCCCATAGCAAGGTGCCCACATTCTTGAAAATATGCATGGGATCCAACAAGTGGTTGACCTGTAAGTGGGTCCAATATGGCAACTCGTAGAAAACTGAGAACTATCGCATTCCATTTGGATGTGATTTCGGGTTTACCATTTTCAACTCATACCAGCTTGCGGCATTCATACGTGTTGGAGGTCTTCTAAGAAAACCTTCCCTGAGTTCATGATCCTCTCGCAAGAAAGCGGCGTGTCCTTGATATACTATCTTCTTCATGGTTCGTGACCTTCGGGAGTCTAACTATGGCCCACACAATGGACATGCATGATAACCTGAGGTAACGAGACTTGTAAGGCGAGCCATGATCTAGTGAATACTTGATTGAATGAGATAAAATATAGATATTACCAGCGAGAACGGAGGTCTGCTCACCTGAGCACTCTCACAATCCCGAAAAGTCATGCATTGTCCACACGAGAATGGCTCGAATGTTGGCTGACCGCCGACCATCGCGTCTGCTCATATCTTGCACAGTGACCCCCTTCTCCCACAAAATCTTAAGCTCATCAACTAATGGACGAAGATACATGTCCATATTTTTTACTTTGTAGTGGCCCCGAACAAGCAAGCTAAGGATGAGATGTCCTTTCTTCGTAGAAAGCCATGGAGGGATGTTGTAGTTGACAAGTACTATAGGCCACACACTGTAAGAAGTCGAGCGCAGACTGAATGGGTTCACACCATCCATGGCGACACCGAGCCGAAGATTCCTTGGCTCTCGCGCAAAGCCTGGGAAGGTAGAGTCAATGTGGCTCTATGCTCGCGAATCCGCTGATATTCGTTGAACTCCATCTGTGGACCTATTCTGCACATGCCACGTTGTCAAGCTTGCCATTCCGGACATGCGAAACATGTGGTTTATGCGGGGGATGAGCAAAAAGTGTCTGAGAACTTTTTGAGAGATGGTTTGCCCTTGCAAGTCCTGTTGATACCTGTGAGCACCACACTTTGGACATGTCTCCATAGTCTCGTATTCATCTCGAAACAATATGCAATCGTTGATATATGCATGGATGTTATTGTAGTCCATGCCAAGCTTCCGTAAAACATGTCGTGCATCATCACAAGACTCAGGCATGGTATTTGCAGGTGGTAATATATGATATTTCAATAACCTGAAAAAAATCATAAAACACCTTGAAAAAGCACAAATGTTTGCAATAATAGTGTCAAAAAAAAAATCAATGAAGCCTATGTGTAAGGTACATGAATAACTCGGTCACACTCGTATCGCTCCAACCGTATTTTGCTTTCACACTTAAGAGTGCAAGCAATGTCTTCAACCGAGATACTCGGCACCCATCATATAATGGTATGGATGCTTCCTCTCTAAGCGGTCAGATGTCTCGACATCCATGGGAATCAATGCATCAATCATTGTCTCCATCTCAGGCTCCAAGATTGTAGGTAGGTCGGGAAGGTTGTTTGTCTCCTCTGGAATTGACGGTATAGATGGGCCTTGTGAGTGGTGGATTGGCTCCTGCAATCCATCCATCACACACCTCCGAACTCTTCTAATTGGCCGCAAAGGGTGCACTCCCCCTTGGGTCGAGACATCACCCCCCTGGATAGAAAATTTGCCAACAAGACCCAATCTTATTGTGTATGGTTTTCAATTAGCTTGCGAGTACAATGCATGATTAATATTAACTTCAAATTACCGTTTGCTAAAAATCCACAATCGCCTGATCAATGATCTTAGATTGAAACTCGCCAAATCGTCGTACGTGTTCTATAGACAATTGGCGTTTTCGTCTAATTGCCAACTTGTATTGAGAGCAAGGACATGGGACACGCTGATTAAGATACATCTCGCGATCTTGAACAATAAGACCTTCTTCGTTTTCCATCTTATCTACATTACAGCAAACGAGGCTTAAATGGATAGCTTTATGGAGATGTACGTCAAGTTGCAAGTTGACCATAAATCTTGCATTGTACATAGTAGTTGAGAGATTTATTGATGTTATATCTCGGCCCTATATCATGCTCAAGGATTTGTTTGTCCCGGTAGATAATTATTCGTTATTGTAAAAAACTGCACTAGAGGGCTTTGAGTATAAGTAATCCATTTATGAGCATCATTGAGGATCTCTTAGTCTAATAATAAATCAGTCTCAACAAAAAGCATCTTGGAAATGTGATTTTTTTGTCCTAGGATCGCGTATTAAAATTAATGCCATCTATGAAATTTATCAACTATAGTAAAAAAATTTATTTCAATCAATTCTACTCATAGTCATGAGACCTGAGAGAAAATATCATATACTCAATTTAAGGGATTATTCTTCTATAACAATACTTTTGGATTCATTTTGATGACATACCGTAATGACCATTAGCTAGGGTATCATTTTCTTTTAGTCCTTCCGTTGACTAGTTGGCATGATTTCTAATTTGTTATGCCTATAAAGTTAATACAAAAACGATGAATTATGCATATCACAACTAGATCCCCTACTTGGACATTATGAAGGACATGACCAATTTTAAGCCATCTTAAAGAGTCACCAATGTACGTGGCCCATGGCAAAGCACATTGCATACCATTATCGATAAGTCTATTATCGTGCATCTTAAATCTCCTAATTAGACTTTATAAATGGTATGACTAACTTTTAGCCCTCTTAAGGAGTTCATGTAATGGTACCCATAAAAAAAGTAAAGTGGATACCATTACCATGATAATGGATATGCTATCATTCCAATATATGTTATCTTTCTCTTTCTCTCTCTCTCCCTCCCTCTCTTTCTCTTTCTCTTGTATTTCCTCTCCCTCTCACAATATATCTTAACACTCTCCAAAAGCAAAAGCCTCTCCCTCTCCCTCTCTTTCTCTTTCTCTCCCTCTCTCATTTCCTCCCCCTCCCTCTCCCTCTCCCTCTCCCTCTCCCTCTCTTTCTCTTTCTCTCCCTCGCCCTCTCTTTCTCCCTCATTTCCTCTCCTAAACAAGCAAAAGAGAAAGTGATTTAAACCTTAAACAAGCAAAAGAAAGAGAGAGGGAGACTCACCGATGAGATATGGCGAGCGTGGGGCGGCTCCTCTTTGCGATGAAGGCTCCTCCTCTCCTTCGCGAACAACGGTGGCGACGGCGGCAGCGGCAAGTCTTCTTCCTCTCCTTCTCTCACGACGGTCGATCTCTCCCTCGCTCTTGCTCTCAAAACACACAAGCCGCAAACACGAAATGAAAACCGCGCTCGATTTCGGCCGCTTTTTTTCCCTGTGGAGCGTCGCTATTTGTGTCGCTATTTGCGGCGCTATTTACGTCGCATTTGCGACGCAAATAGCGACGCTATTAGCGACGCCAATAGAGATGCCGCCATCCGCCGTCGCTAATTGGCGTCTCTACTAGCTCAAATCCTTGTAGAGATTAATATGTTATATAGTATTAATTTCACATAAGGGTCATTATATGTAAGAGTATACAAAAGAAAGTTATTTTCTGGCTTGGATATATAGATATTGAGATTATAGATGGACCTTAGAAAAAATAGGCACTTATTGATAATACAAAGCTCATAAAGATAATGATGACAAGGATGACGATGAAGAAAATGCCTCATCATATGCACACTTGCACCTAGAGTAGGCTATTTAATTATGAATCTACATACTTGCATTTTTAGGTTTAAGCATGCAATGAATACATATAGTATAAATGTATCTTCAAATTACTTTAGTGCGATTAATTCTTTTGTTTGCCTAGTCTTCAACATGCAATATTGTTTGACATCAATGCATGGTAATGTACTTGATTAGAAATGTCTAACATCATTCTCTTCTTATTTTTTTTATAGTCATGACTTCATGGAATGTTGGAAACTTGAGCTCTAGAAAACGACACAAATTTCTATTTATGACTTTTGTGAACTTCTTATATGCAATATTATCAAGTTTCTTGCAAATTAGATACAACCCTAGACAAAATTTCAACATAGAAAATCTCCAATGTATTGCATTATATTTGGGAGCCATATAGTAAGCAATCCAAAGGGTAATAGGATGCAAGTATTAGATAGCTGAACGAAAGAGCCACCTTACATAAGCACAAAACAAAGTATTTCTTGTAGTCCCCTCGTGCAAGATTGCTAGTTTACAAAGTTGCTAAATATTTTCTTCAAGTAAACCTCAAACTAAAAGAAAAACAACTTTTTCCAATGAGAAAGACCATGTTCATTGTTCCTACTGTGATAGGAAGAGACATTATGGTCCTTATCCAAATCAAAAGGACCTTGAACATGGTAAATCTCTTTCCTCAAAACAATGCAATAATCATAATAAACAATCCTATCTCTCTTTTCCAAGGATTGCATGCCTATGAGAAGTATCAAAAGATAGCCAATTAAAGTATTTGACATAAAATTATGACATAGAGAAATACTGGCCCTCTAAGTGACAATAATAACTTCTTGGATGTTGTTAAATATTACCCATAGCTCATTTGACTCAAATAAAGGTATATGGAATTTAGTTGAGTTGATAAAAATCTAGAATATGAGGTATAGAATGAAATTCCTTAACAAACATAGTCTAACAAGACTAGGGGTTGCCATGCACATGTGTAGAATCAACCACACCCATTAAATATCGGTCATTTCTAATGTCCAAACTATTAGCATAAGTATGATTTTTTGTCTTGCTTTAAAAAATAAATGAGTGGATTTAAGAAATGGATGAATATGACATAATTTAAACAAGACTTCGAGATGCCAGTTTAATTCTTATGAATGCTAGGGAACCACATATCTGTCTAAAATCATATATTTTATCCTAGTAACTAGGGATTTTAATAGTGAATGCTAAATTGTGAAGCAAGTTGTACTATGAGTCCCATTGGAAAATTTTTATAATGAGATATGTGTGTCTCTTTGACCTACAAGCTACAACTTATCACAAACATGTGTAATGTTGGCTTGAATTAGGATAAATGATCATTTTGATTCTATTGGAAAGATGATGACCTTGTATGTTTTTCATAATGATGTTGGAGGGAAATATTGAAGACTTCTTGCATGCATTCATATTAATTGGGCTTCTTATTACTTTGAGGGTACTACGAATATACATACGTAAAGCGACCATAGGATAGGCTTGAGATTTTAGAATTTAAAGAGCTTGACACATAAGAGCTAATAATACCAATACTACTTAGGAATTTTGATAGTAGCAAAATTTGTATGGAGACCATTAAATTCAAATAAAAAAACTTCATGCAAGAGGATATAGAAAGAATGTTACTTTCTTACTTAGATATACACAAATTTTTAATACTGATGAATGTTGCACTCAAATAAATGGTAAAAAACTTATATTTCAAGATTTGAAAGAGAGATGAATGAAGAGTGATCTATAGCAACTCTTTACACAAGTAAAACAGTTGTAGAAATACATCTTAGCAAAATTTCTCTCATGCTATATCCTGAAGATGAATAGTCAATCTACATGTGAGGATTGAAGTGTCCCACTCATAATGAAGTGTTATATTCCATCGACTTGAATGCATTCTCAAGTTGAGCAACTAGTTGAGAACCAAAGCACAAGCATTGCGGATGACTTAGTAGTACATCATTGGCATTTTTCTGCATGCAAGTTGACTCAAATTTAGGATGGAGAAAGGGAATTTCTAGCCGAGCAATTATCTATGTTGATATTGAATGCCATAAAATACTATGTTGGCTCATTTCCATCGCTACTTATTGATGCGAGTAATATACATTTTGGGTTTGTGTGTGTGCATGTGTTGCCCATACACACACACACATAGATGTGTGTGTGTGAGCAACACTCATACACACATAGATATGTGTGTGTGTGTGTGTATGGGCAACAGACACACACACACACGTAGATGTGTGCATATGTGTGTGTGTATAATAGTGAGAGAGAGAGAGAGAGAGAGAGAGCGTGGGGAGGGGGCGGGTATTTACATGCAAGTGTAGGTCATTTGATTGCCTGAGTGGATCAGCTATGGTATCCCGAGGTTGCTCTATATTACCCTTGCTTACTTCTGTACGCATGTTGGTTCCTTGATTCTTGGCCTCATCTATCAAATAAAAACAACTAATTATCAAAGCTGAAAACGTAGTTTGATATGCGAAATGTGGAATCAAATCTAATCCAAGGAATTATCTACCATTATGTCAAAGCTTTTGAAGTGCAATACGGACCTACATCATCAGGAAGTTGCTCCATCTTGGTTTTGATGGTATGCCTGTGTGAAGCAGTGTAATACATAGTTAGATAGTGGCGCGAAGATGTGTCACATATACCCACTGTAGGTGGCGGTACATCAAGTGAATAGAAGAAAATGTGTACCTAGTTTTCAAATATCCAAAATACTCTTCGGCTGTACCAAATGTTTCCATGTGAGCCTTTTCGCTTTCGTATGTGGAAACCTGGGTAATAATGTGACCATTAAGACTAAGTGAATGTGCAAACAAATTACACAAATCACCAAAAGAGGGAGAGAGAGAGAGGGTGGCATATACCGGAAAGTTGGATGTAAATCCCAGCAGTCTGAGAGCCGCTAGGTCACGCGTCCTGGCAGCCATCTCCTATTCTTGATAGGATCCTGCAAAGTGGTCATACATCGTTGATGCACTCCCCATTGACGAGAACTATAATTCCATTAAGGACCAGCTAACACGAAGAGAAAAGCATTAGTTATGAAGCTAGTCATCGGGCCGAACGTAGCTTTACCCAGGTGCACTGTAACGTATATTTATTCGTTGTCCACGTCCCGTATTCCACCGCATTAAACATATCCATGCCATCAACCACCAGCAAAATACTTGTGAGTTCATACCATGTCATAGATAGCCAAACTAGGCAAGCGGTTTTAGTGTGTGTATGAGCGATCGGAGCAAGTATTCACGCCATTAACGTAGGATCGATGGGAGCTGCAATATGAATATGTATTTAAGCTACCTTTCTTGCCTCGTTTAAGGCCGCCGTTCTTTTTCATGGTCATCTCGTTGTGGTTGACGATAGAGGCAATGTACTTACCAGTCTGGCTGTGCCTGAAAACATGATCCGTATAATCTCTTAGATTAGAAATAATAGAGCGACATTTGCGGTAATTACATCTGACGGAATTAGTGATCATCAGATTACAAATGCTTCCTTCTACTAGAAATAATTGAGCAGTGCTAGGACCAATTACATCTGAGAGAAATTAGGAGATCAGTAATGTTTTGCACAACATCATTTATAATTGGCTAAGCCGTGTGGAAGCTTAAATACTTACTTATATACCCCGAGATATTTGGATGTACATGGTAGTTTAGTCTTGCGATTTTGAGCTTCTTTGCGATGTACATGCTGTTGCGGCGAGCTGGGTTCCGCATGTGGATCACTATCTATCTGCTTCAAGCCTTCACCGGTTGATTTGTCGGGAGACATATTGCTCCTGGCTGTACAGCTTCCAAACGTCGGCTAACAACCTGCAGTATAATATTGTGGACATTGTAAAATCAATGCATCAAATGTTAAAGTCAGGCAAATGCGACGCCTGATCACGGCATTAATTGACAATCTTGTCATCATCAGCCGTATCTTAGCTTACACCACAATATCCTCATGTGTGAGCCCCATGCGCATTATAAACGCAGTCATGGTTTCGAGTATACATTAGTAACGCATCACTAACGACGAGAGTACAGATGCCGGCATCATATCGACCTTACGTTAATTACAATTGCATGGCCCTGAATAGTCAATCACTATGATGCGCAGCATCAGTACAAGCCGAAGTGGCGAGACAAACATCAATCACAATGTCAGTGCAATACAAGCCGTACGACGATAACGATAATTCTACAACGATTATGTGAGCTCGTCGTACATTCTCCGTACCTTCTAGTCTGATCCGCTGCCCAAAGTATCGGCTCTAGAGTGGCGACCAATTGCGCTGTTCCACCTGGCAAGTTTTGCCACGTCATCAGCAGATCCTCTTTAATACGGACAGGTGGCAATCGCACAGCCCGACACGGTGGATGTATTTTCTAGCTGAACGAGTAAATAGATAAATAAACTTGTCTAATTGGAAAACAAAAGGTATGAGTTTCGTAGGGAATCTAGAAGGTGCAAATATGAAGATATTATTACCTTTGATTTGGAAAACAAAAGTATAAGGCATAATGGTATTGAATAACTCTTAGTGGTATCTTCAACAAAAGGAACCCTTATTTTTCTAAGTTCAAAATGAAAATATATTGTTATTTGCAACCATGTGCATTTTCGTGACCAAAGGCTCCTTTTGTTGATGAGTAGTGTCAATAAAAAATGGATATGACAAGCCTCGGCCCGCAAGTTTAAGCTCCAATACAACAAACATAAGAGTTGATATCTAGCATGAGCCTTGTGTGATGTCCTGGCTCGTTATTATACAAAAGATATATAGATAACTTCATAAACTTGTGAGGATGTTGTTACGATTAGGCAATATAAATAACAATAGGTTTGTTCACCATTCCACCTTTACCAATTATATTTTGTTCAAATAGACAACATAAATCTAAATTGTAAACTTTAGGCTATACACTCATTCTCTAAATATGCAAACCCTTAAGCAATTAATGTATTGTTGCTTCATGTTATTATGGAATTATTTTTATCACGATATTTGACCAAAACTATGAAAGTATGTTTATCATGGTATTTTACCTGTTGTAGATTTTGTTTATTTGCCGCATGATCACTGACTTATCGCATGAGGCGAATGTCTAATATTGATCGCATTATGCCTGGTAGATAAGTAGAAGGTTACTAATGTATGTTGTGTTGTGGTGAGTAGATGATTAGTTAGAGTCAAGCAAAATTATCATTTTTAGAGTGCACAATTTTGTGCATGGAGTTTATATGCTCTATAGCATAGAAAAATATTACTAGAATCATTTTCCTATTATGCATCCATTATCACAAGGACTTTGCATGTGCAATGTCATGCACAATAGATTTATTTTTTATGTATTTATTCGAGAAGATAAAATACTATTCTTTTTGTAAAGCTATTAGAATAGAGTGTGTTTTGATTTATTTGCACAAAAGCAAGTCATGCAAAGTGTGGGAAGTGAGAAACATAAAAAGAATGATTTCGATGTATTTTGGGCACAAAAGCTTGATCTAATATTATAAATACATGCATGGGGAAGGTGCTCACCCATGCGTCGAGGAAGATTATGTTGAGGGAGAGAGAGTACGAGAGAGATACACAAGACATGCTCCCAAAGAATGATTCATATTGATGTAGGGTAAGTATATATAGGTGAGACCCAAGTCAAGTGAGAGATGATATATATAGTTGTAACATCCCCACTCAAACAAAGGTCTTTGGCTGCGAGTGAAAAAACCCTTGGGGAGAACAAGGGAAAAACCCGAGCCCCTACATATACCTACGATACAAAAATGATTTACTATAAAGTTTTCTTGAATACAATGATACATGCCTCAATCAGTGAGACAAGAACTTGGAACAATACCAAGTGCATGTCTTAATGAACTAAAGTGAGCTTCACTAAGAGCTTTTGTGAAGATGTCTGCAACCATTTGATCACTAGGACAATGCTCCACCATAATGGAACATTTCTTGACTTCATGTCGAACATAATGATAATGAATAGCAATATGCTTTGATTTACTATGTTGTATATAGTCTTTGGTAAGACTAATAGCACTTTGGTTGTCGCATCAAAGAGGTGTACTAGATGATGAAGGATGTCCCAAACCTGTAAGTACTTGTCGAAGCCAAACTAGCTCTCGAGTTGCTAATGATGCAGCAACATATTCAGCCTTAGTTGTAAAAACCGCAACACATCATTGTTTCTTGCTGGACCAAGAAACCAAACATCCATTTACAAAGAAACAATTCCCACTTGTAGATCGCATGGATAAATGTGAACTTTTCCAATCAGCATCTGTATATCCAATAAGGTCAAGAGAAGTTGAAGAAGATAAAGAAGAATCCTCTCGGCGACGATAAATAAGACCAAACTCCTTAGTACCCTTGAGGTACTTAAGAACACGTTTTGCAGCACTCCAATGAATAGTGGAAGGGGAAGAAAGATAGTGTCCCAAAAAGTTAACTGCTAATAAAATATCTAGTCTTGTGTTTAAACCAATAAATTGAAGACAACCAACAAGATTAGCAAAAGGTTGATGAATGGCTAATTCTTCAATGCGTGTTGTAGATGTACCTTTGGTAGAGCTCGAAAGAATGGGAGTGTTGGCAGAGTGCGCATTTGTCAACCCAAACTTCTTAACAATATCATTAATAAACTTTGTCTGGCGAAGAAGAAGAATGCCTTGTTGTTGGTGTCGTTGAACTTGAATACCCAAACAGGAATGTATCTCACCAAGATCCACCATTTCAAATGCAGTCGATAAAAGCTTCTTCATAGCATCCAAGAAAGCAGTATTATTTGACTTAAGAATAATATCATCAACATATAGAGCAAGAATAATAAAACATTTGTCCTTCCTTTTGATGTAAAGATTTGGGTTAGCAAAACATGCAACAAAACCTTTAGATGTGAGGAACTGATCAATCTTAATATACCAAGCATGAGAGGCTTCAATCCATATAATGTACGATGAAGCTGGCATACAAGATGCTCCTTTTCTGCAATCATAAAACGTTCATCTTGCTCCGTATAGATTTCTTCTTCAAGATCTCCATTGAGAAAAGCCGTTTTAACATCCATTTGGTGAATTTCTAGATCAAATAGTGTTGCAAAAGCCAAAAGCATACGAACAATTGTGGAGCGCACAATGGGAGAAAATGTTTCTTGATAATCTACTCCTGCAATGTGCGAGTAACCTTTTGCAACAAGTCGTGCTTTGAACTTATCAAACGAGCCATCAACTTTAGTCTTGGTTTTATAAACCCATTTACATTTTACAGGAGCACGATTTGGGGGGAGTTCAGTAAGAATCCATATACCTTCATCGACATGTAGGGTTGCGTTTGCATGAGCCTCGACAAAGATGAACAGCTTCACGATTTTTAAATCCTCCATCAACTTCATTCTCTTCAAGTTGATCTGAAGGTACATAAGTCGGTAGGCTGCTATGTAATATATTCCTGATTCACCCGTCCATCTCTGTTCCACGTACAGGGGTGAAGGATTGTAGATACAATCTAGAATACTCATCATGCCTAGCCTCCGTTGATAATCCGAAGCACGCATTGCACTCATAAACATAACCTGGAACACCAAGAATTTCTTCCATGCTTCGCGACTCTACAGGCCAACATCCATAAGTAAGTAAGGAGATGTTCTTAGCGGTAACATTGCTCTACTTTCCCTTGTTAAGTCCCCTTATAATTATTAGATCCTGTTGTTTGACTCTGGTACCAACTGTAACGTGTCCCCCTATTCACTTGTAGGACATGTCTTAGCAACCCATCGGGAAGAGAGTCTAGAAAGTGCTGCCCGGCACTCACAAGGAATGTCACGGGGTTTGCAATCTAGGTTTTCCCGAGTCTGCCACAAAACGGAAGTATTCCGGCCGTTCCCAGTTAGGATCGACCTTAGAATCAGGGTTTTCCTAATGGTCAAGTTCCTAGAAGGTAGCTAGCGAGACGAACTACTTTGCGTGCGTAGAAACATCAGGGTCAAAGCGGATTTATACTGCACTTGGTTCAAGGAGAATGGGAAACAAGAGGGATAAAAAGCTCGATCTCTCTACCTGTAAGACATAGTCCCATTCCGTTCCCCTAAAACAACATAAATTGGGACTCTAGCTATTAGATTCTAGGTCATTCTTACCTCGCTATCAAATCCTTTGAGAAAAGTTCCCAGCCAACTGGGACCACCCTTCCGTAGGACGGACCCAGAGTCACGTCCACTGCACTTTCCTCAGGTTGCTTTAGTTATCTAATTACCTATCACATTTAGTTTGACAAGTAAAAACATCTTCCTTAATTAACCAATTAATCACTAGTTCCTTCACATAACTTAAGCACTGACACAGAAAAACAATGCTAAGCAAGTTCCTTTTCAACATTTAATCTTTATTTATCAGTCTTTGGAATACATCAAATAACCTGCCGGAAGGCTTTTCCAGCAATCCACAAGGATCGCTATTCCAAGTTTCACCCATTGACTAGTATGTGGGCCTCAAGATCCCATCTCGAGTCACGTTGGCCTCTTGTGTAGGATCCGGAGGCAAGAGATTTACGGCTAGAGACTCCCCTGGCACCCATGCATCCTCTTGCTACAAGTAGCACCCATGGAGAGACCTCTCACTAGAGTTCGGTCCACCTACGCGGCAAGGCTAACAATCCCCTTGGATAGGCTCAGGAAAACAGTCGGAGGTAACTGGTACTGCCTCTCCCTCCAGGCTTTTAGTCTGAAGCATTGGTTGTTTTTCTTGAATTAGTTCCTTGAGCAAAGAAGTACATATAGTGTACCTAAATCATGAACATTCCAGTGGTCGTTTGTACGGCCAACTGCTAAGTTGTGATTCCTTCTCCTCGAATGCTTCCAGCATTCAATCCTGGGTCAATTGTGACTTGGCAAGATCCCAAGGCTTTCGTAAGTTGAGTTGCTTGTTTACCCTCTTTCCTTGGGTTAGGGTTTATACCTGGTTGACCCAAATTGTCAATACCTTAGGTTTCCTTATGTTAAGGTCAGTAAATCCTGGGCAGCATCATGATGACTACTCATCCTCTAGAAAATTAGACTTGTACTTAGAACTCGCCAACTAACTTGTGAGAATTATATCTTTTCTACGTATGGTATTACTTTATCAAAGGTGCTAATATAATCCTGGTATGAGGCTTGGGAGTCCTCTTGACCCATTCCAAGCCCTAACCCTACTAGGCGGATAATCGTCTTGGCCCTAGGGTCCCTAAATTCCTTGCGGGGGTCTAGCATTTGGTCAATTGATCCTTAGGGTGAGAACCCTAGATCATTCTTGCACGGGTGATTAGATAATCCTAACATTTCAAGAATGTGGGTAGGACCTTTGAGATCGGAAATATTAGATCGGCATCCCAAGTGCAATACTAGGTAGAATTTTAACATAACTTAACCCTACCTAGCACATTGAGGTGACCGTCATATGCAATCTAATCGTACCTTTATGATTTTCATGTAAGCTACTCAATTATATGTGAAATCCTTAGTTGATCTAACCAACCCATGAGTAAAGATGATCTTCCCTTTAAATATGCAAATACTTTCCCTAAAAGATGTAAATACTACAAGAAGTGGGAGATGCATCATTCATGTAAATATGCAAATTCAAAACCATAGACCTTTTGCCTTTATGCAACTATAGGATCTATAGTGATCTTTCTTTCCCTTGCCTTATAATGATTGACATTGAGAGCTAGCTGTTATAAACCCTAGGTTCATGCAATGAATTCAAAGATTTAATATTTTTAATGAAGATGCATTCAAACTTTGATAAAAGAACTCCATGCCTGAGCGAATATCATGAGTCCATAATTGATTTAATCCTTCCTTTAGCACTTAACCCATCCTAAAATGTAACTATCATCGTATGCAATTTGAAAAGTACATAAATCCTTTCTATGCATTGCAACTATTCGGACATCATTTAATGGTCATCTATGCTTATCTTATACACAAGATACAACTAGGAAATTATTACATAAGTGCATTATGTATGATATGCCCTATCCTTTACGTGATGCAACAAGGACACCTTTGCACCAATCCATCTTTCAACTTAGGGGACTACCCTTGACCATGAAGATGCAAGCAAATGTAAGTACTCGTCATGCAACTAAACTTTGTAAATCGAACGAGTACATAAACTTTACGATGCATTCAAGTTTCCCTACGTGAATTAAAACATGCTTTATGCATCCTTTCCATGCGGAAATAATATTCGGAACCTCGGCATTCATTATTGGGGCATTGTCCACTCTCGTACTTTGGGTGGAAGCTTTCGCGTGTGTTCCTCTAGACTTTTGCTTAGGAGCCATTGATGCAGTAGATTTCGACTCAATGAATCTTCCTTGGCTCCCTTACACACTTTGAGGTTACTATTGTCCGAGATTCTCCTCTTTCGCACAGGAATTTGGCCTTGCAAACACGGTTTTGACAAAACCCGAGAGGCATGGGTGAACCAAGCCTAGGGAAGCTTCAATTAGAAGCTTCCAATAGAAGCTTCCAAGCTTCTGTATCACAGGGAGATGACATGCATGGGGGAGATGATTGTGAAGATGACGATGAGGGAGGTGACGATGATGATGATGATAATGATGATGATGATGATGATGATGATGGCAATGATCAAGGCGACAGCGACAGCCTTGCGACGGCAGGCATAAGGTGGCGACAGCAGGCAGGCAGCACAACCCACGATCCCCCCCTCAAGCTTGGGGAGGGGGTTCATATAGGGTGAAGATGGGGGGGGTGGGGTGGGATGGCCACACAAGTGGCAGGGTGCATGCTTCCCCTCCCCATGCCCCTCCACTACTCAAGCTCACACATACTCCCTCTCCCTACCATGAAATGGCTGAAGGGGAGGGAGTTTATTCATAAAAAAATTTGCAAAAATTATCCCTTTTTTTCCCATGAAGAGGTGTTCCTGCGGTGAACTATGGCTTTTGAGCCACGGCTTCCTATATGCGATGCGGGGTTGGTGTTTGTGGATGCTCGAGGGTTGAGCACTTAGCCCAAGGTTTTTCTGTTGCAGGAGGTCACTTCAAAATCGCTTATGCGCGGGATCAAGAGTCGTTAATATTTCATTGCAGAAATATTACAAGAATTGGTCATGTGAATGTGCAAGGTGTAAAAGATATACCGTTAAAAGATATTGTGGAAGTCTTACTTGAGTTTAGAGTGGATGGGATAAGAAAAGTATGTGAAGCATGTCAAGTTGAAAAACAAGCAAGGTACGTGTTTCCACATGAAAAGTATGTATACAAGAGCAGCTTGAATTGACACATTCTAATGTGAGGAGTCATATAAAGACTCCAACCTTGGGTTGTTACTTGTATTACATTTCCTTCATGGATGATCATACTTCTTAAGTATGGGTTTACTTTATGTATAAGAAAAGTTAGGTGGTCACTTCAAAAGCTCTAAGGCTTTGGTTGAGAGGAGAGAAGGTTGCATGAGATAGGTCTAAGATCGGACAGAGGGAGATAGTATATTTTCAATGATTTTTCTAAATTTTTACAAAAAAATAGTACGCAAAGACAATATACATGTAAATATGCTTCACAGCAAAATAGAGTTGCTATAAGTAGAAAAACTGGCACATTGTGGAGGTAACTGGTGCATTGTGGGCTAAAGTAGTTGCTACTATTGTAAACATTATGAATAGGACACCCATTGCTACTGTACATGGTATGATACCTAAAGAGAAGGTTCTAGATACAAAGTCAAATCTATCCCATCTGAAAGTATTTGGATGTATTACTTATGTGCATATTCTTAATAATTTGCAAATTAAATTGGATCCCAAAGTAGAAAAATGTGTATTTTTTGGGTATTCTCTTAAGTATAAGGGGTATAGATATTATAACCATAATACACCTGATTTGAGACTTAGTAGAGAAGTTTTTAAAAATGAAATGAGTAGCTATTATAGTACTATGTAGAGTGCAATTTGGGTTTATGAGCATGAGAGTATGGTTGTGCAGAAAAGAGGTCAATAGTCATAGAAATTGAGTGGACCACAAAAGTCTTCTAATCATGGTTCTATTGATAGACCTTGGAGCAGTATATTGAGGTCACAAGTTACACCATCAAGTATTTCACATATGTCAAGAAAAGCTAAAGAGAAAGTTGGAGACTCACCTATTGTAACAAATCTATCATTAGGTTTCTCTCATGTTGATGATGATTCAGATGGCTTTGAACAGAGCATGGATACAAAGTTTGGGATTCCATTTATTGAAAAATTTGGTGTGTGAAAGGCACAAGAGGATGCTGAAGTACCTAGTATTGATCTAGGTCCGTATAGGTCAAGTAGAGTGAGAAAGCCATGCAATGATTGACACATGATAGCTATGTAACTCATCACTATTCATACATGGCTAAGTTTTTGCAAGATATGAAACCCAATTACTTTCAGGATGTAGAGGATAATGTGAATTGGAATCATGCTATGGATGAAGAAATGGTCTCACTTATGGATAATGGCACATGACAGTTAGTGCCCTTACTTGAAGGTAAGAAAATTGTTTCTTGTAAATGGATTTACAAGTTCAAGCATAAGTTAAATGGTTTTTTTGAGTACTTTAAGGCATGCATGGTTTTGCCAAAGGTTATATACAAACTCGTGGTATTGATTATGAGGAGAGCTTTCCTCAAGTAGCTAAAATGGCTACTATAAGGGCTATCATAGTAATAGCTGCATCAGAAGGTTGGATCATATATTAAATGGATATTAAGAATACATTCATGCAAAGGGAGATTCAAGAGGAAGTTTATGTGCAGGAATCACCTGGTTATGTGAATGAGAATCATCTAGAATATATATATATAAGCTTTATAAGGCCTTGTATGGGCTAAAGCAAGCACCTAGCACATGGCATGATAGGATTGCAAAATACCTTATTAGCATTGGATCTTGCACTGGTTTAGAGAGATGTGTAGTCTAGAGTCTTTGGGCTATGTGGAAATTAGGAATGATAGAGCTCACCCCATTACTCATGTTGATAATGTTCCTTTGAGTAGACAGGATGGCAAAACTAAATACTTGCTTAATATACTACATGTACCAAATATTACAAAAAATTTGATTTTTTGTTGGTCAAATGGTAGAACATGGATTGTTGGTTTAGTTCACATCTGATGATTGTTATGTAGAAGATCTAAAAATGATTGAAAGTTGATTTCAAAAGGGAGACATATTGGCAAATTTTTTAATCTCAATGTAGGTCTACTTGAAATGGATGTTGCCATGTTTGCATAAGGTTCATGTGTTGTGGCTAATATTGAAATTTGGCACAAGAGAATTGGTCATGCGAATGTGAAAGGTCTAAAAGACATGCTATCAAAAGAGATTGTGAAAGTCTCACCTAAGTTTAGAGTTGATGGAATAAGGAAACTATGTGAAGAATTTCAAGTTGAAAAAGAAGCAAGATACGTGTTTCCACATGAAAGGTATGTATACAAGAAGTAACTTGAATTGATACATTCTTATGTGCGGGGTCATATAAAGACTCTAACCTTGAGTGGTTACATGGACTATATTTCCTTTATGGATTATCATACTTGCAAAGTATGGGTTTACTTTATGTATAAGAAGAGTGAGATTGTCACTTTAAAAGCTCTAAGGCTTTGGTTGAGAGGAGACAAGATTACATATTAAATGTCTAAGATTGAATGGAGGGAGACAGTTTCTTTTGAATGAGTTTTCTAAAATTTTACAAAAAAATAGTGTATAGAGAAAATATATATGTAAATATGCTTCATAGCAAAATAGAGTTGCTATAAGTAGAAAAATATTATAACCTTATTACATGTGAGTTGAGAGTTAGTAGAGAATTTTTCTAAAATGAAATGAGTAGCTGGTATAGTAATATGTATAATACAATTCGAGTTGATGAGCATGAGAGTATGGCTATGCAAAAAACTTGTATCCCTTAGAAAATTTGGAATATCCAATAAAAATAGCTTTCAAACTAGGACAATCAAGTTTTTCACAAGTCTCTTTGGGTACAGAATATAAGCAATACAACCAAAAGATTGAAAATATAAAATAGAAGGAGTCTCACCTGTCCAAGAAGTAATTGATATTTTACTAGAAGGAGCAGTCGTAAGAAGATAATTTAGCACAAATACTGCGTTAAGATTGCTTTAGTCCAAAAACATCGAGTTAAGCCATAATGAATGAGCATACATCACATGGCATTCAAGATAGCCATGTTTTTACGTTCAACAATGTCATTTTGTTGAGGAGAGTAGGAAACCATATATTCATCTCATGAATACCCTTATTATTGAAATAATCATCAAAATCATTTGAAATGTATTCTCCACCATTATCAATTCGAGGTTTCTTGATGTGATAACTAGTATGAAGTTCTGCAATTTTTTGGTATATCTTGAGAAGTCATCAATAAAAGTCATGACATACCAATATTGAGATTTTGATGGAGGAAAAGGTCCACAAATATCAGTTTGAATAAGATCAAGCAAATCTCTAGAATGAGTTGTGGTGGAAGTGGAAAAGGATTTGCAAAAATGCTTTCCAAGTATACAATACTCACAAATACCCATGTGAGGATGAGCTTTGAATTCCATGCCTTGAACAAGGTCGTTCTAATAGAGATCGAGAAGCCTAGAAAATATAGATTGAGCAAAGTAATGATGCCATATTTTGCTGTTAAGATCGCTATGAGTTGTAGAAACATTTGTAACATCTTCATTTGAAGATAACTTTAAAATATCACCATTTTGAGGAGCGAGAGCTATGGTTTGGGCGACTTTCTCAATGCGACACTTGGTATGGTCAAAACTAACAAAGAGACCAATATCCACAAGTCTTGCAATTGAAAGAAGATTCCTATGTAAATCAGGAACATGTAGAACTCCACATAGAATTCTTGTTGAAGAAAGAGTATCGATATATAAATCACCTATACCTTTGACTTGATAATTGATGTAACCATCAAGATTGATATTTCATGTTTATCGTAGCATAGAAATCAATAATAAAAAGAGATCCATCAAGAACATGAACTATCCTTTCTGGAGAGATAGAATAACTCACACAATTTACTTCTTCAGTAGTGTTGCCATGTGTAGCCGAATATGTTGTATTATGATCTGAATCAAAAAACCTCTTGAAATATAGATGGATTGGATGGCCATTCTTTTTGCAATAGCCACAAGGAGAATAGTCTCTAGATAAACATGTCTATTTATTTGTAATACCATGTTCTTCATCATATTCTTTTGCAGAACAATCATCTATAGTGTAATCATTTCTATTGCAATAAGAATTACGAAACTTGAGACAAGAGAAGTTACCACCACGATGACTCCTACGTGTAAAGCATAAAAATGGATGCCTTCAAGTAAGTAAAGCTTTTCACTTAGTTCTTACTGCATGTCCACTTGTGAGATCATCTTTGTTAGATAATGCAATAACAATGTTACCAAAAGCATGATGCTTTATAGTGTTAAGAAGTTGTGTTACCAATTGCTTTCATGGAATGGCATCACTAGTAGTATCAAGCCAATTGATAATATTCTTGAATAATTTTATATGTGTTGTCATAGAAGTTCCAATGTTATATTGTAACTCACTGAGTTGACTACGAAGATAACAAATTTTTGAAATAAATTTCTTCTCAAAACTTGCTATCAAATACTCCCATATGGCTTGTGAGCTTGAAAGATTACATACATCAAGCATAAGAGATTCTTGAAGAGCAAAAAGAATATACCAACGAGCTCCTTTGTTACATTTGATGACCTAGTCATTATAAATAGTTTGCCATTCTAAGATAGGTCCTTCAATTAGAAGGGTATTATCATGAGCCTAATCAATTGGTTGAGGCAAACATTCATAATTTCCAAGGATAATATCATGCAAGTCATTCAAGAATTAGCAACATCTTTACTTTCCATCCAAGGAATCCTTATCCTTGAAAGTGAGGGATGGAACATTATCGAGAAGGAAATTTGTTGACGATTATAGAATTTGACATAGTTGGGTGAGAGAATTTGTACAATATGAGATCATAAATTCTGCACACCATATACAAAATGATAACGAAAGTGCAGCACAACAAGTGATATACAGAAGCTATGCTTGAAAGAAAGACGTTTAATTCAAAAAGTATGCTTTGAAAGAAAGAGATCCAAGATACATGAAACCTGGGTAAGAATAAATCAATCCAAAATTGATAAAATGTCTTCATCCTCAACCTCCTCTTCTTTCTCTATGCCTTCATGCTCTTAAATTTTATCCAAGTCTTCTAACTCATATGTTGAAATTTCTCTTCGTTTGAAGAGCTTGATTCTTTTTCTAGCTATTGGTATCTTTATGCTTGTTCCATCCAATTCAGCCAATGAATATGTGGCATTGCCATGAATGACCTTTACCACATACATGCCAAACCAATGCTTTACCATTTTCCTAGAAGCAGTGAATTGATTGTCTAAGCTGTTGGACAAGAACCCAATTATTTTCTTGAATTGCCCTTGGCCAAAATCGATGACGCTTATCAAATCTTATTTTGTTCTTTAGGCTTGCTATCGTTAGTTTCTCAATAGCTTCTTGAACAACTTTAGGCCTTCTTTCTAGTTGCCATATGTGCAAAGTTAGCAACTCTTCTCTATTGATGCCTTCCTCCCAAGGTAGAAGACTACATGTGAGAATAGATTCTTCTATTGACATAATTGGTTGTTGTCCATGCATAAGTTGAGCTGGCATATGGCCATTCATTGTACTGTGAGTAGTCCGGTTAGCCCATAATGCAAAAGGTAGCATTTTAGGCCATTCTTTGATTTTCCTCTAAAAGACTTTGCTAGAGCTTTGAGAATAGGTCGGTGCCCTCTCTCACTTTTTCTATTGCCTTCAGGGTTTTAGGATGATGTTAAAGTAAACTTAACACCCAATTGAGCAAAGAAGTTGTGTGCCTCATCAACATCCAATTCTCCTCTATCTGCAGTTACTTTACCCACACAACCATATCTACAAAACACTTCTTCAAGCAAAAAAGGACAAACAGCTTGAGTGGTCTTGGTTGTTAAGGCTTTGCCTTCAACTTGATTGCTTAGATCCTCTCTTGCAAGCACTAAATATCGCATATTCCATATTCCTATAGGCATGGTTACAAGATCAATAACCCATCTATAATGTATAGACAAGAGATAAGTTGATTGTAACCCATCTCGATGCTTGACCATAGAATACATCTAACACACATAATAGGTTTCAACAAAATGTGCTATGTCACTGTAACGTGTCCACCTGTTCGCTCATAGGACATGTCTTAGCAGCCCATTAGGAAAAGGGTTCAAAAAGTGCCACCTGGCACTCCCATGGAATGTAACGGGGTTTGCGATCTAGGTCTTCCAGAGTCTGCCACGTAGGGGAAGCATTCCAGCCGTTCCCACTTAGGACCGACCTGAATCGTGGTTTTCTTAATGGTGAAATTCCTAGAATGGCAGCTAGCGTCGAACCCTAGACGACGAACTGCTTTACGTAGAAACGTCAAGGACGAAGCAAATTCATGCTGCACTTGGTTCAAGGAGAATGGGAAATGAGAGGGACGCAAAGCTCGACCTCTCTACCCATAAGGCATAGTCTCATTTTCTTCCCCTAAAACAACACAAATCGGGACTCTAGTATTCTAGAATCTAGGTCATCGTTCCTTGCTGTCAAATTTCTTCGAGAAAAGTTCTCGGCCAACCGATACCACCCTTCCGTAGGATGGACCCATGGCCACATCCACCGCACTTTCCTCAGGGTTACTTTAGTTGTCTAATTACCTATCACATTTAGTTTGACATGCAAAAAGAGCTTCCTTAATTAGTCAATTAATTCACCGATTCCTTTGTAATCTTCGCATTGACATAGAAAAACAATGTCAAACATGTTTCTTTTCAACAATTGATATTCTTTATCAGTCTTTGGAATACATCATAATCATCCAGCCCGTAGGCTAATCCATAATCTGCTCGAAGGCAATCCATAATCCACCCGAAGGCAATCCATAATCCGCTAGAAGGCAATCCAATAATCCTCAGGGATTACTAATCCAAGTTTTCACCCGTAGACTAGTATGTGAGCCTCGAGATCCAATCCGAAGTCACATTGGCCTCTTGTGTAGGACCCGGAGGCTTCCCTAGCACCCAAGCGTCCACCTGCTCCAAGTAGTACCCACGGAGAGACCTCTCGCGGTGGGTTCACGCCTTCAACCTGAAGCATTAATTATTTTTCCATCTTTAGTTCTTGAGAAAAGTAGTACAAACAGTGCTCCTAACTATACAAACACAGTCAATCCAGTAGTCCTTTACTTGGCCAACTGCTAAGGTGTGAATCCTCTTCTCCGAATGCACCCAACATTCGATCCGGGATCAATTGTGACTTTGCAACATCCCAAGGGTTTCATTGCTTGTTTACCCTTTTATGCTTGGGTTAGGGTTTATACCCTATTAACCCAAATTAACCAACACCTTAGGTTCCTAAAATTAAGACAGTAAGTCGTGGGGACTTTGTCTCTCTAACTTGATTTGTCAATTGCTTGCTAGGCAATGCATAGTTACCCTAAATTGGCAACTTAGTCTCACAGAAGGTGATGTAGCAGGATGACTACTCATCCTCTTGCAAATTAACTTATACTTAGATCCTACCAGCCCTTGTTCTAAAGAGTGGCAAATCTATCTTGTGACAAAGTCGTGCGATGTTGCAACTTGTTGTACGAGACAAGTATCACATCTAACTTGTGGGATCGTTTCTCCCATCACTTAGTATTCCTTAGTCAAGGATACCTTGGTCAAGATATAGGGTTTCGGAGTCCTCTTGACCCAACCCAACCCTAACCTTACTAGGCCGACAACGTTTGACCCTAGGGTTTCTAAACTCAATTGGAAGTCTAGTATTAGGTCATTCGATCCTTAGGGCAAAACCCTAGATCGTTGCTGCATGGGCGTTTAGCTAACCCTAACGTTCCGTGAATGTGGGTAGGACCTTTGGGATCGAAAGTCTTGATTTGGCATTCCAAGTGCGATACTAGGCACAATTTTTAACGTGACTAAACCCTAGCTAGCTTTTTGAGGTGTTTGTTGTACTAACTGTTTATGATTTTAAGAATCCCATGTGGATTATGTCATTACAAGTTATTTTGCTAAATCGGTCTACTTGTCTTGTGACAATAACGATATTTTCTTAGAGATGCTAATATTTGTCCTAAAAGGTGTAAATAGCTGCAAGACATCACATTACGTGGAAATATGCGATTCATTGACTTTTTCCTTCTATGCAACTGTAAAATGTAAAATGACCATCTCTTTTCCTTGTCTAATCTATAATGATAGACAATTCATGGCTAACTCATATAAAAGCCTACATTGAGTTTCAACAAGAATTATATCTATAACCCTTTTGCCCGATGAATTGAATTCATGATTTAATAAGGAATGCATATTTTTCTAAAACAACTTCCATAAAGAAGTTCATGTATGATGAATGTCATAAGACTATTGTTGACTTAATCCATTCAGCGGCACTTAACCCAACTTAAAAATGCAAGCATCCTTGCATGCAATAGGTAAGTTCATGGTTTTCTTTTCATGCAATGCAATTCTTTGGACAATATTCTAACGGATGTTAATGATTATTTCCTACAAATCATATCTAGGAAATCATTGCCTAAATGCATTATGCGCTTGTTCTTTCTTGCAAGAAAGACAAGGATGCATTCAAACAATTTGTCATACTTTTAACCTATGCAATATGCGTTTAGGATTGTCACTTTGAAAATGTAAGTAGAGAGCAACATGCAACTAAAACTCGTAAGACGAATGAGTGATTTGTGTTCATAACTTACTCATGAAATTTAAACGTGCCTAATGCATTCCTTTTATGCGGAATTAAACTTCTAAGAACTTGGGTATGAGGACTCGTAGTGATGTCCACGTGTAAACTTGGGTTGGAGGCTCCCGCCGTGTGAGCACCTTGCGTCTTTTTTTTGGGGGCCATCGATGATGTTAACTCTTGGCTCCGCAATTCGTCCTTGCCTTTATCCGATCTAAAAACTTCCTCCAGCCTTTGGCAAATCAGTCTCGAAATCTGCCTACTCCCTCCCTTGCGTTGAAATTATCCTTACAAGGCCTGGTTATAAGAACCCAGGGATAAGCCGTGTGTACAAGGCTTATGGAAGCTTTTTCTTTAGAAGCTTCTAAAGAAGCTTACAAGAAGCTTTTGTGTGAAACAGAATGATGTGGAGGGGAAATGATTGGGGAGGAGGGATGAAGGTGACGATTGAGGGAGATAAAGATCACGATAATGATGATGGCGATTGCGATAACACAGGTGGTAATAACAGGCCAGCATGGCGTGGCGTGGCGGTTGATGGCGACGGCCTGGGTAGCACGGCGGTTTCATGTCTATCTTCTCTCACTCTTCCTTTCCTCCCCCCAAGCTTAAGGGCGAGGTTATATAGAGTAATGGGGGAAAGGTAGCCATGCACGTGGCTTGTGTGCATGCCTCCTCCCTCATGCTTCCCCACACCACTTAGCTCCACTCCCTCTCACACTCCTCTCCTGTAATGTGTCCACCTGTTCTCTTTAGGACACGTCTTAGCAGTCTATCGAAAAGGATGTCTAGAAAGCTCCGCCTGGAACTCCGATGGACTGTCACGCGGCTTGCGATCTAGGATTTTTCGCGTCTACCACGTAGCAAAAGTATTTTGGCCATTCCCACTTAGGAACGACCTAAATCAGGGATTTCTCGTATGGTCATTTCCTAAACGGCAACTAGCGTCAAACCCCAAGTGAACTACTTTATGCAGAAATGCTAGGGCCGAAGTGGATTTACGCTGCATTTGGTTCAAGGAGAATGGGAAACGAGAGGGATGCAAAGCTCAACCTCTCTGCCATAAGGCATAGTCCCATTTCGTTCCCCTAAGATAGCGTAAACCGAGGTTATTGTAACTTAGACTCTAGGTCAGCACCCTTGCTATTCATTTCCTTTAAAGCGATCTTCTTGTTGTCCATCATGATTGAGAAAAGTTTCTGGCCAACCGGGACCACCCATCTGAAGGACGGACCCATGGCCACATCCTCTGCACTTTCCTCAGGTTGTTTTAGTTGTCTAATTACCTACCACATTTAGTTGGACATGCATCAACAACTTCCTTAATTAGTCCGTTACACACAAGTTCCTTCACGTAATCATAGCACTTGACATGGAAAAGCAATGTGAAACAAGTTTCTTTTCAACAGCTTATCATATTTATCTTTGGAATACATTTATAAAGTCCAGCCCGTAGGCTTATCCATAATCCACCCAAAGGCTATCCAGCAATCCATAGGGGATACTAATCCAAGATTCTGCCCATAGATTACTATGCGGGCCTCGAGATCCAATTCCGAGTCACGTTGACCTCTTGTGCAGGGCCTAGAAGGGGGGGATTTACGGCCATGGCCCCCCTTGGCACCCAAGCGTCCTCCTGCTCCAAGTAGCGCACAACGGAGAGACCTCTCGTGGCGGGTTTGGTCCACCTTCTCCGCACGGTTTACAACCCCCTTGGTTAGGGTCAGGCAGATAGTCGGGGGTAACTAAGGCTGCCACTCCCTTCAAGCCTTCAACCTGAAGCATTAGATATCTTTTCATCCTTTAATTCCTTGAGCAAACAAAGAAAAACAATGCTTTGTAAACTGTTACAAGCACAATCATTTCTAGTGGTCGTTATTTTGGCCAACTGCTAAGGAGTGAATCCTTCTTTCCGAATGCATTTAGCATTCGATCCAAGATAAATTGCTATTTGGTAAGATTCCCAAGGGTTTGTTTGTTAACCCTTACGTCCTTGGGTTAGGGCCGTACCCTGTTAACCCAACTTAACCAATACCTTAAGTTCTATTAACAATAGGTATGTTGCTCCAAATTATTGATTGGTACTTTGCTTCCAAGTAAATATCTAATCCCCGTATCTCGGTCACTTTTTCCAAGAAAGGTGCTATATCAGGACGATTACTCATCCTCTTGCAAGATAAACTTGCACAAGAATCTGCCAATCCTATTCCAAGGAATTGGCCATTCCCTTGTGATCAAATCACAAAATCATGCGACTCTTCAACTTGTTGCACAAGTGTTGCACTTAACCCATGGGACTATTTTACCCATCGAATGGCGTCTTCTAACCACAGAATCATGATTAGATAGGAAACAGGGATAGGGTGTCTTCATATCCAACCCGTTTTTTATTGCACTAGGCCGACATTATCGGTCCTAGGGTTTTAATTCAAACTAAATTTCATCCTTTTAGCAAGTGATCCTTAGGGTAGAAACCCTAGATCGTTTCTCACAAGTATGTCCTATTGTTCCTATGTTCTGTGAATGTGGACAGGTTTTTAGGGTATGAGAGTTTCAACTTGGCAATAAGTGCGACTAGGTCACGTCCTCAATGTGCTATGCTAGTGTGCACTTTTGGGATGTGTTGCATTGATTTAACCCTTCCTAAGCGATTCCTTTGCAGTTTTAGGTGTTTAGGGAAAACCTATTTACTTGTCTATTCATGAAGATATCGTCTTGATCAAATAGGGAAAAAACAAGTTGCATTATGATACCATACACAATTTATTGCCTATATATGATTAGATTTACAATCCCTAACTTTTTTGGTTAAGATCAAAGTGTATGTTGAGTTATGGCATAATTCCTATTGATCCTTCTATAACATGCAATCAAGATTCATGCTACTAAGATTCAGGGTTTTATGTTTAAAACGAACCATGCAGCCTTTTTCTAGTTTCATTTCTGAATAAATTATTTGCATGCTGAATTTACACAACCTTTCGTAACTACTTACGTAATTGATCGAGATTTGTGTCAATTTCCTAGAGATTAATCTACTTCATGTAGCCCTAGTATCATTTCCATGCACTACAATTTCCTACGGTTATTAGGAACCTTGTTTAAGGAATCATTTCGAAGAAAACATGTCTCATAATGCAACATGCGATTTATTCTTTCCATGTTATTGAAGTGTACTACCATAATTTTGACTTGTAAAGATGGGCATTTGTTAATCTAAATTCGTTACTTTGCAATGCATAAAAACAATTTGCTAAGAATGCATAGACGTCTTATATCTTTCCATTCGTTCCTTTGGAAAAATACAAATGACCAATTCCTTGATTGTGAGTTATTTTCCCTAAGATAGCCAATATTTTCAATCATAAAAGTGTATCTGAATTTCGTGAATTAACCATGCATAATTACGATATTATGACATTAATAAAAAATAGGAAGAAAACTAGGACTTGTGAATTCGGTGAAATGTCCACATGAATGTTAGGAGATGATCCTCCTGCGGTTGTGCCTTGTTCCTTCTTAGGAGCCATCAAGACTTTGACCTTCTTAACTTGGCCGTAGACTTATGTTCTTGGCCCATCTCCTTCGCACGTGAAACTCCCTTTGTGATTAGGATTCCTTGACTGATTGCACCGTCTTTCGAAATTGGGCTTTAGAAGGCTTTATAGGCTTCCTCCTCGAAGTAGTGATTTCACGATTAGGACTTTACAATCGTTAAAAATGACTTTGGGAAATGTAAGGGAAAGGGGAACTGGAAATTCCGGATATAATAGGGTCTTCACAAAAAGGGATACAATGGATTTAAAAGGCTTGTAATGAAAGGCTTTGAAAGGAAACAGGGTTAAAAACTTTGTGGGGATGCTATGAAAAGGGGCTTGAAAAACCCGCTTTGTAGGGCCGATGAAAAAGGGTTTTTGAAACCGGGGAGTAAGGATTTCCACGGGAAGGGTTGCTTTAAACCCCAAGGCAAGGTCAGCTTATAGGGCTTTAGTGGAACCCCACGGGAAGGGGGTTTAAATCCCCGGGGGAGGGGGGGTATAAAACCCACTTGAAAGGGGCTTATGAAAGCCCACAAGAAAGGGGCTTTCTAAGGGCCTTTAGAAGCTTCCCAAGAAGCTTCTGTGGGAAGCTTCCATGGCTGTGAATTCTACACGTGGAGGAGGAGGTGACTATCTACTAAGGAATTTGTTGGCGAACCAGGGCAAAATGGTGGCTGTGGCCGATCTTCGGGGGCGATCCTCCTCCCTCCACGATGGTTTACGATAGCCTCACCACACTCTCTGCTTCTCCATGACTCCTTCACGACTCCCAAATTGGCGGCGACTGAAGCAGAATTACTTCTCTCTCTCACACGGCAGCGTCACGATTCTCATAGCTTCCTCCTCTTTACCCTAGAGAGGGGGGTTATTTATAGGAGGGGGAGTAAGGCCTCCTTCCCCACGTGGTTGTCATAAATATATTAATTTCATCTTGATCTCCTCCCAAGAGGAGGTTCTTATGAGGCTATGCGAGATTCTTAGACCTTAGACTTGATTTTTCCAGTGGAAAGTGTACCAATTAAATATCGCACCGTCCATGACCACAATACCGGCATTGACATTTTCCCGAGACTTCACACAGCCTCATAATATTTTCATCAGAAATATTACATTCTCTCCTCCTTAGAGGAATCGAGATGTCCTCATCTCGAGATAAACTTGGGATATTGATAGTTGAGAGAGCTTTCATCTATCCAAGTGGCATCCTCCTCAAGATAATCTTTCCACTGGACGAGGCATTCTCTCAAGGTTTTTGATCTCAATTGTCTCTCCCTAACATCTAAGATCCTATCAAGCCGTAGCTCAAGGACTCCTTGGCTAGGCATTACAACTTGTTGGTCATCAAGTACATGGCTAGGATTAGGTACATACTTCTTCAATAGGCTGATATGGAATACATTATGAACCTTTAGGTTCTCAAGGAGTTTCAGTCTATACGCATTAGGTCCTAGGCACTTGAGGATCTTCTATGGTCCACAACACCTTGGACTTAGCTTCTTGCAATCTCCTGAGGATAGGAAACTCTTCTTTGGGTGTACGCGAATGAAGACCATATCTCCTTCCTCGAAGGTTCTATCTTGATGCTTCAAATCTGCGTATGCCTTTTGTCTATCCTTGGCGGCTTGGATGTCATGTCTTATTGACTTTACTTGGTCATCCATCTCTTCCAACATCTCCCTTGAAGCCTTAACCCTCAAGGTTGGATCTGAGAAGTTTAGGGGATTTCGACAGTCGTGACCATACAATGCTTGAAAAGGGGTCATCTAAATGCTTTGCTGGTAAGAAGCATTGTAGGCAAATTCAACTAAAAGCAAGTATTGAATCCACCTTCTTGGCTCACGACAGTAGTGTGCCCTAAGCATATCCTTGATAACTTGATTAGCTCGCTCCGTTTCGCCATCAGTTTGGGGATGGTTAGCTGTACTAAAACATAGTTGAGTCCCAATGGCTTCAAAGATAGATCTCCACAAATGTGATGTGAAGAGAGAATCACGATCACTAATGATTCTCCTGGGTAGCCCATGTAGCTTCAATATCTCCTTGATAAACAATCTTGCAATGTCTGAGGCTTTATAGTTTGTCTTTACTGGAATAAGATGTGCAACCTTAGTAAGCATGTCAACCACAACCATGATGGAGTTGTATCCTCCCTGAACTTGGGGTAGGCCAACAATAAAGTCCATACTGATGAATTTCCATTTCATTTGGGGAATGTTGAGTGGTTGTAACTTTCCTGGCATTTTGACATGTTCGGCTTTGATACGTTGACAAGACAAACACTCAATGACATATTTGAGAACGTCACCTTTAAGTCTCTCCCAATAGTAGCTTTTTCTAACTGCATTGAGAGTCTTAATATAGCCAAGATGTCCTCAAAAAGGGAAATCATGAGCTTCCCACAATATCTTCTGCTTAAGTGACTGGCTTTCCGGTATACATACTCTCGTTCTATAGTAGACAAGTCCACTATTGATAGAGAATTCATGATACTTAGCCTGTAGCTTTTGATCTTGGTCCTTGATAGGGATCTCCCTTAGCATCTTTTGATAAGCTCGATCATGGCATGCTTCCTCTCTAGCTAGCTCAAGTATTGGGTTGTTTGGCATGGATACCTTTGTGGCTACACATCTAGTTGTTGATGGATTTTGCAAGATTAGAGAATTAAGAAATGCCTTGTGACTGAGTGCATCGGCAACTACATTCTCCTTTCCCGGTCGGTACTTGATTTCAAAGTCATACTTCTCTAGCACTTCAATCCACTGATGTTGCCTCATGTTGAGCTCATTCTGGGTAAAGATCCACTTGAGACTGTTATGATTAGTCACTAGAGTAAAATTGTTACCTAACAGGCAGTGTCTCCAAAGCTTTAGAGCATGGATGACAGCTAATAGTTCTAAATCATGGGTAGCATAATTCTTCTCATGGCTCTTCAGTTTCCTTGGAGAGTAAGCTACAGGGTGACCTTCCTACATAAGCATACATCCTAAGGCAAACATGCTAGCATCATTTACAACTTCAAACTCCTTACTGAGGTCTCGAAGTTTTAGGATAGATGTTGATACCAAACTTTGCTTCAATCTATCAAAGCTAGATTTTTTGGCAGTTGACCATGCAATGGATGTTTGCTTCTTCAGTAAGTCCATCAGAGGTGTTGCAATCAAAGCATAGTTTTTTATAAAGACCCTCTTCCATCCTATCAATCCAAGAAAACTACGTATTTCTTTGAGAGTTGTTGGTATTGGCCATTCTAGAACATCTCTACCGAATCCACTGAGATTCCTTCCGCTGATACGGTGAATCCTAGATATTCAATCTGACGTTTGAAGAATGCACACTTTTTCATTTTAGCATACAGCTTGTGTGACCTCATTGTGTCAAGGAAAATTCAAAGTTGGGATTCATGATCTTCTTCCTATTTGAAATAGACTAACGTGTCGTCGAAGAAGACGAGCACGAAGTCATCAAGATATGTCTAGAGATATCGTACATTAACCTGTTGAAGGTCGCAGGCGCATTCGTAAGCCCGAATGACATGACTAGAAACTCAAAGTGTCCATATCTTGTGTTGAATGCCATGTTTGGGATATCTTCATCCTTGATCCTTATCTGATAGTAATGAGACTTGAGATCAATCTTGGAGAAGATCTTCGCACCTTGAATACGATCAAGAAGCTAATCTATTCTAGGAATAGGGTACTTGTTCTTAACAGTTGATTGATTCAACCCTCTGTAATCAATACACAGTCGAAGCGTTCCATCTTTCTTTTTCTGGAATAGTACTGGAGCTCCCTATGGTGAACTGGTTGGACCGAAGCAGCCCTGATCTAGCAGTTGCTTGAGTTGTTCCTTCAGCTCAATTGCTTCTGGGATGGACATTCTATAAGGTCTCTTGGCAATTGGCACAGCTCCTGGCACTAGCTTGATCTCATGATCCACTTCTCTTTGAGGTGGGAGTTCTGTTAACTCTTCAGCAAAAACGTCCACATATTCCTTTAGCCAAGAAGGTCCTTCAATAAACTCCTACTTCCGATCTAACTTTTTGAGCTTAATCAAGTAGACATGTAGTCCCTTTCTGACTTTCTTTATAATTCGAGATACTTTGGCCAATTGGATTTTTGGCTTTCCAGCCTCTCCTTGAGTTGTGACCAATTCCCCTTTAGAGTTTCGAAAGGAAATTTTGCCCTTTCCACAATGAATGTGGGCGTCATTAGGTTTAAGCAAATCCATGCCGAGTAGACACTCATGGATGCCTAAGTTCATGACTCTGAATTTGACCGAAGTCATATTTCCTCCCAAAAAGAATTCCACCTTCGCAGTTTTCCTAGTATAAGTGACTTCACGACCATTTGCTAATTCTACAAGCAAGGTAGGTTCTTCTACTGTGGCTATTTCTAACCTTTTTGCATAAGCTGGTGAGATAAAGGAATGTGTACTGCCACAATCAATCATGGTCTTGAAACCTTTACCTTGATAGTGCGACGGTGCCTGAATCACCGAGAACTGGTGATTTGGGCCTTTTTTGTGTAGAGCGGCATGGATTGTCGCTCTTTCAAACTCTGCTTCCATGGTGGGATCTTCTTCTTCGCACATTTCTCTGTTGGCAATGCAGGCGGTTCTTCCTCTGCCTTAGGTAGCGGCTCCCTGACCACGGCCAGTTCCTTGGAAAGGTGCTTGGCAATGTCCTCCTCCAAGCTTGGGACATTGCCTCTTGAAATGACTAGGCTCATTGCAGTGGAAACAACGGAGGTTTCGACCATTGCTTTGGGTAGGGACAAAGTTGTTGACATTATTAGTTTTTACCTTCTTTCTTTGTCCCTGATTCTGACCTTGAACTCTCTTCATTTGAGGCCTATATGCTCCTCTATTCGGGTCATTAGAAGACCAAGTTTTGTTACCTCTTGGTCTAGCCTACACCTCCTGAATTATAGGTGCATCTCAAATGAGTGCATCCGGAAGATCTGATGGGCGCATAGATTTGAGGCGGGTATTCACTGGTGGGTTTAAACCAACACAAAATTTTGACACCTGTTGTTTCATGTCCATCTGTGGTGCATACTTAAGAAGTGAGATGAATTCAGAGTAGTATGCATCAAGAGTGAGTCCCAACTATTTCAGCTCGTAGAACTCATTCATTTTTTGTGTGCGATACATAGGTGGTAAGTATCTTTCCTGCACGGCTTTCTTCAGTTTTTCCCAGGTAATGGATTCTTTCACGATCTCTTGATCTCTGCACCATTGCTTCCACCAAGGCTATCCGCCTCAAATCTACACTTAGGGCCGAAGCGGATCTACACTGCACTTGGTTCAAGGAGAATGGGAAACGAGAGGGATGCAAAGCTCAATCTCTCTGCCATAAGGCATAGTCCCATTTCATTCCCCTAAAACAACGTAAATCGGGATTATTGTAACTTAGACTCTAGTTTAACGCCCTTGCTATTCATTTACTTTGAAGCAATCTTCTTGATGTCCATCATGATTGAGAAAAGTTCCCAGCCAACCGGGACCACCCATCCGTAGGACAGACCCATGGCCACATCCTCCGCACTTTTCTCAGGTTGTTTCAGTTGTCTAATTACCTACCACATTTAGTTGGACATGCATCAAACAACTTCCTTAATTAGTCCGTTAGGCGCACCGGTTCCTTCACATAATATAGCACTTGACATAGAAAAGCAATGTCAAACAAGTTCCTTTTCAACAGCTTATCATATTTATCTTTGGAATACATTTATAAAGTCCAGCCCGTAGGCTTATCCATAATCCGCCTGAAGGCTATTCAGCAATCCACAAGGATTACTAATCGAAGATTCTGCCCATAGACTAGTATGCGGGCCTCAAGATCCAATCTCGAGTCACATTGACTTCTGGTACATGGCCCGGAAGGCAAGGGATTTACGGCGAGAGCTCCCCTTGGTCCCCAAGCGTCCTCTTGCTCCAAGTAGTGCACAACGGAGAGACCTCTCGCGGCGGGTTCGGTCCACCTTCCTAGTGTGGTTAACAACCCCCTTAGTTAGGGTCATGCAAACAATCAGGGGTAACTGAGGCTGCCTCTCCCTTCACGCCTTCAACGTGAAGCATTAGATATCCTTTCATACTTTAACTCCTTAAGCAAACAAAGCAAAACAATGCTCTCTAAACTGTTACAAGCACAATCATTTCCAGTGGTCGTTATTTTGGCCAACTGCTAAGGAGCGAATCCTTCTTTCTGAATGCGTTCAGCATTCGATCCGGGATCAATTGTGATTTGGCAAGAAGGGTTTGTTTGTTAACCCTTATGTCCTTGGGTTAGGGTCGTAACCTCTTAACCCAACTTAACCAATACCTTAAATCCTATTAACAGTAAGTATGTTGCTCCAAATTATTGATTGGTCCTTTGCTTCCAAGAAAATATCTAATCCTCGTATCTTTGTCAGTTTTCCCAATAAAGATGCTATATCAGGACGATTACTCATCCTCTTGCAAGATAAACTTACGTAAGAATCTGCCAATCCTATTCCGAGGAATTGGCCATTCTCGTGTGATCAAATCACAAAATCATGCGGCTCTGCAACTTGTTACACAAGTGTCGCACTTAACCCATGGGACTATTTTACCCATCTAACGACATCTTCTAACCACAGAATCATGATTAGATAGGAAACATGGATAGGCTGTCTTCATATCCAATCCGTTTCTGATTGCACTAGGCTGACATTGTGGGTCCTAGGGTTCCAATTCAAACTGAGTTTCATCCTTTTATCGAGCCATCCTTAGGGTAGAAACCCTAGATCATTTCTCGCAAGTATATCATATTGTCTGTGCGTTCCGTGAATGTGGATAGGTTTTTAGGGCAATAAGTGCGACTAGGTCACGTCCTCAAGGTGCTACCCTAGTTATCACTTTGGGATGTGTTGCATTGATTTAACCCTTCCTAAGCGATTCCTTCACGATTTTAGGTGTTTAGGGTACACCAATTTACTTGTCTATTCATGAAGATATCGTCTTGATCAAATAGGGAAAAAACTAGTTGCATTACGATACCATATACAATTTATTGCCTACGTATGATTAGATTTACAATCGCTAACATTTCTGGTTAAGATCAAAGCGTATGTTGAGTTATGGCATAATTCCTATTGATCCTTCTATAACATGCAATCAAGATTCATGCTACTAAGCTTTAGGGTTTTATGTTTAAAATGAACCATGCAACCTTTTTCTAGTTTCATTTCTGAATGAATTATTTGCATGTTGAATTTACACAACCTTTCGTAACTACTTACGTAATTGATTGACATTTGTGCCAATTTCCTAGAGATTAATCTACTTCGTGTAGACCTAGAATCATTTTCATGCATTGCAAATTCCTACAGTTATTAACAACCTTCTTTAAGGAATCATTTCGAAGAAATGATGTGCAATAATGCAACATGCGATTTATTCTTTCCATGCATAATCGAAGTGTACTATCATAATTTTGACTTGTAAAGATGGGCATTAGTTAATCTAAATTCGTAACTTTGCAATGGATAAAAATAATTTGCTAAGAATGCATAGACGTCTTATGTCCTTTCATTCGTTCCTTTGGAAAAATACAAATGACCGACTCCTCCATTGTGAGTTATTTTCCCTAAGATAGCCAATATTTTCAATCGTAAAAGTGCATCTTAATTTTGTGAATTAACCATGCATAATTGCGATATTATGATGTAAATAAAAAATAGGAAGAAAACCTAGACTTGTGGATTCGGTGAAATGTCCACATGAATGTTACGAGATGAACCTCCTGTGGTTGCACCTTGTACCTTCTTAGGAACCATCAAGACTTCCACCTTCTTGCCTTGGCCGCAGACTTATGTTCTTGGCCCATCTCCTTTGCATGCGAAACTCCCTTTGTGATTCGGCTTCCTTGACCGATTGCACTGCCTTTTGGAATCGGGCTTTAGAAGGCTTTATAGGCTTCCTCCTCGAAGTAGTGATTTCACGATTAGGACTTTACAATCGTCAAAAATGACTTTGAGGAATGTAAGGGAAATTGGAAATTCTGGAAATTCACTGGTAAGCTTCAGCTTGGCGAGCATCGCTTGGTTAGCAGATGTAGTACCGACTGCTTCAAAAGAATCTTCCATGGATTCGATCCATATCTCCGCATCAGTTTGGATGGTCCTTCCTTTGCCATCAAATTCTGGTGGCTTGATTTCCTTGAGAAGAAACTTCTTCTCCTAAATCATGGCCGTACTTGGTGTAGGGATCAAACTAGGAATCTGCACTTGAGGTTGTGCCTGGGCATTGAATTTCTTAATGTTAAAACATGCTAAGCGTTTCTCACATTACATTTCATGCCCATCTCAACTTTTATCCAAGTGACCTAATTACTTACCTTCATTACCAACACTCACAGCCAAGACAATCATTGATAAAAAGTCTATTTCATTCATATGGGCATAGCCCTTTTGAGTACAATTATTCTTGGGATGGTAGAGCAAGCTGATACATTAATTCGGGGAGAATAAGATTGTGTTACATTCAACTATGGGAACTGAGTAATAGTATGGATTGGGATCATGGATTTTCAGGAATCGATAGGTCATTGGAAGATTAGGATATCCTTTCCTTTAATACCAGTTCTTCTCATAACGTCCCAACACTTTGATTCTATTGGCAGTGATTATTCTAGTTACTTCCTCGTACACATACGTGTTCTGCTTGACCTTTCAACCATCGATATGTAGGGTTTCCTTTGCATGAGCTTCAACAAAGATGAACAACTTCATGATCTTTAGGTCCTCTAGCCACTTGATTCTCTTCAAGTTGGTTCGAAGGTACGCAAATCCGTGGGCAACTATGTAATAAATTCTTGAATCACTCTTCCATCTCCGTTCCATGTACAGGGGTGAAGGATTGTAGATGCGGTTTAGGATATTCATCATATCAATCCTCCATCGATAATCTAAAGTACGCATCACAGTCATAAACATAACCTAGAACACCAAGAATCTGTTCCATGCTTCACGACTCTACAAGCTGGCAACGATAAGTAAGTAAGGAAACGATCTTAACAGAAACATTTTCTCTACTTCTCCTCAGTAAGTTTTCTTGCAAACATTGGTTCCTCGTTAGTTCGCTTTGATACCAACTGTAACATGTTCACCTGTTCGCTCATAGCACACGTCTTAGTAGCCCATCAGGAAGAGGGTCCAGAAAGCGCCACCCGATACTCCCATGGAATGTCACGGGGTTTGCGATCTAGGTCTTCTCAAGTCTGCCACGAAGTGAAAGAATTCTGGCCGTTCCCATTTAGGACCAACCTATATTAGGGTTTTCCTGGTTAAATTCCTAGAATGGCAGCTAGCATCGAATCCCAATCAAACTACTTTACGCAGAAACGTCAGGGACGAAGCCGACTCATGTTGCACTTGGTTCAAGGAGAATGGAAAACGAGAGGGATGCAAACCTCGACCTCTCTGTCCATAAGGCATAGTCCCATTCCGTTCCCCTAAAATAGCACAAATCGAGACTCTAGTATTCTAGAATCTAGGTCATCGTTGCTTGCTCTCAAATTCCTTCGAGAAAAGTTCCAGGCCAACCGGGACCACCCTTCTATAGGACAGACCCATGGCCACATCCACGCACTTTCCTTAGGGTTGCTTTAGTTGTCTAATTACCTATCACATTTAGTTTGACACGCAAAAAGAGCTTCCTTAATTAGTTAATTAATTCACCGGTTCCTTCACGTAATCTTAGCACTGACATAGAAAAACAATGTCAAACAAGTTCATTTTCAACAATTGATCTTATTTATGAGTCTTTGGAATACATCATAATAATCCAGCCCGTAGGCTAATCCATAATCCACTCGAAGGCAATCCATAATCCGCCTGAAGGCAATCCATAATCCACCCGAAGGAAATCCAGCAATCCTCAGGGATTACTAATCCAAGTTTGCCCTAGACTAGTATGCGGGCCTCGAGATCCAATCCTGAGTTACGTCGGCCTCTTGTGCATGAACCGGAGGTAGGGGATTTACGACAAGAGCCCCCCTGGCACCCAAGCATCCTCGTGCTCCAAGTAGCACCCATGAAGAGACCTCTCGTGGTGGGTTCGGTCCACGTATCTGGCACGGCTAACAACCCCCTTGGTTAGGGTCAGGCAGATAGTCGCGGGTAAGTGATGCTGCCTCTCCCTCTTGACCTTCAACCTGAAGCATTAGTTATTTTTCCATCTTTCATTCCTTGAGCAAAGGAATACAAATAGTGTTCCTAACTATAGAAGCACAATCAATCCACAGGTTGTTTACTTGGCCAACTACTAAGGCGTGAATCCTCTTCTCTGAATGTGATGGAACCTGAAATGGGTTGGCACTGGCTATGGCACTAGCCGGACCTCATGCTCATAACAGACAAACACACCCTCACGGCCTCGCGGGCCAGGAGTGTCTATCTACTGCTAAAGGAAAAACTGCCCTAAAGCCTAATCTATGCATTTATAGTTTTTATAGTTTTGTAGTCCAACACTTCCCTTTCTATAGACTCCACAGAGGGAGAACCCATACACATTGGCAATAAATACCATGATAATCACATACATGGGAGGCAACCTCTCGATAGAACCACCGCGGCCCCACTGCAGCTCTCCTACATCACGGGGATTAGCCCCTTGATGTGCTGCTCAACATATAAAACAAACGAACAAACTCCACTCTTCATTTTAAAAGTACTCCAGGAGATACCATGTGTCCTTATCAAATAATCACATAGTTTAGAGTTGATGGAATAAGGAAACTATGTGAAGAATTTTAAGTTGAAAAAGAAGCAAGATACGTGTTTCCACATGAAAGGTATGTATACAAGAAGTAACTTGAATTGATACATTCTTATGTGCGGGGTCATATAAAGACTCTAACCTTGAGTGGTTACATGGACTATATTTCCTTTATGGATTATCATACTTGCAAAGTATGGGTTTACTTTATGTATAAGAAGAGTGAGATTGTCACTTTAAAAGCTCTAAGGCTTTGGTTGAGAGGAGACAAGATTACATATTAAATGTCTAAGATTGAATGGAGGGAGACAGTTTCTTTTGAATGAGTTTTCTAAAATTTTACAAAAAAATAGTGTATAGAGAAAATATATATGTAAATATGCTTCATAGCAAAATAGAGTTGCTATAAGTAGAAAAATATTATAACCTTATTACATGTGAGTTGAGAGTTAGTAGAGAATTTTTCTAAAATGAAATGAGTAGCTGGTATAGTAATATATATAATACAATTCGAGTTGATGAGCATGAGAGTATGGCTATGCAAAAAACTTGTATCCCTTAGAAAAATTGGAATATCCAATAAAAATAGCTTTCAAACTAGGACAATCAAGTTTTTCACAAGTCTCTTTGGGTACAGAATATAAGCAATACAACCAAAAGATTGAAAATATAAAATAGAAGGAGTCTCACCTGTCCAAGAAGTAATTGATATTTTACTAGAAGGAGCAGTCGTAAGAAGATAATTTAGCACAAATACTGCGTTAAGATTGCTTTAGTCCAAAAACATCGAGTTAAGCCATAATGAATGAGCATACATCACATGGCATTCAAGATAGCCATGTTTTTACGTTCAACAATGTCATTTTCTTGAGGAGAGTAGGAAACCATATATTCATCTCATGAATACCCTTATTATTGAAATAATCATCAAAATCATTTGAAATGTATTCTCCACCATTATCAATTCAAGGTTTCTTGATGTGATAACTAGTATGAAGTTCTGCAATTTTTTGGTATATCTTGAGAAGTCATCAATAAAAGTCATGACATACCAATATTGAGATTTTGATGGAGGAAAAGGTCCACAAATATCAGTTTGAATAAGATCAAGAAAATCTCTAGAATGAGTTGTGGTGGAAGTGGAAAAGGATTTGCAAAAATGCTTTCCAAGTATACAATACTCACAAATACCCATGTGAGGATGAGCTTTGAATTCCATGCCTTGAACAAGGTCGTTCTAATAGAGATCGAGAAGCCTAGAAAATATAGATTGAGCAAAGTAATGATGCCATATTTTGCTGTTAAGATCGCTATGAGTTGTAGAAACATTTGTAACATCTTCATTTGAAGATAACTTTAAAATATCACCATTTTGAGGAGCGAGAGCTATGGTTTGGGCGACTTTCTCAATGCGACACTTGGTATGGTCAAAACTAACAAAGAGACCAATATCCACAAGTCTTGCAATTGAAAGAAGATTCCTATGTAAATCAGGAACATGTAGAACTCCACATAGAATTCTTGTTGAAGAAAGAGTATCGATATATAAATCACCTATACCTTTGACTTGATAATTGATGTAACCATCAAGATTGATATTTCATGTTTATCGTAGCATAGAAATCAATAATAAAAAGAGATCCATCAAGAACATGAACTATCCTTTCTGGAGAGATAGAATAACTCACACAATTTACTTCTTCAGTAGTGTTGCCATGTGTAGCCGAATATGTTGTATTATGATCTGAATCAAAAAACCTCTTGAAATATAGATGGATTGGATGGCCATTCTTTTTGCAATAGCCACAAGGAGAATAGTCTCTAGATAAACATGTCTATTTATTTGTAATACCATGTTCTTCATCATATTCTTTTGCAGAACAATCATCTATAGTGTAATCATTTCTATTGCAATAAGAATTACGAAACTTGAGACAAGAGAAGTTACCACCACGATGACTCCTACGTGTAAAGCATAAAAATGGATGCCTTCAAGTAAGTAAAGCTTTTCGCTTAGTTCTTACGGCATGTCCACTTGTGAGATCATCTTTGTTAGATAATGCAATAACAATGTTATCAAAAGCATGATTCTTTATAGTGTTAAGAAGTTGTGTTACCAATTGCTTTCATGGAATGGCATCACTAGTAGTATCAAGCCAATTGATAATATTCTTGAATAATTTTATATGTGTTGTCATAGAAGTTCCAATGTTATATTGTAACTCACTGAGTTGACTACGAAGATAACAAATTTTTGAAATAAATTTCTTCTCAAAACTTGCTATCAAATACTCCCATATGGCTTGTGAGCTTGAAAGATTACATACATCAAGCATAAGAGATTCTTGAAGAGCAAAAAGAATATACCAATGAGCTCCTTTGTTACATTTGATGACCTAGTCATTATAAATAGTTTGCCATTCTAAGATAGGTCCTTCAATTAGAAGGGTATTATCATGAGCCTAATCAATTGGTTGAGGCAAACATTCATAATTTCCAAGGATAATATCATGCAAGTCATTCAAGAATTAGCAGCATCTTTACTTTCCATCCAAGGAATCCTTATCCTTGAAAGTGAGGGATGGAACATTATCGAGAAGGAAATTTGTTGACGATTATAGAATTTGACATAGTTGGGTGAGAGAATTTGTACAATATGAGATCATAAATTCTACACACCATATACAAAATGATAACGAAAGTGCAGCACGACAAGTGATATACAGAAGCTATGCTTGAAAGAAAGACGTTTAATTCAAAAAGTATGCTTTGAAAGAAAGAGATCCAAGATACATGAAACCTGGGTAAGAATAAATCAATCCAAAATTGATAAAATGTCTTCATCCTCAACCTCCTCTTCTTTCTCTATGCCTTCATGCTCTTAAATTTTATCCAAGTCTTCTAACTCATATGTTGAAATTTCTCTTCATTTGAAGAGCTTGATTCTTTTTCTAGCTATTGGTATCTTTATGCTTGTTCCATCCAATTTAGTCAATGAATATGTGGCATTGCCATGAATGACCTTTACCACATACATGCCAAACCAATGCTTTACCATTTTCCTAGAAGCAGTGAATTGATTGTCTAAGCTGTTGGACAAGAACCCAATTATTTTCTTGAATTGCCCTTGGCCAAAATCGATGACGCTTATCAAATCTTATTTTGTTCTTTAGGCTTGCTATCGTTAGTTTCTCAATAGCTTCTTGAACAACTTTAGGCCTTCTTTCTAGTTGCCATATGTGCAAAGTTAGCAACTCTTCTCTATTGATGCCTTCCTCCCAAGGTAGAAGACTACATGTGAGAATAGATTCTTCTATTGACATAATTGGTTGTTGTCCATGCATAAGTTGAGCTGGCATACGGCCATTCATTGTACTGTGAGTAGTCCGGTTAGCCCATAATGCAAAAGGTAGCATTTTAGGCCATTCTTTGATTTTCCTCTAAAAGACTTTGCTAGAGCTTTGAGAATAGGCCGGTGCCCTCTCTCACTTTTTCTATTGCCTTCAGGGTTTTAGGATGATGTTAAAGTAAACTTAACACCCAATTGAGCAAAGAAGTTGTGTGCCTCATCAACATCCAATTCTCCTCTATCTGCAGTTACTTTACCCACACAACCATATCTACAAAACACTTCTTCAAGCAAAAAATGACAAACAGCTTGAGTGGTCTTGGTTGTTAAGGCTTTGCCTTCAACTTGATTGCTTAGATCCTCTCTTGCAAGCACTAAATATCGCATATTCCATATTCCTATAGGCATGGTTACAAGATCAATAACCCATCTATAATGTATAGACAAGAGATAAGTTGATTGTAACCCATCTCGATGCTTGACCATAGAATACATCTAACACACATAATAGGTTTCAACAAAATGTGCTATGTCACTGTAACGTGTCCACCTGTTCGCTCATAGGACATGTCTTAGCAGCCCATTAGGAAAAGGGTTCAAAAAGCGCCACCTGGCACTCCCATGGAATGTAACGGGGTTTGCGATCTAGGTATTCCGGAGTCTGCCACGTAGGGGAAGCATTCCAGCCGTTCCCACTTAGGACCGACCTGAATCGTGGTTTTCTTAATGGTGAAATTCCTAGAACGGCAGCTAGCGTCGAACCCCAAACGACGAACTGCTTTACGTAGAAACGTCAAGGACGAAGCAAATTCATGCTGCACTTGGTTCAAGGAGAATGGGAAATGAGAGGGACGCAAAGCTTGACCTCTCTACCCATAAGGCATAGTCTCATTTTCTTCCCCTAAAACAACACAAATCAGGACTCTAGTATTCTAGAATCTAGGTCATCGTTCCTTGCTGTCAAATTTCTTCGAGAAAAGTTCTCGGCCAACCGATACCACCCTTCCGTAGGATGGACCCATGGCCACATCCACTGCACTTTCCTCAGGGTTACTTTAGTTGTCTAATTATCTATCACATTTAGTTTGACATGCAAAAAGAGCTTCCTTAATTAGTCAATTAATTCACCGATTCCTTTGTAATCTTCGCATTGACATAGAAAAACAATGTCAAACATGTTTCTTTTCAACAATTGATATTCTTTATCAGTCTTTGGAATACATCATAATCATCCAGCCCGTAGGCTAATCCATAATCTGCTTGAAGGCAATCCATAATCCACCCGAAGGCAATCCATAATCCGCTAGAAGGCAATCCAATAATCCTCAGGGATTACTAATCCAAGTTTTCACCTGTAGACTAGTATGTGAGCCTCGAGATCCAATCCAAAGTCACATTGGCCTCTTGTGTAGGACCCGGAGGCTTCCCTAACACCCAAGCATCCACCTGCTCCAAGTAGTACCCACGGAGAGACCTCTCGCGGTGGGTTCACGCCTTCAACCTGAAGCATTAATTATTTTTCTATCTTTAGTTCTTGAGAAAAGCAGTACAAACAGTGCTCCTAACTATACAAACACAGTCAATCCAGTGGTCCTTTACTTGGCCAACTGCTAAGGTGTGAATCCTCTTCTCCGAATGCACCCAACATTCGATCCGGGATCAATTGTGACTTTGCAACATCCCAAGGGTTTCATTGCTTGTTTACCCTTTTATGCTTGGGTTAGGGTTTATACCCTATTAACCCAAATTAACCAACACCTTAGGTTCCTAAAATTAAGACAGTAAGTCGTGGGGACTTTGTCTCTCTAACTTGATTTGTCAATTGCTTGCTAGGCAATGCATAGTTACCCTAACTTGGCAACTTAGTCTCACAGAAGGTGATGTAGCAGAATGACTACTCATCCTCTTGCAAATTAACTTCTACTTAGATCCTACCAACCCTTGTTCTAAAGAGTGGCAAATCTATCTTGTGACAAAGTCGTGCGATGTTGCAACTTGTTGTACGAGACAAGTATCACATCTAACTTGTGGGATCGTTTCTCCCATCACTTAGTATTCCTTAGTCAAGGATACCTTGGTCAAGATATAGGGTTTCGGAGTCCTCTTGACCCAACCCAACCCTAACCTTACTAGGCCGACAACGTTTGACCCTAGGGTTTCTAAACTCAATTGGAAGTCTAGTATTAGGTCATTCGATCCTTAGGGCAAAACCCTAGATCGTTGTTGCATGGGCGTTTAGCTAACCCTAACGTTCCGTGAATGTGGGTAGGACCTTTGGGATCGAAAGTCTTGATTTGGCATTCCAAGTGCGATACTAGGCACAATTTTTAACGTGACTAAACCCTAGCTAGCTTTTTGAGGTGTTTGTTGTACTAACTGTTTATGATTTTAAGAATCCCATGTGGATTATGTCATTACAAGTTTTTTTGCTAAATCGGTCTACTTGTCTTGTGACAATAACGATATTTTCTTAGAGATGCTAATATTTGTCCTAAAAGGTGTAAATAGCTGCAAGACATCACATTACGTGCAAATATGCGATTCATTGACTTTTTCCTTCTATGCAACTGTAAAATGTAAAATGACCATCTCTTTTCCTTGTCTAATCTATAATGATAGACAATTCATGGCTAACTCATATAAAAGCCTACATTGAGTTTCAACAAGAATTATATCTATAACCCTTTTGCCCGATGAATTGAATTCATGATTTAATAAGGAATGCATATTTTTCTAAAACAACTTCCATAAAGAAGTTCATGTATGATGAATGTCATAAGACTATTGTTGACTTAATCCATTCAGCGGCACTTAACCCAACTTAAAAATGCAAGCATCCTTGCATGCAATAGGTAAGTTCATGGTTTTCTTTTCATGCAATGCAATTCTTTGGAAAATATTCTAACGGATATTAACGATTATTTCCTACAAATCATATCTAGGAAATCATTGCCTAAATGCATTATGCGCTTGTTCTTTCTTGCAAGAAAGACAAGGATGCATTCAAACAATTTGTCGTACTTTTAACCTATGCAATATGCGTTTAGGATTGTCACTTTGAAAATGTAAGTAGAGAGCAACATGCAACTAAAACTCGTAAGACGAATGAGTGATTTGTGTTCATAACTTACTCATGAAATTTAAACGTGCCTAATGCATTCCTTTTATGCAGAATTAAACTTCTAAGAACTTGGGTATGAGGACTCGTAGTGATGTCCACGTGTAAACTTGGGTTGGAGGCTCCCGCCGTGTGAGCACCTTGCGTCTTTTTTTTGGGGGCCATCGATGATGTTGACTCTTGGCTCCGCAATTCGTCCTTGCCTTTATCCGATCTAAAAACTTCCTCCAGCCTTTGGCAAATCAGTCTCGAAATCTGCCTACTCCCTCCCTTGCGTTGAAATTATCCTTACAAGGCCTGGTTATAAGAACCCAGGGATAAGCCGTGTGTACAAGGCTTATGGAAGCTTTTTCTTTAGAAGCTTCTAAAGAAGCTTACAAGAAGCTTTTGTGTGAAACAGAATGATGTGGAGGGGAAATGATTGGGGAGGAGGGATGAAGGTGACGATTGAGGGAGATAAAGATCACGATAATGATGATGGCGATTGCGATAACACAGGCGGTAACAACAGGCCAGCATGGCGTGGCGTGGCGGTTGATGGCGACGGCCTGGGTAGCACGGCGGTTTCATGTCTATCTTCTCTCACTCTTCCTTTCCTCCCCCCAAGCTTAAGGGCGAGGTTATATAGAGTAATGGGGGAAAGGTAGCCATGCACGTGGCTTGTGTGCATGCCTCCTCCCTCATGCTTCCCCACACCACTTAGCTCCACTCCCTCTCACACTCCTCTCCTGTAATGTGTCCACCTGTTCTCTTTAGGACACGTCTTAGCAGTCTATCGAAAAGGATGTCTAGAAAGCTTCGCCTGGAACTCCGATGGACTGTCACGCGGCTTGCGATCTAGGATTTTTCGCGTCTACCACATAGCAGAAGTATTTTTGCCATTCCCACTTAGGAACGACCTAAATCAGGGATTTCTCGTATGGTCATTCCCTAAACGGCAACTAGCGTCAAACCCCAAGTGAACTACTTTACGCAGAAATGCTAGGGCCGAAGTGGATTTACGCTGCATTTGGTTCAAGGAGAATGGGAAACAAGAGGGATGCAAAGCTCAACCTCTCTGCCATAAGGCATAGTCCCATTTCGTTCCCCTAAGATAGCGTAAACCGAGATTATTGTAACTTAGACTCTAGGTCAGCGCCCTTGCTATTCATTTCCTTTAAAGCGATCTTCTTGTTGTCCATCATGATTGAGAAAAGTTTCTGGCCAACCGGGACCACCCATCCGAAGGACGGACCCATGGCCACATCCTCTGCACTTTCCTCAGGTTGTTTTAGTTGTCTAATTACCTACCACATTTAGTTGGACATGCATCAAACAACTTCCTTAATTAGTCCGTTACACACAAGTTCCTTCACGTAATCATAGCACTTGACATGGAAAAGCAATGTGAAACAAGTTTCTTTTCAACAGCTTATCATATTTATCTTTGGAATACATTTAAAAAGTCCAGCTCGTAGGCTTATCCATAATCCACCCAAAGGCTATCCAGCAATCCATAGGGGATACTAATCCAAGATTCTGCCCATAGACTACTATGCGGGCCTCGAGATCCAATTCCGAGTCACGTTGACCTCTTGTGCAGGGCCTGGAAGGGGGGGATTTACGGCCATGGCCCCCCTTGGCACCCAAGCGTCCTCCTGCTCCAAGTAGCGCACAACGGAGAGACCTCTCGTGGCGGGTTTGCTCCACCTTCTCCGCACAGTTTACAACCCCCTTGGTTAGGGTCAGGCAGATAGTCGGGGGTAACTAAGGCTGCCACTCCCTTCAAGCCTTCAACCTGAAGCATTAGATATCTTTTCATCCTTTAATTCCTTGAGCAAACAAAGAAAAACAGTGCTTTGTAAACTGTTACAAGCACAATCATTTCTAGTGGTCGTTATTTTGGCCAACTGCTAAGGAGTGAATCCTTCTTTCCGAATGCATTTAGCATTCGATCCAAGATAAATTGCTATTTGGTAAGATTCCCAAGGGTTTGTTTGTTAACCCTTACGTCCTTGGGTTAGGGCCGTACCCTGTTAACCCAACTTAACCAATACCTTAAGTTCTATTAACAATAGGTATGTTGCTCCAAATTATTGATTGGTACTTTGCTTCCAAGTAAATATCTAATCCCCGTATCTCGGTCACTTTTTCCAAGAAAGGTGCTATATCAGGACGATTACTCATCCTCTTGCAAGATAAACTTGCGCAAGAATCTGCCAATCCTATTCCAAGGAATTGGCCATTCCCTTGTGATCAAATCACAAAATCATGCGACTCTTTAACTTGTTGCACAAGTGTTGCACTTAACCCATGGGACTATTTTACCCATCGAATGGCGTCTTCTAACCACAGAATCATGATTAGATAGGAAACAGGGATAGGGTGTCTTCATATCCAACCCGTTTTTGATTGAACTAGGCCAACATTGTCGGTCCTAGGGTTTTAATTCAAACTAAATTTCATCCTTTTAGCAAGTGATCCTTAGGGTAGAAACCCTAGATCGTTTCTCACAAGTATGTCCTATTGTTCCTATGTTCTGTGAATGTGGACAGGTTTTTAGGGTATGAGAGTTTCAACTTGGCAATAAGTGCGACTAGGTCACGTCCTCAACGTGCTATGCTAGTGTGCACTTTTGGGATGTGTTGCATTGATTTAACCCTTCCTAAGCGATTCCTTTGCAGTTTTAGGTGTTTAGGGCAAACCTATTTACTTGTCTATTCATGAAGATATCGTCTTGATCAAATAGGGAAAAAACAAGTTGCATTATGATACCATACACAATCAAGATTCATGCTACTAAGATTCATGCAATCAAGATCAAAGTGTATGTTGAGTTATGAAATAATTCCTATTGATCCTTCTATAACATGCAATCAAGATTCATGCTACTAAGATTCAGGGTTTTATGTTTAAAACGAACCATGCAGCCTTTTTCTAGTTTCATTTCTCAATAAATTATTTGCATGCTGAATTTACACAACCTTTCGTAACTACTTACGTAATTGATCGAGATTTGTGTCAATTTCCTAGAGATTAATCTACTTCATGTAGCCCTAGTATCATTTCCATGCATTGCAATTTCCTACGATTATTAGGAACCTTGTTTAAGGAATCATTTCGAAGAAAAGATGTCTCATAATGCAACATGCGATTTATTCTTTCCATGTTATTGAAGTGTACTACCATAATTTTGACTTGTAAAGATGGGCATTTGTTAATCTAAATTCGTTACTTTGCAATACATAAAAACAATTTGCTAAGAATGCATAGACGTCTTATATCTTTCCATTCGTTCCTTTGGAAAAATACAAATGACCAATTCCTTGATTGTGAGTTATTTTCCCTAAGATAGCCAATATTTTCAATCATAAAAGTGTATCTGAATTTCGTGAATTAACCATGCATAATTACGATATTATGACGTTAATAAAAAATAGGAAGAAAACTAGGACTTGTGAATTCGGTGAAATGTCCACATGAATGTTAGGAGATGATCCTCCTGCGGTTGCGCCTTGTTCCTTCTTAGGAGCCATCAAGACTTTGACCTTCTTAACTTGGCCGTAGACTTATGTTCTTGGCCCATCTCCTTCGCACGTGAAACTCCCTTTGTGATTAGGATTCCTTGACTGATTGCACCGTCTTTCGGAATTGGGCTTTAGAAGGCTTTATAGGCTTCCTCCTTGAAGTAGTGATTTCACGATTAGGACTTTACAATCGTTAAAAATGACTTTGGGAAATGTAAGGGAAAGGGGAACTGGAAATTCCGGATATAATAGGGTCTTCACAAAAAGGGATACAATGGATTTAAAAGGCTTGTAATGAAAGGCTTTGAAAGGAAACAGGGTTAAAAACTTTGTGGGGATGCTATGAAAAGGGGCTTGAAAAACCCGCTTTGTAGGGCCGATGAAAAAGGGTTTTTGAAACCGGGGAGTAAGGATTTCCACGGGAAGGGTTGCTTTAAACCCCAAGGCAAGGTGAGCTTATAGGGCTTTACTGGAACCCCACGGGAAGGGGGTTTAAATCCCCGGGGGAGGGGGGGTATAAAACCCACTTGAAAGGGGCTTATGAAAGCCCACAAGAAAGGGGCTTTCTAAGGGCCTTTAGAAGCTTCCCAAGAAGCTTCTGTGGGAAGCTTCCATGGCTGTGAATTCTACACGTGGAGGAGGAGGTGACTATCTACTAAGGAATTTGTTGGGGAACCAGGGCAAAATGGTGGCTGTGGCCGATCTTTATTAACATATCATCATATTTATCTTTGAAATACGACGAGTTCCGCCCGTAAGCTTGTCCATAATCCGCCCTAAGGCTATCCAGTAATCCACAGGGATCACTATTCCAAGCTTCCGCCCGTAGACTAGTATGCAGGCCTCGAGATCCAATCGCGAGTCACGTTAGCCTCTTGTGCAGGACCCAGAAGGCGAGGGATTTACGGCCAGAGCCCCCCGTGGCACCCAAGCGTCCTCCTACTCCAAGTAGAGCTCAACGGAGAGACCTCTCGCGGTGGGTTTGGTCCACATTCCTAGAGTGGTCAACAACCCCCTTGGTTAGAGTCAGGTAAGCAGTCAGGGGTAACTGAAATTGCCTCTCCCTTCAGGTCTTCAACCTGAAGTATAGATATTCATTTAATTTGTAATTCATAAATGAAAGAGTGCTCTAAAATCTCTAGCAAGCACAAACATTTTCATTAACCGATCTTGTTGTTGGCAAACTGTTAAGGAATGATTCTTTCCTTTCGAATGCATCACTACTCATTCCACGGTGTCTTGCAACTTGGCAAGATCCCTTATATTCTGGGTTAGGGCGTACCCTATTAACCCAACTTGATCAACCCTAAAGTTCATTGGATACTTTAGTTTTTGGTTTTTAACCTTCCTTAGTTAGAAGGATATCAAAGAATACATCTTTTTGCAAGATAACTTGTGTAAGGATCCGCCATCCTTGTTGAGGATATTTAACCTTTCTTCTTGTGAATCAATCACAAGACCATATGACTTCGTACTTGCTGCGCAAGTCCTGCATCGTAATATGCGAGGGGGTAAAAACATAAGAAGGGCTTACTAATTTAAGCACCGGGGGGGGGGAGGATTTGTGGTTTTCGAGGCCAAGGGGAGTGGGGGTTTAATAACCCCACGGGAAGGAGTTAAGAGTTTAAGACCGGGGAGGGGTGAAAGGATAAAAGGGATATGAGGGTGAAAGGGTAAAAGGAATATGAGGGGGGCGAAAGGGTAAAATGGATATGAGGGGGTGAAAGGGTAAGAGGGATATGAGGGGGATGAAAGGGGGCTTAGTTAGGCCCCCCCTTACAAAGCCTCTACTAGGAAGCTTCTCCGACGTGGCAGAGGGGGTAACCAGCCGTCCGACGGCTACGAAGGCGTGTGGCCCTGCATGCTCGTGGAGCCGAACAAGCTCCAGCAAGGAGCTTGCTGACTCCTCTATTGCCTTCCCTCCTTCCAGCACGACGCGCCGCTGAATTATATATATATATATATATATATATAATATCTAAAATATTACATTATCTCCCCCTTAGAGGAATCGATATGTCCTCATCTCGAGATAAACTGGGGATATTGATGGTTGAGAGTGTCTTCTTCTATCCATATGGCATCCTCTTCGGGATAATATTTCCACTAGACGAGGCATTCTCGCAAGGTTCTGGATCTTAATTGTCTCTCCCTAACATCTAAGATCCTATGAGGCCTTAGCTCAAGGACTCCTTGGCTAGGCATTACTATTTGTTGGTCATCAAGTACATGGTTAGGGTTGGGTACATATTTTTTCAATAGGCTGATATGGAATACATTGTAAACCTTTAGGTTCTCAGGGAGTTGCAATCTGTAAGCATTGGGTCCTAGGCATTTGAGGATTTTGTACGGCCCACAATACCTTGGACTTAGCTTCTTGCAATCTCCTAGGGATAGAGAACTCTTTTTAGGGCGTACACAAATGAAGACCATGTCTCCTTATTTGAAGACTCTTTCTTGATGCTTCAAATCCGCGTATGCCTTCTGTCTATCCTTGGCCGCTTGTATGTCTTGTCTTATTGTCTTTATTTGATCATCCATCTCTTCCAACATCTGCCTTGACGCTTCAACCCTTAGGGTTGGATCAGAAAAGTCTAGTGGACTTTGACAGTCATGACCATACAATGCTTGGAAAGGGGTCATCTGAATGCTCTGCTGGTAAGAAGCATTGTAGGCAAATTCAACCAATGGCAAGTATTGAATACACCTCTTTGGCTCTCAAAAACAGTATGCCCTAAGCATATCCTCAATGACTTGATTTACTCGCTCTGTTTGGCCATCCGTTTGGGGATGGTAGGATGTGCTAAAACACAGTTGAGTTCCAATAGCTTCAAAGATAGCTCTCCAGAAGTGTGATGTGAAGAGAGAATCTCGATCACTAATGATTCTTCTGGGTAAACCATGTAGCTTGAATATCTCCTTGATAAACAATCTTGCAATGTTGGAGGCTTTATAGTTTGTTTTTACTGGAATAAGGTGTGCAACCTTAGTAAGCATGTCAACCACAACCATGATCCAGTTGTATCCTCCTTGGACTTGGGGTAAGCCTACAACAAAATCCATACTGATGAATTCCTATTTCTTTTTGGGGGAATGCCAAGCGGTTGCAGTTTCCCTGGCATCATGACATGTTCGGCTTGGATACGTTGGCAAGACAAACACTCACTGACATATTTGAGAATGTCACCTTTGAGCCTCTCCCAATGGTAGCTTTTCCTAACTGTATTAAGAGTCTTAGCATAGCTAGGATGTCCTGTGAAAGGGGAATCATGAGCTTCCCACATTATTTTCTGCTTAAGTGACAGGCTTGCAGGTATACACAACCTTGTTCTGTAGTAAACAAGTCCATTATCAATGGAAAATTCCTGATACTTAGCTTGCAACTTTAGATTCTGATCCTTGATAGAGATCTCCTTTAGCATTGTTTGGTAGGCCAAATCATGGCATGCTTCTTCTCTAGCTAACTCAAGTATAGGGTTGTTTGGCATAGATACCTTTGTAGCTAGAGATTTGGCCGTTGATGGATTCCGCAAGATTAGGAAATTTAGGAATGCCTTGCCACTAAGTGCATTGGCAACTACATTCTCTTTCCCTGGTCGGTACTTGATTTCAAAGTCATATTCCTCCAACAATTCAATCCATCGACGTTGCCTCATGTTGAGCTCCTTCTAGGCAAAGATCCATTTGAGACTCTTATGGTCGGTTACTAGAGTAAACTTGTCACCCAACAGGTAGTGTCTCCAAAGCTTTAGAGCATGGATGATAGCTAGTAATTCTAGATCATACGTAGCATAATTCTTTTCATGGTTCTTCAATTTCCTTGAAGAGTATGCTACTGGATGACCTTCCTGCATAAGTACACACCCCAAGGCAAGAATGCTAGCATCAGTTACTACCTCGAACTCCTTATTGAGGTCTAGAAGTTTTAGAATAGGTGCTAATACCAAACTTTGCTTCAATCTGTCAAAGCTATTTTGTTCGGGAGTTGACCATGTAATGGAAGTCTGCTTCTTTAGTAAATCCATCAGAGGTGCTGCAATCAAAGCATAGTTTTTGATGAAGACCCTATACCATCCTGTCAATCCAAGAAAGTTGCGTATTTCTTTGACAGATACTGGTGTTGGCCATTCAAGCACATCTCTGACCTTGGATGGGTCCACTGATATTCCTTCTGATGATACTATGAATCCCAAATATTCAATCTGACGCTTGAAGAATGCACACTTCTTCATTTTTGCATATAGCTTATGTGACCTCATTGTCTCAAGGACGATCCAAAGTTGAGGTTCATGATCTTCTTCCTGTTTAAAATAGACTAAAGTGTCATCAAAGAAGACAAGCACGAAATCATCAAGATATGGCCTAAAGATATCCTTCATTAACCTATTGAAGGTGGCAGGTACATTCGTAAGCCCGAATGACATAACCAGGAACTCAAAGTGCCCATATCTTGTATTGAAGGCTGTCTTTGGGATATCTTCTTCCTAGATCCTTATCTGATAGTAAGCTGACCTGAGATCAATCTTGGAGAAGATCTTTGCACCCTGAAGATGATCAAGAAGCTCATCTATTCTAGGAAAAGGATACTTGTTCTTGACTGTTGATTGATTCAACCCTCGGTAATCAATACATAGTTGAAGTGTCCCATCTTTCTTTTTCTGGAATAGTACTGGAGCTCCCCACGGTGAATTGCTAGGCCGGATGTAGTCATGATCTAACAGTTGCTTGAGTTGTTCCTTCAACTCAATGGCTTCTGGTATAGACATTCTATAAGGTCTCTTTGCAATTGGTGCTGCTCCAAGCACTAACCTAATCTCATTATCTACTTCTCTTTGAGGTGGAAGCTCAGTCAACTCTTCAGGGAATACGTCCGCATATTCCTTTAGCCAAGAAGGTCCTTCATGAGACTCTTACTTTTGATCTAGCTTGTTGAGTTTGATCAAGTAAACGGTTAATCCTTTTCTGACTCCTTTTAGGATCCGAGATACTTTGGCCAATTGGATTCTTGGCACTCCTGCCTCAGCTTGAGTTGTGACTAATTCCCTTTCAGTGTTTTGAAAGGAAACTTGACCCTTTCCACAGTGAATGTGGGTGTCGTTGGCCTTAAGCCAATCCATTCCGAGTAGACACTCATGGATACCTAAATTCATGACTTTGAATTTTACCGAAGTCTTCTTTCCTCTCAGAAAGAATTCCACCTTAGCAGTTTGCCTGGTACAAGTTACCTCACGACCATTTGCCAATTCCACAAGCAGGGTAGGTGCTTCTACTGTGGCTATTCCTACTCTTTTTACACATGCTGGTGAGATAAAGGAATGTGTACTGCCACAATCAATCAAGGTTTTGAAACCTTTACCTTGATAGTCCGACGGTGTCTGAATCACTAAGAACTGGCGATTCGGTCGTTTCTTGTGTAAAGCGGCATGGACTGTCGCTCTTTCGAATTCTGCTTCCATGGTCGGATCTTTTTCTTCCCCTCCTTTGCACATTTGCCTATTGGCAATGCAAGAGGTTCTTCCTCTTCCTCGGGTAGCGGCTCCTTGACTACGGCCTATTCCTTGGAAAGGCGCTTGGCGATGTCGTCCGCCGAGCTTGGCACATTGCCTCTTGAAGTGACCGGGTTCCTTGCAGTGGAAACAAAGGAGGTTTCGGCCATTTCTTTGAGTAGGAACAAAGTTGTTGACGTTATTCGTCCTTGTCTTCTTTCTTTGTCCCTCATTATGACCTTGAACCCTCTTCATTTGAGGTTTGAATGCTCCTGTGTTCGGGTCATTATAAGACCAAGTTTTGCTACCCCTTGGTCTAGCTTGTACCTCCTGAATTACAGGTGCCGCTCAAATGAGTGCATCCTGAAGATCTGATGGACGCATAGATTCGAGACGGGTATTTACTGGTGGATTTAAGCCCACACAGAATTTGGACATCTGCTGTATCATGTCCATCTATGGCGCATACTTTAAAAGTGAGACGAATTTAGAGTAGTATGCGTCAAGAGTGAGTCCTAGCTTTTTCAGCTCGTAGAACTCATTCATTTTCTGTGTGCTATATGCAGGTGGTAAGTTTCTTCCCTGCACGGCTTTCTTCAGCTTCTCCCAGGTAACGGATTCCTCTGCGATCCCTTAATCCTTGCACCATTGCTTCCACCAAAGTGATTTACGGCGAGAGTCCCCCCTTGGGACCCAAGCGTCCTCTCGCGGTGGGTTCGGTCCACATTCTTGGCACGGCTAACAACCCCCTTGGTTTGGGTCAGGTAGACAGTCGAGGGTAACTGATGCTACCTCTCCCTTTAGGCCTTCAACCTGAAGCATTAATTATATTTCCATCCTTTAGTTCCTTGAGCAAACAATGCAAATAGTGCTTCTAAACTATTACAAGCACAATCAATCCAATGGTCATTTATTTGGCCAACTGATAAGGAGTGAATCCTTATCTCCGAATGCATCTAGCATTCGATCCAAGATCAATTGCAACTTGGCAAGATCCCCAAGGGTTTGTTTGTTCACCCTTTTGTCCTTGTGTTAGGGTAATACCTTGTTAACCCAACTTAACCAACACCTTAAGTTTCTTAAATTAACAGTAAATCCTGGTGACCATGTCGATCTAACTTGATTGATCCTTTGCTTACCAAGCAAATACATAACTTCCCTTAACTTGGCAAACCAGCCCAAGAAAGGTGAAGTAGCAGGATGACTACTCATCCTCGTGCAAGTTAGACTTGTGCTAGAACCTGTCAACCTCATTCCAAGGAATGGCAAATCTATATTGTGATTGAATTTTGTTTAGACAAGATTTGGGTTTAGGGTGTCTTCTTACCCAACCCAACCCTAATTATACTAGGCCAACAATGTTCAGTCCTAGGGTTTTCAAACTCAATTTGAGTTTTAGCATTTGGTCAAACGATCCTTAGGGTAGAAACCCTAGATTGTTGTTTGCATGAGCGTCCAATTGACCCAAACATTCTGTGAATGTGGGTAGGACCTTTGGGTTTGAGGGCTTCAACTTGGCATCCAAGTATGATACCAAGCTGCATTTCTGATGTGCCAAGCCCTAGCTAGTACTTGAGGTTTTTATCGTGTCGACTAGTTATGCCTATACGAATCCCTTAAGGGTTAGGTGATTTAGCTAAATTGGACTACTTGTCTTGTGACAAGGGCGATCCTTTCCTAGAGGTGCTAACCTTATTCTAAAGGTGTAAATAGATGCTAGATACCACATTTCGTGCAAGTATACGATTTGTTACATCTATGTTCTATAAGGTATGCAATAACCCTTTACTTTTCTTACTAAAGTCATGACGAATGATAACTTGCATGAAACCTACTAGGGTTTACATCAAAGAATCATGCCTACCACCCTTTTGTCTAAGTTTTAGAATTTCGTGCTTTCATAAGCCATGCAACCTTTTCTAAATGCAACTCCATGATATTAAATTTACGAATATGTAACATGTGACCCTTTTCTAAATACAACATTGTTAATGAAGTTCATGTGACATGCAACCTTTAATACGTTCGACAAACATCTTTGCATGCAACATGCAATGTACATTGTTCATTTTCATGCCGTGCAATGGACGTTAACAACTTCCTCATGTGAGACATAACAAGGAAGTTATTAACTAAACACAAAATACATTTGTTCTTTCACGGCCAATCAAGGATGCACTTAACAATTTCAACCTTTTAATGCTAGGCAATATGTGTTTTAGGCTTGTCACTTTGAAATGCAGGACAAGTCAACATGCTACTAAGCTCCTAAGATGGACAAGTAGTTTATGTTCGCAACTTTTTGAAAATGCAAACGATCCAATTTTCATGACATGCACCAACCCTTGTCCATCGTTCAAAGAGATAATTTATCAAATGTACTTTTATCACTACCACATGAATTAACGATAAGCGTAAAATGCATTCTCTCTATGGAATTAAGCGTGCTTAAAGCATTTCTTATACGTGGGATTAAAATCATAAAACCTAGGCTTGTGGATCCACGGGGATGTCCACGTGTATGTTCGGGTAAGAACCACCCGCGGGTGCGCCTTGCAACTTCTTGGGAGCCATCGTAAATGTGATTATGGAATTCTAGTTTGCCTTCACCCTTACACGATCGGTGAATTTTCACCAAGCTTGGTAAACAGCCTCAAGATCTACCCTCTCCCCCCCCGTGTATAGGAAAATCTTTCACCAAAGTGCAGGGTTTTAAAAACCCGGGGAGGCTTGTGGGAATGGATCTTATGGAAGCCCCCCCTTAGAAGCTTCTAAAAGGCTTCTCTTTTAACCAGAAAAGAAAATGTGGAGGCCAATGATGGGTGTGAAGTCGATGATGAAGGGGGGATTGTTGGTGACTTGGCGGCAGGAGTACGAGCAACAGTTGGCGGACTAGGCGTGGCAGGGTGGCGATTTTCATGGTGGCGGCAGCAGCGTCTTCTTTCTCTCCATGATCATGAAGCATGACAGCATCTCTGGCTCCCCTTCTTTTCCAATTGACCACAGGGGGGGTTCTTATAGGCTTAGGGGGGGGAGATGGTAGCCACCACGTGGCTTAAGCATGCCCCTCCCTCCTCATGCTTATACACACGACTCCACCTTAGGTCATTCCTCCCCACACTCCCTCTTCTCTAGCCATGCATCAACTGCAAGAAGGGATAATTATTAAAAAAAATTGACTTAAATTTCATAATTATCCCAATTGCCCCTTCAAGAGGGGTGTTCTTCCACGGCTATGTGGTCTTGAACAACTGGCCTCAATTTCTCAAAGCGGAGGCCTCATTTCTGCGTGTGCAGGGTAAGGAATAAGCTGCCAATAATTAGGATGTGGGAGATAACCTTTCAGAAGTTTTACGCGGCGTGCGGACAGTCAAGTTCAATAATATTTTTGAGCAAAAATATTACATATGTAGTATCTATTTTTGGGATTGAGGCCTCCCAGTTTCTTCAATGGGTTTGTTCTACATTTCTACTTGAGCAAACTATACTATTGCATTCTGTAAAAATATGAAAATAATGTTATTTTATTAATTGATTATAAAGAGACTACTAATGTAGTTCTTAAGAATATGAACAAATACTTCATAAAACAATAACACATTAATTTAAATAGTTTATTACAAAACAAGGCCCCTTGTAGAGTGGACAAAGCTTTCTAGCTTGTGATGGGATCTTTTGAGCCCGAGAGATCATGCTACTTCATGATCACACCAAATTTATGAGCTCATAGTCTTGTTAAATTTCACTAACCCTTCTGAAATTTCTTGCATTATGGGGGAACTTGCCACTTCTCTTTTCTCACAATCCAATACTAAAGGCAATTAAATGGACCCTTGATATGGGATCCCAGAAGACTTTACCTACGAATCCACTTTTTCATTTGGTTATCACAAGCATGGATCTTGGATAAGGTAGTCATTGCACACATACATCCCAAAAGAATCATACCACAAACAAAAAGCACAATTTTGGTTATTAATCATAATGCCATCCATGAGCTATCCTTGATTTTATCCCTTTTTTAACCCTTTAAAGAAAAATATATTAGTTGTTGATAATGAGGCCTCATCGATCTTAACTAAGTTATTTTCTAGTCAATATGATTTTTACAAATAGGATATATGTAGTACGGTTTAGAAAGCACTTGATTATATGAAGTAAGTTACATCACTTTGGATGGTACCAAAACTAAAATTTAACTCTATTTTAGTTTCTATGATGTCTTGAAGAACATGCTTAATATTATCCTTTAGCCATATAAATACTTTATAATTGCAAGGTACCATCATGAGCCTAATATATTTGGGTATCATTCTAGGAAATAACTTAAATTTCAAATCAATTACTTGCTCTAACTACTTATGCAATGGATGTGGGAGTATAATTCTTTTTCCATGGAATGAGAGGAACTTCTCAAGTTCCATGAAAGAGTTCTAGGAGCCATAGCTACATATGACTAGGTGGAGGGGCACAAGATTTTCCTTTTGGTTTGGATTCACTATTTTTACTGATGTTTAAAGTACCCTCAAGGTTATCTTCATATGCTTCTAAATTTGTATGTGACTACCCGCATGATTTCAAGGGAAAGAGCTATGGAATTTCAAAAAAAACTCATGAAAATTGATTTATTTGTTATATACTCAAACCTAGTTATCAATCAACCATCTTTGCATGAGATTTGCACAACCATGGGTAGATGCACGACCAGTACTAGTTTACATTGCCAAGGTACCTTGGTTTCCTCCATTATGCTGTAGCCTCAAAATGTACCTAAATGTTAGAGATGAGTTAATTGACAATGGATTTCTAATGCATCTTCTTCTCCTGATTTTTCTTTTTCTTCTTGCTCTCATTTCTCTTCTCTAAATCTATTTTGTCTGCACCACTTGCATCATCGTAGAAAAATTTCAAACATTAAAATCCTATAACCAAGATTTCCAAGATTCAAATACCCCAATCTATTTGGTCAAAATCAAGATTTTTTTAAAAATATAAATACGAACAAAAAGCACAATCTTGTCGTAATTAGAATGTGTAAAATGATATTTTTTCATGTTATCAAAAATCAATACTCAATAATCCAACAAAAACATCAAATTATAAGTACTCGCGAAAGCATACCCATGTGGTTTATAATTGGTTATAGCACATTTATTGCGTCACCTCTTCTTTCTTAATGGACTCTCAAGTCTCCAATGTTTTTTTGCAAGTATGCTCTTGGGTGCTTTACCTCTCTTTCCCATTGTCTATTTACATGGTAATTGAGCTATCCCATGGCTATGTGGAGCTTGATTAAAGGCTGAGGTCAAAGGCATTGGAGCATGAAAGAAAGGAAGTAAGAAAGGGGTAAGAAGCTCTTCCACCTTGTTCAATTTATCTTAGGTTATAGATGTAGAATGGCCTTGAGGCTAGTAGAGCTGCAATCTCTTATTGCAATGAAACTTGGTGAGTAGAAAGAATATTATATATATTGGACTAACTTAGGTTATACATGTAGAATGGCCTTGAGGCTATTAGAACTGCAATCTCTTATTGCAATGAAACTTGGTGAGCAGAAAGAATAGTATATATATTGGACTAACTTAGGTTATACATGTAGAACAGCCTTGAGGCTAGTAGAATTGCAATCTCTTATTGCAATTAGACTTGGTGAGCATAAAGAATAGTATATATTTTAAAGGTTGATCCTTCAGGGCTTTTTCCATTATGTTTTTTGGGATTTGAGATAATTTCGGCCTCTATTCTAAACTTGCAAGTGGTCCAAGCAGCACAATAGTTTTTGGGTATATTGCAATTTTGACTATGTCCATTGTTTACAGGTACAGAAGTTGCAAATTTCAAATTGGTAAGGTTTTAGGTATTTGTTGGGTTGTAGACTCAAAAGGAATCTACATATAGATTGCAGATGGCAGTTATTATTGTGCAATACATGAAAAGGGCTACATGTTTAGTTATGATGCACATGGTATCAGCTTATTTGTAGATTGTAAGTTTTTTTAAGGTTTTCGGTTGATCAAAATGTTTGACAACTTCAACTAGATTGACAACAACAAGTTGATAAGAATAATTGCACTACAAAAAATTTCAGGATGACAAATGTCTTAAAGGACTAAGGTGTTTGAAATTACATTGAAGGAGACATGGTAGTAGCACCTAAAGTTTCTACACGAAATGGTATTGCAAAACAATTGAAGGCTAAGAAAGATTATGAGAAGACAAAGAGTAAAGTCATGTGTTTCTTGTTTGTTAGTGTTATAAATAGTATGATGGGCTATTTGTAGGAGCCTAAAACTCTTACTATTGCATGAAAGAATTGGACAAGATTGTTCAAAGTAAATACATAAGCCAGAAAGCTACAACTCAACTTAGTAGTATAGTCAAGTGAAAAGAGAGAACTAGTCTTTTAATGATTATGCCTTGAATATCAAGAGTATTGTGGAAGCTCTTTGATCTATTAATGTAGTAGTTACTGATGATGATGATGTGATTGGATGCTTAGAGTGACTTGGAAATGAATACGAGAGCTTTAGGTCATCTATGAGTACATGGGATGATATCCTTAAATTTGTAGACTTGATTTCTATGTTGATACTTAAGGACTGGAAAGTTGAATTGGATACCTCTTCTTCTCAAATAAAAAATAAGTCTAAATAGGTATTTTACTCTATAGCACACATAGAGGTCGTAGGAGAGGCCAAGATGATGGTCATGGTCAAGGTTGTGATGCACAACGAAAGAGAGGAGAACTGTCCTATCGAAGGGCGGCCCAAAGAGGATAAGTTGCAGATTCTAATATGCAATATAATTTTGGTGATAACAAAGAGTGCTTGCATTGTGGTTCAAAAGGCCACATTTTTAAAACTTGAAGGTTGAAATTAGAAATGTAAAAAAATAGCAAGGTAACTATGCATCCAGTAGCAAAGACAATGATAACACAAATGAGCAGTTGTTTGTTATGCAATACTATATGATTACTATGATTGCTAATGGATCATCAAATAATGATATATGATATGTAGATTTAGATGCCTCTAACCAGATGATCTCACATGGAGAGTGGTTTAGAGAGATGTGCAGTCTGGAGTCTTTGGGCTATGTGGAAACTATAAATGATACACATGAACCCATTACTCATGTTGAAAATGTTCCTTTGAGTAGACATGATGGCTGAACTAAATACTTGGTTGATGTATTACATGTACCAAATATTACAAAAAACTTGAATTTCTATTGGTCAAATGGTAGAACATGGATTGCAGATTCATTTCACATTTGACGGTTGTTATGTAGAAGATCTACAATGATTGCAAAATGATTTCAAAAGGGAGACATATTGGCAATTTGTTTAATCTTGATGTAAGTCTACTTAAAATGGATACTACCGTGTTTGCATAAGGTTCAAGTGTTGTGGATGATATTGAAATTTGTCATAAGAGATGTCTTACTTGAGTTTAGAGTTGATGGGATAAGAAAAGTATGTGAAGCATGTCAAGTTGAAAACCAAAGCAAGGTACATGTTTCCACATGAAAAGGATGTATACAAGAGCAAGTTGAATTGACACATTCTGATGTGCGGGGTCATATAACGACTCCAACCTTGGGTGATTACTTGTGTTATGTTTCCTTCATGGATGATCATACTTGCAAAGTATGGGTTTACTTTATGGATAAGACAAGTGAGGTGGTCACTTTGAAAGCTCTAAGGCTTTGGTTGAGAGAAGAAAATATTGCATATTAAATGTCTAAGATCGGACATAGGGAGAGAGTATATTTTCAATGATTTTTCTAAATTTTTACAAAAAAATAGTATAAGAAGATAATACACATGTAAATATGCTTCACAGCAAAATAGTGTTGCCATGAGCAGAAAAACAAGCATATTGTAGAGGTAACTCGTGCATTGTGGGCTAAAGTAGTTGCTACTATTGTAAACATTATGAATAGGACACCCATTGCTATTGTACATGGTATGTGTAATGTGTCCACTTGGTATCATCCAGGACACGTCTTAGCAGTCCATTGGAAAGGATGTCTAGAAAGCTGCACCCTACACTCCCATAGAATGTTACGGGATTTGTGATCTAGGTCTTCCCGCGTCTGCCACGTAGCGGAAGTATTCTGGCCATTCCCACTTAGGATCGACCGGAATTAGGGTTTTCCTGATTGGTCATTACCTAACAGCAACTAGCTTCGGACCCAAGCAAACTACTTTACACAGAAACGCCAGGTCCGAAGCAGATTCATGCTGCACTTGGTTCAAGGAGAATGGCAAACGAGAGGGATACAAATCTCAACCTCTCTGCCATAAGGCATAGTCCCATTCCATTCCCCTAAAACATCGTAAATCGGTTAAGACATAACTCTAGGTCAACACTTTTGTTGTTCGTGTCCTTTGACGATCATCGTGCTGTTCTTCAAGATTTGAGAAAAGTTTCCGGCTAACTGGGACCACCCATCCATAGGACAGAGCCATGGCCCATCCTCCGCACTTTCCTCGGTTTGTTTTAGTTATGTAATTATCTAACACATTCATTTGACAGGTAACAATCAGCTTCTTTAATTAATCCGTTAAGCACTGGTTCCTTCACGTAATCTTATCACGTGACATAGAAAAACAGTATCAAACAAGTTCTTTATTAACATAACATCATTCTTATCTTTGAAATACAAGGAATTCTGCTCGTAGGCTTGTTCATAATCCGCCCGAAGGCTATCCAGTAATCCACAGGGATCACTAATCCAAGCTTCTGCTCGTAGATTAGTATGTGCGCCTCGATATCCAATCACGAGTCACGTTAGCCTCTTGTGCATGACCCGGAAGGCGAGGGATTTACGACCAGAACCCCCCTGGCACCCAAGCGTCCTCCTGTTCCAAGTAGAGCTCAACGGAGAGACCTCTCGTGGCGGGTTCGGTCCACGTTCCTGGCGCTGTCAACAACCCCCTTGGTTAAGGTCAGGCAAGCAGTCGGGGGTAACTGAAGCTGCCTCTCCCTTCAAGCCTTCAACCTGAAGTATAGATATTCATTTAATTTGTAATTCATAAATCAAACAGTGCTCTAAATTCTCTAGCAAGCACAAACGCTTTCATTAACCAATCTTGTTGTTAGCAAACTGAGGGTGTCTTGCAACTTGGCAAGATCCCTTATATTCTGGGTTAGGGCATACCCTATTAACCCAACTTGGTCAACCCGAAAGTTCATTGGGTACTTTAGTTTCCGATTTTTAATTTTCCTTATTTAGAAGGGTATCAAAGAATACATCCACTTTCAAGATAACTTGCGTAAGGATCTGCCATCCTTGTTAAGGGTACTTAACCTTTTTTTTTTCTTGTGAATCAATCACAAGACTATATGTCTTCGTACTTGCTGCACAAGTCCTGCATAGTAATATACGATGAAACAATCCGTTTTAATTTCTTTAAGCTGACGTTTGTCGGACCTAGGGTCTCTTTTTAAGAACCTCAGGGACAAACCCTAGTTCTTTTACATTTACGAATTTATTGTCCCTACAATCAGGGAAGGTAGTAAAGTGTTTAAGGTATAAACGTTTCCTGGTTTTTAAATTATTCCCAAGACATATTTCGCAGCATAGGTATTTCTAGATTTACATTAATTCGGTTAACTTTTAGAAGGTAATATTGAGATCACCTCGGTACGATTTGTTATCCTTGTGACGATTGATTTTTCGGTCCTAAACTTTTTTTCAATTAAACTTCCTTTTTCCTTGTGAACGAACTCAAGCCAAATATCAATCGTTTCCTTGCTAAGATATGGAGTTAGCAATGATAACTTCCTAGAGTTCAAGCAACGTAAGAAACCTTTCATGAATTTTCATCTTCTATGATGATTCGTTGTAAAAAAGAATAGGGGTTAATAGTGCAAGATGCAGTTTTTATACCTTCAAGATTTAACCGAAATATACTACTATAGTAGGTAGATAATATCGCTCGTAATTCGTTTCAAAGCATGATGCTATTTGAAGGAAACTATGTCTGTTATATTATCATTTTTGCATGTTCAATTAAACTAAACTCCTTCATCGTAAATAACTAGGACAAAATATATCTTATCCCAAACAATTCATCTTGCATGATTAAATTAAAAACCAACTCTCCTTTCACTCCTCTCAGCTCCTTTCCATCTCCTCTCAGTTCAATTTGAGTACTGGACCGTATCTCCAACTTCATTTGCATTTCTACCTTCGATGAAGCTTCCATGGCAGCCATAGACAACAACACCTTATCAGTTTGAAGCTTTCATATCTCTCTCCACAAGACAAATATCTCTAAACTTCCTTCTAGAGAAGTGTTTCTCTACTTCTAAAGCTCCTTCTTGGCACCTCAATCATTGACATTGGGAAAGTATAGCTTCAGCATTGCCTTGTTTCAGAGTTGCTGCCATAACTGTGTCAGTGGACAACACCCACCTACCTCTGTTGGAGCAGCCATATCTCATCAACCAGGCCATATCTCTTCGAGCTTTCTTCTCGATTTTCAGGTCAAGACATAACTTGTTGGCACAAAAGTCAGGGAGATTGATGCACATCATACCCGGCATTTGCATTTTCCCAAATCTGGGCTCAGTTTTGACAACAACCACTTGAAGGCTTAGATCTCTCAATTCGAGCATAATGAGTACAAACCCTCATAGGGGGAGTTAGACCCATTAGTGAGGGTCCTTGATCTCAAAGGGTTTGAGCAGATTCAACCTGTGGAGCATGTGGGAGCTCATTTACCAGTTGCTAGTCCCTGTTTTGATTGGACAACCATAGCCAGTTACCTTTAAGCTCATTTTTCCTTCATTTTCTCTCTCCTACCACTTAAACCAAGCCAAGGCTACTCTAATCTGAAGTTTTCAGCAAGTATTCAACCGTTAAATCAGCAAGGAGGGAAAACTATGAAGAGTTTTTGAAGATCATTAAGTCAAACTCAAGCAACAAACATTAAATTTCAAACTAGTATCTTTTGATACTTCACTGCCATTGCTTGTGTCTTTTGACACATACAAAGATCAACACATTCCTAGTTATTCTCAGTCATTTGAAGCTAATTTGTTGCTAGTCTCTCAAGTCGAACATGGACAAAGATTCTCCAACTGCGTGTTTCAAAGGAGTTGGGTTTCATACCTAGCAGACTCACATCAAATTGATCCTGATGAAGAAGGGCCTCTAAGCCATTACCACGGGAAAAGAAAAGAAGCCTCGTGATGCGGATCTTGCTCTCACTTGGCAAAAGAACGATGATAAGGCTTAGGCCATTATCAAACTAGAGCTAGACGACAGCTATATCCACTATGTGGATAACTGTGAGACCTCACAGGATACATGGAAGAAACTTGACACCTTATCGGTGCACAGTCTAAATCATCAAAGTATGGTCTCCTAATTGAGTTTTTTAGGCTTGAAATGAAGTCTAGCATATCACTTGCCACATAGCTAAATTACATGGAAGGACTTCTAACCTAACTTACAGGAATCAACATTAAAATGGAAGAAGATGTTTGCATCGGTGTTCTACTTAAGAGTTTGCCTCCTGAATATAATAATGTATCAACAACTTTCATCAACATGCCAAATCCTGAAATTTTTTATATCTAGGCATCACTGTTAGAGGAGGAACATAAGCTAAAAACTAAGGAAGAACCAAGTACCTCTAGAGATGAGCATGCATTATATGTTGGCAACAGGTACAAAGGCAAGAAGGATCAACTCTTCTGTGACTTTTGCAAAAGAACCTGACAGACGGAGAAGTTCTGCCATGCCTGAAAGAGGTCCAAAAAGGCCTATCTAGTTGCAGTCAATGAAGAAGAAAAAAATGCAGAAAAGGAAGAAGAAAAAGACCACCACGAGAAGGACAAACCTCATTAGTCCTTTTATTCAAATATACTTTTTTAGTTTTGTATTTCTGTAACGTGTCCACTAGTATCATCCAGGACACGTCTTAGCAGTCCATCGGAAAGGATGTCTAGAAACCTCCGCCCGACACTCCCATGGAATGTTACGGGTTTTGCGATCTAGGTCTTCCCGCGTCTGCCCCGTAGCGGAAGTATCCTGGCTGTTCCCACTTAGGATCGACCGGAATTAGGGTTTTCCTGATTGGTCATTAGCTAACAGCAACTAGCGTCAGACCCGAGCGAACTACTTTACGCAGAAACGCCAGGTTCGAAGCGGATTCACGCTGCACTTGGTTCAAGGAGAATGGGAAACGAGAGGGATGCAAGGCTCAACCTATCTGCCATAAGGCATAGTCCCATTCCGTTCCCCTAAAACAGCGTAAATTGGGTAAGACGTAAGTGTAGGTCATCGCTCTCGTTATTCGTTTTGATGATGATGATCATCTCGCTGTTCTTCGAGATTTTTGAGAAAAGTTCCCGGCTAACAGGGACCACCCAACTGTAGGACGGACCCCTGGCCCATCCTCCGCACTTTTCTCGATTTTTTTTAGTTATGTAATTATCTAACACATTAATTTGACATATAACAATTAGCTTCTTTAATTAATCCACCCGAAGGCTATCCAATGATCCCCAGGGATCACTATTCCAAGCTTCCGCCCGTAAACTAGTATGCGGGCCTCGAGATCCAATCCCGAGTGACGTTAGCCTCTTGTGCAGGACCCGGAAGGCGAGGGATTTACGGCCTGAGCCTCCCCTAGCACCCAAGCATCCTCCTACTCCAAGTAGAGCTCAACGGAGAGACCTCTCGCGGCGGGTTCGGTCCACGTTCGCGGCGCAGTGAACAACCCCCTTGGTTAGGGTTAGGCAGGTAGTCGGGGGTAACTGAAACTGCCTCTTCCTTCACGCCTTTAACCTGAAGTATAGGTACTCATTTAATTTGTAATTCATAATTCAAACAGAGCCCTAAAATCTCTAACAAGCACAAAGATTTCCATTAATAAACCGTGTTGTTTGGCAAACTGCTAAGGAAGTGTTCTTTCCTTTTGAGTGTAGCAGCACTTGTTCCCAAGGTGTCTTGTAAATTGGCAAGATCCTTTACATTCCCGTGTAGGGCGTACCTTATTAACCCAACTTGGTCAATCCTAAAGTTCCTTAGATATGCTAGTTTCCGGTTTACAACTTTTCTTATTTAGAAGGATATCCAAAAATACGTCCTTTTGCAAGATAACTTGCGTAGGGATCTGCCATCCTTATTGAGGGTTTTTACCCTTTCTCCTTGTGAATCAATCTCAAGACTAAATGATTTCGTACTTGTTGCGCAAGTCCTGCGATGGAATAATTCATTTTAGATCATTTAAGCTGACGTATGTCAGGCCTAGGGTTTATTTTTAAGGATCTCGGGGACAGCCCTAGTTCTTTATCTTTACGAATTTTTTTGACCCTACAATAAGGAAAGTAGTCAAGTGCTTAGGGTATGAATATTTCTATGTTTAGATTGGTTTGGATATCTTTTGGAAGGTAATATTAATCGTCTTGTCACAGTTTTGCTATCCTTGTGACAATTTACTTTTCAGTCAATACAGTTCAATTTAAACTTCCTTTTTCCTTGCAGATGAACTCATGCCAAATAACAAACATTTCCCTTGCTAAGATGTGCAATTAGCAATGATAACTTCCTAGTAATTTGAGCAACGAAAGAAACCTTTCATGAATTAAATCATTTACAATGATTCATTGCGAAAGGAATAAGACTAATGGTGCAAGATATAATTTCTATACCTTTAGGATTTAACTAAAATATACTACTACAGTGAATGGATAATCTTGCTCGTAATTTATAATGATTGATGCAATTCGAAGGAAACTAAGTTCTATACATTATCATTCATTCAAATAAGCTAAACTCCTTCATTACAAATAACTCGGACAAATATATCCTATCCCTAACAATTTCTCTTTGCATGATCGACTTAAAACCAAATTAAAGCCAAGAAGAAAAACCTCGTTTTGGGGTGAGATATCCACATGGATACCGGGAGATGACCCTCCCGCGGCTACGCCTTGGACTTTCTTAGAAGACATCGCAATTGTAGTTTTTCGAACGTGGAAGCAGCTCTACAACTCCTCCTAGGAATTCCACCGTCGCTTCCTTGCATCGCTTGTCGATAGTAGTTTTTGGAAGGCTCCCTCCTTGGAAGTCAGGGAAATTCGAAAGGATGTTTCAGAGTCTTCTACGATTAAGACCCATTGAAGCCATGGGGAAGGCTTAATGGTCTTTTAATGACTCGCTCAAACGAGGAACGAAAAAGGGATGGAAAAAACACAAGGTGCAAGAGAGAACTTCTAAGAGGATATAGTAACCGTAAAGGTTATAAATAAGGTCGAAGGACCCTTAAGTCAAACTTAAAAGGGGGTTTCAATACGCCACAAGGGGAGGGCTAGGGAAGGTATAAATACGGAGGAAAGAGGGGTGGTTCCCAAGCCAAGGGTTAGGGTTTTAAGGGTTAATACACAGGGGGTGTGGTTGAGGATTTATAAAATACGAAAAAAAAACTTAAGGAAAGGGGCTAAGTGGCTTTTTTTTAAAAAACACGGGGGGGTGTAATAGTAGGACCTTTAAGCCATCCTTTCTAGGGGAAAAAGGGGCTTATGGCCCTTTAAAACACGGGGGGGGGGGGGGGGGGCGGGGGGGGAAGACAAAAAGGGAACACAAGGGGTGAAAGGGGCTTAACTAGGCCCCCTCTTAGAAGCTTCCATGCCTTCATGTGGCAGGGGGGAAAGGATTTGGCGTGGTGATGGCGTCCGCGAATCGGCATGTCCTGAGAGGCGATGAGGGCGTGCGATTGAGGGCTGCGGTATTGGCTGTGGTGGAGGCAGCTTCTCCCTTTCATGTCCAACCTTTCCCTCAAGCTTGGCGCACTGGATGATGGCACTCCCTCATGGCAGTCTCAGGATTCCCTCCCCCTCTCCTTCAACGATGACCCTCTACATTATACCCTTAGCCTAACCCTCTCCTTTCACAGTGTGTGGACGGTGGTAATTTTCAGCTTCGTCCTCCTACCCTACCTCTTATGGCCAGGGTTTTATAGGGGGAGGGAGGGAATTCCTCCCTCACTACATGTCACCCTGCATGGATGATATGGATATGCAAGCTCCAACGAGGAGCTTGCTATCCTTACTAAATCCTTACTTCCCTCCAGCTCAACCCGCCACCAAGAGAGGAAAAAGAATATTTGAAAAAAAATAGAGCTGCTGAGACAGCTTGACCCGTCGCCAAGAGAGGAAAAAGAATATTTGAGATATATTACAATTTCCTAGCCCTAATGCCTCAAACATAAACTTGTAAACTCCTCAATTATCCTTGTACTACAGCCTTTGTACACTTTGTCAGGTCCCTGCTACAGCCTCTGGATGTCCATCATGTTTGTGGTACCCACACTTAGCCTTTTCTGCGACGACAGCCTCTAGTGTTTTTGCCATGTTTATGGTGTGCCCACACTTTGCAAGTGTTGCTTTCACTAAAGCCTCTACACACTTTGTACTTTTGGTTGTGATTGAGGAGGGGTGTTGAGATATTTGCAATCACACCTACTTTAGTCCCTTTGTGAGAAGCAGTGAGGGCTAAGGACCAGAATCCCATATGCATAGTAGGAGAAAGTACCATCACTCAATTCCTATAAAGCATTGTACTTGCACTCTTTTTCTAATGCAATGATAGTACTCTTTTCTTTCCAGTAAAGTGTCATGTCACTATCAATACACAAGATTGTGTTTATGAGTCCAAGTCTCAATCTTGGAACCTAATTCACTTGTGTAACAATTTGTCCTAGTCATGGTCAATGGCTTCATGAGTTTCTTTTTCCTCTTTCAAACTCCATAGCTTCCACATCTACCATGCTCTAGATCTCGCGTATTTCACAAAATACACATAAGTAGGAAAAGTAGATCATGAGGAAAATGGAACATTTCTCGATTGGAGAAACTAGGGAACATATTGGAAATTTCCTACATATGAAAATTTCCCTACATAGGAAAAAATGTGATTTTCCTACATAGGAAATTTTCCCTATAAAGGGAAAAATAAAATTTCCTATATAGAGAATATATGATTCCCTCCTTTCTTTAACTAGGGAATGTTTCATTTTCCGTATGATTTACTTTCCCTACTTATGTGTGTATTTAACTAGGGAATTAATAGAGAATCCTCTTTTTTTCCTTCTTATGTAAGAAAATTTCTCGGTGTGGGGATTTTCCAACATAGAAAAATTTTATTGTCTCCCTACATGGGGAAAATTTTCTACATATGATAGATTTTCTATCTAGGAAATTTCTTATATAATTCTATTTTTTCTCTAGCTTAGAGATATTACATTTTTTCTAGTTTGCAGATATCTACTTTTGTCTATTTTTAAGTAGAAAATTATATAGAAAATTCTCAGCTAGAAATTTACATAGAGATTATTTAGTTAATTTCAAATAGAACTTACTACACATCTAATTAATTAATATAAACTCAACAAATGAAGACATCAATACATAGTGTCAATGAAAGAGAAAAAAAATGTTCTAAAGTAGTAACGAGTTCTATTTTAAAACATCATTGTCATTAGGACCAGTGCTCAACTGCACTTAGGTGCCAAGGAATAATATTAAGAAAATGAAAGTTTAAGCTTAAAGAATAAGCCTTTATTTGGAAAAACAAATAGTCCTCAATGATTTGGAGGATATATCCTGTAAAATATGTGGTACTCATTCTAATCAACGAGCTAGTACTTAGGTGCATTCTAATCCTTTAGAATGGTATTAAGTTATTTGTATTTTACCAAATTAGGGGTCACATTATACAATAGTGTTTAGTGTTTAAAAAGATTACCCAACTTATCAAATCAGCCTAACTATGTAGTACCTATTTTTGGGATTCAGGCCTCCCACTTTCTTCAATGGGTTTGTTCTACATTTCTACTTAAGCAAACTATACTATTGCATTGTGTAAAAATATGAAAATAATGTTATTTTATTAATTTATTATAAAGAGATTACTAATGTATTCCTTAAGCATATAAACAAATACTTCATTAAATAATAACACTTTGAAAACTGAAAACCCCTAGTCAAATTGTAGTTAGGTTTGATTTCTGCTAGCTTAGTTGTTTGCGCGACTATTTGTTTTGTTGTTTCGTAGTTGGATTTCTTGTGTTTGTATAGCTTAGGATTTATTTCTAGCATTTTGTTCGATTTGTTGAGTGAGAAACTTGATAGCCTTGGTCGAGCTTGGTTTTTTTTTTGGATAGGTTGATCCTAGAGTTTGCTATTAGCTATCAAACATTGTGGAACATTGTATGTTTTCTTACGGAGACTCTTGCACATCATAGGAAATAAGGGTTCAAAAGCACTTCACGTTGCACTTTTTGACGCACTGCACTCGGGGGTTGTCTCCTGATCTTATCAAATACTTCCATGCCATGGGTTGGAATTATGCACTTTTTGCACCATCGTTGAGAGCACTAGCTGTAACGTGTCCACTAGTATCATCCAGGACACGTCTTAGTAGTCCATCGAAAAGGATGTCTAGAAAACTCCGCCCGGCACTCCCATGGAATATTACGGGTTTTGCGATCTAGGTCTTCCTGCGTCTGCCCTGTAGCGGAAGTATCCTGGCCATTCCCACTTAGGATCGACCGGAATTAGGGTTTTCCTGATTGGTCATTAGCTAACAGCAACTAGCGTCCGACCCGAGCGAACTACTTTACGCAAAAACGCCAGGTCCAAAGCGGATTCACGCTGCACTTGGTTCAAGGAGAATGGGAAACGAGAGGGATGCAAAGCTTAACCTCTCTACCATAAGGCATAGTCCCATTCCGTTCCCCTAAAACAACGTAAATTGGGTAAGACATAACTATAGGTCATCGCTTTCATTGTTCTGTCCTTTGATGATCATCCTGCTGTTCTTCGAGATTTGAGAAAAGTTCCTAGCCAACCGGGACCACCCAACCATAGGACGGACCCATGGCCCATCCTCCGCATTTTCCTCGGTTTGTTTTAGTTAGGTAATTATCTAACACGTTAGTTGGACATGTAATAATTAGCTTATTTAATTAATCCGTTAAGCACTGGTTCCTTCACGTAATCTTATCATGTGACATAGAAAAACAATATCAAACAAATTCTTTATTAACATATCATCATATTTATCTTTGAAATACGAGGAGTTCCGCCCGTAAGCTTTTCCATAATCCGCCCTAAGGCTATCCAGTAATCCACAGGGATCACTATTCCAAGCTTCCGCCCGTAGACTAGTATGCGGGCCTCAAGATCCAATCGCGAGTCACGTTAGCCTCTTGTGCAGGACCCGGAAGGCGAGGGATTTATGTCCAGAGCCCCCCTTGGCACCCAAGCATCCTCCTACTCCAAGTAGAGCTCAACGGAGAGACCTCTCACGGTGGGTTTGGTCCACATTCCTGGCATGGTCAACAACCCCCTTGGTTAGAGTCAGGCAAGCAGTCAGGGGTAACTGAAATTGCCTCTCCCTTCAGGTCTTCAACCTGAAGTATAGATATTCATTTAATTTGTAATTCATAAATGAAAGAGTGCTCTAAAATCTTTAGCAAGCACAAACATTTCCATTAACCGATCTTGTTGTTGGCAAACTGTTAAGGAATGATTCTTTCCTTTCGAATGCATCAGTACTCATTCCACGGTGTCTTGCAACTTGACAAGATCCCTTATATTCTGGGTTAGGGCGTACCCTATTAACCCAACTTGATCAACCCTAAAGTTCATTGGATACTTTAGTTTTCGGTTTTTAACCTTCCTTACTTAGAAGGATATCAAAGAATACATCTTTTTGCAAGATAACTTGTATAAGGATCCGCCATCCTTGTTGAGGATATTTAACTTTTCTTCTTGTGAATCAATCACAAGACCATATGACTTCGTACTTGCTGCGCAAGTCCTACATCGTAATATGCGAGCGGGTAAAAACATAAGAAGGGCTTACTAATTTAAGCACCAGGGGGGGGGAGGAGGATTTGTGGTTTTCGAGGCCAAGGGGAGCGGGGGTTTAATAACCCCACGGGAAGGAGTTAAGGGTTTAAGACCAGGGGGGGTGAAAGGATAAAAGGGATATGACGGTGAAAGGGTAAAAGGAATATGAGGGGGGTGAAAGGGTAAAATGGATATGAGGGGGTGAAAGGGTAAAAGGGATATGAGGGGGATGAAAGGGGGCTTAATTAGCCCCCCCCTTACAAAGCCTCTACTAGGAAGCTTCTCTGACGAGGCAGGGGGGTAACGAGCCGTCCGACAGCTACGAAGGCAGCAGTGGCGGCTCAACAGCTTCTTCCACGGCCTTCGGCAGCAACGCGATGCCTCCTCCTCTCCCAGCGGCACCGTTCAGTCTCTCCCTCCCCACTCTCATTCTCTCTTGGCGGTGTCACGGCTCCTTCTTTTCCCTCCCCCAGCTAGCTCTCATGGTGAAGGTTTTATAGGGGGAGGGAGGGAATTTCTCCCTCACGGCGTGTCGCCCTGCATGCTGGTAGAGCCGAGCAAGCTCCAGCGAGGAGCTTGCTGACTCCTCTATTGCCTTCCCTCCTTCCAACACGACGCGCCGTTGAATTATATATATATATATATATATATATATATATATATATATATATATATATAATATCTAAAATATTACATTATCTCTCCCTTAGAGGAATCGATATGTCCTCATCTCGAGATAAACTGGAGATATTGATGGTTGAGAGTGTCTTCTTCTATCCATATGGCATCCTCTTCGGGATAATATTTCCACTAGACGAGGCATTCTCTCAAGGTTCTGGATCTTAATTGTCTCTCCCTAACATCTAAGATCCTATGAGGCCTTAGCTCAAGGACTCCTTGGCTAGGCATTACTATTTGTTGGTCATCAAGTACATGGTTAGGGTTGGGTACATATTTTTTCAATAGGCTGATATGGAATACATTGTAAACCTTTAGGTTCTCAGGGAGTTGCAATTTGTAAGCATTGGGTCCTAGGCATTTGAGGATTTTGTACGGCCCACAATACCTTGGACTTAGCTTCTTGCAATCTCCTAGGGATAGAGAACTCTTTTTAGGGCGTACACGAATGAAGACCATGTCTCCTTCTTTGAAGACTGTTTCTTGACGCTTCAAATCCGCGTATGCCTTCTGTCTATCCTTGGCCGCTTGTATGTCTTGTCTTATTGTCTTTATTTGATCATCCATCTCTTCCAACATCTGCCTTGATGCTTCAACCCTTAGGGTTGGATCAGAAAAGTTTAGTGGACTTTGACAGTCATGACCATACAATGCTTGGAAAGGGGTCATCTGAATGCTCTGCTGGTAAGAAGCATTGTAGGCAAATTCAACCAATGGCAAGTATTGAATCCACCTCTTTGGCTCTCGAAAACAGTATGCCCTAAGCATATCCTCGATGACTTGATTTACTCGCTCTGTTTGGCCATCCGTTTGGGGATGGTAGGCTGTGCTAAAACAGAGTTGAGTTCCAATAGCTTCAAAGATAGCTCTCCAGAAGTGTGATATGAAGAGAGAATCTCGATCACTAATGATTCTTCTGGGTAAACCATGTAGCTTGAATATCTCCTTGATAAACAATCTTTCAATGTCGGAGGCTTTATAGTTTGTTTTTACTGGAATAAGGTGTGCAACCTTAGTAAGCATGTCAACCACAACCATGATCCAGTTGTATCCTCCTTGGACTTGGGGTAAGCCTACAACGAAATCCATACTGATGAATTCCCATTTCATTTTGGGGGAATGTCAAGCGGTTGCAGTTTCCCTGGCATCATGACATGTTCGGCTTTGATACGTTGGCAAGACAAACACTCAGTGACATATTTGAGAATGTCACCTTTGAGCCTCTCCCAATGGTAGCTTTTCCTAAATGTATTAAGAGTCTTAGCATAGCTAGGATGTCTTGTGAAAGGGGAATCATGAGCTTCCCACATTATTTTCTGCTTAAGTGATAGGCTTGCAGGTATACACAACCTTGTTCTGTAGTAAACAAGTCCATTATCAATGGAAAATTCCTGATACTTAGCTTGCAACTTTAGATTCTGATCCTTGATAGAGATCTCCTTTAGCATTGTTTGGTAGGCCAAATCATGGCATGCTTCTTCTCTAGCTAACTCAAGTATAGGGTTGTTTGGCATAGATACCTTTGTAGCTAGAGATGTGGCTGTTGATGGATTCTACAAGATTAGGAAATTTAGGAATGCCTTGCCACTAAGTGCATTGGCAACTACATTCTCTTTCCCTGGTCGGTACTTGATTTCAAAGTCATATTCCTCCAACAATTCAATCCATCGACGTTGCCTCATGTTGAGCTCCTTCTGGGCAAAGATCCATTTGAGACTCTTATGGTCGGTTACTAGAGTAAACTTGTTACCCAACAGGTAGTGTCTCCAAAGCTTTAGAGCATGGATGATAGCTAGCAATTCTAGATCATACGTAGCATAATTCTTTTCATGGTTCTTCAATTTCCTTGAAGAGTATGCTACTGGATGACCTTCCTGCATAAGTATACACGCCAAGGCAAGAATGCTAGCATCAGTTACTACCTCGAACTCCTTATTGAGGTCTAGAAGTTTTAGAATAGGTGCTAATACCAAACTTTGCTTCAATCTGTCAAAGCTATTTTGTTCGGGAGTTGACCATGTAATGGAAGTCTGCTTCTTTAGTAAATCCATCAGAGGTGCTGCAATCAAAGCATAGTTTTTGATGAAGACCCTATACCATCCTGTCAATCCAAGAAAGTTGCGTATTTCTTTGATAGATACTGGTGTTGGCCATTCAAGCACATCTCTGACCTTGGATGGGTCCACTGATATTCCTTCTGATGATACTATGAATCCCAGATATTCAATCTGACGCTTGAAGAATGCACACTTCTTCATTTTTGCATATAGCTTATGTGACCTCATTGTCTCAAGGACGATCCAAAGTTGAGGTTCATGATCTTCTTCCTGTTTAAAATAGACTAAAGTTTCATCGAAGAAGACAAGCACGAAATCATCAAGATATGGCCTAAAGATATCCTTCATTAACCTATTGAAGGTGGCAGGTGCATTCATAAGCCCGAATGACATAACCAGGAACTCAAAGTGCCCATATCTTGTATTGAAGGCTATCTTTGGGATATCTTCTTCCTAGATCCTTATCTGATAGTAAGCTGACCTGAGATCAATCTTGGAGAAGATCTTTGCACCCTGAAGATGATCAAGAAGCTCATCTATTCTAGGAAAAGGATACTTGTTCTTGACTGTTGATTGATTCAACCCTCAGTAATCAATACATAGTTGAAGTATCCCATCTTTCTTTTTCTGGAATAGTACTGGATCTCCCCACGGTGAATTGCTAGGCCGGATGTAGTCATGATCTAACAGTTGCTTGAGTTGTTCCTTCAACTCAATGGCTTCTGGTATAGACATTCTATAAGGTCTCTTTGCAATTGGTGCTGCTCCAGGCACTAACCTAATCTCATTATCTACTTCTCTTTGAGGTGGAAGCTCAGTCAACTCTTCAGGGAATACGTCTGCGTATTCCTTTAGCCAAGAAGGTCCTTCATGAGACTCTTACTTTTGATCTAACTTGTTGAGTTTGATCAAGTAAACGGTTAATCCTTTTCTGACTCCTTTTAGGATCCGAGATACTTTGGCCAATTGGATTCTTGGCACTCATGCCTCAGCTTGAGTTGTGACTAATTCCCTTTCAGTGTTTTGAAAGGAAACTTGACCCTTTCCACAGTGAATGTGGGTGTCGTTGGCCTTAAGCCAATCCATTCCGAGTAGACACTCATGGATACCTAAATTCATGACTTTGAATTTTACCGAAGTCTTCTTTCCTCTCAGAAAGAATTCCACCTTAGCAGTTTGCCTGGTACAAGTTACCTCACGACCATTTGCCAATTTCACAAGCAGGGTAGGTGCTTCTACTGTGGCTATTGCTACTCTTTTTACACATGCTGGTGAGATAAAGGAATGTGTACTGCCACAATCAATCAAGGTTTTGAAACCTTTACCTTGATAGTCTGACGGTGTCTGAATCACCAAGAACTGGCGATTCGGTCGTTTCTTGTGTAAAGCGGCATGGACTGTCGCTCTTTCAAATTCTGCTTCCATGGTCGGATCTTTTTCTTCCCCTCCTTTGCACATTTGCCTATTGGCAATGCAAGAGGTTCTTCCTCTTCCTCGGGTAGCGGCTCCTTGACTACGGTCTATTCCTTGGAAAGGCGCTTGGCGATGTCGTCTGCCGAGCTTGGGACATTGCCTCTTGAAGTGACCAGGTTCCTTACAGTGGAAACAAAGGAGGTTTCGGCCATTTCTTTGAGTAGGAACAAAGTTGTTGACGTTATTCGTCCTTGCCTTCTTTCTTTGTCCCTCATTATGACCTTGAACCCTCTTCATTTGAGGTTTGAATGCTCCTGTGTTCGGGTCATTATAAGAACAAGTTTTGCTACCCCTTGGTCTAGCTTGTACCTCCTGAATTATAGGTGCCGCTCAAATGAGTGCATCCTGAAGATCTGATGGACGCATAGATTCGAGACGGGTATTTACTGGTGGATTTAAGCCCACACAGAATTTGGACATCTGATGTATCATGTCCATCTATGGCGCATACTTTAAAAGTGAGACGAATTTAGAGTAGTATGCGTCAAGAGTGAGTCCTAGCTTTTTCAGCTCGTAGAACTCATTCATTTTCTGTGTGCGATATGCAGGTGGTAAGTTTCTTCCCTGCACGGCTTTCTTCAGCTTCTCCCAAGTAACAGATTCCTCTGTGATCCCTTAATCCTTGCACCATTGCTTCCACCAAAGTGATTTACGGCGAGAGTCCCCCCTTGGCACCCAAGCGTCCTCTCGTGGTGGGTTCGGTCCACATTCTTGGCACGGCTAACAACCCCCTTGGTTTGGGTCAGGTAGACAGTCGAGGGTAACTGATGCTACCTCTCCCTTTAGGCCTTCAACCTGAAGCATTAATTATATTTCCATCCTTTAGTTCCTTGAGCAAACAATGCAAATAGTGCTTCTAAACTATTACAAGCACAATCAATCCAATGGTCATTTATTTGGCCAACTGATAAGGAGTGAATCCTTATCTCCGAATGCATCTAGCATTCGATCCAAGATCAATTGCAACTTGGCAAGATCCCCAAGGGTTTGTTTGTTCACCCTTTTGTCCTTGTGTTAGGGTAATACCTTGTTAACCCAACTTAACCAACACCTTAAGTTTCTTAAATTAACAGTAAATCCTGGTGAGCATGTCGATCTAACTTGATTGATCCTTTGCTTACCAAGCAAATACATAACTTCCCTTAACTTGGCAAATCAGGCCAATAAAGGTGAAGTAGCAGTATGACTACTCATCCTCGTGCAAGTTAGACTTGTGCTAGAACCTGTCAACCTCATTCCAAGGAATGGAAAATCTATATTGTGATTGAATTTTGTTTAGACAAGATGTGGGTTTAGGGTGTCTTCTTACCCAACCCAACCCTAATTATAGTAGGCCAACAACGTTCAGTCCTAGGGTTTTCAAACTCAATTTGAGTTTTAGTATTAGGTCAAACGATCCTTAGGGTAGAAACCCTAGATTGTTGTTTGCATGAGCGTCCAATTGACCCAAAAATTCCGTGAATGTGGGTAGGACCTTTGAGTTTGAGGGCTTTGACTTGGCATCCAAGTACGATACCAAGCTGCATTTCTGATGTGCCAAGCCCTAGCTAGTACTTGAGGTGTTTATCGTGTCGACTAGTTATGCCTATACGAATCCCTTAAGGGTTAGGTGATTTAGCTAAATTGGACTACTTGTCTTGTGACAAGGGCGATCCTTTCCTAGAGATGCTAACCTTATTCTAAAGGTGTAAATAGATGCTAGATACCACATTTCGTGCAAGTATACGATTTGTTATATCTATGTTCTATAAGGTATGCAATAACCCTTTACTTTTCTTACTAAAGTCACGACGAATGATAACTTGCATGAAACCTACTAGGGTTTACATCAAAGAATCATGCCTACCACCCTTTTGTCTAAGCTTTAGAATTTCATGCTTTGATAAGCCATGCAACCTTTTCTAAATGCAACTCCATGATATTAAATTTACGAATATGTAACATGTGACCCTTTTCTAAATACAACATTGTTAATGAAGTTCATGTGACATGCAACCTTTAATATGTTCGACAAACATCTTTGCATGCAACATGCAATGTACATTGTTCATTTTCATGCTGTGCAATGGACGTTAACAACTTCCTCATGTGAGACATAACAAGGAAGTTATTAACTAAACACAAAATACATTTGTTCTTTCACGGCCAATCAAGGATGCACTTAACAATTTCAACCTTTTAATGCTAGGCAATGTAAAATATTACACGGCGCAGCGAACAGAATCTGAGAAAGAGATAGAGAGTACACAACAGATAAGAGGAGAATCAGTAAAATTCTTTAACTCCAAACAACTGATACATAGATGGCTCTGTCCACCCATGCGCTTCCACTAAATGAAGCTTAGATGGCGATCTAGACAGAAGATAGGTGAAGAGCTTAAGGCTAGCTGGAACAACAACTCTGACTGGGTGAAAGATGAGTGTAAGATGGCTGCGAAGGGGTTTAGCTTTTATAGCCCGCGAAGGTCATTAGGTCAGCCTGCTGACCGATCTACCTGGCCCCCCTGGGACCCCCTAGCCAGGGGCCGCTTCCGCGGCCCCCGGACCCCACAATAGGGGCCCCTTTTAACTCCCTTACTACGCAACTCAATGCAATGTGCCTCGAGTTGCTACCAGCTTAACCACTCTGTCTAACCCAATGATTAGACCCACAACAGTCACCTTTTTGCCATCCGGTCACATAGACCTCATCTGATATACAAGTCAGGACTCAACCAATGTCCGGGCTCACATTTGGCTTCTCCTCATAATGGGGGCCTTACAACTTTGAGCACCATGGATCATTGGTAGCACCTAATGAGGGTGGGGCATTGATTATATCTAACACCCCCCCTCAATGTCCACCCATAGGTGAACTATCTCCTCGGCCCAATGCCGAGTCTCTGAAGATGAACTTGAAGCAGATCCTTCGTAAGTGCTTTGGTGAAGATATCTGCTCCATTCTTCTCTGTTGGACAGTAGACCAATTCCACTATCCCATCCTCCATCAAATCACGCACATAGTGATACTGGATCTCTATATGTTTGGTGCGTGCATGTAACACTGGATTTTTGGCAATGGCGATGCAACTCTGATTGTCACATCTCAGCACAGTTGGTTCTTCATCCTGCACTCCCATATGCCATAGAATCCTTCTCAACCATACGGCCTCACATGCAGCAAAACAAGCTGCCTTGTACTCTGCTTCGGTAGAAGACAATGCCACTGTTGGTTGCTTCTTACTAATCCAAGAGAAAATTCCTGAACCCAAAGAGAAACAATAACCAGAAACTGACTTCCTGGAATCAATGTCTCCTGCCCAATCTCAGTCACAGTTCCCCACAAGAGAAGTTCCGAAACTGTATGTGATACCATAGTCAAGAGTTTTCTTCAAGTATCTGAGCACCCGCATCCCAGCCTTCCAATGACTCTCATGAGGTTTGTTTGAGAACCTGCTCAAAACATCAACAGCAAAACTGATATCTGGTCTGGTGTTACACAAGTAGATCAGACTGCCGACCAACCTCCTATACCTCCCAATGTCTGCTAATGCTGATGTATCCTCGACGGATAACTTTGCATTCACCTCCATAGGTAGAGCTATCTCCTTGCACTCGGTCATGCCAAATGCCTTCAAGATCTCCCATGCATACTTCTTCTGAGAGATGAAGATCTTTCCTGGCTCTTGCCAGACTTCAATCCCTAAACAATAGTGCAGCAAGCCCAAGTCTGTCATTTCAAACTCAGAACTCAAAGCCTTTCGAGTTTGGTTGATCATATCTTCATAGTCACCTGTAATAAGAAGGTCGTCCACATATAGAACAATCACTACAGACTTTTTACCATCCCTGTAAACATACAAGTTAGCATCTGAGGCACATCTTTTGAAGTTTAGGTTTAAAAAGAACCTATCTATCCGCTGGTACCATGCTCTGGGGGCTTGTTTCAGCCCATACAATGCCTTCTTCAGTTTACACACTTTGTTCTCAGAATGGGGGGCCTCAAACCCTGGTGGCTGAGCCACGTACACCTCCTCCTTGAGGTCACCATTTAAGAACACTGACTTAACATCCATTTGGTACACTGGCCACTTCTTATGGGCAGCCACTACAAGTACTGTGCGAATAGTGGTCATTCTGGCAGTTGGGGCAAATGACTCTTGAAAATCAAACCCTTCAACTTGTGAAAATCCTTGGGCAACCAGTCTAGCTTTGTACTTTTCTAAGGTACCATCAGCCTTGTACTTTACCTTCCAGATCCACTTGGTGCCAATAATCTTCCGCTTTGCTGGCCGATCCACTAGCTCCCAAGTGTCATTCTTCATTATGCTGTCATACTGCGCCTGCATAGCAGCCTTCCATGATGGATCTGCAAGTGCTTCTTCTAAGTCAGTTGGCTCCTTTACTTCTCTCATAATCTCAACCATCAAGGCCATGTTGACTATGTGAGCAGAAGCCCTCCTTTGCTCCTCTATTCTCTGAGACCTCCTTGGTCCGTCTGCCTTCTCCTCAACAGATGCAGGCATAGGATTATTGTGGTCATAGAGCTGCTTCACCCAGCGCGGCAATGGCTTTTTCGGTGGGGTGATGTCAGGTTGGTGAACTTTTTCCTCATCATCTGAAGATGATGCTTCCTCCTCCTTAAGGATAGGGATAGCTCTCGGGACAGGTTCATAGTGGACTACTTCTTCGCTTGATGATAAAGTGGAAGACCTTGCCTTCTCCTCCTCCACTGTATGCGGCTCCTCCTTGAACACCACATCACGGCTCGCGATGATCTTCTTTGCCTCTTGGTCATATAACTTGTAAGCCTTCTACTCATCACTATAACCCAAGAAGATACATTTTCTGCTTTTTGGTTGTAACTTGTTTCTCTTCTCATCTGGAACATGTGCATAACATTCACATCCAAAAATTCTGAAATGTGAAACAGATGGTTTCTTACCAGTGTAAGCCTCATGAGGTGTTTTTCCCTTGAGAGCCTTTGTGTAGCTCCGATTTAGAATGTAGACTGCAGTATTAACAGCTTCAGCCCAAAAATGGTTAGGCAATCCCTTGCCCTTTAGCATGCATCTTGCCATCTCCACAATGGTACGATTCCTGCGTTCCACAACACCATTCTGCTGAGGTGTGTGAGGCGTCGTCAATTGACGCTTGATCCCTTTGCTCTTGCAAAAGCCTTCAAACTCCTTTGAGTTGAACTCACCACCACCACCTGTTCTAAATTTCTTCACACTTTTCCCTATTTCATTCTCAACAAGTATTAGCCATTCTTTAAACTTACCAAAAGCTTGAGCCTTATCACGAAGGAAGTACACCCACATCTTCCTACTGTAGTCGTTGACAATCAACATAAAATAAGAAGATCCCCCCAAGGCCTGTGTAGGCATCTTACCACACAAGTCAGCATGCACCAACTCTAGAGGAGCATGTGCTCTATTCTTGCTTTCTTGTGGAAATGCCTTTCTCTGTTGCTTGCCCATCATACAAGCTTCACATGGTTCCTTCAATTCAGTTATTGTAGGTAGGTGAGCAACCATACCTTGCTTTTGCATCTCCTTCAATACTGCAAATCCGATGTGTCCAAACCTTTCATGCCAAAGCTTACTTGTGCCCACTCCAGCGGTGGCTGTAAGAGCACTTAGCTCATACAGGTTGTTCCTTCTTTCTCCTTTGCCAACAATTGTGCCAGCACTATCAATAATTTCTGCACCTGTCTTCTTGAACCTCACTTCATGACCAAGATCAGTTATGGCAGCAACTGATAAGAGATTTCTCCTGATTTCGGGAACATACAACACATTTGAAAGCTTTTTGACTTCACCATTTGCAGCAACAAAAGAAATAGTACATGTGCCCGCAGCAGGGCATTTAGCATCATTTCCAACCGTCACAGTGATGGATTCTTGTAGAGGCTGCATAGAACTGTATAGACCTTTCTTGTTGGTCATGTGACGGGAGGCCCCACTATCCAACACCCAAGAGTCAGTGGTAGATTCTTCTTGTGCCGAGGAGCACACTCCCTCAATGGTCGCCATAAATAATTCCAACTCTGCTTCAGCCGTATTGGCTGTCTCTTTCCCTTTACTTTTAAGGGTACCATTCTTTTCATCTGCCTTCTTGACACGACAATCTGTAATTGCATGTCCTTTCTTCTTACAGTAGAAGCACTCTCCTTGAAACTTCTTCTTGCCGCCCTTTTTCTTTTTGTCACCATCATTTTTGGTGGAGGAAACACCTTTGCCTTTTGCATTGGCAGAGAATGCAGCATCTCCATTGTTGCTTCCTTCTCCGGCTTTCAGCCTCAACTCCTCCTCCATTAATAATGCACAAAACTCCTCAAAAGTCAAAGCTTGAGGTCTCGCCTGAGTATTAAGGGCAGTTACTAGTCCATCAAACTTTTGTGGACAAATCCGAAGACACCTCCGAGCTAGCTCTTCGCTAGTCTTTTGTATCCCAGCGCCAGCCATCTGGTCGCGCAGATTCTTAATCCGAGTGATGAATGCTTCAACCGTCTCTCCTTCAGCAAACTTCTCCGCGGCTAGTTGATTCTCCAAGTTTTGAATCCTTGTTTGGTTTCGTGTTTCATACTGACTCCTTAGTACATTCCAAGCCTCTGACGCTTTGGTTGTATGCTGAATCAGAGTCAAAACACTGTCAGAACAGCTTGTAACTAAGACACACAATGCATCTGCATTCCTTCGTTTCCAAGCTCGTAGAAGATCTGCATTCGGAGGAATCATCACACTAGGATTTGATGGGTCGGGGATAGGCTGTGGTTCTGCGTCAGTCCCCAGCACAGTCTCGAGAAGCTCATAAGAATCAAGGATAGTTGTAATTTTGAACTTCCACAAGGTGTAGTTTGTACCATCTAACTTGCCTTCGCTGAAGGTTGGTGGACGAATCCTCAGTGTTTGAATAGCCGGTACAGCAGCACCACCTCCTGCACCGCTTCCTGATGCGCCAGAACTGCTTCCCGGAGTCGACATCGTTTCTCTTTGCTGTTGAAGCCTTTGCCTCTTGCACGCTCTCCGATCTCTAGAGCCCCCTGGGCTCTGATACCATGTAAAATATTACACGGCGCAGCGAACAGAATCTGAGAAAGAGATAGAGAGTACACAACAGATAAGAGGAGAATCAGTAAAATTCTTTAACTCCAAACAACTGATACATAGATGGCTCTGTCCACCCGTGCGCTTCCACTAAATGAAGCTTAGATGGCGATCTAGACAGAAGATAGGTGAAGAGCTTAAGGCTAGCTGGAACAACAACTCTGACTGGGTGAAAGATGAGTGTAAGATGGCTGCGAAGGGGTTTAGCTTTTATAGCCCGCGAAGGTCGTTAGGTCAGCCTGCTGACCGATCTACCATATGAGCCTCCACTAGTCGGCCAGGGAATATTCCAGGGAATATTCCCTTTACCATCGGGCCGGGGGCGCTGCCCCTGGACCCCCGCCAGGGGCAGGGGCCGCTTCCGCGGCCCCCGGACCCCACAATAGGGGCCCCTTTTAACTCCCTTACTACGCAACTCAATGCAATGTGCCTCGAGTTGCTACCAGCTTAACCACTCTGTCTAACCCAATGATTAGACCCACAACAGTCACCTTTTTGCCATCCGGTCACATAGACCTCATCTGATATACAAGTCAGAACTCAACCAATGTCCGGGCTCACATTTGGCTTCTCCTCATAATGGGGGCCTTACAACTTTGAGCACCATGGATCATTGGTAGCACCTAATGAGGGTGGGGCATTGATTATATCTAACAGGCAATATGTGTTTTAGGCTTGTCACTTTGAAATGCAGGACAAGTCAAGATGCTACTAAGCTCCTAAGATGTACAAGTAGTTTATGTTCGCAAATTTTTGGAAATGCAAACGATCCAATTTTCATGACATGCACCAACCCTTGTCCATCGTTCAAAGAGATAATTTATCAAATGTACTTTTATCACTATCACATGAATTAACGATAAGCGTAAAATGCATTCTCTCTATGGAATTAAGTGTGCTTAAAGCATTTCTTATATGTGGGATTAAAATCATAAAACCTAGGCTTGTGGATCCACGGGGATGTCCACGTGTATGTTCGGGGAAGAACCACCCGCGGGTGCGCCTTGCAACTTCTTGGGAGCCATCGTAGATGTGATTATGGAATTCTAGTTTGCCTTCAACCTTACACGATCGGTGAATTTTCACCAAGCTTGGTAAACAGCCTCAAGATCTACCCTCTCCCCCCCCGTGTATAGGAAAATCTTTCACCAAAGTGCAGGGTTTTAAAAACCCGGGGAGGCTTGTGGGAATGGAGCTTATGGAAGCCCCCCCTTAGAAGCTTCTAAAAGGCTTCTCTTTTAACCAGAAAAGAAAATGTGGAGGCCAATGATGGGTGTGAAGTGGATGACGAAGGGGGGATTGCTGGTGACTTGGCGGCAGGAGTACGAGCAGCAGTTGGCGGACTAGGCATGGCAGGGTGGCGATTTTCATGGTGGCGGCAGCAGCGTCTTCTTTCTCTCCACGATCGTGAAGCGTGACAGCATCTCTGGCTCCCCTTCTTTTCCACTTGACCACAGGGGGGGTTCTTATAGGCTTAGGGGGGGGAGATGGTAGCCACCACGTGGCTTAAGCATGCCCCTCCCTCCTCATGCTCCCACACACGACTCCACCTTAGGTCATTCCTCCCCACACTCCCTCTTCTCTAGCCATGCATCAGCTGCGGGAAGGGATAATTGTTTAAAAAATTTGACTTAAATTTCATAATTATCCCAATTGCCCCTTCAAGAGGGGTGTTCTTCCACGACTATGTGGTCTTGAATAACTGGCCTCAATTTCTCAAAGCGGAGGCCTCATTTCTGCATGTGCAGGGTAAGGAATAAGCTGCCAATAATTAGGATGTGGGAGATACGGGCAGTCAAGTTCAATAATATTTTTGAGCAAAAATATTACATATATAGTATCTATTTTTGGGATTGAGGCCTCCCAGTTTCTTCAATGGGTTTGTTCTACATTTCTACTTGAGCAAACTATACTATTGCATTCTGTAAAAATATGAAAATAATGTTATTTTATTAATTGATTATAAAGAGACTACTAATGTAGTTCTTAAGAATATGAAAAAATACTTCATAAAACAATAACACATTAATTTAAATAGTTTATTACAAAACAAGGCCCCTTGTAGAGTGGACAAAGCTTTCTAGCTTGTGATGGGATCTTTTGAGCCCGAGAGATCATGCTACTTCATGATCACACCAAATTTATGAGCTCATAGTCTTGTTAAATTTCACTAACCCTTCTGAAATTTCTTGCATTATGGGGGAACTTGCCACTTCTCTTTTCTCACAATCCAATACTAAAGGCAATTAAATGGACCCTTGATATGGGATCCCAGAAGACTTTACCTACGAATCCACTTTTTCATTTGGTTATCACAAGCATGGATCTTGGATAAGGTAGTCATTGCACACATACATCCCAAAAGAATCATACCACAAACAAAAAGCACAATTTTGGTTATTAATCATAATGCCATCCATGAGCTATCCTTGATTTTATCCCTTTTTTAACCCTTTAAAGAAAAATATATTAGTTGTTGATAATGAGGCCTCATCGATCTTAACTAAGTTATTTTCTAGTCAATATGATTTTTACAAATAGGATATATGTAGTACGGTTTAGAAAGCACTTGATTATATGAAGTAAGTTACATCACTTTGGATGGTACCAAAACTAAAATTTAACTCTATTTTAGTTTCTATGATGTCTTGAAGAACATGCTTAATATTATCCTTTAGCCATATAAATACTTTATAATTGCAAGGTACCATCATGAGCCTAATATATTTGGGTATCATTCTAGGAAATAACTTAAATTTCAAATCAATTACTTGCTCTAACTACTTATGCAATGGATGTGGGAGTATAATTCTTTTTCCATGGAATGAGAGGAACTTCTCAAGTTCCATGAAAGAGTTCTAGGAGCCATAGCTACATATGACTAGGTGGAGGGGCACAAGATTTTCCTTTTGGTTTGGATTCACTATTTTTACTGATGTTTAAAGTACCCTCAAGGTTATCTTCATATGCTTCTAAATTTGTATGTGACTACCCGCATGATTTCAAGGGAAAGAGCTATGGAATTTCAAAAGAACCTCATGAAAATTGATTTATTTGTTATATACTCAAACCTAGTTATCAATCAACCATCTTTGCATGAGATTTGCACAACCATGGGTAGATGCACGACCAGTACTAGTTTACATTGCCAAGGTACCTTGGTTTCCTCCATTATGCTGTAGCCTCAAAATGTACCTAAATGTTAGAGACGAGTTAATTGACAATGGATTTCTAATGCATCTTCTTCTCCTTATTTTTCTTTTTCTTCTTGCTCTCATTTCTCTTCTCTAAATCTATTTTTTCTGCACCACTTGCATCATCGTAGAAAAATTTCAAACATTAAAATCCTATAACCAAGATTTCCAAGATTCAAATACCCCAATCTATTTGGTCAAAATCAAGATTTTTTAAAAAATATAAATACGAACAAAAAGCACAATCTTGTCGTAATTAGAATGTGTAAAATGATTTTTTTTCATGTTATCAAAAATCAATACTCAATAATCCAACAAAAACATCAAATTATAAGTACTCGCGAAGGCATACCCATGTGGTTTATAATTGGTTATAGCACATTTATTGCGTCACCTCTTCTTTCTTAATGGACTCTCAAGTCTCCAATGTTTTTTTGCAAGTATGCTCTTGGGTGCTTTACCTCTCTTTCCCATTGTCTATTTACATGGTAATTGAGCTATCCCATGGCTATGTGGAGCTTGATTAAAGGCTGAGGTCAAAGGCATTGGAGCATGAAAGAAAGGAAGTAAGAAAGGGGTAAGAAGCTCTTCCACCTTGTTCAATTTATCTTAGGTTATAGATGTAGAATGGCCTTGAGGCTAGTAGAGCTGCAATCTCTTATTGCAATGAAACTTGGAGAGTAGAAAGAATATTATATATATTGGACTAACTTAGGTTATACATGTAGAATGGCCTTGAGGCTATTAGAACTGCAATCTCTTATTGCAATGAAACTTGGTGAGCAGAAAGAATAGTATATATATTGGACTAACTTAGGTTATACATGTAGAACAACCTTGAGGCTAGTAGAACTGCAATCTCTTATTGCAATTAGACTTGGTGAGCATAAAGAATAGTATATATTTTAAATGTTGATCCTTCAGGGCTTTTTCCACTATGTTTTTTGGGATTTGAGATAATTTCGGCCTCTATTCTGAACTTGCAAGTGGTCCAAGTAGCACAATAGTTTTTGGGTATATTGCAATTTTGACTATGTCCATTGTTTACAGGTACAGAAGTTGCAAATTTCAAATTGGTAAGGTTTTAGGTATTTGTTGGGTTGCTGACTCAAAAGGAATCTACATATAGATTGCAGATGGCAGTTATTATTGTGCAATACATGAAAAGGGCTACATGTTTAGTTATGATGCACATGGTATCAGCTTATTTGTAGATTGTAAGTTTTTTTAAGGTTTTCGGTTGATCAAAATGTTTGACAACTTCAACTAGATTGACAACAACAAGTTGATAAGAATAATTGCACTACAAAGAATTTCAGGATGACAAATGTCTTAAAGGACTAAGGTGTTTGAAATTACATTGAAGGAGACATGGTAGTAGCACCTAAAGTTTCTACACGAAATGATATTGCAAAACAATTGAAGGCTAAGAAAGATTATGAGAAGACAAAGAGTAAAGTCCTGTGTTTCTTGTTTGTTAGTGTTATAAATAGTATGATGGGCTATTTGTAGGAGCCTAAAACTCTTACTATTGCATGAAAGAATTGGACAAGATTGTTCAAAGTAAATACATAAGCCAGAAAGCTACAACTCAACTTAGTAGTATAGTCAAGTGAAAACAGAGAACTAGTCTTTTAATGATTATGCCTTGAATATCAAGAGTATTGTGGAACCTCTTTGATCTATTAATGTAGTAGTTACTGATGATGATGATGTGATTGGATGCTTAGAGTGACTTGGAAATGAATACGAGAGCTTTAGGTCATCTATGAGTACATGGGATGATATCCTTAAATTTGTAGACTTGATTTCTATGTTGATACTTAAGGACTGGAAAGTTGAATTGGATACCTCTTCTTCTCAAATAAAAAATAAGTCTAAATAGGTATTTTACTCTATAGCACACATAGAGGTCGTAGGAGAGGCCAAGATGATGGTCATGGTCAAGGTTGTGATGCACAAAGAAAGAAAGGAGAACAGTCCTATCGAAGGGCAGCCCAAAGAGGATAAGTTGCAGATTCTAATATGCAATATAATTTTGGTGATAACAAAGAGTGCTTGCATTGTGGTTCAAAAGGCCATATTTTTAAAACTTGAAGGTTGAAATTAGAAATGTTAAAAAATAGCAAGGTAACTATGCATCCAATAGCAAAAACAATGATAACACAAATGAGCAGTTGTTTGTTATGCAATACTATATGATTACTATGATTGCTAATGGATCATCAAATAATGATATATGATATGTAGATTTAGATGCCTCTAACCAGATGATCTCACATGGAGAGTGGTTTAGAGAGATGTGCAGTCTAGAGTCTTTGGGCTATGTGGAAAATATAAATGATACACATGACCCCATTACTCATGTTGAAAATGTTCCTTTGAGTAGACATGATGGCCGAACTAAATACTTGGTTGATGTATTACATGTACCAAATATTACAGAAAACTTGAATTTCTATTGGTCAAATGGTAGAACATGGATTGCAGATTCATTTCACATTTGACGGTTGTTATGTAGAAGATCTACAATGATTGCAAAATGATTTCAAAAGGGAGACATATTGGCAATTTGTTTAATCTTGATGTAAGTCTACTTAAAATGGATACTACCGTGTTTGCATAAGGTTCAAGTGTTGTGGATGATATTGAAATTTGTCATAAAAGATGTCTTACTTGAGTTTAGAGTTGATGGGATAAGAAAAGTATGTGAAGCATGTCAAGTTGAAAAACAAAGCAAGGTACATGTTTCCATATGAAAAGTATGTATACAAGAGCAAGTTGAATTGACACATTCTGATGTGCGGGGTCATATAACGACTCCAACCTTGGGTGATTACTTGTGTTATGTTTCCTTCATGGATGATCATACTTGCAAAGTATGGGTTTACTTTATGGATAAGACAAGTGAGGTGGTCACTTTAAAAGCTCTAAGGCTTTGGTTGAGAGAAGAAAATATTGCATATTAAATGTCTAAGATCGGACATAGGGAGAGAGTATATTTTCAATGATTTTTCTAAATTTTTACAAAAAAATAGTATAAGAAGATAATACACATGTTAATATGCTTCACAGCAAAATAGTGTTGCCATGAGCAGAAAAACAAGCATATTGTAGAGGTAACTCGTGCATTGTGGGCTAAAGTAGTTGCTACTATTGTAAACATTATGAATAGGACACCCATTGCTATTGTACATGTTATGTGTAACGTGTCCACTTAGTATAATCCAGGACACGTCTTAGCAGTCCATTGGAAAGGATGTCTAGAAAGCTGCGCCCTACACTCCCATGGAATGTTATGGGATTTGCGATCTAGGTCTTCCCGCGTCTGCCACGTAGCGGAAGTATTCTGGCCATTCCCACTTAGGATCGACCGGAATTAGGGTTTTCCTGATTGGTCATTACCTAACAGCAACTAGCGTCAGACCCAAGCAAACTACTTTACGCAGAAACGCCAGATCCGAAGCAGATTCATGCTGCACTTCGTTCAAGGAGAATGGAAAATGAAAGGGATGCAAATCTCAACCTCTCTGCCATAAGGCATAGTCCCATTCCATTCCCCTAAAACATCGTAAATCGGTTAAGACATAACTCTAGGTCAACACTTTTGTTGTTCGTGTCCTTTGACGATCATCGCGCTGTTCTTCAAGATTTGAGAAAAGTTTCCGGCTAACTGGGACCACCTATCCATAGGATAGAGCCATGGCCCATCCTCCGCACTTTCCTCGGTTTGTTTTAGTTATGTAATTATCTAACACATTAATTTGACAGGTAACAATCAGCTTCTTTAATTAATCCGTTAAGCACTAGTTCCTTCACGTAATCTTATCACGTGACATAGAAAAACAGTATCAAACAAGTTCTTTATTAACATAACATCATTCTTATCTTTGAAATACAAGGAATTCCGCTCGTAGGCTTGTCCATAATCCGCCCGAAGGCCATCCAGTAATCCATAGGGATCACTAATCCAAGCTGCTGCCCGTAGACTAGTATGTGGGCCTCAATATCCAATCGCGAGTCACGTTAGCCTCTTGTGCAGGACCCGGAAGGCGAGGGATTTACGACCAGAACCCCCCTGGCACCCAAGCGTCCTCCTGTTCCAAGTAGAGCTCAACGGAGAGACCTCTCGTGGTGGGTTCGGTCCACGTTCCTGGCGCTGTCAACAACCCCCTTGGTTAAGGTCACGCAGGCAGTCGGGGGTAACTGAAGCTGCCTCTCCCTTCAAGCCTTCAACCTGAAGTATAGATATTCATTTAATTTGTAATTCATAAATCAAATAGTGCTCTAAATTCTCTAGCAAGCACAAACACTTTCATTAACCAATCTTGTTGTTAGCAAACTGCTAAGGAATGATTCTTTCCTTTCGAATGCATCAGCACTTGTTCCAGGGTGTCTTGCAACTTGGCAAGATCCCTTATATTCTGGGTTAGGGCATACCCTATTAACCCAACTTGGTCAACCCTAAAGTTCATTGGGTACTTTAGTTTTCGATTTTTAATTTTCCTTATTTAGAAGGGTATCAAAGAATACATCCACGTTCAAGATAACTTGCGTAAGGATCCGCCATCCTTGTTAAGGGTACTTAACCTTTTTTTTTCTTGTGAATCAATCACAAGACTATATGTCTTCGTACTTGTTGCACAAGTCCTGCATCGTAATATACGATGAAACAATCCGTTTTAGTTTCTTTAAGCTGACGTTTGTCGGACCTAGGGTCTCTTTTTAAGAACCTCAGGGACAAACCCTAGTTCTTTTACATTTATGAATTTATTGTCCCTACAATCAGGGAAGGTAGTAAAGTGTTTAAGGTATAAACGTTTCCTGGTTTTTAAATTATTCCCAAGACATATTTCGCAACATAGGTATTTCTAGATTTACATTAATTCGGTTCACTTTTAGAAGGTAATATTGAGATCACCTCGGTACGATTTGTTATCCTTGTGACGATTGATTTTTCGATCCTAAACTTTTTTTCAATTAAACTTCCTTTTTCCTTGCGAAGGAACTCAAGCCAAATATCAATCTTTTCCTTGCTAAGATATGGAGTTAGCAATGATAACTTCCTAGAGTTCAAGCAACGTAAGAACCTTTCATGAATTTTCATCTTCTATGATGATTCGTTGTAAAAAAGAATAGGGGTTAATAGTGCAAGATGCAGTTTTTATACCTTCAAGATTTAACCAAAATATACTACTATAGTAGGTAGATAATATCGCTCGTAATTCGTTTCAAAGCATGATGCTATTTGAAGGAAAATATGTCTGTTATATTATCATTTTTGCATGCTCAATTAAACTAAACTCCTTCATCGTAAATAACTAGGACAAAATATATCTTATCCCAAACAATTCATCTTGCATGATTAAATTAAAACCAATATAAAACCAAGAAGGAAAATCCTGGTTTTGGGGTGAGATATCCACATGGATACCGGGAGATGACCCTCCCGCAGCTACTCCTTGGACTTTCTTAGGCGGCATCACAGTTTGAACATGAAGGCAGCTTTTACTCTTTCTTTCGGATTTCCACCGTCTCTCTTTCGAGGCAAGGAGCCATTTAAATGATTGACCACGAGAAGGAATAATACGACCTTAAGGTTCTTAGCTTCTTTGGAGAGGGAAAGGTTTATAAAGCCTAAGGAGGTCCTATAAGGTATATACACGGTAAAAAGATTATGGGTGAGTGTGGCTTCGTAACCACATGAACGTTTGGAGAACTTTGGGCTTGGGGTAAAAGGTATAGAAAGGGATTTTTTTTTTTGAGTAGTAAAGGTTTTTGGGATTTTAACCCGGAGTGAGAGGGAAAGGTGAAGGGTGAAGGCTTATAATAGGGGGAAGAGAGAAAAGGGTGTGTAAGAAAAAGGGAACACGGGGTTAGAAAGGGCTTAGGGGGTGTGTTAAGAAAAAAGGAATATGAGGGGAGAAAAACACGGGGTTTCAATAGAAAAAGGGACTTATAGATTTAGGCACGGGGGGAAACTTTATGGGTTATGAGGCCAAGGGTAGTGGGGGTTTAACGGCCCTCGGGAAGGGTTTAAGGCCTTAAGACCGTTGCGGGGTGAAAAGGATTTCTAAAGGTTAGAACCAGGAGGGGGTGGAAGGGTAAAGGAAGGGTATAGGAAGGGGGGGGACTTGAGGGTTTTAAAAACCCCGGGGGGGGGGGATTTATGGAATAGAAGGGAATATGAGGGGGTGAAAGGGGTCTTAATTAGCCCCCTCCCTTAGGAAGCTTCCTCGAGGAAGCTTCCCTTATCCCGGACAATCTGGCAGCGATGGGGGTGGAAAAATCTGTCGGTGGCAGACGATGGCGCCGTGAGGAGAGAGGCTAGAGGTGATAGGTGGCAGCGGCAGTTCCGCAGCACCAGGCAGCTTCTCCTCGTCTTTGTCCTCCCTCGATAGCAGCACCAGCAGCGTGAAAGCTTCCTTCCACTCTCTCCCGGCCTCCTTGTCTGTGCCGCCCACCCCTGATTTTATAGGGGAGGGGAGGGAATCCTCCCCCCTCGATGTGTCCCTATGCATGAAGATGGAGCCGAGCAAGCTCCAGCGAGGAGCTTGTTGGCTCCTCCATCCCCCCTCTCCTGCTCCAGCTCGATACGCCACCGCACGAGAAGGTGAATTTTTTTAAAAATACATATATTTGACATATTACAGTATGATATGTGAAGAGAAAGTTCTAGCTAGAAAGTCAAATCTATCTTATTTGAAAGTACTTGGATGTATTACTTATGTGCATATTCCTAGTGATTTGGATAATAAATTGGATCCCAAAGAAGAAAAATGTGTATTTTTTTGGTATTCTCTTGAGTATAAGGGCTATAGATATTATAACCATATTACACGTGAGTAAAGACTTAGTAGAGAAGTTTTTTTAAATGAAATGAATAGCTAGTATAATAATGTGCAAAATGCAATTCGGGTTGATGAGGATGAGAGTATGGTTGTGCAGAAAAGAGGTCAATAGTCATAGAAATTGAGTGGACCACAAGAGTCTTGTAATCATGATTCTATTGATAGACACATGATAGCTATGTAGCTCATCACTATTCATACATGGCTAAGGTTGTGCAAGATATGAAACCCAATTACTTTTAGGATGTAGAGGATAATGTTCATTGGAATCATGCTATGGATGAAGAAATGGTCGCACTTATGGATAATGCCACATGACAATTAGTGCCCTTACTTGAAGGTAAGAAAATTGTTGCCTGTAAATGGATTTACAAGTTCAAGTATAAGTCAGATGGATTTTTTGAGTACTTTAAGGCATACATGGTTTTGCGAAAGGTTATATAGAAACTCATGGTATTGATTATGAGGAGACCTTTGCTCAAGTAGCTAAAATGGATACTATAAAGGTTGTCATAGTAATAGCTGCATCAAAAGGTTGGATCATATATTAAATGGATATTAAGAATACATTCGTGCAAAGGGAGTTGCAAGAGGAATTTTATATGCAGGAATCTCTTGGTTATGTGAATGAGAATCATTTAGAATATATATATAAGCTTTATAAGGCCTTGTATGGACTAAAGCAAGCACCTAGCACATGGCATGATAGGATTGCAAAATACCTTATTAGCATTGGATCTTGTAGTGGTTTAGAGAGATGTGTAGTCCAGAGTCTTTGGGCTATGTGGAAATTAGAAATGATACAACTCACCCCATTACTCATATTGATAATGTTCCTTTGAGTAGATAGGATGGCAAAAATAAATACTTGCTTGATGTAGTACATATACCAAATATTAGAAAAAACTTGATTTTCTATTGGTAAAATGGTAGAACATGAATTGCATGTTTAGTTCACATATGATGGTTGTTATGTAGAAGATCTAAAAATGATTGAAATTTGATTTCAAAAGGGAGACATATTGGCAAATTGTTTAATCTCAATGTAAGTCTACTTGAAATGGATGCCGCTATTTTTGCATAAGGTTTAGGTGTTGTGGCTAATATTGAAGTTTTGCATAAGAGAATTGGTCATGCGAATGTACAAGGTCTAAAAGACATGGCGTCAAAAGACATTATTAAAGTCTTACTTGAGTTTAGAGTTGATATGACAAGAAAAGTATGTGAAGCATGTCAAGTTGAAAAATAAGCAAGATACGTGTTTCCACGTGAAAAGTATGTATACAAGAAGCAACTTGAATTGATACATTCTTATGTGTGGGGTCATATAAAGACTCCAACCTTGAGTGGTTACATGTATTATATTTCCTTCATGGATGATCATACTTGCAAAGTATGGGTTTACTTTATGTATAAGAAAAGTGTGGTGGTCACTTTTAAAGCTCTAAGGCTTTGGTTGAGAGGAGACAAGATTGCATATTAAATATCTAAGATCAGATGGAGGGAGATAGTATCTTTTCAATGTGTTTTCTAAAATCCAACCTTTTCTACAAGGAGATGATTCACTTGCTAATACCAAGACAACCTATGTGGGGGACATTGGTAGTCATGTAAATATGCTTCGCAGCAAAATAGAGTTGCTATAAGTAGAAAAATATTATAACCCTATTACAGATGAGTTGAGAGTTAGTAGAGAAGTTCTTTTAAATGAAATGAGTAGCTGTCATAGTAATATGCAAAATGCAATTCGGGTTGATGACCATAAGAGTATGGCTATGTAGAAAAGAGGTCAATAGTTATCGAAATTGAGTGGACCACAAGAGTCTTCTAATCATGATTTTATTGAGTGGTAGATTGAGGTCACAAGTTACACCATCAAGTATATCACATATGTCAAGAAAAGCTAAAGAGAATGTTGGAGACTAACCTATTGTAACAAATCTATCATTAGGTTTCTCTCATATTTGTGCTGATTCAGATGGCTTTAGGATATAGAGTTTGGGATTCTATATATTAAAGGACCTTGTGTGCAAAAGGCACAAGAGGATGCTGAAGTACCTAGTAGTGATCGAGATTCATGTAGGTCAATTGGAGTGAGAAAGCTATGCATTGATTAACACATAATAGCTATGTAGCTCATTAGTATGCATATATGGCTAAGGTTGTGCAAGATGTGGAACCCACTTGCTTTGAAGATGTAGGGGATAATGAGTCTTGGAATCATGCGATGGATGAAGAAATGGTTACACTTATAAATAATGTCACATGGCAGATAGTGCCCTTACTTGAAGGCTCGGGAAAGTTGCTCATGAATATATGTGTGTATCACGTGGGTTCAAAATAAAGTATTTTGAAAATACCATTTTTTTGACATACACAAGGGTGTAATATAAAGGGGTTATTTACAGATTGAATAGAAAAGGGTTATGCTTTATTCAAGAAAAATTCACAAATAAGGATATTTACGAATAGGCCTTGAACACACATGATGTAGAGAATATACATATACTAACTTCTCCGAGCTTGAGGGTAAGAAAATTACTGCTTGCAAATAGATTTACAAGGTTAAGCATAAGTCAAATGGATCTACTAAGTGCTTTAAGACATGTCTGGTTGCCGATGGTTATACACAAACTCATGGTATTGATTATGAGGAGACCTTTTCTCAAGTGACTAAAATGGCTACTATAAGGGCTTTCATAGTAATAGCTACATCAAAAGGTTGAATCATGTATTAAATGGATATTAACAATACATTCAAGCAAACGGAGTTGCAAGAGGAAGTTTATGTGCACGAATCACCCGGTTATGTGAATGAGAATCATCCAGATTATATATATAAGTTTCATAATGCCTTGTATGGGCTAAAGCAAGCACCTAGCACATGGCATGAAAGGATTGCAAAATAACTTATTAGCATTGGATCTTGCAAAACACACACCGATCAGTCACTCTATGTAACTGAGAGTGATACATATATTGTAGTCATTATTACATATGTGGATGACTTCATCATTGTGGTGATATTGAGATAGAAATTGAAAATGTGAAGAGTCTTCTCAAGGCTGAGTTTAAGTCAAAAGAATTTAGAAGAGTTGTGCTACTTTCTCGACATATATAGAGATAATCAAGAAAATAGAGGGTACATGGTTATCGTAGAGACAATATATATTGGATATGCAAAAGAAGTATTGTACGGATGATTACAAGCATATTTATATACCTTTGAATGTTAATGCTAAGCTTAGCACACATGAGGATGACTTTATTGAGGATATCACTATGTATTGAAAGTTTATGTGCAGTCTTATCTATTTCATGATCACGAGGCTAGACCTAAACTACATGGTTGGCTTGGAGAGTCAGTTTATGAAACCTTCACGAAAGACACTTTTCGATGCACTATAGTGCACATGGCACTATATCAAGTCCACATTAGACTATGCTTATTCTATGGTGCAGGTGTACGATTGGAGGTGTATGGTTACACAAATGCAGATTGGGTTGGTAGTATATCTTAGTTAGGAGATCTACTAGTGGGTTATCTTTTCCTTTGAAAGTATTGTTGCTGGTTCGGGTCATAAGAAAAAACCAATAGTTGCCTTGTCTAGTACAAAGGTAGAGTAAAGAGGTATTGCAATTTTAGTATGTGAGATACCTTGGTTAGATATGTGACTTAGTGATTTAGGAATACACGTTGTCAAGAATTTTTGTGAAAACTGAAAAGCCCTAGTCAAACTGTAGTTAGGTTTGATTTTTGCTAGCTTAGTTGTTTGCGTGACAATTTGTTTTGTTATTTCGTAGTTGGATTTCTTGTGTTTGTTTAGCCTAGGATTTGCTTTTGTCATTTTGTTTGATTTGTTGAGTGTGAAACATGATAGCCTTGGTCGAGCTTGGTATTTTTTTGACATGATGAAGCTTGTGTTTGTCAATAGCTACTAAACATTGAGGAGCTAGGTATGTTTTCTTATCGAGACTTTTGCACATCACATGGCCTATGGGTTCACGAGCACTTCACGTTGCACTTGTTGATGCACTGCACTCGGGGGTCATCTTGTGTTCTTATCAAATACTTCCATGCCATGGGTTGGGATTATGCACGTCTTGCACCATCTTGAGCATGAGCTTGGCATAAGGTCCGCTGCAACTATATGCATAGATGCACATGCACATGAGAGAGCACCTGTCATTGAGCATGCACATTTCTTACACTCACGATATTTGGGATGTTCATCACAAAGCTAGGAACCTCTGGTTGAGAGTGAAAGGAGGTTGGGAAAGTTCAAGGGTCATGAAGGACGCCATCAATAGTGAGAAGGGTTGTTCTTATCTAATCAACATCTGGAGGACCATCATTTTCTAGAGTGATTGTGATATTTTTGGATGGGTGGAGCGGAGTATGTCATATCTTTTTTATGAGAGTTGAGAGGTGAGGATAAGGAATTTTAAATTAACAAGGAATTTTGATTGCATTTTGCATGATGCATGATCACATGTAGAAAGACTAGGCACAATTTCTTCAATGCATACATTTATTTTGTGTGTAGCATCGATTGATTGGTTGCATATCATGGATCCAACATTGCATATTTTTCCAAATCATGAATGATTGGGCACGGAGTTCATTTCAAAAAACCATATTTCTATTAGGGCACATTGCATTAAAAACAGGTTCATATTCAGAGAATGCTTATTTTGAAGACTTGAGGATCAAAGGAAAAGATCGTACGTTTTGCATCGTCAGTGAGTATTTCTTGAAGAAAAAGAGGACATGTGTGCTGAAAGTGTGTGCAATTATAAGAACAATAGGCCAAGGAAGGGAATAAGTCATCCAAGCTAAAAGATGGAGAAAAATGATGTGATTTACAAAAACCAATATTTTTGCTCAGTTTTGATGGATTTTTGTAATTCTGCCCGTGTGGACTGGTTGACTAGATGCTTTCATATCGTTTTGAAGTACCCGAACAACTATATTCGGAGTTCAAATGACGAAGTTATGATCCAAAAAAGTTGCAAACATGCATAGAGCAAAAAAAACGAAAATGGTGAAAAGCAATAGAAAATCAAAAGCCAGAAGCTGAAAGCAAAAAGCCTAATGTGTGGAGTGTGGATAGAAAACTATATAAGGAGATGAGAATGGAGAGTTAAGGGCCTTTCTCCTTGATTATAATTGTATTTTGTGAGAGAGGAGAGTGGAGGGTCGCATGCTAGAGTGAGCTCTTGTCATGCCAATCTGGAAGTTGGAGCTTTTGGGTGTCAAAGCGCCGAGCATCAGCTCAAGATTGTTAAGGTATGAAAATATATCTCACTTGTTTTGTTTTTGAATTGTTGGTAATTTTTGTTGTTTTGTGGTTGTGTGATGCTCTACCCGCATACAAGTTTTAAAATTTTTTTGAGCTATAAGAGGCTTTGTTTTGTTTTTGTGTGGCTTGTGGTATATGATCAATAATCAACATCCTTTCCCTTATAGTGGCTGCCCCAAGTCATCAATAAACACTTTCAACTCGTTTGGGGAGATGTCACCAAAGGTCTTGTCTAATATTTGTTGCCATGATCTAGGTGCATTGCACAAACCAAAGGCCATCACATGGTGCGCAAAAGTACCAAAGAAAATAATAAAAGTTGTTTTCAACTTGTCCTATTTTGCAATTGCCATCTGATTGTATCCCGCAAAGAAATCCATAAACGAATATATTTCCCTACTCGGTAATTGATCCAAAATCTGGTCAATAAACGGCAACAGGTAGTAATCCTTAACCATTTGCTTATTCAGCTCTCTAAAATCCACACATAGTTGGATCTAGTTGTTTTTCTTCTTCCTGATGACAACTGGTGAACACCATTCTGTGTGCTGAACAGGGAAGATTAACCGAGCTTTCCTTAACTTTTGTAACTCCTCAAATAGCCCGTCCCTCAATTCAAAAGGCATACACCTTATCTTATAATACATAGGACGACTGCCTTCTTTTAGAGGAATATTATGAACAGCCAGGCTGGGAGGAATTCCTCTCAGCTCATCATAACTCCAAGCAAAGATGTCGCGAAATTCTTGAATCAAGGACACATAGTCCTCTCTTTCTGCCGAATTGAGCATGGAACCTAATTTAATTGGCCGCAAATCATTCGGCGTGCAATTTTTTAAGTTATGTTGTGTATTCGACAAAATCAATTACTCTAACAAGCACTCCTTAACATCTCGTTATCGAGTTGTGAGTGATGCTTGTTCTCGATCATTACTCGCGTAGCAACGTGGATAAGAAGGTTAATATCTAATATAATAATCTTAGTAGTATTGAAGAGAAGGCAGAGATGTTTCAAGAGGATGGTGAGAACTAGCTCGTGCAAGGTTTTGATCCTGATATGAACATTACAAAGGTAGAGGAAGACAAGATGGTTTTGAGTAGAGATATTGAAGAAGGTCCTTTTGATTATATCCCTATTTTTGTCCCTATCTTGCCAATAAGAAAAATATATATGTTTCTCAATGAGATTCAACATATTCATGATGTTTATGATGAATAAATCTTTATGATGAGAGCCTTCTTGAAGATGTTGAAAACCCGAAGGTATGAAATATAATTTTGAGGTCTTCATAGACTCAATACGAGAGTTTTGATTTTCTTAATGGATAAGTGACCTTAAGATTTTTATCTATTGATAATAAAATTTATTTTTCTTATATACATTGAAATTGATGATCTTGATAACTTTCTTCAAAGAGCCAAACTATTTAATCACTATGTTGGAACCTTAAATAATCAAACTATTGCAATTTATCACAACACATTCTAAAGCTTTTCATGTTTGTTAATGATGGCTGTAAAAGCTATTATTCAAAGTTATTGTATGTGAAGTTTTCAATAGAGGAGTGAAGAAGATAATTTTGGTGGAGAGGAACTTTTGGCTACATGCGTGGTTATAGTGGGTCTAGAGCTAGATACTTTGGAGTGAAAACTATTTATATAATTCTTACCAAAGATAATAAAATTCATGATGTGGTTACATCTTTAAGCTTAATCACAATGAACTTTAATCATTCCCTACATAGAAAAAAAAGGAATTCCCTATCAATTCCCTAGTAAAAAATATGTTGAGATATTTGCAATCACACCTACTTTAGTTCCTTTGTGAGAAGCAGTGAGGGCTCAGGACCAGAATCCCATATGCATAGTAGGAGAAAGTACCACCACTCAATTCCTATAAAGCATTGTACTTGCACTCTTTTTCTAATGCAATGATAGTACTTTTTTCTTTCCAATAAAGTGTCATGTCACTGTCAATACACAAGATTGTTTTTATGAGTCCAAGTCTCAATCTTGGAACCTAATTCACTTGTGTAACAATTTGTCCTAGTCAGAGTCAATGTCTTCATGAGTTTCTTTTTCCTCTTTCAACCTTCATAGCTTCCGTATCTACCATGCTCTAGATCTCGCGTATTTCACATGGTATCAGAGCTCAGTTGAGCATGGACCAACTCTCCTTTCACTCCTCTCAGCTCCTTTCCATCTCCTCTCAGCTCAATTTGAGTACTGGACCCTATCTCCAACTTCATTTGCATTTCTACCTTCAATGAAGCTTCCATGGCAGCCATAGACAATAGCACCTTATCAGTTTGAAGCTTTCATATCTCTCTCCACAAGACAAATATCTCTAAACTTCCTTCTAGAGAAGTGTTTCTCTATTTCCAAAGCTCCTTCTTGGCACCTCAATCATTGACATTGGGAAAGTATAGCTTCAGCATTGCCTTGTTTCAGAGTTGCTGCTATAACTGTGTCAGTGGACAACACCCACCTACCTCTGTTGGAGCAGCCATATCTCATCAACCAGGCCATATCTCTTCGAGCTTTCTTCTCGAGAGTTGATCTTCAGGTCAAGACGCAACTTGTTGGCACAAAAGTCAGGAAGATTGATGCACATCATACCCGGCATTTGCATTTTCCCAAATCTGGGCACAGTTTGACAACAATCACTTGAAGGCTTAGATTTCTCAACTCGAGCATAATGAGTACAAACCCTCATAGGGGGAGTTAGATCCATTTGTGAGGGTCCTCAATCTCAAAGGGTTTGAGCAGATTCAACCTGTGGAGCACGTGGGAGCTCATTTACCAGTTGTTAGTCCCTGTTTTGATTGGACAACCATAGCGAGTTACCTTTAAGCTCATTTTTCCTTCATTTTCTCTCTCCTACCACTTAAACCAAGCCAAGGCCACTCTAATCTGAAGTTTTCAGCAAGTATTCAACCATCAAATCAGCAAGGAGGGAAAACTATGAAGAGTTTTTGAATTTATTTGCACAAAAGCAAGTCATGCAAAGTGTGGGAAGTGAGAAACATAAAAAGAATGATTTCGATGTATTTTGGGCACAAAAGCTTGATCTAATATTATAAATACATGCATGGGGAAGGTGCTCACCCATGCGTCGAGGGAGATTATGTTGAGGGAGAGAGAGTACGAGAGAGATACACAAGAGATGCTCCCAAAGAATGATTCATATTGATGTAGGGTAAGTATATATAGGTGAGACCCAAGTCAAGTGAGAGATGATATATATAGTTGTAACATCCCCACTCAAACAAAGGTCTTTGGCTGTGAGTGAAAAAACCCTTGGGGAGAACAAGGGAAAAACCCGAGCCCCTACATATACCTACGATACAAAAATGATTTACTATAAAGTTTTCTTGAATACAATGATACATGCCTCAATCAGTGAGACAAGAACTTGGAACAATACCAAGTGTATGTCTTAATGAACTAAAGTGAGCTTCACTAAGAGCTTTTGTGAAGATGTCTGCAACCATTTGATCACTAGGACAATGCTCCACCATAATGGAACATTTCTTGACTTCATGGCGAACATAATGATAATGAATAGCAATATGCTTTGATTTACTATGTTGTATGTAGTCTTTGGTAAGACTAATAGCACTTTGGTTGTCGCATCAAAGAGGTGTACTAGATGATGAAGGATGTCCCAAACCTATAAGTACTTGTCGAAGCCAAACTAGCTCTCGAGCTGCTAATGATGCAGCAACATATTCAGCCTTAGTTGTAAAAACCGCAACACATCATTGTTTCTTGCTGGACCAAGAAACCAAACATCCATTTACAAAGAAACAATTCCCACTTGTAGATCGCATGGATAAATGTAAACTTTCCCAATCAGCATCTGTATATCCAATAAGGTCAAGAGAATTTGAAGAAGATAAAGAAGAATCCTCTCGGCGACGATAAATAAGACCAAACTCCTTAGTACCCTTGAGGTACTTAAGAACACATTTTGCAGCACTCCAATGAATAGTGGAAGGGGAAGAAAGATACTGTCCCAAAAAGTTAACTGCTAATAAAATATCTAGTCTTGTGTTTAAACCAATAAATTGAAGACAACCAACAAGATTAGCAAAAGGTTGATGAATGGCTGATTCTTCAATGCGTGTTGTAGATGTACCTTTGGTAGAGCTTGAAAGAATGGGAGTGTTGGCAGAGTGCGCATTTGTCAACCCAAACTTCTTAACAATATCATTAATAAACTTTGTCTGGCGAAGAAGAAGAATGCCTTGTTGTTGGTGTCGTTGAACTTGAATACCCAAACAGGAATGTATCTCACCAAGATCCACCATTTCAAATGCAGTCGATAAAAGCTTCTTCATAGCATCCAAGAAAGCAGTATTATTTGACTTAAGAATAATATCATCAACATATAGAGCAAGAATAATAAAACATTTGTCCTCCCTTTTGATGTAAAGATTTGGGTTAGCAAAACATGCAACAAAACCTTTAGATGTGAGGAACTGATCAATCTTAATATACCTAGCATGAGAGGCTTCAATCCATATAATGTACGATGAAGCTGGCATACAAGATGCTCCTTTTCTGCAATCATAAAACCTTCATCTTGCTCCGTATAGATTTCTTCTTCAAGATCTCCATTGAGAAAAGCCGTTTTAACATCCATTTGGTGAATTTCTAGATCAAATAGTGTTGCAAAAGCCAAAAGCATACGAACAATTGTGGAGTGCACAATGGGAGAAAATTTTTCTTGATAATCTACTCCTGCAATGTGCGAGTAACCTTTTGCAACAAGTCGTGCTTTGAACTTATCAAACGAGCCATCAGCTTTAGTCTTGGTTTTATAAACCCATTTACATTTTATAGGAGCACGATTTGGGGGGAGTTCAGTAAGAATCCATATACCTTCATTGACATGTAGGGTTGTGTTTGCATGAGCCTCGACAAAGATGAACAGCTTCACGATTTTTAAATCCTCCATCCACTTCATTCTCTTCAAGTTGATCTGAAGGTACATAAGTCAGTAGGCTACTATGTAATATATTCCTGATTCACCCGTCCAACTCTGTTCCACGTACAGGGGTGAAGGATTGTAGATACAATCTAGAATACTCATCATGCCTAGCCTCCGTTGATAATCCGAAGCACGCATTGCACTCATAAACATAACCTGGAACACCAAGAATTTCTTCCATGCTTTGCGACTCTACAGGCCAGCATCCATAAGTAAGGAGATGTTCTTAGCGGTAACATTGCTCTACTTTCCCTTGTTAAGTCCCCTTATAATTATTAGATCCTGTTGTTTGACTCTGGTACCAACTGTAACGTGTCCCCCTGTTCACTTGTATGACATGTCTTAGCAACCCATCGGGAAGAGAGTCTAGAAAGTGCTGCCCGGCACTCACAAGGAATGTCACGGGGTTTGCAATCTAGGTTTTCCCGAGTCTGCCACAAAGCGGAAGTATTCCGGCCGTTCCTAGTTAGGATCGACCTTAGAATCAGGGTTTTCCTAATGGTCAAGTTCCTAGAAGGTAGCTAGCGCGGACGAACTACTTTGCGTGCGTAGAAACATCAGGGTCAAAGCGGATTTATACTGCACTTGGTTCAAGGAGAATGGAAAACAAGAGGGATAAAAAGCTCGATCTCTCTACCTGTAAGACATAGTCCCATTCCGTTCCCCTAAAACAGCATAAATTGGGACTCTAGCTATTAGATTCTAGGTCATTCTTACCTCGCTATCAAATCCTTTGAGAAAAGTTCCCAGCCAACTGGGACCACCCTTCCGTAGGACGGACCCAGAGTCACGTCCACTCCACTTTCCTCAGGTTGCTTTAGTTATCTAATTACCTATCACATTTAGTTTGACAAGTAAAAACATCTTCCTTAATTAACCAATTAATCACTAGTTCCTTCACATAACTTAAGCACTGACACAGAAAAACAATGCTAAGCAAGTTCCTTTTCAACATTTGATCTTTATTTATCAGTCTTTGGAATACATCAAATAACCTGCCGGAAGGCTTTTCCAGCAATCCACAAGGATCGCTATTCCAAGTTTCACCCATTGACTAGTATGTGGGCCTCAAGATCCCATCTCGAGTCATGTTGGCCTCTTGTGCAGGATCCGGAGGCAAGAGATTTACGGCTAGAGACTCCCGTGGCATCCATGCGTCCTCTTGCTACAAGTAGCACCCATGGAGAGACCTCTCACTAGAGTTCGGTCCACCTACGCGGCAAGGCTAACAATCCCCTTGGATAGGCTCAGGCAAACAGTTGGAGGTAACTGGTACTGCCTCTCCCTCCAGGATTTTAGTCTAAAGCATTGGTTGTTTTTCCTGAATTAGTTCCTTGAGCAAAGAAGTACAAATAGTGCACCTAAATCATGAACATTCCAGTGGTCGTTTGTACGGCCAACTGCTAAGTTGTGATTCCTTCTCCTCGAATGCTTCCAGCATTCAATCCTAGGTCAATTGTGACTTGGCAAGATCCCAAGGCTTTCGTAAGTTGAGTTGCTTATTTACCCTCTTTCCTTGGGTTAGGGTTTATACCTTGTTGACCCAAATTGTCACTACCTTAGGTTTCCTTATGTTAAGGTCAGTAAATCCTGGGCAGCCTCGTCGCCCTAACTTGGTTGGTCAACTGCTTTCTTGGCAAATTCGTAACTCCCCTAGCTTGGCAGATAAGTCCAAGGAAGAGTGATGTAGCATGATGACTACTCATCCTCTAGAAAATTAGACTTGTACTTAGAACTCGCCAACTAACTTGTGAGAATTATATCTTTTCTACGTATGGTATTACTTTATCAAAGGTGCTTATATAATCTTGGTATGAGGCTTGGGAGTCCTCTTGACCCATTCCAAGCCCTAACCCTACTAGGCGGATAATCGTCTTGGCCCTAGGGTCCCTAAATTCCTTGCGGGGGTCTAGCATTTGGTCAATTGATCCTTAGGGTGAAAACCCTAGATCATTCTTGCACGGGTGATTAGATAATCCTAACATTTCAAGAATGTGGGTAAGACCTTTGAGATCGGAAATATTAGATCGGCATCCCAAGTGCAATACTAGGTAGAATTTTAACATAACTTAACCCTACCTAGCACATTGAGGTGACCGTCATATGGAATCTAATCGTACCTTTATGATTTTCATGTAAGCTACTCAATTATATGCAAAATCCTTAGTTGATCTAACCAACCCATGAGTAAAGATGATCTTCCCTTTAAATATGCAATTACTTTCCCTAAAAGATGTAAATACTACAAGAAGTGGGAGATGTATCATTCATGTAAATATGCAAATTCAAAACCATAGACCTTTTGCCTTTATGCAACTGTAGGATCTATAGTGATCTTTCTTTCCCTTGCCTTATAGTGATTGACATTGAGAGATAGCTGTTATAAACCCTACGTTCATGCAATGAAATCAAAGATTTAATATTTTTAATGAAGATGCATTCAAACTTTGATAAAAGAACTCCATGCCTGAGCGAATATCATGAGTCCATTATTGATTTAATCCTTCCTTTAGCACTTAACCCATCCTAAAATGTAACTATCATCGTATGCAATTTGAAAAGTACATAAATCCTTTCTATGCATTGCAACTATTCGGACATCATTTAATGGTCATCTATGATTATCTTATACATAAGATACAACTAGGAAATTATTACATAAGTGCATTATGTATGATATGCCCTATCCTTTACGTGATGCAACAAGGACACCTTTGCACCAATCCATCTTTCAACTTAGGGGACTACCCTTGACCATGAAGATGCAAGCAAATGTAAGTACTTGACATGCAACTAAACTTTGTAATTCGAACCAGTACATAAACTTTACAATGCATTCAAGTTTCCCTACGTGAATTAAAACATGCTTTATGCATCCTTTCCATGCGGAAATTATATTCGGAACCTCGGCATTCATTATTGGGGCATTGTCCACTCTCGTACTTTGGGTGGAAGCTCTCACGTGTGTTCCTCTCGACTTTTGCTTAGGAGCCATTGATGCAGTAGATTTCAACTCAACGAATCTTCCTTGGCTCCCTTACGCACTTTCAGGTTACTATTGTCCGAGATTCTCCTCTTCCACAAAGGAATTTGGCCTTGCAGACACGGTTTTGACAAAACCCGAGAGGCACGGGTGAACCAAGCCTAGGGAAGCTTCAATTAGAAGTTTCCAATAGAAGCTTCCAAGCTTCTGTATCACAAGGAGATGACATGGATGGGGGAGATGATTGTGAAGATGATGATGAGGGAGGTGACGACGATGATGATGATGATGATGATGGCAATGATCAAGGCGACAGCGACAGCCTTGCGACGGCAGGTAGAAGGCGGCGAGTATAGCAGTTAGGTAGCATGACCCACGATCCCTCCCTCAAGCTTGGGGAGGGGGTTCATATAGGGTGAAGACGGGGGGGTGGGGTGGGATGGCCACACAAGTGGCAGGGTGCATGCTTCCCCTCCCCATGCCCCTCCACTACTCAAGCTCACACATACTACCTCTCCCTACCATGAAATGGCTGAAGGGGAGGGAGTTTATTCATTAAAAAAATTGCAAAAATTATCCCTTTTTTTCCCATGAAAAGGTGTTCCTGCGGTGAACTATGGCTTTTGAGCCACGGCTTCCTATATGCGATGCGGGGTTGGTGTTTGTGGATGCTCGAGGGTTGAGCACTTAGCCCAAGGTTTTTCTGTTGCGGGAGGTCACTTCAAAATCGCTTATGCGCGGGATCAAGAGTCATTAATATTTCGTTGCAGAAATATTACAAGAATTGGTCATGTGAATGTGCAAGGTGTAAAAGATATACCGTTAAAAGATATTGTGGAAGTCTTACTTGAGTTTAGAGTGGATGGGATAAGAAAAGTATGTGAAGCATGTCAAGTTGAAAAACAAGCAAGGTACGTGTTTCCACATGAAAAGTATGTATACAAGAGCAGCTTGAATTGACACATTCTAATGTGCGGAGTCATATAAAGACTCCAACCTTGGGTTGTTACTTGTATTATATTTCCTTCATGGATGATCATACTTGTTAAGTATGGGTTTACTTTATGTATAAGAAAAGTTAGGTGGTCACTTCAAAAGCTCTAAGGCTTTGGTTGAGAGGAGAGAAGGTTGCATGAGATAGGTCTAAGATCGGACAGAGGGAGATAGTATATTTTCAATGATTTTTCTAAATTTTTACAAAAAAATAGTACGCAAAGACAATATACATGTAAATATGCTTCACAGCAAAATAGAGTTGCTATAAGTAGAAAAACTGGCACATTGTAGAGGTAACTGGTGCATTGTGGGCTAAAGTAGTTGCTACTATTGTAAACATTATGAATAGGACACCCATTGCTACTATACATGGTATGATACCTGAAGAGAAGGTTCTAGATACAAAGTCAAATCTATCCCATCTGAAAGTATTTGAATGTATTACTTATGTGCATATTCTTAATGATTTGCAAATTAAATTGGATCCCAAAGTAGAAAAATGTGTATTTTTTGGGTATTCTCTTAAGTATAAGGGGTATAGATATTATAACCATAATACACCTGATTTGAGACTTAGTAGAGAAGTTTTTAAAAATGAAATGAGTAGCTATTATAGTACTATGCAGAGTGCAATTTGGGTTTATGAGCATGAGAGTATGGTTGTGCAGAAAAGAGTCAATAGTCATAGAAATTGAGTGGACCATAAAAGTCTTCTAATCACGGTTCTATTGATAGACCTTGGGGCGGTATATTGAGGTCACAAGTTACACCATCAAGTATTTCACATATGTCAAGAAAAGCTAAAGAGAAAGTTGGAGACTCACCTATTGTAACAAATCTATCATTAGGTTTCTCTCATGTTGATGATGATTTAGATGGCTTTGAATAGAGCATGGATACAAAGTTTGGGATTTCATTTATTGAAAAATTTGGTGTGTGAAAGGCACAAGAGGATGCTGAAGTACCTAGTATTGATCTAGGTCCGTATAGGTCAAGTAGAGTGAGAAATCCATGCAATGATTGACACATGATAGCTATGTAGCTCATCACTATTCATACATGGCTAAGTTTTTGCAAGATATGAAACCCAATTACTTTCAGGATGTAGAGGATAATGTGTATTGGAATCATGCTATGGATGAAGAAATGGTCTCACTTATGGATAATGGCACATGACAGTTAGTGCCCTTACTTGAAGGTAAGAAAATTGTTTCTTGTAAATGGATTTACAAGTTCAAGCATAAGTTAGATGGTTTTTTTGAGTACTTTAAGGCATGCATGGTTTTTCCAAAGGTTATATACAAACTCGTGGTATTGATTATGAGGAGAGCTTTCCTCAAGTAGCTAAAATGGCTACTATAAGGGCTGTCATAGTAATAGCTGCATCACAAGGTTGGATCATATATTAAATGGATATTAAGAATACATTCATGCAAAGGGAGATTCAAGAGGAAGTTTATGTGCAGGAATCACCTGGTTATGTGAATGAGAATCATCTAGAATATATATATAAGCTTTATAAGGCCTTGTATGGGCTAAAGCAAGCACCTAGCACATGGCATGATAGGATTGCAAAATACCTTATTAGCTTTGGATCTTGCACTAGTTTAGAGAGATGTGTAGTCTAGAGTCTTTGGGCTATGTGGAAATTAGGAATGATAGAGCTCACCCCATTACTCATGTTGATAATGTTCCTTTGAGTAGACAGGATGGAAAAACTAAATACTTGCTTAATATACTACATGTACCAAATATTACAAAAAATCTGATTTTTTGTTGGTCAAATGGTAGAACATGGATTGCTGGTTTAGTTCACATCTGATGATTGTTATGTAGAAGATCTAAAAATGATTGAAAGTTGATTTCAAAAGGGAGACATATTGGCAAATTTTTTAATCTCAATGTAGGTCTACTTGAAATGCATGTCGCCATGTTTGCATAAGATTCATGTGTTGTGGCTAATATTGAAATTTGGCACAAGAGAATTGGTCATGCGAATGTGCAAGGTCTAAAGGACATGCTACCAAAAGAGATTGTGAAAGTCTCACCTAAGTTTAGAGTTGATGGAATAAGGAAACTATGTGAAGAATTTTAAGTTGAAAAACAAGCAAGATACGTGTTTCCACATGAAAGGTATGTATACAAGAAGTAACTTGAATTGATACATTCTTATGTGCGGGGTCATATAAAGACTCTAACCTTGAGTGGTTACATGGACTATATTTCCTTTATGGATGATCATACTTGCAAAGTATGGGTTTACTTTATGTATAAGAAGAGTGAGATTGTCACTTTAAAAGCTCTAAGGCTTTGGTTGAGAGGAGATAAGATTACATATTAAATGTCTAAGATTGAATGGAGGGAGACAGTTTCTTTTGAATGAGTTTTCTAAAATTTTACAAAAAAATAGTGTATAGAGAAAATATATATGTAAATATGCTTCATAGCAAAATAGAGTTGCTATAAGTAGAAAAATATTATAACCTTATTACATGTGAGTTGAGAGTTAGTAGAGAATTTTTCTAAAATGAAATGAGTAGCTAGTATAGTAATATATATAATACAATTCGAGTTGATGAGCATGAGAGTATGGCTATGCAAAAAACTTGTATCCCTTAGAAAAATTGGAATATCCAATAAAAATAGCTTTCAAACTAGGACAATCAAGTTTTTCGCAAGTCTCTTTGGGTACAGAATATAAGCAATACAACCAAAAGATTGAAAATATAAAATAGAAGGAGTCTCACCTGTCCAAGAAGTAATTGATATTTTACTAGAAGGAGCAGTCGTAAGAAGATAATTTAGCACAAATACTGCGTTAAGATTGCTTTAGTCCAAAAACATCGAGTTAAGCCATAATGAATGAGCATACATCACATGGCATTCAAGATAGCCATGTTTTTACGTTCAACAATGCCATTTTGTTGAGGAGAGTAGGAAACCATATATTCATCTCATGAATACCCTTATTATTGAAATAATCATCAAAATCATTTGAAATGTATTCTCCACCATTATCAATTCAAGGTTTCTTGATGTGATAACTAGTATGAAGTTCTGCAATTTTTTGGTATATCTTGAGAAGTCATCAATAAAAGTCATGACATACCAATATTGAGATTTTGATGGAGGAAAAGATCCACAAATATCAGTTTGAATAAGATCAAGCAAATCTCTAGAATGAGTTGTGGTGGAAGTGGAAAAGGATTTGCAAAAATGCTTTCCAAGTATACAATACTCACAAATACCCATGTGAGGATGAGCTTTGAATTCCATGCCTTGAACAAGGTCGTTCTAATAGAGATCGAGAAGCCTAGAAAATATAGATTGAGCAAAGTAATGATGCCATATTTTGCTGTTAAGATCGCTATGAGTTGTAGAAACATTTGTAATATCTTCATTTAAAGATAAATTTAAAATATCACCATTTTGAGGAGCGAGAGCTATGGTTTGGGCGACTTTCTCAATGCGACACTTGGTATAGTCAAAACTAACAAAGAGACCAATATCCACAAGTCTTGCAATTGAAAGAAGATTCCTATGTAAATCAGGAACATGTAGAACTCCACATAGAATTCTTGTTGAAGAAAGAGTATCGATATATAAATCACCTATACCTTTGACTTGATAATTGATGTAACCATCAAGATTGATATTTCATGTTTATCGTAGCATAGAAATCAATAATAAAAAGAGATCCATCAAGAACATGAACTATCCTTTCTGGAGAGATAGAATAACTCACACAATTTACTTCTTCAGTAGTGTTGCCATGTGTAGCCGAATATGTTGTATTATGATCTATCGAGGTGTTGCAATCAAAGCATAGTTTTTTATAAAGACCCTATTCCATCCTATCAATCCAAGAAAACTGCGTATTTCTTTGAGAGTTGTTGGTATTGGCCATTCTAGAACATCTCTACCGAATCCAGTGAGATTCCTTCCGCTGATATGGTGAATCCTAGATATTCAATCTGACATTTGAAGAATGCACACTATTTCATTTTAGCATACAACTTGCGTGACCTCATTGTGTCAAGGAAAATTTAAAGTTGGGATTCATGATCTTCTTCCTATTTGAAATAGACTAACGTGTCGTCGAAGAAGACGAGCACGAAGTCATCAAGATATGGTCTAGAGATATCGTACATTAACCTGTTGAAGGTGGCAGGCGCATTCGTAAGCCCGAATGACATGATTAGAAACTCAAAGTGTCCATATCTTGTGTTGAATGCCATCTTTGGGATATCTTCATCCTTGATCCTTATCTGATAGTAATGAGACCTGAGATCAATCTTGGAGAAGATCTTCGCACCTTGAATACGATCAAGAAGCTCATCTATTCTAGGAATAGGATACTTGTTCTTGACAGTTGATTGATTCAACCCTCTGTAATCAATACACAGTCGAAGCGTTCCATCTTTCTTTTTCTGGAACAGTACTGGAGCTCCATATGGTGAACTGGTTGGACGGATGTAGCCCTGATCTAGCAGTTGCTTGAGTTGTTCCTTCAGCTCAATTGCTTCCGGGATGGACATTCTATAAGGTCTCTTGGCAATTGGCGCAGCTCCTGGCACTAGCTTGATCTCATGATCCACTTCTCTTTGAGGTGGAAGTTCTGTTAACTCTTCAGCAAATACGTCCACATATTCCTTTAGCCAAGAAGGTCCTTCAATAGACTCCTGCTTTCGATCTAACTTTTTGAGCTTAATCAAGTAGACAGGTAGTCCCTTTCTGACTTTCTTTATAATCCGAGATGCTTTGGCCAATTGGATTTTTGGCTTTCCAGCCTCTCCTTGAGTTGTGACCAATTCCCCTTCAGAGTTTGGAAAGGAAATTTTGCCCTTTCCACAATGAATGTGGGCGTCATTAGGTTTAACCAAATCCATGCCGAGTAGACACTCATGGATGCCTAAGTTCATGACTCTGAATTTGACCGAAGTCGTATTTCCTCCCAAAAAGAATTCCACCTTCGCAGTTTTCCTAGTACAAGTGACTTCACGACCAGTTGTTAATTCTACAAGCAAGGTAGGTGCTTCTACTGTGGCTATTTCTAACCTTTTTGCATAAGCCGGTGAGATAAAGGAATGTGTACTGCCACAATCAATCAAGGTCTTGAAACCTTTACCTTGATAGTGCGACGGTGCCTGAATCACCGAGAATTGGCGATTTGGGCCTTTTTTGTGTAGAGCGGCATGGACTGTCGCTCTTTCAAACTCTGCTTCCATGGTGGGATCTTCTTCTTCGCACATTTCTCTGTTGGCAATGCAGGCGGTTCTTCCTTTGCCTTAGGTAGCGGCTCCCTGACCACGGCCAGTTCCTTGGAAAGGTGCTTGGCAATGTCCTCCTCCAAGCTTGGGACATTGCCTCTTGAAATGACTGGGCTCATTGCAGTGGAAACAACGGAGGTTTCGACCATTGATTTGGGTAGGGACAAAGTTGTTGACATTATTAGTCCTTACCTTCTTTCTTTGTCCTTGATTCTGACCTTGAACTCTCTTCATTTGAGGCCTATATGCCCCTCTATTCGGGTCATTAGAAGACCAAGTTTTGTTACCTCTTGGTCTAGCCTACACCTCCTGAATTATAGGTGCACCTCAAATGAGTGCATCCGGAAGATCTGATGGGCGCATAGATTTGAGGCGGGTATTCACTGGTGGGTTTAAACCAACACAAAATTTTGACACCTGTTGTTTCATGTCCATCTGTGGTGCATACTTAAGAAGTGAGATGAATTCAGAGTAGTATGCATCAAGAGTGAGTCCCAGCTATTTCAGCTCGTAGAACTCATTCATTTTTTGTGTGTGATACATAGGTGGTAAGTATCTTTCCTGCACGGCTTTCTTCAGTTTTTCCCAGGTAATGGATCCTTTCACGATCTCTTGATCTCTGCACCATTGCTTCCACCAAGGCCTGGCTTCTCCAGTGAGCTTCAGCTTGGCGAGCATAGCCTGGTTGGCGGGTGCAGTCCATAATCCACCTGAAGGCAATCCATAATCCACGTATAAAGGCGATGGATTATGGATTATGGATTCCTGAGTTCAAGTGGATTATGGATTATGGATTATGCATTCCTGAGTTCCCCATCCATCTTCGTTCCACGTATAAAGGTGATGGATTATAGATACGATCTAGGATGTTCATCTTCTCAACCCTTTGTTGATAATCCCGGGAATGCATCGCGGTCATGAACATGACTCGGAACACTAAGAACCTGTTCCATGCTTCATAATTATGCAAGACAGCATCGAAAGTAAGGAAATGTTCTGAACAACAACATTTGCTTTACTTCTTATTAAGATTACTTAAAAACAAATCCTTCGTTGGTTCGCTCTGATACCAACTATAATGTGTCTACTTGTTCTCTTTAGGACACATCTTAGCAGTCCATTAGAAAGGATGTCTAGAAAGCTCCGCCCGGCACCCCCATGGAATGTCACGGGGTTTGCCGTCTAGGATTTTCCACGTCTGCCACATAGCGGAAGTATTCTCGCCATTCCCACTTAGGACCGGGATTTCCATAATGGTCATTTTCTAAATGGCAACTAGCGTTGAACCCCAAGCAAACTCCTTTATATAGAAACTCCAAGGCCGAAGCGGATCTACACTGCACTTGGTTCAAGGAGAATGGGAAATGAGAGGGATGCAAAGCTCAACTTCTCTGCCATAAGGCATAGTCCCATTCCGTTCCCCTAAAACAGCGTAAATCGGGATTATTGTAACTTAGACTCTAGTTTAACGCCCTTGCTATTCATTTACTTTGAAGCAATCTTCTTGATGTCCATCATGATTGAGAAAAGTTCCCAGCCAACTGGGACCACCCATCCGTAGGACGGACTCATGGCCACATCCTCCGCACTTTCCTCAGGTTGTTTTAGTTGTCTAATTACCTACCACATTTAGTTGGACATGCATCAAACAACTTCCTTAATTAGCCCGTTAGGCGCATCGGTTCCTTCACGTAATCATAGCACTTGACATAGAAAAGCAATGTCAAACAAGTTCATTTTCAACAGCTTATCATATTTATCTTTGGAATACATTTATAAAGTCCAGCCCGTAGGCTTATCCATAATCCGCCCGAAGGCTATTCAGCAATCCACAAGGATTACTAATCGAAGATTCTGCCCATAGACTAGTATGCGGGCCTCAAGATCCAATCTCGAGTCACATTGACTTTTGGTACAGGGCCCGGAAGGCAAGGGATTTACGGCCAGAGCTCCCCTTGGTCCCTAAGCGTCCTCTTGCTCCAAGTAGTGCACAACGGAGAGACCTCTCGCGGCGGGTTCGGTCCACCTTCCCAGTGTGGTTAACAACCCCCTTAGTTAGGGTCATGCAGACAATCGGGGGTAACTGAGGCTGCCTCTCCCTTCAGGCCTTCAACCTGAAGCATTAGATATCTTTTCATCCTTTAACTCCTTAAGCAAACAAAGCAAAACAGTGCTCTCTAAACTGTTACAAGCACAATCATTTCCAGTGGTCGTTATTTTGGCCAACTGCTAAGGAGCGAATCCTTCTTTCCGAATGCGTTCAACATTCGATCCGGGATCAATTGTGATTTGGCAAGAAGGGTTTGTTTGTTAACCCTTATGTCCTTGGGTTAGGGTTGTACCCTCTTAACCCAACTTAACCAATACCTTAAATCCTATTAACAGAAAGTATGTTGCTCCAGATTATTGATTGGTCCTTTGCTTCCAAGAAAATATCTAATCCTCGTATCTTTGTCACTTTTTCCAAGACAGGTGCTATATCAAGACGATTACTCATCCTCTTGCAAGATAAACTTACGCAAGAATCTGCCAATCCTATTCCGAGGAATTGGCCATTCTCGTGTGATCAAATCACAAAATCATGCGGCTCTGCAACTTGTTACACAAGTGTCGCACTTAACCCATGGGACTATTTTACCCATCGAACGACGTCTTCTAACCACGGAATCATGATTAGATAGGAAACATGGATAGGCTGTCTTCATATCCAATCCGTTTCTGATTGCACTAGGCTGACATTGTGGGTCCTAGGGTTCCAATTCAAACCGAGTTTCATCCTTTTATCGAGCCATCCTTAGGGTAGAAACCCTAGATCATTTCTCGCAAGTATGTCATATTGTCCCTGCGTTCCGTGAATGTGGACAGGTTTTTAGGGCAATAAGTGCGACTAGGTCACATCCTCAAGGTGCTACCCTAGTTAGCACTTTGGGATGTGTTGCATTGATTTAACCCTTCCTAAGCGATTCCTTCACAATTTTAGGTGTTTAGGGTACACCAATTTACTTGTCTATTCATGAAGATATCGTCTTGATCAAATAGGGAAAAAACTAGTTGCATTACGATACCATATACAATTTATTGCCTACGTATGATTAGATTTACAATCGCTAACATTTCTGGTTAAGATGAAAGCGTATGTTGAGTTATGGCATAATTCCTATTGATCCTTCTATAACATGCAATCAAGATTCATGCTACTAAGCTTTAGGGTTTTATGTTTAAAATGAACCATGCAACCTTTTTCTAGTTTCATTTTTGAATGAATTATTTGCATGTTGAATTTACACAACCTTTCGTAACTAGTTACGTAATTGATTGACATTTGTGCCAATTTCCTGGAGATTAATCTACTTCGTGTAGCCCTAGAATCATTTCCATGCATTGCAAATTCCTACAATTATTAACAACCTTCTTTAAGGAATCATTTCGAAGAAAAGATGTGCAATAATGCGACATGCGATTTATTCTTTCCATGCATAATCGAAGTGTACTATCATAATTTTGACTTGTAAAGATGGGCATTAGTTAATCTAAATTCGTAACTTTGCAATGCATTAAAATAATTTGCTAAGAATGCATAGACGTCTTATGTCCTTTCATTCGTTCCTTTGGAAAAATACAAATGACCGACTCCTCGATTGTGAGTTATTTTTCCTAAGATAGCCAATATTTTCAATCGTAAAAGTGCATCTTAATTTTGTGAATTAACCATGCATAATTGCGATATTATGACGTAAATAAAAAATAGGAAGAAAACCTAGACTTGTGGATTCGGTGAAATGTCCACATGAATGTTACGAGATGAACCTCCTGCGGTTGCGCCTTGTACCTTCTTAGGAACCATCAAGACTTCCACCTTCTTGCCTTGGCCGCAGACTTATGTTCTTGGCCCATCTCCTTTGCATGCGAAACTCCCTTTGTGATTCGGCTTCCTTGACCAATTGCACTGCCTTTTGGAATCGGGCTTTAGAAGGCTTTATAGGCTTCCTCCTCGAAGTAGTGATTTCACAATTAGGACTTTACAATCGTCAAAAATGACTTTGAGGAATGTAAGGGAAATTGGAAATTCTGAAAATTCACTGGTAAGCTTCAGCTTGGCGAGCATCGCTTGGTTAGCAGATGTAGTACCGGCTGCTTCAAAAGTATCTTCCATGGATTCGATCCATATCTCGGCATCAGTTTGGATGGTCCTTCATTTGCCATCAAATTCTGGTGGCTTGATTTCCTTGAGAAGAAACTTCTCCTAAATCATGGCCGTACTTGGTGTAGGGATCAAACTAGGAATCTGCACTTGAGGTTGTGCCTGGGCATTGAATTTCTTAACGTTAAAACTTGCTAAGCGTTTCTCGCATTACACTTCATGCCCATCTCGGCTTTTATCCAAGTGACCTAATTACTTAACTTCATTACCAACACTCACAGCCAAGACAATCATTGATAAAAAGTCTATTTCATTCATATGGGCATAGCCCTTTTGAGTACAATTATTCTTGGGATGGTAGAGCAAGCTGATACATTAATTCGGGGAGAATAAGATTGTGTTACATTCAACTATGGGAACTGAGTAATAGTATGGATTGGGATCATGGATTTTTAGGAATCGATAGGTCATTGGAAGATTAGGGTATCCTTTCCTTTAATACCAGTTCTTCTCATAACGTCCCAACACCTTGATTCTATTGGCAGTGATTATTCTAGTTACTTCCTCGTACACATACGTGTTCTGCTTGACCTTTCAACCATCGATATGTAGGGTTTCCTTTGCATGAGCTTCAACAAAGATGAACAACTTCATGATCTTTAGGTCCTCTAGCCACTTGATTCTCTTCAAGTTGGTTCGAAGGTACGCAAATCCGTGGGCAACTATGTAATAAATTCTTGAATCACCCTTCCATCTCCGTTCCATGTACAGGGGTGAAGGATTGTAGATGCGGTCTAGGATATTCATCATATCAATCCTCCATCGATAATCTAAAGTACGCATCACAGTCATAAACATAACCTAGAACACCAAGAATCTGTTCCATGCTTTACGACTCTACAAGCTGGCAACGATAAGTAAGTAAGGAAACGATCTTAACAGAAACATTTTCTCTACTTCTCCTCATTAAGTTTTATTGCAAACATTGGTTCCTCGTTAGTTCGCTTTGATACCAACTGTAACGTGTCCACCTGTTCGCTCATAGCACACGTCTTAGTAGCCCATCGGGAAGAGGGTCCAGAAAGCGCCACCCGATACTCCCATGGAATGCCACGGGGTTTGCGATCTAGGTCTTCTCAAGTCTGCCACGAAGTGAAAGAATTTTGGCCGTTCCCACTTAGAACCAACCTAAATCAGGGTTTTCCTAGTGGTCAAATTCCTAGAATGGCAACTAGCATCGAATCCCAAACAAACTACTTTATGCAGAAATGTTAGGGATGAAACCGACTCATGTTGCACTTGGTTCAAGGAGAATGGAAAACGAGAGGGATGCAAACCTTGACCTCTCTGTCCATAAGGCATAGTCCCATTCCGTTCCCCTAAAATAGCACAAATCGAGACTCTAGTATTCTAGAATCTAGGTCATCGTTCCTTGCTCTCAAATTCCTTCGAGAAAAGTTCCAGGCCAACCGGGACCACTCTTCTGTAGGACAGACCCATGGCCACATCCACGCACTTTCCTTAGGGTTGCTTTAGTTGTCTAATTACCTATCACATTTAGTTTGACACGCAAAAAGAGCTTCCTTAATTAGTCAATTAATTCATCGGTTCCTTCACGTAATCTTAGCATTGACATAGAAAAACAATGTCAAACAAGTTCATTTTCAACAATTGATCTTATTTATGAGTCTTTGGAATACATCATAATAATCCAGCCCGTAGGCTAATCCATAATCCACTCGAAGGCAATCCATAATCCGCCTGAAGGCAGTCCATAATCCACCCGAAGGAAATCCAGCAATCCTCAGGGATTACTAATCCAAGTTTGCCCTAGACTAGTATGCGGGCCTCGAGATCCAATCCTGAGTTACGTCGGCCTCTTGTGCATGACCCGGAGGTAGGAGATTTACAACAAGAGCCCCCCTGGCACCCAAGCATCCTCGTGCTCCAAGTAGCACCCATGAAGAGACCTCTCGTGGCGGGTTCGGTCCACGTATCTGGCGCGGCTAACAACCCCCTTGGTTAGGGTCAGGCAGGCAGTCGGGGGTAAGTGATGCTGCCTCTCCCTCCTGACCTTCAACCTGAAGCATTAATTATTTTTCCATCTTTCGTTCCTTGAGCAAAGGAATACAAATAGTGTTCCTAACTATAGAAACACAATCAATCCACTGGTTGTTTACTTGGCCAACTGCTAAGGTGTGAATCCTCTTCTCCGAATGTGATGGAACCTGAAATGGGTTGGCACTGGCTATGGCACTAGCCGGACCTCATGCTCATAACAGACAAACACACCCTCATGGCCTCGCGGGCCAGGAGCGTCTATCTACTGCTAAAGGAAAAACTGCCCTAAAGCCGAATCTATGAATTTATAGTTTTTATAGTTTTGTAGTCCAACACTTCCCTTTCTATAGACTCCATAGAGGGAGAACCCATACACATTGGCAATAAATACCATGATAATCACATACATGGGAGGTAACCTCTCGATAGAACCATCGCGGCCCCACTGCAACTCTCCTACATCACGGGGATTAGCCCCTTGATGTGCTGCTCAACATATAAAACAAACGAACAAACTCCACTCTTCATTTTAAAAGTACTCCAGGAGATACCATGTGTCCTTATCAAATAATCCCCCAAGAAACGAACGTCTATCCTACGACTTAGGATGCATTTCCACACTTAAGCATGGGTCATTGTCATTGAAAACATGTGTTATGCATCCAGGTTTTTTTTTTCTAATACCATGCTTTACATGCATATGCAAAGTGAATGATCCTAAGGTGCTGAAACATAATTTTCAAATAGCAACGCATTGTGCACAATTAGGCTTTCAAATGCTTATTCCCTAACCTCTTGTGGTGATGTAAGGATAGCACCAAGACAATACTCATGCTACTATCCTCTTAATTAAAATACACAAACCCTATGTCATGATATGTATAAGAAAATCAGCAACAATCACTATACAAATCACACCATTCAAACCTCCCAAACCCCTACGTTTAGGTATTGCTTTCGTTGCATAGGTGTAGAGGTTCATTTTGTCATATTTTGATGTATAAAAAGCGATAAATCACAAACTTTGACAAAGAGATAGGGCAAACTAAGGTTACACCTCATGCTTTGCCACTACCATACATCCACAAACAATCATTATATTTTTCCTTATTTTTGTAAGACGTATTTCTATTTTTCTCTTATTTTCTCAATTTCTTGATTTATTTGATAATAAAATATGCTTTTTTTAATTTTTTTATTACAATCACTTCAGCACACACTTAATCAATTTATCTTCCATTTTTTCCCCATGGGAACACCTTTTACCCACCCGAAACGGAAAAACTACCATTTTACCGCTTAAAGACTGCATTTCGGGTTTTTGAGAATTGAATAAAGCATGTAAATCATTGCAAAAACAAGATTTTTTGATAAACAACAATTACTCATGATGCAACTAGCACACAAAAAATTTCATCCAATAAGAACATAATTATCATCATAAACTAGAAAAAATCCTTTATTTTCTTCATAAAAATGGTTATATGGTGTTTTTACGTAACCTGAGACGCCTTGAATGACTGCATAATTAGCAAACGGAGTGTCCATTGCTCTCATTCCAATGCTGCACTTCAATCTTCAGCATCTCCATCAAACTCCATCACCATTTTCTTCATTCTCCCTCCCGGTTCCTCCTTCAAGATGGTGCACATGAACAGCCCATAGAGGGGAGAGAGAGGGAGGAGAGAGAAATACTAGATTATGATCTCTTCATCCATATAGCCATTCCTCACGTAAAGATCCGCGATAGAGTCAGCCAAGAGGGAGAAGTTGAGGCCCAATGTCGGTTTGATGGGTTGCTTGTAGCCTGGAATCATCATCCATGAGGGGGAGGACGAAAAATGCGCCGCCTTGCATCACACCATTTCTTCACGCCATGCTCCATGTTTTGTTGCATAAAATTTGAGGGGGGGGAGGGGTAAAATTCCCAAAGGGCACCCCCCCCTTTGGTCCAAGTTTTGGTCCACCTTTTTAAATCTTGGCCATTTTGTGGTCTCTTCCTCGTCCGGGCTCCGTTTCAGCCTCTGAAAAATCTTGCGCATCCATCTTGACATCCTGCACTGACTGGCAGCTTCTGGCATCCTGCACGATAGTCAAAAAATTGATAAAAAATCCACAAGTGTCGCTCGCACGCCTTTTAAAAGTCGTCTTTTACTTGGTGCTTAAAATCGTCCTAGCTGCAACCGCCGCCTTCGATGTTAAATATTTTTCCCCTAAATTCCAGATTTTTTGGCAAATTTTAGGCACATCTTGGGCTCAAGACTCTACTCTCAGAATACACCCAACATTTGATCCGGAATCAATTGTGACTTGGTAAGATCCCAAGGGTTTCGTTGCTTGTTTATCCTTTTATCCTTGAGTTAGGGTTTATACCCTATTAACCCAAATTAACCAACACCTTAGGTTCCTCAAATTAAGACAGTAAATCCTGGCAACTTTGTTGCTCTAACTAGATTTGTCTATTGCTTACTAGGCAATTCATAGTTATCCTAACTTGGGAACTTAGTCTCACAGAAGGTGATGTAGCAGGATGACTACTCATTCTCTTGCAAATTAACTTGTACTTAGATTCTACCAACCCTTGTTTTAAAGAGTGGCAAATCTATCTTGTGACAAAGCCGTAAGATGTTGCAACTTGTTGTACGAGACAAGTGTCGCATCTAAATTGTGGGATCGTTTCTCCCATCACTTGGTATTCCTTAGTCAAGGATACCTTGGTCAAGATGTAAGGTTTGGGAGTCCTCTTAACCCAACCCAACCCTAACCTTACTAGGCCGACAACGTTCGATGCTAGGGTTTCTAAACTCAATCGAAAGTCTAGTATTAGGTCATTCGATCCTTAGGGTTAAACCCTAGATCGTCGTTGCATGGGTGTTTAGCTAACCCTAACGTTCCGTGAACTTGGGTAGGACCTTTGGGATTGAAAGTCTTGACTTGGCATCCCAAGTGCGATACTAGGCAGAATTTTTAACGTGACTAAACCCTAGCTAGCACTTTGAGGTGTTTGTTGTACTAATTATTTATGCTTTTAAGAATCCCATGTGGATTATGTCATTATAAGTGATTTAGCTAAATCGGTCTATTTGTCTTGCGACAAGAACAATCTTTTCTTAGAGACACTAATATTTGTCCTAAAAGGTGTAAATAGTTGCAAGACATCACATTACGTGCAAATATGCAACTCATTAACTTTTTCCTTCTATGCAACTATAAAATGTAAAATGACCATCTCTTTTCCTTGTCTAATCTGTAATGATAGACAATTCATGGCTAACTCATATAAAAGCCTATGTTGAGTTTCAACAAGATTTATATCTATAACCCTTTTGCCCGATGCATTGAATTCATGATTTAATATGGAATTCATCTTTTTCTAAAACAACTTCCATAAAGAAGTTCATGCATGACGAATGTCATAAGACTATTGTTGACTTAGTCCATCCAGTGGCACTTAACCCGACTTAAAAGTGCAAGCATTCTCACATGCAACAGGTAAGTTCATGGTTTCCTTTTCATGCAATGCAAGTGGCTTCACATCTGACTTCTCTCTCTCTTCCTTTCCTCCCCCAAGCTTAAGGGGGAGGTTATATAGAGTAAGGGGGGAAGGTAGCCACACACGTGGCTTGTGTGCATGCCTCCTCCCTCATGCTTCCCCACACCACTTAGCTCCACTCCCTCTCCCACTCCTCTCCCCTACCATGCATTGGTTGAGGAGAGGGGTTACTAATAAAATTTTTTTTTCCATAACTTTAACCATTATCCATTTTTCCCCCTAGAAGAGGTGTTCTCGTGCGATCTTGAGGTCTTCAAGCCACAACCTCTTATGCACCATATGGGTAGAGTTTATTAACGCGAGAGGGTGGAGCATTTAGCCCAGGGTTCTTCTAGTGACAGGGAGATCATTTTAAGCTGCTCTTGCGCAGAGTATGTAGTGGTCAAAATTCATTAATATTTCATGCGGAAACATTACATTTGTCACGATACATGTTTTGCCAGCAACATTTTTCTTTGACTTTACTAAAGATTCCCCATATGCCTCTATGGCCAACCCATAGACTTTTATGAAATTCCTTCATTACCTGTTGTTGCAATTTTTTGTTACCTAAAGCTCGGATAGGTGCTCCTTTCTTCTTCTTTGCATGCTTCCATTGATGCGCTTCATTAAGAAAAAATCCATAAGCTTTATTCTTAATATGCTTGAACTTTTCTTCAGTTCAAGACTCCTCCTTCTTCTTTCTACTCAAATATTGGCCAACCTTGAGCCAATCTTCTTCAAGGAAATGAACCAGAACTTGAAAAATGCAATGAACATGTTGGCTTCTAGTTGACCACCCTTCTTCCATAGATAAATCTTTGATCTTTGTTGATGTATGCCGATTTACAATAGTACTTTTACTTGTTCTTATTGTACTTAATGCTATCCCATTAAAAAGATTAGCTTCACCTACAAGATTCAGCTTTGGGTTTGTATATGCAACAACTAAAAATATACTTTTAGTAGCCATGGAATGAAACTCAGCAAGTATAGATTCTTCAGCTTCATCTTCTTCCATCAGCTCTTCTTCATTGGCATATATTGCACATGATAGCATGTTAGCTGGATTTGCCTTTCTTGCAATATGATTTAATTTGTTGTTGAGAGATTTAATATATACAATCCATCTTAGTATAGCGATGTCTGGTGTAGAGCAGTTGAATATCATGCCCAATAGTGGAAGACAACCACTTTCTACCACTATGGAAGCACCTATAAAGTATTCACGATCACACTTTAATGCTATTACAAATCCCCAAAATTCTCTTTTTATTTGTGCATAACTTCTTTGATGTTCATTGAGAACCTTTTCTCCAAAACGGCTTGCATACATGTTACCTTCAAGGTCTCCTTGGCCAACAACCCATCCTATCCCAATGGGACTTGTATCCACAGTAAGGATGATGGGTTGACCATTTGAATAATCAGCCCTTTTGAGAGTGGGGGCTGAAATTAACAACTTCTTTAGTTTGCATACAATGAGAGTATGCTCTTCCCCCCTAGAGAATCTTTGGCCTTTTCTTAATAATTGATTAACATTTTTGACAATATGGGTAAAATGTGGTATCCATATAAGATAGAATTTACATGCGCCAAAAAATCTTCTCACCTCTGAGATATTTAAACATTTTTCTTGCATTCTGCTAATGGCATCTATCTTGATTGGTGAAGGCTTAGGTCCATAGGGCCCACACGAATGTGTGACGACTAGAAGTTCTTCAAATCTAAAAATTGACTCAGCTCAAGAAAGGGTAAGATGTACCTCTTCTAGTCTTGTCAAAATCATATCACAATCACGAATATGGTTTACTACAAATGTCCTACAACCATCTTTGTCAAGCTCCTCATTCTTTTCATTGACTTCACATCCATTGATAGGCACATCATCAAGAAATGGAAGAGTAAGTTGTGGAATAAAGTCCCTTAAGACTTTGTGCATAGCATTCATCATATGGGCTACGCAGTTTGTTGCACCTTGTGGTAGAGTGCACATATGGATCAATCCAAGAGGTATCTTCATTGTGGTAATGTCTCGGCTTTCTGATGAAAGCTGAAATTGGTCATATCTTGAATATATGTCACCCATAGAATGAATTGCTCTACTTGCAAAATCTTTAGCAAACTCGTCAACAATTGGATCTGAACCAACATTTCAGATCATGACACGATTAACAGGCTGTAGATCTTAGATGAATTGTAAAGATCCATTTTTTTTGGGAACGGTAACCATCAATTTGAGTAAGGCACTGAACAAGGTTCTAAAATCTTCATTATGATATTCTCATTTAGAAGTTTCAATAATTTGGGCAAATGCACCCTTGGAATAGGAATAGGCTTGAAGGCCCAAAGCACATGTGTGACCGTAAAAATGACCACAAAAGCCACAATATTTGGATCCATACAGCCTATTTCACTTGGCTGAAATGCAAAAGATTTTTCATGTTTCATTGGCATTTGCATAAAATAGTATTTTTCAACCGAAAAAGGAAAGAATTTTCACCTTTTTTGAGCTCTTTTATACTTTCAAATGTGAACCTGTGACCAATGTTGGAAGGATCGCGAAGACTTGACTGATTTGCTGCCCTATCAACTAGTCCTTCACTTTGAGAAGGCACTAGGACTGCCACAAGCTTAACTTTCTTATCCACCGTATTGTATTTTGTCTCCACTTGTGCTTCAGCCTTTTTGAGTAACCCAATGTCTTCCTGCTCAACAAATTCTTGAATTGTTTGTAAAAATCCAATGTACATACTTCTATGGACTAATTTTCAGCATGATTTTTTGTATGAGCAGCTACATGTATTTCAATCAATGTGTCAATAGTAATCACTCCCAAAAAAAAATCCAAAATATCTTTATTTTCAGTCATCATGTCATAAGTTTTCAACTTCCTTTTTACATGACATAGATATTTTCTTTCAAGTTTACTCATGGATGGAAGAGACTTGTAACATCCCATACCATTGGTTGTACATACATACAGATTTGCTAGAGAGACAATTTTTGCAGCATAAGGAGGTTCAATCTTTTTACATGATGCATTCCCATAGCCACCTTTTATAGCAATGCAATCCAAAAACCCTTGAATTCTCGGGCATTAGGAGGCACACGATAATCCCGCAGTTGATCTTTATTCTAATGATGGTTAACACAAACAATAAGAAATTGGAAAGCTTGTTCATTATCCTTGCTTTGAATTCAAGTATAGGAAGAACCATCATCAAGAGCTTTTGTTTCCAAGCGGGCTTCAAAAATGTAAGGGTGCCCAAGAATGATAGGGTAACTACAAGAGTCTTGAACAAAAAAGTGAAAATTGTCTTTTATCTCTCTAGAAGTTACCTACACATAAGGACATACAACATATAACTCTCCAGAAGAGTTGTTTGTAGCTCTCATTTGCCAACCTGGATCAACATCAATAGGCCATCCGCTACTTTCATAGAGACTTTGTGCCATGACGTTTATCTCGGAGCCATGGTCTAAGAGTGTAATACATGGTGTTTCTTTTTCTCCAATTTAGATAATTGTCTCTGTTGTTGCTCTTGCCCAATGCCTATGGGAGTAGTGACTGCTTGGAATGAACAGAGCCTCTTCCTCCACATGCATGTGCTATAGGCAATCTTCTTTTTGAGAGGTGGTCTGCCCAATTGGTTCGGATGAGCTAACCATTACATTTTCAAATTTCACTTGTTTAATTTTTGCATTCATTATTTCTTTATCTTTAGCTTCAATTGCTGCAATTAATTCTTTAATTGCTTCAAGATGAACTCCTTGAGAAGTCATCTTCTCTTCATCCTACACAAAAAATCGAAGAACTTGCAAAAAAGCATGCACTGTTTCTTTAGCTTCATTACCAACATATTGTCTTTTTCTTTTGATTACATTAATACTTACATCATGGAATTCACGTTTGGCAATTACAAGAATTTTGCCTAAGGTGAATTCAATTTTGCTTCGCAAAATTCATTCTTCTAAGACTCATTTGAGATTGATTGCAAATTTTCTGTTAGACTGCAATTTGTAGCCTGGTTGCTTGCATTTCTTCTTTCATTTGGTCTTCTTTGTTTGTGGCACATCTTTCATCTCTAGATCTAGATTTATATTTTCAGTAAGCTTTGGTTGTTCATGTGTTCTTCTAGCTACCCATTTCAGAGGCCCAAAAGAGAAAGGCCCTGGTTCATCTTCTCTTCTTCTCTTTTCTTCAATCAAGACTTTTTTATGATTGACATCAGCCAAATGTGCAATGGTGGAAAAAGAATCTACCAATTCTTTTCAACCAATTATTTCTCGAATGCAGTGACTGGTATTGGCCAAATCTTCTTTAACTACTTTGCCACGTTTCATTTGATCTAGTGCTTGCATCCATACTTTAGATTGCATATTAGCTTTATATGCTTTCAATTTTGATTTAGTTGGTTCAATTTGCAACCCATAGGTAGCTACTTCAATTGCTGTGTAGGCATTCTTTACAGCTAAATCTTCTAATCTTTTCTTCATTCCACCATTGCCAAAATTTGGCTCCAATGGAAGATCAATTTCAACTGCATGAATTTTTTCATCTTTCCAAAAGATGAGCTTTTGTGCTTTAGCCTCACGGAAGGCAGAACACCGCCTCTTGTCATATTGTTGATTGTCACACCAAATACAACGCCTCTTAAAGTCTTCTCTCATGGGTCTTTGAGTTGCTAATCGTCATCGTTCTTCAACTTTGACATCCAGCTTCTCCACTTTGGAACTAATTTTTGTAAGATTCAGATCAAGGTCGCGCATGCTTTTAATAAGTTCATCCATGACATCATTTTTAGAAGGAACCAAAGAAGAAAGAGTTGGTTGATTAGTCAAAGGAATAGGGGATTTTGGAAGGTGGAACAAGTTCCATCAATGGAGTTCTTGAAGTTGAAGTAGAACCCAATCTTAGTCATATCCTTTCTCTTCGAGCAATCATGTTAATTGCATTAGTAACATGTGTCCGGTGCAGTCTTGACTCCTGATTTGGAGGTAGCATCTTCTAGGCAATCAACAAGCTTCTCTTGCAGAATGGGATCTGTAGCCTTAAGGAATAATTCAATCTTTTGGCCCTCCATACTTTGTTGGTCTTCAGCATTAAGTTGCCCAAATTTACTTTCAAACTCATGGTATAAAGCTATTGCAGCTAAACATTTGTTGGGTTTCTCAACCCAATCAGTGAAACTTTTCCTCGTCATTAAGCCAAAGTCTTCTGAGAAGAATTCTTCACATAGTGCTTTTTTGAATACAGCTCTATCTGCATCTCGTTGAGAAAGACCATGGATTCTTTCTTGAAGACCATCCTTGGCTAGTCCGGCAAAATAGCAACTCCATGCATGTTGCGGTACACCAAAGAAGAGCATTTTCTCAACATACAAGAGAATAAAAAATAGAGACATTTTGACTATTAAATTGTTTTAATTCCTGCAAGATCATCTATGGCAAGCCTCATTTACCACCCATTCTTCTTACGAAGGATAAGATCTCTAACTTCCTCTAGGGCCTTGATAGATGTGGAATCAATCTTCTCTTCCTTCTACCTTTGTTGGTTTTGTTGTAACATTTGAATTTTTTATTGCTGAGTCTCCTGCAGTATGTGCACCGATTGTTGTGAGTATCTCTTGAAGAATCCCCCATCTTGGAGTCCTCTTACACCAACCTTCACATCGGGTTCACCAATGTCGTAGCATGTAGGGTTGAAGGTTACCATAGGGGTTTGGGAAGAGAAGAATGTATGGGGCTTCAAGAGCTTAGACTCCAGAGATGGTAGAGATAAGAAAAGGGTTGAAGATTTCGAGCCAAGTTCTTGAAGATGTTAATAGAGCTTCCAACTGCATGTTCTTAGCAAAGATCACAAGATTATTATCTCAAATCAAGCTTGTTTTCTTGTTTGTGACAGCAATCACAAATTATAAAATCAAGTACAATAGGTTGTCATGTTTCATAAACAACTCTGCATCCCATCATTCATACATGATGCCATAGCATGAATAAACTTTGCATGATTACATTCAATGTAGATTGTTAGGGATAAAAGCTTATGAGTCAATCACAAGGCTTGTAAGGCAAAGATACTTGCTTCAAGAGAGCTTCAAATTGAGTTACTAATAAGGATAAGTTACCACATCCAATAAATAAGAGAAAAAGCTCCTCTTAATTCAACTCAAAGCATCAAAGAATGATCTACAAACATTGCCCTACCATAGGGGAATATAATACTTGTATATTTTGACAATATGTCTTTTGTAGAGTGAGAAGTGAATTAAAATAACAATGTTGCAACTAATTCTTTGAATATGGCTAAAGATATCAATCCCAAATCAACCTTAATATCTTCCGAAATTCACCTCTTATGATAGCATAAACTTTTCCTAACACAATTTCGGTGCGTTTGGAGTCGAGAGTCCACCAGGAGGGTAAGAGACAGTAGGGCAAAGGTAGATTCAGGGAGAGGAGTAGATGGAAGAGAAGGGGTTTGAAGAATTTGAAGACCTAGAAGAAAACTCAAAAAATGGATTAGAAAATGTAGAAGAATACTAACAAAGATGAAGCTTGTCAATTTCTTTCAACATTATGAGAAGATATAACTCTAATAGACAAAAACGTGTATAAAATAATACCTTCCTCTATGCTACTTAGATCGCCAATCTAATGCTTCCATTGGCTCCAAAAGGGGGGTAAAATACTAACATACATGGCAAAAATTCTACTAGATCACTCCTTCATCTCCCCGTTGCGAGTGTTGTTTATTGCTTGAAAATAGTGATCGCGTGTCACACGATTTCGTCAATCTATCTTTTTACATAAAATTCTCTTAAATTGGCTGAAAGCTATATGCTTTCTTTTACATGTCATCCTAATCTACCATTTGTCTACAGTTTTATGGATTTTTATAAGAGATAATATCTAAAATATCAAAAATTGGCTAAAACTTTTTCAAAAATCTAATATTTTTGAACCAGGGACGCTAAAACTAATGTCTAAAATGGCATTGTCTCTCGAAATCAATAAGAAAGCCACACTCTAGATTTTTTTTACACAATGTGCGCATAGCGACACGACAATGTGCCTTCATAGATACCCTATTGGACGTCACCTAGGTAGAGAAGGGAGAGTTCATAGAGACAATGAAAAGGAAACTCGGAATGGCTCGTAGAGCATTGAAAGTAGGACTGCAAATGCCGCCACAACCTAGTGGAGTTGACCCAATCTTGGAAGACCAACACCATTATCTCCTATTGGCGGGCCTAACCTTGTAGGAAGTGGACGTACTCGAGCTCATCAAAGAAGAGCAGGAGGAGCCAAGCCAGGAGAGGGAAATGAATGTGAACTTTGGAATGGGACCACACAAAGAAGAGCTTGTCCCATCGCCTCCTTCCTCACAGCCTGAAGAGCAGTAGCACACAGACACCTTTACAGAAAGAAAGGCGGCACTAAGGGAAAGAAGAAGACAAATGGTGGAGGAGACAAGGACGAAATGGAATGCCAAGGGAGTGAGGGCATCCTAGGCACCTATCCCACCATGTGAGGATGATGCTATAGTAAGCTTCCATGCCAACCTTGTGATCTGGGAGAGGCAAGAAATGTGGAGCCGCCCTTTTGACTTTAACTTCTAGTTCCCCACCACCTTGCATAACATTTTTCCCATCAATGTGGTGCACTACAAGAGAAAGGCCCTATAGACGCGCACTGTGCACTACTAAGGTTTATCAGCGCGTCAATTCGCTCTAGTATATAGAACGTGTCTATATATCCGCGTTTTTAAACACGCTTATAGATGTGAAAATAAATGCACATATTTTTCATTTATCATAAAGTCCCTAAATATGACCAAACATCTTAACAGCTAGTATTTTTTTGAATACATTACCAACTTTACTTCTTTTTGAGTATTACAAATATACATCCAATCATTCAAAGCTAATTATATATGCTACAACGAATTATCAATCTCATCTTCAATGAGATCGGCCCTTGCTAGACTATCTACCTCTAGGGCTATGTTACCAATAGGCAATGAAATAAATAAGTCTATCCCACTGTCAGATGTGTTGCTACTCATCCGCAACCATATTGTTATCCTCTTCTGCGCTTCCTTAAACATCCTCATGGGGATCATCTTGCACTACATCATGTATAACATCGATCATGGCATCATCATGTGTATCGTCATTTATTGTTGGATTGTCATCAACTATCTCTATGTTGGTAGCATTGCCATATATTGGTTTTGAATGATTAGATATGGGGATGGCGTGCCACCATCGGTTATTTTTTACCATTGGGTGATACACAACCTGCATTTATAAAAAAAAAAGTAAGCAACTTAGATATTTATTTTATTTTGAGAATGTATCAAGAAGTGATATATATGAAAATAAATAGCTTCTAATATACCTGCTCGCATTATTGATGCCAGGAGGCATATTTCAGGGTGGATTCTGTGAGGTTTTATGGTGGATTCCGTAAACTTTGATGACCGGGGCTCATACACAAAGTGGATTCTTTGTGCGAGAAGTTGATGGGGACGCCTGTCCTTTTCAGGCGTTTCATTAATTTAGTGTGTACATGGGTGATTCCATAGCGGGTGATTCCACAAAATGCATATTAAATTAATAAACGTTTATGAGTTTAGAGTGCGCACTCGTAATAAATTAAGGTTAGGATTGATTTCTAACCAGTTGATTTATTTATGTAGCTGAAGATTGCTAGGTATTCACTTTTGTTAGTTTAATTGTATTATTTTACTAACGATTGTGAATGCTTCGGTTGATGTGTAAAGATAGCAATAGTGGCAGAGGAAAGCATTGGAGGATAGCGAGTATTCGATTTATTACTTATATTTTGATGGGCGCATACCTTAGGCATGGCGCCTATATTTTGTCATGCCTATTTATTGAGGTGTTGGATATTTATTATTATTTTGTATGCGCATAGGTGCACGATTATGTTATTTGTACTTGGACATTGTTTTGGGCATGCCAGACTCTTTGGGCACCGTCCGTTAGCTTTATTCCTATTTTGTGCTAAAGCAAACTCAAAAGCTAAAAGCTTGCTATTTTGTCATTTGGGCTATTATTTTGAGCTTGAAGATGATTAATACATAAAATACATGCTTTGTGGAGCGCTCACACAAGGCATGGGGGAGATTGCACCCAATTGGTCTCTTGTTCATGTCATTCATGTTTTTCTTACATTGAATTTTGTGCAAAAAGTAGAGTTCTATTGTTCTTGGGAACCTTCCGGCATTCACTATGCGAGCGTATAGCATCCGATCTGCGTACCAGTGGTATCAGAGCGAAGCTGAGATGAAGAGCTTCCAATCGCTATCCATCTTGTGCGAAGGCGGAGCTCTTGGAACGATCGGGATCTACGGTCAATCTCGTCGTAAATGGTCGATACAGGCAGATTCCTGGCGGTCAAGAACCTCTATTTCCATCATCATACTGTGAAGGACCAGCTTACAGAGGTGGAGGACCACTTCTACATCCTCACATACAAGTCGTCAAGAACCAGAGATAAGTTTCAATGTTTATAAGCTTAAAAGCTTAAAACTTAAAGACTATAAAGCTTAGTATTAAGCTTTAATAAGCTTAATACCTTAAATTTCATCTCGAGTGGCATCAATATCTTCTTGCCGAGATCGAATGCGTCGACAGCATGCCGCAATACCTCAAAATCCATTAGGCTTATTAAAGCCTTAAACTACACTACTAAGCTAAGTCACTCAAGCTACAGGTCATATAAAAGCTCTCAAATTTAGCAAGTTCTGCAAGTATTCTAAGTCAAAGTTCTGCAAGTTACATAAAGCAACCAAGTTCTGCAAGTCTACAAAATCTGCAAGTCATATAAGTCTGGTACTCTACAAGTCAGACAAGTCACCTGAAGTCAAAACTGACTTTTGTTTAAAACTCAAAGAAGGGCTGTTCCTGCACAGAAACTCCGAACTGCAAAGTCGTTCATTGGAAGATACTCTACGCATACGCAGGTTTGCTGAAGCATTTTCAGCATACGAAGAAGGATAAAATGCAGATTTTTCAAAGATTGTGAAAGCCACACCCAAAAAATATATAAGCCTAGTATACTTGAACTTGAGCTACGCTCATCCCGCTAACTTGATTTTGAGAGTGTGATGGACCTAAAAACGGGCCGGCACTGGCTCATGCACTAGCCGGACCTCATCACTATGCACAAGACAACCCCTCGGCCTCGCGGCCAGGAGCATCTATCAAAATCTCTGCCTTCCTAAACATTGTGTTTGTAATACATTGTAGTCCAACTGATCCTAACCCAATATTACTCCTCAGAGGGAGTCCCTTTCATATAGCGAAAATGCCCGAATCACATACACATGGGGTTCCTCCTACGGCTGAATGCCGTCAACCCTCTGCGACTCTCCTACACCTTGGGGATTGGCCCCTCAGTGCGTCGCTCAACATTTAGACATTCCGCACAAAAGTCGCTCAAGGTACCAAATAAGCGTGTCCAGGAATGTACCATTGCTTCCTCACGTACTTTCCCCTTGACCCCCACGACTAGCCTACAACATGGGTACCTCACTGCCTCTCAACGTAGGTCATGTTCCAATAAATCAATTGCAATGCATGTCCAGGAGCTGATCACTGATACTTTTAAATTCTTTTTCATGCTCTATGCATTTAGTGGATGCCTAGTGCTCAAACATTTAGCAAACAGTATTGTGCACAAGTGCAAAAACATTCTTTTAATGGTTTCCAACTACCGTTCGTGCTTCGTTGCATGGGCTTAGCACCGAGGTGATCCTCATGCTACTAAGCTCTTAATTTTAATTATCATCCGTCCTAAATGCTATGCATAGAAATCAGCAACTTTCCCATCATCTCACACGGCATTTAGACATATTTCAACTCCTCTACCCTTCCATGTTTAAATATTGCATCGTTGGATAGGTTTACAGGGTATTTTGACATCATTTTATGTGAAAAAACCGGAAAAAGACACACTAGAACAAGAAGGTGGGGTTGAACTGAGGCAAATCCTCATGCTTTAGTCCCCACAAACATTCACAACCATTGCTTTTATTTATCCTTATTTTTTGAAATCCAAAATGTATTTTTTCCCTATTTTTTAGGGTTTTTTGACCCTTTTCTTGTATTTTCCCTTATTTTCCTGCATTATTTAATTACTAAAAATTCAAAACAGGTTATGGGCTGTGGCCCTTAGTTCCTTCTTGCAGAAAAATAAAAGTTTAGTTGATGTTCCTATTCACTTTTCCATTTTTATGCCAAAAACCATCATTTCCCCTTGATTTTCATATTTTTCGTGTTTTAGCATATTATTTTGAACCACAAGATGCATATTTTTCTGATTTTCTGGTTATGACCAGCAAGAACTCATAGAAAACAGCAACATGAACAATTTTTAGCCCACATGAACAACATTTCATTAATCAAAAGCTATAGAATCTCAATTTTCCTTTGAAATTTTTAAATTATCGCTTATTTGCGTGTTTCGGGTTTCATGTCCATGGCTGCAAATTTGGAAATCAGCAGCACTTCATGTCCAGCACAATCACCAATCACCATTTCCAGCCCGTGGAGCAATCCGATCCATGCCGGACAAGCCTCCATCATTCTTTCTTCTTCCTTCTTCTTCCTTCTTCTTCCCACATGAACTTGCCTTTAGAAGAGAGAGAGGGAGGAGAGAGAAAGATTGAAATCAGAGATCTTCAAAGAGGGCATCATTGCGCGAGCGAAGGGCCGCGAAATGACCAGCATCCAGGAGGGAATGAGGGCCAATGATGATTGACATGGGTTGCATTGAGACTGGAGATCACCATCAAGAGCATGGAGCGCAAATTTCGGGCGTGATGGCGCCTTCATCCTCCTCACGTTTTTTCCATCTCTCTCCTCAAAAGTTTCATGCTACGTTTTAATTTGGGCTCCCAAGGGTCATGCCCATTTTGGCCAAACTTTGGTCCACCTTTTCAAATCTTGCCCACTTTGTGGTTATTTTCCCGTCCGGACTCAGAATTGAGCTCAGAAAAATCCTGGGCATCTCGCTTAGCACCCCGCATTGGCCAGTAGCTCATGTCAACCTACACGACTGTCTGAAAAATTATGAGAAATCAACAAGTGTCGCCCGGGCGCCTTTAAAGCACTTTGGCGCTTAAAATCGTCCCAGATCGAGCCGCCGCCTTTGGTGGTGAATATTTTTCCCTTGATATTCATAATTTTTAGCTATTTTTAAGCACTTCCCGTCACCTAAATTCCGCTCTCATTGGCGACCACGGGATAGGGCGACTCAGCCCATCGAATCCACAAACATCTCTGCACATAAACAACCAAAGAAGCATCAAACTGATACAAAACAATTATATATTAAAACTTAGCACAATGCTCCCCCTACCCCTGGACAGAATCAAGGCATGACATCCACAAGGAGTAGGCCTAGCATCGTCTAATAGAAGATCCGAAGTCAGTCACTAACCAGCTGCTCCAACACAGCCAAACTAAAAAGAACCTATCAAAGCGGTTGCCCTAAGTGGTAGTCTGCACTACTTACCAACTAAAGACAACACAACTAGGAGCTCCTACAAGGCGAGGACTCCTATAGCCTGATCAAGGAGTATTTTCTTTCAGTACATGTCTTCTTTTAGGGTTTGTATTGGATGAACATACTTGGGCATGTAAGAAGGAGGGAGCTGAGCATAGTGACCCAAGGAGAACAAGGCATTGTCCTCAGGACCTGTCTCGGCACCCAAGAACCTACCAAGCCCTCGCAAGGCGACACTTAATCATTTTCTAACGCTCACTTTTATTTTTGCTCCAACCTTCCTTGTTTTACCATTTTTTTTTCCAGCAAGAAGCCACCCCTAGGAAGACAAGGTATCGGTCTCGGGTCTGATTCGTCCCCAGGAACCTACCAGGCCTTCGCAAGGCAATGATCAACTGCTTATATACTTTCATTTCTTTTCTTTTCTTTAATAGGGGTTAGAACCCCTTTTTACACACCTTCGCATTTATATTCATCTTTTAGGATGTACACAATTTCTGTGCATCATCATTATTATCTTCTGGCAGGCTTCTCTAACTGCCTCACTACTAATAAGAACTCCTAGAACGGCTGCCTAGCGGGTTAGCAGAACAGGGCCACTAGGACTTCCTTCTAAAACAGGTCTTTCAATGTCTAACAATGTCTTTGCAGGAGGCAATGACTACCCCGACCTCCCTCAAACATACTCAACCTAAACCTGGGACTTCATGCCTTGGTCACCGGTCCCCAACAAAAATGTATCCCCTCGACAAGTACAAATACACATATAACAGGAAAGAAAGGTACTCGTAAAGGAGAGATATCACCTGGATTGGCCACAAGAAGCTTCCATCGCAGCAAAGGCTCCTCTAGGCTCCACCAAATTCCACTAAACCTGTCCAGCACAACACTTAAAACAAAAACCCAATTAAACGCACCCGCACTAGACAAGGAAATGGCCCTCTTGGCCTAATGAAATCAAACAATACTATGCATAACATCCTCCTGAAAACAACTATGATAGACATCAAAGCATACTATTCCCAGGGGAACAAAGGCTCGTAGCCCTAAACTAGATGCATTAAATTATGACCTATCCCTCCTGCGTATATCGCAAGAGGTGTTTGCATCACATGTCGTCGAATCAGTCTATGGGTCCAAGATAATAAAGGCAGATGAGTCTCGCTTACCCTCTACATCACCCAAATTAACCATTGTCTGCCAAAGAGGGCATGTTCATAAAGCATACCCCACAAACGACCAGGTCCTATCTCATCATCAATAGATATATCGCGACAAGGGCCACAATTAAAGAAGAGGTCTTCTTCATACGCAAAATTAGCCAATGAATCGGCAAACTGATTCCAGTTCCATGGAATCAGTTGAAAAGATGCTCTATCAAATTCGTCTAGCAGGGCTATGGCAGTATGATGGTACATACAAAGGATGGGGTTTCGTACCATGTACGTCCCATTGAGTTGATTTAAAACCAACTGAGAGTCCCCTTTCACCAACAACTGGCGGATACCACCCTTCTTTGCAATATTCAAACCCATAATCAGGGCTTTGTATTCTGCCATATTATTGGTAAAATTCGCCCCGAGATAAGCAGCTAACTTCATGACAATGCATCGTCGGGGGTCTCGATGACAACTCCTACACTTCCTTTTTTGCATGGACCCTTGGACGCCCCATCAAAGTACAAGGTGTACGTCCATAAAGGGTTTACACATCCCGCCATCTAGAACTCTACTCGTAATTATGGTAATCGAAAATCAGCATATTCAATGGGTGGACTGTAGGCTCCATCCCTCCTTCATCATTAAATTCAACAGGGATGCTCGTCAAAATTTGTAGGCAGTGATGGCAGAAGACCTTGATCTCCCAAATAAATGTCCCGCCTTCTTGCTCAATCACCTTGTATCCTTTGCTCCACCAAATGAGCTTTCCCTGATGATACCTTTGTTCTAAATATGGGTGTTCTAAATAAGGGATCAGACGACCCATCAACCTCTATCACAATTTCCTTGCAGATGTTTGATCGATCTCGCCTAGACCTGCAAGGGAGTCATAGCATTAGTGCAATCAGAGTAATAAGGTTTAATCTTATTAAGATTAACCTTATTTTTAAATTCTATCCCCTCATGGTCAGCTAACAAGACTGTGGATTTATTCTTTCCTATTCTAACGATCTTATAGGGCCCATCCCATTTGGACTCTAGCTTGCCTGGAAATAATTCACGTCGTGCATCATAATACAGAACAAGCTATCCTTTCTTGAAGGTGTATTTCTTGGCTTTGAGGTCGTGTAGCTGCTTCATTCGGCGCTTCGCCACTTCTTGGTGCAATAAGCTCTGCAACTTAAGCTCATCTAAATGTGCAAATGTCGTCAAGCGCTCAAAAAGTGCATCTTCATCGCTCAAAGAATGATTGATGGCAAATCGAATAGTCGGCAGCTCAATTTCTAAAGGCAAGACACACTCCTCCCCATATACTAACTTGAACGGGGTATGGCCAGTGGCTCGTTTGAAAGTCGTATTGTAGGCCCACACTGCCACGTATAACTTTTTATCCCAATCCCGTTTCTTTTCCGATACAATTTTGGACAGGATGTCCACAAGCTACTTGTTGGTGCTTTCAACTTGCCCATTAGCTTGCGGATTATATGGGGTTGTCTTGTTATGCTTGATTTGCCACATTTCTGTCAAACCTTTAATCACCTTATTCAAAAAATGGGTTCCGCGGTCCGACACTAATTCTTTCGGCTGACCAAACCGGCATATTATCTGCTCTAAAAGGAAACTAGCAGTTTCTTTAGCATCATCTTTCCTTGTTGCACGTGCTTCTGACCACTTCATGAAGTAGTCGGTTGCTACAATGATGTACCTCTTTTGCATAGTCGACGACGGAGTAATAGGACCCACAAAGTCTATTCCCCACTTCTCGAATGGAAGTATCGCCATAATGGGGTTGAGTGGTCATTTCCTATTCTCTCGACTATCATGTCGTTGGCAAATATCGCATCGCTTAATAAACGCAAACGCATCCTGGAAGATGGCAGGCCACCAATATTTGCTCTTAAAGCCTTTTGTGCTGTAAGCCGTCCAGCAAAATGGCCACCACAAGCAGAATCATGGCACTCTTCCAAAATGAATGGCACCTCGTCAGGCATCACACACCGGCGATAGATATCATCAACCCCTTGCCGATATAATGTACCTGCGATCAAGGCAAACTTTAACGCTTGCTGCTTAATTTTCCTTTTCTCAGCCTTAGATAATTCGGATCCCGCCTCTCCCGTTGATAAATAATGCGTTATTGCAGCATACCAGGAGGGAATAGATGCCGTATCTTTTTTAAATAACAACTCCATGTCACTACCTTTAGCCACAGATTCTTTCGGCTCCCCAAAGTCCACAAGACAGTCCACAATGCCTTGCAACCTTGGTGGCTTACTCTTGATTTCATAATCAAATTCCTGCAAAGTGATTAACCACTTCGCTAAACGATCAGGCGGCTGTAGCTTATTCATCAATAATCGAAGTCCCTCCGCCTTCGTATAAAGCACGACTTTCTCATAGAGAATGTAATGCCTGAATTTCTTGGTCCCAAAGACCATCGCTAGACACAATTTCTCCATGTAAGTATAATTGATTTCGGATACCCCTAGCTTCCGACTAGAAAAAGCAATTGGGTTGTACCACTTCTCTTCCCAAATTTGGGCTAAACAGTAGCTGATACTATACATGGTGACTGCTGAAAATATATAAAACACCTCTCCTCTCTTAGGTGCTTTTAAAACGGGCGCTCTTGCTAGCTCTTGTTTCACATCCTCGAATGCTACCTTACAAGGGTCACCCCATACAAACGAACAACTGAAGGACAATAAATTTGTAAGCGGCAACGTTCTCTCTGCTAAGGTGTTGATGAATCTACGGTAATAACCAACCGAAGACAGAAAGTTATGAACTTCTTTCAGAGTGCGTGGTGGACCCATGGCAACTATAACTTTGACCTTCTCGGGGTCTGTCGCAATTCCTACCGAACTGACCACATGACCCAGCAACAGCCCATAAGGTACTCCAAAAACACACTTATGTGGGTTTAGGGCGATGCAAAATTGTCTACAGCGCTCAAAGCATTTTCTTAAAATGAGCAACTGCCTTCCTCTCACGGTGGCGGCCCCTAAGTCATTAATAAACACCTTCAACTCTTTGGGGAATATGTCACCAAATGTCTTATCTGCTGTTCGTTGCCACGAACCCGGCGCATTGCATAAACCAAAGGCCATCACATGGTACGCAAAAGTTCCAAATACAGTAATAAAAGTTGTTTTCAACTTATCCTCTTCTGCAATTGCCATTTGGTTGTATCCTGCAAAGCAATCCATAAACGAATATATCTCCCTACCCGCTAATTGATCCAAAATCTGGTCAATAAATGGCAACGGGTAGTAGTCCTTAACTGTCTGCTTATTCAGCTCCCTAAAGTCTACACATAAACGGATTTGATTATTCTTATTCTTTCTAATCACAACTGGCGAACACCATTCCATGTGTTGCACAGGAAAAATCAAACCCGCTTTTCGAAGCTTCTGTAACTCTTCAAACAGGCCGTCCCTCAATTCGAAAGGCATACGCCTTACTTTCTGCCGTACAGGACGACTACCCTTCTTCAACGGAATTGTATGAACAGCAAGACTAGGAGGGATGCCTCTCAACTCATCATAACTCCAGGCAAAGATATCACGGAATTCCTGGATCAAGGCCACATAGTCCTCCCTTTCTGCTGAACTGAGCATAGAACATAATTTGATTGGCCGCGAATCATCAGACGTACCAAGGTCTAGCTCGATAACATCTGCATCTCTTATACGATCTTGGCCCTCTATCGGCTCATTCAAAGTGATCTGATAGATGTCCTTTGTGGTGGATCCCTCTTTGGACTCATCACTCGATGATGTCTCACTGGCAGATAAATCTTCTAATGTCTCCAATTCTGTAGAAGATAGAGGAGCTCTCTCACTCTGCGGGGACTTAGGATAAGCATCAACTACCACACGCTGGGCACCTCTACCAAATATCAGTCGATCGGCAGGTATATCTACTTGGCAGTCTGCTTGCAAGATCCAAGGTCGTCCGAGTAATACTTGGTAACTTGGCTGGCCTGCAAAACGAATCACCCTAAAGTCCAACAGGCATTCTACATTTGCAACAGTGACATGGACCTTAGTAATGCAGCCTTCCGGCTGTCTCAAACTATCATCTGCCATTCTGAGAATTGTGGAGGTATCTTTCTGAATCGCAAAACCCAACCTTTCCATCAGTTCAGAACTCATAATGTTAACAAATGATCCTGTGTCGACAATGGCATAATCTACTAATATTCCATCGACATAGGCTGCAACCCTTGGGCAATGCTTCTCAGCATGCTCGAACCAGTCATCACCAACTCGCGCAATACCCAAAGGTTCTACGATATACCCGGTACATAGGATCTTTCTAAATTCCTTGCGTACTCCTGGGGAAAGCTTAATAAGCTGTAAGAGATTCACATCCGGCTTGACTTCGCAAAGAGAGCTCGTCAAATCGAATTCATGATAGTTCGATAGAGCTCGCTTTTCATGCCAAACCATCCGCTCTTTAGGTCGCTGAACGGGCTTTATTGCCTCTTTCTTAACTTTCACCTTCTTCTTTGGTGGTTCCTTATTAGCTTTACTCTCTACGGGCTTCAAAGGTCCATGGAAGGATCCAAAACTTGCGTTCCTTTGTCGCCTTGTTTAGGGTTTCCGTCGACAAGCTTATCCTTATCGGCTTCTCTACCCTTTTGACCTCTTGTAAGGACAGCTCGCAAATTAGAGGTTTCAGCATCATTAACGCATACAGCCTCAATCAAACTAACCCCACTACCACTTGGTAGCTCCTCCACTGTAGTCTTTGGTTGTTGAAGTATTTGTTTAGGCCCGTCCTCTCGCTGGGAATCATTTCCTTGGGCATGATGATTAACAGGCCCTGGTTGCCGACTTCCTCACTGGAGGAAACTGATCTTACTCTAGCAAGTAGCTACTAAATGGCCGGATTTTCCACAAATGTCACACTTAACATTTGGGCAATTTCTTGGATAGTGCTGCCCACCACACCATTTGCAACTAAACCTCGATGGTGCACCCTCCTCTAGGTATCTACTTCCTATTAAATTTTGTTGTTTTTTTAAGAAGTTGACATCAACGGCTATTTGTCGATACTGCTCCGTAATCATATCGGTATAATGCTTCATCGTGTCCTTAACCTCGCCAAGAACATTGGAAGAACTCGACTCATAGCCTTGGTCATTACCCTGTCGTTCCATCGGCCTAACAATTCGATTAGGCACTGGTTGTTGAGCCACAGGCATGGTATTAGAATTGACCGCCTGGCCTCCACCACTTGGATCCATTTGACTGCCTGTAGGCATCGATATGCTAGGGGGAGCTGGTAATAAAGGGACATTCTGCATCATGTTCCCTCTCCCATTAGGGTTAGCCATCGCTATCCCTTGACCACTACTGCCATTGGCCATTGCCATATTATTTCCCAATACGAAACCCATGTTTGAATTGCCTCGAGAAGCATAGGCTGCTTGTAGTCGGGATTCCACCTCTTGTGCTCGTGTAATGGCAGTATCTATATCCCCCAAGGGAACACTAGTCAATTGCAATTGGATATTAAAGTCCAAACCATGTAGGAAATATTGCAATTGGGCAGCTGCGGGGATAGGAATAGAGGTGTCAAACTTACGGAAAACCTCTTTTATCTTCTTCGCATAAGCACGAATATCCTCGTGTGGTTCTTGGCGGGTCACATTGAGTACACGCAACCAATATTGCCTACCCCTTTCAGGGGCAAACTCCCTTCGAAAAGCTCCATAAAATGCATCAATGTTCAATATGGTTCCGGCTTCTAAACCATGATACCATATAGCGGCTCTTCCTTTGAGAGTCATATTGAAGAACATCATTAAATGTCCTTCTTCTTGGATGCGACAATTAAACATCAGCTTTTGAAACTCCCTAATGTGGAGTTCCGCATCTTTCTCAACTAGCCCATTAAAAATGGGTAGCAGGTAACCTAGAGCCGGTAAATCCGTCGTTCCTGCTGGAATTGCAATAGGCTGCGCCATGACGAGGATTGGATTTGCACTAGGAATAAGGGACGGTGGGTTTACACCTCCTGCACTTGATGTAGACTGGCTTATGGAAGGAAGGGGAGCACTAGAGCTTCCACCTTCTCCTAACTTACTGCTTGTGGTACTAAGACCACTAGATCCACTCCCTCGTAAGGGTTCAGCACTGCTACGCTTAGGGGAATATCTCTTAAAAATTTCAGCACGTCGCCTAGCTCTTTCGTCTCTTTCTTGCTTTTGGATTTCTGCTAGACAATGCTTATCAATAAATAACGGATCAATGTCAGTATCCTTTGGCATAAACTGCTAGTTGGTCCCTAAACAACCAGGATTCGAGAACCGCCACTTTTAAGTGGCTCCCGGCAAACGCACCACTGATGGACCTAAAAACGGGCTGGCAATGGCTCATGCACTAGCCGGACCTCGTCACTATGCACAAGACAACCCCTCGGCCTCGCGGCCAGGAGCGTCTATCAAAATCTCTGCCTTCCTAAACATTGCATTTGTAATACGTTGTAGTCCAACTAATCCTAACCCAATATTACTCCTCAGAGGGAGTCCCTTTCACATAGCCAAAAGGCCTGAATCACATACACATGGGGTTCCTCCTATGGTTGAATGCCGTCAACCCTCTGCGACTCTCCTACACCTTGGGGATTGGCCCCTCAGTGCGTCACTCAACATTTAGACATTCCGCACAAAAGTCGCTCAAGGTACCAAATAAGCGTGTCCAGGAATGTACCATTGCTTCCTCATGTACTTTCACCTTGACCCCCACAACTAGCCTACAGCATGGGTACCTCACTGCCTCTCAACGTAGGTCATGTTCCAATAAATCAATTGCAATGCATGTCCAGGAGCTGATCGCTGATACTTTTAAATTCTTTTTCATGCTCTATGCATTTAGTGGATGCCTAGTGCTCAAACATTTAGCAAACAGTATTGTGCACAAGTGCAAAAACATTCTTTTAATGGTTTCCAACTACCGTTCGTGCTTCGTTGCATGGGCTTAACACCGAGGTGATCCTCATGCTACTAAGCTCTTAATTTTAATTATCATCCGTCCTAAATGCTATGCATAGAAATCAGCAACTTTCCCATCATCTCACACGGCATTTAGACATATTTCAACTTCTCTACCCTTTCCCGTTTTAATATTGCATCGTTGGATAGGTTTATAGGGTATTTTGACATCATTTTATGTGAAAAAACCGGAAAAAGACACACTAGAACAAGAAGGTGGGGTTGAACTGAGGCAAATCCTCATGCTTCAGTACCCACAAATATTCACAACCATTGCTTTTATTTATCCTTATTTTTCGAAACCCAAAATGTATTTTTCCCCTATTTTTAAGGGTTTTTTGTTACTTTTCTTGTATTTTCCCTTATTTTCCTACATTATTTAATTACTGAAAATTCAAAACAGGTTATGGGTTGTGGCCCTTAGTTCCTTCTTGCAGAAAAATGAAAGTTTAGTTGATGTTCCTATTCACTTTTCCATTTTTATGCCAAAAACCATCATTTCCCCTTGATTTTCATATTTTTCGTGTTTTAGCATATTATTTTGAACCACAAGATGCATATTTTTCTGATTTTCTGGTTATGACTAGCAAGAACTCATAGAAAACAACAACATGAACAATTTTTAGCCCACATGAACAACATTTCAGCAATCAAAAGCTATAGAATCTCAATTTTCCTTTGAAAATTTTAAATTACCGCTTATTTGCGTGTTTCGGGTTTCATGTCCATGGCTGCAAATTTGGAAATCAGCAGCACTTCATGTCCAGCACAATCACCAATCACCATTTCCAGCCCGTGGAGCAATCCGATCCATGCCGGACAAGCCTCCATCATTCTTTATTCTTCCTTCTTCTTCCCACATGAACTTGCCTTTAGAAGAGAGAGAGGGAGGAGAGAGAAAGATTGAAATCAGAGATCTTCAAAGAGGGCATCATTGCGCGAGTGAAGGGCGGCGAAATGACCAGCATCCAGGAGGGAATGAGGGCCAATGATGATTGACATGGGTTGCATTGAGGCTGGAGATCACCATCAAGAGCATGGAGCGGAAATTTCGGGCGTGATGGCGCCTTCATCCTCCTCACGTTTTTTCCATCTCTCTCCTCAAAAGTTTCATGCTACATTTTAATTTGGGCTCCCAAGGGTCATGCCCATTTTGGCCAAACTTTGGTCCACCTTTTCAAATCTTACCCACTTTGTGGCTATTTCCCCGTCCGGACTCGGAATTGAGCTCTAGAAAAATCCTGGGCGTCCGGCTTAGCACCCCGCATTGGCCAGTAGCTCATGTCAACCCGCACGACTGTCTGAAAAATTATGAAAAATCAACAAGTGTCGCTCGGGCGCCTTTAAAGCACTTTGGTGCTTAAAATCGTCCCAGATCGAGCCGCCGCCTTTGACGGTGAATATTTTTCCCTTGATATTCATAAATTTTAGCTATTTTTAAGCACTTCCTGTCACCTAAATTCCGCTCTTAGAGTGAGAGGTCTTTTGAGTTTTATAGAATACGGAACCACATATGGATGATTTAATGGCTGAAGGTGGCCTACCTGAACCTGCGATGGAGCAAAAGCTAGACTTAATTATGATGCAATTGAATGAAGAATGATGAGCTAGGCAAGCATTGCAAGTTCAATTGGCAAATTTACAAAGATCGACTAATGACAAAGAAGAACCTCAATCTGAAGATCTTATCCGACGTACCATCGACGCGACTCTCGAAGCTCAAACCATCTATAAGGAATCAAAGATAAGTAAAAGAAATTTCAAATTTCATACTTTCAATGGCACTCGAGAGGGAAAAATTGTTCCTGCATTCATTAGTCAGTTTGACGACTACTTTCATGAGGAAACCTATGCAGAAAAAGATAAAATCAAGTGTGTCACTAATCATTTAGTGGATAGAGCATCTCTTTGGTGGATTGTGGTTTGCAAGAGTATAGATTGTCCCACTACCTGGGAGAATTTCAAGAAGAAGTTTATGCAAAATTTCCTTCCTCGACAATTCCATGAAAAAGCCATAAAGCAATGGGACCTTCTTTAGCAATGGGATCGTGAGCCTATTCCTCAGTACACATAGCATTTTTGGAATGCACTACTCCAGTTACACATGCTTGAAGACGTACCTGAAGCGATACACAAGCGTAAGTATATGTCTGGACTCCTTGGGCATTACTAGGCTGAAGTTAATATGTTCAAGCCTGCGATTCTTGAAGACGCAATTTCATTAGCTCATGACACTGAAGACAAGCTGCGAGGCAGAGATAGACATCCACAGCAATTCCAAGCCAATGGTAACTATGGATCTAAGAAATTCAACTCAAATTTTAGAAGATTTAATCAATGTCGTTTTTCTTCATCATCTTTCCGTAAAAATTGGGCAAAACCACCTGCTTTACCATCCAATATCAACCAAAACCCTAAGTCTATTCCACAGCCAAATCCTAGTGTACCTAGACTTCCTGCCATTGCAAACAATGTAACCAAAGCCAAGCCTATAGTATGTTATAAATGCCACCAGCCTGGACATCTAGCAGCAAATTGCCATTCGAAGAAGCCACCTGTCCATATCAACTACCTTGGAGCAATGGAAGATGACGAACATGAAGAAATGCCTGATTTCACGGAAGATGAGGACGACATTACTACTCCTTCAGATACTTTAACATGTATGCCAACTCCACATTCTTTATTGACTATGAAATGTTTCGTGCATGGAAAGGAAAAGATTATTTTGCATGATGATGGTAGTACTCATGATTTTATTTTAGCAAAGCTAGTAAAGGAATTGAAATTACAGACTGTATCTACGCATTATCGCATCAAAGCAGCATTCTTAGGCACTAGGTATAATGGTACACATGAAGTGCATGACTTAGAAATTCAAATTGGTCAATACACTGAAAGAAGAAATTTTCTAGTTGTTCCATTACAGTCTAGTGATATTATTTTAGGTATGCCTTGGCGTCATCAGCATAACCTAGATATAGATTATTCCACACATTCAATTAATATTCAATTTCAAGGAAAACATATTACATTGTATGGTATGCATGCATCTAATGCTTTTCCACTGCTTTCGCATACTCAAGCTAAACGTGCATTATGCAAAAGTAATAAATCCTATCTCATTTGGGTGAATGAACTGCAAGTTAAAGAAAATCATATGCACCCTAGGCATAAAGAAATTCTTGCACATTTTAAAGACTGTTTTGCCGAAGATCTACCACCTGGTTTACCTCCTTCATGTCCAGAAGACCATAAAATAGATTTGATTCCTGGTACACAACCACCTTGTAAAGCACCATATAGGCATAACCAGATAAAGCAAAAAGAGATTCAAAGTCAAGTTGAGGAATTACTAAATAGAGGATTGATTAGACCTAGTAGTTCTCCATTTGGTGCACCTGTTCTGTTAGTCAAGAAAAAGAATAATACCTATCATATGTGCATTGACTATCGAGCTTTAAATAAGATCACTGTAAAGAATAGGTATCCAATTCCTAGAGTTGATGACCTTGTGGACAAACTGCAAGGTTCTGCCATATTTAGTAAAATAGACCTTAAGTCTGATTATCATCAGGTGAGACTAGATAAGTCACACATATTCAAGACTGCATTTAGGATACAGTTTGGTCATTATGAATTTTTAGTGATGCCTTTTGGATTGACTAATGCACCAGATAAATTTAGTAGAATGATGAACCGTATATTTTTGAAATATCAGTATTGTGTAATTGTCTTCTTTGATGATATTTTGGCATTTAGTCAAAACGAGAAAGAACATTATGAGCATTTGTCATTGGTTTTCCAATTATTAAAAGATAATCAACTGTATGAAAATCCGGAAAAGAGTGAATTCTTTAAAATAGAAATTGAGTATTTAGGTCATATTGTATTATCTGATGGAATTAAAGTTGACCCTAAGAAAATAGATACAATATTGAATTGGCCTGTACCTAAAAATGTGCATGAGTTATGATCATTCCTAGGTCTTGCTAGTTTCTATAGGAAGTTTGTGTGTAATTTTTTATAACTTGCTTTACCATTAACCAAACTTTTGAAGAAAGGCATTGTTTATCATTGGTCCGATAATCAACAGAAATCCTTTGACTTATTGAAACATGCATTAACCCATGCCCCTGTCTTATAGTTGCCTGATTTTAATAGACCATTCTTTTTAGTAGTGACTGATGCTAGTGGATCAAGAATAGGAGCCGTACTTATCCATGATAATCATCCCATAGCTTATTCTAGTTGTATGCTCAAACCCTCTGAACTGAAATATTCCACATATGACAAAGAATTATTAGCTGTCGTACAAGCCTTAAGACAGTGGAAACACTACTTAATGGGTTCAGAATTTATGATTAAGACCGATCAGCAAAGTATTAGACATTTACTTAGCCAACCTCAAATATCTGACTGACATATCAAATGGGCTGCCTTTATTCAGAGTTTTCATCCTATCATTCAATATCAACTCGGTAAAGAAAATGTAGTGGTTGATGCATTAAGTAGAAGACCTGCCATTCATAATATTTTTGTTATATCTTTTGATTCTTTGATTGCTATGAAAGATACTTATCATCAGGATATTACTTTTCATGCTGATTGGAATAAATTAGTTCAAAATAACTTGATTCCTATTGATTCACTATCTTATAACCATGGATTTATGTTTTATGAAAAGAGATTGTGTGTTACAGTTCCATTCAAATCTTTTGTTTTGAATGAGATTCATTGTCCTCCATATCAAGGTCATAGAGGTATCATATCTACTTTACGTACATTAACTGAAGATTTTTATTGGCCCCATATGGACACTGATGTATCTAACTTTGTTTCTGAATGTTTGATTTGTCAAAGAGTTAAGAGACATCATGGTAAACACGATTCCATCTAGACCATGGGAACAAATTTCTATGGATTTTATTACTGGTTTACCTAATACTAAATCTAACCATGATATGATTTGGACAGTAGTTGATAGGTTTAGTAAACAAGCATATTTCATTCCATGTAAGAAAACTTTAACAGCATCACAGGTAGCACAATTGTTTTTGAAAACTGTTTTTACTAACCATGGATTACCAAAAGTTATTATTTTTGATCGTGATTCTAGATTTTGTAACAACTTTTGGATTACTCTGTTTGCTAACCTACACATAAAAATTGATTTCTCATCTACATTTCATCCCGAAACTAACGGACAAACAGAAGCTACTAACAATACTATACTAGATCTTTTACGTGCTTATACTATTTCTAAACCTCAGACATGGGACACACATTTGCATTTATTACAGTTTGCATATAACAATACACCACACACATCTACAAAGAAAGCACCGTTTGAAGTGATTTATGGTTATAGATTGTCTACAGCTGTTGCATCTTTGTCAAATAGAATTCAGAGTGCTGATGATATTGCTAGTATGCATAATACTATTTTTGATGAAGTTAAAGCCACGATTGCCAAAGCCCAGCAATCATATACCAAACAAGTCAATAAGAAAAGACAAGCAATGAATTTCAAAGTTGATGACTATGTTTGGTTGAGAATAGAAAAACGTAGACTACAAAGTGTAGATAGACACCCAGTTGTTAAATTAGCTCCTAGATTCTATGGACCATTTAGGATCATTCATAAAATTAATGACAATGCATTCAAGTTAGAATTACCACCTCACTGGAAAATTCACAACACATTTCACATTAGTTTATAGGTGTGGTGAAACAAGGATTGGCAACATTTAAAAGTGAGAATCACATGTTCATAGATGTTTGTAGGCATTGCTGCTCTTCTCGTGGGAACAACATTAAGCCTACTCCTTTTCATTTGTGTGCAATACACCACATGCAGAGTATTTTGAGCACCCTATTTGGAGGTGTGAAGCCTATAGTGCTAAAAAGTTAACTCTTACATGGCATTGTAGCAAAAACTGTTCCTGGTTAATACTCTTTGTATAGAGTATGCTGCGAAGTAGGCTGCAAAAACTGTTCCTAGTTAATACTCTTTATATAGAGTATGCTAAAAAAAAAGGCCGCTTTACTAGGATCGATTATGGCGAAAGGTACCAAAAATGATTGGCGGGATCCTTACTGGGGAAAAAAGTCAGTTTGAGCGTTTTGAACTGGGGATTGACAGGCCTGTCGCCGAACCTGTCGAGCAAGACTGGGACGCAGATGATTTGGAAATACCGAGTTTAAAGCGCTGAGGAAAAGGGGAAGACCTTTGGGGAAACTATCGTCGCAGAAGGGAGGCCTCCAAGTAGGTGGGAGCATGGGTGATGTGTAACAGAAAGGGAGAGAGAATGGAGCGTTGCACCGAATCTCGACCCTAGGCATGCCTCATCTCTCAGACCTCCAGAAGCAAGTGCTGAGCTTGTACTATTCATTCCTGCAGGTAGCGCGTTTAAAGCCCGGAGGTGTGCGCCAACATCGAGGCCTACGTGATTGCGTAGTTCAGGAAGAATGCCCACTTCCCCGACAAGAAGGACTTCCAGCAAATCGAGTTCCTTCTTTGCCGTGCCACCAAACAGCTCGACACACTCAAAAGCGCAAACACCACTGGTTTCAAGGTCGCGCAGACACCACTGGTTTCAAGGTCTTTGACTCAACGTAGCTCAAGGTCTCATGATACAGAGGCGGTTGATGGTCAATTGGTCTTGAGAAAGTCGAGAGTTGATGTGAGCTGATGATTGGTGGTAGTAACTCAAGTAATTGGAATTCTTTCTCCTAGATAGATGACTGAGGCCTCAGTATCAGTCAAAGCTTAGAGGTCTTGAATATCTGGGCAGTTCAAGAGTAAATAAATCACGCTTTGTGGAGGTCATGGAGACAGTAAAAAAAAAAGGTTTTTTGAAAGACAATAAAACTGCAACAGTTCACACTGAACCTTGTTTGAAAACACTGATTGATGATGAAAATGTACCTGTGACCTTTGACAAGTCTTCACCCTGATTCACCCTGTTGTAATATATCAGATTGAAATTCTAGATTCGGTTCCCTGTGGCTGCCAATTTGGGTATCAAGACAAGTTCAATAAGTTTAACTTCGCCGAAGAAAACATGAAGATTCCGAAAGGGTGAGAAAAGAAGAAGATGGAAAGGCTTTCAACTATCATTAGTTTCCCTTCTGCAATTACAAGAGGAAATGATTAGTAATCAGATGAACTGCTTTTTCTGATTATAACTCACCTTGAGTGAGCTGAAGCCTTGTGTATCTTCAAGATTGGCTTCGTTGCCATTTTAAACTTTATATACTGGATAGCAGAATTTATAACTGCTTTTGCTCAGACAGACTTTATTGAATGTATTCTGAAATTGCTTTGTGGCTATTAGAAATTATACGATTCAGAGTTGGAGGCCAGTTTGATGATGACTCTAATATTGGAATATTTACTTGATTGATCTTCCATCTTGAAATTTATCAAGGTCTTCTGTAGACACGACTTTGCTTTCGCAAACCCTTCGACAACGGCAATTGCTTTTCCAGGTGGGGTCATGTCAGGTTGGTAAACTTTTTCCTCATCATCTGAAGATGATGCTTCCTCCTCCTTAAGGATAGGGATAGCTCTCGGGACATGTTCATAGTGGACTACTTCGCTTGATGATAAAGTGGAAGAACTTGCCTTCTCCTCCTCCACTGTATGCAGCTCCTCCTTGAACACCACATTAGGGCTCACGATGATCTTCTTTGCCTCTTGGTCATATAATTTGTAAGCCTTCTGCTCATCACTATAACCCAAGAAGATACATTTTCTGCTTTTTGGTTTTAACTTGTTTCTCTTCTCATCTGGAACATGTGCATAACATTCACATCCAAAAATTCTGAAATGTGAGACAAATGGTTTCTTAGCAGTGTAAGCCTCATGAGGTGTTTTTCCGTTAAGAGCCTTTGTGTAGCTCCAATTTAGAATGTAGACTGCAGTATTAACAACTTCAGCCCAAAAATGGTTAGGCAATCCCTTGCCCTTTAGCATACATCTTGCCATCTCCACAATGGTGCGATTCCTGCGTTCCACAACACTGTTCTGTCGAGGTGTGTGAGGCGTCGTCAATTGACGCTTGATCCCTTTGCTCTTGCAAAAGCCTTCAAACTCCTCTGAGTTGAACTCACCACCACCATCTGTTCTAAATTTCTTCACACTTTTCCCTGTTTCATTCTCAACAAGTTTTAGCCATTCTTTAAACTTACCAAAAGCTTGAGCCTTATCACGAAGGAAGTACACCCACATCTTCCTACTGTAGTCGTTGACAATCAACATAAAATAAGAAGATCCCCCCAAGGCCTGTGTAGGCATCTTACCACACAAGTCAGCATGCACCAACTCTAGAGGAGCCTGTGCTCTATTCTTGCTTTCTTGTGGAAATGCCTCTCTCTGTTGCTTGCCCATCATACAAGCTTCACATGGTTCCTTCAATTCAGTTATTGTAGGTAGGTGAGCAACCATACCATGCTTTTGCATCTCCTTCAACACTGCAAATCCGATGTGTCCAAACCTTTCATGCCAAAGCTTACTTGTGCCCACTCCAACGGTGGCTGTAAAAGCACTTAGCTCATACAAGTTGTTCCTTCTTTCTCCTTTGCCAACAATTGTGCCAGGACTATCAAGAATTTCTGCAACTGTCTTCTTCAACCTCACTTCATGACCAAGATCAGTTATGGCAACAATGATAAGAGATTTCTCCTGATTTCGGAAACATACAACACATTTGAAAGCTTTTTGACTTCACCATTTGCAGCAACAAAAGAAATAGTACTTGTGCCCGCAGTAGGGCATTTAGCATCATTTCCAACCGTCACAGTGATGGATTCTTGTAGAGGCTGCATAGAATTATATAGACCTTTCTTGTTGGTCATGTGACGGAAGGCCCCACTATCCAACACCCATGAGTCAATGGTAGACTCTTCTTACGTCGAGGAGCACACTTCCTCAATGGTCGCCAAGAATAATTCTAGCTCTGCTTCAGCCGTATTGGCTGTCTCTTTCCCTTTACTTTTAAGGGTACCATTCTTTTTATCTGCCTTCTTGACATGACAATCTGCAATTGCATGTCCTTTCTTCTTGCACTAGAAGCACTCTCCTTGAAACTTCTTCTTTCCACCCTTCTTCTTTTTGTCACCATCATTTTTGGTGGAGAAACCACCTTTGCCTTTTGCATTGGCAAAGAATGCAGCATCTCCATTGTTGTTTCCTTCTCGGGCTTTCAGCCTCAACTCCTCCTCCATTAATAATGCACAAAACTCCTCAAAAGTCAAAGCTTGAGGTCTCACCTGAGTATTAAGGGCAGTTACTAGTCCATCAAACTTTTGTGGACAAATCTGAAGACACCTCCGATCTAGCTCTTCGCTACTCTTTTGTATCCCAGCGCCAGCCATGTGGTCGCGCAGATTCTTAATCCGAGTGATGAATGCTTCAACCGTCTCTCCTTCAGCAAACTTCTCCACTACTAGTTGATTCTCCAAGCTTTGAATCCTTGTTTGGTTTTGTGTTTCATACTAACTCCTTAGTATATTCCAAGCCTCTAACACTTTGGTTGTATGCTGAATCAAAGTCAGAACACTGTCAGAACAGCTTGTAACTAAGGCACACAATGCATCTGCATTCCTTCATTTCCAAGCTCATAGAAGATCTGCATTTGGAGGGATTATCACACTAGGATTTGATGGGTCGGGGGTAGGCTGTGGTTCTGCGTCAGTCCCCAACACAGTCTCTAGAAGCTCATAAGAATCAAGAATAGTTGTAATTTTGAACTTCCAGAAGGTGAAGTTCGTACCATCTAACTTACCTTCTCTGAAGGTTGGTGGACAAATCCTCAATTTTTAAATAGCCGGTACAGCAACACCACCTCCTGCACCGCTTCCTGATGCGCCAGAACCGCTTCTTCCGGAAGTCGACATAGTTCCTCTTTACTGTTGAAGCCTTTGCCTCTTGCACACTCTCCGATCTCTAGAGCCCCCTAGGCTCTGATACCATGTAAAATATTACACGGCGCAGCGAACAGAATTTGAGAAAGAGATAGAGAGTACACAACATATAAGAGGAGAATTAGTAAATTCTTTAACTCCAAACAACTAATACAAAGATAGCTCTGTCCACCCATGCGCTTCCACTATGTGAAGCTTAGATGGCGATCTAGACAGAAGACAGATGAAGAGCTTAAGGCTAGCTGGAACAACAACTCTAACTGGGTGAAAGATGAGTGATTGATGGCTGTGAAGGGGTTTATCTTTTATAGCCCGCAAAGGTCATTAGATTGGACCGACCTCCCATATCAGCCTCCACTAGTTGACCAAGGAATATTCTAGGGAATATTCCCTTTACCATCGGACCGGGGGCGCTACCCTCGAACCCTCGCCAGGGGGGCCGCTGGCCCCCATGGGACCCCCCAGCCAGGGGCCACTTCCGCGGCCCTCGGACCCCACAATAGGGGCCCCTTTTAACTCCCTTACCCCCCAACTCGATGCAATGCACCTCGAGTTGCTACCAACTTAACCACTCCATCTAACCCAAAGTTTAGACCCACAACGGTCATCTTTTTGCCATCCGGTCACATAGACCTCATCTGATATACAAGTCAGGACTCAACCAATGTCTAGGCTCACATTTGGCTTCTCCTCATAATGGGGGCCTTACAACTTTGAGCACCATGGATCATTGGTAGCACCTAATGAGGGTGGGCATTGATCATATCTAACACAGGGTGCAAAGATCTTCTCCAAGATTGATCTCAGGTCAGGTTATTATTAGATAAGGATCAAGGAAGAAGGTATCCCCAAGACGGCCTTCAATACAAGATATGGGCACTTTGAGTTCCTAGTTATGTCATTCGGACTTACGAATGCACCTGCCACCTTCAAGAGGTTAATGCAGGATATCTTTAGGCCATATCTCGATGATTTCGTGCTTGTCTTCTTCGACGACACTTTAGTCTATTCTAAACAGGAAGAAGATCATGAACCCCAACTTCGGATTGTCCTTGAGACAATGAGGGCACATATAGCTAAAATGAAGAAGTGTGCATTCTTTAAGCGTCAGATTGAATATTTGGGATTCATAGTATTAGCGGAAGGAATCTCAGTGGACCCAGCCAAGGTTAGAGATGTGCTAGAATGGCCAATACCAACATCTGTCAAAGAAATCCGCAGCCTCCTTGGATTGACCGGATGATATAGGGTCTTCATAAAAAACTATGCTTTGATTGTAGCACCTCTGACGGACTTACTAAAGAAGTAAAGAGCCATTGCATGGTCAACTTCTGAACAAAATAGCTTTGACACATTGAAGCAAAGTTTGGTATCAGTACCTATTCTAAAACTTCGAGACATCAACAAAGAGTTCGAGATAGTAACTAATGCTAGCATACTTGCCTTGGGATGTATACTCATGCAGGAAGGTCATCCTGTAGCATACTTTTCAAGGAAATTGAAGAGTCATGAGAAGAATTATGCTACATATGATCTGGAATTGCTAGCTGTCATCCATGCTCTAAAGCTTTGAAGACACTACCTGTTGGGTAACAAGTTTACACTAGTAACTGACCATAAGAGTCTTAAATGGATCTTTACCCAGAATGAGCTCAACATGAGGCAACATCAGTGGATTTAAGTGTTGGAGGAATATGCATTTGAAATCAAGTACTGACTAGGAAAAGAGAATGTAGTTGCCGATGCACTCAATCGCAAGGCATTCCTTAATTCCCTAATCTTGCAGAATCCATCAACAGCTAGATCTCAAGCTACAAAAGTATCTATGCCAAACAATCCAATACTTGAGTTAGCTAGAGAGGATGCATGCCATGATCCGGCCTACCACACAATGCTAAGGGAGATCTCTATCAAGGATCAGAATCAAAATCTGTAGGCTAAGTATCATGAATTCTCTATTAATAATGGGCTTGTCTATTATAGAACAAGGTTGTGTATGCCAGCAAGCCAGTCACTTAAGCAGAAGATATTGTGGGAAGCTCATGATTTCCCTTTTGTAGGACATCCTGGCTATACCAAGACTCTCAACGCAGTTAGGAAGAGCTACCATTGGGAGAAGCTCAAAGGTGACGTTCTCAAATATGTCACCGAGTGTTTGTCTTGTCAACGTATCAAAGCCGAACATGTCAAGATGCCAGGGAAGCTGCAACCCCTTGACATTCCCCAAATGAAATGGGAATTCATCAGTATGGATTTTGTTGTAGGCCTACCCCAAGTCCAGGGAGGATACAACTCCATCATGGTTGTGGTTGACATTCTTACTAAGGTTGCACACCTTATTCCAGTAAAGACAAACTATAAAGCCTTAGACATTGCAAGATTGTTTATCAAGGAGATATTCAAGATACATGGGTGACCCAAAAGAATCATTAGTGATCATGATTCTCTCTTCACATCACACTTCTGGAGAGCTATCGTTGAAGCCATTGGACTCAACTCTGCTTTAGCACCGCTTACCATCCCCAAACGGATGGACAAACAGAGCGAGTAAATCAAGTCATGGCGGACATGCTTAGGGCATATTGCTGTCGTGAGCCAAAGAGGTGGATTCAATACTTACCTTTAGTTGAATTTTCCTACAATGCTTCTTACCAACAAAGCATTCAGATGACCCCTTTCCAAGCATTGTATGGTCATGACTCTCGAAGTCCCCTTGACTTTTCAGATCCAACCTTAAGGGTTCAAGCTTTAAGGCAGATGTTGGAAGAGATGGATGACCAAATAAAGTCAATAAGATAGGACATCCAAGCTGCCAAGGATAGAGAGAAGGCATACGCGGATTCGAAATGTCAAGATAGAGCCTTCCAAGAAGGAGACATGGTCTTCATTTGCGTACCATATTGTCAAGCTCGCCATGCCGGACGTACAAAACATGTGGTTTATGCGGGGGATGAGCAGAAAGTGTCTGAGAACTTTTTGAGGGATGGTTTGCCCTTGCAAGTTCTATTGATACCTGTGAGCACCACACTTTGAACATGTATCCATAGTCTTGTATTCTCCTCGAAATAGTATGCAATCGTTGATACATGCATGGATGTTATTGTAGTCTATGCAAGCTTCCGTAAAACATGTTGTGCATGATGCATCACGAGACTCAGGCATGGTATTTGTAGGTGGTAATATATGATATTTCAATAACCTGAAAAAAATCATAAAACACCTTGAAAAAGCACAAATGTTTGTAATAATAGTGTCAAAAAAAAATTTCAATGAAGCCTATGTACAAGGTTCGTGAACAACTCGGTCACACTCATATCGCTCCACCCGTATTTTGCTGGTACACTTAAGAGTGAAAGCAGTGTCTTCAACCGAGATACTCGGCACCCATCATATAATGGTATGGATGCTTCCTCTCTAGGCAGATTAAAAGTCTCGACATTCATGGGAATCAATGCATCGATCATTGCCTCCATCTCAAGCTCCAAGATTGTAGGTAGGTCTGGAAGGTTGTCTGTCTCCTCTGGCATTGATGGTATAGATTGGCCTTGCGAGTGGTGGATTGGCTCCTGCACTCCATCCCTCGCACGCCCACGAACTCTTCTAATTGGCCTCAAGGGGTGCACTCCCCCTTGGGACGATACATCACCTCCCTGGATAGAAAATTTGCTAGCATGACCCAATCTTATTGTATATGGTATTCAATTAGCTTGCGAGTACAATGTATGATTGATATTAACTTCAAATTACCATTTGCTGAAAATTTGCAATCGCCTGATCAATGATCTCAGATTGAAACTCGCCAAAGCGTTGTATGTGTTCTATAGACAATCGGCGTTTTCGTCTAATTGCCAACTTGCATTGAGAGCAAGGACATGGGACACACTGATTAAGATACGCCTTGCGATCTTCAACAACAATATCTTCTTCGTTTTCCATCTTGTCTATATTATAACAAACAATTTAATGACTTGTAATACAATTTGGAAAAATGAGGCTCAAATAGATAGCTTTATGGAGATGTATGTCAAGTTGCAAGTTGACCATAAGCTCTTGCTTGAGAGGTTTTAGCCTCTGCAAGAGGTTGAGAAGCAAATTTTGAAAAAAATTGAGGTTGATATTGATGCATCCATGGTGTTGAAATCTAAACTTCAAGATATATGAAATTCTTTACTGATTGATGTAAAAAATGCATGGGACATAGTAGTTGTAACGTATCCACTAGTATCATCCAGGACATGTCTTAGTAGTCCATTGGAAAGGATATCTAGAAAGCTCCACCTGGCACTCCCATGGAATGTTATGGGATTTGCAATCTAGGGCTTTCCGCGTCTGCCACGTAGCGGAAGTATTCCGGTCGTTCCCACTTAGGATCGACCTAAATTAGGGACTTCGTGATTGGTTATTTCCTAACAGCAACTAGTGTCGGACCCAAGCGAACTACTTTACGCAGAAACGCCAAGTCCGAAGTGGATTCACGCTGCACTTGGTTCAAGGAGAATGGAAAACGAGAGGGATGCAAAACTCAACCTCTCTGCCATAAGGCATACTCCCATTTCGTTCCCCTAAAACATTGTAAATCGAGTAAGACGTAACTCTAGGTCAACACTTTTGTTGTTCATGTCCTTTGACGATCATCATGCTGTTCTTCAAAATTTGAGAAAAGTTCCCGGCCACCCAGGACCACCCAACCGTAGGACGGACCCATGGCCCATCCTCCGCACTTTCCTCAGTTTGTTTTAGTTATGTAATTATCTAACACATTAGTTGGACATGTAACAACGAGCTTCTTTAATTAATCCGTTAAGCACTAGTTTCTTCACGTAATCTTATCATGTGACATAGAAAAACAATATCAGACAAGTTCTTTATTAACATATCATCATATTTATCTTTACAATACAAGGAGTTCCGCCCGTAGGCTTGTCCACAATCCACGCGAAGGCTATCCAGCAATCCACAGGGATCACTATTCCAAGTTTCCGCCCGTAGACTAGTATGTGGGCCTCGAGATCCAATCCCGAGTCATGTTAGCCTCTTGTGCAGGACCTGAAAGGCGAGGGATTTACGGCCCAAGCCCCCCCTGGCACCCAAGCGTCCTCCTGCTCCAAGCAGTGCTCAATGGAGAGACCTCTCGCGGTGGGTTCAGAGGTCCAGTTCCCGGCGCAGTCAACAACCCCCTTGGTTAGGGTCAGGCAGGCAGTCAGGGGTAACTAAAGCTGCCTCTCACCTTCAGGCCTTCAACTTGAAGTATATGTGCTTATTTATTTTGTAATTCATTGGTCAAATAAGTCAAACAATGCTCTAAAATCTCTAGCAAGCAGAAATATTTCCATTGATCGATCTTTGTTGTTGGCAAACTGCTAAGGAAAGAATCCTTCCTTTCGAATGCATCCAGCACTCGATCCGAGGTGTCTTGTAATTTGGCAAGATACCTTATATTTATGGGTTAGGGCATACCCTGTTAACCCAACTTGTCAAACCCTACAGTTCATCGGATACTTCAGTTTCTGGTTTTTAACCTTCCTTACTCAGAAGGATATCAAAGTATACATCCTCTTGCAAGATAACTTTTGTAAGGATCCGCCATCCTTGTTGTGAGAATTTAGCCTTTCTTCTTGTGATTCAATCACAAGACCATATGACTTAGTACTTGCTACGCAAGTCCTGTATCGTACTATGCGATAATGGAGTTACGAAACAATCCATTTCAGTTTCTTAAAGCTGACGTTGTTACCTAGGGTTTCCTAGCTTTATTATTTTCTTTTAAGAAACTGAGGGACAAACCCTAGTTTCTTTTACATTTACAATTTACTAACTCTACACTCAGGGAATGTGGGCAAGTATTTAATGTATAAACTATTCTTGGATTTTAATTCATTTCCAATGAATATTTCGCAGCATAGGTATTTCTACGTCTATATTAATTTGGTTAACTTTAGAAGGTAATATCGAGATCACCTTCATATGATTTGTTATCTATGTGTCAATTGATTTTTCAATCCTAAACTTTATCGATTTGACGTTAGGTAAATTCAAATAATCTTCATTTTTCCTTGCGAACAAAACTCATGCCAAATAAGTAATGTTTCCCTTGCTAAGTTATGCAGTTAGCAATGATAACTTCCTAGAGTTTAAGCATCGTAAGAATCCTTTCATGATTCGCACTTTCCATAATGATTCGTTGTAAAAAGAATAGGGGTTAATAGTGCAAGATGCAGTTTTATACCTTCTAGGCTTAACCGAAGTATATTACTTTAGTGGGTAAATAATCTTGCTCATAATTCATTTCAATGCATAATGCTATTTGAAAAAAAACTATGTTTATACTTTATTTATTTTGCATGTTCCATTAAACTAAATTCCTTCGTCGTGAATAACTAGGAAAAAATATATCTTATCCCTAACAATTCATCTTGCACGGTTGAATTAAAACCGATATAAAATTAAGAAGAAAAAACCTGGGTTTGGGGTGAGATATCCACATGGATACCGGGAGATGACCCTCCCGCAGCTACTCCTTGGACTTTCTTAGGAGGCATCGCAATTGTAGTCCTTTGAATGTGGAAGTAGCTTTACACTCTTTTTCGGAGTTCCAGTGTTGCTCCCTTACACGTCAATACTCTTCTTCTCTTTTTCGAGTAGGGGAAAAAAAAAACAAGTCCCAAGGGTATTTTGGAAAGGCACGGAACAGTTAAGCGTTTATCCACGAGGAGGGGGTAATAAGACCTTTAAGGTCTTAGTTTATTTGGGAGGGAAAGGCTTACAAAGCCTAAGGAAAAGGCCCTATAGGGGTTTATACACAAGGGGGAAAGGGTGTGTGTGTGTGGTTCCAAAAGGCATAAGAAGAGGCCTTGGGAGATTTTTGGGCACGAGAGTGAAAGGTATAGGAAGGGGGTCTTGGAGGGGTTTTAGGACATGGGGGGTGGGTTATCTGGACATGGGGGTGAAAAAGGCTTAGGGGTTTAAAACCTAGGGGGGGAAAGATGAAGGGTAACACAAGGGGGGGTGAAAAGGGCTTAGGAGGATTTTAAAAAAAACCCAAGGGTGAAAGGGTAAAAGGGGGAAGGGTGAAAGGGTGAAAGGGGGCTTATCTAGCCCCCTTAGAAGCTTCTTTTTAGAAGCTTCTAAGCTTGACACGTGGCCAGGAGAGGGAGATTGACGCCTGACGGTGACGGCCTGATGGTGCTTATGTCTGGCCAAGGAACAAAATCGACGGCTGCAGGCGGCTCCTTCTCTTCCTCACGGCGCAAGGAGAGTCTTATGCCATAGGTGGCAGTGCTCTGACTAGCAACCCCCTCTTGCACGGCGGCTCCACGGTGAGAGGAGCTTCTTCCTCCTCACTTCAGCTCCTTGTACTACGAGTTTGGGCAGCGTCATCCTCTCCACACCCCCATAGAGGCAGCAACCCCTCTCTTAAATAGGGGAGGGAGGGGAATCCTCCCCCTCCTTATGTGTCAATATGCATGGCGGTGGAAGGCGCTGAGCTCCACCAAGGAGCTTAGTCCTCCATTCTATTTCCCTCCCCTTACAGCACGATAGTCGGTTTTGGGGAGGGAAAATTTAAAAAAATTTGAATTTATTCATTTGATATATTACAGTAGTTGAGAGATTTATTGATGTTATATCTCGGCCATATACCATGCTCAAGGATTTGTTTGTCCCGGTAGATAATTATTCATTATTGTAGAAAAAAAAGGCATTGGTTCATAAGGTTCATGAGTTGAGGACTAAATGTTTGGACTTGACTAAAAGATTGGATAATGCCTTAGATGTTAAAAGGAAAAGTGATGAATATGTTACTTCATCATTGCAACAAAAAGATTGGTGACAAGGATGCTATGATTAATGAAGTTCTTCACGAGGTGAATATAGAGTTGAAAGGGATGGAACACGATCCTTCTTTGGGATCTAGTGGTGATCGGTCAATTATTGAGGTGTCTTCTTGTATGGCCATTATACCTTATATACCTAGCTACAGTCTCTAGGTTATGTACTTTGAGTATCTTAGAGGGGCTCTACTACGAGTACTTATACAACTGCACTAGAGGGCTTTGAGTATAAGTAATCCTAGTCAACAAAATTTGTGAGTATCATTGAGGATCTCTTAGTCTAATAATAAATCAGTCTCAACAAAAAGCATCTTAGTAATGTGGTTTTTTTGTCCTAGGTCCATGTATAAAAATTAATGCCATCTATGAAATTTATTAACTTTTATTGTAATGATTGGAAGACATCAAATGCAACAATGTAATACAAGGTTACCATGTCAAAGACAATATCAAATAGTAAAAATGTTTGTGCCTGTGTGTGTGTACCATAGTTATAAAATTTATTCCAATCAATTATACTCATAGTCATAACATTTGAAGAAAATATCCTGTGCTCAATTTAAGGGATTCTTCTTCTATGGCAATACTTTTGGGTTCATTTTGATGAAGTACCATAATGACCATTAGCTAGGGGATCATTTTCTTTAAGTCCTTCCGTTGACGAGTTGGCATGATTACTAATTTGTTATGCCTATAAAGTTAATACAAAAACAAGGAATTATGCATATCACAATTAGATCCCCTACTTAGACATTATGAAGGATATGACCAATTTTAAGCCATCTTAAAGAGTTACCAATGTACGTGGCCCATGGTAAAGCACATTGCATACCATTATCGATAAGTCTATTATCGTGCATCTTAAATCTCCTAATTAGACTTTATAAAGTGTATGACCAATTTTTAGCCCTCTTAAGGAGTCAATGTAATGGCACCCATAAAAAAGCAAAGTGCATACCATTACCATAATCATGGATATGTTATCATTCCAATATATACACACAGAGGTGGACTACATCTTGAGTAGACGAAAGCTATCCATTTGAGTAGACATACATCTCCATAAAGCTATCCTTTTGATTATACATCTCTTTCTCTTTCTCTCCCTCTCTCATTTCCTCCCCCTCTCTCTCATTTTCTCTCCCTCTCACAATATATCCTAACACTCTCCAAAAGCAAAAGGGAGAGGGAAAGAGAGAATGCAGTCTCCCTCCCTCTCCCTCTCCCTCTCCCTCTCTTTCTCTTTATGTTTCTCTCCCTCTCTCATTTCCTCCCCCTCCCTCTCCCTCTCCCTCTCTTTCTCTTTCTCTTTCTCTTTCTCTTTCTCTCCCTCTCTCTCTCTCTTTCTCTCCCTCCCTCTCCCTCTCCCTCTCTTTCTCTCTCATTTCCTCTCCTAAACAAGCAAAAGAGAAAGTGATTTAAACCTTAAACAAGCAAAAGGAGAGAGAGAGACTCGCCGATGAGATATGGCGACTGTGGGGTGGCTTCTCTTTGTGATGAAGGCTCCTCCTCTCCTTCGCGAACAACGGCGGTGGCGGCAAGTCTTCTTCCTCTCCTTCTCTCACGATGGTCGCTCTCTCCCTCGCTCTCACTCTCAAAACACAAAATGCAAAAACGCGAAATAAAATTGCGCTCGGTTTCAGCTTGTTTTTTCCCTGTGGAGCCTCGCTATTTGCGTCACTTTTGCGACGCAAATAGCAATGCCGCTACCCGCGTCGCTACTCGCTGTCGCTATAAGCTTAAATCCTTGTAGTGGTAGTCACATACAAATTTAGAAGAATATGAAGATAACCTTGAGGGTACTTTAAACATCGGTAAAAATAGTGAATCCAAACCAAAAGGAAAATCTTGTGCCCCTCCACCTAGTCTTATGTAGCTATGGCTCCTAGAACTCTTTCATGGAACTTGAGAAGTTCCTCTCATTCCATGGAAAGAGAATTATACTCCCACATCCATTGCATAAGTAGTTATAGAAAGTAATTGATTTGAAATTTAAGTTATTTCCTAAAAATAATACCCAAATATGCTAGGGTCATGATGGTACCTTGCAATTATAAAGCATTTATATGGCTAAAGGATAATATTAAGCATGTTCTTCAAGACATCATAGAAACTTAAATAGAGTTAAAATTTAGTTTCGATACTATCCAAAGTGATGTAACTTACTTCATATAATCAAGTGCTTCCTAAACTGTACTACATATATCATATTTCTAAAAATCATATTGACTAGAAAATAACTTAGTTAAGATCGATGAGGCCTCATTATCAACAACTAATATATTTTTCTTTAAAGGGTTAAAAAAAGGGATAAAAGCAAGGATAGCTCATGGATGGCATTATGATTAATAACCAAAGTTGTGCTTTTCGTTTCTGGTATGATTCTTTTGGGATGTATGTGTGCAAGGACTACCTTATCCTAGATCCATGCTTGTGATAACCAAATGAAAAAGTGGATTCATAGGTAAAGTCTCGTGGGATCCCATACCAAGGGTCTATTTAATTGCCTTTAGTATTGGATCGTGAGAAAAGAGAAGTGGCAACTTCCCCCATAATGTAAGAAATTTGAGAAGGGTTAGTGAAATTTAATGAGACTATGAGCTCATAAATAGTGTGTGATCATGAAGTAGCATGATCTCTTGGGCTCAAAAGATCCCATCACAAGCTAGAAAGCTTTGTCCACTCTACAAGGGGCCTTCTTTTGTAATAAACTATTTAAATTAATGTGTTATTGTTTCATGAAGTATTTGTTCATATTCTTAAGAACTACATTAGTAGTCTCTTTATAATAAATTAATAAAATAACATTATTTTCATATTTTTACACAATGCAATAGTATAGTTTGCTTAAGTAGAAATGTAGAACAAACCCATTGAAGAAAGTGGGAGACTTCAATCCCAAAAATAGGTACTACATAGTTAGGTTGATTTGATAAGTTGGGTAATCTTTTTAAACACTAAACACAGTTGTATAATGTGACACCTAATTTGGTAAAATACAAATAACTTAATATCATTCTAAGGGATTAGAATGCAGCTAAGTACTAGCTCATTGATTAGAATGAGTACTAAATATTTTACAGGATATATCCTCCAAATCATTGAGGACCATTTGTCTGCCCAAATAAACGCTTATTCTTTGAACTTAAACTTTCATTTTCTTAATATCGTTCCATGGATGTTAGTGTAGTTGAGCACTTGTCCTAATGACAATGAAGTACTAAAAGAGAGCTCCACTCTCTTATACCAAGTGCTGTGTTAGAACAATCTCAACTTTTATTTATTGCAAAGAGACCCTTTCTAGGGGAAAATTAGACTACTATATAGGGTTGATCGTCCCACATATCCTCCAAAAACTAGATTGAAATCCCATGTCCAACTAATTTTTCATTACACAACTTCACAAAAGACTCTTAGGTGCTAGTTTTCATGCAATGAATTCAAAAAATATTGATATGATATTTTCTACAATAAATTTATATTCTATGATTAAAATTAATTACTTGAATTGATCCTTATTAGTTGTAAAAAAATTCAGCATTAGAAAATGAGAAATTCTCTATGTACCATAGCAAGGAAAAATGAAAAAAACTAGAATATGAGTTAAGAGGGAAAGACATACATGTGATCACATTTTGTGAATATAGAAAGAAAGGATGTGCTTTGAAAATAATCAACAAGAGGAATAAGAAAACTATCCCATTTAGGAAGTGAAAATCTTATTTTCCTTTGTCTTTTTGGTATATATAGTCACGGGCTTCTAATTATTCTCATTGAAAGAAGAAGTTCCATACATTCAATAAAAGATGCTTTGAACAAATTCAAGAGTCCCCTAATACATACATCACTTGTGCTTCTCATTGATTTGATGATATAACAACCACATAAATATAAGACCCTAGGATGGACTTTAGAGTTTTTAATTGAGAAACACTTGATATACAAGGGATACATAAAGGCTACTGGTATTAGCAATATTTAAATTATTTTCTACTAGGAATTCACTACAAGATATAGACCTTATACCGACGTTTAAAGCGACGAAAATACAAACAACAAAATTTTCCCGCGTCGTCGCAAAAAGTGTTGTTTTTTAAGACGCCATAGAAACGTTGCTATTGGCGTCGCTATATGCATCGCATATAGCGATGCAACCAATAAATTTGCGACGCACATAGCGACGCCAATAGCGACGCAACCAGTAAATTTGTGACTCAAATAGCGACGGTAACAGGGAAATTTTTTTTAATGGCAGGGCAGATATAGCATTGTGTACTGTATGAGAGCCATATTGGTGTGCAGATCAGATGTTGTACGCTTGCGTAGTGAATGCCGGAAGGTCCCCAAGAACAATAGAACTCTACTTTTTGCACAAATTACAAGGTAAAAAGCATGAACGACAAGAGAAGAGACCAATTGGGTGCAATCTCCTCCCATGCCTTGTGTGAGCACTCCATAAAGCATGTATTTTATGTATTATTCATCTTCAAGCTCAAATAATAGCCCAAATTACAAAATAGCAAGCTTTTAGCTTTTGAGTTTGCTTTAACACAAAATAGGAATAAAGCTAATGGACGGTGCCCAAAGAGTCTGGCACACCCAATACAATGTCCAAATAGAAATAACATAATCGTGCGTCCATGCGCATACAAAATAATAATAAATATCCGACGCCTCAATAAATAGCCGTGACAATATATAGGCGTGGCACCTATCAAAATATAATCCATAACTCGAATACTTGCTATCCTCCAATGCTTTCCTCTGCCAGTGCTGCTATCTCTACACATCAACTGAAGCATTCACAATCATTAGTAAAATAATACAATTAAACCGACAAAAGTGAATACCTAGCAGTCTTTAGCTACATAAATAAATCAGCTGGTTAGAAATAAATCGTAACCTTAATTTATTACGAGTGCACACTCTAAACTCATAAATGTTAATTAATTTAATATGCATTTTGCAGAATCACCTGCTATGGAATCACCCATGTACACACTAAATTAATGAAAGGCCCAAAAAGGACAGGCATTCCCATCAACTTCTCGCACAAAGAATCCACTTTGTGTATGAGCCCCGGTCATCAAAGTTTATGGAATCCACCGTAAAACCTCACGGAATCCACCGTGGCACGTGGAATCCATCGTAAAATATGCCTCTTGGCATCATACCCCCAGGGTGGGATAGCAATTGACCTCAATTGCTATTAGCTCAATGTGGAGCTAACAGAGTGAGGAAAGCATTTAACACTCTAGCGTGCATCCATTGTGCTTCCTCTATAGAATGGTTCTTAAATTTAACTAGATATCTAGAATATCTTTGGCCAGTTCTAATGGTCATAAAGTCATTGTCTATGATAGCTTCTGGTTCAAGTATTTCAGTCTCTTCCTCTAATAAAGGTGGGTTTTCATAAATAGGGTGTACAGGTAATTGGCCTCCAAATGGTCTCAATAAACTAATGTGAAATGTAATGTGAATTTTCGAGTGAGGTGATAATTCTAACTTGAATGCATTGTCATTAATTTTATGAATGATCCTAAATGGTCCATAGAATCTAGGGGCTAATTTCACAACTGGGTGTCTATCTACACTTTGTAGTCTACGTTTTTCTATTCTCAACCAAACATAGTCATCAACTTTGAAATTCATTGCTTGTCTTTTCTTATTGCCTTGTTTGGTATATGATTGCTGGGCTTTAGCAATCATGTCTTTAACCTCATCAAAAATAGTATTATGCATACTAGCAATATCATCAGCACTCTGAATTCTATTTGACAAATATGCAACAAGTGTAGATAATCTATATCCATAAATCACTTCAAACGGTGCTTTCTTTGTAGATGTGTGTGGTGTATTGTTATATGCAAACTGTAATAAATGCAAACGTGTGTCTCATGTCCGAGGTTTAGAAATAGTATATGCGCGTAAGAGATCTAAAATAGTGCTATTAGTGGCTTCTCTTTGTCCATTAGTTTCTGGATGAAATGCAGATGAGAAATCAATCTTTGTGCTTAGGTTAGCAAACAAAGTAATCCAAAAGTTGTTACAAAATCTAGAATCACGATCTGAAATAATAACTTTTGGCAATCCATGGTTAGTAAAAATAGTTTTCAAAAACAATTGTGCTGCTTGTGAAGCTGTTAAAGTTTTCTTACATGGAATGAAATATGCTTGTTTACTAAATCTATCTACGACTGTCCAAATCATATCATGGTTAGATTTAGTGTTAGGTAAACCAGTAATAAAATCCATAGAGATTTATTCCCAAGGTTTAGATGGAATAGACAAAGGCATAAGTAATCCATACTGTTTACCATGATGTCTCTTAACTCTTTGACAAATCAAACATTTAGAAACAAAGTTAGATACATCAGTGTCCATATGCGACCAATAAAAATCTTCAGTTAATGTACGTAAAGTAGATATGATACGTCTATGACCTTGATATGGGAGACAATGAGTCTCATTCAAAACAAAATATCGGAATGGAATTGTAACACACAATCTCTTTTCATAAAACATAAATCCATCATTATATGACAATGAATCAATAGGAATCAAGTTATTTTGAACTAATTTATTCCAATCAGCATGAAAAGTAATATCTTGATGATAAGTATCTTTCACAGCAATCAAAGAATCAAAAGATATAACAGAAATATTATGAATGGCAGGTCTTCTACTTAATGCGTCAGCCACTACATTTTCTTTTCCGGGTTGATATTGAATGATACGATGAAAACTCTAGATAAAAGATGCCCATTTGATATGTTGGTCAGAGATTTGGGGTTGGCTAAGTAAATGTCTAATACTTTGCTGATCGGTCTTAATCATGAATTCTGAACCCATTAAGTAGTGTTTCCACTGTCTTAATGCTTGTACAAATACTAAAAGTTCTTTGTCATATGTGGAATATTTCAGTTCAAAGGGTTTGAGCTTACAACTAGAATAGGCTATGGGATGATTATCCTGCATAAGTACAGGTCCTATTCCTGATCCACTAGCATCGGTCACTACTAGAAATAATGGTCTATTAAAATCAGGCAACTGTAGGACAGGGGCATGGGTTAATGCATGCTTCAATAAATCAAAGGATTTCTGTTGGTTTTCGGTCCAATGATAGACAATTCCTTTCTTCAAAAGTTTAGTCAGTGGTAAAGCAAGTAATGAAAAATTACGTACAAACTTCCTAAAGAAACTAGCAAGACCAAGAAATGAGCGTAACTCATGCACATTTTTAGGTACATGCCAATTCAATATTGCATCTATTTTCTTAGGATCAACTTTAATACCATCAGATGATACAATATGATCTAAATACTCAATTTTTGTTTTAAAGAATTCACTCTTTTCAGGGTTTGCATACAATTGATTATCTTTTAGTAACTGGAAAACCAATTACAAATGCTCATAATGTTCTTTCTCATTTTGACTAAACACCAAAATATCATCAAAGAAGACAATTACATAATACTGATATTTCAAAAATATACGGTTCATCATTCTACTAAACGTAGCAGGTGCATTAGTCAATCCAAATGGCATCACTAAAAATTCGTAATGACCAAACTGTGTTCTAAATGCAGTCTTGAATATGTCTGACTTATCTAGTCTCACCTGATGATAACCAGACTTAAGGTCTATTTTACTAAATATAGCAGATCCTTGCAGTTTGTCCATAAGGTCATCAACTCTAGGAATGGGATACCTATTCTTTACAGTGATCTTATTTAAAGCTCAATAGTCAATGCACATACGATAGGTATTATTCTTTTTCTTGACTAACAGAACAGGTGCATCGAATGGAGAACTACTAGGTCTAATCAATCCTCTATTTAGTAATTCCTCAACTTGACTCTGAATTTCTTTTTGCTCTATCTGGTTATGCCTATATGGTGCTTTGCAAGGTGGTTGTGTGCCAGGAATCAAATATATCTTATGGTCTTCTAGACATGAAGGAGGTAAACCAGGTGGTAGGTCTTCGGCAAAACAGTCTTTAAAATGTGCAAGAAATTCTTTATGCCTAGGGTGCATATGATTTTCTTTTACTTGCAATTCATTCACCCAAATGAGATAAGATTTACTACTCTTGCATAATGCACGTTTAGCTTGAGTATGCGAAAGTAGTGGAAAAACATTAGATGCATGCATACCATATAATGTAATAGGTTTTCCTTAAAAATTAACATTCATTGAATGTGTGGAATAGTCTATATCTGGGTTATGCTGATGACGCCAAGGCATACCTAAAATAATGTCACTCGACTGTAATGGAACAACTAGAAAATTTCTTCTTTTAGTGTATTGACCAATTTGAATCTCTAAGTCTTGCACTTCCTGTGTACCATTATACCTAGTGCCTAAGAATGCTGCTTTGATACGATAATGCGTAGGTACAGTCTGTAACTTCAATTCTTTTACTAGCTTTGCTGAAATAAAATCATGAGTGCTACCATCATCATGCAAAATAATCTTTTCCTTTCCATGCATCAAACATTTCATAGTCAATAAAGAATGTGGAGTTGGCATATCTGGTAAAGTATCTGAAAGAGTAGTAGTGTCGTCCTCATCTTCAGTGAAATCAGACATATCTTCATGTTCGTCATCGTCCATTGCTCCAAGGTAGTTAATATGGGTAGGTGGCTTCTTTGAATGGCAATTTGCTGCTAAATGTCCAGGCTGGTGGCATTTATAGCATACTATTGGCTTGGCTTTGGTTACATTGTTTGCAATGGCAAGAAGTCTAGGGACATTAGGGTTTGGCTGTGGAATAGGCTTAGGGTTTTGATTAACATTGGATGGTAATGCAAGTGGTTTTGCCCAATTTTTACGGAAAGATGATGAAGAGAAACGACCTGGATTAATTCTTCTAAAATTGGAGTTCAATTGCTTAGATCCATAGTTACCATTGGCTTGGAATTGCTGTGGACGTCTGTCTCTACCTCGCAGCTTGTCTTCAGTGTCGTGAGCTAGTGAAATGGCGTCTTCAAGAGTAGCAGGCTTGAACATGTTAACTTCAATGTAGTAATGCCCAAGGAGTCCAGACATATACTTGTGCTTGTGTGTCGATTCAGGTACGTCTTCAAGCATGCATAGCTGGAGTAGTGCATTCCAAAAACGCTATGTATACTGAGGAATAGGCTCACGATCCCGTTGCTGAAGAAGATCCCATTGCTTAATAGCTTTCTCATGAAATTGTGGAGGAAGGAAATTCAGCATGAACTTCTTCTTGAAATTCTCCCAAGAAGCGGGACAATCTATACTCTTGCGTACAATAGTCCACCAAAGAGACGCTCTGTCCACTAAATGATTAGTGACACACTTGATTTTATCTTTTTCTGCATAGGTTTCCTCATGGAAATAGTCGTCAAACTGACTAATGAATGCAAGAACAATTTTTCCTTCTCGTATGCCATTGAAAGTACGGAATTTGAAACTTCTTTTACTTATCTTTGATTCCTTGCAGATGGTTTGAGCTTCGAGAGTTGCGTCGATGGTACGTCGGATAAGATCTTCAGATTGAGGTTCTTCTTTGTCGGTAGACGATCTTTGTAAATTTGCCAATTGAACTTGCAATGCTTGCCTAGCCCTCCGTTCTTCATCCAATTGCATCATGATTAAGTCTAGGTTTTTCTCCATCATAGGCTCAGGTAGGTCGCCTTCAGCGATAAGATCATCCATATGTGGTTCCGTTATCCTGCAAAACTCAAAAGACCTTTCTCACTAAAAATCAAGTTAGCGGGATGAGCGTAGCTCAAGTTGGGGAATACAAGGCTTATGTATTTTGGGTGTAGCTTTCACAATCTTCGAAAAATCTGCGTTTTATCCTTCTTCATATGCTGAAAATGCTTCAGCAAACCTGCGTATGGGTAGAGTACCTTCGAATGAACAACTTTGCAGTTTGGAGTTTCTGCGCAGGAACAGCCCTTCTAAGAGTTTTGAGCACAAGTCAGTTTTGACTCCAGTTGACTTGTCTGACTTGCAGAGTACCAGACTAATGTGACTTGCAGAGTTTGTTGACTTGCAGTACTTACTTGCTTTGTCGGACTTGCAGAACTTCAACTTGACAGACTTGCTGAATCTGATTGGTTGGGTGTGGCCTGAAGTTTGTGAGGACTTGTTTGATTAAAGAGCTTATGTGATTAAGCTTAGTAGCTTGAGGCTACTGTCAACGGAGGAATTTCGTGGGGGGGGGCCGTTTTCTGCCGCCGTGATTTTTGGGATGCTGCCGCCGTTTTGTTAACGATTTGAAGATTGAAGCTTTTTAAAGCTTCTAGCTAAGCTTAATAACTTTTAAACTTAAGCTTTGAAGCTTAATGAGAGATATGGAAATTACTCTTTTCTCTGTACAAAACGACTTGATGAAGAAGATATAGGAGTGGTCCTCCGCCTCTGCAGACCGGTCCTTCGTGATCGGATGATGGAAACAGGGGTTCTTGATTGCCAGAAATTTGCATGTATCGACGGTTCACGACGAGATTGACCGTAGAGCCCGATCATTCCACGAGCTCCGCCTTCGCACGAGATGGGTAGCGATTGGAAGTTCTTGGTCTCAGCTTTGCTTTAATACCACTGGTGCGCAGATCGAATACTGTACACTCGCGTAGTGAATGCCGAAAGGTCCCCAAGAATAATAGAACTCTACTTTTTGCACAAATTAGAAGGTAAAAAACATGAACGATAAGAGCAAGAGACCAATTGGGTGCAATCTCCCCCCATGCCTTGTGTGAGCGCTCCACAAAGCATGTATTTTATGTATTATTCATCTTCAAGCTCAAATAATAGCCCAATTTACAAAATAGCAAGCTTTTAGCTTTTGAGTTTGCTTTAACACAAAATAGGAATAAAACTAATGGACGGTGCCCAAAGAGTTTGACACGCCCAATACAATGTCCAAATAGAAATAACATAATCATGCGCCCATGCGCATACAAAATAATAATAAATATCTGACGTCTCAATAAATAGACGTGACAAAATATAGGCGTGGCGCCTATCAAAATATAATCCATAACTTGAATACTCGCTATCCTCCAATGCTTTCCTCTACCACTGCTGCTATCTCTACACATCAACTGAAGCATTCACAATCGTTAATAAAATAATACAATTAAACCGATAAAAGTGAATACCTAGCAGTCTTCAGCTACATAAATAAATCAATTGGTTAGAAATAAATCCTAACCTTAATTTATTACGAGTGCGCACTCTAAACTCATAAACGTTTATTAATTTAATATGCATTTTGCGGAATCACCTGCTATGGAATCACCCATTTACACACTAAATTAATGAAACGCCTGAAAAGGACAGGCGTCCCCATCAACTTCTCGCACAAAGAATCCACTTTGTGTATGAGCCCCGGTCATCAAGGTTTACAGAATCCACCGTAA